>NC_073231.2:96582500-97815000 GCF_029281585.2 Gorilla gorilla gorilla | reverse complement strand
GAAATGTAGCTTTTCCAAGAATTTGGTAGTGCACACCAGGAAAAACTAGGTATCAGAACAGATTTTTTTTTTAAATAGTGGAAACACCCTCACTCCCACACTTTGGACAGTTAGGGTTGGATATTTAATTTCATAGTTACTCTTTTTTTTTTTCCACAGAAGAAAGGCCAGCCTGACCCAAGTTGCCTATTTTTAATGTGTTAATGCATCTTATTTTCTCTTCAAAGTGAAAAAGGCCAGAAACTAGCAGATAGAAATGGAACCCGTTGACGTAGTTCCCTTATAAGAAGTTCTTGCAAACACCTCTGTGACGTTTTCATTCAAGTGGATATGTTGGACAAATAGGAAACAGTTTTAGTTTACGCAAACAGTATGAGACTTCCAGGTGGTGGACGCCATTTTTTTAGAAGTGTTAATGATGTATTTGATAACATTATAAAAGTATGTGTCTCCCGTGAAAGAACATTGAGCTATTTCCCTGGAATGGATGGGGAAGAAATGAGCAAAGGAGTGCTGTTCTGTATGGGTGTCTATACCCTTATTCCAAGGTGAATAAATAAAGTTGTGTTTGCCTAAGCCTGTCCTTGGTCAGTCTATTCTCAGTCACACTGGGGAAACAGAGGAATGCAGACATGTATTTTCCCATCCCACTTCTCCAGCCACACAACCAAGGAGGTAGGACCAAAGTTCTTTTCTTTTGAAATTTTCAGATTCAAATAGCATTTGCTGAAAACTTTGAGATTGTACATGGGGAGCCTATGAGAATGCCTTGAGATCAAGACAATATGATTATCAAACTTAATAATAAAAATAACATTTGAAGGGGAAGAAAACAGAGGGCAGGTAAAAGAAGGAATATCCGCTTGTAGTTCCCTGTGCTAACGCTCTGGTGTCTGGTGTTCGTTTTCAGTGCCTAATACAGAGCCAACCGCACTCAATAAATATTAATTGTAAATACAATCATGAGTCTGCAGCTAGAATAATGTGTCATTTTACCCAGAAATGAACAAATTGGCTGGAGGAAGAGAAAGCGAGGAAATGATTTAACAGGCTGGAGGAAGGGGTCAGAAAGGGAAGATGGAACCATATGTAGCTTGATCAGACGGTGATGAGGTGTGGCAAGGTGACCACTGTTTACGAATATCAGAGGGTATAAATGCCACAGTGGGGAGGGAACTGTCTAGTTCATGATGTGGTGGTTGACTATGGTTACTGGTGAGAAACATAGTTAATTGTTACAGTTTTCTGTTAATTTCTTCACATAAGATGCCACCAATGAGGCATTAGAAAATATTTTAGGCATCTAACAGCCCACAGTGAAAACAGTGGTACAGTCAGGACCTCATGGTCTCTCTCCTGACCACTTAGGGCTCTTCTACCTTCCAGATTCCTATTTCCACTCCATCTTCTCACTGCTTTGTTCACCTTGAGTTTCCCTCACTCTCTTTAGGTCTTCCTCCCTCTCTTTTCCTCCATCTACTCTACAAATAGTGGGCCTTTTTATATTTGTAACTATTTCCCTTTTTAAAAAGTTATTTATTTAAAGAGAGAGGGCCTCACTCTGTTGCCTAGCCTGGAGTGCAGTGACACTCTTATAGCTCACTGCAGCTTCAAATTCCTAGGCCCAAGCAATCCTCCCACCTCAGCCTCCAAAGTAGCTGGGACTACAGGTGTGCACCACCACACCTGGCTGATTTATTTTTTTAATTTATTGTGGAGATGGGGTCTTGCTATGTTAAGCAGGCTGGTCTCCAACTGCCAGCCTCCCAAAGTGCTGAGATTATAGGCATGAACCACCATGCCCAGCCCTATTTTCCTCTTTTTATCTTCATACTTTCTTAATCAGGTCATACCTGCCTTCTTAAAATCCCATGAAGGCCCTTCTGTGAAGCTTCTCCCAAATCAAGAGCAAGATACCTGCTCCCCTTGGTCTCTCTGAACCAAAGTCACAGCAATGTGTGGCCCAGATGCCAGTGAGTCTGGTGGTGACTTGCCACCGCTTAGTTGCTCCAACAGTGCAGACCTGGGGACAGCTGAGGTGCAGGAGACACAGGTTCAGTCCAGACCTACTACTGACCCAGAAAAGATGAACACAGGCAGTTTAGATTATAATTAAAGATTCGACTGTACTTTCCTCAAACACATCAGTCTAACCCACCAAATCACTTAAGAGGAACTGGTGATGATAACATAGACATTGAAGGTAAAAGAAAAGGAAGGAACGTTCCATGTAAACTATGTGTGATTGCAGCTAAAAATGGGCAAAATATGACCATGATAAGACTTCATGTGCTGGTGTCCAGTAAATCAGTAGCATATACTCTCCTTGATATACAGTCACTTCCCAATTACTTGGCAATAATACCATTCACCTAGGCAGTTCCTGCTTTCCACCTCCCTCTGACACTATTATTGTTATTGTGTAAATGATTCCTGGCAATTCACCACAACATTGAGTCACGGGCTTTCTGCACTTGGAAGGGAAAGCCATTTCTCTTTTGTTTCTTTCTTTAAAAACTAACAAAAGAACAAGAAAATAAGACTCTAACAACAAAATAGGCCTCTAACAACAATGCCCACCTCAGACTTAGGGAAAGTCTAGTGTCAATTCATGCCTTCCAAGTGCTGTTCAACTTAGTGGCTTCAAAATTACCTGGGCTGATCAGGCACGGTGGTGGGTGCCTGTAGTCTCAGCTACTTGGGAGACTGAGGCGGGAGAATCATGAGTTTGAGCCCAGCCTGAGAAAAAGAGTGAGACCCCTGTTTCAATAAGAAGAAAAAAGAAATTACCTCGTCTGTTCTTTTTTTTTTTTTTTTTTTTTTTTTTTTTTGAGCAACATGGCTGTTTATTTCACCTGGGTGCAGGCGGGCTGAGTCTGAAAAGAGAGTCAGCGAAGGGAGATAGGGTTGGAGCCATTTTATAGGATTTGGGAAGGTAATGGAAAATTACAGTCAAAGGGGGTTGTTCTCTGGTGGGCAGGGGTGGATCTCACAAAGTACATTCTCAAGGGTGGGGAGAATTACAAAGAACCTTCTTAAGGGTGGGGGAGACTACAAAGTACCTTCTTAAGGGTGGGGGAGATTACAAAGTACATTGATCAGTTAGGGTGGGGCAGGAACAAATCACAATGGTGGAATGTCATCAGTTAAGGCTGTTTTTACTTCTTTTGTGGATCTTCAGTTACTTCAGGCCATCTGGATGTATACGTGCAAGTCACAGGGGATGCGATGGCCTGGCCTGGGCTCAGAGGCCTGACATTCCTGCCTTCTTATAAGACAAATAAAACAAAATAGTGTTGAAGTGTTGGAGCAGAGAAAATTTTTGGGGGGGTGGTATGGAAAGAGAATGGGCGACGTTTCTCAGGGCTGCTTCAAGCGGGATTAGGGGCGGCATGGGAACCTAAAGTGGGAGAGATTAAGCTGAAGGGAGGTCTTGTGGTAAGGGGTGATATTGTGGGGATGTTAGAAGAAACATTTGTTGTATAGAATGATTGGTGATGGCCTGGATACGGTTTTGGATGAATTGAGAAGCTAAACGGAAGACACAAGGTCCGAATAAAAAGAGGAGAAAAATGGGTATTAAAGGACTAAGAATTGGGAGGACCCAGGACATCCAATTAGAGAGTGCCCAAGGGGGTTCAGCGTAATTACTTGCTTGGTTGGCAAGTTTTTGGGCTCTATCCTTGAGTTTTTTTATGTTGTCATACACCAGGCCAAACCAATTTAGGTAAAAACACTCCTCATTTAAGAATATGCAGAGTCCTCCTTTTTCAGCAGTAAGTAAGTCAAGGCCTCGGTGGTTTTGGAGGACAACTGCAGCTAAAGAGTCAACTTGGGCCTGGAGGACTGATAAAGTTTGTGATTTTGAGGGCCTCTAAAAGTATTAAAGCAGCAGCAGCCGCTGCACACAGACATGAGGGCTAGGCTAAAACAGTAAGGTCAAGTTGTTTGGACAGAAAGGCTACATGGTGTGGTCCTGGCTCTTGTGTAAGAATTCCGACCACGCTAACCATGCCTAGGAAGGAAAAGAGTTGTTGTTTTGTAGAAGGTGCTGGGGTTTGAGAGATCAGTCAGATACGATTGGCAGGGAAAGCAAGTGTGTTTTTATGAGAATTATGCCGAGATAGGTAACAGATGAGGAAGAAATCTGGGCTTGATTGAAGTAATGGGGGCTGTCTGTGAAGCTTTGCAGCAGTACAGCCTTGGTAATTTGCTGAGCCTAATGGGTGTCAGGGTCAGTCTAAGTGAAAGCAAAGAGAGGCTGGGACGAGGGGTGCAGGGGAATAGTGAAAAAAGCATCTTTAAGATGGAGAACAGAATAGTGAGTTGTGGAGGAACGTACTGAGGACAAAAGAGTGTACGGGTTGGGCACCACAGGGTGGATGGCAAAACAATTTGGTTGATAAGACGCAGATCCTGAACTAATCTGTAAGACTCATCCAGTTTTTGGACAGGTAAAATGGGGGAATTGTAAGGAGAGTTTATAGGTTTTAGAAGCCCATGCTGTAGCAGGCGAGTGATAACAGGCTTTAATCCTTTTAAAGCCTGCCGTGGGATGGGATATTGGCGTTGAACGGGGTAAGGGTGATTAGGTTTTAATGGGATGGTAATGAGCATGTGATCAGTTGCCAGGGAAGGAGTAGAGATGTCCCATACTTGTGGGTTAAGGGGGGGATATGAGAGGAAGACGCGAAGGAGGCTTTGGGTTGGGGAGAAGGGCGGCAATGAGATGCGGCTGTAGTCCAGGAATAGTCAGGGAAGCAGATAATTTGGTTAAAATATCTCGGCCTAATAAGGGAACTGGGCAGGTGGGGATAACTGAAAAAGAGTGCATAAAAGAGCGTTGTCCAAGTTGGCACCAGAGTGGGGGAGTTTTAAGAGGTTTAGAAGCCTGGCGTCAATACCCACAACAGTTATGGAGGCAAGGGAAACAGGCCCTTGAAAAGAAGGTAATGTGGAGTGGGTAGCCTCCGTATTGATTAAGAAGGGGACGGGCTTACCTTCCACTGTGAGAGTTACCGGAAGCTCGGCATCCGTGATGGTCTACGGGGCTTCCGAGGCGATCGGGCAGCATCAGTCTTCAGCCGCTAAGCCGAGAAGGAGTCAGTCAGAGAGCCTTGGGCCAGAGTTCCAGGGGCTCTGGGAATGGCTGCCAGGTGAGTTGAACAGTCCAATTTCCAGTGGGGTCCCGCACAGATGGGACACGGCTTAGGAGGAATCCTGGGCTGCATGCATTCCTTGGCCTGGTGGTCAGATTTCTGGCACTTGTAGCAAGCTCCTGCGGGAGGAGGTTCTGGAGGAACGCCTGGCCGCTGCGGTTCAGGCGTTTGGAAGTTCTTGTGTGCTGGAGATGTGGCTGGGGTTTGTCTCACAGTGGAGGCAAGGAATTGCAACTTTTTCTATTATTGTACACCTTGAAGGCGAGGTTAATTAAATCCTGTTGTGGGGTTTGAGGGCCGGAATTTAATTTTTGGAGTTTTATTTAATGTCGGGAGCAGATTGGGTAATAAAATGTATATTGAGAATAAGATGGCCTTTTGACCTTTTAGGGTCTAGGGCTGTAAAGCATCTCAGGGTTATATTTGATGAAAAAGAGCCTAAACGCTATCTGATTTGGGATAAAGAAAAAGGAGCATTAACCTTGACTATGCCTTTGGCTCCAGCCACCTTTTTAAGAGTAAATTGCTGGGCAGGTGGGGGAGGGCTAGTCACGGAACGAAACTGTAAGCCCAACCAGGTGTGAGGAGGGGAGGCGATAAAAAGATTACAGGATGCAGGAGCAGAGGCTGAGGAAGAATTGGGACCTAGCTTGGGCTGGCAAGGAGGGGAGAGGTCAGATGGGTCTGTAGAAAAGGAAGATTAGAAAGACTCAGCGACGCTTGGGGTTGGGACTGAGGGGACAGGCAGGAGGGAAAGAAGAAAGATTTGGGACGAGTTGCACTGGGCACAGAGACTAGGAAGGGACTGATGTGTAAAAGAATGCCTGGACGTCAGGCACCTCAGACCATTTGCCCATTTTACCACAAGAATTATTTAGATCTTGTAGGATGGAAAAATTGAAAGTGCCGTTTTCCAGCTATTTGGAACTACTGTCGAGCCTGTATTGGAGTCAAGCGGCATTGCAGAAGAAAATAAGGCATTTAGGTTTTAGGTCAGGTGTGAGTTGAAGAGGTTTTAAGTTTTTGAGAACACAGGCTAAGGGAGAAGAAGGAGGAATGGAAGGTGGAAGCTTGCCCATAGTGAAGGAGGCAAGCCCAGAGAAAAGAGTAGAGACACGGAGAAGGGGTGGGGGGTTCTTGCCCTCCAGAAAAGCAGAGAAGGGGTTGGGGCATGGAAATAAGGGGTCAGGGTGCGGAAATAAGGGATTGGGGCGCAGAGGTTGGGGTGCGGAAATAAGTGATTGGGGGGTTCTTGCCCCCTAGGAAAGCAGGACTTGCTGCTAAGGATGAAGGAGAAGGGGTTGAGGGGTACTTGCCCCTGCCCCGGGAAAGCGGGACTTGCCGCTGAGGGTGAAGGAGAAGGGGTTGAGGGTACTTGTCCCTGCCCCAGGAAAGCGGGACTTGCCGCTAAGGGTAAAGGACCAAGGCAGGCGTCCCTGCGTGGTCTGACACCCTTGAAATGGGAGTGTATCATCAGAGAGGTGTCCCTGCAATGATTAAACACCAAGGGAAGGCTGCCTTCCCAGTCCGTGACCGGTGCCGGAGTTTTGGGTTCACGGATAAAACATGTCTCTTTTGTCTCTACCAGAAAATGAAAGGAATTGAAATTAAGAGAAGGGAGAGATTGAAGTGTGGTGCCAAGATTGAAAGGAGAAAGAGGTTGAGGGATAGTGAGGGAGGTTGGAGAAGAGTAGAGGCCGCTTACCGGATTTGAAATTGGTGAGATGTTTCTTGGGCTGGTCGGTCTGAGGACCTGAGGTCGTAGGTGGGTCTTTCTCATGGAGCAAAGAGCAGGAGGACAGGGGATTGATCTCCCAAGGGAGGTCCCCCGATCCGAGTCACGGCACCAAATTTCATGCGCGTCCGTGTGAAGAGACCACCAAACAGGCTTTGTGTGAGCAACATGGCTGTTTATTTCACCTGGGTGCAGGCGGGCTGAGTCCGAAAAGAGAGTCAGCCAGTCTGTTTTTTAAAACAAGATTTTTAGGCCCTGGGAAAACTGACTTTCAGAATCAGAATCTCTATGGAGATGTTTGTGAACAAGACCAATCCCTGTCCTCCTGAGACTCATATTCTGATAAGAGAGAAAGATAAACATGTAATTCAATAATTGATAAATTATTGATAAATGCTAAAAGAAACCTAAAGCAGGATTAGGGAATAAGGAGTGATGGACTTGAGGGTAGCACTATTTAATTTGGGAGGCCCAGGAAGACCACTCCAAGGAAGTGACATTTAAGAAGAAACCTGAATGATGTAGAATGGGACACATGAACATCCCAGGAGACAGTATCCCAGGAGAGGAGCAAGTGTGAAGGTGCCGACGTGAGGACAAGCTGGAGTTAGGAGCTGTTGGTGGTGTGCATAAGAAAAGGTGGTAGGGATGAGATCACGCTAAGCAGGAGGCAGGTTGTGACATTTTTGTTTCCTTCTAAGCAACACATACAGCTAACTTTAGGGTCCACTGATGGTGATAGTGAAGCCATGTTTATCCTTGTGCTTATTGGAGACCTAAGTCTTTCTGATAAAGGGTTAGGGTGGGCAAGTAGTCAGCAGGGAGCAGAGGGCAGTGGCTGTAAAGCTTTCCAAATCAGTTCAGTTAATAACTCATCTGTTGGAGGCTCTGAACTTCAGGGAAAATTCTCAGTAGGAGCAACATGCGAATGAGGGCAAGGAGATGCCAAAAGAAAAAAGTCAAGGCAATGAGGGGGAGAACCACTCCTCTCTGAGGTGACCCCACAAGGACAGACACAGGTGCCAGAACCAACATGGCATGCCTGGGAAGAAACACACTCCTGAATTTTGCAGAAATGTAAGATATAAGACAAGGCATTTTTTTTCCAGAGGCAGGGAGACTTTTATAAGAATAGCCATTCTTTCTTTCTTTCTTTTTTTAGAAGGAGTCTCACTGTCTTGTCCAGGTTGGAGTGCAGTGGTGCAATCTCGGCTCACTGCAACCTCTGTCTCCCAGGTTCAAGTGATTCTCCTCCCTCAGCCTCCTGAGTAGCTGGGATTACACGCACACACCACCGTGCCTGGTTAATTTTTGTATTTTTAGTAGAGACAGGGTTTCACCATGTTGGCCAGGCTGGTCTTGAACTCCTGACCTCAGGTGGTCCACCTGCCTCGGCCTCCCAAAATGCTAGGATAGCAGGCGTGAGCCACCACACCCAGCAAGAATAGCCTTTCTTAGAAGACTGATGGTGGTTTGACTTGATTATTCTGTGCAAGATGTAAATAAATAAATCATTCACTCTTTGCTTACTTGAAAACGAGGTCAACATTGTCTTTGACAGAAAGAATTCTGTATTCCCAATTAAACTTGTTGCAAACTCTTGTTTTAGATGGTGTATACTGCTACTTAAAACCTGTCTTCTAAAGGTGTGATGAAAGATGGAAAGTCTGCAAAAACCCAACAGCAGCCTTTTACAATTCCACTTATTACAATTGTGCATTTTGCTGACAAAGTCTCAGGCAGTAAAATTAGGGCAAGTGCAAACCACCAATTTTTAATGGCAAGTAATACATTCTTTTTGCTCTGTTAGCAAAGACTTTTTAAAATGTTAGCAAGGTACTTTCTACTGTTCTGCTATGTAATAAGTTATTCATGAAGGAAGTGTAAGGTAATAACTATCACTGAGTTTTGTGGAATTAAATATAAGGAATACACACACACATATACACACAAATACATACATATACATTTATATATGCCAGTGTAAACATACATAAATATAAGCAAACATACATATATACATATGCATGCATATACTATATAACTATATATATATTCACATTAGTTATGATCTACCTACTTTCTTTTTTTTTTTTTTGAGATGGAGTCTCGCTCTTGTTGCCCAGGCTGGAGTGCAGTGGCACAATCTCAGCTCACTGCAACCTCTGCCTCCTGGGTTTGAGTGATTCTCCTGCCTCAGCCTCCTGAGTAGCTGGAATTACAGGCACTTGCCACCACACCTGGCTAATTTTTATATTTGTGGAAGAGAGGGTTTCACCATCTTGGCTAGGCTGGTCTCGAACTCCTGACCTCGTTCGTGATCCACCCACCTCGGCCTCCCATAGTGCTGGAATTACAAGCGTGAGCCACCACGCCTGTCCATGATCTACCTACTTTCATAAAGTGTTATTTGTTTTGCTTTTCTCTTGGTAAAGCATCTTGCTATGTTGCCCAGGCTAGTCTCAAACTCCTGGGCTAAGATAATACTCCTGCCTCAGCCTCCCAAGTAGCTAGGATTATTGGCAAGCACCACTATTCTTGGCCATAAAATGTTCTTATGGTGTCATCTAAATTGATTTCAGTAACTTGGTGACCTATGATTCTAAGTAAAAAATATTAAATTGAATACAAATATGCTTATAAAAGGTCTGAGGCTGATAATCCAAGGCTGGAATAAAAAATAATAAAAGATAAAAGAGCCGCAACTTGGCTATTAACTAGGATATTAGTAACTCAGCATTTCTCAAACCAGGCTCACTGGAACTTGGAACTAGAAGTCATTAATAGGCAATTTCCTATGGGAAAAAGTGTAAAAGTGCTCAATGATCAACATGTGGATAATGTTATAATTTATATTGCCTAAAGCAGAGATCCCCAATTCCCAGGCCACAGACCAATACCGTGGCCTGTTGGGAACCAGGCTGCAAAGCAGGAGGTAGGCAGGGGCAAGCAAGCAAAGCTTCATCTGTATTTACAGCCGCTCCCCATTATGTGCATTACCACCTGAGCTCTGCCTCCTGTCAGGTCAGTGGCAGCATTAGATTCTCATAGGAGCGTGAACCCTATTGTGAACTGTGTACATGAGGGATCTAGGTTGTACGCTCCTTATGAGAATCTAATGCCTGCTGATCTGTCACTGTCTCCCACCACCCCAAGATGGGACCTTCGAGTTCCAGGAGAATAAGTTCAGGGCTCCCACTGATTCTACATTATGGTGAGTTGTATAATTATTTCATATATATTACAATGTAATAATAATATAAATAAAATACACAATAAATGTAATGCGCTTGAATTATCCCAAAACCATCCCCCTACCCTGGTCTGTGGAAAAATTGTTTTCCATGACACCAGTCCCTGGTGCCAAAAAGATTGGGGACCACTGCCCTAAAGGATCTGAAAAGTCTAACAATGGAATAATCAGGGAGTTTTGTGTATTCTAACATTTCCCAAACTTATTTGAACATTTTCACAGGCACTTATTCATATGAATTTCTGTAACATATTTTTCCCTTTCCTCTATCACATCTATCACAACCAAGACCTCACATAGAAAGAAATCTCACCAGTCTCTCCCCTTGTGCTGCATTTACAAAGCACAGAAGTTAGCTCTTTATCATCTCCAACTGCATACGCGTAAGACAGACCAGTCTTCCCCAAGTTAAACTTTTAAAAGTAGATGAATTCAGAAACCTTCACTGGCAGCTCAGTTGTCTTCGTTTATTTCATCTGCTGTAACAAAATACATTATACTGAGTAATTTATAAACAGAAATTTATTGTGCCACAGTTCTGGAGGCTTGGAAGTCCAAGATCAAGGCACCGGCAGGTTGAGTGTCTGGGGAGGGCTCACTCTGCTTCATAGATGGTGCTTTCTGTGTGTCCTCACATGCTGGAAGGGGCAAACACTCTCCCTTCAGCCTTTTCTAAAGGCACAAATCTCACTTACAAGGGCAGAGCCCTCATAACTTAATTACTACTTGTTTTCTTTTCTTTCTTTCTTTTTTTTTTTTTTTTTTTTTTTTTTTGAGACGGAGTTTCGCTCTTGTTGCCAAGGCTGGAGTACAATGGCACAATTTCAGCTCACTGCAACCTCTGCCTCTCGGGTTCAAGCAGTTCTCCTGCCTTGGCCTCCTGAGTAGCTGGGACTACAGGCACACGCCACCATTCCCAGCTAATTTTTGTAATTTTAGTAGAGACGGAGTTTTACCATGTTGGCCAGGCTGGTCTCAAACCCCTGATCTCAGGCGATCCACCCGCCTCCGCCCCCCAGAATGCCGGGATTACTGGCGTGAGCCTCCGCGCCCGGCCATGACTTAATTACTTCTTACAAGGCCCCATCACCTAATACTGTCACATTGGGAATTAGGTTTCAACACATGAATTTTGAAAGGACACAAACATTCAGGCCATAGCAGCTCTCTTCAGAATAAAGGCTGAAAGTCACTGTCTGGATTTAAGATTCCTCCTCCTTTCCTTCCACCTCTAGGTCCCACTACTACCCTTACAAACGTCCTTGTCGGCCTTACTTACTAACTTACAATTCCTACAAATTATCTTTCTTCTTCTTGGGCCTTTGTTCACACCTTCTTCACCATTAGAGTGCTTTTGATAGTCCGCTCCAGTGAGAAGAGTCCCCATTGACTCAACAACCCCACTTCCTCTCCTCTTCAGCACAAACAATATCGTCCCATTTTCTGAATTCTTCATATTGTGCCGTGCTGCTGCTTCCAGCATCGTGGGCAGTTGGAGAATGAGGAGTTAGAGTGGTTAAGAATAGCATAGGATAGGAATTAGGTCATTTTCCAGTCTGCCTGACTGTGTGAACTTGGACAAAAGTACCTAACCTCTTTTTGTCCCAAATCCTTTTTGGGAGTAGATGAGAATATACAATGAATTAAACATGAATTTATGGTAAACATTTTATGTATTTATTCTTTGTATCTCTAACCACATTGTAAGCATTCCTATCTTTCATCTTCCCATACCTTCCTGTATAGTGCCTTGGGATTCAAGGAGCAAATGCTCTATCATCTCCATTGCTACCCATTCTGCAAATTGTTTTTGCACATACACAAGTCATGACAAATACCTCGCCACTGCTGCCTGGCCAGCAAACATTGGACAATGCTATTTATTGGCTATAAGATGCCTCAGAGCCTTGGTGTGGTGGCTCACACCTTAATCCCAGCACTTTCAGAGGTTGAGGCAAGAGGATCACTTAAGGTCAGGAGTTCGAGACCAGCCTGAGCAACATAGTGAGACCTCATCTGTACAAAAAACAGAAAAAAATTAGCCAGGCATGGTGGCAGGCACCTGTAGTCCCAGTTACGCAGGAGGCTGAAGTGGGAGGATCACTTGAGCCCAGGAGGTAGGGGCTGCAGTGAGCTGTGATTGCACCACAGTACTCCAGCCTGGGAAACAGAGTGAGATCCCATATAAAAAAAAAAAGCCTCAGATTTCAAAAGTTAAAATCCAAAAGATGTGTCACATAATAAATGAAATATACTATTTCATTATTATAAATGAGATTCATTCAGGCCTTGCATGGTGGCTCACACCTGTAATCCCAGCACTTTGGGAGGCCAATGCAGTTGGATCACTTGAGGCCAAGAGTTCAAGACCAGCCTAGTAAACATGGCAAAACCCTGTCTCTTCTAAAAATACAAAAAAAAAAAAAAAAAAAAAGTATCCAGGACTGGTGGTGCATACCTGTAATCCTAGCTACTTGAGAGATTGAGGCATGAGAATCACTTGAACCCAGGAGGCAGAGTTTGCAGTGAGCCGAGATTGCACCATTGCACTCCAGCACGGGAGACAGAGTGAGACTGTCTAAAAAAAAAAAAAGAGAGATTCAGGTGAGTTAAGTTACGTTCTTGTCATTATAATGATAATAAGCAGAAAAACCTCATAAGTTACTTTTTTTTATCATTATGATAACCAGCAGAAAAACCTCATATTGTCCCAGGATTGCTTTTGAAGCTTTATTCCTATATAGCACAATACCTCTCTTCAGTTGAATGCCTTCCAACTGCTTGAAATCAGTAAAATCCACAGCAGCTTCAAGACTTAGGTAAACGAGCAGTTTTCAAAGGGGTTACTTTCTCTGAGTAATCTTATGGCCTAGCCATGTTTCCCAGGACTTAGCATCAGGACCTCTAAGGCAACTGCCTCATTAGCAAGTTGTTATCCTTTGGTGGCATCCAGAGAGAAAGATAGCTTCTGAGAACTACAGCCTCAGGTCCACATCTGGCAATGGAGAAGGAGTGTACAGAAAAGAATGGAGTTAGTTCATGTACACATCTGCTCCCCCAGCTGGTATCAGTCCCTATATATTCACTGGACTCAAAGCTCCAGGATAGACAAGGTAGTTGGAAGTCTTTGGGTTGCTCAGTTAGTGTGTTCTTTATGTAGAAGTGTTAATAGCTTGCATAGTGGCTAATGAACCTGGCTTTGGACCTAGCCAAAGTACTCAATAACCGTTTACTGGCTCTAGGACCCTAGACAAGGAACTCAACCTTTCTATGTTTAGTTTCCTCATCTGTAAACATAGAAAAATGATATTGACTTCCTCATATATATGTTGTGGGGATCAAATGAAATAATGCATGCACAGTACTTAGCAGAATGCCTGGCTCATAGTAAGTACTCAATAATTGAGAGCTGTTATAATTGTTATTGCATTAAAAAAATCTAAATATAAAAACAGGCAGGAAGATAATTCAGGAGTGAAAATGGCTCTGCTATTCCTCTGATTCCCTGGAATCCCTGGAAATTTATTGAAGATGATAGCAGCCATATTTTGTAAAATGCAATCTGATTTGCATTTGCTGGGCTTTCAAATTCCTAATGCTCTTCTTTTTGCTTATAAAGTGTTTACTTCTGTACAAGTAAGTAGAACCAGTATTTATCATGGATATTAGTAATAATGATTTTTTGTTCTTAGTAATCATTTTAATTTGGGAATCCACAAAAACTAAACACTCGTGGGCTGAATATTCATTTAGTGATCCAGCTATTGTGAATATGTTTGGTGAAAATAAACTGGCAAACGTGAACCATGAAGACTGTCCTGTTTGCATCTTTATACTAAACTATCAGTCTGAATCAATTCTGCATTTTGCCTTTTTTTTCTCCATAGAGATCAATGACATTTTTTCACATCTCACATTGTCGGTGAAGCTTTAGAAAACAAAAATTATGAGGCTTATTCATCTAATTACTAAAGATCAGGAAAAGCTGTAGAAACTTGTTTTTTGTTTGTTTGTTTGTGTTCTTTTAACTTGCTATGCCTTTATGGAACAGAAGTGCATGGAGTGTGAAAGGCAAAATAATGAACATGTATTGACTGCTAAGTGCTGGATTGCATTATCTCAGTTAACCTTCATAACAAGCCTATGAGAAAGGTATTATTACAGTTATTGTTACATTTTATTATTTTTATTTATCTTAAACTTGCTTATTATATTTTATTATTTATTTGTATAGTTATAATTAAAAGTATACAGAAGGAAAGATTGAGACACAGGATGTTTTGTAAATTGCCTAAGGTCACACAGCTGGTAAATGTGAAGCTGAGGTTTTAACCCAGGTCATCTGACTCCAAAGCCTGTGCTCACAACTGCTTTTTTGTACTGCAAACATTAAAGGTTATTCCAGCTCTAAAATAAAATTCTATGTCACTAATTCATTTAAATGTTACTCTTTATTTGTGTTTTAAAATGTTTAGTGAAAAAATATGTTATAATTTTGGGAGAACAGCTGTATGCTTCATTTTTCTTTTGCGGCATGGATAACTGAGAGCTCTTTATAAGTAAAACCACACTCTTTATTCTCCCCTTGGAAGAAACCTGAGTAAGAGGCTCTTTGCAAAGCAATGAAGTAAGAAATGTATTATCCCCCAATTGGGTGAAATGAATGCCATTAGAAGGAATAAGATCCATAATCTAAGTCATTCTCTCTCCATGGTAAAATGTTCTTGTGCCTTAATTAAGGAAGAGAGAACATGAGAGTTCAATAAGAGTCAAAGTTTGTCTTGTTGTGAAGCATCTTAATGGATTTTCACACCTGATTTCCATCTGTAGATGTAATCAGCAAGAATGGAAGAAGCCTGAGAAGAGAGCTCTTACGGAGTTCAAGGAAGCAATACTCTAGATATTTTAGTTTTAGCTGAGGTTTACAAGAGCAAATCGATATTTTTCATCATTTCTACCAGGAGTATTAATCAATACAATCAATATGGCTACTTAAGAAACAATGTTTGGACACAAACATTGGAAAGAGAGAGTAGTGAATATTATATGTTAACTAACTTCTGGACTTAGAAGAAGCAATGTCACAGTCAATGTGATTTATAGCCATTGTAATCATTACATGGTGTTTTGAGGCCAATTTGTGCATGTGTGGCAATTAAAAATGATACAAAATTGATTCCCTAAAACAACCCTGCTAGAAATGATAAACTCAAGCATTCTGTAGTTGTTGGAAACCCATATTGTCAATGTATTTTTCTTCCCAGTTACTAACTAGTCACTTATTTGTTCTATTTAATCTAAATAAATGAAATCCTTTTTCTTTTTGCTACTACCAGTTGAAAGAATTCATTAAAAAATATTAACTGCTAAGTTCTGTGGCAAGGCAGGGACTATAACTGGCACAAATGTGAGTGAGACATGACCCATGATTTCGTGGAATTTACAACTTAGTGAAGTGATGTCAGTGGGTGGAGCCAGAATTCAAATCAATTGTGTGGGCTAAGTTTGATCCTCTTAAACACTATGTAAGAGTCATTTCTATATCCCTTAGAAACAAATTTCTCCATCTTGCTCCCTCCTTTAAGCCTCATGAATCTTCTGTGAGTTTTCTATTATAATAATATCCTTTAATAAGCTATTTTTCTGCTTACACTAGCTCTGAGAATCTTACTCTAAGATTTATTTATTCATGTCAATATTTTGAAGATGTTTACAGCCTGGCATGTATTTATGAACTTGCCATTTAAGAACTGCAGAGACCTCATATTATAAAAATACATGGAAGCCAATCAGAGCGAGGACAGCCAGACTTCACCAAAACTTAGGAGTCATCGTGTAGCAGCCCTGTCTTTCCTGAGGCTGCTGCTTTTCCACCCTGAACCTCTGCTCTATTCTCTCTCTGAACCTGCTTCCTCTAAAAGAAGCATTGTTTCTGCTCCCCCATGATTTTGGTTTCCATATGACTTTACGTTGTCATTTCAGTGGACATACGTTTTGGTCACCAAGAATCTTTCAAACAGGCTTCTTATGTTTGGAGGGTTTTCCACTATAAGATCCACCTACTCAATGGAAGCCAGAACTCGATTTCCCAGCCTCCAGCTAGGATGTAGGCTTTGCCCAACAGAGCTATTCTCCTGAGATTGTTTTATTTAGAATGGAACAACATGAAGAAACAGGTGCAGTTGCTTCATAGAATCCATATTCTCATGAGAGTGGCAGAGCACAGAGGAGAGATACCAGGCATTTTGAAGCAGTAATGGCAGATGTCCCTGGGATAGTGATGATATGCACAAATGCAGTGGCCACTGTGTGACCAGCCATGCCTGTACCCAGAAGGACCTCTACTGGTTAGGCTCAGTGTACAATTTGGGAATTGTTCTTGGATATAATCTGATAAGCCTACTGAAGCCTCTGAGTTTCCTAATATGCTGTGATATACTCTTTTTCTACTTAAACTAGCTTAAGTGGGTTATGCTACTTGCAAGCAATATCTTTGGTGATTATAGATTTAAACTTCAAAGCTATAATTTTCAACAGGTTTAGAATTTAAGAATATCAAGTACAATGAATCATATCAATCGGTAGGCATACTCTGATGTGATCAAGCAGACAGGTCAATTTGATTGTATGATTGTCAGAAAAGTGAGTCAGGATGAATGTGAGAACTGAGAGTCAATGTGGCTTGGTGCTTAACGATTCAGGAATTAAAATTAAAAAAGGTTGGAATTGAGTTAAAGTTCCACTTACTGACAGATCTTGATCTTGATCCAGTTATTTAATCATTTGGCTTTTCATTTATGATCGGTAAATAGGGATAGCAAAATTACACATTTTTGGCATATGAAGAGTGCTCAGAAAATGTAAGCTGTCCTTACGGTGCCACAAATAGGTATTCACATTGATATTTATGATGTGTTAATAATTATTATTTATGGGCTTATTATCCAGGAATCTTAATGGAGGCAATATGATCCAGATCATCATTGATTCCTTGTGTTTTACTAGCTGGATTAATCAAGACAGAATAACTGATCCAACAAAGAACTCTAAAATCTCAGAGGTAGGCTTAACACATTTACAGTGTATTTAGTGCTTAGGAAACAGTCTACTCATTTTTGCTCACTTATCATCCATGTGCAACTAAGGGACCTAGATCCTTCTGCATTTTATCTCTTCCCTTCTTTAGGTTCTTGGAGTTCCCTCCATTTAGACCAAGAATGGGAAAGGAGAACAGATGGTTGTGTGTAGGAGGCCAGGCCTGGGAGTGGCATGTGCCACTCTGCCCACAATCTATTGAATACAATTTGCTCTCATGTAGCTGTATTTAAGTGCAAGGAATGCTTGAATATGTTGTATAATCTTGTGCCCAGAAAGAAATGAGATACAATTTAGTGAACAACTAACTTATCTTCAGCACCCTATTTCACTTTTTTGGTCTTGATAAATAGAGCTGAGTTTCAAAATTGGGATGGAGCGGCATCCAGCATTTTGCTTAGAATTTTTTGCCATCTGAATCTTCTGTGAGATTCCTAGTGGGTTTCATACGGACAATGAGTGTAAATCCCAACCAAAAATTATCTCTTATGAAGAGATATGTCTCAGTTCTTGCTCATTCTGAATAAATATGATAGATGGATTTGGCTGCTGTCACATACTGGAGAGCATCTTTGTGTTAAAATGAACAGAAAGAAACTCAGATTCTGCTTATGTAGGTATGAATAATATTAATGATCAGAAATAAATCTTCTTGGCCGGGCACAGTACCTCATGCCTATAATCCCAACACTATGGGAGGCTGAGGCAGGCAGATCACCTGAGGTCAGGAGTTTGAGACCAGCCTGGCCAACATAGTGAAACCTGACTTTACTAAAAAAAAAAAATACAAAAATTAGCTGGGCATGGTGACTTGCACCTGTAGTCCCAGCTACTTGGATGCTGAGGCAGGAGAATTGCTTGAACCTTGCAGACGGAGGTTTCAATGAGTTAAGATCATGCCACTGCTCTCCAGCCTGGGTGACAGAGCAAGACTCCATCCCCCCCACCCCCACAAAAAAAGAAAAGAAATATAAATCCTCATATCTGGAAGTTTCATTTTTAGAGTAGATTGACTGATTAACCTAACAGAAGCAAACTGGTTTAATCTCAGCTTTCTGAATGGGATTACTCTTTGGGCTTGTAAACTGTGCAGATGGAAGGCCTCTAAATAATCAATATTTATTGAGTAATAATATTTATCTCTAACTATATTACCATGGTCTTACATTTTATCCTGTAAATTTTTATTCCTAAAAATGAAAACTTATTAAAGAAAATAATGGGAAGAGAACATCAATGCATTCCTGTTTAACTTTGAGGGAATAAATGTGAATTCTCATGAAGTCAACAGAAATGATACCAGTTATATACTTTTAGTAACGGTGAAAAACACAGAGTATGTATTCTCCATTCAAAGGTAAAATAACACAAAACAGTAGTATAAGATTCAATTTTTGACACCTTGTTGAACATCCATTATTATTGCTCTGGATTTTGAGTGTTAATGCTTTGAACATCATTCATTTCTCTTCCAGTTATAGGAAACACAAAGGGACTGCTTTGAAGGTCATTATGTTGATGACGAAAGTTTGTGATGGGATCAGAAGGACCTCAGGATGACAAATATGTGGCATGAACACTGCCATGCTGACATCACTAATGAATAATCATATTATTTTTCTGCTGGGTCTGTGCTTGACCTCAGAATCCTTTCCTTATCCAATCTCCAGTAGTATTCTCAACATATCAGAATTATCACTTGGATGAAACCCTTTCATGATCTTTATAGTAAACTTTGGTGGCCTCATTTAAAAGAACTATTAGAAGGAATGGGAAGTGAAGAACATCCAAATACCAAGCTTCGTTGTTCAAACTAAGTGGATTTAAGCCTCCAGTCCTCAGTAAGGGGTTGATCCCAGGATCCTTCAGATTCTTTGTGTCATCACCTAAGTCAGACTTAGGTGGAGCTAAAAAGACTGCACTGGAGTTCAGGGGTCACCTCTGCACATGGTGCGTCTGGACCTTGTACACATTCTGCACCAGCTGTGTGTCTTTAGTTTGACTCCAGTGGTTTGTGTCTCTTTAGGGGTATAAGCTAAGCTCCTCAAATTTTTGGAGAATAACTAGTGTCACAGAGCAGACACAAAAGTAAAGAAATCAGCACAGTTTCATATTCTTGGGAGCATGTTGTCCTCTTTGTCATCAGAAAGGCATACTAAAACTGGGCTAACCATGGTTAACCTGGGGAAAGCAACTCACATCAGCTGAACTGACAATTTGTCCTGTCTATACTGAATGTCAAATATCTCTTCTTATTGGTGATCAGAGTATGTTAAAATGTCAAGATTGAAAAAGACCTTAAAGAGCATTTAGTCAATAGGTAAAATATATTTTTTTAATCCAAAGAACCTTTATTATAGGCAAAGTAATATAAGAAATCCAAGTGCGCAAGGGAGATTAATCCAGAAACAGGGGAGTTGAAGCCAGGGAAGCAAAATCAAACCCCATCTACATGGCGTCCTTTCCTCTCTTGGAGCAAGCTCTGCTTTGGAAATGTCTTTTCCTAGATCTAAAAATTTTAGAGATAAGGAAGCAGTCCCTTTTATTATTTAATATTATTTTGTACCCGTCTAATTTGTCATGGATGGAGGCCACTACAATATATTGGTCTCTGACAAGTAATATAGTAATAGCTCCTTTCTGAAAATAACTTTGGAGATTGCTATGATCTGAATGTTCGTGGTACCCCAAAATTCATATGTTGAAATACTAACCCACAAGGTGATGGTATTAATAAATGGGGTCTTTGGGAAGTAATTATTAGATCATGAGGGCAGAGCCCTCATAAATAGGATTAGTGCCCTTATAAAAGAGGTCCCAGAGAGCTGCCATGCCCCTTTCACCATGTGAGGACACAGTGGGAAGGTGAAATCTATGAACCAGGAAATGGGCCAGGTCTATACTGAATGTCAAAAGTGCAAAATCTGCTGGTGCCCTGATCTTGGATTTCCCAGCCTCCAGAACTGTGAGAAATAAATTCCCGTTGTTTATAAGTCACCCAGTTTATGATATTTTGCTATAGCAGGTTGAATACACTAAGACGGAGACTATGAGATAAGAACTAAAATAGGTTTAGAGATGATAAGGTATGTTGGAATGCTGGTATCAAGGCAGATGGGTGAACAACTGCTTTATGTTATTATCATGGCCATTATTTGCCAGGAAGCAACATCAGCAAAGGGCAGTATTTGAGTCACAGATGGGGCAACTCCCTTGGAACAGACCATATTATGCAGCTGGTAAAGCCAAGAAGCCAAGCTGGCAATGCTGACGACTGGGCAAAGCCCAGGATTATTATCTTGCCAGGAGTATTTATTTTGTACGTTCACTGAGTGATTGAATAACAGGTGCCAAAGCTGTTTCTTCAGCACAGCATTTTCTAAAGTGTTATTTGTGGTAGTCCTGCTGTTCACCAAAAATATTTGACTCCCTCTCTTCAGAACACATGGTAGAATTAGCCTTCCCTTCTGACACTGAAGTTGAGCATGGCAATAATATTATTCACCTTGGCCAATGGGATTGACAAAAAAAAAAAAAAAAAGTAATGTCACTTGGGGGAAGTTTTAAAAGTAGTGCATGATTTCCTGAATTTCTTTCTCATTGTTGTAGTGATTGTGAAAAGAAAAAACAACTCACCTGATTATCTGAGTGGATACAGTAAGCAAAACTTTCCTTGGAACCACATTAGATATGTAGTATTAAGTGAGAAACAAACTTTACAATGCAAGTCACTGATGTTTTGGGGCTTCTTGTTATTATGACATGACTAAGCATGTCCTGACTGCTATGGTGTTGTGTTAGGTATTAGGTATAAAAATGGCCTGTGGTCAACTAAATTTAGGATATTCCAATTTGAACAATTTTTTTTTTCTTCAGGATCTCTGGAAGGCTTCACTACACTAACATGCACTGTGAATTTCCAAGAATGTGATATGGCAAATAGTGCTTGTCAAACTTATGTGATTCTAGCATTCTTTGTTTCTTCCTATGAAGCATCTCCTGATGGAATGCTGCCTTATAAAAACTACATATGGGATGTAGTGAAAAAGAATAACATCACAATCAGCAAATGTATCTTTAAATAGGAAGTATGTTTGTCTATGTATTGTGTGTGTGTGTTTGTGCATGAGAGAGAAGGAGTGAGAAAAAAAGATAATGCAAAAAGAAGAAATTATCTTTTTGTCTTAGATGTGTTTACTGTTCTACTTCATCTGAGTTAAGGAAATGGAATTTTAGTTCTAAATTTATAAATATTTTTGCTTGCTTTGGTGCACTGAATTGGGTAGAAAGATTCTTATGATTATACCTGTTATGTAGTACTTTTGATACATAATAGTGATTTCAGAGAGAAGTACTGACTTTATGCTTCTTCCAAAGATTTATACTTACATAAATTACAATTCAGCTAAATAGCAGATTTAAAATTTAAAAACCATTTTTCCAACTATAATAATTAGAAAAAATTTTGGTCAATAAAATAGAGCATGTTAGAACAAAATTCAGGAGCTCTGCAATGTTAGTATCATGTGTGCCTTTTATATTTGACTATGTCTAGGGTTACAGTGGCTTGGTATTTTAACGCCTCATAAAAAGGCACAGCACCAGTTGTTTGCAACTTCTAATGGCACCAGAAGAATCTGGAAGACACATATTACTTCAGTTCTACTTAATATATTACTTCCTATGTGTATTAGTGAATACAGACACACAAAAAAGGGACACTTTAAACAAGTGCTATTGATTTTTCTCCTCATTTTCTCTTCTCTTTTTCTCTCTTGATTCCACTTCCAAAGCAATCATTCTTATCTATTTACTTCCCTGATGTAAACTGGATGAGATTCTAAAAGTCATTTCTTTTTTAAAAATTTTTCCGTAAGTTATTGGGGTACAGGTGGTATTTGGTTATATGAGTAAGCCCTTTAGTGGTGATTTGTGAGATTTTGGTGCACCCAGCAGTATACACTGCACCATATTTGTAGTCTTTTATCCTTCACCCCCTTTCCATGCTTCTCCCCAAGTCCCCGAAGTCCATTGTATCATTCTTATGCCTTTGTATCCTTATAGCTTAGCTCCCACATATCAGTGAGAACATACGATGTTTGGTTTTCCATTCCTGAGTTACTTCACTTAGAATAATAGTCTCCAATCTCAGCCAGGTCGCTGCAAATGCCATTAATTCATTGATTTTTGTGGCTGAGTAGTAGTGCATCATATATGTATATATATACTACAGTTTCTTTATCCATTCATTGATTGATGGGCATTTGGGTGGATTCCATGATTTTGCAATTGCGAATTGTGCTGCTATAAACGTGCGTGGGCAAGTATCTTTTATATACAGTGACTTCTTTTCCCCTGGATAGATACCCAATAGTAGTGGGATTGCTCGATCAAATGGTAGTTCTACTTTTAGTTATTTAAGGAATCTCCACACTGTTTGCCACAGTGGCTCTACTAGCTTACATTCCCACCAGCAGTGTAGAAGTGTTCCCTGATCCTGCATCCGCACCAACATCTACTGTTTTTTCACTTTTTCATTATGGCCATTCTGGCAGAAGTAAAGGTGGTATCAAATTGTGAGGTTTTATTTGTTTTGTTTTTTGAGATGGAGTTTTGCTCTTGTCGCCCAGGCTGGAATGCAATGGTGCAATCTTGGCTCACTGCAACCTCCGCCTCCCAGGTTCATGCGATTCTCCTGCCTTAGCCTCCCGAGTAGCTGGAATTACAGGTGTGCACCACCACACCCAACTAATTTTGTATTTTTAGTAAAGACGGGGGTTCACAGAACAACTTTATATTGGAAGAAGATGCCATCTAAGACTCTCATAACTAGAGAAAAGTCAATGCCTGCCTTCAAAGCTTCAAAAGATAGGCTGACTCTCTTCTGAAGGGCTGATGTAGTTGATGACTTTTAAGTTGAAGCCTGTGCTCATTTACCATTCTGAAAACCCTAGGGTCTTTCAGAGTGATGCTAAACTACTCTGCCTGTGCTCTCTAAATGGATCAACAAAGCCTGGATGATGGTACATCTGTTTACAGCATAGTTTACTGGATATTTTTAGCCCACTGTTTAGACCTAATGCTCAGAAAAAAAAAGTACTTTCAAAATATTACTACTCATTGACAAAGCATGTGGTCATCCAAAAGCTCTGATTGAGATGTACAGGGAGGCCGATGTTGTATTCATACCTGCTATCCAACATCTTTTCTGTCCCTAATGTATTTGCTTATGAGTGGAATCATATAATATTTGTTCTCTGTGTATCTGGCTCATTTCACTTAGCATAATGTTTTCAAGGTTCATC
This sequence comes from Gorilla gorilla gorilla, assembly GCF_029281585.2. Classification (NCBI taxonomy): domain Eukaryota; kingdom Metazoa; phylum Chordata; class Mammalia; order Primates; family Hominidae; genus Gorilla; species Gorilla gorilla. The sequence continues at coordinate 97,791,453 of NC_073231.2, read as the reverse complement.
CATGTAATGGTGTGTATCAGCATTTCATTACTATAATCGGATACTATTCCATTGTATGAATATACCAAATTTAGTTCATTTGTTCATGGGTTGATAAACATTTAGGTTGTTTCCACTTTTTGGCAGGTGTGATTAGTGCCTCTATGAACACTACTGTACGAGTTTCTATTTGAATACCTGTATTCAATTCTTTTAGGAGTGGAATTGCATAAGCAAATCCATTAGGGACAGAAAGTAGATTAGTGGTTGCCACAGGTTAAGGAGAGACAGAAAAAAGGAGTGACTGCTTCATAGGTACAGGATTTCTTTCCGAGATGATGAAAATATTCTGGATTTTTATCCAAATCCAATAGAGGTGATGGCTGCACAATATTTTGAATGTACGTAAATACCACAGAATTGTACACATCAAAAATGGTTAAAATTACAAATTTTATGTTATGTTTATTTAACCACTATGTTTTTAAAAGGACAAGAAAAAGTTGAGAGGAATAATAATGATTGAGGAGGGTTTATTTCACCAGATAACATATTATAAAACTACAAAAATTAATCGAATATTATACATGTACTAAAATAAATGATTGGTTAGTGAAGCAGAATATAATCCTCCAAATACAGTTTAGAGTGTTTAAATCTTTAGTATGTAATAAAAGTAATTTTTAAAATCGTAAGAAATATTGGGTTACCTTATGAATGACTGTGAAATGGGTAAAATCAACTGATTAAAGAATTAAGTACAAACATGAAATAGTAGAAGAACTAGAAATATATGGGCAAATATTTACATAAATTTTGGCAAAAGGAACATATTTGTAAGCTTCATACTAAAATATAATAGAAAATTAAGAGGTTTGATTATCAAAAATTATAAAACTTATGAATATAAAAAATTTCATCTGATACAATTAAGGTATGCTTATATCATATAAAACTCATATAAAAATATTTACAACATCTATGTGACAAAAGATTGTTATCAATAAAAAAAGAAATGCTCTGAGAAAGAGAAATTTAAGAAATGTTGACACGGGTTAAAAATAGGTATCCCCTTAACATTCTTTTAGAAATTACAACAAAAATTTGAGTTGTTTTCAGTGACTCTTGGTCTCCCATGCACAATACAATTCTCTCAAAACACCTTCTGTGCTCTCTCCATCTCATAAACCTGTCTCCTCACTTGAGACAGGATACAGGCTCTGCTTTCATCTTCTGCCTCTTCTCCAGCCTTCCTGGGTATGTTCTTTCCATCCCTCCCCACTGCCATTTCAGTAGATTTCCCCCTTCTAATCCTGATGTGGGTATTTGTCTTCACACAGGAGGTGCACTGGCAATGGTGAGAATAACTCAAGCCACTCTTCATACAGTGGACACAACGAAGTAGAAACTGAAACAAGAGAGAAAAAAACTGCCGCAAATACCCCATGCGGTGACAGTAGCTCAAAGACTACTTTTAAGCACTCCCCTTTGTGACTTCCACAGTTAATGAGGAAGAGAAGAGACAGCAAGTGTTAAAGTCCTGAATGAAATAGGTAGAGGCTCAGAGACATTGTATTTTATTTGATTTTGCCAACAATGTCCTCTTTCTCACATGAAGAACTGATAAACATTTATAAGGCCAATCCACTGATTTCAGAAATAAATAGTGAAACTTACCAACAGATTACTTGATTATGAGGGCATAGTGTTCCAATAAGTGAAAAATAAATAATTAACATTGCAAATGAAGAATGCAAAGTGAAACTCTAATATTAATGTATATTAGAAAAAATGTTTAAATTAAAATCAGATTTAAGTAAGATTATTTGGTGAACAAGTATATGAGTGGAAAGTTCTTGTATTTTGATATTCCTATTGATGTGAATAAATTAATTTTCTTTATCTCTCCCTCCCAATGGTATTATAAGTATTTACTTTGTATTTTGTAGCTGTACATTTTTGTTAAATAATGTATTTTCTTTGAGTATGATTATGCTACCTATCTAGATAGCAAGTGCCTCCAGGACAGAGATGTATTATAGCATTTTTATCACATTTCCTTCAATGAAACCCTCTTTTTCTTTGGTCTCTGATGTTTTTCTTGATTATACCCAACCAGGACTAAGCAATATTAAAAAAGCACTTGGCAGGTCAAATACAGCAGCTCAGACCTGTTATTCCAGCACTTTACAGGCTGAGGCGGAAGGATCACTTGAGCCCAGGAGTTCGAGACCAGCCTGAGCAACAGAGTGGACCCATATCTCTACAAAAAAAAAAAAAAAAAAAAAAAAAATTCAGCTGGGCATGGTGGCACATGCCTGTAGCTCCAGCTGCTTGGGAGGCTGAGGCAGGAGGATCCCTTGATCTAGGGAGGTAGAGGCTGCAGTGAGCCATGATCAGACCACAGCACTCCAGCTGGGGTGACAGAGTGAGACCCTGTCTCAAACAAAAACAAAAACAAAAAAATAAAAACAAAAACAAAAAACAAAAGTAAAAAGAAAAAAAATAAAGAAAAATCCACTGACAAACTAGAGCATCTGTGTTTCTGAAATTCTTGATGAGAAAACTGACCAAGCAACATGTCAATGCCATGGAAAATCTTATTCAGCATCTGTTTGATATATTTGCTACTTGTAGTGATGATTACTAGATACATCTATGACTGCATATGTAGTCTATGATATATCTACATAGACTATCATAGATATATCTATCATATGTATCTATATCTATGGCAACATATAAATGTAATGATTCAGTGGGCATACTTTAAACAGATTCTACGAGACACTATGTTGTTCTAGTAGTTTTCCTTTAACATGGTTGGTTATGAAAAAAATATACATTTCTCCCTCAGGCTTTTTATTGATTTAATCCTATTCCTTGATATTTTGCTTTTGTCCTGTCTCTTTTATGCTTCAATCTGTCTTTTTTTTTTTACATCTTAATTCCTAGTTATTTTGGATAGTTGATTATTTTTCTGAGCAGAAAGATCTTCAGTTGAATGTAGTTCAGAAAGCAAAAAGGCACAAAAATTATTAACCTTCTATTTCCAATTTATCATGAGATTATCTGTTAGAGTCTTCCATTAAATTCTATTAGAAATCAAGAAAGGAGAAGGGGGATTATTTGCAGAAGCTGCAGAAATCATATGCTACAATCTAAAGAAGAAATCGTACTTTTTTATCACCAGTAATAAAAAAAGGTTTAAGAAGAGGCCAGTTAGTGAAAGATATAGATACCAGCAATATTATAAAATCAAGAGTTGTTCCAAAAAGATGCTTTTGAATATATGGTTTGCAAAAGAGCCTGAACACATCTTTCAAGTATAAAACAAGTCAATGAAAAAATATGATGTGGTTTCCAAGTACATTTTCAAGAACACAATTATTACATAAAAGAACGTACAGTGAATTTTTATTTTTCCCATTTTTATTGTTGGCAGATTATATCTCTTTTAAATTAAAAATATCCTGAAAGAAACCATTTCACAAGTGAAATGACAAAAGTAATTCACCTTCTAAAATTGTCTCATTTTACACTACTTTGTGTTGTAAGCTAACATGGCTTAATATGCTTTAAGACTGAAAGGAGAGATAAAATTAGTTTCTGAAGGTTGAAAATGAATGTGTTGCCTATCCATTCTTGTGTAGATATGAACTAGTCTTCATAAAGCAAAGTAAAACTTGAACTTGGTAGTTTCAAAAGTATTTTTTTATATATATGCTATATTAAAAAAAGACAACACACTTGAATGTAGATCATGACAGACAGTTACATCTGAGATGTAAGAAAAATTCTGGCATTATGAGGGTGTCAACATAATCAGTAAAAAATTATTTTTGATGACATGAAGAGGAAAAGTGTTAGCAGAATGAGAAGAATTTTCAAACAGCAGATACATAGCAAAGTCCTTTCCCCTTGTCTGCCAAACGCACCCACACTTGTCATCAGTGAATGCAATTAAATTTTTTTTTTACAATACAGAAGAGACTTTTGGCAGTCAATGAGGGCTAATTTTTTTCCTCACTTGTACACCCCTTTTAGCCACTGTGAAGATGTGACTTGAACGATGTTCATAGAGTTGAGTTTGTCCCTTCATATGAATTTGTGAACAAATTGAGACAAAACTTGGGGGAAATGGAAACAGATCACACACTATTCTTTACATTTTAACACAGCCTGAGTTAAAAGGTTAAATCACTTAAGGGTAAAATAGTTCCTTCTGGTGTTCTCATGTGCATTTTTTTAGACAAATACATTTTTGTTCTTTAGACAAAGAAAAAAATAGTGAAGTGACAAAAATCTCTTTATAACCTCCTTAGGCAACAGCTAGCATAAAAACTTAATAATTATTTAAAGACCATGAGAGATTACATGGCAAGAATTTATAGCACCTTTCCATGCATATTTCGTTTATCCTCCATGAGCCTCAAATAAACATCACAATACCTTTTAGTTTTGCAAATGTCAAATATGTTACAGTCTTTGAATTTTATTCTGGTCTGTGGTCACTTCAATAAAGCAAAATATGTGGTAGAGTGAAATTCTCTCGGTCTAGTTTGTTTACACTACTATACACGCTCAGACAAACAGATATGCACACAATTTTTTTTTTCAAGTGATTGGGCAGAATGAAAATGAGAATGTTTTAAAACTATAGAAATTATAAATCAATGAAATTATCTAGTTTGCATAGTCAACTGATTAATTCATGCAAAAAGATATTGGCAGTGGCTAGGTACATTGGTATGCCTCTGTGCTTTCCTGCAACCCCAGTGACTACCAGGCTATACCTTCTAAACCATAATGTGGCAAAATGGAAAACAGATTAAGTTTCTAACCAGGGTTTTAATTGACTACTTAAGTTAACTGTGTGTTCTTTCTCCCATCTCCAATCCTTGATTTTTTTCAAGAGACTTAAGTGGCAAATATTTTAATCTCTTTACCTGGGTTCCTCTTTGTTGAATTAACAGTGAAAATAAAACCCTAGTGTTGCTAGCCTTTGCTAAGATGAATCTTGGGGTAAAATACGTCTCAACTAAATAATTTGCACCTAACTTCACATCAACCATTACTAAAATGTGCAATTAACAGAATGCTAATTCTAAATGAAATTCTGTATTTAACATTTTCTATTTGGTGTAATGGTACTGACCCCATATCAACAGAATGGGCATTAGTGATCATTCCCCAAATGAGAGTCATGCAGGAAAAAAAAAAAAAAAAAGGCCTACTATGTGGTTCTCTAGGTTTCTGAAAGCAGTGGAGATGATTTATTGGCAGGTTAGTCATATTTCACTACTCAAACCCTCATGTAGCCTTCTGCTCATATTGCCAAAGGCATATCAGTACAGCTGGGTGAGTGCTAGTTGGAACTACAGAAGTGAAACAAGTCAGGTTCACACAGGTTACTAGCCAATATGGGAATTTCTACTGAAACCAGAACTTCAGCTTCATAGGCACTTTTGCACAGCGGACTCTTTATTGTGCTCTCCATAACACAGTATTTCTCTTGGCCACTTTTGCCAGCTAGAATCCTTAGCTGGTGATGCCCCCACCTGGGCCTTATTTAGCCCTGGGCCTGCCGCATGGGGCACCCTGCACACTCGACCTGCTGGGCCACACGTGGTTTGCGCATGGCTCAGCCCGCAGCTGGGCTGGGTGTGCCCAAGCCTGCCTGTGTTACAGCTGGTACCTGTGTTCAGCAGTTCCCAAGTTCTTGTTCCACATCCAAGAAGAATGAGGTTACACTGACAATCGAAGGGTGAGAAGGGTGGAGAAGAGCTTTATTAAGCAACAGAACAGTTCTCAGCGGAGAGGGGATGCAAGGGTGGACCCCAACTCGAAGTCAGATGGTCTTTCCCAGGGTGGCTGAGTCCAGGGCTTTCATGGGCTCAGAATGGGGGAGTGTGTGCTAATTGGTTTGTGAGTATGCAAAAAGGGGTAAAACAAAGGCACCACTCAAAGGTAGGCATGACAGTTTAAAATACAAATTACGGAAGGGTACGTATGTGTAAAATAAATGAAAGGTGAGGATCAATACGAGGAAAGCACGCCAAATGGGAAGAGAAGTTCTCAATCCAGTCTGTGGATTTACTCGACTTGTAGCTTGGCTTTCAGGCTTTAAACTATCTGGTTTGAAGGTGGAGTTTCACCAGGGACCCGTCCCTGTCTGTTTAGGGTTCTGCCTCCTGCTGCTATCATTCAGACAAAAGAGATTTTATTTAAGGGGCCTGGTAGGGAGAGCCCTTTCTTCTTAATATTCTTTATGGCATCATTATTAACACTCTTCTTTTCCTCTTCTTATATGTTATATCAATATTAGGTTATAAGACAGTAGTTTAACACCAGTCATTTTCCTCTAAGCGTATTTGGACAATAGGAAAAGGCAGAGGGAACATCACACAATAAGCCGAATATAGCAATAGAAATAGGAGTGCTCACCATTACCATTCACTTTGACTTTTAGTTTAGTTTTACTTGTTTGCTTTTTTCTTAGATCTATTATTAAAAATGGAGGCCAAAAATAGTACAACAATCTTTAGGAGTTAGAAGGGAAACTGAAAAAATTCACAGGATAGGAGGAGGTAAGGATTGAAGGTCTATGAAAAACAAATATTACCTAGGAAACAAAAATGTACACTTTGTTATATTTTGCTAGGTATGAATTACCCTCTGCAGAATTGGATCTAATTATCTTGCATTTTCAAGAAGAAACTATTAGAGAAGTGAAAAATACACATTTAATGGATTTGTTTTGTGTGCTCATTTACTGTATATTCATTTTTAAAATATAAATGTGATAAATGTAAGAAAAATAATTGTATTACTAATAAAACTCTATCACAAATAAAAACACATGGAATTAGGGGAACTCACTGTTACTGGAAAGGGGTCCTGATTCGGACCCCAAAAGAGGGTTCATGGACCTCACATAATATAGAATTTGGGGCAAGTCCATAAAGTGAAAGCAAGTGTATTGGGAAAGCAAAGGAATGAAAGAATGACTCCTCCATAGAGCAGCAGCATGGGCTGCTCTACTAAGTGTACTTAGAGTTATTTCTTGGTTATATGCTAATAAAGGGTGGATTATTCAGGAGTTTTCTGAGAAAAGGAGGGGAATTTCCAGAAACTGAGGGTTCCTCCCCTTGGGTAACTTCTGAAAATTTCCCATGGCATTTGTGAACTGTCAAGGGGCTGGTGGTAGTGTCTTTTAACATGCTAATGCGTTATAATTAGCATATAATGAACAGTAGAGATGGCCAGAGGTAACTTTCATTGCCATCTTGTTTTTGGTGGGTTTTGGCCAGCTTCTTTACTGCACCCTGTTTTATCAGCATGGTCTTTGTGACCTGTGTCTTGTGCTGACCTCCTATCTCATCCTGTGACAACAAAAATACAGTATAAAAGTTTAAAAAAAAAAAAAGGTATACCTGTATAGGCCACTTAACCATGAATGAATGGAGCTTTCAAGACTGGAAGTTGCTCTGGGTGACTCAGTGAGTGAGTGGTGAATGAAAGTGTAGACCTAGCACATTACTGTACACTACTGTAGGCTTTATAAACACTGCATTTAGGCCATACTAAATTTATAAAATGTTTCTTTCTTCAATAATAAATTAACCTTAGCTTACTGTAACTTTTACTTCATGAGCTTTTTTTAACTTTTTGACTCTTTTCTGTTAATACTTAGCTTAAAACATAAACACATTTTTCAGCTGTACAAAAATATTTCTTCATAATCTAATTTTATAAGCTTTTTTTCTATTTTTAATGTTTCTAACCTTTAAACAACATAAAACATAAGTGCACACATTAACCTGGGTCTGCATAGAGTCAGAATCAACAAGATCAGTGTCTTCCACCTCCAATCTTGTCCCACTGGAAGGTCTTCAGGAGCAATAACATGCGTGGAGCTGTCATCTCCTATGAATCGCCTATAATAGTGCCTTCTACTGGAATATCCCCTGAAGGATCTGCCTGAGGCTGCTTTAAAGTTAACTTTTCTTTTTTACTATGTAGGAGTGCACTCTAAAATAATGATTAAAAGCATAATGTAGTAAATACATAAACCAATAACGTGGTCCTTTATTATCATTATCAAGTATTATGTATTGTACATAATTGTATGTGCTATACTTTTACATGATTAGCAGTGCAGTAGGTTTGTTTATGCCAGCATCACCACGAACATGAGTAATGCATGGCACCACAACCTAAAAATGGCTACGATGTCACTAGGTGATAGAAATTTTTCAGCTCCATTATAATCTTATGGGTCCACCTTGATATATATGGCCTATCAAGACCAAAAAGTTGGGTCCACCTTGATATATACGGCCTATCAAGACCAAAAAGTTATGTGGCACATGATGTAATTGAGAGATTTACCATACTACAATAAACATGTCTACAGAATTGAGAGACACTTAAAACCTCATAATTATTTCTGCTTTTAAATCAATAAATTCAGGCTCTCACCTGCTGGTTATAGTCTCTCACTTTAAATAATTATTTAATATGCATGAATACCTTATAGTATGCACGATGCTTTTCAAGGCATAGGCATAGATTCAGTCCTTTTCTATATAAATAAGACCCACAAGATGAATAAGACAACATGATGCATGCCAGACTCTCACAAGTGAGCAATGATTGGTTTATTTTAACATGACTTTGCTTTTGCTATTTTGTGAAGTAATTTTTCCTGATTACAGAAGCATGGCAAAAAAGTTGGAAACACAAAGAAATATAAAAAATGGAAAAGTAAATTACTCTTAATCACATCACCTAGGGCTAACTACTGCTAATATTTTGGCGTATTATTTTTTGTATATTTTGTACATATTAATAGATTTGTAACTATAATACATATACAGTTTTATTCTGTTATTCATATTTAATTTTTAATTATATATGTAATTTGCTATTACCTTAATTAGTATTCATGAATAGAATTTTCAAAATGGCTTATAAGCCAAAAGGCTCTTTCCGCCCCTTTTCTGTTTTTTCTAACTCACTCTACCTTAGAATCTTTCCACTCTTAATGCATATTATCTTATTACTTTCTAAAAAGATTGTATTAATTTAAAACCTTACTACTAGCCTATGAGAGTGTTTGCTTCGCTACCTCCTCACCAACAATGGGTATCATTACTTTTATAAATCTTGACGATTTGATATTTAGAGAATGGTATTTCAATATTCCTTTGAGTATTACAGTTTTTTTTAATTCCTTCTAAGAATTATCTATTCATTTTCTTTACCTACTTATCTACTGGAGTGTAAAAGTATGTCTTATTACTTCTTACATCATCTTTATATATTGAGAACATTAAATTCTAATCAAATTAATTTTTGTAAATGTTCCCAATTTCAGTTTTATTTATAATTTCTTTAACATATAACTGTTTAAATTTTTATTCAGGGAAATTCATTGGCCTTTGCTAGTTTCATTTTTTCCATTGTTTTTATGTACTGTAAGACAATTGATTATTTATTTATATATACTTTTTTTAAAGTATTTTGTTTTGATTTTTAGAAGCATGATTAAAATATTTGTACATCAAATATTCATAGTGTTTCAATTTTAGTATATGTGCTGTTTAAATGAGTATATAATCTAGTTTTTTGTGGTTTGATTATGTTTTACATTTAACTCTGGTATACTGGAATTCATTATTATGTTGAGAATCCATATTGACATTTTTCACAAATAGCCAATTTTTGCAGTATAATTTGTTAAATAATTTATCTCCCCCTACAGGCTTCTGATTTTTTTTTGTTAAATATTAAATTTTTGCATCTGTACATGAAAATACCTAATTTATGGCTGTCCCATTCCAGCCACCTATCTGTAGATTCTACTTGATGACATAATATTGTTTTAGTCTTTGGAGCTTAATAAGTATGTTTTAATATTGGTTAAAGCAAGTCCCTTTGAATTAGTCACTTAAAAAAATTCTGTATTATTCTTATCTATTCTTTGATGAACTTTAGAATCATCGTATCAAAAATTAGTGGCTGGGTGGGGTGCAGTGGCTCATGCCTGTAATCCCAGCACTCTGGGAGGCCGAGGCAGGTGGATCACCTGAGGTCAGGAGTTCAAGGTGAACCAGGCCAACATGGTGAAACCTCATCTCTACTAAAAAATACAAAAATTAGCTGGATATGGTGGTGCACACCTGTAGTCCCAGCTACTCAGGAGGCTGAGGCAGGAGAATCACTTGAATCTGGGAGGTGGATGTTGCAGTGAGACAAGATCATGCCACTGCACTCCAGCCTGGGCAACAAAGCGAGACTCTGTCTCTAAAATAAATAAATAAAAAATTAAAAAATAAAATAAAATGTGCCATATGGCACTTAGCACACATCTTGGTACATAGTAAGTGCTCAATTAATGTAAGCCCTTAGTTATTCTTTTTCCTCTGTCTGGAATGTTTGCCACTCCATCTTTAATCTTCTTCACCAAATTAACACATGTTCATCCTCCAAAACACAGGTAAAATGTCCCATCTAAAAACGTCATAGATGTTCTTAATGGTATCTAAAATGGTGAATCCTTTCCAGAGGGTATTCAATTTACTCTGCCCAGATCCATCAGATGAATCACTATCTATGGCAGCTCTAACCTTACAAAATGTATTTTTTAAATAATTAGACTCGGAAGTCAAAATGATTCCTTGATCCATGCACTGCAGAGTAGATGTTGGATAGCAGGTGTGAATACAACATCAGCCTCCTTGTACATCTCAATCAGAGCTGCTGGATGACCACATGCTTTGTCAATGAGTAGTAATATTTTGAAAGTACTTTTTTTTTTCTGAGCATTAGGTCTAAACAGTGGGCTAAAAATATCCAGTAAACTATGCTGTAAACAGATGTACCATCATCCAGGCTTTGTTGATCCATTTAGAGAGCACAGGCAGAGTAGTTTAGCATCACTCTGAAAGACCCTAGGGTTTTCAGAATAGTAAATGACTTAAACAAGTCATCAACTACATCAGCCCTTCAGAAGAGAGTCAGCCTATCTTTTGAAGCTTTGAAGCCAGGCATTGACTTTTCTCTAGTTATGAGAGCCTTAGATGGCATCTTCTTCCAATATAAAGCTGTTCTGTCTACATTGAAAATCTTGTTTTGGGTAGCTGCCTTCATTAATGATCCTAGCTGTATCTTCTCTATAGCTTGCTGCGGCTTCTCCATCAGCACTTGATGTTTCACTCTGCACTTTTATGTTATGAAGCTTCTTAAACTTTATGAACCAGGTTCTGCTATCTTCAAATGTTTCTTCTGCAACTTCTTCACATCTCTCAGCCTTCACAGAATTGAAGAGAATTAGGGCCTTACTCTAGATTAGGCTTTGACTTTAAGGAATGTTGTGGCTGATTTGATCTTCTATCCAGACCACTAAAACTTTCTCCATATGATTATTCATGCTGTTTCACTTTCTTATTATTCATACGTTCACTAAAGTAGCACTTTTAATTTTCTTCAAGAAATTTTTCTTTGCATTCACAAATTGGCTGTTTGGTATAAGAAGCCTAGCTTTCAGCCTATCTCAGCTTTTGATGTAACTTCCTCACCAAACCTAATCATTTCTAGCATTTGATTTAAAGTGAGAACTGTGTGACTCTTTCTTTCAGTTGAACAATTTGAGGCCATTGTAGTGTAATTAATTGGCCTAATTTCAATATTGTTGTGTTTCAGGGAATAGGGAGGTCCAAGGAGAGTGAAAGAAATGAAGGAACGGCTGCTCTGTGGATCAGTCAGAACACACACAACATTTATTGATTAAATTTGCTGTCTTATATGGGAGAAGTTTGTGTTGCCCTAAAACAATTACAAAAGGATCACTCATTACAGACCACCATAACAGATATAATAATAGTAATAAGTTTGAACTATTGTGAGAGAGTTCCAAAATGTTACACAGAGACACAAAGAGAGCACGTTATTGGAAAACAAATGGCACCAATAGAGATGCTCAAAGCAAAGTTGACACAAACATTCAATCTGTAAAAAATGCCGTATCTGCTAAGTGCAATTATATGGTTTTGTTGTGTCCCCACCCAAATTCTCATCTTGAATTGTAATTCCCATAACTCCCATAATCCCCACGTGTCGAGGGAGAGACCAGGTGGAGGTAATTGAATCATGGGGACACTTTTCCCCATGCTGTTCTCAAAACAGTGAGTTCTCATGAGATCTGATGGTTTTATAAGGGGCTCTTCCCCCTTCGCTTGCACTCCTCTCCCCTGCTGCCTTGTGAAGAAGGACATGTTTGTTTCCCCTTTTTGCCATGATTGTAAGTTTCCTGAGGCCTCCCCAGCTATGTGGAACCATGAGTCAATTAAAATTACTTCCTTTATAAATTACCCAGTCTCAGGTATTTTTTTATTGCAGTGTGAAAACAGACTAATACCTGCAATAAAGTGAAGCACAACAAAACAAGAATGGCAAGAATGTATGTATATTAATTTTCACAATAACCCACAAAGTAGGTACTTTCAAAAATGTGCAGTTAACAGATGATGTAACTAAGGCATAGAAAAGTTAAACAACTTACAACTTGTAGGTAATGGGTACAAATCCAGACTCATACTCTGACTCTGGTATGACTTCAGGATTTATACTCTTAACTGCTATGCTATCTGGTCTCTCTATATAAAGATTCTAAAGTGGGAAGATGCACTTTACATTTCTGTGTCTCAAAGAAGGTCTGGAGAGCTGACAAGAGCAGAGGAAGCTGAATCTGTTGAGGCAGGTATCGGATTGAATTAGTAGAACGTGGTAAAGATTTTGATTTTTGTCTTAAAAGTATTTGGAAACTACTGATAGGTAGTCATTAGGAAGGTGACAAGATTATATTAGCATTTAAAAAGGATTTCTCTGGCTGTGATATGAAGAATGGATTGGAGGAGGTAGAATAAAAGCAGACAAAACCACTTGGGAACTATTTCACTGATACAAAATAGAGATGATGGTAGATGAGAGTTCGTGGTTGTGGTCACAATAGAAAAAAATATGTACTTGAGACGTATTTTAGAGCCAAAGAGGAAAGGAATTTTGATCAATTGGATACATAAATGAGATAAAGAGAGATATCATGCACATTTTAGGCACAGGCAACTGAGTGGAGGTAACAATTACTAAAATGGGAATCAACTATTAATTTTAAGAACACAAAGAAAACAGAAAAACAATCTTTGATTATTTTTCCCTCTTGGGTTGCTTTAAGATTTTTTCTTTTCTTTTTTTTAAATTAGTCTTAACCTGCTCCATAAAATTACCAGCAAGAAAGAAAAGTACAAGAATAAGGTTTACAGTTGAATCAGCTTGGTGTCATAATTCCCTATTCCAGTATCCTCAGAAGGATCCTATCATACATGCAGAAACTGCAGACACATTTGAATGGTTCAATCTTGATTCGTCATGAACTCCCTTAAGCCCAGCAGTTTCTCATTCTTAAAAGGTAGGTTATTACAGCCCAAAAGCAATTTTCATAACAAATCTACCTTTATATATTTGCAAATATGTGTTAAGGAAGACAATATAATTCTCCAATTACAAAATAAATACGAAAGGCAACTGTTCTTTGCACCTGTGGGATGAACATGAAGATTTGGAATGGGCCATGAACAGTCTGGCTGGGGGCTTTGAAGCAGGAAGTCTTGGAAGCCAGTAGATTGTAAAGTTGTCCAAGAGACCCAGAGCTCAACTCAAACGTCCAATCCTCCCATAGCCACTGTCTTTACCAAGACAGAGTCTGAAAAAACCTAATTAGTACATAGACCCAGCTCTGTTCACACAAGAAAAAATCTCTCCCTAGGCCCTGTGCAGGCCAGGCCAGAAGAACAAGGGTGACTCAGGACACTCCATTTATTGACCCCCAAGTCTAACAAAACTAAAATCTCTGCATGGTGTTTTAAGAGGACCTTGACCTTGTTCCCACCCTATGGTCACTGAAGTCAGCTCACTTATGTTTCTGTAGCCTCTGCATCTGTTTTCTGAGAAAGTAAGAGGATTTCATGTGCCCAGTTCCTTCACAGTCTCTCAGCATTTGTGATCATCTTAGGATGCAGAGGGAAACAGCCAGCAAGAACCAGAAGCTTTTCCACAGGTTTAAGAGAGGTGGCTTGCACAGCCAATCCAGTGCTGGATCCTGTCCAGGTTGAGGGCAATGAGATTTTCCCCATGACTGTTGGGAAATGAATCATAGGATCCCAGCTGCTCTACCAAAAGACCATCCCTGGGACACTCGCTGTGAGCAGCCACAATGGTGTAAAAGGGCCAGTTGGCACAGCTGCCCAGGGCAAGGCAGATGGTTAAGTGGCCCCCATGGTAGGCCTTGCAGAGGAGAGTAGTGAGGTGGACAATGGTGCAGCTGGCATGTGGCTCCTTGGAGCGTCCCGCTACCCACACCAACCAGCTCTATGACCTTGGCGGGGCAGAGGACTGACACAGAAAGCAGCTGCAGGTGGACACTGGGCCATGACAACTGGCTACCCAAGCCAGAAAACCTTGACTCTGAAAGCAGATAATCCACTCACCCCGCAGACTTTTGTCTTCGTCTTTGACTTTCATTTTCACTATGATGTTCATAGGTGTGTTTTTCTTAATGTTTACCAGGCTTAGGTTTGTAGCACTTCTTGAATCTGAGTCTTGATGTCTTTTGTCAATTTTGGAAAGTTTTTAGTCATTATTTCTTAAAATATTGCATCAGTCCTGTTCTGTTTCTCCTTTCTTTTGGGGAATCCAGTTAAATGTATGTTAGATCTTTGAATTTATGATGTGTATTATCTCTCCTTTTACTCTGCAGCTTCAGTCTAGATATTTTTTTTCTGTTCTATCTTCCAGTTAATGAATTCTCTCTTCATCTCTCTTTAACCTGCTATTAAACCCACTGTGTCAGTAATTGCATCTCAGCTTCAAACCCAGCTAAATGGGTGTCTGCAAACCATGTTTCTACTTTGTCAGTTGGTTCCATATTAGGATTTGCCAACAGGCAGCAATAGAGGGATACAGCAATTTTGGAAAAAGGAGGAGGCATTTGCTTCTTCTTATTTGTTCCCTGTGGGCTTTCTATAGAATTTCTTTCTCCTGGTAGTTCCTTTGAGCATTACCCCAGTGATGCTTCTCAAAGTGCCTTCCTGTAGCAGCAGCTAAAACCAGCTTATAGTTTTTCTATCTCTTGAAGAATTGGCTTCAGTGACCTTAGAGACCTCAGAATCCCAGAGATTTAAGTTCCAGGCTCAGAGACACCACCAGAGCCAAATGGCGGGTGCCTCCTCCTCTGAGTCAATAATTACATTTACTTTTTTCTCCCAAGCTTTTGAGGTATAGTTAACACATAAACATTGTGCATATTTATGACGTTTCAATAGATGTGTATATTGTGAGATGATTCCTTCAATCAAGCTAACTAACCTATACATCATCTCACATATTTATCCACCCCATTGTTTTTGTGTGCGTGTGAGAGAACAATTAAGACCTACTCACTTGGACAATTTCAAATAGTTATGTGTCATTTAACAAGGAGAATACATTCTGAGAAATGCATCCTTAGGTGATTTCATCATTGTGTGAACTTCTTAGAGTATACTTACACAAACCTAGATGGTAGAGCCTACTACACACCTAGGCTCTATGATATTGTCTATGGCTCCAAGGTTGCAAACCTGTGTAGACACAAATTCAACCTAGGTTTTTTGTTTGTTTGTTTGTTTTTCTCCTTACTTACTGATCAGTTTGCAATGCTACTTAACTATTTTACTTACAGAGGTTTATGTCAAGTCTTGTCAGAAAGAAGAGAGTTCCTATTCCTTATTCAAGTTCGATTGCCTACAGTATGTCTGTATAAAGTGAATATGGTTAGAAATATCCCTCAGAGAAATTATCTTGGCTTTGCAGCTTATACTACTTTAATAGAGACAGTTTTTATTTATTTTTATTTGTTTTGAGGTATGGTCTCACTGTGTTGCCCAGGCTGGAGTTCAGTGGCAACATCTCGGCTCACTATAGCCTCAACCTCCTGGGCTCAAGTGATCCTGCCACCTCAGCCTCCCTAGTAGCTTGGACTACAGGCACACACAACCACGCCTGGCTAATTTTTTTTTTTTTGTATTTTTTTTAGAGACGGGATTTTGCCACGTTGCCCAGGCTGGTCTCAAATGCCTGAGCTCAAGCCATACATCCACTTGGACCACCCAAAGTGTTGGGATTACAGGGGTGAGCCACTGTACCCACTTTAGTGGAGACATTTTGAAAAGCGAGCGTTAATTTAGATATTTTGAAATGATCATATTAATATAAACTTGAGGTGAGTTTTCATAAGCAAATCTGGATCAATACAATGACCTTAGATGTTATAACCAAATATTCAAAGGAATGAGAAACATCAGGCTATGACCTATTTTACTCTCTTTGAGCCATGAGCCATGTAGTCTATGGATTTGGGAAGTATTTAAAAAGATGTATAAGTCCATCAAGTTTATTTACTTATTTTTTTTGAGATGGAGTCTCACTCTGTCACCCAGGCTGGAGTGCAGTGGTGTGATCTCTACTCACTGCAACCCCTGCCTCCTGGGTTCAAGCAATCCTCCCACCTCAGCCTCCAGAGTAGCTGGGACTACAGGCATGCACCGCCACCCCGCTAATTTTTGTATTTTTAGTAGAGATGGGGTTTCAGCATGTTAGCCAGGCCTGTCTCAAACTCCTGACCTCAGGTGATCCACCTGCCTCGGCCTCCCAAAGTGCCGGGATTATAGGCATAAGCCACCATGCCTGGCCAAGTATAAGATACTTAAAGTTAGGGGGAAACGATGCTTCAGAAATTTTAGTGACCAAATTAATGAAATATCGAGTCAAGTAACCTAGTCTAAGTAGGTCAAGGTGCAGGCTTTTGTGAATAAATAAAATAAGTTGATGACATAAAAGGGTCGTGGGCCACCGGGCCACTTTCTTTAAATCATAGAGTAACTCCCATAGCAATTATAAATAGAGTTCAGTGTGTTCCTTCAAGGTCACAATTGAGAATCCAATTAGTGTTCAAGCTGTAATCTCTGCTTGTTATGTGGCTTTAAGCATCTGAGATAGTCTCCCCTTAAATTGCTTGGGATGGTTAACGCTTTTTCCCTAGTTTGTCATCGTCTTCAACCCTGGAAAATTTTAGAATTAGGTGTAGGAGTGTTTAAGAGACTTAAACACATTGTTTATTCCCTCATTTCATTCAGATGCCCTCTCTGATTCTAGATTCTGTACAAGAGAGCCCCGCCCACTCCATCATTGCTATTCCCTCATTGTGCTTTATTTTTGCTTTATAGCATGTTGCATTACCTACAATATGTTGTATATAATAGAATATATTTATTTCTGCTATTTGACTCTGTTTTTCCATTGGAATGTAAGCTCCTCCAGGGTGTGGACTTTTGTTTGTTGCTATATCTCCAGAACATAAAGCAATGTGCCTGGCACACAGTAAGTTGTTATTACATGAATGAAAAATACTGAATAAAGGAGGCCTCTCTTTTCATGATCCTAAAGGAATCTGGGGAAGTTAAAAATGAGAAAGTAATTCCTTAGCACTACTTTGTTTTTGAAATGGCAGAACAGCCTTTCATTTTGAATAGTCTATATTTTAGCAATCACCCTTTTTATTCTTACATTTTTTGGTTCTAAAGGACACAATAGAGATGGTCATTATGCACTTCTGTATTCCGATTATCCACCAAAGAAATTAAACAAACACACTTAGAATCTTACAATGTTGCAGGCTCTTTGCTAGATGTTTTAGATTTGGAGATTCAAGACACATCCTTGTCCTCAAGAGGCTTCTAGTATTGTTGGGAGGCAGCAAGAAAACAATTCTTATAACATGCACACTAATACTGTGATGAGACATTTACACAGGATGCAAGGGGACCCAGAAGTAGGGCATGCAACCCAGAATGAGAGAGTCCATGAAGATTTCCTAGAACAGATGGTGCTTAAACTCAGCATTGACTGATAAACATTATAATAACAAAAATATTACTGTCATCATTCCTTGAGTACTTAGTATATGCCAGTCAATTGACAACCTTAATGTCATTGTTCCTGACAGGAACCCTTGGGTGGTAAATAATACTAAGAGGTGAAGCTGGCTGGGCTTCTGGGTCGAGTGGGGACTTGGAGAACTTTTCTGTTTAGCTAAAGTTTTGTAAATGCACCAATCAGCACTCTGTAAAAATGCACCAATCAATGCTCTGTGTTTAGCTAAAGGTTTGTAAATACACCAATCAGCACTCTGAAAAAAGGCACCAATCAATGCTCTGTGTCTAGCTAAAGGTTTGTAAACACACCAATCAGCACTCTGTGAAATGGACCAATCAGCGCTCTGTAAAATGGACCAATCAGCAGGACGTGGGCAGGGCCAAATACGGGAATAAAAGCTGGCCTCTGGAGCCAGCAGTGGCAACCGGCTTGGGTCTCCTTCTATGCTGTGGAGGCTTTGTTCTTTCGCTCTTTGCAATAAATCTTGCTGCTGCTCACTCTGGGTCCGCACTACCTTTACGAACTGTAACACTCATCACGAAGGTCTTCAGCGTCACTCCTGAAGTCAGCAAGACCACAAACCCACTGGGAGGAACAAACAACCCCCAGGCGCACTGTTTTTAAGAGCTGTAACACTCACTGCGAAGATCTGTGGCTTCACTCCTAAAGTCAGCAAGACCATGAACCCACCAGAAGGAAGAAGCTCTGGACACATCTGGACATCTGAAGGAACAAACTCCAGACACACCATCTTTAAGAACTGTAACACTCACAGCGAGGGTCCGCGGCTTCGTTCTTGAAGTCAGCGAGACCAAGAACCCACCGGAAGGAACCAATTCTGGACACAATATTATTCTCAAATTGTAGATAAGGAAAGTGTGTTTAAAAATAATTGGTAAGTTACCCAAGATTACATAGGCACTAAGTGGCAGAATGGAACGCTGGGAGGAGGTGATGAGGCCAGCACAAAGAAAACAAAATTTGCAAAACACAAAAGCGTGATGGAGCATGACAAAGCAGCAACTAATAGGATTGACCAGGTGGGGTGTGGAGGGCTTTAGAAGGTTGGAGTGGAAGGTGGGGAAATGTTTTGATATAATGTCGGAGAAAAAGAGCAGGGTCAGATCACGATGGGTAAGGGTCAAGCCAAGGATTTTGAAGTTTAGATTTGGAAATTTCTGATCCTGATATTCTAAAGAATGATTAATTATCCAGCTCTGCATAGAAATTAGTGGAAAAGTTTAAGATATAAGAGATTCCATAAGTAGTTTCTCACTCTTTAAAGTGAGAGACCCTATTAAAAACAACTGTTTTGCCTCTGGGTTTATGAGAAAGACTAAGAAGAAAGGAGACAGAGAAAGGGTTTTAAAAGGGTTTGAAATGCAATGTTTCTACATAGAACTTGTTCCTTGTCAGGCTTCTTGATATTTATTTTTTAACTTTCATTTTAAGTTCAAGGGTACAAGTGCTTGTTTGCTGCTTCGGTAAATTTGTATCATGGGGGTTTGTTGTATAGATTATTTTATCACCCAGGTGTTAAGCCTAATGCCCATTAGTTATTTTTCCTGATCCTCTCCCTCCTCCTGCTTTCCACCCTCTGATATGCCCAAGTGTATGTTGTTCTCTTCTATGTGTCAATGTGTTTTCATCATCTAGCTCCCACCTATAAGTGAGAACATGTGGTATTTGATTTTCTGTTCCTGTGTCCAACTCCATTCATGTCCCTGCAAAGGACATGATCTCATTCTTTTTGAGGGATCATCCAGGAACCAATATTTATTTTTTGGTCTGCTATGTGTCAGTGAATGGGCTTGGATTTTCACATCATCTCGTTGATTCTCATCCTACAAAGTAGAAAAGTAGGAAAATTTTATTCATTCTATAGATGAGGAAACTGAGCACTGATAAAACTAATTAATTTTTCAGGGCTCACATGGCTAGTTAATGGGGAAGTCAGACTTAAACCTATGTAAAGACTCAAGCTCTTTCTAGCTTAAGCTGTGTTCTTCCCTAGAGAACAGTACTTTTCAAACCAGTAGATCATGACCTAATAAAAGATCATGACTATCAAGGTAGTGGTTCCTAATTAGCATTTGAAAAAATAAAATAGGTTGGGTACAGTGGCTCACGCCTGTAATCCCAGCACTTTGGGAGGTCGAGGTGGGTGGATCACCTGAGTTCAGGAGTTCAAGACCAGCCTGGTCAACATGGTGAAACCCTGTCTCTACTAAAAATTCAAAAACTTAGGCAGGTGTGGTGCTGCACACCTGTAGTCCAGGCTACTCAGGAGGCTGAGGCAGGAGAATTGCTTGAATCGGGAGGCAGAGGTTACAGTAGGCTAAGATAGCACCACTGCACTCTAGTCTGGGTGACAGAGCAACCTCCGTCTCAAATAATAATATAAAATAAAATCGAGAAATAGATTAGCAGCATGCATTGCATGTAATAATGGTTAACATTGGTTGAAACTTTGTTTTAGTTATACATATATATAAAAATATAAATATTTATATGTACTGAGTTATCAGAAATGTGCTTCTTATTATTGGCTGGGGTTTAAAATGTTTGAAAAACTCATTCAGCGAAATATCAGTCGGATCACTGTTATCACTCCACTACTCCATAGCGAGCACTTTTTCCTGTGAAGTTAAATGTTTACAGGTAACTGACAGCCTAATACACCTCAAGTAGATGACACAGCAAGAATAGAAAGGGAATGAAAAGGAGAAGTTTTGTAAGGGCTGAGGAAGATTAGCTGACCAGTTCTTTCCCATCTCATTTCGATCAATGGCAAGCTGTCAAGTGAGGCAGGAGAATAGGGCCTGGAGGTAGAGAACCTACGGCCAATTCACACTGACTTCCTAGAAATAAATCAAAAGGAAAACCCCAACTTTCCACACCCAAGTAACAAAAGAACAGAGGCTACTTCCTTTGCCCCACTCCTTTCTGAATCACAGATGAGAAAAGGAAAGTACCTCTGATTATTCCCATACAACAACCAGTCAGACTGGTCACAGGCCTAGTCTTCATTTGCATAGGGGTATAACTTTGTAAGTTTACTTCAGCCTCTAATTGGTCCCCTCCTGCAACCAATCAGACATTTGCATAGTGTGTTAACTTTGTAACTTCACTCAGCCTCTGATTGGTCACCTTCCATGACCAATCAGACTGGTTGCAGGTCACTACCTCATTTGCATAGGGTGTAAACCAAATAACCAATGGGAAACTTCTAGAGGGTATTTAGATCCCAGAAAATTCTGTAACCAGTGCTCTTGAGCTGCTTGCTCAAGCCCACTCCTACTCTGTGGAGTGTACTTTCATTGCAATAGATCTGTGCTTTTGTTGCTTTATTATTTCATTGCTTTGTTTTTGCATTTTGTCCAATTCTTTGTTCAAAATGGCAAGAACCTGGACCACTCATAGTCAAGATCCTTCACCAGTAACAAAAGCTTCTTTAATTTAACATTTCATCTGCTGTATTGAGGGAAGGCAGACAGTAGCAATTACTATTTCAAGAACATATATGTGTGGATCATTTTTTGATGTGGTAAATTGAGGAAGAATTTTTCTCTCTCGATTCTTGTCCTGTAAGGAAAAGGAGAAAGAAATAACCAGAACGCACCAAGCCTAGGTGGTGGTGGAAAGGTGATGGGGCAGGAGGACACATCTAAACACGTGGAATCCCAATGCCGGGCAGCCAGGGCCAAATCTATATTCTCCCAACATTGGGTACCCTGGAGGCCCAATCCTGCCCACCCACCACCTATCAATCCACCCTTTCCCCAGGCCCCTTTCCTCCTCCCTGAGGAGCTCCGCAGGGCAATGCAACTTTCCCCCCAAGTGGACCCCCTCATCCTGTGCCACAGCCACAGTATCCAGGATACCAACCCTCGGTTCCCCACCCTTTTTCACACCCCCTCCTGCCCCTGGAATGCCTCCTGTGAATCCCTTGGCTCCTGACGTGGTTGGACCAGGAGTGATAGTGGACAAGAAGATTCAGAAGAAAATGAAGAAAGTTCCTAAAAAGGTACACAAGCACTACAAGCACCACAAGCATGCCAAGCATTCCTCCTCCTCTTCCAGCAGTGACTCTGACTGAATACAGGCCCTGGACCCTTCCCTCAAGTCTCATCAGTTCTGCTCTCCCATCTAGCTTCAGATGCCATGATCTACTGGGGAAAAGTAGCCCTTGTGCTCTCCACCCCTACCCCCACCTGAGCCTCACCTTGCTCTTCAGCCCTGAGTGGCTAGGGAAGATGGGAAGAGGATTGCCATGGCATGGCCATCTTCTTGCTGCTTGGATAGATCCTATAGTTAATGAGTTTAGCAGGGGAGTTATTTCTTTAAGATGATGAACTAAATGTTGAAGACAAGCTTGAGATCTGTAAAATGTGATTTTTTTACTTCCTCTTATAATACTTGTGATTGGGGAGGTTTGTGGAAATTTAATTATAACAAAAAGCCTCTGTCTTTTTTGTAATGTTGGCATATTTGGGGAATTTAGTGGCAAATACATTCCTCAGCAGGCCTTTTGTTGGTTGCACTAACTGCAAGGTTGCTGGGAAGTAGAGTCCATTCGGTTGATGAGCTTTGACTGCCGTTTTGGAAACTCACCTCTCCTCCTTAGCCCAATATGCTGTCTCAGGTCCTATTCTCGTTCTCCAGCTCTCAGTCCAAACAAAGTTATTTCTCCTGGAAAAAAAAGAAATAGAAGTGTATATGTATGATAATATTCATACTTATTGAACACATGTGCCTACGCAGATTTATTATCTATACTATATATAATTATATGTTAAATCTAACAAAACTCTATGTGTGTGGTGTTAACTCACAATCTGTTTCTCTTTGGAACCCCATTCTGTATACAAACATTTTTGCAACACATGTGGATTAGTAGTAGGAATAGATGGTTTAAAAATATTATGTTAAAACAACAACTTAAGTCAGCATGTTAAAGAAACATAAAAATCAAAATAGTACAGTAATTTCTCTGTAGCAGTGGAAATAAGAGGGAAATACTAAATGTGGAAACATATAGATTTCTGTATATGCATATAAATGTTTCAGCTGTTGTTAATATCTCCTGAAAGAATCTTAGCTACTAACCTCCTCAATAAATATTTCACATTTAGTAAAGAAAATGTACTACCTATCTAGTAAAGGAAATGTTTACTTGCCATTTTGCCCTTTTTCTGATTTTATATTTGAACATCAGTATTAGTGGTGTCTTGATGAGCCTAGCTTTTACTCTTTAGCATGTCTGAATAGATTATTGTAATTAGCTAGTTGGATTAATTTCACTGGCTTTCTGACTAGTCAGACTGTAGAGTATTAAGAGGCAACAAATTTAATTGCATAGGGTCAACCATTTTCAAATGCATGGTGACACCAATCAGAGTGGACTTAGCTATAGTGAAATAAACAATTCCATGTGCATGTCATTTACGGCACAAAATCTTTAAATATACACAAAACTAACTCTTCCTGCAGCATTGCTTAGTATAAATTAATATAGAAACATCGTTGGCCAGTGGTACAGACACTGACACAGTAAACATTTTTTTGCTGTTGTTGGACTTGTGTGCACTGCAGATGGGTGGTGTTCAATCATTACTAAATCATTACTATTTGTCCAATTTGGCTGTTTTAGGAAAAAGATAAAGAATTATGTATTGGACATGGAAGTCATGGTACCTGTGACACACATACCTGTTGTTAGTTTATGTTGCCCCACCTAGAGCCCTTTGCTCAGGAGTCTGTTATTTGTTCAGAGAAAGGGAATTTATTGACTGATATAACTGAGAAGTAAAAACTAGGGCTAAATTCAAGTGTGGCTGGATTCAGAAGCTCACAAATTGGATTTAGTTGCTGGTCTCTATCTGTCGCCCAGCTTGGCCATACTTTCTTCCATGTTTTGGCTTCATTTTCAGAATCCATGTGGTTACAATATGGCAGCAGCTGCTCCAGCCTCACACCTCCTCAAGTTAAAGCCCAACAGAAGAAGGAAATGTCCTTTCTGTTTAAATATCTCTTTCTGGTTAGTCAAGTAAAAGTCCTGAGATTAGTTCTGATTTATTCTGACTGACTTGGCTTGAATTAAGTGTCTATTCTTGGATCAAACTGCAGCCAGAAGAATTCAAAGTCCTGATTGGCCAAACCTAGGCCTTTTGTTCTATCCCCTAAACCAGGAATTAAGGCCCAGTGCAAAGCATATGGATTGAAAGTTGGGAAGAGTTACAGTTACTTGAATAAAGAGAAGTTGGATGCTTAGAACTGAAAATATCCACAATGCTAAGATCATTTTTATATTTATTCAAGCTAATTCAACATTTTAAAAACAAGAATAGGAACTTTATCTATATAATACCAGCTTCAACCCAAGAGGAGTATGGAAAGACCTCTGATATTCCCCCCAGGTCACTTGCTGGCTTTGTGATCTTGGGTAGATCACAATCTCTGATTCTTGTTCTTCCCAGCTGCAAAATGGGGATAATATTGTCTCCCTATCCGTATCACAGATGATTACGAAGATTCAAAAAGGTAATATTTCTAATAAAAATCATAACATCTAATATCTAATGGACAGTTTATGTAGAAACTATGTTGTTTAATCCTTATACTAATTCTATGCAGTACGTATTACTATGGTACTCACTTTTAAGAGATCTAAGGCTTAGAGAGGTTAAATAATTTGCTTGGCATCACACAGCATTAAATGACTAGATCAGCATCCATGTCTATTTCATTACAAAATTCATGATGATAGCCACCATGACACAGATATAAAGATCGTTACTGGATTTAAATGACTCTAAGATTCACATTTCTTCCCATTTTAACATATTTAAAATCAGCATGCATCTTACAATTGATGATTAGGAGCCAATCTGACATAGTAGTCATCAGTTGCTTATGTGTGAACCTGGTCGTTGCTGGTCTTATTGTTGTTAATTCAACTGAGTCAGCTATATGTGTTGAGTTTAAATGCCATGCAAAATGTTCTTAAAAATATTACACTATGATTTGGCATTGAAATAGAAATTTATGTAACAGAAAAGCACAGAAGCACAGCAATGAAGCATCAATATGATATAGTGAAGCAAATGCTCATCCCTGTGGAAATTACCACAACTTCGTATTTTCTTATAAGGCAATAACCACATGCCTTATGAGATCTTAGAAAGAAAGATGCCCCAAAGTGGAATCCATGTTATGCCTGGTACTGAGATGTGTGCTAAAGGATTTTCTGTCACATGCCAAGATTTACAAATGTCATAGTAAATTGATTTTGCTTCTATTTTCCTTTCTACATGGGACTTGGATGATAAATATCTATGCCCAAATAAGTCTCAAATAACTGTGTCATTAAATGGAAAATAAAGATGTTCAGTATACAGAGGCATGAACCATAGTTTAATTGGCATTAGCCTTTTCTTTTTCTAGAAAGGCAGACGACATTTGTATTTCTTGCAGTTTGGACTCTTTGATTCTATAAAGTGCAGTATTACTGTATTGAAGAAATAATAGAAAGCTTTATATTTTGAGGAGGTGTTTTAGCAGATCCATAGTGAATCACCCATTTTCAAGATCTTTAGCCTAAAAATTAAACCATTTACTATAAAAATTAAGTCATAATGGAGAGATCTGGGGAAAAAACTCAGAAGGAATTATAAGTACTTTATTACTCATATAACAGATATAAGTGAATTGGCCGAAATAATGGAAACAGGAACAAGTTTCAGGCCAGGTAATTAGCCAAACTAGCCTTTCTTTACCAGAATCTGGACAGATGTGTAAAGTTTTGAAATTAGCTCTTTGGGGCTCCGGATATCTATTTATCACTTTACCTGCCTTCATATGAAACAGGAAATTTTTTTTCTGTTTTGTTAAAATATTCTCTATCATCCATACCTAAAATTTATGGGGGAGGGGTGGTGAAAGGGGTCAGGTGAAATTGAGGGGTCCTTATTTCTTACCATTAATGATTCCTTTCCTCCAAAGAAATGACTTTTATTTAAATTAGGACATCTTTTTTTCCCATAAAACAAATATTACAGACAAAAGGTATTTATTTTCACAAGGTATCCATTTTGAGGTGTTTACTTAAAGAAACACACTTTGCTCAATCTTTGCAGTCACTAAACTGCAGAAGTCACAAGAACCCCTTTTTCAGAAGCTGTGAAGTCACTGAATGAAATAAAGTCAAATTTGGCCCAGTATTGCATTAGGAAATCTCGTTTGCAGAGGCTAGGCCTTTTTTCCTTGCAAGTGAGCCTACTTATCACTGTTTATTGATGATCTTGTAGGCCTCAATAGGCTCGGTAATAATAAAATCTTTTTACCACTAAATCATGTTGAAAATACAATATATTTTCTCTTCTAAGAATATGGCAATATGCCCTAGTTCCAAATCTTAGTAAATCTGATTTGATTTCTAATTTCATATCCCTAGAACTTTATAGATAAAGCATTTTAAAGAGTTACTAAATCCATGCAGCTTTGCAAATGAATAATAATCATTATATTCTCAGAAATTATTACTGTTATTACTACCAGTTCTAAATAATCTTTGTATGATACTTTGTAAGATTGTTTCATGTCTCTTATCTTGCTAAATTCTTTTATGTTTATTGTAGAGCACCTAATCATTGAAGGGAAAATACCATATTTGGTTTTGCACACTGCTTTCCATATATTGACTTAAATATATTCCTAATACAAAGAAATACCCATGCTCCATTTGGTAGAAGCTCCCAAGGATTATTCCGTGTCTGTCAGAATGGTCTCCCAGTTAGTTAGTCATGATGCCTAATCTTCCTGGCATTAGAATGGTTATGATACAATGTGTCAAAATAAGACTTGAAGAATCTGTGATGCCCTAAAAAATGGTGTGAAATAGAAATTATTGAACAGAAAGAGGATTAATACTTTGAAGGCTTAAAAAGAAAGCAGAAAGAGGAAACAAGCACTTACCACACCCCAAACATTGCCAATTTTGTTAGTTGAAAATTAAGTGTCTAGCTTTTAAAAATTTATTTAAATATTCTGTCATGCAGACACATGCTCACCTTAGTCCATGATTTTGGTTTTGGGATTTGATTTGGGATTCTGGGATCCTGCTTGCATTCATCAAAAAAAAAAAATTATCTTAAAAACATAGTCTTTCATGAGCTAAGCTTTTTATTTTGAATGAAACTTTCCTTATTTGTTTTATAGTATTACATGTATTATGTATGATTTTTCTTTACCAGGATGATGAAAAGAGTTGTGTAAATTTTAGCGATCAGATAGACTCCGTAGATTACTATTAGATAAGAGAATGTTCAAACCGGGTCCCTGGCAAGCTTCAGTAAGCCGAAGCCCCTCAGCATGAACCAGCAGGAGGAAAAGATAGGTTGAGAGGCAGTCAGCAGACGCTCATACTTGCACATGTTTATTT
This sequence comes from Gorilla gorilla gorilla, assembly GCF_029281585.2. Lineage (NCBI taxonomy): Eukaryota > Metazoa > Chordata > Mammalia > Primates > Hominidae > Gorilla > Gorilla gorilla. The sequence goes on along the minus strand of NC_073231.2, from coordinate 97,763,996 downwards.
TCAATAATTAGCATAGTGTTAATAGAAACATCCATTTGAAGCAAAGGCTGCTTATTTGCACAAACAGTGAAAATATGTGGTACTGTAGTTTTACTATAAAGACTACAAAATTAAGCAACAAACGCTAAACTCAACGTAAATTCAACAACATATTTTCAGAGAGAACTAGGACTGAACATCAAAATGTATATATATATATTTTTTAACTTTTATTTTAAGTTCAGGGGTTCATGTGCAGTTTTGTTATATAGGTAAGCTTGTGTCATGGGAGTTTGTTGTACAGGTTATTTCCATTACCCAGGTATTATGCCTAGTACCCATTAGTTACTTTTTCTGATCCTCTTCCTCTTCCCCCACTCCACTCTCTGATAGGCCCCAGTGTGTGTTGTTCCTCTGCAAGTTCAATGTGTTCTCATCATTTAGCTCCCACTTATAAGTGAGACAATGTGGTGATTTAGTTTGGGTCTGTGTCCCCACCCAAATCTCATGTCAAATTGTAATCCTCACTGTTGGAGGAGGGCCCTGGTGGGAGGTGATTGGGTCGTGGGAGCAGACGTCCTCTTTGCTATTCTCATGATGGTAAGTAAGTTCGCATGAGATTTGATTGCTTAAAAGTGTATAGCACTTTTCCCTTTGCTCTCTTTCTCTTGCTTTGCCATGTGAAGATGTGCCTGCTTCCCCTTCACTTTCCACCATGATTGTAAGTTTCCTGAGGTCTCCCTGGCCATGCTTCCTGTACAGCCTGCAAAACTATGAGTCGATTAAACCTCTTTTCTTCGTAAATTACCCAGTCTCGGGTAGTTTCTTACAGCATTGCGAGGGTGGAGGTATTTGGTTTTCTGTTCCTGTGACAGTTTGCTAAGAATAATGGCCTCCAGCTCTATTTATGTCCCTGCAAAGGACATGATCTTGTTTTTTTTAATGGCTGCATAATATCCCATGGCGTATATGTACCATATTTTCTTCATCCAGTCTATCATTGGTGGCCATTTAGGTTGATTCCGTGTCTTTGTTATTGTGAATAGTGCTGCAATGAACATACGCATGCATGTGTCTTTTTTCTTTTTTTTTTTTTTTGAGATAGAGTCTCACTCTGTTGCCCAGGCTGAAGTTCAGTGGTGCGATCTTGGCTCACTGCAACCTCTGCTTCCTGGGTTCAAGCAATTCTCGTGCCTTAGCCTCCTGGGTAGCTGGCATTACAGGGATGCACCACCACGCCCGGCTAATTTTTATTTTTAGTGGAGATGGGGTTTCACCATGTTGGCCAGGCTGGTCTCAGGCTCTTGACCTCAGGTGATTCACAAGCCTCGGTCACCCAAATTGCTGGGATTACAGGCATGAGCCACTATGCCTAGCTGCATGTTTCTTTATAATAGAAAAATTTATATTCCTTTGGATATATATCCAGTAATGGGATTGCTGAGACAAATGGCAATTCTGGTTTAGGTCTTTGAGGAATTGTCACACTGTCTTATAATGGTTGGACAAATTTATACTCCCACTAACAGTGTATAAGCATTCCTTTTACTCTGGAACCTCGCCAGCATCTGTTATTTTTTTATTTTTTATAATAGCCATTCTGACTGATATGAGATGGTATCTCATTGTGGTTTTGATTTGCATTTCTCTAATGATCAGTGATGTTAAGCTTTATTTCATATGATTGTTGGCCGCATGTATGTCTTCTTTTGGGAAGTGTCTGTTCATGTCCTTTGCCCATTTTTTAATGGGGATGTTTGTTTTCTTGTAAATTTGTTTAAGTTCCTTATAGATGCTGGATATTAGACCTTTGTCAGATGGATAGATTGCAAAATTTTTCTCCCATTCTGTAGGTTGTCTGTTCACTCTGTTGATAGTTTCCTTTGTTATGTAGAAGCTCTTTAGTTTAATTAGACCCAAATGTCAATTTTTGCTTTTGTTGCAATTGAAAATGCCTATTTTACTACAGAACAATGTTCTTAACATAAGTGTTTTTTTTTAAAAACAACAACACATTTTTTGATATATAACTCATACTACACAAATCATCCTTTTATTGTGAGATGGAGTCTCACTCTCACCCAGGTTGGAGTGCAATGTCATAATCACAGCTCACTGCAGCCTCAAACTCCTGGGCTCAAGGGATACTCTTCCCTCACCCTCCCAAGTACCTGGGACTACAGATGTGTGCCACTGATGGCAGCAGTGGGCCATCTGGTGCAGCCACTGCCATCACACCAGCAGCTGCCGGGAAGGCATGGGAAGGAGGTGGACAGCCCACCATCCTGGAGACCACTATGATGGGGCCAGTCCGGGTTATGTGCTAGGCCACCACTAAGTGCTGGGGCCACAGGAGGAGCTTGTGGCAACATCGCCCCTGCCCTGAATGCCAGTGCAGACCCAGCGAGGGCCTGGAGCCCCTGTCCCAGGAAACAAGTGAGCATGACTGGGTGCCAGGCTCCATGGAGCCAGTGGGAGTTGGGGACAAGTGGGAACTCTGCCCCTTCCAAATTGGCAGAGCAGGAGCTCCCCAGGTGCAGCTGCAGATGCCCAAGCCATGGCTGAAACTCAGGCACCCCTGTTCTCTTGGGAGCTGGGAGTAGGCAGGTATACTATAGATTTGTGTCACTGATGGCTTGCTCCCACCCTCCCCCTGGAGAGGCTACCCTCTCCAGGGCCTTGTCTCTTCTGAGAACTGAACACCTGGTGAGACAACCTGCTTACAGAGAGCAGCTACCCACTCTGGGTCTCCTCTGAGCTGTTGTAACACTCAGTAAAGCTCCTCTTCATCTTGCTCAACTTCCACTTGTCTGCACATCCTGTTCTTCTAGGACACAGGACAAGAACTTAGGCAAAGGTGCCACCAGCCAGAGAAGTTTCTGGCCAGAAAAGCAACACCCCAAAGATCCCATAACACCACCATGCCTAGTGAATTTTTAATATTTTTGTAGAGACAGGGTCCCACTATGTTGCTCAGGCTACAATTCACACTTTAAAAATATACAGTTCAAAAACTTTCAGTGTAGCCAGAGTTGTGAATCCATCACCATGAATTTTAGAACATTTTAATTGCCCTAAAAAGAAACCCTGTATCCCTCAGTAGTCACCCTCCAATCTTCCCATAATCTACCAACTCTATGCAACTGCTAATCGACTTTCTGTGTCTATAGATGCATCAATTCTGGTCATTTTATATTAGTGAAATCATTCCACATGTAGTGTTTTGTGTCTGGTTGCTTTAACTTAGCATAACATTTTCGAGGGTCATCTATATTGTAGGATGTATCAGTACTTCATTTATTTTTTATTGCTGAATAATATTCTGTTGCATAAGTATAACACATTTTATTTACCCATTCATTGGCTGATGGAAATTTGGGTTGTTTCTACCTTTTTGCTATTATAAATAATGCTACTATGAGCATGTGTGTTCACGTTTTTCTGTGGGCATGCATTATCTTTTCTCTTAGGTATATACCTAGGAGTTGAATTGCTGGTTCATATAGTAATTCCATGTTTAAGTTTTTAAGAAAATGGCAAATTGTTTTCCAAAATGGCTGCACCATTTTACATTTCTACCAGTGATGCATGAAGGCTCCAATTTCTCCATATTCCCTTCAACATTTGTAATTTTCTCTCTCTTTGTGTGTGTGTGTGTGTGTGTGTGTGTGTGTGTTTATGTATGTGTGTGTTTTTATTATAGCCATCTGAGTAGCTATGAAGCAGTATCTTATTGTTGTTTTGATTTGTGTTTTCTTGTTGACTAATGACCTAGAACATCTTCTTTTTTCCTTTTTAGATTTTAACATATTTATTTATTTATTTTTAGAAACATGGTATTGCTGTGTTGCTCAGGCTGGTCTAAAACTCCTGGCCACAAGTGATTCTTCTGCCTCAACCTCCCAAGTACCTTGAGCACCTTTTCACGTGCTTATGGAACAGTTGTATATCTTCTTTAGATAACTGTCTATTGAGATCTTTTGCCTATTTTCAATTGCGTTGTCTTTTTACTACCGAGTTTTAATAGTCATTTATATATTCTAGACACTAGTCCCTTATCAAGTATATTACTTACAAAAATTTTCTCCTGTGGGTTGTGCTTTTGTTTTTTTGTAGTGTCCTTTGAAGCACAAAAGTTTTAAATTCTGATTATTCCCAGTTTATCAATTTTTCTTTTGTTGTTTGTGCTTTGGGTGCCTTTTTGTTTGTTTGTTTTGTTTGTTTGTTTGTTTGTTTGAGACGGAGTCTCTCTCTGTCACCCAGGCTGGAGTGCAGTGGCATGATCTCAGCTCACTGCAACCTCCGCCTCCTGGATTCAAGCAATTCTCCTGCCTCAGCCTTCTGAGCAGCTGGGACTACAGACGCGTGCCACCACACCTGGCTGATTTTTTGTATTTTTAGTAGAGACAGGGTTTCACTGTATTAGCAAGAATGGTCTTGATCTCCTCACCTTGTGATCCTCCTGCCTTGGCCTCCCAAAGTGCTGGGATTACAGGTATAAGCCACTGCACCCAGCCTGTGCCCTATTTAAGAAGCAGTTTTCTGTTTCAAATTACAAAGATTTAAACCCAAGTTTTCTAATATTTTTATAAAAAAGTATACATTGTAAGTAATCTTTAATAAAAATTATAATTTTAAAATAATTTTAATCGCTTAATTTAGTTTTTTGATCTATTTTGAATTAGTTTTGGTATATGGTGTGACATAGGGTTCTAACTTTCTTCTTTTTGTGTGTGAATGTCCAGCAATCCCAGAACCATTTGTTGAAAAGATAATTTGTTTTGTCGCCCTTGTCAAAAGTCAATTGACTAAAAATGTGAGGGTTTATTTCTGCACTCATTATTCAATGTCTAGTCTATTGCTAGTATCACACTGTTTTGATTATTCTAGCTTTCAAGTAAGTTTCAAAATTAGAAAATGTGAATCCTCTAACATAGTTCTTCCCTTTCAAGATTTTTTGGTTATTCTTTTTCTCTAGCATTTCCATGGGAGTTTTAAGATTATCTTGCAAATTTCTCCAAAAAAGTAAACTAAGATTTTAATAGGAATCATTTTGAATCTGTAGATCAATTTGCAGAGTATTGTCATTTTAATAATGTTAAGCATTCCAATCCATGAACATGGGATGTCTTTCAACTTCGTTAGCTCTTCTTTAATTTCTTTCAACAATGTTTATAGTTTTCAGTGTATAAGTCTTACATTTCCTTGGTTAAATTTATTGTTAAGCATTTAATTACTTTTGATGTTTTAAAAATAGAATTGTTTTCCTAGTTGTATTTTTGGTTTGTTCATTTTTACTTTAGAGAAATACAATTGGCTTTTTTTTTTTTTTTTTTTTTTTTGATGGAGTTTTTCTCTGTCACCCAGGCTGGAGTGCAATGGTGCAATCTCAGCTCACTGCAACCTCTGCTTCCTGGGTTGAGCAATTCTCCTTCCTCTGCCTCCCAAGTAGCTGGGGCTACAGGCGTGAATCACCATGCCTGGCCATTTTTTGTATTTTTTGTAGAGACGAGGTTTCACCATGCTGGCCAGGCTGTTCTTGAACTCCTGACCTCAGGTGATCTGCCCACCTTGGCCTCACAGAGTGCTCGGATTACAGGTGTGAGCCACCGTGCCCAGCCACAGTTGAATTTTACATATAGATTTTGTATCCTGAAACTTTACTAAGCTTGTTTATTAGTAAATAGCTTAATTTTTACAATAATCTTCCAATCCCACATTTAAGACTTATCTGCTTAAGACTTACAGGCATTACATTCTTATAACTTTTTTTGATGAAATTAGAGACATTCTAGGTTATAGCAAAACAGTTTGAAGAACAAATATAAAAACGTAGTATTTCTTTTGTAGATGAAATAAACAATACAGTCCATTTTGTAGTGATAAAATTCCATTATATTATATAATATTCAATTTTTGTTAATAATGTGGATTTGAATTTAAAAAGAGAGCCACAAATTAGGTACATAAAATTCTGCAACACATTCTTTCTCAAAATGAGGTCCCCAGACCAGCAGTATCAGCATCACATGGAAAATTGTTAGACACTCTTGTGCCCGACTGTATACTTACTAAATCAGAACATCTGGAGTTGGGGATTCAGCAGTCTGTTTAAACAAGCCTTCCAGCTTATTCCAATGCAGGTTAAAGTTTTCAGACTACTGCTGGAACTTACCAGGTCTCTGGTCTGTACATCAGGATCATCTCAAAGAACTTAAAAAAAAATACAGATTCCTAGTTTCTATTTCAGGCACTAAAAAATCCGAATTTCTGAGTGGAGGTCTAAGGATATGTGCTTTTCTTTAAAAAAGCATCCTAGGTTGGTCTGATGTGCAGGTTTATGATCTGCTGCTCTAGAATATAGTATACTCTCACATTTAGAATGGTTAGATGAAAGTTTTAAAACTGGTGAAAATAGCCATATTGTTAAAATTTTATGTATAATATTTCAATCTTTGTAGCTGAACAAAGACAAATATATTTATGCTTTATTTTATGAATTCTTTTAATGACAGCACAGTCTTAAATGATTGGAAATATTGATAATATAATTTTTAGAGACAGTTTTCTTCCTTTCCAACCAGGGTTTGGCAAACTTTTTCTATAAAAGGTCCAAATAGTAAATATTTTAGTCTTTGAGTTTATGCATAGGTTTGCCAGATGAAATACAGGACACCCAGTTAAATCTGAATTTTAGATAAGCCATAAAACATTTTTGTAGTTTAAGTATATCACGACCGTTGCATAAGTCATACTTACAGGAAAAAATGATTTGTATTATAATAAAATTTTATTTACAAAAATGGGACCAGTGCATGGATGGGGTCCCTTCCCACTGTGTGAGCCATGTGTGGTATGGTACAGGTGCCTCCTTCAATCCATATCCTCCGGCCCTCACCTAGTTCTGAAAGTCTTATGCCACACAGTCCTGATTTCTAAGTCTTTAAATCTTGTAGTGTGAATCAGTCAACTTTGTTGTTGTTTTTCCAAAATTGTTTTGGTTAGTCTATGTCTTTTGCTTTTTCTTTCTTTTTTTTTAATTTATTATTATTATACTTTAAGTTTTAGGGTACATGTGCACAATGTGCAGGTTAGTTACATATGTATACATGTACCGTGCTGGTGCGCTGCACCCACTAACTCACCATCTAGCATTAGGTATATCTCCCAATGCTATCCTTCCCCCCTCCCCCAAACCCACAACAGTCCCCAGAGTGTGATGTTCCCCTTCCTGTGTTCATGTGTTCTCATTGTTCAATTCCCACCTATGAGTGAGAATATGCGGTGTTTGGTTTTCTGTTCTTGCGATAGTTTACTGAAAATTATGATTTCCAATTTCATCCATGTCCCTACAAAGGACGTGAACTCATCATTTTTTATGGCTGCATAGTATTCCATGGTGTATATGTGCCACATTTTCTTAATCCAGTCTATCATTGTTGGACATTTGTGTTGGTTCCAAGTCTGCTATTGTGAATAATGCCGCAATAAACATACGTGTGCATGTGTCTTTATAGCAGCATGATTTATAGTCCTTTGGGTATATAACCAGTAATGGGATGGCTGGGTCAAATGGTATTTCCAGTTCTAGATCCCTGAGGAATCGCCACACTGACGTCCACAATGGTTGAACTAGTTTACAGTCCCACCAACAGTGTAAAAGTGTTCCTATTTCTCCACATCCTCTCCAGCACCTGTTGTTTCCTGACTTTATAATGATTGCCATTCTAACTGGTGTGAGATGGTATCTCATTGTGGTTTTGATTTGCATTTCTCTGATGGCCAGTGATGGTGAGCATTTTTTCATGTGTTTTCTGGCTGCATAAATGTCTTCTTTTGAGAAGTGTCTGTTCATGTCCTTCACCCACTTTTTGATGGGGTTGTTTGTTTTTTTCTTGTAAATTTGTTTGAGTTCATTGTATTTTCCGGATATTAGCCCTTTGTCAGATGAGTAGGTTGCGAAAATTTTCTCCCATTTTGTAGGTTGGCTGTTCACTCTGATGGTAGTTTCTTTTGCTGTGCAGAAGCTCTTTAGTTTAATTACATCCCATTTGTCAATTTTGGCTTTTGTTGCCATTGCTTTTGGTGTTTTAGACATGAAGTCCTTGCCCGTTCCTATGTCCTGAATGGTAATGCCTAGGTTTTCTTCTAGGGTTTTTATGGTTTTAGGTCTAACGTTTAAGTCTTTAATCCATCTTGAATTGATTTTTGTATAAGGTGTAAGGAAGGGATCCAGTTTCAGCTTTCTACATATGGCTAGCCAGTTTTCCCAGTACCATTTATTAAATAGGGAATCCTTTCCCCATTGATTGTTTTTCTCAGGTTTGTCAAAGATCAGATAGTTGTAGATATGTGGCGTTATTTCTGAGGGCTCTGTTCTGTTCCATTGATCTATATCTCTGTTTTGGTACCATTATCATGCTGTTTTGTTTACTGTAGCCTTGTAGTATAGTTTGAAGTCAGGTAGTGTGATGCCTCCAGCTTTGTTCTTTTGGCTTAGGATTGACTTGGCAAGGTGGGCTCTTTTTTGGTTCCATATGAACTTTAAAGTAGTTTTTTCCAATTCTGTGAAGAAAGTCATTGGTAGCTTGATGGGGATGGCATTGAATCTATAAATTACCTTGGGCAGTATGGCCATTTTCACGATACTGATTCTTCCTACCCATGAGCATGGAATGTTCTTCCATTTGTTTGTATCCTCTTTTATTTCCTTGAGCAGTGGTTTGTAGTTCTCCTTGAAGAGGTCCTTCACATCCCTTGTAAGTTGGATTCCTAGGTATTTTATTCTCTTTGAAGCAATTGTGAATGGGAGTTCACTCATGATTTGGCTCTCTGTTTGTCTGTTGTTGGTGTATAAGAATGCTTGTGATTTTTGTACATTGATTTTGTATCCTGAGACTTTCCTGAAGTTGCTTATCAGCTGAAGGAGATTTTGGGCTGAGACAATGGGGTTTTCTAGATATGCAATCATGTCATCTGCAAACAGGGACAATTTGACTTCCTCTTTTCCTAATTGAATACCATTTATTTCCTTCTCCTGCCTAATTGCCCTGGCCAGAACTTCCAACACTATGTTGAATAGGAGTGGTGAGAGAGGGCATCCCTGTCTTGTGCCAGTTTTCAAAGGGAATGCTTCCAGTTTTTGCCCATTCAGTATGATATTGGCTGTGGGTTTGTCATAGATAGCTCTTATTATTTTGAAATACGTCCCATCAGTACCTAATTTATTGAGAGTTTTTAGCATGAAGGGTTGTTGAATTTTGTCAAAGGCCTTTTCTGCATCTATTGAGATAATCATGTGGTTTTTGTCTTTGGCTCTGTTTATATGCTGGATTACATTTATTGATTTGCATATATTGAACCAGCCTCGCATCCCAGGGATGAAGCCCACTTGATCATGGTGGATAAGCTTTTTGATGTGCTGCTGGATTTGGTTTGCCAGTATTTTATTGGGGATTTTTGCATCAATGTTCATCAAGGATATTGGTCTAAAATTGTCTTTTTTGGTTGTGTCTCTGCCCGGCTTTGGTATCAGGATGATGCTGGCCTCATAAAATGAGTTAGGGAGGATTCCCTCTTTTTCTATTGATTGGAATAGTTTCAGAAGGAATGGTACCAGTTCCTCCTTGTACCTCTGGTAGAATTCGGCTGTGAATCCATCTGGTCCTGGACTCTTTTTGGTTGGTAAGCTATTGATTATTGCCACAATTTCAGCTCCTGTTATTGGTCTATTCAGAGATTCAACTTCTTCCTGGTTTAGTCTTGGGAGACTGTATGTGTCGAGGAATTTATCCATTTCTTCTAGATTTTCTAGTTTATTTGTGTAGAGGTGTTTGTAGTATTCTCTGATGGTAGTTTGTATTTCTGTGGGATTGATGGTGATATCCCCTTTATCATTTTTTATTGCGTCTATTTGATTCTTCTCTCTTTTTTTCTTTATTAGTCTTGCTAGCGGTCTATCAATTTTATTGATCCTTTCAAAAAACCAGCTCCTGGATTCATTAATTTTTTGGAAGGTTTTTGTGTCTCTATTTCCTTCAGTTCTGCTCTGATTTTAGTTATTTCTTGCCTTCTGCTAGCTTTTGAATGTGTTTGCTTTTGCTTTTCTAGTTCTTTTAATAGTGATGTTAGGGTGTCAATTTTGGATCTTTCCTGCTTTCTCTTGTGGGCATTTAGTGCTATAAATTTCCCTCTACACACTGCTTTGAATGCGTCCCAGAGATTCTGGTATGCTGTGTCTTTGTTCTCATTGGTTTCAAAGAACTTCTTTATTTCTGCCTTCATTTCGTTATGTACCCAGTAGTCATTCAGGAGCAGGTTGTTCAGTTTCCATGTATTTGAGCGGTTTTGAGTGAGATTCTTAATCCTGAGTTCTAGTTTGATTGCACTGTGGTCTGAGAGACAGTTTGTTATAATTTCTGTTCTTTTACATTTGCTGAGGAGAGCTTTACTTCCAAGTATGTGGTCAATTTTGGAATAGGTGTGGTGTGGTGCTGAAAAAAATGTAAATTCTGTTGATTTGGGGTGGAGAGTTCTGTAGATGTCTAGTAGGTCCGCTTGGTGCAGAGCTGAGTTCAATTCCTCAGTATGCTTGTTGACTTTCTGTCTTGTGGATTTGTCTAATGTTGACAGTGTGGTGTTAAAGTCTCCCATTATTATCGTGTGGGAGTCTAAGTCTCTTTGTAGGTCACTCAGGACTTGCTTTATGAATCTGGGTGGTCCTCTATTGGGTGCATATATATTAAGGATAGTTAGCTCTTCTTGTTGAATTGATCCCTTTACCATTATGTAATGGCCTTCTTTGTCTCTTTTGATCTTTGTTGCTTTAAAGTCTGTTTTATCAGAGACTAGGATTGCAACCCCTGCCTTTTTTTGTTTTCCATTTGCTTGGTAGATCCTCCTCCATCCTTTTATTTTGAGCCTATGTGTGTCTCTGCACGTGAGATGGGTTTCCTGAATACAGCACACTGATGGGTCTTGACTCTTTATCCAATTTTCCAGTCTGTGTCTTTTAATTGGAGCATTTAATCCATTTACATTTAAAGTTAATATTGTTATGTGTGAATTTGATCCTGTCATGATGATGTTAGCTGGTTATTTTGCTCGTTAGTTGATGCAGTTTCTTCCTAGTCTTGATGGTCTTTACATTTTGGCATGATTTTGCAGTGGCTGGTACCGGTTGTGCCTTTCCACATTTAGTACTTCCTTCAGGAGCTCTTGTAAGGCAGGCCTGGTGGTGACAAAATCTCTCAGCATTTGCTTGTCTGTAAAGTATTTTATTTCTCCTTCACTTATGAAGCTTAGTTGGCTGGATATGAAATTCTGGGTTGAAAATTCTTTTATTTAAGAATGTTGAATATTGGCCCCCACTCTCTTCTGGCTTGTAGAGTTTCTGCCCAGAGATCCGCTGTTAGTCTGATGGGCATCCCTTTGTGGGTAACCCGACCTTTCTCTCTGGCTGCCCTTAACATTTTTTCCTTCATTTCCACTTTGGTGAATCTGACAATTATGTGTCTTGGAGTTGCTCTTCTCGAGGAGTATCTTTGTGGCGTTCTCTGTATTTCCTGAATCTGAACGTTGGTCTGCCTTGCTAGATTGGGGAAGTTCTCCTGGATAATATCCTGCAGAGTGTTTTCCAACTTGGTTCCATTCTCCCCATCACTTTCAGGTACACCAATCAGACATAGATTTGGTCTTTTCACATAGTCCCATATTTCTTGGAGGCTTTGCTCGTTTCTTTTTATTCTTTTTTCTCTAAACTTCCCTTCTCGCTTCAGTTCATTCACTTCATCTTCCATCGCTGATACCCTTTCTTCCAGTTGATCGCATCGGCTCCTGAGGCTTCTGCATTCTTCATGTAGTTCTTGAGCCTTGGTTTTCAGCTCCATCAACTCCTTTAAGCACTTCTCTGTATTGGTTATTCTAGTTATACATTCTTCTAAATTTTTTTCAAAGTTTTCAAGTTCTTTGCCTTTGGTTTGAATGTCCTCCCGTAGCTCAGAGTAATTTGATCGTCTGAAGCCTTCTTTTCTCAGCTTGTCAAAGTCGTTCTCCGTCCACCTTTGTTCCGTTGCTGGTGAGGAACTGCGTTCCTTTGGAGGAGGAGAGGCGCTCTGCTTTTTAGAGTTTCCAGTTTTTCTGTTCTGTTTTTTCCCCATCTTTGTGGTTTTATCTACTTTTGGTCTTTGATGATGGTGATGTACAGATGGGTTTTTGGTGTGGATGTCCTTTCTGTTTGTTAGTTTTCCTCCTAACAGACAGGACCCTCAGCTGCAGGTCTGTTGGAGTACCCGGCCATGTGAGGTGTCAGTGTGCCCTGCTGGGGGGTACCTCCCAGTTAGGGTGCTCGGGGGTCAGGGGTCAGGGACCCACTTGAGGAGGCAGTCTGCCCATTCTCAGATCTCCAGCTGCGTGCTGGGAGAACCACTGCTCTCTTCAAAGCTGTCAGACAGGGACATTTAAGTCTGCAGAGGTTACTGCTGTCTTTTTGTTTGTCTGTGCCCTGCCCCCAGAGGTGGAGCCTACAGAGGCAGGCAGGCCTCCTTGAGCTGTGGTGGGCTCCACCTTGTTCCAGCTTCCTGGCTGCTTTGTTTACCTAAGCAAGCCTGGGCAATGGCGGCGCCCCTCCTCCAGCCTAGCTGCCGCCTTGCAGTTTGATCTCAGACTGCTGTGCTAGCAATCAGCGAGACTCTGTGGGCGTAGGACCCTCCGAGCCAGGTGCGGGATATAATCTCGTGGTGCACCATTTTTGAATCCCGTCAGAAAAGCGCAGTATTCGGGTTGGAGTGACCCAATTTTCCAGGTGCCGTCTGTCACCTCTTTCTTTGACTAGGAAAGGGAACTCCCTGACCCCTTGCACTTCCCAAGTGAGGCAATGCCTCGCCCTGCCTCAGCTCGCGCGCGGTGCACGCACCCACTGACCTGCGCCCACTGTCTGGCACTCCCTAGTGAGATGAACCCGTTACCTCAGATGGAAATGCAGAAATCACCCGTCTTCTGCTGGGAGCTGTAGACCGGAGCTGTTCCTATTTGGCCATCTTGGCTCCACCCCTCTTTTGCTTTTTCATAGAAATGTTAGGATCTGCCTTTCGGTTTTTAGAAAAGCCTGCTTGGATATTGAAATTGCATTGAATCTATAGATCAATTTAGGGACAATTTACATCTTGACAACTTTGAGCCTTGTAATCCATTAACATCAAAGATTTTTAATTTTTCTCATCAATATTTTGTAGTTTTAACATACAAATCTTGTGCAGATTTTGTTAAATTTTTATCTAAGTAGTTGGTGTTTTTGATGTAATTTTAAATTATACTTTAAAAAATTTGTGATTTTTTCCTTGCTTTTATACAAAAATATAATTGATATTTGTAGATTGTTCTTATATACCAAGACCTCATATCCCAAACTCAGTTATTAAATATAGTTGTCTTTTTTGTATATTTTTGGATTTTTAAAATGTAGACAATCATGTCATTTGTGAATATAAGTAGTTTTATTTTTTTATTTTTAACTGTATTCTTTAATTTTTTTTTCTTCTTTTGTTGTACCGGTTAGGACCTTGCATACAATTTTGAACAGAAGTGGTGAATAGCTTTTTAACTTTTTAAAATGTTTCATTTACTATTATGTGATATTTGGAAATGTGGCGGAGGCACTTTTTTATTTTTTGACTTTTTTATTATTATACTTTAAGTTCTTGGATATACGTGCCGAACGTACAGGTTTGTTACATAGGTATACACGTGCCATGGTGGTTTGCTGCACCCATCAACCCGTCATCTACTATTTGTCCTCATGCTCTCCCTCTCCTAGCCCCCCACCCCCCTGACAGGCCCCAGTGTGTGATGTTCCCCTCCCTGTGTCCATGTGTTTTCATTGTTCAACACCCACATATGAGTGAGAACATGTGGTGTTTGGTTTTCTTTTCCTGTGTTAGTTTGCTGAGAATGATGGTTAGGGGAGGCACTTTAAAACATAAAATTCCAATATTCTCATTTTTTAATCATCAGAAAAATCAATGAACATTTTGGCAAAAAAGGAAAAGAATAGTCTGTGTGAAATTTTACACTGCTGGTGTAAAATCAAATGCTTTTGATTATGGAAATAGAAATGGGAGAACCTTGGAGATCAATTTATCCAATCATCTTATTTTACATATGAGGAAACTAAAGTTCTCTATTCCTTAACATACAATTTCTTAAGAGAAAATAACATCTCTATAGCCACTGGTTCAACTTTTAATTTTGGGTGTCCAGAGCTCAGCCTCTGCCTCCCTTAACACAGCATATCCGAAAACACCCTAGCTTTGTGCTTTGAGGAGTGTTCCTTTCTGTTTGAGCCTTGTCCTCTGCAGGAACTGTTTAGAGGTAGATAATGCTGTTATCCACCCCCGGAGATGATGACTTAATTGTTCTGGAGTATAGCTTGGGCACTGGGTTTTTAAAACACTTTCCATGTGATTTTAATGTGCTAACAGACCCATTCCTAGGGCAGTATGGGGCTCAGAACCTTAGGTGGAAGCTTGTTATAATCTTAGAGTCAGATGTGACTCAGGTGTTTTGGATTTTAATAGACACCAGGTGCAGGATCCCCTTCTAAGGGCTGCGTAAGTATGCAGCGTCCGTCGCTCTTGGCCTACTGCCTATGAGGACCTGCAGAGGTCTTACAGGGTAATTTCTGCTGCCAGGGAAACAGCCTTTGTGTGCATCGACTTTCAGTGACCTTCCAGACGTGATTCCCTCCTGGCCTTCACCTGCAGATGTCCGCCTGCCTGTTCTTTGCCGGCTGGCTCGGCAGAAACACTCATGCCATCTGTGCTGGGCTGTCTGGACCAAGAAGGTTTGGACAGAGGGCGGACTTTCCTGTGGAGTCAAAGGCCAGCAGTACTGCCCTGGCTCAGAGCAAAGAATTTTAAGGTAGCTCTACCTCCATGCAGCAGCTTCTCACATTGTGTCTTAGAAGAGGTGCAGAATTATCAGGTAAGTCCTCTATCCTTAGCAAATCTGACCTTCTTCTAACATTTTCTTTTTTAAAAAAACAAAAAAAGTAAAACGTGGAATATTTGCATACCACAGGGGACATACAAATCTTATTTAGGGAACATAATTATGATATTTTACCCTCATTTCACTAACCATTTTATTCACCGTAATAAGAACTACTCCAGAACCAAAGACTTAAAACATGAACAAATTAAAACCATGTAGGGAGTCCTTCTAATCTGAAGCATTCCTCCTCATTCTGTTTTCAAGATCTATAAACACCATATGTTGAGTGGACAGTATTAGAGTGTTCTGGCTTAAACTATGGTCTGTTTTTCTTTCTTTCTTTTTCTTTTTTTATTCCCTTGAGACTGACCTAATTGATTCAAAAGACAAAAGACCAAGGACATTACAAGAGAAACAGGAATCAAATACTAAGAATTTCACATGCATATGGAATTACTTATTTTATCAAAAAATATTCCTGAACTTCACACAGCAAATGGCCAAAGTGATTCTTTTACCATCTGATTGTTCAGTTAATATAAATAGTCCTGTACTGCATTCTTAGCATGAATAACACACAGTAAATTAGATACATAGAAAGTTGTCTTACCTTGACCAAACAGCAGTTACAGTTGGATGAAGAACAAGTTTTGCTGCTGAGAAACTTAAGAAAAATTGACAGACATCCAATTTCACATGATCATTAATTCTTTTTCTCTGGAAATAAGGCCAAGTTTTATGGACGATGAACACCAATGAGAGTAAAAGTTCTTTAGGAAATCGCTTTCTAGCTAAACCTAGTTTCTTATTACTTTCCACCCACCTGTCTCTCTTCTTATTCAACCCACTTCAATTCCTCCTTTCAAATAGACAGGCAGACATTTCAGGCAACTAGACCTGCTTTTTCAGTAGCCTTTTCCACTAGGGTGGTGAGTGGGCAAGGCTAACATTTGTGCAAGATGCTCATGTTGATATAACTGAATCTGTGAGTTCAAGGACTCAATATGCCACAATTCAAAAAACTGTATCAACAACCATATGTATTTTTTAATGAAATAAATATTACTGACAGCACATGCTTTATTAAATTGATAATGCAATGCAGCATTGTCTTTTCTCAGGATTGGTACCCCTGGCTGTACCTCAAACCCCATCTACTTACATACAATAGCGTTGTTAGTTGTAACATTCAGTAAGATTCATCATCCAGTAAAATCACCTTTGTCAAGTGCTGAGCCACAGACAACTGCACCCTGGCATTGGAAGCCATACTTGTTGATCCCATGAATAAAGATGAAATCTAAGACCTCTTAAATGCAGTCCAGATAAAGTAGAATCCTTTGTAACACCACTCAGGGAAACGCATGTGCTTGCAAATGTCTGGTTTCCCAGCTTTCATGGCAGTGCACACTGCATTCTGGGGATATTGCTAGACAGGTGGGTCAGGATGCAAGCCTAATGTGCACCCCTCCCCTTTCCACCACCACCAAAGCAAGTATACCTCCTTTCTTCTGAGAGCAGAGAAAATGGGTTTAGATAAGAGGGATACTGACAGGAAGAGAAAAAAAGGGAGAATCTTTCTCCTTCTATTTGTTATGAGAGAAAGCTAAGCAAACAATTGAAAGCAAACCCTATTTCCACAGCCCTGGATGCTTTCCAAGTAACATTTTAAGAAAATCTAATAAGAACTAATATTTTTGAGCATTTGTCATGCATTAGGCACTTTTCTAAATCACATGAATTAACTAATGTTATCCACATAACAATGCTACTATTATTTACCATCTCCATATTTCTAAAGAGAAAACTGAGGCTAAAAGAAGTTAAGAAAATTTCACAGATAGTGTGAGGGTCAAGTTTAAAACTTAGCCATTCTTGGGCCAGAGTCTGCATTATTAACCATTGCTTTCTACAGACGTCTCTGACAAGAACTTGATATTCATTATCTTATTAAACCTCAATAATTCTGTGAGGTGACTACTGTTTTTCTACTTTACAGAAGAGGCTATGGAGACATACAGAGGTTAAATAATTTGCACAAGTGAACACCATTTGTATACTCCTGGAGCTAGGGTTCAAACCCACACAAGTTAACGAATGACAGCTAGCCTAACCTTCTTGCAATATTCACAAGACATCTAATCAAAGGGCCCAGCAAACACTACATCCATGTGGTCTTTTGCTACATCCCTTCCGTGCCTTTGGCATCGCCATCTCCACCTCTGTCCTAGGAGGAGCTCATGTGGGCACCAGATCACATGTTGATGGTATGACTGTCATTTTTACCATTCTAGACTACAGGTTGCGGCTGGCTGCATTTCAAATCATGTCATCATTATACTTTAGGACTGATAATAATACTGCGGGCAATATTTCTACTTAAGCTTGACATTGTGACAAAAGAGATCTATGCAAACCAATGCATTTTCAAATATCAAAGTATGCTTCAAAATACCGTGAAAGACTTCCAACATGAATAGGTGCATTTAGAAGGCAAGCTGTCTTGTATTCAATATACATTTTATCTGAGGGAGCAAAAGTTAGAATATATTTTCCTTGGAGTCTATAAAAATCACATAGCTTGCAATAGAACATCATAAATTTACTCAGGCCTTTTCAGATATTGAACTAAATATATCAAATATAAAATACATATGCATATCTTTAGCCTGCACATGTTTATTGTAACTGGTCTCCGAGGAATTTCTCTTCTCATTATATAATGGTGTAAATGCTTTGAGAGGCAGTGAGAGAAGATACATTCCTTCAATATCTCCAAATGATAAAAGATAGACATCTTTTGTTTGATGAGAACTATAGTCAAAATAACCATTTAAAGAGTACATAAAAAGAAAGCACAAAGTACAATTGAATAAAACCAGACCTGAGTTTCTGTGGCAGAGAGAGTCCAGACATAGCACAGATGGATCCAGAAAGAGGCTAGCACCATTAGATTTTGAAATTAGGGACGCAATCTTTGATAAGAGGTGAGGGAAAAATGCTTCTTGGCTGTTTTCCACTTTGGAAGTGGAATGAGAATGAGAGGACTTTCCTTTTGATAATAGCCTCTTGGATGGATTTAATCACTTTAATTTTGGATTCCCTCTATTTTCTCTTGCCAGCTACTAATACCTATAACAATTCTCAGATTCTGAATGTCTATGTGAATGCAACTACAAGCCCTGTGTATGGGGTGTGAAGATTTTACTACATTATAAGATATTTTAACTGTTATTAACTCTTTAAAACCCAAGTTGAAGCTTTAATGTTTATGTAGATTATCAAACAGGAATTTTTGTTCAGAAAATTTTCAGGTTTGTGAAAGGGTCAGTGTTAGAGAAAGGAAATCCCTACTTTCATGGTTTCTAGTGATATTCTGGCAGAGGATAGATAGATTCCAGATGTTTCTTTTGGTCAAAGGATGAGAACAAAAACTATTGCTCTGAAAAATCAGAGCCACCTGGCCCGAGACACATCATGGAATAGCGGAGAGAATATTAAGTGGAGAATGAGAAATTATTGATTTTCACCAATAGAGAAATGTAGTACAGACTGCTACAGACTTAAGTTGCTTAACTATTCTGAATCTCAGCTGTTAAGATTAAAAACTAGGCAGTCTCTACAGGCCTCTTCCAGCTGGAAAAGTCTAAGGTATAAATTTATTGTTAATAGTAGCTGTTATTATTCTTCTTACCGTTTATTTATATCCCACTTTGGAACATAAAGTGTTTGAGTTTGGCCAGATGCAGTGGCCTATGTCTGTAATCCCAGGACTTTGGGAGGCCAAGGTGGGTGGATCACCTGAGGTCAGGATTTAGAGACTAGCCTGGCCAACATGGCAAAACCCCGTCTCTGCTAAAAGTACAAAAATTAACCGGATATGGTGGCACACGCCTGTAGTCCCAGCAACTCGGGAGGTGAGGCAGGAGAATTGCTTGAACCCGGGAGGTGGAGGTTGCAGTGAGCCGAGATCCTGCCACTGCACTGCAGCCTGGGCAACAGAGCAAACTCTTGTTTTATTATTAAAACTCAGTTTTAAATAATAATAATAATAATAATAAAGTGTTTGAGGTCATGCCTTAGAGAAACATTATTCACAACTGGATACAATAAGTAGATGAATGGGTCAAAGGAAGACTAAAGTAGTTAATTAAAATAAAGATTAGTGCCACTTCCCTGATATCAGTATTAAGATGGTCTGAAGTACTGTCTACAGGTAGCAGAAGGTTTTACTCAGAGGAAGATCTAGGTCCTCTTGAACTTTTATATCCATCGGTTCTGAGATCCCAAAGTTCAATTCTATAGGGCACAACCACACCAATTTATTTTGGAGGATTTTCAAACGAAGTATTGATGATTGCCTGTGGTAGTATAAAATAGTTTCCATAAGGATATATGCAGGTCAGCTAATTTAAACCAATTTAGCTCTTTTATAAAAATCAGATATAGATTAGTGAGAAAAATATAACCCTAGATAGTAGAACAATTTGATTTCATGTGGAGAATTGACAGACACTTGCCAATTAAACATTGGAGGACACTTGTCAAAAGTGATTATTTTGGCTTTAAAATTTTGATTTTCAACTCACTCTTTTTAATGAAAATCACATGGAAACTCATTACTTTTTTTTGGCTTTATTTATTCTTAGCTACTTGGGAGGGTCATTGCCTTTCAGCCAGCATGTAACCCCAGGAGCAATGAAGGAGACACTGTCTAGTTCATCAGTTCAAACCTGATAAGCAGTGAGTTCACAGGTAATGCAACCAAATCACTTGATTATCCACCTGAAAACAATGAAATAGAGAAGAACATTTAGCTGTCTGTATTTGGTAGCAGAAGAGCCATTGTTCCCGCATTTTAAGTATTGCCTTTATATCATTAAGATCCAAGGCAGAGAGAAAGTGGCCACCCACCACCATTTTACATACTTAAAAGTTGATATCTAGTATATACATGAATAACAATGAATCTGGAGTGAATTCATACATAATTAGTTTCTGTCCATAAATTCGAAGGTTGAATAGCTATCAATGAGAGTTGCAAATCTTCTGCTGCATCTCTGAGTTTCTCAAAGGATGATACATTGTGTAACAATCATCAGCCATGGAAGAGCCCACCTTCTTCCTGTGTAGGATATTGGCCTATTTACAATTTGTTGCCCCAAAAAAGAAAGTGACATGAAATTTGGAAAATATATTTAACAAGCCAGTAGATTCATAACTTGCTGAGATCCCAGGATTTTCTTCAAAGAAAAGTGATTGTCTCTACTTTGGGTACCTCCAGAGTAGGGGTGGGGACCACATCCATAGAGTTAACAATGGAAATGAAGAGTCAATGATCAAGACCCACCAGAAATAATCAACCTAATGAAATTCTAGTATCAGAAAAACAAAGATTCTACAAAACTCAATCATTTCTTTCTGGAGAAAAACAGTCTTTCTAGATGCCAATCAGGATTGGGACTTTTATTATTGTATTCACTGTTCACCAAATTATACCAAGGAAAACCATACAATAGAATATGACCTCATTCCATTTCTACTTGTCCAAATCATATCTTACTATCAAAATTCCTACATTCAAATTTTATGAGGGTGTAAAGAGCTTATAGTGAAATTTAAATGAAATAAACACCTAGGTGACTATTTCCAAATTCTGTCTCCTGTGTTACTCCATCAACCCAGTTAGGAGTACTCTTAGCTTCTTGGTGATCTTCCTCAAAAAAGGAATAAGAGGGCAAGTCCCACAATGGAAAAATCTCATAGCATATGTGCCAGTCTGCCAACAATATATTGATAGGGAAATTTTATCTACTAAGATAACAAAAATACAGTTTCAAAAACTTCCCAGTCATGAAAAGTCACTAATGGAGCTTTAAAAATTCTCATTTCATTTCAATTTTTAAAACATTTTAGATCTTACCAATCCAGTCTTATGTCTGGTACATGAGGGACTGTACCATATAAAAAGTATGGTGTAATCTCTCGCCAGGATTAGTGAAGGGGCCTCCTCTACTGTGTTATATGTGGTCTCAAATAGGCAGCTAAATGTGTTGGTAAACAAAGAGGGTAATCATAATAATTGTTGGTCCTGCAGGAAGTGACTCAATGAAAATTACCCCCAAATTTGTTTTAGGTACTACAACTTAGGACCTTTATATGGGATGTTTTATATGTATTATCACATTTAATTCTCATGGCATATACTTGCATAGGATCATTTTACAGACGAGGAAACTGAGGGAAGAATGTTTTGTAAATTTAGTACACATTCTCCATGTCTGGTGTAGCCTCTTTGAAATAAAAAAGCATTTCTTAATAATTATTTCATTAAAATTTAATGTTAAAGCTTTTACTGTCTTAGTAGTTTATAGTTTGTAAAAGTTAGATCACCTGTGTTTTCTCTTTTGAATAGGAAATGGTGTTGGTTTTTTGTTGGTGAAATGGTTACCTACTTCAAAGATATGACTGTGATAATTTTACAAAACATTTCTAAGTACAATGTAGCTGAGAGCTGTTTTCATATTTCCTATGGTACAGCATTTTCTCTGATTTCATAATTTATCTTCATTTTCATAAGCAATATTTTCCTTGAACTTGTTTTCAAAGGAAATTGCAATTAATATATGAGTTTTCAATGAGTTGATATTCATCCAAATCTGATGGCTCAAAGAAAATTGCATTGTATTAAAAATGTTGGGGTATCTCAACTGTTTGCCTTTTAGCAACTGTTTGGCAAAACTCTCACATTCCAAATCTCCACACAGCAGTCTCAGGAGACGAACATGTCTTGCACATGATTTGTCTTTAGGGATATAAGAATCCAACTTTCAACAGACTAAAACCCAACTGAGGAATGATGTCTTTAAAGTATGTGTCAGACAACTCTTCAAAAAAAGAAAAATGAAATGGATAAAAATCTCTAATACATTTGGGAGAATATATACTCTACTATACTTTCCATATGGTAAGTGAAGGAATAAATTACATTATTGATTACATATTTTCTAGATGAATTTTATCTTCTCAGTCCTTCTAGAGAAGGTTATTACTAAATAGTTCTATATCAAATAACTGGAAGTAATGAAAATTGCACATGTCAATTGATCACAGATGCCTTTAGGATATCCTTGTGGAAAACAAAGATAACCACACAGATTTCATGTACTTTTCTTTAAAAAGCACTTAGCCTTTTGTCAACTTTGAGAGATTTAATCAAAAGAGGTATATTTGGTAGTGTTATAAACTTTCTCTGCTAGAAAAGCTGCCATCAATTCTACAACTCTGAAAATCTTAAACCACAAAGTACCAATCTTTAAACAAAGCCTCTTTCCTCCAAGACTTCTCAGTTCTTCACTCCCAAGTACATGTTTTTCTCTCAGAGATTGTCAGTTCCCCAAGCCTTCTCACTTCTCCCAGTTTATTGCCAGCTTAACTCTCCAGCGCAAGGTCTTCTATCTTTTCCCCTCAACTGCCCTGTAAACCCTCAATAATGGCTCAGTTTGCTGACTCATCTGTCTCCATTATTTATGTTTTTATTTGCTATCATTATTTTTAAAGAGATAGGGTCTCACTATATGGCCCAGGCTGGTCTTGAACTTCTGGGCTTAAGTGATCCTCCTGCCTTGGCCTGCCAAATTGCTCAGATTACAGGTGTGAGCCATCGTACCTGGCCCTCATTTCTTTTGAAATTTTAGAGCTGCCAGCTCTGCTGGGAAGTCACTAGGTTCATTCTTCTTTGGAACCCAAAAGCTAGCAATATACAAAATTAGAGGTTTTCATCTTTCTCCTTCCACTCATATGTTCTCCTGTGCCCCTGTCCCATGTCAATGAAGGGTACACTGCCCAACCAGTGTATGAGTCCCTTGTACAGCACATCTAACCATTCTCTGAGACTTGTTGACTTTCTCTCTCTAATACGTCCAGAATCTACTTCCCATCTCAACATTCTTACTGCCATTGCTTTAGGACATTCCATCATTATTATTTCATGTTTGGATTGCTGCACACATGTCCTACCTTGATACCCTCCCTCTATTTTTACCCTCTTCTAGTCTATTCTTCTTATTGAGATAGAGTCATTTTAAAAAAATTCTAATGTATTATGTTGCTTTGTCTCTTTAATCCCTCCATCAACTTTCTGCCACAAACAGTCTAAGAACATGTGTGTCCCTTAATATGACTATCAAGGTCTTTTGTGACCTGTTACCCGCTTGCCTTTTTTGACCTATATTCTATGGAATTATTGCAGTTTTCTAATGGTAATTTTTTTTTGTTTTGTCATAGTTTTCCCCCTGTGTTTGAAGTGCCATTATCAATGTTCTTCATCCGTAAAATCTATGGTAGTTCCTCTAAGACAGCTAGATGCTTCCCCATCCTGAATCCTGACTTATCTTCTTACCTTACTCTGGGGTTCATATTTCTCCTGGGTGCTTCCTTAGTACCACAGCATAATATCACCATGTATCAATGTTATTTGTCCACCTTATCTGCCAGATTACATGCTTTTTAAAAGAAAGGGCAATGTTCAGTCCTTATATCCCCAGAATCTACCCAAGAGTATGCCACTTCTCAGAAATGTTTGCTGAACAAATAAATGAAGAATTTATTAAAAGAGTGAGCATATGAATGGATGAATGCTCTCAAAGGATTCATATGTTTTTCTCCAGGGGAGAGGCAAGGGCTAAAAATAAGAATAGAAGATTTAGTTGAGTAATAGGCTAACTGCTAGGAATATAAAGGCATATTACTGTAACATTCAAGAATACAGTAAGCCAGGTGCGGTGGCTCACACTTGTAACCCCAGCACTTTGGGAGGCCGGGTGGATCACGAGGTCAGGAGTTCGAGACCAGCTTGGCCAACACAGTGAAACCCCATCTCTACTAAAAATACAAAAATCAGCTGGGTGTGCTGGCTGGCGTCTGTCATCCCAGCTACTCAGGAGGCTGAGGCACGAGAATTGCTTGAATCTGGGAGGCAGAGATTGCAGTGAGCTGAGATCATGCCACTGCACTCCAGCCTTGGTGACAGAGCTAGACTCTCTCAAAATAGATAAATAAATAGATAATAAAATAAATAAAAAATAAAGAATACAGTAGCCCCCCCACACCCTTATTCATGGGGGATATGTCCCAGGACCCCCCAGTGGAGGCCTGAAACTGAAGATAGTACTGAAGCCTGTATAAATTATGCATGATTTTTTCCTTCAGAATTTCACAGGCAGAAGATTCATCCTTACCATAGATTTTAGCAACTTAAGCAGGCAATTTTTTTTCTTTTCTTGTTGAGAACTTTTCCCTTCTTGCTTAAAGAAAGCAATTTATGGCTTCCTTTTTGGCATATCCAAACAGCCAGCATCACTAATATTGTGCTTTGGGGACATTATTAAGTCAAATAAGCATTACTTGAACACAAGCACTGTGACACCAGGACAGTTGAGCTAATAACTGAAAGGGTTACTAAATGACTAAGGGCAGGGTGGTAGCATCTATAATGCAGGTTCACTGGACAAAGGGTAGATTAATATCCTGGGCGAGATGGAGCAGGACAGTCTCAGATTTCATCACACTACTCAGAAATGCATGAAATAAAAAACTTATAAATTGTTTATTTCTGGAATTTTTCCATTTAATGTTTTCAGACTGCAGTTAGTGTCAGGTAGCTGAAACTGCAAAAAGTAAAACCATGGTTAAAAGAGAACTACTGTATAGGTTTGGGAGCAAGATTCCCAGGGTTCAAATCTTAGCTCTCTCTGGCCTTATTTTCCTTATCTGTTAAGTGAGACCAAGACTAGTACCTACCTCTGGGTTCTTGTGAAAGTTCAATGAGGTCGTATGTGTAATATTCTTAGACTTTGCCTGGCACATTCTAAGTTCTCAATCAAAGTTGAATTTTATTTTGTACCCTTTCTGACAGCCCAGACCTCTACTGGAGATAACAAGAGGCTTGCAGGATTTGTTTAAAGTCAAACAAATTTTTTTTTCCCAGATGACTGTTTGGAGATTACCTCAAATAAATGTTCTGTAAGAGGCAAAAAGAACAAGTTGCAGTTATGTTGGCTTGTTCAGTTGGGGAGCCAGTGTTAGTTAAGAGTGTGAGTCAGCTACACACAACTAATGGAAAGTGCTTTAGGCCAAAAATGCGCAGACCCTGACTGCTTACAACCACATTTATCGCCTCTCTTCTACAAGCCCTTTATTTGCTTGCTCAGGATGTTATTAATAGAATAAAACAAGGAACGATAGCCAGGGACCTCGTTTTTGGTCCCAGCCATGCCACCAATGAGTTGTGTGACTTGAATCAACTTGGTTAAATTTGGTATTCTCTATTTCTATAAAATGAGAATTAGATAATTTCCCTACTTACTTCAAGAAAAATAACTGATATGAAACTATTGAGATAGGAGGGCTTTATACTCTTAGGCACTTGACTTTAAGACAGAAATTCTGTCCAGCTTTGTATAATACCTTTCTTTCTTTTTTTCAAAGATTAAAAAAAAAAATCCGTAAGTGTACCTCTTTAGTGTCATCTCTCTGTCCGCCAGTGCTTGCTCTCTTGGTGGTTATAAAGAATGTGGAGAAACTCCACAGGGCTGATTTGGGCAGGGGCTGGAGTTAGTTGCATCCAGTTTCTAGGCGTGCATTGAGAACTGTTAAGTGCCAACCTTCTTGATAGGTGTGCAGAATACAGTAATAAGTAAGATAGGATGTAATCCTGGGAAGCTCACATTTATTGAGGAAGCCCTGGTAACTGACCTATGTGTTTTAAAGACCACAGGTCTGTGAAGAGGTTTATTTTATCTCCCTCTAGCAAAAGAAAAACTGTTTGTAAATTTGTTATAAAACAAAATTCAGACTTGTTAGCATATTTTAATTTTTTCTATATTAAAAAATGGTGATTCTTAGTTATGAGATGAGGTCAGTACAGGAGACCCACAGTCTCTGAAAAAATGTGCACCCTCAGATATTTTGGACACTGATATAATAAACCAAACACTCTGTATTGAAGATAATCAGAATCAATACAGATCTGATGAGATTAGCTACCTGAATCCGTCACTTGTGGCCACAGAAGCTTGTAAGCCTGCTGTCCGGGAGTGAGGGGTATATTATGTGTGGCTTATCTAGAGGCCAGGTGTTCCCAAATTCAATCAAGATGGTCAGTGTCCTCCTGGAAAATATAACTGTATTCTAACTGATAGAAATAAAACCATCATCTTTGCAATTGTAGTGGAAAGAATGTGAGGTGAATTGCAAAATAATGGAAAGGTGATGATTTATGATTTACACTAAGTAGAGAAAATGCAAGATTCTGTGTGCCTTTTGAGGACTGCCCAAGAGAGGAATGTCCTGATGTTCACAAACACCATGTCTGATAGTGATATGGTTGCCAATGTAGACGTTTTTCAAGAGAAAACTGTATGTGCAGCTAGCCAACATAAATATTCTTGACTGCTCCATGCATATTTTTCACTGGAAATTAATAAGTGTACTGAACAATCTTTGTGTTGTACTCCTTTATAGTCTTTTAGAACTTTTAAAAAATATCCTGACTTTCTGGCAGACTGACATTGGGCAAGGTTAGTGAATCTCCTAAATGCTTAGTTTCTTCATCTGGAAAGCAGAGATGAAATACCTGCCTCAGTGTTGTTATGGAAATTAAATTAGCAATACATCAAAAGCACTTTTCACAGTCACTAGTGCATGGGCAGTACTCAATGAATGGTAACTGTTATTATGAATATTATTGTAGCTTTGGGCAATTCCCAGAAATCTCTTCGGGCATGGCTGACCATTTTTTTTTGGGGGCGGGGGGGATACAGCATCAGGCAAATAAATAAATGTCTATGAGTGTGTGTCATATCATGCAAATAAATAAGTGTATCAGGGTGACATCACACCAATAAACAAGACTTTGTTTAGAAATGGTGCTATTGATAATGATTTCTGATTGATTTGTAGAAACAATATTGCTTGGTGAAATAAATGATTTAACTATGGGTCTGTGCTGTTCTGTAGGCCCCAGGACCCCCCCAGTGTTTAGACATGATGGGGACTCAATAAAACATAAATTCTCCTTGATTTATTGCTCAGTCAGCCTCCTGGATCACTAGTCAAAGAAAATGAAAATACTGATTTATACCCTCATGCTCAGAATTTCCACATTGAATCTTTCACTGAAAACCAGAGTTTTACGAATGTTGACAAAGAAAAATTTAAAAACTGTGGCAAGGTACAGTTTATCCTTGGTAGAACATCTGTCGATTGTCACTAAGCCTGGGCCTTTACATCCTAGCCAAGTGGGTAATGAATTAGCTATAGAAAATAGTCATTAAGAGACTCTATAAAACACCAGGTAAGAATACAAGCTCTAGAGTAAGCTTGCAGGGATTTGGCTTTTTCATTTTCTAGCTCTGTGATCTTGAGCAAGATACTTGAGCTTACTGTGAAACGAGGATGGTGACAGTTAGTACCTAATCAAGAAGAGAAAAATAGTGCCTAGAATAGGGAGGCAGAATGTCAGATGAGGAGGTAGTGGAGGAAGTTTAAGTAGGATGGTCAAGGAGGTTTGCTGAGAAGGAGACTGAAGATCTGAAAGAGGATGAAGATGAAGAATGCAGAATTGTCTTGGAAAAGAGGATATGAGTCAAAAGGAGCAGAGCAGGTACAAGTGTCCCCAGGAGAGAATATGCCCAGTATGATGGAGATAGATTGTGAGCACTCTGAGATGAATTCACAGAGTACATGGAGGAGACACGTATGAGGTCATTATAGTAACTTTGAGTAAGGAAGGTGTTGGGGGTGTGGAGGGTTGAATTGTGTCTCCTGAAAAGACATGTTCAAGTCCTAACACCTAGTACCTATGAATGTGGCCTTATTTGGAAATGGAGCCTTTGAAGATGTCATCAAGCTTAGATGAAGTCATACTGAACTAGGTTGGGCCCTAATCCTGTGACTGACATTTTTATAAGAAGAGGGAAATTTGGACACAGACACACAGGGAGGGGAACACCATGTGAAGATGGGAGCAGAGATTGGAGTGATGCAGCTGCAAGCCAAGGAATTCCAAGGAATACCAGGATTGCCGCTGGAATCTAGGAAGAGGCAAGGAAGGATCCTCTCCTGGAGACTTGAGAGAGAGCATGGCCCTGCTGACACCTTGATTTCAGACTTCGAGGCTCTAGAACTGTGAGACAATCAATTTCAGTTGTTTTAAGCCACTCAATTTGTGGTGCTTTATAATGGCAGCCCTAGGAAAACTAATACAGAGGATTTAGAACACACAAGCTTGCTTCTATGACTGAGTTGACAATAGATTACAGAGGAGAAAGACTGGAAACAGCAAAGTCAGTTAGGAGCTATTACAATAAATCAAGCAAAAGATTGCATTTGCTTTAGAGTAGAGTAGTGGTGGTTGCAGTGGTGAAAAGTGATTGGATTCTGGATATTGTCAAAAGGTAGACTAAATAGCTTTACTAATGAGTCATATATGGGATATGAAAATAAAGGAGGTAGCCAGGAAGATTCTAAGTATAGAAGAATGGAGTTGATTTAACTGAGATGAAGAAAACTTTGAGTGGCACAGGTTTGGGGCAAAGATCAAAAGTCCAGTTTAGGGCAAGTTAAGTTTGAGTCATCAATTAGAGATCCAAGTGGAAATGCTAGTAGGCAACTGAATACCTGAGTCTGGAGTTCGGGACAGTGTTTAGGGTGGAGGTGCGTTTTAGTTTGTTCTGTTATAACAACATACCTTAGACTGCGTGGCTTATAAACAATAGAAATTTATTTCTCACAGTTATACTTTGGGAAGTTCAAGATCAAGGCACCAATAGATTTTTTTTTAAGTTGATATGGAACTTTATTTATTTATTTTTTTTGAATTTTTTTGTAATTATACTTTAAGTTTTAGGGTACATGTGCACATTGTGCAGGTTAGTTACATATGTATACATGTGCCATGCTGGTGCACTGCACCCACTAACTCGTCATCTAGCATTGGGTATATCTCCCAATGCTATCCCTCCCCCTCCCCCCATCCCACAACAGTCCCCAGAGTGTGATATTCCCCTTCCTGTGTCCATGTGATCTCATTGTTCAATTCCCACCTATGAGTGAGAACATGCGGTGTTTGGTTTTTTGTTCTTGCGATAGTTTACTGAGAATGATGATTTCCAATTTCATCCATGTCCCTACAAAGGACATGAACTCATCATTTTTTATGGCTGCATAGTATTCCATAGTGTATATGTGCCACATTTTCTTAATTCAGTCTATCATTGTTGGACATTTGTGTTGGTTCCAAGTCTTTTCTATTGTGAATAATGCCGCAATAAACATACGTGTGCATTTGCCTTATAGCAGCATGATTTATAGTCCTTTGGGTATATACCCAGTAATGGGATGGCTGGGTCAAGTGGTATTTCCAGTTCTAGATCCCTAAGGAATCGCCACACTGACTTCCACAATGGTTGAACTAGTTTACAGTCCCACCAACAGTGTAAAAGTGTTCCTATTTCTCCACATCCTCTCCAGCACCTGTTGTTTCCTGACTTTTTAATGATTGCCATTCTAACTGGTGTGAGATGGTATCTCATTGTGGTTTTGATTTGCATTTCTGTGATGGCCAGTGATGATGACCATTTTTTCATGTGTTTTTTGGCTGCATAAATATCTTCTTTTGAGAAGTGTCTGTTCATGTCCTTTGCCCACTTTTTGATGGGGTTGTTTTTTTCTTGTAAATTTGAGTTCATTGTAGATTCCGGATATTAGTCCTTTTTCAGATGAGTAGGTTGAGAAAATTTTCTCCCATTTTGTAGGTTGGCTGTTCACTCTGATGGTAGTTTCTTTTGCTGTGCAGAAGCTCTTTAGTTTAATTAGATCCCATTTGTCAATTTTGGCTTTGGTTGCCATTGCTTTTGGTGTTTTAGACATGAAGTCCTTGCCCGTTCCTATGTCCTGAATGGTAATGCCTAGGTTTTCTTCTAGGGTTTTTATGGTTTTAGGTCTAACGTTTAAGTCTTTAATCCATCTTGAATTCATTTTTGTATAAGGTGAAAGGAAGGGATCCAGTTTCAGCTTTCTACATATGGCTAGCCAGTTTTCCCAACACCATTTATTAAATAGGGAATCCTTTCCCCTTTGCTTGCTTTTCTCAGGTTTGTCAAAGATCAGATATTTGTAGATATGTGGCGTTATTTCTGAGGGCTCTGTTCTGTTCCATTGCTCTATATCTCTGTTTTGGTACCATTATCATGCTGTTTTGGTTACTGTAGCCTTGTAGTATAGTTTGAAGTCAGGTAGTGTGATGCCTCCAGCTTTATTCTTTTGGCTTAGGATTGACTTGGCGATGCGGGCTCTTTTTTGGTTCCATATGAACTTTAAAGTAGTTTTTTCCAATTCTGTGAAGAAAGATATTGGTAGCTTGATGGGGATGGCATTGAATCTATAAATTACCTTGGGCAGTATGGCCATTTTCACGATATTGATTCTTCCTACCCATGAGCATGGAATGTTCTTCCATTTGTTTGTATCCTCTTTTATTTCCTTGAGCAGTGGTTTGCAGTTCTCCTTGAAGAGGTCCTTCACATCCCTTGTAAGTTGGATTCCTAGGTATTTTATTCTCTTTGAAGCAATTGTGAATGGGAGTTCACTCATGATTTGGCTCTCTGTTTGTCTGTTGTTGGTGTATAAGAATGCTTGTGATTTTTGTACATTGATTTTGTATCCTGAGACTTTCCTGAAGTTGCTTATCAGCTGAAGGAGATTTTGGGCTGAGACAGTGGGGTTTTCTAGATATACAATCATGTCATCTGCAAACAGGGACAATTTGACTTCCTCTTTTCCTAATTGAATACCCTTTATTTCCTTCTCCTGCCTAATTGCCCTGGCCAGAACTTCCAACACTATGTTGAATAGGAGTGGTGAGAGAGGGCATCCCTGTCTTGTGCCAGTTTTCAAAGGGAATGCTTCCAGTTTTTGCCCATTCAGTATGATATTGGCTGTGGGTTTGTCATAGATAGCTCTTATTATTTTGAAATATGTCCCATCAATACCTAATTTATTGAGAGTTTTTAGCATGAAGGGTTGTTGAATTTTGTCAAAGGCTTTTTCTGCATCTATAGAGATAATCATGTGGTTTTTGTCTTTGGCTCTGTTTATATGCTGGATTACATTTATTGATTTGCGTATATTGAACCAGCCTTGCATCCCAGGGATGAAGCCCACTTGAGCATGGTGGATAAGCTTTTTGATGTGCTGCTGGATTCGGTTTGCCAGTATTTTATTGAGGATTTTTGCATCAATGTTCATCAAGGATATTGGTCTAAAATTCTCTTTTTTTGTTGTGTCTCTGCCTGGCTTTGGTATCAGAATGATGCTGGCCTCATAAAATGAGTTAGGGAGGATTCCCTCTTTTTCTATTGATTGGAATAGTTTCAGAAGGAATGGTACCAGTTCCTCCTTGTACGTCTGGTAGAATTCGGCTGTGAATCCATCTGGTCCTGGACTCTTTTTGGTTGGTAGGCTATTGATTATTGCCACAATTTCAGATCCCGTTATAGGTCTATTCAGAGATTCAACTTCTTCCTGGTTTAGTCTTGGGAGACTGTATGTGTCGAGGAATTTATCCATTTCTTCTAGATTTTCTAGTTTATTTGCGTAGAGGTGTTTGTAGTATTCTCTGATGGTAGTTTGTATTTCTGTGGGATTGGTGGTGATATCCCCTTTATCATTTTTTATTGCATCTATTTGATTCTTCTTTTTTTTCTTTATTAGTCTTGCTAGCGGTCTATCAATTTTGTTGATCCTTTCAAAAAACCAGCTCCTGGATTCATTAATTTTTTGGAGGGTTTTTTGTGTCTCTATTTCCTTCGGTTCTGCTCTGATTTTAGTTATTTCTTGCCTTCTGCTAGCTTTTGAATGTATTTGCTCTTGCTTTTCTAGTTCTTTTACTTGTGATGTTAGGGTGTCAATTTTGGATCTTTCCTGCTTTCTCTTGTGGGCGTTTAGTGCTATAAATTTCCCTCTACACACTGCTTTGAATGCGTCCCAGAGATTCTGGTATGTTGTGTCTTTGTTCTCATTGGTTTCAAAGAACTTCTTTATTTCTGCCTTCATTTCGTTATGTACCCAGTAGTCATTCAGGAGCAGGTTGTTCAGGTTCCATGTAGTTGAGCAGTTTTGAGTGAGATTCTTAATCCTGAGTTCTAGTTTGATTGCACTGTGGTCTGAGAGATAGTTTGTTATAATTTCTGTTCTTTTACATTTGCTGAGGAGAGCTTTACTTCCAAGTATGTGGTCAATTTTGGAATAGGTATGGTGTGGTGCTGAAAAAAATGTATATTCTGTTGATTTGGGGTGGAGAGTTCTGTAGATGTCTATTAGGTCTGCTTGGTGCAGAGCTGAGTTCAATTCCTGAGTATCCTTGTTGACTTTCTGTCTTGTGGATTTGTCTAATGTTGACAGTGTGGTGTTAAAGTCTCCCATTATTATTGTGTGGGAGTCTAAGTCTCTTTGTAGGTCACTCAGGACTTGCTTTATGAATCTGGGTGCTCCTGTATTGGGTGCATATATATTTAGGATAGTTAGCTCTTCTTGTTGAATTGATCCCTTTACCATTATGTAATGGCCTTCTTTGTCTCTTTTGATCTTTGTTGATTTAAAGTCTGTTTTATCAGAGACTAGGATTGCAACCCCTGCCTTTTTTTGTTTTCCATTTGCGTGGTAGATCTTCCTCCATCCTTTTATTTTGAGCCTATGTGTGTCTCTGCACGTGAGATGGGTTTCCTGAATACAGCACACTGATGGGTCTTGACTCTTTATCCAATTTTCCAGTCTGTGTCTTTTAATTGGAGCATTTAATCCATTTACATTTAAAGTTAATATTGTTATGTGTGAATTTGATCCTGTCATGATGATGTTAGCTGGTTATTTTGCTTGTTAGTTGATGCAGTTTCTTCCTAGTCTTGATGGTCTTTACATTTTGGCATGATTTTGCAGTGGCTGGTACCGGTTGTGCCTTTCCACATTTAGTGCTTCCTTCAGGAGCTCTTGTAAGGCAGGCCTGGTGGTGACAAAATCTGTCAGCATTTGCTTGTCTGTAAAGTATTTTATTTCTCCTTCACTTATGAAGCTTAGTTTGGCTGGATATGAAATTCTGGGTTGAAAATTCTTTTATTTAAGAATGTTGAATATTGGCCCCCACTCTCCTCTGGCTTGTAGAGTTTCTGCCCAGAGATCCACTGTTAGTCTGATGGGCGTCCCTTTGTGGGTAACCCGACCTTTCTCTCTGGCTGCCCTTAACATTTTTTCCTTCATTTCCACTTTGGTGAATCTGACAATTATGTGTCTTGGAGTTGCTCTTCTCGAGGAGTATCTTTGTGGCGTTCTCTGTATTTCCTGAATCTGAACGTTGGTCTGCCTTGCTAGATTGGGGAAGTTCTCCTGGATAATATCCTGCAGAGTGTTTCCCAACTTGGTTCCATTCTCCCCATCACTTTCAGGTACACCAGTCAGACATAGATTTGGTCTTTTCACATAGTCTCATATTTCTTGGAGGCTTTGCTCATTTCTTTTTATTCTTTTTTCTCTAAACTTCCCTTCTCGCTTCATTTCATTCATTTCATCTTCCATCACTGATACCCTTTCTTCCAGTTGATCGCATCGGCTCCTGAGGCTTCTGCATTCTTCATGTAGTTCTCGAGCCTTGGTTTTCAGCTCCATCAGCTCCTTTAAGCACTTCTCTGTATTGGTTACTCTAGTTATACATTCTTCTAAATTTTTTTCAAAGTTTTCAACTTCTTTGCCCTTGGTTTGAATGTCCTCCTGTAGCTCAGAGTAATTTGATCGTCTGAAGCTTTCTTCTCTCAGCTTGTCAAAGTCATTCTCCATCCAGCTTTGTTCCGTTGCTGGTGAGGAACTGCGTTCCTTTGGAGGAGGAGAGGCGCTCTGCTTTTTAGAGTTTCCAGTTTTTCTGTTCTGTTTTTTCCCCATCTTTGTGGTTTTATCTACTTTTGGTCTTTGATGATGGTGATGTACAGATGGGTTTTTGGTGTGGATGTCCTTTCTGTTTGTTAGTTTTCCTTCTAACAGACAGGACCCTCAGCTGCAGGTCTGTTGGAGTACCCGGCCATGGGAGGTGTCAGTGTGCCCCTGCTGGGGGTTACCTCCCAGTTAGGCTGCTCAGGGGTCAGGGGTCAGGGACCCACTTGAGGAGGCAGTCTGCCCATTCTCAGATCTCCAGCTGCGTGCTGGGAGTACCACTGCTCTCTTCAAAGCTGTCAGACAGGGACATTTAAGTCTGCAGAGGTTACTGCTGTCTTTTTGTTTGTCTGTGCCCTGCCCCCAGAGGTGGAGCCTACAGAGGCAGGCAGGCCTCCTTGAGCTGTGGTGGGCTCCACACAGTTCGAGGTTCCTGGCTGCTTTGTTTACCTAATCAAGCCTGGGCAATGGCGGGCGCCCCTCCCCCAGCCTGGCTGCCGCCTTGCAGTTTGATCTCAGACTGCTGTGCTAGCAATCAGCGAGACTCCATGGGCATAGGACCCTGGGAGCCAGGTGCGGGATATAATCTCGCGGTGTGCCGTTTTTTAAGCCCGTCGGAGAAGCGCAGTATTCGGGTGGGAGTGACCCGATTTTCCAGGTGCCGTCCGTCCCCACTTTCTTTGACTCGGAAAGGGAACTCCCTGACCCCTTGCGCTTCCCAAGTGAGGCAATGCCTCGCCCTGCTTCGGCTTGCGCACGGTGCGCGCACCTACTGACCTGCGCCCACTGTCTGGCATTCCCTAGTGAGATGAACCCGGTACCTCAGATGGAAATGCAGAAATCACTGTCTTCTGCATCGCTCACGCTGGGAGCTGTAGAC
The DNA here is from genome assembly GCF_029281585.2 of Gorilla gorilla gorilla. NCBI lineage: Eukaryota > Metazoa > Chordata > Mammalia > Primates > Hominidae > Gorilla > Gorilla gorilla. The sequence goes on along the minus strand of NC_073231.2, from coordinate 97,729,171 downwards.
CGGAGCTGTTCCTATTCGGCCATCTTCGCTCCAAAATTGGTATCAAGGCACCAGTAGATTCTGTGTCTGGTAAGAACCCATTCTCTGGTTCATAGGCATCTTCTTTTTGCTGTGTCCTCACACAGTGGAAGAGGCAAGGAAGCTCTCTGGGACCTCTTCTCTAAGGTTCTTAATCCCATCCATGAGGGCTCTGCCCTCATAATAACTTCCCAAAGGCCCTACTTCCAAATACTATCACATTGTTATGTGGTCTTTGGGGTGTTGCTTGTCTGGAAACCTCTGTGGCTGGTGGTGCATTTGCCTGAGTTTTGCTTGGGCCAGTTGGCCTCGTTCCACTTACTCAGCCTGGCAGGCTGTGCTTGGTTCATGCTACTGGCCTGGATCCTAGGCCTGTAAAGGGCAAGTCAGGCATGGAGTAGTGAGGGATGTGTGAGTGAGTGTGGGGTCCAGCCACTGTGCAGTCAGACATGCTGGCTGCTGCAGCAGGGTGGGCAGCTTTAGGTGCTGGCATGGGTGCTGGCTCATTTAGGTTGTGGCTGGACCATGTGCACTGCAAGCTGCTTCCCCAGCTGGCACAGGGGAATATGGTGGCACCCAGAAGCTTTGAGATGTGAAGAACTGCAGGGCCCCAAAGAGGAAATCATAGCTCTGTTTCGGGGAGCTCCCAGGTCTGGGCTTCCTGAAGGGCTGCAACTCTTCTCTCCTTCTCTTCGCCTGCAATGTTACAAACAAAGGGCATGTCTCAGCCCTGTTTGTGTTACAGCTCATTTAGCCTCACTATTCGGTGTGTCCCAAGTTCTTGTCCTGTGATAAGGAAGAATGAGGTATGCAGACAAATGGAAGGTGAGCAAGATGAAGAGGAGCTTTATTGAGTGATAGAACAGCTCAGAGGAGACCCACAGGAGGTGTCTCCTTTCAGCAACTGGGATGTCTTGAAGAGTGTTCAGCTTTCAGCAGAGAGGGTAGCTCTTTTCCACAGGCAGGTTGTCCCAAGAAGTGTTCAGCTCTCAGCAGAGAGGGTAGCTCCTCTCTACCATCCCATTGCTAGAACATTGTCAGACCTCTCTACCATCCCATTGGTAGACCATCCCATAGATGACCCTTTCTGATCATCCCATTGTCTGCAGCTCTTAGCAGTGAAGAGGCCCTGGAGTGGGTTGCTCCTCTCTGCAGACAGGTCGTCTCTTCATCTCCCAATTATTTCTCCATCCTTTCTTCCAGTCTGACTGAGTCAGGGTTTTTTAATGGGTCTCAGAGAGAAGCAAATGCCTGCTGATTGGACCATGGGCAGCCATTGGAAGGCCCAGGGGAAAATACCACAAGTTCCCCCTGTGGTCTGAGGGACCAGAGGCCTGGTCTCCAGGCTTCAGGCCATCCCCAGTTTGAAGGTGGGGCTTCACCAGGTACCCACCCCCTTCTTCCCAGGAGACTCTCTGCCTCCTGCTACCATTCATGGTGCCCAGACTGTTCATCTCAAGGGGGAACCTGCAGGCCAGTGCCAGGCTGTTCTCATCCCCTCACCCCCTGACCTCCCTTCCATGCTGGTCAGCACCCAAAGTCCAGAGGGGGCTGAGGTGGCAGGAGTCTACCATGTCAGCACTGCCCCAAGCATGTGCACCCCCAGCTGGACTGTGACAGTGCCCAGGCTTGGCTCTAACCTTGCTCTGAGATTGGAGCAGACACTGAGAGTGGGGAGAAGCCAGGCAGTGGGAGCAGGCACCTTTGAGCTCTCAGTGGGGTAGGGAGACATTCCTGGGCCCCCAAGAGTGCAGAGATGCCTGGTCTGCAGCCACAGATCTCCTGCCACACTAACCCAGGAGGGTCACTTGTCCCTGGCTCCTGGGGCTCTGTGGAGCATGCAGTCCCTGCCAAGCCTCCTTGCAGCCTGGGGCAGGAGCTACAGGTCCTTGCTGGGCCTGGGCCAGCATCCAGGAGAGGGGTGACATTGCTGCAAGTTCTTCCCATGGCCCTGGCACTCAGGGGCAGCCTGGGTCTCCCCATTGCCTGGACTGTGGCCCTGCCCAGGGGTTTGCTTCCAGGAGCAGATCATGGGCCCCAGGCCTGGACTTTGGGGGCATCAGGCTTGGTGGTCACCTTGATGTTGGGTGGACCCTGGGGACAGAGCCCCAGGCAGCTCCACAATGAGCCTCCTCCTGAGGTGCAGGAATGTAACACCCTTGGTGGCATGGGTGTGGTGGCTGTGCTGCTAGTCTGGTCTCTGAAGCAGGCAATGCTCCCATTTCCTGCTCTGTGTTCAAGCCTGGCACCACCCCAGGCCCAGCTCCACCTTGGGGCCCCTCTCAGCCCACCCCATCTTGCCCAACCATGCTGCTCCCCCATCGGCGGGTAACTTGGCCCGGCTCCATTGCAGCAGCCCCCAGGGTGGTGAGCTCCAGGGGTCTTCCAGTGGAAGACTCCAGTGACTGCCTGCCTCCTTCCCAGGCCCTCCCTGCAGCAGTGGTGGGCCATTGTAGTGATGCGGGGCCAGGGTCCGGGCAGTGGAGGCTCCAGGCCTAGGGGAAGGTCTTGCCTGGCTGCACAAGGGTGGGGGTGGCGCATCCCACTGCCACCACTGCTGGTCCCGCAGCAGCTCCTGCCACCACCGCTTGCGCCTCTCGCTGCAGCTGGCGTAATGGCAGCAGCCACTCTGGATGGCCCGCTGCTGCCATCAACATTGGTGATTAAGTTTCAACATATGCTTTTTGGGGGGATGCAAACATTCATACCATACCAAGGTACAAATGGGGGAATCATCAGCACATAGCTTGTGGAGAATTAAAGGAAACTAAATCGCTTCACTAAGGGAATGAACTGGAAATACTACAGAGGAGAAAATAGTATTTATGTATTACACATCTTTACTGCTTGTCTACATTTCTTTTTTAATTGTCCTAACAACTTTGTGAAGTGCAGATCACTTTTACCACCTGGAACCCTTATCCCTTAATTTCTCCATAGCTGATTTCTTCTCATTTGTTATGATCTCAGCCTGATTCCCACTTTCTTAAAGACATCTTCCAAATCTATTTATCTAAAATAGGTTGTTTCCTCTTTCAACCATGTTATTTTCCACCCCATACACTTTTCCTTTATGATGCTCATCACCACGGGCAGTGTTTTCTTCCACTGTTTTCTTATTTATTGTTTGTCTCTTCCTCTAGTCTATAAGTCATGAAGGTTTGGCCTCTCTGCTTTTTTCAAAGCATTGTACTAGCATCCTATAGGCACTCAACAAACATGTTGAAAGACGAAATGGATCTCAATTTACAGATAAGGAAACTCTGATTAGTCAACAGCACAGCCCAGAGTTTTTGACTCTTAATTATGTCAAAAGTCCTCTAAATTGTTCATGCCAGATGGTAGTTCTGATGACCTATTGCTGCATAACAAACCACCCAAGACTTACTAGTTTACAGCAACCTTTTATTATTATTTCTCATGATTCTGTGGTTTGTCTAGGTTCTGATCATCACCACTCACTTGGAACCTCCCGTGTATTTGTGGTCAGATGGTGGCTTGGGCTGGAGTAATCTAGAGGCTTGACTAGGCTGGACATCCAAAATAGCTTCTTCACTCACATGTCTGGTACCTGGGCTTGGATGGTTGGAACAACTCAGGCTGTGTCTTTCTCTATTTCCATGTGGCTTCTCACATGGCCAACTTGGGCTGTTTTATAACATGGAAGACTTGGAGTCATCTTCTTACATGGCAAGTGTCTTCGCTCAAAATAAGTGTTCCAAAGGAACCCCAGTAAAAGCTGCAAGGTTCTCTATAAACTAGCCTCAGAAGTCATGCAGCATTACTTCCACTACATTCTGTTGGTCAGTCACAGGTGAGTCACAGGATCAGACTGACCTCAAGCAGAGGGGACTATGCATGGGATTTGCACACCAGGAGGCATGGTCCATCTTCAGAGACTAGCAACCATAGTGATGTCCTCATTAAGAGTCTGAAAGTCAACTTCTTCTCTCCTTCCCTACTTCCATCCAAGTTAAACATGTACATTCTTGATATGATTTTGCTCTGTCCCCACTCAAATCTCATCTTGAATTGTAGTTTCCATAATCCCCACGTGTCATGGGAGGGGCCCAGTGGGAGGTAATTGAATCACAGGGTCTGTTACCTCCATACTGTTCTTGTGATAGTAAGTTCTCACAAGATCTGATGGTTTTATAAGAGGCATTTCCCCCTTTTGCTTGGCACTTCTCCTTGCTGCCACCATGTGAAGAAGGACATGTTTGCTTCCCCTTCCACTATGATTGTCAATTTCTTGAGGCCTCCCCAGCCATGCTGAACTGTGAGTCAATGAAACCTCTTTCCTTTTTAAATTACTCAGTCTTGGCTATGTCTTTATTAGCAGTGTGAGAATGAACTAATATAGTACTTCAGGTCAGACATGCTTTAACTTTTCTGTTTTCATGAACGCTAGGAATGCCCTACCTTCTGGAAACATGGAATCCTAGAACTAGAATCTTAGAGCTCCCAGAGCTAGAATCCCAAAGGTCACCTAGACCAACCCTATGCCTTTTAGGTAATCTAGAGAAACCCTGAATGGAATAAATTCAGCAAATTGAGTGCTATTTTGCACTGACTTTTATTATAAAGCTGGAGAAAATTTTGGAAAATACTTGACCCAAAGGTGAATAAGGCCATTACAGAGAAAATATATATGCATGTATGTGTGTGTGTGTGTATATATATATATGTTTGTGTGTGTTTATATGTATATGTATGTGGTTTTATTTCCATATATAAAAAGATGACACCTTACTAAACATTAACAATAGCATAAACATTGTAATACTTAAATAATCTAGTCCCTCAAATAAAGCTCACTTATTTTGTTCATCATAGCCATCTTCATAGACATAGAAATTTGACTTTTTTTAAATCAGTTTTAAACTAAATTAGATTTAACTTCAAATTTTGTTTGTCATTTAAATCTTTGTAAACTTTTCTTTTCACTTGACCCCTCTGACCTCTTTTTGGGTAGCAGCATTTAGTGTAATCTTGATGTTGATGACAGAATACCAGGGTAGAAGACAGTAATAGCACAAACAGCCAGTAATCAAAATGTTCACATCTGGTTAGTAATGATGATCCCAATGCAAATTGAACAAAGAACATTATATAATGGATACTGAGATACTTCATTGCCTGATAAGGGGAGGATGCCTTCCAAAATTAGTAGGTTATTATTTTGAAGAAGTGTTCTCAAAATAAATATGTATTTTATAAATGATGAGTGCATCTTTAGTGTCATCAGGCGTCTAAGATAGTGTCTAAAAATGTATTGATCATTTTTGTGTTATAGCCAGTTGTTGTGTTTTAGGTGAGCATATGTCATAGAATCACAGAGTAGGGTACCACTGGTAGAGTGCAGACCCTGCTAGTCCCTATCTGTCAGCCACTCTGCCTTTTTCCTGCTAAGAGAATTCTGGTTTGGTTCAGGGTGGCAAAGTGCCTGGGTGAAAATATTTGAAATAATTACATACTGAATCTCCCAGCCTTCCTTATACTTTGAGTTAGCCATGTGAACACAGTTCTAGTAAATGATATTTTGGAAGAAATACTTTTCTGACCTTTCTGCATGAAAGGTCAAATTCTTGTTAGGAGAAAATTTTTCTCCTCTTTTCCCTTCCTCCTTATTTCTGGCTGGAATGTGATCAAGAGATCTGAAAGTACAGGATCCATCTTTCAACCATGAGGTATGCCTAGACTTTTTGCAATATAAGGCAAATAAACCTCCTCTTCTTTAATCCACCCAACCATTGTGTTTCTAATATTGGCAGCTGTATCTATTTCCCATTTATACAGCAAAGCAACAGAGATAAATTAATTCTTAACTTGATTCCCTATTTCCAGGCAAATGAAATTTGAGCAAAATGTTAAGCAAGGTGGCACAGATCTCAATGCAGTTTGCCGTCATGCTCACGCTCTAGCTACTACAATAGCCTCTAACTTCTCTCCCTGCCTTTAATCGTTGCTCCCTAAAATCCACTCTCCACAAAATTAACAGTTTTTTCAAGGTACATTATATTGCTTCTCTACTTTAAGCCCTACTGGCTTTCTACAGCAATTAGAAAAAAAAAAATCCCAAAACCCCTGCAAAGCCTATGAGTCTTGGCTGTTGGATGCTCTTTTCCTCCTTGATCTGGTTCCTCCTTCCTCCCTGACCTCATCTCATATTAAAAGACTACTGTGGAGGCCAAGCAGGCTGTGCACAGCATGTTGCCAGAGGTTGCCACCCATGTTAGTTCAGGGAATTAGGAATAGCCATTTATAGCTATCTAGTACTTCTGATAGCTAAGACTTATCATTTCTGTTTTTCTTTCAGGCACAAAAGAAAAATGTGGTAAATGGTCACTCCCTATCTCTCTATAGTGGTTTATATTAATGTAGTCATCTTCTAGAACTATTACTTTATTCATATTTCATGTGGGATCAAATGCTGGGGTACAATGCTAAAATTAGATAAAACAAATGTATAAATGATCCAACTGAAGAAGGCTTACAGAGCAATAGACAACTTTACCATTTGCGTACCTCCTTATTTTCTTCCCAATAAACATGGCACATGTGCTTGCTCTTTTGTGAGGAGGTTATCTTCACCTTTCAAGAATCTAACTTAATTATCTAGTGAAGCCATTTTAATTTTGAGAAAGGTAGTTTGAAATTGCTATACCCTTTATGTTTCTATAGTTAATATAGCAAGCATCAGTGGAAACAATCCTCCATTTGGCAGCCCAATGAGAGTTGAAACAAACATCTGTTTCCTGCCCTATTGACTCTACAGAAAACAGGTATTTTCTGTAATTTGCCAAATTCGAGTATCCTAATTCAAATTCGTCAAAACCATTTGCATTTCCTGACTGTTCAGAATTTTCATGGCAAAACAAATCCATAGCAAGCAAGGGAACAGTTATTTTACAGTTTTCTCTTTGATTCCAAAACAAATTCCATAAAAATCTGAACTCCCAGGACTGCCAAGTTGGGAGGAGTAAGGACAGCTGAAAAGCTCTGTGATGTGACTGGTTTCAAAGCGTCCAGAGGAAAGACCACTAAAAGTAATCAAAATCTTATAACTTCCACGTTTTCTCCTCTACCCCATTTGAAGAAACATTTTAGCACTCTCTCTTAAGAGAAAATGCCGTGTCTTCCTTTCTTCTAAGTTTTGATTTCCAGATGTATTCAACTATGATTTAACAAAAAGAACATGTTTTTATCATGAATTTAGTTCATGGTGTCCTGCTACTCTGAAATACATAGTTGCAGGGTGATTATCTCTGACTAGTGAACTTTTAAAAGAGATTTTCCTGCCTATTTTAGTCTTTCTTGTTATCTTCACTTAATCCAGCTCCCTTTGTGTAAAGAAATGGTATGCATTAGGTACATGTATGGCTTTGTGTTATAATTTCCACTTTTCTATGTGATTCTTCCAAATAAGGGGAAAATGTAGAGATTGAACATAAGTGATTTTGAAAGAACAATTCATTTTATTTACTCAGGACAGAGAACTGTCTATTTGATTACATCACTGTAGGGCTAAATTTCTAGTAATTAACATTCATGTAAATTGAAGTGCTGTTAGAAAAAAGAGGACATTTAGTAATAATGAATCACAATTTATCTCCAAGAACCAGACCGCTTAGCTGGCTCTTCAAGGGTCACTGAAAATGTCTGTCTCTTCTTCCTGACCACAGTGCAATCACCTGGGGAGTCTTCTTTTCTTCCTTCTGTATACCCAGAACCAGTCTTGTTGCTTGGCAGTTATTCACTCAGTACTTGCTGCGTGTTCAGTGATAATATATAAGCAGATTGTAGACAGTAACAGCCATTCCTAGTGCTTCTCTGTATCCTCTCTTTTTTCCATTGAGCATGTCACACTGACAGTTTTGTGGCTTCCACCTTCCTTACCAGGTGCAGCCTGATAACCCCTTCCCTCAGGCCTGCAGGGTTGTACCACTTGCTTCTTGACCTGGGTCTTCTCTGATGTGGGATGTTTCCATAACTACGAAGTGAAAGGGAAGTCGATGCCCATGGGGCTACTCTTGACCAAATGAAGATAGAAGATGATGTGCTTTCCTTGTATGTCTTGGGGAGACACTTTTGAGAGTATTTTTATAGATTCTTCAGAAGTTGTTCATAGTGGTGGCTAATTCCATAACTTATTACAGTATTGGCTTTTCCTATTTTCCTGTTTCCCTGAGATCACTTCCCAAATCTCCCACCTGTTCATAAGCCTTTATCTCAGGCTCTGTTTTCAGAAGAAACTAGGCTAGGACATATATATAGCATATTATATAATGTAAGATTCACTGTAGCACTAAGAGGCAGGTTCTATTATCTACAGCCCTCCTGTTATTCCATGAGCTATCTGGTATCATTCCAAAACATCTATCATCGGTTAAATTAATCAGAATTGGTTTTTGTTGCTTGCAACCCAAAGATACCACATGAATAGAGCTATATGTACTAGCCAAAACAAATATATAGTTTTTTAAAAGTAATATCTTGTCACTCCCCAATGATTTGTTTAAATTCAATACTTCAAATTCTGTCTGTGTAAGAATAATGCTGTCTACTGCATTGTCAGATTCCACATGACTTCTCAGCCTCTTTCAGCCCAGCCAGTGTGAGGCCAGCAGGATGAGGCAGTGTCGCCTGGTGCTCCTGAGGACATGGGCTCCTGAGTTTGAATGCTGACTCTGCTACTCACAAATTTGGGCAAGTTATTTACTGTCCCATTTTCCCCATGTGTGCAGTGAAAGAAGTAATTGTGCTTACCTTGTAGAGTTATTGCAAAGGTTAGATAAATCAACACATAAACTCTTTTTTTGTGTGTGTAAAAATATTACTATTTCTTTAAAAGGAGTCTGATCATGCCCCATGCACCAAGTATGTATTCTAACAGAGGTTTCTTACCTGGCTCCCAGTACTAGCTTTATCCTTTCTGGCCTTTTATTTCTCTCCTTTGTACTCTGTGTCCTCAGCCTTTAGCTGGTAAACTCAACATGAGAGAGGCTGCCATGTGTTCACCAAATCTCCACTTCCTCCCCCTGCAGCCCACAGAGCCAGACTGAATTTCCCAGCCTCTAGGCTAGGGTGCTCATGTGTCTGAGCTGTGGTCAATGACATGTCAGCAGAAGGGGTGCACACTCCTCCAGGCAGGGCCTGTGAGCACTTCCCATGTGATCCTCTGAACTCTGTTTTTCTACCAATCAGCCTTTATGCAGAAGATATGGTACCCAGGGAGGGCAGAGTCACAGAAGAGCCCTGGGTTTCTGAATGATTCTGGAGAACTCCACCTGCCAACTAGGAATATCCACATTCATTTTTATTGAGAAGTAAACTCGCATGGGATGAAGTTTGTGGGATTTCAGGGTTTATCTGTCACATTATTGCCTTAGTTGATACATCCCAGAGGGCAGAGACCATGTCTGTCTTGTTCTTCAGCATCAGAGTTGTTTCTGGAATGTAGGAGACACTTAATATGTTTGTTATATCAATTAGTCACTATATATGTACCACTTCTATCACTTACTTCTCTCTACTAAAAAAAATTTAAAAAGCCCCTTTCTCATGTATCTTAAATCCCATTCTAATGGGCAGATTCTATTTCCCAAATTATCTATCTTCTAGAATAGAGGATGCTTATCCAATTTTTGTATACTTGTGAACCACCTGAGGTTTGTGAAAATGCGATTCTGATTCAGTGGGCCTAAAGTAGAGCCTGAGACTGTGTATTCTCAACAAGCTTCCAGGTGCTGCTGGTGCTAGGGGTCCTGAAGCCACACTTTGAGCAGCAGAGGCCCAGACAAGTAGTTTCTAAATAAACATTCCCAGAACCACCTGGGAATGTTACTAAAATGCAACTTTCTGAATTCCCCCATTCCCTTTATAAGGGAATTTTGATATAGGGTCCAGAAATGTGCATTTACTAAGCCCAAAGAAGATTCTGTTATAGATTGTTTGGGAATCCCACTATAAAAAACATTCTTCTAGATCTTTGCTTCATCAATTATCACCTCTTTGTCTGTGTTTTGACTTCTCCTTTTCCTGGGGAGTTTCTCTGAGACACATGTCCCTTATTTGTTTATAAACATTTACATAGCACTTACAATATGCCTGGCACTACCCTACGTGCTTCACATATATCAACTCACTCCTCACACAAAACCCATCTTTTAACTTGTAGATGTTGCATAGAGAGGTCCAGTTACTTTTTCAAGGGCCTAAGGCAGTAATTGATTGAGCCAGAATTCAAAGCTGGATGATATGGCTCCAAAATTCTTGCACCCTGCTACTAGCCTATGCTGTCTTATCCCTGGCATCTTCATGCTTCCTTGGAAAAAGGAGCAGCTCAATGAATTCATTTTGTGCAACTTCCTTCAGGCCCTTTGGTTTTCTCTTAATACCTGGCTACATTATCTCTACTGTTTGCTAGCGTGCAAACTTTTTGAGTTCTGTTAACTTTGACTATAATCACTTTGGAACCCATGTTTAACATCTCTCATCAAAATCAGTTGAAAAATGAAAAAAACATAGTTGATATATTACTATGCCTGCTTAATATCAAAGAAGTAATTTCAATTCAGCAAGCTCCTAGTACGTATTCATTATGACAGAGGCTGACTGCTAAGAGCTGGGAAGAATACAAAGATATAGAAGATACCATCTTTGCCTTAAAAAAAAAAACCCTACAACATTGTTAGGAAGACAGATATTTTTAAACAATTTTTCTTTTGTTATTAGGTAGAATATTTTTAGTGTTATGGGAGAAGTAAAAAGTGCTGCAGGAGCTGAGGAAAATAGAAGTAGCTTAGGTGGGGGAAAGGGAGGCTATATTTGGGGGATAGTACAGGAGCTGTGTGGAACGCTTAGAGCAAAGGGCAGATGTCTGAAGGTGAGAAGGCTATGGGGGTTATCATTGGAAAATCCTGTGGTTTGAGACCAGATGTGGGGATGTCCACCTCCTGATGGATATGGAATTCATTACATAGGTAATTGATGAGCTATGTCATTTTTAAGAATCAGCAGTTGACGTAGTGAAAATTGTGCTTAAGGAGCTTGTTCCTGAAAATGACATCTACACTTATGGAGTATCTGTATTGCTTCCAATGTTTTCACATGACATATAACTGAATTATTTCATTATATAAATAACTGATAAATTTTATGACATATAATTAAGTTAATTAAATAATTAATTGAGTGGTCACATTGTCCAATGAGGTAAGTTCTAATATCTCCCTTTAACAAGCATGTAACTTTTTCCAAGATAATAAAGCCAGTAGAGGCTAGATTTGAACTTGAATTTGTCTGTGTATGTGTGTGTTTTTTTTTTCCTGAAATACCTTGTTGAAAATACATTGACAAACAAAGAAGGAAAATTCCATATGAATATGCCTTAACCCTGTTGATGAAAAACAAACAGCATTACAGAAAAAGGTTTTAAAATATTTACAGGATTTATGTGATAAAGTTAAGACATGAGTGATTCTATTTTTTTCCTTCACGTGACTTCAGCAATTTAAACAATTATTTGGGTGAGTCATATCAAATACTTATTCATTTTAGAAGAAAAGTGCTTTGGGGATAAAGATTCAGACATTTACAAATCTTCATTTTGAATACACAGACTCTGTAAACTCAATGAAACCCTCCATGCGAAAGCATTGTAAAGGTTTTATTGTCTTATTCTTCAGAAAATGTTGTTAAAAACTATTTTTTTTCAAATGGAATGAATGCGATAGATGCCTTGAAAAACTACTGTTTATTCACAGTTTTAGTCTAACAGTTATTTATATCTTGCTAAGCTCTAATTGTGCTACGTCTAGCACCTTATAATATTTAAGGGAAAATAGATGGAAAATAAAGTATGACAATAGAAGCTCTTGAAATAAGATGCTAAAGTCTTACTATAATTGTTATGATTTAATAACTATTGAACCAATTCTTATCAGCCCAGGAAACGAAGAAGGGTTGGGGGCCTGTGTCTTACTCATCTTTATATCCCCAGTGCCCAGCATAGAGCAGAACACATATTAAGTAATCAAAATCATTAGCTGATGGCTACAGATTGAGAATTCAAGTCCTCAAATAGCTAGGGACTTTCCCATACCCATAAAGCTCATAAAATAACAGAGACATGATTCTCACCCTAGTCTTTGATTTTCCTTTCCACTGTTCTTTGTACCCACTATGCTACTTCTGTAGGTTAATCTATCCACTTACCCACTCAACAAATTCCAATTGGTTGTCTTCAATGGACCAAATCCTGTACTAGATCCCAGGAAGACAAAGGTAAAAGCCATGGTCCTGTCTACCTGGCTCTTCTAAACCTAATGAGAAAAATGCCTCATAAATAAGTAATTGTGACATAATGTGGTTCATGATATAGTTGAGTTACATAATCATAATAATTATAATTATAGCTATTTATAAAAATTTTACTGTTCCAAGTGTTCTTTTATCAGATATTATGTAAAGTCTCAAAGAGTTCCAAAAGATATATGCCATGATTATTCCCATTTTGCAGATAATTAACTTTACTGAGGTTTGTAAATCTAGGAAGTGCAGACTGAATACTGAGCTGCTGCATTTTGTTTGGCTAATTCTAACACAGCATAGAATAGTAACTGTTCACATTCACATATCTTAGTCTTCAGACAGGAGACAATATAAACCACTGGTTCCCAAATGCTATGCATTAGAATCATTTGGGAAGTTCTTAAAAATCATAATACTCAGGTCGTAATTAAATCACAATTCTGAGAGTGGGACTGGGCAACAATACTTTTTAAAGATCTACAGGTGATTACAATGTACAATGAAGATGAGACCATTGTTAAAAACTGTAAAGTGCTATACAATGTGAGAGTTTTTCCTTATCCCAATCAAAGACTCCAAATCAGAAAACATATGGATAACTGATTGCAGTCAGCCCATTGGTCTCTTTTGTATTATATGTGGGGTTGGTAGGTGTCTTTTGAGTTGGTCTCTGATTAAGCGAGCAGTTATCATTACTTGTTGCAGGGTAGGTGCTTCAGAGCTCATCTCAAGGGGTGGTTATAAAGTAGATGACGGGTTGATGGGTGCAGCAAACCACCATGGCACGTGTATAAATATGAAACAAACCTGCACGTTCTGCACATGTATTCCAGAACTTAAAGTATAATAAAAATAAATAAATAAAAGATAAGTAGCCAGACTTTGTTAGAACACCAGAGGCATAAGGGATATAGAAATTCATTCCTGCATGTGGACCCTAAGAGTAGGGTCAGGGGGCCTTCAGCGAACTGAATGTTTACAGTGGCCTTTGCTACCAGCAGCTGGTGTCAGCAAGGCCTGAAGTGGGTTTGGTTGTTTTTAAAGAGGAAGTGAGGCAAAAGAAATCAATTATGATAGGGTAAAAAAGCAAGGCATTTGGAACTAGGCTGTGTTTAGTAGTCTAGGGTTGCCACATCCTCATTTTAGAATTAGTATGGGAACCTTTCTAATAAGGTTGTCATGAAAACTAAATGAAATATAAAGTGACTTATGCATATTCATATTTTGAGATAATAAGTGATTGTTGTTGTTGCTGTTGTTACAGTTCTTGTATTAAAACAATTACATGATTTTCTCTGATCTTCACCCCTAGATTTAGGACATGGACTCTATGCCTAGCACAAAGAGGCATAAGACTAATAATCTTATATATCAAAATCTAAGTTTTAAACAAGGGTAGCTGTGTTTCCTTTTATGCAACATCTGTAAAGGTACTTCTGTGTAAATTCTGAATATATGCTTAGTTTTTGTGACAATCTTTTCTCCTTCTTAGTTTTCTTAGAAAGGACTCAGTACATAGAATGAGTAAGAATGAGACAGACACAGAAAGGTAGGCTACTTGGGGTTGGTTGAAGAGGGCTTATGAATGTAAAAGGAAAGTCAGAGATTCTTTGACAGTGACCTCAGAGGAAGATAAGGCCACAAGAGATCCCAAAGAGAAGAACAGGAGAGATGAGATCTATCGGAAGAAACAAAATGTGTGACCACTAGCTGAATATCTAAATTTGGCTTAAAACGTAAGGACACCATCCAAGATGTGCTTATTTTGGTTGGCCTGGTTTGATGTTATAACTAGAAGAAAGCCCTCCCTCAACAAAAACTGATGTAGAAGAGGGAACCCTATCTGATTGTTTATAAGAGATGTTATGAAAATCTTAACCAGATTTTTGTTACCTAAAGGAGTTTCTATTAAAAGGTATACAGTCATAAAAAGATACATTTAGGCACCTGAGTTAGGGTGATAAAGAGACACCTCCACCATACACAAGAAAGCTCAACTAAAGGGGGTTATTGTTGGGATCTATGTGGAATGAAAAAAAAAAAAAAAAAAAACCTTGAGAAGAGTCAAGAACTTAATATTTAAAATGCCCTGGGGTCATGGAGGTGGGGCCAAGGCATCCTTCTGGATATCTAGAGATGTCAGAGGCATAGATCACCCCCTAGTGTTTTGTCACTAACATGATACAGTAACCCTTTCTTTCTTTCTATTCTGCTACTACCTGCTTTTATGTAATTTTAGGTCATCACACTATTTTCTGTTCCAGCTCTATGTCTTGATCTTTACCAAAGATTCTCAACACAACTGGCAGATTTTGAAGACAGAGAGGAAGAACCTGATCAGCTCATCTTATTTCTTTGATCCAGGCTCACTAGTCACTGGGCTTCCTAGTGATTATTTGCCCTTGGATTGGGTGTTCACTTTTGGCCCAAGCAGCTGCATTCAGGCAGAGGGATTTGCAAAGTCTAAATATTGCCACTTGGCCACTTTGCTTAGGAGCAGCTTCCCTTTGAGGACAATGTGGGTAGAGAAGAAATTGTGACTGTAGACATATTCAGCACATTTCCAAGGCTTCATAATTAGAGATGGAAGTGAGATTTGACTTCTGACACTCCTGGATTAAACACAGGACTCTTTTCATTATATCATCGCTGCCTCTGAGATCAAACGTAAGAGTTATCCCTAGGTTATCTAAGTCATTTCTCTCTCATTCCACCCATACATACATGCACACACACACTTACACTCTTATACTCCCTTTCTTCCCTCTCCACCCCTCCTTCTTTCACTCAAACACACACACCTTAAAATGTTCCATGCCTAGACTCCTACATTCTCTGGCATGGTAGGAGCATCTGATTTGCAACTTAAAGACTGTCAAGTTCCTCTTGTCCAACAGATGAAGCATTATGTTTGATAAGTTAAACTACTCCAATAATGAATGGAGAAGATAAGGGCCCATTAAGTTATTATATAAGCAATTTTTCTAGAGAAAATTCTTTTTTATTTGTTACTCAGAACATTAGGGGTTCTCCTCATAATAATTTTAAATTATATGGGCAGTCATGGAAAACTTAACTGTGATCCTTTTGGAGAACTCTGACATCAGGCAGCAATGGAGTCTGTCACTAACTCTTCATTCTCTAAATTATGAAGATGGTCACCCACTTTCTCTACAGTAGTTCCAACACTCAAGCCAAATCCTTTAGGATCATTAATTCTTATTTTCTTAGAAATGAAAAGATAGATAGGTGAAATGTTTTTCTTCTTACCTCAAAGCCAAGACTATGGATATTTTATTTTTGATCCCAAATAAGAAACTTATAAGTCTGAAAAGATAGTAATAGTCAAAAGCAATTGAAGATAGGATATTTAGTTAGTAAATGAGCCAGTTGCTCCCTGCCATTCTTAAAAAGAAAGACATCTTTTAGGGTTTATGAGAAATCCAGTGGTTTTTGGAAAACCCTTGGCAAACATCTAAAAATATGTTTCTAATGTTTTCAACTCAAACAAATTAAAAACATATTTTTTTCCTGGCACTTTCCTCCTTCATTTTAAAGGATATGTGTCTTTTCAGGGAAATTTCAGGCATGTGGCTCTAATTTTCACTTAACTCATCATGATATTGTTTCGTAAGATATTCAATGACTAAAAATCCTCATGAGTTTTTAAAATAAGCCTTAAAAAATCTTTATTTGTTAGAAATAGGGAGTCAGAAAAACCAGAGCTAGAAAAGAGCAAGTAAGTTCTGCAGGCCTTTCCCTGACAGGAAGGGATGAACCCTGCTCAATTTTCTTCAAGTGAGGATGAACTCCCTGAAGTCAAGTACTATTCTGGAAAGACTGACCCAGTATGCATTGCTTCCATTAAACATGATATAGTTCCAGTCAAAGGAGACCTCTTTTGCTATGTGTCTTGATAGAAAATTGTGAAAATCATTCCAGACCTGCTGATAGTACACATACACCATCCTAGTCACCAGGAGTGGTTCTGTTCTATAGAAAGTCATTGGGTCTTAAATTGTCTTCCACTATTTTTGAGAAGGTCTTAATACCCTCTTGTGTTTCTCAGGCTGTATTCAGACTATTTCTACAGTTCAATTAGTCTGAGGAAATTTCTGTTTGTGGCTAATATTGATAACAATAATACACTAAGTTTTTCAAATTGTTCTCTAAAATGGGCACATTCCTGTGGTCAATCACCTCAACATATACTTTACCAAACTTATATTTTTCAATCTTCTAATAACTTTCTTTTGTTTTTCTCCTGAATACTTTTGAAAGGGGAGGTTTCTCTATGCCACAAGAAAATACATGAATACATACGTAATATGTTTTTGTACATGTATATATATGAATGTTTGTTGTGTGTAATGTTTTCATTTATCCAGTTGTTTCAATCAATTTTTATTAACACCTACAATAGCCTAGGAATTATCCAAAATATCAAAATGCAAATTTGAAAAAAGATAAAAATTCTGACCTCAAGGAGTTCAAGGCATAACAGTTAAGAAAATAAATGAATAAAGAAGTATGATAAAGCACAACAATAGAAGTACAGCAGAGACTGAAATAGGGTGTTTTCAACTCTCCAGGAACAATGAGGAAAGATTGCTCAGAGTAGCTGAGAGAGCTGGGTGTTAAAAATGAATAGATCTTTTGAAATAAAAGAAAATGAGTAAACCTTCATACAAAGGGCCGGTCAGTCTAGGCTGAGGGAGCATGAGCAGAGGCATGAAAATGAAAACTTATGGCCCACTGGAGCATGGCCAGGCTTTTGGCATGACTGGTGCCATAGGTGAGATGGATCTAAAAAGGCCCAATGAGGGACATTGTGGGCTGTGGCAAAGACTCAAGACTTTGTTCCAAAGACAGTGGAGATGATAGTCATGTTTGCCTTTTTGGCAGATATTTTGGTGGCTTTATGGCAGAGTGATTGGGAGATACAGTGAGAAATGAGACTAGAGAAATGTTTACTTATGTAGGATACATATGTAAAAATCTGAGTAGAGATAAGTAGTGTCTGAATTAAAGCAGTATCCATGAAGACAGAGAGAAAGGAACAGGGAGGAAAATCGCCAAGGAAGTAGAATTGACAGAATTGGCTGCCTATCTGAGGGACCAAGGGAAATGAGAGGAAGTGAATGTTCTAGAATTATGTGGAGGACAAGAAAGTATGGAAATGGGGGAAGGATGATGAATTCTGCTTAAAACAGTGAATTTGAAGGACCTGTGGAACATCCAAGTAAACAAATTGTTCGTAGGTCTCACTAAATCCTACAGGCTCCATTCTGCATTGCTGTTAATACAATAGAACTGGTAAGCAGGCATCCTGATCAGATATATTTCTTTGACAAAACTTCGAGATAATTGCTGCAGAGAAGGTGGACCCTACTTTCACATCCACAACCATCAGCCCCCCCCCCCGATGACCTCCCATCAATTTCTTGCCATGAGCATCCCCTACTACAAAAGGCCCGTTATTATCTTGCTCTCTTCACAGTTTCCACATTACTTTGTACTGACTCCTCTACCAGGAGGCTATTGTGGCTGCAAGAGGTGAGATGTGCCATTAATACCCACATTTCATGGCATTGCTTTCTGCAAGAGATTCACACTTCCTCACCATTCATATTTTATGCCATTTACTTTGTTCTAGTGTTCTGTTTTTTCTTTATCAATGCTTCTGAGTTATATATGTTAGATAAGAATTCTGTTTCTGAAACAGTATATTAATTTATAGTAGTATTGACATGCTTGTATTGTGGCTACATCTCCTGTAACCATGGTCATTATTTTCACTCTTAAAATTTATTTTTAACAGTCAGGGTAATTCCAATATCTTCCCCTGCACTGTCTCCAAATGCCTCCACCCAGAGTGCTGCCTCCTACACACAAAATGCAAAACATATTGTCTCCATTATTCTTTCAGAACTGAATTTTGTCCTGCCCTGTAGCATGCATCTCATATCATTTTACTGCTGCTTAGCATATATTGTTATTGCTATTTACCTTTGTGGGTATGTTCCCTAAAGAAATATTTTTATACCTCTTTTTATCACTCAAAGTGATCAGTTTGGCAATAGGCACAAAGTGAATAACTTGTTAACTATTAATCAAATAAATGAATAAATGTTATTCTCATCAGTGATCTTGGAAGCTGAAATAATGTAGTCTATGTTATGGAAGTATAGCTATTTCTGCTTTTTTTTTTTTTTTTTTTCCCTTGGATGGAATATCTTTTTCCACCCCTTCACTTTCAATCTATGTTTTTCTTTATAGGTAAAGTGGATTCTCTGCAGATAGCATATAGTTGGGTCTTGTTTCTTTATCCATTCAGCAACTCTATGCCTTTTACCTGGAGAACTGAGTCATTTACATTCAGCGTTATTATTAATAAGTAAGAACTTACTAGTATAATTTTTCTGCACTTGTTCCTTGCTTTTTCCATTTGAGAAGTTCATGATTTCCTGCTTGCTATTATTTCTGGTGGATGTTTTTGGTTGTTTTACGACTCCTTTCTCCCTTTCTCACAGTCTTTCTTTGTGGTTAAGTGATTTTTCCCTAGTAGCATGTTTTAATTTGTTGCTTTTTATTTTTAGTTAATCTATTATAAGTCTTTACATTGTGATTACCATAAAGCCTACCCAAAACACCTTATAGATATGACAAATTATTATTTTTTAACTTTTAATTTTTTTGGACACATAGTAGGTGTATACATTTATGGGGTATATGAGATATTTTGATACAAGGATACAATGTGTAATAACCACGTCTGGGTAAATTGGGTATCCATCACCTCCAGCATTTATCCTTTGTGTTACAAACAATCCAATTACGCTTTTAGTTATTTTGAAATGTACAATTAAATTATTATTGACTATAGTCACCCTGCTGTGCTATCAAATACTGGGTCTTATTCATTTTTTCTACTTTTTTGTACCCACTAACCATCCCCACCTCTCCCTCATACCCCAGCCACTCTTTCCAGATTCTGGTAACTATCATTCTACTCTCTGTCTCCATGAGTTCAATTGTTTTTATTTTTAGCTACCACAAATATGTGAGAACATGTGAAGTTTTTCTTTCTGTGCCTGGCTTACTTCATGTAACAACATGACCTCCAAATTGCTGGAATCCAGGAGGCAGAGGTTGCAGTGAGCTGAGACTGTGCCACTGCATTCCAGCCTGGGCGACAAAGTAAGACTCCATCTCAAAAAAAATAAAAGACATCTAGTTCTATCTCTATTGTTGCAAATGACAGGATCTCATTCTTTTTATGGCTCAATAGTACTCTATTATCTATATGTACCAAATTGGCTTGATCCATTCATCTATTGATGGACACTTAGGTTGCTTTCGAATGTTGGCAATTGCGAACAGTGCTGCAATAAACATGGGAATGCAGATATCTCTTAGATATACTGCTTTCCTTTGTTTTGGGTATATACCTAGCAGTGGTATTGCTGGATCATATGGTAGCTCTATTTTCAGTGTTTTGAAGAACCTCCAAACTGTTCTGCATAGTGGTTTTACAAATTTACATTCCCACTAACAGTGTACAAGGGTTCCCTTTTCTCCACATCCTCGCCAATATTTGTTACTGCTTGTCTTTTGGATAAAAGCCATTTTAACTGGCATGAGATGATATATCATTGTAGTTTTGATTTGCATTCCTCTAATAATTAATGATGTTGAGCACCTTTTCATATACTTGTTTGTCATTTATATGTCTTCTTTAGAGAAATATCTGTTCAGATCTTTTGCCCATTTAAAAAATCTCATTACTATATTTTTTCTCCTGTAGAGTTGTTTAAGCTTCTTATATATCTGGTTATTAATCTCTTGTCAGTTCGATAGTTTGCAAATATTTTCTCCTATTCTGTGGGTTGTCTCTTCACTTTATTGATTGTTTATTTTGCTGTGCAGGAGTGTTTTAACTTGACGTGATTCCATTTGTCCATTTTTACTTTGGTTGTCTGTGCTTGTTGAGTATTACTCAAGAAATCTTTGCTCAATCCAATGTCCTAGAGAGTTTACCCAAAGTTTTTTGTAGTAGTTTCATAATTTGAGGTCTTAGATTTAAGTCTTTAATCCACTTTGATTTGATTTTTGTATGTGGTGAGAAACAAGGGTCTAGTTTCCTTCTTCTGCATATGAATATCTAGTTTTCCCAGCACCATGTGTTGAAGAGACTGTCTTTTTCCCAGTTCATACTCCTGGAACTTTTGTCAAAAATGAATTCACTGTAGATGTATGGATTTGGTTCTGGGTTCTCTATTCTGTTCCATTGGTCAGCGTCTGTTTTTATGCTAGTACCATGCTGGCATGTGGTTATGATAGCTCTGTAGTACAATTTGAAGTCAGGTAATATGATTCCTGCAGCTTTGCCCTTTTTGCTCAGGATAGCTTTGGCTATTCGGGGTCTTTTGTGGTTCCATATATATTTTAGAATTTTTTTTTCTATTTTTGTGAAGAATGTCATTGACATTTTGATAGGGATTGCATTGAATCTGTAGTTTGCTTTGGGTAGTATGGACATTTTAGCAATATTGATTCTTCCAGTTCATGAACATGAAATATCTTTCCATTTTTTTGTGCCTTCTTCAATTTCTTTCATCAGTGTTTTATAGTTTTCATTGTAGAGATCTTTCATTTCTTTGGTTTAGTTAATTCCTATTATTTAATTTTATTTGTAGCTATTGTAAATTGGGATTACTTTCTTGATTTCTTTTTTACATTGTTCACCATTGGCATATGGAAATGCTTATTTTTGTATGTTGATTTCTACTCTGCAACCTGACTGAATTTGTTTTTCAGTTGTCATAGTTTTTTGGTGGAGTCTTTAGGTTTTTCCAAATATAAGATCATATCTACAAAGAAGGATAATTTGACTTCTTTCTTTCCAACGAGGATGCTTTTTCTTTCTGTTGTCTGATTGCTCTTTCTAGGACTTCCATATCGAATTATTTTAAAATGATGACAAACTTACTTTATATCACAATAAAAGAAAAAAGGAAAAAAATCCCTATACTTCATTTCCCTGTCACAACATTTTAACTTTATGTTGTCTCAATTTATGTATATTTATATTTCATCTCTCTTAACAGATTGCCATAGGTATTATTGT
Organism: Gorilla gorilla gorilla; assembly: GCF_029281585.2. NCBI lineage: Eukaryota > Metazoa > Chordata > Mammalia > Primates > Hominidae > Gorilla > Gorilla gorilla. The sequence goes on along the minus strand of NC_073231.2, from coordinate 97,707,708 downwards.
TTTTAATAGAATTGTCTTTTGGGTTTCCTACTAGAGTAACGAGTGAATTACACACCATAATTTCAGTATTACAGTATCCTGGGTTTGTCTTAATTTCGTGTACTTAATTTTAGTGGTTGGTTTTATACCTTCAAATGTTTTCTTTTCGCACATTAGTGGTTTTTTATTTCAGATTGAAGAACTCCCTTTAGCATTTCTTGTAAGATGTGTTTAGTGTTAGTGAATTCTCTCAGCTGTAGTTTGGGTAATACTTTCTCTCTGCTTCGTATTTGAAGGGTAGCTTTGCTGGGTACTATATTCTTGGATGGCAGTTTTTTTTTTTCTTCCAGCACTTTGCAAATGCTGTCCTTCTTCCTGGCTTCTGTGGTTGCCCTTGAGAAGTCTGTTTTGAGAAGTCTGTTGCCAGATGAATTAGAACTCCCTTATATATTATTTGTTTCTTTTGTTTTGATGCTTTTAGGATCCTTTCTTTGGCTTTGGCTTTGAACTTTGATAAAATATTATTATATGCCTTGAAGTAGTCTTATTTGAGTTGACTCTGTCTGTTGTTATCCAACCTTCTCATACTTGTGTATTAATCTCTTTCTCAAGTTTTGGAAAGTTTTCTGATATTATTTCTTTGAGTGAGCCATCTATTTCTTGTTCTTGTTCAGCTCCCTCTTGAATATCAACAATTCTTAGATTTGGTCTTTTGAGGTAATTTTTTTTTGTATTTTGCAGGTGATCTTTGTTCATTTTCATTCTTTTCTTTTCTTTTTTCTCCTCTGACTACGTATTTTCAAATAGCCTGCCTGAAGCTCATTGATTCTTTCCTCTGTTTGACCTGTCCTGCTGTTGAGAATCTCTAATGAACTGTTCATTTCAGTGAACTTATTTTTCATTTCTAAGATTTCTGTTTTTTTAATTTTTGTTTTAATTTCTCTGATAAATTTCTGAATTGATTTTCTGTGTTATCTTGGCGATCACTGAATTTCCTTAAAAGTGCTATTTTAAATTATTGGTCAAAGAGTTCACATGTCAACATCTTTTTTAGGGTCAGTGACTGGTTCCCTGCTTTGTCCTCTTGGGGAGGACATGTTTCCCCATTTTATGTTGCTTCTTGTGGATGTATGTCTATGTCTTTGTATTGAAGGATTATTTATTTATTCCAGTCTTCTCTGTCTGGTTTGTTTTGGTTTTCATTAGATACATTTGCTGAGAGATTCTTTGAAATTTACATGCTGATTTTCTTTTTTAATATTTTTTCCCCAGTAGGTTGCTGCCTCCTTTATAGCACTAGATGGTACCTTAAGCCCATTTTATCCCAGTTCTAGTAAACGGTCAGTGTATTGCCCATATCTAAAGGACGAGGTTGCAAAGGAGATATCCTGGTAGAGTCAGAAGGCTGATTAGGGTTTCCTGTCCAGGGGACCTGTAGAAGAAACCTCCTATAGCATGATACTGCTGAATAGCCACTCTGATTTGGCATCTCCTTTAGCCAAGTTACAGAGTGTAGTTTCTTGGGGTGGGGATGGTAGTCCCTTTTTGTCTCTGGCTATCATCAGGGATATTTCTACCTTTAGGCACCCTTGATGCTTCCCGTGGATTGAGGCAGGGACAGGTCTCCTCCTAGGGAATCCAAGATGACAGGGAAGTTTTTTGTCCATATTAATCTCACTTTTTCCAATGTAGAAACCATAAGTCAGATAAAAATTTCCCATAAACCTGGTGCTGGGCAGAGTATGGGGAAGGGTGTTACAGATGTGGAAGTCTGATTCCTTTACTGTCTGCTCAGAGTCTTTTTCTCTTCTCCATGGTCTATGGAACTGTCTTGTCTTCATATTTGAGTTCTTGGAATTGCTGGTAATAATCTCAACACTGTGTAATTGTATTTGGATTTCTGTTGGGGAGACTGAAGCATACTTCTGTGCTGCCATTTTGGAACTGGAAGTCCAATTGCAATATTCAGATATGTGAGTCAGATAGATATGGATTCAAATTGCTATTCAGCTAGTTAGTAAATGTATGTTGCTTAACTCCTAAAAGCCTCAGTTTGCTCATCTGTAAAATGGAAACATTATAAAATGGCAGTAGTAATAATAGTAACACTTATTTTATGCTTAAAGTGCCTCACTCATTATTCCAAAAACTTTATGTATACTAACTTATTTAACCCTCAGGTGAAAATCCTGTGACTTAGATATTATTATTATCCTCATTTTTCAGATAAGTAAGTAGAGTCATGGAGAAAGTAAGTGACTTGATCAAAGTTCCTTCACAGATTTAGTAAAAGGATTTACTTAATATGGCAACATATACAGAGCACCAGGTATAGCACCTGGTGCACAGTAAATAAATGCTTACTATATGTTCGTTCTTTTCTCTGTTCCTCACCATCTCCTTCACTTGTAAAGCTCAGAGGGCTTGTTAGAGAAACCAAAAAAAAAAAAAAAAAAAAAAAGAATTGAGGAGACAGAGTTTTGAAAATGAAAGACTTTTATAAATTAAATAAAATTGTTATTACTGTTACCAATAAGAAATCTGGCTTAGGACCTATGACTGAGGAACTCTAGTTTTACAGTAGCAAAATAAAGAATACAAAATGCATTTTAAAAATAAGATGCAAATTTAATGTCTTTATTTCTATTCATAATGTTTAAGAACCATTTTTTAAAAATAAAAAACAATTATCTAGTGCCCTCTAAGTGTATTTAGTATTATGGGATTTAGAAGGGATTAATCTTTCTTGTCCTTGTAGCCTTAAAAATCTGAAGCAAAAAGCCAAACAAAAGTTGCATAGGTTGACCATGAAATCAACAAAAACACTCTTTCTTTTCAAAGTGTTCCTACTGAAGTTTGAAGGAGACAAATCCAAGAGATAGGAAGAGAAAGGCATGTACATAAGGCTAATCTTTGCTCTGCTTCAGCATATTTTTGTCTTATGAGCAAATTCATGATTACTCTGTTTCAGTTCTTAAGTCCAGTCATCTGTATGTCGTAAAGTAACTTTGAAGTAAGTTCACATTTTATCTCTGTCTGTCTTTCCATGTGCATTTCATTTCCTTTAACCACTGGTTTTGAAATATTTTTGCCTAAAGCTTTCACGTTTGTTTGGAAAGAGCTACCCACACACGCCCTCTAACTTGTCTTCTAGGCAGGGATATGTCCTCAGTGACTGGTGATTAATGCAAATTAAAAGATTCATGTCAGAAATATTCAGTTCACTGCAACAACACATCCCTCATCCTTCTCACTTTATAGACCTCAGAAGCCTGCACCTCTTACTGTATGTATCTTTAATACTCCTTTCCCTGCCTCTTTTTTTTTTTTAGAAGTTGATAGATGAGTTTAATGGTTTCAGGAGAGGGCAAAAAGAAAGGCGTAAGAAGCAGAAAGATGGCAGAGAGGAATGCAGAAACGTTCACAAAGGGCCCTGCCTCCAGTTCCCAGGAAGCTGCAAATCTTGAGCTATTCCCAAGATATCTGGGGAAATATCAATAAACAAACAACAGCCAGGAAAATTGCACCCCACCCCCAAAGAAAAATGCAGTGTTTGACCAATAGAGAGATCAAGGAATTTGGGAGATTTCTGAAAACTTTTATTATTTCATTTTTATTTATTTATTTTGAGACAGAGCCTCATTCTGTTACCCAGGCTGGAGTGCAGTGGCACAATCTCAGCTGACAACAACCTCTGCCTCCTGGGTTCAAGTGATTCTCATGCCTCAGTCTCCTGAGTAGCTGGAATTACAGGCACCTGCCACCATGCCCAGCTAGTTTTTGCATTTTTGTTAGAGATGGGGTTCACCATTTTGGCCAGGCTGGTCTCAAACTCCTGGACTCAAGTGATCCGCCCTCCTTGACCTCCCAAAGTACCTGGATCACAGTCATGAGCAACTGTGCCTGGCGGATTTCTGGAAACTTTTAAACCTTTAAGACTTTTGCATTGATCAATGGCCCCTAGGGATTAATAACTGGTTAACCATCATCCTTTATTTTCATTTAAAAACAGTATTTCCTCAAGGATAGGAACCTTGGCTTATATCTCTTTATAACATGCATGTCTGTCACATAGTAGGCTTTCAGTAAATGCTTGCTCAATGAATGAATAAATAAACTTTTTTTCCAAAGAAAAATTGGTGATCAAGGTATTGGCAATTATCATAGAAAAGGTATTGGTGATTATCATAGAAAAACCTGAAACTAATATCTAGAATGCAAACTTTCTTTCCAAAAGTTTCATCTCAGAAATATTTTCAGAAACATAGAAACTTTATACTATTCCTAGATACTGAAGAACATGTATAAATAATCAGATGTTGATGTTTCTTTTGTTTATATCAAGGGGAAAATAAATCTTGGATACCTTCAGTAAAACTGGAAATAAAAGAAACTGCTCAAAATCAAGGTGAAGAAAGAAGGGAAATGAAATAATTAGACAACCCAAGAGAGGAAAACAGCTCTAATTTCTAGAGAAATATATGTATATTTTAACACCACTAATTTTGAAATGAAAGTATAAAGTGCTTTGTGATCATTTTCTTTTTAGTGTCTTCTATTTTTATCTAGCTTTTCATATATTTATTATTCTTTAACTTGATTGTAAGCTCCTTAAAGCAGAGACTTCCATATGTTTTATCACATACATATTATTTTTTTACAGTGTATGTATGTCTGTGTATGTGTCTGTGAGCATGTATATACAGAGAGTTTCATAATTCTCTAATCAGTGGATAAGGTGAACAAGAGCAAGCGCCAGAAACTAATAAGCCAAGTGAAATCTTCAGGCAGTATAATCACATATACACTGAACTGGATCATTCTTGCTGTACATACAGTACATAGATTATTTTTTGGTTTGGATACCAGTTTTTGACTCTAAGGGCTGAGAGTACTAAAACCAGATTTGTCAAATAACTGGTGTTTGTTCTTAAATTTATCATTATCATGTCTCACATCAGCCAAGATAATCATTTAGCTTCTAATGTTTCTTGGTTACATAAATTTCCCGTTTTTTGCATTTAATGTTGAAGGGATAGGAAAGCATAATCCATCATAAAATATAAATCTTATTGCTAGAAGATCAAGCACATACCAGGAATCCAGAGAATGAATCAAAGACAGTTTGCTTTCCTCCTGAGTCACCTGGGAAGTTTACACAAGTCCTTGGAAAGTTGCGAGGGAGTATCTGCTCTATGGTATCCCTTGCAATTTGCCCTCTCCTTTTGCCCAAACCTGTATGGCTTCATTTCTTTTTTCTCTGAGCCTCAAAGCAGAGCATCCATCCTTTGGTTTAATCTGCTTTCCTTCAAGCAGGGAGGAGTGTCCTCCTGCCTCTGAGAGTAGAGGATAAAGAACAGTGCCCTTTCAGGATCCAGCCTTGAATTAAAGCTTCTAAAAGATCATCTTTAAATTGCTAAAATGGCCTTTGAGTATAACTTTGGGGGAAGGTGATTATTTTGTTTTAAAGAGTCTCTGTGCTATTTTATGTCTTACAAAAGACTGCCTTCTATTATCCTAGCATGGTGTGTGGCATATTCCAGAAATAAGTAGAAATAAACCAAAGTTTGCTATAGAAAATTAGATAATTCAATCAATTTTTTTTGCCTTCTGTGCATGTATCTATTACCTTTCATTTTATTTTATTTCTATGAAAAAAATAAAATCTCAAGGTAACTTTTTCAATTCATTCATTAAATCATTGATTGAACTTCGCAATTTACTCCCCAGGTTATATCAACTCATGTTCTTGAATGGAAAGACAAAAAAATTAGGAATTCCTCAATAACTATTTATAGAAAGGCTAAGATAAAATAATAATGATGATGATCATTATAATGATGATGACCATGAGGGTAAACACTTCGGGCACTGTCATAAATATGTATAGAAACTCATATAATGTTCACAACCTTAAGATGTGGACACTATTATCCCCATTTCACAGATGGGGAAATTGAGGCAGAGAGAGATCAAATAACTTGCCTGACATCACATAACTAGAAAGAGGAGGAGTTGAGATTCAAACACAGTGGATTTAGAATCTGAATTTATAACCCATCATGCTATTAAAAATATTGTGAACAATGCATCGATCACATATGTTAACATACGATCACTTGGTTTAAGAAAAGGTGTGATGGAATAGGGCAAGAAACTATCACTGGGAAGAGAACAGGCTGGCCAATCCCATAAACTCGCATCTCATCTCTGTTGCTTACTCATATAGGGTTATACTTGAAAATCCTCTTGGACCGCCTGGGTTTCTGGGATAACTTAGTGAAAAAAGACCAGTCTGTCTTCAAAGTCTTTAAGGTTTATTGACTTCATTGTGCCACTGACATCAAGAAATCAGGCAACATATTAACATTGAAAAGTGTACTTTCTTCTTCTGTTGTGTTCTACAGTGACCCATTCCAAATATTTTATAGCTCAATGCACTGGAATTCATTTGTCACCCAAAATTTTAATTATTAATGTAAAAATATTTAAAACATGTCCATTAAGGCTGATAAAGTTGTGTCTGATGAACGGGCTTTTCATAAATTCACTGACACAAACTTTTTTTAAAAAATTAATTCAGCCTGCAAATGAACATCATCCATTTTGCTATCATATTTTATCAGTCTGTAAAGTGCATTCTCACTTCAGTTTTCAGCTCTGAATGCAGAACACTGTGAAAAATGACAGAATTTTAATGAGAAAGTGAACAACATGCCATCAACACCCTTTTGCCAGTAAAAATGGCACAACATCAAAGCTTTAAATCATGTTCCCTCCACACCTTTGGACATCTGTGATTCTGTCTGAGTCCTCAAAATCTGCTACATCCATCACCAGGTGCAGCCTTTAAACATGAAGGCGCTGTCTACTTCACTGGTTGGCATGGCAACAGTTGTCAAATCATCCCTTGATAATGCTCTTTAATTGATTGTATAAATTATTCTGAGATATGTGATTGCAAAATGATGTACTGAAGCTCTTAAGTGAGCAGATCAGCCTCACTGCATTTAAAAGTGCATTGCATCCCTTTGCCTTTGCCCAGGAAACTTACCCTTTTAAAGTGCTGGAATACTCAGGATGAAGCATAAATATTAAGCATTAAGGAAAAGTTTAAAGCAATGGCACAGTTAATTGCTACTCCAACTGCATGTTAACTTACTAAAAACCAATAGGTTGCATACTGTATGCAGCTGTAAAGAAATTCTTGAAATCACTTATAGAAATCAGTCTCTTCAAAGATAGCATTATTACCAGAATTGAGTTTATGATTGCATTGGTGGAGAAGTTACAGGCTATTTGGAGACACATGGCATCATCTTTCTTCATTAGCATGCCTTGGGCTTTTTCTTCTCATGATTCTCTATATACAATTAGTGCAGAGTGTGTTGCCAATGTATTGGCTCTCCTGTTGCCTCCATCTCTCAGCTGAATGGCATTCTGTGATTTCTGGCATCTCTATTCAATTGTGAGCAACATGGAAGTGATTAACTTGGAAACTATGCCTAAAGCATCTTGTTATTTTCATTTCAAGTTTTTTTGTTTCCTTCTATAAAGTAGCCCTGATAGCATTCCCTGTCCTCCCAAAGTGGAGAAGCTAAGCACAATGCAATCTACATGAAAGTATAAGTTAGTGACTCTCAAAGTGTAGTTCCCAGTCCAGCAGCATCAGCATCATTTGGGAACTCATTAGAAATGCAGACCCACTAGATACTTTGGAGGTGGGACTCAGAAATTTATGTTTTAACAAGTTCTCTGGGAAATTCTGATACAGCTCACATTTAAGAACCACTGGAATAAGCCAGTGTTAGTTACACGTTAGAAGTAGCTGGAGAACTTTCAAAACTACCAAAATGTGGGATGCGCCTCCCAAGAGATTCAGATTCAATTGGTCTGAGATGGAGCCTATCCAGTTGGTACTTTAAAACATTCCCCAAATAGATACAATGAGCTGAGAGAATTGAGGAACTCTAGCGTGAGACAATGGCATTGAATATAAGGTCTTGAAATGTTTAGGAGACAGTTCCTCCCAGAGATGTTGTTATGTCACCCTCTGTTTATTTTTTTATTCCTATTTTGCATTTGTTCACTTAGTCATACTTTCAACATTTATTTATGAGTGCCTATTATATGTCATGTACTGTAGTTGATTTGGAGAAAAAATGGAAAACACAGATAGTCTTTAATTTAGGGAAGGGGCAGACAATAAAAAAGTAATTAGTAAGCAAACGCATACGTAATTAAAAATAGTGATAAATTCTTTAAAGGAAATAAGCTAAATACTGTAATAAGGAATTCATTCTGGTGGATTGCTTGAGGTCAGGATTTCGAGACCAGCCTGGCCAACATGGTGGAACTCCGTCTCTAATAATAATACAAAAATTAGCCAGATGTGGTAGCACACGCCTGTAATCCCAGCTATTTGGGAGGCTGAGACAGGAGTATCGCTTGAGCCTGGGAGGCAAAGGTTGCAGTGAGCTGGGATCGCACCACTGAACTCCAGCCTGGGCAACAGAACAAGACTCCTTTCAGAAAAAAAAAAAAAAAAAAAAAAAGAAAGAATTCAGTGAGGCTGCTTTATAGGGTAGCTAGGGAAATCCTAAAGGGGTGGCATTTAAGCTAAAAACCAAATCACAATAATGATCAGCTCTATGATGAGGTAGAGCATGGCTGAAGGGTGCAAGTGTGTGCTTGAGGATGAGTAGGAGCATGTTCTATGCAGAGAAAAGAATATAGGTCATATTAGAAGGAAAACACTTTCAAGGAACTGAAAGATAGTTACCATGCATGATGTGAGTTTGAAGAGGAAGATAAGAGGTCTGAATTTGAGATGAGATGCAATAAGGAACCATGTAAGAGACATTGTGTGGTCTGAAAAAGAAGAAATTACATGAATAGATGTCCTCAGGTGATTTCAAATCACTGATGTCAAGGAATCTTTCAGCTAATCACTTTTTATCAGATTTCTAGTTGCTTAAGCAGATTGCTGTCACTTCAGCTATATGTTTTCATTCCGACTCTTTCAAGAATTGTTGGCCCTCTTGTCTTGGTTTTTGCTAGAGCATCTTTGGATGGTCTGCTGCCTGAGGTTGACTGAATTTCATATTGACTTTTAAATTTAGAATGATAAATAAAATCTTAGGATACTGGTAGATTTTCTGGGGGTGGCTTGAGGTCTCAGCTTCATCTTCAATTACTAGCAGCATTATAGAGTAGAAAGAACTATTATTATAAGTTACGTAAGCAAGGGGGACACCTAGGGATTTCTCCCAAAGAGCACACCAAGTTTGTTTTTGTCAGACTTCTTTGTGCCTCTTATGTTGCTCTCTAAATTCATCTGCTAAATGTTTAATATCTTTTATAAAGCCTTTCTGCAAACTAATTTTCAAAACTACATATACCCCGGTTTATTATTGCCACAAGTATTTCTGTCTTTGAATTTTAGTGTCTTGTAAACATAAAATTTTCTTTTGGAACTTATCCCAACAGAGATGAAAGTCTTCTGGCCAACTTACCTATCAAAAGGCACATCAAACAACCCAGTAATTGTCCATTTGCCATACAAGAGGTCCAAAGTTTAAAATAATTAAATTAGATCACATCAAGCCAAAGGTTTATATTAACTTTGTAAAGAAAGACAGCATGGCAGAAACAATACAATTTTAGAGAAGCCCTTGTAAACACGAGCAGCTGAAATTGTTAAAAAGGAATACTCTGATGATAAGGGTTTCATTAAAAAGTTGTTTTTTTTTTTTTCCATAAAGCTAAGGATACAGATAGAATCAGTAAGAATAGTGAGCCAATTGTAATGGAGACTAAAAGCTTGCTCGGTACTCTCTCCAAAGACCTGCAAATTAAAGGTTCCACACACACCCAAGATATTAAATACAAAATGATACAGGGATAGGATAATGTCTATACTCTTCATCAGGTAAAGCCATTGATAAATTAATAACCTATGCTCAGGCCGGGTGCGGTGGCTCACAACTGTAATCCCAACACATTGGGAGGCTGAGGAGGGTGGATCACATGAGGTCAGGAGTTCGAGGCCAACCTGGCGAATGTGATGAAACCCTGCCTCTGCAAAAAATGCAAAATTTAGACAGGTGGTGGCACACATCTGTAATCCCAGCTACTAGGGAGGCTGAGGCAGGAGAACAGCTTGAACCTGGGAAGTGGAGGTTGCATTGAGCTGAGATCACACCACTGCACTCCAGCCTGGGCAACAGAGTGAGACTCTGTGTCAAAAAAAAAAAAAGAAAAAAGAAAAAAAAAATCTATGTTCTCTCAAGAACTCCTTCTCCAGTGCTTGTTTGAGGTCCTCACATTGAAAACAAGTCCATTGGCACCCTGGTAATGTTTAGGAGGATAGCTCATTTCACATTTTAGAGGTCACCAGAGGGCAAGGACAGGCCAGTAACTGAACCTAGAAAAGGACATTGAGTCAACCAAGAGAAACGGAAAATGGCAAGTGCATGAAAGAGAGGAGACTCTTTTAGATCTTCTTGTTCCATTTTAGAGAGGCTTGGTTTAAAAGTAATATTAATATAGTGACTTTAGCTGTTCTCAACTTGTTATAAAAAAGCTCTAGACCTAGTAGCTCACACAATTTTCCCTGGGGCAATATCACTTCTCTTTGAAAAACAACTCTGAAAACATTTAAATATATATGCAGAGAAAAATGCCATTTTCTCCCTAAAATTACATTTATTTACAAGCATATCATGAAAAAAAATAAAGAACTTTACTTTGTGTAGACATCTGGAATGTAATGCAGGAATTATCTTTTATATTCCACAAAATAATATACCAAATTATCTCCATTCACTCTCCATTTTCAGGCTGTATTCAACAGGCACATTGTACAGGAAACATCAGCAGTTAGAGGGAAATTGTGGAGAAAGCAAGCCTGGAGTTCACATATGTGCAGACACAGAGCATGCTATGTGATCAGTAATGGCACAATGCATACTGGGGATATCTTTGTGTTAATGCTTCCACTGGAATAATTGAGAATGGCATTGTAATTTTTTTTGAGACAGGGTCTCACTCTGTCACCCAGGCTGGAGTGCAGTGGCGTGATCATGGCTCACTGCAGCCTCAACTTCCCTGGGCTCAAGTGATCCTCCCACCTCAGCCTCCCAAGTAGCTGGGACTACAGGCACTTGCTACCACACCTAATTTTATTTTAAATTATTTGTTGTAGAGACGAGATCTCACTATGTTGCCCAGACTGGTCTCGAACTCCTTGGCTCAAGTGATCTTTCCACCTTGGCCTCCCAAAATGTTGGAACCATGAGCATGAGCTACCACGCCCAGCGAGAGATAAACTTGTGAAAGAAGAGTATGTGAGAATTTTTCAGAAAGAGAAATGAGGACATCATTCCTTTAATGAATGTTTTCTGAGTACTTACCATGTGTCCCACACTGGGGTTACAAAGAAGCTTACTGTACATTGAATATAGAGAGTAAATAGGTAATTACAAGGTTATTTGATAGCAACAATAGAAGATGCCAAGATTTACTGAGTGCTAATTACTATGTTAAATTATTTTCTATCTTAATTTAAATGTTACAAAAACCTAGAGTGTTTTGTGAAGTTTACTATTTCTATTACCATGTCTATTACAATTATGATTGTTGTCCCATTGTACAGATGAGGAAACTGAGGCCCCAAACAGTCTGAATATGTCCCTAAGCTTACTCAGCTGGTAAGTAGAAGAGTGGACATTCAAAGCCAACTTTGTATGGCTTCAGAAGCTGTGCTTTGGCCTCTCTGTTACACTACCTGTGGGAGGGAAAGGAAGGGAAGGAACACAGAGTTCGGTGCCCTAACGTGGTCTTGACAGGGAAGGTGAGTGTCAAGGAATGCTTCTTTGAGAAAATGATTTGCTAGTGACTCCTTAGTCTTTTTATCTTCCATTAGGATTCATCTGTAATTTTTTTCAACAAGGGAGGTCCAAAAGAAAAATCTCTGTTGGGCTTCTCATGAGAGGCTGCACAGTCTGGTGGTGAAGAACACTGACACTAATCTAGATTGCTTAGGTAAACATTCACTCCCTACTTAGAGGCTATGCCACCTGAGGCAAGAGTCTGTAAAATAGAGCCAAAGATTTCTACATCATAGGTTTATTAGCAGTGTTGAATTAAATGAGCTTATTTCTGTAAGATATTTACACATAACACACAGTATATACCTATTAAATACATTTGCAAAGGTTACAACACATAAAATAGCTATAGAGATTCTTCTTTGGGGTAATTAATAACAAATGACTTTGCTTAAGAATGCCTCCTTGCTCCAAAACTTTTTTCATCACTAGTGGAACATGAAGGTTATGGTGGCTAGTAGGCAGGAAGGCATTCAAATGAAATGGTTAAAGTCTAGTTATTGGGTTTTATGAAAAGAGCCTAGGATTTGGGTTCAGACATTCCTGGATTCAAATCCTGCCTCTGCCTCTTGGGTCTTGGACAGATCATTTAATAACTTTATTTTCAATTCCCTTATTGGTGAAATGAGAAAAATAACAACTCCTATAATTAAATCAATGTTTTAAAATGACAGAGCTTGACAGAGTAGAGACTAAAACGTTAGCTGTTACAAATATTACAGCTTATTTGCCAAGCAATTTAGAAAAAGCTGATTTATTTCCCAGCTTCACTTTGCTACTATATATCAAGACTTATTATAGTAGTTGTAGTATTTTTGTAAATAGTATTAAAGTAGCTAAGACAGTGTGGTTTTGATGCAGGGAAAGACAAAGAAATGCGTGGATAGAAATGACAGCCCATTAAATAGCTGTTTCTTTGTTTATCAGATGTAGTACTTGACTTATGTTCAGGGATCATTTACACTGATGAAAAACAAATTTGAACTGCTTTAGAGGTGAATTTTATTCCTCTTTTTGGCAGCTTAGCAGAAAGCTGGCTCAGCTGGACTGACCTAGTTTGCTAAAAGATAGCAAGACCCTTGCCTAGTGTCAGCATTCCAGGCTGGCAAGGCTCTTTCTAGGGCACCTGTGTTTTAAGACCTTGGTTTTAAATATGCATAACCACTAGTATTGTTCCTGGACCCAGAGATCCCTTGGAATATATATAATATATATATATATGGAATATATATAATCTATATATGGAATATATATAATCTATATATGGAATATATATAATATATATGGAATATATATTATATATATTCCATATATATAATATATATGGAATATATATAATATATATGGAATATATATAATATATATGGAATATATATAATATATATGGAATATATATAATATATATGGAATATATAATATATATGTGGAATATATATTATATATGTGGAATATATAATATATATGGAATATATATATTATATATGGAATATATATATTATATATGGAATATATATGGAATATATATATTATATATGGAATATATATATTATATATGGAATATATATGGAATATATATATTATATATGGAATATATATATTATATATGGAATATATATGGAATATATATATTATATATGGAATATATATGGAATATATATATGGAATATATATAATATATATGGAATATATATATGGAATATACATAATATATATGGAATATATATATAATATATATGGAATATATATATGGACTATATATGGAATATATATATGGACTATATATATGGAATATATATAATATATATGGAATATATATAATATATATGGAATATATATAATATATATGGAATATATATATAATATATATGGAATATATATATATGGACTATATATTATATATATGGACTATATATTATATATATGGACTATATATATAATATATGTATGGACTATATATAATATATATGGAATATATATATAATATATATATGGAATATATATATAATATATATATGGAATATATATATAATATATATATGGAATATATATATAATATATATATGGAATATATATATAATATATATATGGAATATATATATGGACTATATATATTATATATATGGACTATATATATGGAATATATATGGAATATATATATGGAATATATATGGACTATATATATGGAATATATATGGAATATATATATGGAATATATATGGAATATATATATGGAATATATATAATATATATGGAATATATATATGGAATATATATAATATATATGGAATATATATATGGAATATATATAATATATATGGAATATATATTATATATATGGAATATATATATTATATATATGGAATATATATAATATATATGGAATATATATAATATATATGGAATATATATAATATATATGGAATATATATATAATATATATATGGAATATATATATGGAATATATATATATATGTACTCAGATAAACTAAATATTCAAATATTTAGTTCTAACTAGTTACAGGACCAGTAAGTACTGTACTATACTATAACTATGTACTCTGATGTGGAAGCTGGAGTTGTTCTCTCTTGGGGTACCTGCTGCCATGTGTCTAGCCTGCTGATCTGGGCCAACCCCCCTCTCTTGGAATCTTGGCCATTGTGTGATGACGACCTATGCCTGCCCTATGCTGCAGAATAATGACAGTGCAAGGCATACGTTCTTTTGCTTCTCTCCCTCTATATTTTTAAATTTTTCTCCAATAAATTCTATATTATGTTTGCACCATGTGGCACTACTGCTCTGTATCCATGACCCCTTTTCATGACACATAGCAAAAATATGTATCTTTAAATCATACTCTAAGCTGCAAAGTGCTCTCGCTGTAAGTGGCATGATGACCTGAGACCAACCTCTGGCGAATAGTCACACTGAAAGAAATTGTGGGCAGAGTGTCCCACATTTCACTATTTAAATTATTTCTCTTTCTCCCCCCTACCTCCCCTCTTTTCTTTTCTTTTCACTGCGTAATTGTACTTGATTCATGGTTCATGTAAGTTAAAGGCATATATGATTCAACTTTCCACTTTATTTTATGAGAGGTTTTGATGACTGCAGGGTAACAACCCAAACTACATTTGGAAAGAAGTGGACAAGAGGTGAGTGCTGTCCTCTCCCTGGAGGCCTGGATGACAGCAGTGGTGATGGTGGTCACCGTTAGAGTGCAGCTATGGACAGTGTAGTGGCAGGTTCACAAATCTCCAAGTCAAAGGCACCTTTTGGAAAAATCCTGAATAGGGCATGAGTGCCCCCGCTATACTCAGACATAGCCTTAGAGCAGCCTGGGGGAAGTGCGGTTTTGGCACAACTTTGCTGGTGAATCTAATGGGGCAACAACTGGATGCATTACCCGTGCTGTAGGCAGCAGGAGATCTGAGTGGTGTTCTTTCAACAACCACTGCAGCTCTAGGAAAACCCAATAGGATCTATTCTCTGCTTCCTTCCATGCTACATCACCAGTCCTGCTTCCACGCTGGCCTTCTTGCTGCATTCTCAACACACCAAGTTTGCTCCTGCCTCATGGCCTTTCCAATGATCATTTCATCTACCTGAAAAATTCTTACCATAGATATCTGTATGTTTTGCTCCCTCAATTTCGTTTTCTACTTTAAAAGTGCCCTTATTAGAGTTGCCGTCCCTGACTATTCTGTTCAAAGTAGCTCATATTCTCTGTTCCCTCCCACTCTCCTTGATTGTTCTGCATTGTGGTTTTCTATTTTCTGTATTTTCACTAGAATGTAAGCTTTATGAAAGGAGGACCTTACTTTTATTCTCTAATAAATGGCCTACACCTAGATAAATGTCTATCACATTGTAAGTGCTCGGTAAATATTTGCTGAATGAATAAATACTTGTGTTTTAATCAATCCACACAATCTCTCCGATTGAAAATAGTGCCCTTATATGTAAGGAGGGAGATCTATTACTTTAAGACATGTGCTGGAAAGACTTACTGTATTAGTTCATTTTCACACAACTATAAAGACATACCTGAGACTGGGAATTTATAAAGAAAATAAGTTTAATTGACTCAGTTCCACATGGGTGGGGAGGCCTCAGGCAACTTACAATCATGACAGAAGAGGCATGTCTTACATGGAGGTAGGTGAGAGACAGCGTTTGTGAGCGCAGGAAAAACTATGATTTATAAAACAATCAGCTCTCGTGAGAATTCACTCACTACCGTGGGAACTGCATGGGGGAAACCACTCCCACGATCCAATCACTTCCCTCCCGGGACGTGTGGGGATTACAGTTCAATATGAGATTTGGATCAGGACAAAAAGCCTAACCATGTCACATACTTTTGTAATCTGCTGAAGAATCTCTACCAGGGAGATGATAAAGGTTCTCACTAATTTTTAACTTCATGAGGCAAATCACTAGGCAATACTACTTCTTTATTTTTTAGTCTACTTCATTTATTTATAAAGTCTTAGACCCTAGTGAGCTTTTCTAACAACACAGCCCACTCCAGTCTCTAATTCAATATGAAGCCTTTCGTTTAGGTTTTAACACCATTGTGGTATGTTTTATTCATTATTGTGTGGTTATTCTCCGGATGCTATAACCCTCCAGTCGCGATTTCTACTTCCCAGTACTTCATCTTTCATTCTTTTCATGACAAAAGTCATGTTTATCTTGCCTAATTTTTGTACTTTGGTGAACGCACTGGATTGCTAGTTTTCATGGGGTTCAAGGACTCCAATAATCAGTATCTTGTACTACTTTAATGACCACATGGAATGCAAGCCATTCTTTCAGATTGTGAGAGTCGATGTTAAATGGAACTCAATCTAAGCCTGTTTCTTTTGACTCACTGGATACCTCTTTCACACACCCAATCTGTTGCTGTTTGTCATTATTTCTTGTTTATATTCAGCTCACCCGTTTTCCATTTCTGTGAATGTGTATGCAGGCCAATTTTACTTCAACTTTAAAGTAGGATTTCATGAGATCCAATTAAGTATTTTTCTAATGCTCAAATATACAGTGTCCACTACAGGATTCTCCTTGTGCTCTAATTTTGTAATGAAACTGAAAGGAAATCAATCAGGTTTCTCTGGCATGAGTTAGTTGTTATAAACTCATGCTGTTGATCGCTTATTCTGTGTTCCTTTGGATTTTACAGAAATGTTTTTCAGTGTGCTTCCACTATTTTGATTACTAAACCCTGATCACACTCTTTGTTTGTTTTTTTTTCAGGAAATCAGTAAAAGGCTTGATTTTTTCATATTTCTTTGTTCTATCTCATTTTTTGTTTTAAAAATGACAATTAATGTGAAATGTTTAAGGTGTTTTCCTGACAGATGTATGCATATTTACACTATTAATTACTTATAAAGTAGAAAGTTTCCCAAATAATTTTATTCCTAAAAATACAGTATTACATAGGCAGGCCCTTAGAAGATAATACTCTGTCCTATAAAGTGAACCAGGGTTTTAGATTTGGAAATTTATTAGTTTAATCATGAAGAAAGGACAGAGTATTAGTTTTTTCAGCTGCTGTAACAAAGAACCACACACTTGGTGACTTAAAACAATAGACACTCTTTCATCATTCTGGAAGCCCTATATTAAAAATCAAAGTGTTAGCAGGGCTGTGCTCCCTCTGAAACCTGTAAGGGAGAATCCTTCTTTGCCTCTTCCTATTTTCTGATACTTGGCAGCAATTCTTGACACTCCTTGCCTTGCAGCTGCATCACCCCAATCTCTGCCTCTGCCATTGCATGGTGTTCTCCCTGTCTCTCCTCTGTGTCTTTCTAAACACCCTTCCCCTTTCTCTTATAACGAAACCAGTCATTAGATTTAGGAATCACCATACCCAGTATGCCCTCATCTAAAGTTGGTTACATCTGCGAAGACCCTATTTACAAATAAGGTCACATTCACAGGTACCAGGGGTTAGAAGAAGTTAAACATATATTTTGGGAGGATACGATTCCACTTCCTACAGCCAAGTTCCCAAGCCTCTGAATCTTTTAGCCAGCCATTGCACTGAAAATATACCAAGAGGATGATATACACCGTGGTTGCCAACTCCTGTTTGCGCTCCAACTCTTGTGACCCAGAGAGGCCTAGATTAGAGGCAAGCTCTGCAACCTGTCTATTTTTACTTTTATATTAATTGAGTTCCAGCCTCATTCTAAAAGAGACTAAGAGTTAAAATCCAAAGAGGCAACATATTCCCCAAATGGCAATGGTAGAGACAGAAAGATAAAGGGAATGAATTCCTCAAAAGAACTGCATATCAAACCAAGATCTTTCAGTGCCTATGCTTTCCCTGCTGAAAGTTCCACTTCCACTGTGGCTAATTAAAAGCTGGATCTTTATCAGCTGATTAGATGAAAGAAATGAGCTCTCTGTAGAGGTTGAATGCCTCAAATATTCCTCAGAGGCAATAATTTTGTCTTAATTATTTTGTAACTTAAAATAAAAGATTGCTTAAATCAGTGATGTGCTGGTAAGCTGGGTCTATTTTCTTAAAAAAGCTCTGATTTATAGCATTTATCAATTCACATGGTATGAATAAATATTCCCACCATGGTCAATCTCATGATACCAATGGTTTAACAACTGGCTTGAAAAACCACTGAAAATTGTCAACTAGATCTTTAGAACCAGTGTGAGTTGGTTCCAGCACTCGACTGAATCAGTTCATCAATTTGCTGCATGACAATGCAGAAGAGCCTGCAACGACATGGAAAGTATAGACGGGAATATGGTCACATTATGGTTTGGAATCTGGAACATATGTAAAAGGAAGCATTCACTATCACAAAAACGTTAAGTAATTTTTATTTGTTAAAAGCTAATTAAATCGGCCGGGCACAGTGGCTCACGCCCGTAATCCCAGCACTTTGGGAGGCCAAGGTGGGCGGATCACGAGGTCAGGAGTTTGAGACCAGCCTGACCAAAATGGTGAAACCCCATCTCTAATAAAAATACAAAAATTAGCCAGGAGTGGTGGCATGCACCTGTAATCCCAGCTACTCAGGAGGCTGAGGCAGGATAATCGCTTGAACCCCAGAGGCAGAGGTTGCAGCAAGCCGAGATCATACCACTGCACTCCAGCCTGGGTGACAGAGCAAGACTCCATCCTTAAAAAAGAAAAAAAAAAAAAAAAAAAAAAAGCTAATTAAATCAACAAAATGATAGCACATGTAAAATTGTCAGCTATTTCAAAACTTGTAATCTTCAATGTTGGTGAAGATACATGACATGGGTTATACTTACACATGGCTGGTGGATGTTTAAATTGATATAAACTTAATGAAAATAATTAACTTTTACAAGAAGCTTGACAAACTTTATGTTCTTTTATGTTGTAATTTTTTGTTATGATACTTCTAGAGTAATTTTTTTTTTTGTTAAAAAAAGATATCAAGCTCTTTAAGGTACTTAAGTCCCTTCTAACTATCTCCCCAACTTCACCCTCTTCCTCTTCCCTTTCATATACACTCCAACCATACTTCCCTTCTAGCATTTTTCAAACATAGACAAGAACCTTCCCTACTTTGCACTTTCCATTTTCTCTCCTGCCCTTTGTTCCTGCATAGCAGTTGCATGGCCAACTTCCTCGTTTAATTCAAGTCTTATCAAATATTATCGTTTAGACAGATACCTCTGCCTAAAACAGTACTGCCTCTATCATGCTGTATTCTTTTGCTCTGAAGTAGTTTTCCTTGTAGTACTTATTACTTTACTTTGTATTTTTTTAATTGTTGTTTTTTTTTTTCTTCTGTCTCCTCCTACTATATAGGCTCCACAAGGCAGGGATCATGTTTATCTCTTTTACTGTGGAATCGCCATCCCTAGAACAGTGGCTATCATGCAGTACGCACTCAATAAATATTTGTTGAAGCAAGAAATGAATGAATAAGTACACGAATGAATCTCAAAAATCTTTTATTTACACATATTTCCATTACTTTTTTTTCTTAGAATCTGCTTACTATTTTCTTGTAAGTATGCACCACAACTTATTTAATCAATCCTCTATTAAAAGATATTTAGGTCATTTTAAGTGTTCCCTCTTGTATTAAATATCCTTGTATGTACATCTTTATACACCTGCATATCTATAGGCTAAATACCTAGAGCTAGAATTTCTGGGTTAAACAATATATACTTAAAATATCAGTAGATATTTCCAAATTGCCCTCAGAAACAGACATATGGCCCTGTTACCTTACAGGAGCATGAAAATAAAAATTAAAAAAAGAGTTAAGTGGATTTGTATTCTTTAACTGACTACAAAAAACTTTTATAAAATCCTATTTCTGATTTTTGAAAGAAAATTGGTTTACAAATAGGGCTGGATAGATATTTAAAATTCTTGAAAAATATAGGTAATATAGATATTTCAAACCAAAAGCCAGCCTCAGGCTTGATGAAGAAAGACAAGAAGAATTTATGTCTATATTAAGAACAAGATAAAGATGCTCACCAAAGACAAAAGTGTTGGATATTTCAAGACTTTGGAGAAGGTTGATGGATGAGGCATGAGATGATGAGTTGGGTAATCAGGGTCAACAGGGCATTTCAGATACAGATGTGCAGTTGTATACTGCACAAGGATACACATGTAAGAGAATACATTCACATGATAAATATCACAGATTTGTGTATTTTATATGAATTTTTTTTGGTGATAGTGGGAAACCATATTGTTCTTAGAAAATCAGGATATTATGTCAAGTTTGTGAGGGATGAAAGGAAACTGTCTTGAGGAAGAATGCCTTTCCCTAATCTTCTCAAAAGTAGAAAATGGGCGAGTTTTGGCTCTAAAAGACAGCATCAAACATGGCCTGGCTCAGGCCATCAATTTTATCAGGAGCTAAGTGGATCCAAGCTAGAAACTGACCACCTGTTGTCACTGGGTGAGCGCTGTATGTGGCCTGGACTGATGTGCCCCAAGATCAGTTTCCTCATTGTAGTCTGGTGAGGATCATCCATTGACAGCTGTTTGTCAATTGACAGCTAAAGATTATCTGGCAGAAGAGAGGCCTGCTCAACCTCTGAGATTTCTTGAGACCTATGACTTTGGCTACCGAGAGCTTACTCAAGCCTCTTTAGAGGGTGGGATTCCTGACTTGAAAGATGGTGGTATGGGAAGAAAACTTCCCAGGACTTATTTCCAGGTGAGACAGATAGTCATATGTATATATACCTGTGTCATAATATTGTTTGATAAATTCAAGGAATTATAAATGCATGGTATCCAGGAATAGAATTCTCTACAATGAATCCAGTTTCTTCAAAAGAAAAGAAAGATTTTAGAAATAGAAGAAACTGATGACCAGAGTAATAGAAATGAAAATTGGGTCAGATTGGAATGAAGATGAACATAATTAGTGCAACACACGAATTCCCTATTTTTAAACCAAAATGGCCATTATTGTCCACATCTCCAAGTCTCTCTTGCTTATCAACTATCTGTACAACAAATGACTGATTGGTACTATACTGGGGCAAGTTGTCACCACGGGGAAGGAGAGGCATCTCTGGAGCTCTGAATTTCCAGATACATGGGCCCAATGCCACATGGAAAAAAAAAATCTGTCTCAATTTTTGGTTGTTCCCAGAACAGACCAATTCCCTTATTTAATCTGTGCTTTAGCATGCATTTCTCCACCTAAAAATATTGTAAGTGATACTAGCCCTGTCTATAAGAGCCTTTTAAAACCACATCATATTTATATTATTTATTTGCTATTCCCATTTAATGCTTTCATGTAACATTAGAAAGCATTTTATTTTTAAATGCATTTAGAAAAATATGTAAAAGGATGACAAAATGATTTAAAGGCATAATCTTGAACTGAAATTGAATATAAAAGAAGTTATGACCTGAGAGAGTATGAGTCAAGTGCTAAAAAAGGTCTTAGATTTTTTTTTACTCTCCATTTAACAAGTATTTATTAGGTACCACATATATTAAGAATTTTGTGAGATATTATAAAAGGCAGATAAGAAATGGCCCAAAGTTGATGAGAAGCTTATTGTTCAATAAGGAGATGAGACTTGCTTGCATGCAAATAACAAGGGAGTCAGGGGTTAAATAACAAAGCACCAACAGGTTGCCTGTGCCACAGTGAGTCTACAAGCACAGCCTGCCATGTTACAAAATAATTCAAAGTCAATGGAAATGTAGAATAGATTTCTTGGAAGGAGCAGAATTCGAGCTATATTTTAGGCTAGGCAGTATTCTTTCAATTCATTAAGCAACATAAGCAGTGACTTTCAGACTGAAAATAAGCATGAACTCCATTTCCAAAACAACCAACTCAAATGAAACAGATGATTCATGTTGTTCAAAAAGTTTGGATAGTTAGGAGGGAGAGGATGGAGGGAGTATTGGAGGTGCCAGATTATGGGATGACTTAAAATCTGGCCATAGACACATGTCTTAACTCTGCACACAATGGGAAATTATTGCCAGTTGTATTAGTCAGGCTTCTCTAGAGAAACAAAACCCATAGGAGATACACACACACACACACACATACACACACACACACACACAGTCATATACTGCATGATGATGTTTTGGTCAATGATGAACCACACATACAACCTTGGTCCCATAAAGTTATAATATTATATCTTTACTGTACCTTTTCTACATTTAGATACATAAAAACATTTATCCCATGTTACAATTGCCTACAATATTCAGTACAGTAACATGCTGTACAGGTTTTTAGACTGGGAGAAATAGGCTATAACTATATAACCTAGATTTGTAGTAGGGCCTATACCATCTAGGTTTGCATAAGTACATTCTATGGTGTTTGCACAATGAGAAAATCACCTAACAACACATTTCTCAGAACATATCCTTATCATTAAAGGATGTGCAACTGTATATACATACATGAAATTTATTATAAGGAATTGGATTAAATTGCCATCTGGACAGTGGAGACCCGGGAAAGCTGGTGATATACATTCCAATCCAAATCCAAAGACCAAAGAACCAGAAGCACTAATGGTTTAAGTTTGAATCTAAAGGGAGGAGAAGACCAATGTCTCAGCTCAAGCAGTAGGGTAGAGGGGGCTAATTCAAACTTCCTCTGCCTTTTTGTTCTATTCAGGTCCTCAACAGATTGGATGAGGTTAACCTGCATTGCAGAGGGCCCTCTGCTTTACTCAGTCTGCCAATTCAAATGTCAGTCTTTCCTAGAAACATGAATCTCAAAGCATTCGGTGTTTGACTTGGAAATGAAGAGATGAGGTCAACGTTTTATGCCTGGATGAAGCATTAGCAAAAATGAGAATTTTTTTGAGGGAAAAATCTGGTTTCAGAGGAAGATGATTTGGATCGATTTTGCACACTAAATTTCTCATATTCAAGTCTAGATTTAGGCAACTGGAGATGTAGAGCTTGGGTCTGAAGTCGTCACTGAGTGTTATGCCATGGTGAGCATAAGAGGTAAAGGTCCTTTGGCCTCCCAGATGACCCAAAATTATATAAAGTCTGATCAGTGGCTAGAGGCATTTTTATGTATATAGTAGTCAAATACGTAAAGTTTTAATACACTTTAGAGCCTATAGTTCTCAGAGCATAGTGGAACCAAGGAGAAAGGATCATAAAACAGAGCATTCAAGAAGTAAAAATGGAGAAACAGAAGATGATAGAGGGTCAAAGGAAAGGTAGCTCCTAAGGCAAACCTTGCTGGAGGTGGCGGTGGTGGTAGGTCAGGGACCTCTGATAGGAATTCGAAGTAGAACAACCGGGAGGAGCAGGGAGAGCAGTAAGAAGAACAAATAGACCTGAGTTGAAAGAGGCGGCTGGAAAAACATAGTTTTTTGAAGGTAATCAAGTTGCTGACCACTTTCATAATGAAAATTAAGTAATACAATATACCATCTGATGTTAAGTGTTGATAATTCTTAGCTATTATTAGTAGCAGTAGTAAGTTTATTTTATTTTATTTTATTTTATTTTATTTTATTTTAATTTTATTTTATATTATATTATTTTATTTTATTTTATTTTATTGTACTTTAAGTTCTGGGATACATGTGCAGAATGTTCAGGTTTGTTACATAGGTATACATGTGCCATGGTTGTTTGCTACACCAGTTAACCCGTCATTTAGGTTTTAAGCCCTGAATGCATTAGGTATTTGTCCTAATGCTCTCCCTCCCCTTTCCCCCCAACCCCCGACAGGCCCCAGTGTGTGATTTTCCCCTCCTTGTGTCCATGTGTTCTAATTGTTCACTCCCACTTATGAGTGAGAACATATGGTGTTTGGTTTTCTGTTCCTGTGGTTAGTTTGCTGAGGATGATGGTTTCCAGCTTCACTCATGTTCCTGCAAAGGAAATGAACTCATTCTTTTTTATGGCTGCATAGTATTCCATGGTGTATATGTGCCACATTTTCTTTATCCAATCTATCATTGATAGGCATTTGTGTTGGTTCCAAGTGTTTGCTATTATAAATAGTGCTGCAATAAACATACGTGTGCATGTGTCTTTATAGCAGAATGATTTATAATTCTTTGGGCATATACCTAGTAATGGGATTGCTGGGTCAAATGATTTTCTAGTTCTAGACCCTTGAGGAATCACCACACTGTCTTCCACAATGGCTGAACTAACTTACACTCCCACCAACAGTGTAAAACCGTTCCTATTTCTCCACAGCCTCGCCAACATCTGTTGTTTCCTGACTTTTTAATAATCGCCATTCTAACTGGAATGAGATGGTATCTCATTGTGGTTTTTATTTGCATTTCTCTGATGACCAGTTATGATGAGCCACATAAATGTCTTCTTTTTAGAAGTGTCTGTTCATATCCTTCAGCTACTTTTTGATGGGGTTGTTTGTTTTTTTTTCTTGTAAATTTGTTCAAGTTCCCTGTAGATTCTGGGTATTAGACCTTTGTTAGATGGGTAGCTTGCAAAAATTTTCTCCCATTCTGTAGGTTGCCCATTCATTCTGATGATAGTTTCTTTTGCTGTGCAGAAGCTCTTTAGTTTGATTAGATCCCATTTGTAAATTCTGGCTTTTGCTGCATTTCCTTTTGGTGTTTTAGTTGTGGAGTCTTTGCCCATGCCTATGTCCTGAATGGTATTGCCTAGATTTTCTTCTAGGGTTTTTATGGCTTTGGGTTTTTCATTTCAGTCATTAATCCATCTTGAGTTAATTTTCTTATAAGGTGTAAGGAAGGGGTCCAGTTTCAGTTTTCTGCATATGACTAGCCAGTTTTCCCAGCACCATTTATTAAATAGGGAATCTTTTCCCCATTTCTTGTTTTTGTCAGGTTTGTTGAAAATCAGATGGTTGTAGATGTGTGGTGTTGTTTCTGAGGTCACTATCCTGTTCCATCGGTCTATATATCTGTTTCAATACCAGTGCTATGCTGTTTTGGTGACTGTAGCCTTGTCATATAGTTTGAAGTCAGGTAGCGTGATGCCTCCAGCTTTGTTCTTTTTGCTTAGGATTGTCTTGGCAATGCAAGCTCTTTTTTCATTCCATATGAAATTTAAAGTAGTTTTTTTTCCTATGTCTGCAAGGAAAGTCACTGATAGCTTGATGGGAATAGCACTGAATCTATAAATTACTCCTGGCAGTTTCACCATTTTCGCAATATTGATTCTTCCTATCCATAAGCATGGAATTCTTTTCCATTTGTTTGTGTCCTCTCTTATTTCCTTGAATAGTGGTTTGTAGTTCTGCTTAAACAGGTCCTTCACGTCCCTTGTAAGTTGTATTCCTAGGTATTTTATTCTCTTTGCAGCAATTGTGAATGGGAGTTCATTCATATTTGGCTCTCTGCCTATCTATTGTTGGTGTGTAGGAATGCTTGTGATTTTTGCACATTGATTTTGTATCCTGAGAATTTGCTGAAGTTGCTTATTAGCTTAAGAAGTTTTTGGGCCAAGATGATAGGGTTTTCTGAATATAAAATCATGTCCCCTGCAAACAGAAACAATTTGACTTTCTTCCTTCCTATTTGAATACACTTTATTTCTTTCTCTTGCCTGATTGCCCTGACCAGAACTTCCAATACTGTGTTGAATAGGAGTGGTAAGAGAGGGCATCCTTGTCTTTTGCCAGTTTTCAAAGGGAATGCTTCCAGCTTTAGCCCATTCCATATGATATAGGCTGTTGGTTTGTCATCATTAGCTCTTATTATTTTGAGATATGTTTCATCAATACCTAGTTTATTGAGAGTTTTTAGTAGGAAGGGATGATGAATTTTATCAAAGGCTTTTTCTGCTACTATTGAGATAATCATGTGGTTTTTGCCATTGGTTCTGTTTATGTGTTGGATTACATTTATTGATTTGCATATGTTGAGCCAGCCTTGCATTCCAGGGATGAAGCCGACTTCACTGTGGTGGATAAGCTTTTTGATGTGCTGCTGGATTCAGTTTGCTAGTATTTCATTTAGGATTTTCATGTCAATGTTTATCAGGGATATTGGCCTGAAATTTTCTTTTTTTGTTGTGTGTCTGCCAGGTTTTAGTATCAGGATTATGCTGGCTCACAAAACGAGTTAAGAAGGAGGTCCTCTTTTTCTATTGTTTGGAATAGGGAGAAGGAATGGTACCTGCTCCTTTTTGTACCTCTGGTAGAAATTACTGTGAATCCGTCTGGTCCTGGGCTTTTTTTGGTTGGTAGGCTATTAATTGCTACCTCAATTTCAAAAGTTGTTATTGGTCTATTCAGGGATTCGACTTCTTCCTGGTTTAGTCTTGGGAGGGTATATTTGTCCAGGAATTTACCCACTTCTTCTAGATTTTCTAGTTTATCTGCATAGAAGTGTTTGTAGTATTCTCTGATGGTAGTTTGTTTTTCTGTGGGATCAGTGGTGATATCCCCTTGATCTTGTTTTTTATTGTGTCTGATTCTTCTCTCTTTTCTTCTTTATTAGTCTAACTAGTGGTTCATCTATTTTGTTAATCTTTTCAAAAAAAACAGCTCCTGGATTGATTGATTTTTTTTGGAAGCATTTTGTGTCTCTATCTCCTTCAGTTCTACACTAATTTTAGTTATTTCTGGTCTTCTACCAGTTTTTAAATTTGTTTGCTCTTGCTTCTTTAGTTCTTTTCATTGTGATGTTAGGATGTTGATTTTAGATCTTTCCAGCTTTTTGTTGTAGGCATTTAGTGCTATAAATTTCCCTCTCAACATTGCTTTAGCTGTGTCCCAGAGATTCTGGTACATTGTCTCCTTGTTCTCATTGGTTTCAAATAACTTATTTATTTCTGCCTTAATTTTGTTATTTACCCAGTAGTCATTCAGAAGCAGGTTGTTCAATATTCATGTAGTTGTGCGGTTTTGCATTTGCCGAGGAGTGTTTTACTCTCAATTATGTGGTCGATTTTAGAATATGTGCTATGTGGCACTGAGAAGAATGTATATTCTGTTGATTTGTGGTGGAGAGTTCTGTAGATGTCCATTAGGCCCACTTGGTCTAGAGCTGAGTTCAAGTCCTGAATATCCTTGATAATTTTCTGTCTTGTTGATCTGTCTAATATTGACAGTGGGGTGTTAAAGTCTCCCACTATTATTGTGTGGGAGTCTAAGTCTCTTTGTAGGTCTCTGAGAACTTGTTTTATGAATCTGGGTGCTCTTGAACTGGGTCTTGACTCTTTATCCAACTTGCCTATCTATGTCTTTTAATTAGGGCATTAACCCATTTACGTTTAAGGTTAATGTTGTTTTGTGTGAATTCGATCCCATCATCATGTTGCTAGCTGGTTATTTTGCACATTAGTTGATGCAGTTTCTTCATAGTGTCATTGGTCTTTATATTTTGGTGTGTTTTTGCAGTGGGTGGTACCAGTTTTTCCTTTCCATATTTAGTGCTTCCTTCAGGAGCTCTTGTAAGACTGGCCTGGTGGTGACAAAATCCCTCATCATTTGCTTCCCTGTAAAGGATTTTATTTCTCCTTTGCTTATGAAGTTTAGTTTGGTAGATATGAAATTCTGGGTTGAAATTTCTTTTCTTTAAGAATGTTGAATATAGCCCCCACTCTCCTGTGGCTTGTAGTGCTTCTGCAGAGAGATCCACTCTTAGTCTAATGGGCTTCCTTTTATAGGTAGTCTGACCTTTCTTTCTGGCTGCCCTTAACATTTTTTCCTTCATTTCAACCTTGGAGAATCTGATGATTATGTGTCTTTTGGTTGCTCTTCTCAAGGAGTATCTTAGTGGTGTTCTCTGTATTTCCTGAATTTGAGTGTTGGCCTGTGTTGCTAGGTTGGGGAAGTTCTCCTGGATAATAAACTGAAGTGTGTTTTCCAACTTGATTCCATTGTCCTCATCACTTTCAGGTACACCAATCAATGTAGGTTTTGTCTTTCCACCTAGTCCCATATTTATTGGAGGCTTTTTTTTCCTTTTCATTCTTTTTTCTCTAATCTTGTCTTCATGCCTTATTTCAGTAAGTTGATCTTCAATCTCAGATATCTTTTCTTCCGCTTGATCTATTCAGCTATTGATACTTGTGTATACTTCATGAAGTTCTAGTGCTGTGTTTTTCAGCTCCATTAGGTCATTTATGTTCCTCTCTAAACTGGTTATTCTAGTTAGCAGTTCCTATAACCTTTTATCAAGGTTTGTAGCTTCCTTGCATTGTGTTAGAACATGCTCTTTTAGCTCAGGGGAGTTTGTTATTACCCACTTTCTGAAGCCTACTTCTGTCAAATTTGTCAATCTCGTCCTCTGTCTAGTTTTGTGCCCTTGCTGGAGAGGAGTTGCGATAATTTGGAGGAGAAGATACATTCTGCTTTTTGGAATTTTCAGCACTTTGCGCTTTTTTCCCTCATCTTCATGTATTTATCTACCTTTGATCTTTGAGGCTGATGACCTTTGGATGGGCTTTTTGTATGGGGGTCCTTTATGTTGATGTTGATGTTGTTGCTTTCTGTTTGTTAGTTTTTCCTCCTAACAGTCAGGCTCCTCTTCTGCAGGTCTGCTTCATTTTGTTGGAGGTCCACTCCAGACCCTGTTCACTTGGATATCACCAGTGGAGGCTGCAGTACAGCAAAGATTGCAGCCTGCTCCTTCCTCTGGAAGCTTCATCCTAGAGGGGCACTGGCCTGATGCAAGCTGGAGGTCTCCTGTATGAGGTGTCTGTCAACCCCTGTTGGGAAGTTTTTCCCAGTCAGGAGGCACAGGGGTGAGGGACCCACTTGAAGAGGCAGTCTGTCCCTTAGCAGAGCTGGTGTGCTGTGCTGGGAGAATCTCTCTTGTCAGGATCAGCTGCTCTCTGCAGAGC
Source organism: Gorilla gorilla gorilla (assembly GCF_029281585.2). NCBI lineage: Eukaryota > Metazoa > Chordata > Mammalia > Primates > Hominidae > Gorilla > Gorilla gorilla. Next base: position 97,678,538 of record NC_073231.2, on the reverse strand, counting down.
TAGCAGGAAGGAAAGATTAAATCTGCTGAAGCTGCACCCACAGCCACCCCTTCCCCAAGGTGCTCTGTCCCAGGAAGATGGGGGTTTTGTCTGTAAGCCCCTGACTGGGGCTGTTACGTTTCCTTCAGAGATCCCTGCCTAGTGAGGAGGAATCTAGAGAAACAGTCTGGCCACAGTTGCTTTGATGCACCCAGTCCAGACCTCCTTAGCACTGTCAGGGGAAAACCGCCTACTAAAGCCTCAGTAATGGCAGACATCCTTCCCCCACTAAACTTGATAGTCCCAGGTCACTTCAGACTGCTGTGTTGGCAGTGAGAATTTCAAGCCAGTGGCTCTTAGCTTGCTGGGTTCCGTGGGAGTGGGAACCGCTCAGCAAGACCACTTGGCTCCCTGGCTTCAGCCCCCTTTCCAGAGGAGTGAATGGTTCTTTCTCACTGGTATTCCAGGTGCCACTGGGGTATGAAGAAATGTTCCTGCAGCTAGCTCGATGTCTGCCCAAACAGCCACCCAGTTTTGTGCTTTAAACCCAGGGCCCTGATGGTGTAGGCACACAATGGAATCTCCTGATCTGCAGATTGCAAAAACTGTCAGAAAAGTGTAGTAACCCGGCAGAGTAGCCCAGTCCCTCATGGCTTCCCTTGGCTAGGGGGAGGTAGGGCCCTGGCTCTCCTTGTGCTTCCCAAGTGAAGCGATGCCCCATCCTGCTTCTGCTTGCCTCCATGGGCTGCACCCACTGCCTAACCATTCCCAATGAGATGAACCAGGTACCTCAGTTGGAAATGCAGAAATCACCCACCTTCTGCATTGGTCTCACTGGGAGCTGCAGACCAGAGCTATTCCTATTTGGCCATCTTAGCCCCTCCCCCCAATAAGTTACTTTAAAAAATGTAATTGTTATCCTTTTTCCTCATCTGGTGTAGTTTCAGTTTCTAGTCTGAGTCCTTCCCTAAACTGAGTCTCTTGAAACCTAGGAACCTGCTTTCTTCCTGATCCTTGAAATGAAAACTAAATACATGCTTGGCTATAGCAGACCATCAATCTTACCTATAGAATAAATCTAAATAAAGAAAGATGCAGGAAGAAAGGAAGGAAGGAAGGAAATAAATAAGTAAGTATTCTAGGTCAGAATACTCCATTTAAGAAACTATTTAGCCAGATGACATAATCTAATTGTAAATCATTGAGAGCATAAAAACACTTTCATTCAGTAAACCTAGTAGATTTGAATCAGGAAAATTCTGTATATGTGCCCTCAAAGACTTTATATTGTAAAATTAGTTAAAGCTCCAGCATAAGACCTCTTTATCAAATATTAAATTGTGGTCTGAGTAGGATCCTGCCTCTTATACAAAGTGTATATAACATCTACTTCTAAGAAAAAAGAAGCTAGGCCAGGCATGGTGGCTCAAGCCTGTAATCCCAGCACTTTGGGAGGCCAAGGCAGGTGGATCATTTGAGCCCGGGAGTTTGAGACCAGCCTAGGCAACATGGTGAAATGCCATCTCTACTAAAAATACAAAAAATTAGCCAGTGTGGTGGTGTGTGCCTGTAATCCTGGCCACTCTGGAGGCTAGGGCAGGAGAATTGCTTAAACCCGGTGTGTCCGGAATTGGTGGGTTCTTGGTCTCACTGACTTCAAGAATGAAGCCGTGGACCCTCGCGGTGAGTGTTACAGTTCTTAAAGGCGGCGTGTCTGGAGTTTGTTCCTTCTGATGTTCGGATGTGTTCGGAGTTTCTTCCTTCTGGTGGGGTTTGTGGTCTCGCCGGCTCAGGAGTGAAGCTGCAGACCTTCGCGGTGTTACAGCTCTTAAGGCGGCGCATCTGGAGTTGTTCATTCCTCCTGGTGGGTTCGTGGTCTTGCTGGCTTCAGGAGTGAAGCTGCAGACCTTCGCGGTGAGTGTTACAGCTCATAAAGGCAGTGTGGACCCAAAGAGTGAGCAGCAGCAAGATTTATTGCAAAGAGTGAAAGAACAAAGCTTCCACAGTGTGGAAGGGGACCCAAGTGGGTTGCCACTGCTGGCTCCCACAGCCTGCTTTTATTTTCTTATCTGGCCCCACCCACATCCTGCTGATTGGTAGAGCCAAGTGGTCTGTTTTGACAGCATGCTGATTGCTGCGTTTACAATCCCTGAGCTAGACACAAAGGTTCTCCACCTCCCCACCAGATTAGCTAGATACACAGTGTGGATACAAAGGTTCTCCAAGTCCCCACCAGAGTAGCTAGATACAGAGTGGCGATTGGTGCATTCACAAACCCTGAGCTAGACACAGGGTGCTGATTGGTGTGTTTACAAACCTTGAGCTAGATACAGAGTGCCAATTGGTGTATTTACAATCCCTGAGCTAGACACAAAAGTTCTCCACCTCCCCACCAGAGTAGCTAGATACAGAGTGTCCATTGTTGCATTCACAAACCCTGAGCTAGACACAGGGTGCTGATTGGTGTGTTTACAAACCTTGAGCTAGATACAAAGTGCAGATTGGTCTATTTACAATCCCTTAGCTAGACATAAAGGTTCTCCACGTCCCCACCAGACTTAGGAGCCCAGCTGGCTTCACCCAGTGGATCCCGCACCTGGGCTGCAGGTGGAGCTGCTTGCCAGTCCTGCGCCGTGGGCCCGCACTCCTCAGCCCTTGGGTGGTCGATGGGACTGGGCGCCCTGGAGCATGGGGCAGCGCTCGTCAGGGAGGCTCCGGTGGCACAGGAGACCACAGAGTGGGAGGGGAGGCTCAGGCATGGCGGGCTGCAGGTCCCGAGCCCTGCCCCGTGGGAAGGCAGCTAAGGCCAGGCGAGAAATCGAGCACAGCAGCTGCTGGTCCAGATGCTAAGCCCCTCACTGCCCAGGGCCGGTGGGGCCAGCCGGCCACTCCGAGTGCAGGGTCCGCTGAGCCCACGCCCACCCAGAACTGGCGCTGGCCGGCAAGCACCGCGGGCAGCCCCGGTTCCCACCCAGGCTTCTCCCTCCACACCTCCCCGCAAGCTGAGGGAGCCGGCTCTGCCTTGGCCAGCCCAGAAAGGGGCTCCCACAGTGCAGCTGCGGGCTGAAGGGCTCCTCAAGTGCCGCCAAAATGGGAAACCAGGCAGAGGAGGCGCCGAGAGCGAGGGAGGGCTGTGAGGACTGCCAGCATGCTGTCACCTCTCACCGGGAGGCCAAAGTTTCAGTGAGCCTGAAATTGAGCCCCTGAACTCCAGCCTGGGTGACAGAGCAAGGCTCCATCTAAAAAAAAAGAAGCTAAACTTAAATGTGGAATGTGGCTCCCCTAGTGTCATGTTATCATAGCATCATTTATAATGGAAGATTGAACAAAGAACATTATCTTCAGCATACTTTCCTTTCTTAAACAGTGGAGCAAATACAAATTGTTCCTTAGTATGCACCAAGATTCCTGGATCTCCTTTTGGGTACATGTACTCTTAAAATTAGGTGTGGCCATGGGACTTGCTTTGGCCAATGACATGTGAGTGAAATTGATGAAGATGACTTCTAGACCTGAGTATTTAATGGTTGGGAACATGTTCTGCATGCTCTCATCTATGCCCTGATACATCCTGAAGCATTGCACTGAAAAAGCAGCACCCTAAGATGATGGGGCCTTTATCATTCTCTGTCCCTGAACACATATGATAGCAGCATACCCTACTGATCCCCACTGGACATAGTGTGAATAAGAAATAAATGCTTTCAACCACTATGGTTTCTGTGGTTGGTTGTTACCCCAATATAACTGGCCTATCCTGACTGACAAAATCCCTCCATTAAAAAAAGAAAGTTTTGTTTTCCCTGTAATTCTAACATTGCCAGAGAAAAGTTACTATATATTTATGCTATTGCCTTGATATAGACAAAGTTAAAAAATACTAAAAACTAAAAGGTTTATAGATCTTTCCTTTCACAGCTGAAGGATTAAAGCTGCATTTCATAATTTGTTTTGTTTTTTCTACTCCCACTGATACCAACTGTGTCTCTATTTTTAGTATGCCTAAGGGAAATTATTGATAGTTCTGCTTTTACTATTTTATATCTTGAGAAAGGTGATTTATTTTATTTCATATTTATTTGCTCTAGTTTCAATATTAAGAAAAGAATATGAAGATCCATGACATGCAAAGAAAGGAAGAGTTGTTTTATTCCAATACAGAAGGAAAAAGCCTATCTATTTTTTTTTGTTTGTTTTTAAAGATTGAAGTCAAGAAAAAATGATAGGAAAACCCGACCTGTTTACCAGACCATGTTTGATACATATTATTCTTTATTTCCATAAAATCTTTTAAATGTTCATTTTGCATGCAAATGCATAATGCTTTTTTTTTTCCACTCATTCTCACACACATCTTGGAATCCCCTGTGAGCGATCAGCCTGGGAGAACAACCCTTTAAGATTCTGCTGTCTCTATTCATTGCATATACTGTAGCTCTGTACGTGTTTATTTTGCTAGTTATATGTGTTCAGGCAGGAATTCAAATATGTGATTTTCATTCTTGCTTTCCAAGGGAATTCTCCTGAGGGGAGAAAAACAATGTACGTGTTTCTCTTTTTATTTGACAAAACCAAAAACAATCCTGGATTTAGACCCTTACAAGGAAATATGTTCTACACAAAGTAAAAGCAAAAGACTGTCTTTGTTTCTCTTCCAGCTTTGAATCTAACCTGCTTTTATTAAGAGAGAAGATAGACAGCATAGCCTTAATTCTAAAACCAAGAGGTCTTTCCTGCTCCATTACCAGGCAGAAAGGACAGAGCATTTACAGACAAGTGAAATTTCTTTACAGAGGAATGATGCCTTAACATGATCAGATTTTGTGTCTGAGAATCACTCATACAGTCCTCTCATGTTAGAGCTCAGTTATGTAAAGCAAGCATGGCATCGAGGGCAGGACATTCTTAAAATGTTTAAAGGGGAAAAGAAATAAATAGTTTAATAACCAGTTTAGGGGAAAATGTTGTGACTTGTGGAGAAATATCCTACTTAAAGTTGGAGCTCTAATAAGGTTTCCTGGACCCATAAGTGCATGAAGTTCATAAAAATGTCCCCACCAACCAATTATGATTACTCTGTGCCTTTAATTACTTTTCAACTGATGTGGAACTCAAGATATTATCAGCCTCTGCTTTGCTTAGTTAGACAGCTGACCAATACAGGATAAGACAGAGCTTGAACAAAAAAATTCAGAATGATGAATAGAGAATGCTGCTTGAAAAAATTTTAAAATTTTTTGATATGGTCTTTGTTGGACATTTCCTCCTCTTATCTGCTTGTGTTTTCACTTTCAAGTTGATAACTCCTAGAGTGAGTTGAAACACGGTGATGTTTCTGCCATTCTCTTCGGAGTTCATTGTGACTTTCTTTTTTTATCATCAGCAGAAATAGAGGAAGACTGAATTAAACAGGAGCTGCAGAACTTGCGAGTGCGATAACAATACAAATGGATTTTCTCTAACAGAGAAAAACAGCTGTCTCCATTATTTGAATGCTTCACCTTTCTCCATTCCATTAATTGGGTCTTTGATCACAAGCTGAGGTGGAGAGGCCCTGATAAGGAATAGGTTATTAGTAAAGTAGCCTAAAGGAATGAATTGGGCCCGGTACTTGCTGCAGAAGATGAGATAAACTCATAATGCCTGTGTATGTGAGTGGTGGAGAGTGATAGGGCCTCCGACTGCCCTGAACTGCTTGCAAAGGGAGAAGACTAATACTCTAGTGCTATGATAGCTAATGCAGGATATAAATTTAGCTCCCGGGAATGGAATAGGATAAAAATTCCATAAAGAGTTTTCTGTAAATGGCTTACACTTTTATATCAAACTGTGACAGAGTAGTCACTAAAAAAATAAAATAAAACAGTTTCTTGATCTCACTATATGTTGAACACAACTGGAGGCTTTCGTATAAGGAGAAAAAATGTCTGTTAAATTTGTTCACCAAGACATTAATAAGAGCACCCTTTGAAGTGCGGTAAAGCTAAATTGGAGGAATTAAATTTGATTGAATCTAAGCCTGTTTATTTTTCATTTCTGCAGAGTGAGTGTTGAGCGATTTGTAATACTTCATTGTAAATCTTCAGGAACTTGCTATCATGTAATCCATTTTTTTTGCTGAAGAATATGACCACAGGGGACAAGGCCATATTGGTTTGTTGTTAATGTACTGGAAAGAGGTACTATGGAGAAAACAGTTAATATTAAATTACGAACACAAGGTTATCTTTCTGCTGCACATGCTCCACTGCCCTAGGCAGGGGTAATCTGTTAATAGCATTCAGCCAAAATGACACCATTAAGGGACTGAAGCTACACATCTTTTGCAAGCTGAATGATGAATAAAGCTGGTTTTCTATCATCCTAGATGCAATAAATTATCCATGCTGCTAAAAATTGATACAAGACAGAAGTTTGATAGAACCAGCACCCAGACATAAATGGAAGGCCAGGCTGGCAGGAAAGGACATGAAGATGTGAATTCTGCCACCACCGTGTTTTTATTCGTTGTTCTCTTTCCCCCTCCCCTAACTTTTTCAAGCTTTGGGGGCCACTGTGGCAAATACACTGTAGTGGCATTTTCATGGCAGAGAGCAAGGAATGACTGAGCAACAGAGAAAACGAATAACTCATACAATTATGATATTTATGTATATCCACATAATATGTATTATCCACACCTCAGAAAGGTTTGTATGTCAGGTCTACTTTGAATGAATCATTGCGTTTCGCTTCAGTTTCTGATTGTCAATGCCTCAATATAAAGCGAAGGACATTATAAATGGCTTGCATTGTGGAGCTATCTGATTGGTGTGTGGTACATTAAGAAACCATAACCTGCTCATACCTATTGCCCTTCACGTTATTTGTCCCATCAACATGCAGAATAAATAGCTGGGGAAACATTTTAGAATTATTTCCCATGATTGTTATTCTCATTTTAAATTAATGCAAATTCTTAATAGATTTAAAAAACACAGAACACCTATTTGCTTTGGCAGAGTTCCTAATCATGTCAGGAAAAGAGACTTTCTAAATTGCAAGGGCAATACTAGTGAAACAATTAAAATAATACATTAAGTCAACATATGAAATTTGTACCATATTCTCTGGCACTGGTAAGCACTGGAGAGGTAAAGATAAAAAGAATATGCTTCCTTAAAACCTCACAATGTAGTGGAGACTTGGACAATTGCATGTTATAACGCTATGGAATATTATAATGATGGAGGTTTGTATGATGCTATACAATCTTGGAGGAAGCCCTAGGTCTGCTAGGGCAGTCATGACTGGCTTCTCAGAGGAAGTGACCAGCACACAGAGAACTTGTTTTGACAACCTAGTACAGAGGAAATAAACCCAATCAATAGACCCACTTATGATTTTCATCATATTTTGTTAGGCTAGAAATAGCAATATACACAGAAGCAGATACTTTTAGTTAACCACAGAATTCAGGTCACATGATAATTCAGAGGAGTATATGAGGTGTTTCTAGAGGCCCAGAGTGATGTTTATGCTGGACTTAGGTTACCAGGCAGGAGAGGTTTTGAGGTCTATGACATCATCCCCAGCCTCTCTCTCTCCCTCTTTGCTACCAGTCATTCACTAAGCACAGTGTTCTACACTTAGATATCTGTCCTTTTGATCTGCTTTGTTCCTTCCTTATTCACATAACTATAGAGAATCATCATCTCTGATTTGCATTCCCACCTAGCCTCTTCACTGGCATCTCTGCCTCAACTGCATTCCTCTCCAAACCCTTCTCTAGAAGGGGGCAAGAGTGATCTTTCTAAAACAAACATTGAACTGTCATTCCCCAGTTTAAACTTTTCCTTATGATTGCATTTAAGATGAAGGCCAAACACATAATCTGGTTCCAAAGCTCAGTGTGTTTTGGCCCTGCTACTTCTTGAGTGCCCTCTCTGGTCACTGTATCCACCATTCTCTGCATCTGGGATGTAATTACTGGAACTACCTCAGTTTCTTAGTTTGGAACCCTTATCTACCTTTGAACCTTCAAGTGTTGGTTGCCTTAGTTTCCATTCTCTTTCCACACCCATCATCTCATTCCTTTCTTTTCCCTGGCTGAGTTGAATTTAACATCCAGATGCTAGAACTTCCCCTGACAACTAAGTATGGGGCTGGTACCCTTGTCTCTGCTCTCGTAGCACCTTGGGTTCACCAGTCTTAGTACCTATGATTTCCCTGAGGGGTGTGCATCCTGGGAGTGTAGGGTCTGTGGCTATCTTGTTCACTTAATATCTCATCATAGTGCCTGGCATGCTGAGCAGTGAATATTTGTTGAACATTTGAAGAATGAGATGGATAGCAAACGAACAGTGACTGGGAGCAATGGTTGGAGCAAGCACAGGAATATCACTAGGACTGTAGGAAATGCACTGAGATTGTTCAGGCCCTCAGAAACTTTTCTCACAGACTGAGTGGAGAGAACTGGGTGAAAGACCAGAAACTGGTACAATGGGGAACTAACAAAATAAGGAAGCTCTATTATTTATTAGGGTGGTTTACAAGCTGCAGTGTAGTGTATTGACAGGAAATAAGCCTTTATTAGAAAAGGAGAAAGAAGAGATTGGGCAGTATTGGCTATTTTCTTTTATGCTAAGTTGGTAAAATTGAATTAGGATGTTCCATACATTTGCTATATTGTTGCTAACCTTTGCACTTAATTTTGTACTATGTGGACATTTTGGTATTATAAGAGGTAGACATAATGTAGTTAGGTTATTTTCAATGCATTATACCAAGAATATATACAAATACCAGAATGAAATGACTGTAATATAATTCCAATTAAAAACTGATTGATTAAACAGAAATTACTTAGTTTTATCTTGTTCCAGAAACTGGTAGACAGAGGATGAAGAGTATGAAGGGTGATGTGGACTTTCAGAGTATCCACAGCCTGGGAGAAAAGACTGAAAATGCAAGTGAAGAGGTGACAACAATGAAGTGTCATGAGTGTTACAACATGGTGCCATGCAGGGTAGATGCTGGGGAAAGTGAGAGAAAGAACATTTCTTAGAGAAAATGACATTTCAGCTGCATTTGAAAAACCCAGGAGTAATGAGGAAGGAACACTGGAAGAAAAAGGATATTACAGGCAAAAGAAATAGCAAAGACAAAAAGTCCATAGAGGGACTTTAAGGAGTTTCATGGGCTACTACTTCAGCATAGCCAGGATTTTTCAGAAGGGCACTGTTCTGAACTGTTTTTGTCTCATTGTTCCGTGAGATTACTTATACTTGTCAGATCCCTCAGTGCTCCTGGTTTCCCAGAGTACTCACAAGGCATAGTTCTCTGTGTTATGATTTTTTCCACTGTCTCCAGCAACAACCTTCTTCCTATCTTCTCCAACAATACTGAACTGCTTGTTACTTCTTCCCTACAGAGTAGTTCCTTTCCTCCACACCTTCATCTGTAGTACTCTCCTCTCACTGACATACTCTTCCTCCCTGCTCCCATTACCACTTCTTCTTCCATCCCTGATGCCTTCCCTCTGTGCTTTAGTTGTAATAAATATGCTGCATTATTTATTCAATGGGGATCTCTCAAGCATCTCCAGGTACTTAAAAGCATAAGCTCTGGAGCCAGAGGCCTTGGGTGTGAGTACTCTTTGCCAGATTTATTAGTTGTGTGAACTTGGGAAGTTTGCTTAACCTCTGTATATGCTCCACTTTCCTCATCTGTAAAGTGGGAATAATTATAATATCTATCTTACAGAATTTGAGGGAAGATTAAATGAAACAATACTTTAAAGAGTACTTGGAACATATTGATAACTCAAAATATTTGGTATGTTTTAATTATCATCATATGGTGATTAATTATCACCATAAGCCAAGCTCTAAGCTTACATAATAAAGACATAAAAATGCATAAAACGCAGTTACTGCCATGAAAGAGTTCACAATCTACCTACAAGCAGACACATAACCAGATAGTAATAAGATAGTGTGGATTGTTTCATGATTTGCACAAGGTGATGCTAGAAGAAGCAGCAGTTGTCTGAAGAAGCAGCAGTTTCTTACATTTTGTAGAACCATTGAGATGGATATTCAAATTTATCTGAAATCTGCTCAGAAGATTACCAAATATTTTTCAGCCAAGTCTGCATAAATTTGGCATTGAGGCATCAGTATAAATCAGAGGAACCTAGTATAAATTGATTATCACAGATGAGCATTAAATTTAGTTCTGAGAATAAGAGAATCACAGTCTTTCAAATGGGAAGGAACCTTTCGCATTCATCTAGCCCTGTGTCTTTATCTTACAGATGAGGAGACTGTGACCCTCCCAGTAGTTAAGTCCTGGGACTAGGGTCATGCAGTGCATTAGTGACAATGCAGAAGGTAAAACCTAGATTTTCCCAATCTCAGTTCAGCTCCCTTTCCATAATTGCACTGACATCCCTTCGGTTTTGTTCTTTTATTCCATGATTTCTTTCACAACCTGCATCCCAAGAAAAGTTAAACATGGCTTTTCAGTCTCATGTTCTTTATCTGATATTTGGGTATAGTCCTCCTTCAGGCTTGGATCAATCTCATGCATCCTTTGGAACCTGGAAGATGCTTTGTGTCCTCTGCATAGCCAGCCCTGAGGGTACCAGCCCAAAACAACTCCTTCCTTTTTCAATGTCACTGTACTGAATTTTCTGAATCTGTATTTGCGGCACTTCATTGCTGTCTGTACTATTTCGTGTTTCATGTGTTTCATGGGTTGTTTCATATACATAAGTATTTGCAAGTGAAAACACTAATCATAAAGCATTTGCAAAGAGCCTAACACTATGCTACTAGACATACAGGATGCTCAAATGCATATTGAATGGAACTGACTTAAATTTAACTACTCCTCCTTCAAGTTATAAGTCACTGGGGAGAAAATATGCGTTTCTTATTTTCCTACATATTTTGGGAGTAGTTTTGAACATCTTGCTTTGTGCTATTGGTAAAAATTGGGCTTTCATGTCATTTATTTGAAAAAATTAAAAACCAAAAAAAATGTTGTGAAGGTAATAGCCTCAAAGCAATTATGCACTGATCTTTCATTCATTCAACAAATTGAGCATTCAGTCAGTTAGGCTGTGTGCTTAACAAACATAAACAGATGCAAATTAATACACATTGTTTATTACTTGAATTGCTTTAAACTTGAGGCCTCTTTTTCCTTTCTGACTTTTCAGTCTTTTCTTTCCCCCTCCTGTTAATACAGCTCCCATATAAATAGTTGCTGGAGTTTGTAATTAACTGGCCAAGTAAAGAAAAGTCTACATTTTATGCACTACACTTGTTCCCCTTAGGATTACACAAGCCATTCGTTAAGCCTGGGACAGTCTTCCCCCTAACTTGCCTGGCTAAAACCTCTTCATCCTCAAAGTCTCTACTCAGATGTCATTTCTATAAGCCTCTCTTGCAAGCTCCTGAGCCTCCTCTTTACCTGTATTCATAGCGCCAATCACACAGAATTAGAAGTGTCTGCTTAGGGATCTTGTAAAAACTAGACTGTAAGCACCTCAAAGACAGGAATAGCTTCTTATTCATTGTTTTAAATACAAACCTGGACATATTCTGTACATTCAGTAAATATTTGATAAATGCATGAACAAAATTGTTACTTTATGGAGTATAGATGGACACCCTGGGAGCATGTGACCAGTCCTGCATACCACCTTGCAGCTAGAAATGAAACACTCTCTTTGGGGGATGTCATATTATAAGACAGATGGCTGTAAAATTGTGGTTTGTTAAAGGGTAGCTTTGAATATCAATCAAAATTAGTAAACTTGATTGCTTTATTAGCAAGCAGTAAACATGGTTGCTCTTTGCAGCACTAGAATACTTATTTTAATAAAAATGATTGGAATGGCAAAGATGTTGGGGTTTAAATCAAAGGAGGCTTACCAGTTCACCAATCTGCTACTCTTGCTTTAGAAAGTAAATTCAGGAGGGATGGTGGCAGAGGTCCAATATGACATCTTTCTTCTTTTTAAATATCTTTTTTCCTTCCTTCTTTTCTCTTCTTAAAATAGAAACACTGATATTTTTCATTTGTTAGCTCTTAGTCTCCTTACATATTTGTGTGCATAGAGAAGAGTTTTATTTTTAGTTTTTCTGCTCTGTGACAGAACAATGTTCTTACAATATATCAGTTTTTAAAATGTTAAAAATGCCTATTATTGTTATTCTTCTATTACACTACGCTATTGGCATGCACATTTTTGAGATTTTTCTCTTATATGCTTTTGTTTTTAACCTGATTGTTTCACTGGATGCTAGAAAGGTTTGAATCTCCTCTTCCTTTTCACTTTGCACTGTTGCCTCTTGCTTCTATTTACTTTGTCATACCTGCTTTTTCAGTTGTTTTAAATTTTTAGTAAGTTAAAAAATGCAAAGATGGGGAATTGAGCTGTAGGGGGCTTATTAAATAGCCCAAACTTATTTCAAATTTTTTAAACTACTTTTCCACTTGTTTCTTAAAAGTAGTATTTATTTTCAGAAAACTTTCCCCATCATGTTTTTGGCCAGGAGCATGTAGCCTGTCAGAGTCCCCATCTTTCTATTTGTAGGGTGGGAAGATTAGCCACCTCCTGTTATTGTGGAGCATGCTGAGTGAGTTAATGCTTGGGAAGAGCTTTGAATATTTGAATAAACGTTAGCTTAGGTAAACTGTGATTGGCTAATGTGTGAATGCTGTGTGAATGCTGCCTGCATCTTGAACACTTCTTTAAAATTTACAGAGGACAAATCACTTGCTGAAGGCAGGACCTGGGGTGCAATATTGTTCAAAACCAACTTGCGCTTCCACTCTAGTCATAATTCCAAGCACCTTTGCGGCTCCTGCCATTGAGGTGCTTCTGTAGCTGAGATCTAGCTTCCAGTGTTTTCATCAAGCAATGAAACTGTAATTTATATGATGAAGAAAATGTTTATATTTTCATTTGTCATGTTTAATAGAAAAAATACATTCTTTAGAGTTTGCTCTAGGATAAAATCTTGAGTCAGAAAAGTCCTCTGACAATCTCAACTAATTTTTTCTTCCTTTCTCCGACACAATGGTATTCTCACTCTTTCCTAACCCACTTCAGTTACCTACCCTACTATCAAGGCTGTGTATAGCTGTTCACATTCTTAATTGAACCAGAACTCAAGAGGTGTTTTATAGAACTCTTTATAATAAAGTATAAAATCAATGTTTTCTCACTCCCAAGAACACTTACCTTATAATCAAACTTTATGACAAAACAATTATTCTCTAATTATGGCTTCTAGGAATCAGGAAATGAATCTATTGATATTTTGAGGATAGGAATAATCTTTTCAGTGTCCTTTATATTACACCTCAATGAATTCAACTAATGATGCTAAATATGTATAAAACGTTCTGACATATTTTTTGAAGCCTAACGTTTTCTTCAGGGAATTTTTAGAATTCATGACAGTTTAACAGCTGGACCACCACATAAGGCAGTTAGGATATAAACTCTGAAGCTGGGATTTCTGGGTTTGATTCCCAGCTCTGCTATTTAAAAGCTGTATGAATTTGGACAAGTCATATAACTCCTCAAGGAAGCTGATAATGCTTATCTCTCTGTACATGTCAATCACATCAAGTGGCTGATAATATTGTTCTTCTAAATCTTTTTTGAGTTTTTTTTGTTGTTTTAATTTCTGAGAGGGGCTGTTAAAATCTTCTGCTATGTTCTTGGAATTGTATTGTATCCTTTTAAACTATATCAATTTATGCCTTATATATTTGAGCTATTATTTGTAATTACATACATATTGATAATTTTTTTCTGATTGTCCCCTTTCCGTTAAAAATTCCCTTTTTATATTTGATAATTTTTTGTCTCAAAGTCACTTTTTAATGATATTAAAATAGTAACTCCAGCCTTCTTATGCTTACTGATTGAGTAATATATTATACTTTGTAAATTTACTTTCAATTATCTGGGTTTTTACATTCAAACTGTTTCACTCATAGGTATTATATAGTAGTGTCTTGCTTTAAAAAAATCTATTCTGTCATTCTCTGCATTTTAATTTGAGTTTCTAGACCATTTAATGCCTCCTTTGTCACATGGTCGTCTTTCATGTTGTGTCTGTGTCTTCCCATGGCATTCTCCCTTCTCCATATGTTGTCTCTGTGTCGTTTCTCTCCTTAAAAGGACACTAGTAATATTAGACTAAGACCTCTCTCCCCTAGTTCAGCACTGCCCCATCTTAAATTATATCTTAAATACATCTGCAAAGACTCTATTTCCAAATAATGTCACATTCACAGGTACCGGGGTTAACGTGTCTTTTGTGGGGGCACAATTCAATGCAAAACACTCTACTATTTACCATTTCTGTTGCTCTTCCTCCAATTCCTAGAAATCCAGTTTTCCTCTGATAACATTTTCTTTCATCCTGAAAACCTTCTAGCACATTTTGTATAGTAACTATACTGGTAAGAAGTTCTTTTAATTTCACTTAATCTGCAAATGTCTTTAATTTTAAAGATAATTTTACAGATACAGAAATATGAATTGACCATTTTTTTCTATAATTTAAAGACGTTTTACTATCTTATGGTCTCATGTTTTCTATTAATAAATCCTGGGGCATTTGGATTGTTTCATTTTTCTCTACCTGCTTTTAAGTTTTTCAAAATTCCTTTGTTTATTTTTGTTTTTAGCAGTTTGACTCTAGTTTATTTATGTGTGATTTTCTTTCAGCCTATCCTGTCTGGGATTTGTTGAGTTTCTTAAATCTGTACATCTATACCTTTTAGTATATCTGGGACAATTTCACCATGATTTTTTCAAGTACATTTCTTGTCCCAATTTTTTTTTTCCTTTTCACATGAAATCCCACTTACATTTAAATTATACCTTCTGATATTTTCCCACAGATTCCATAGGCCTTGTCTATTTTTTCAATCTTTTTCCCTATTCTTCAGATTGGATAATTTCTATTTATTTTCAATTTTACTCACTCTTCCCACTGTCATTTTCTTTCTGTTGTTGAGCCTATACAGTCAGTCTTTTTTAATGAGTTTTCTTGTTTTATAATTTCCACCTATCTGTTTTTCAGTCTCCATTTATCAGCTGTGTTCCTATCTTTTCATTGATTTTAATTAGTTTTCCATTACCTCACTGAGTATAGTTGTAACAGCTGCTTGTCTTATAGCTCTAACATTGGGATCATCTCAAGGTTTGATTTTTCTCTTGAAAATCCATCATATTCTTTTTTTTCTTTCTCTTTTAAAGTTTTTTTTTCTTTTTTTAATGTTTTAAATTTTAATTTTGTGGGCACATAGTGAGTGTATATATTTATGGGATACCTGAGATATTTTGATACAGGCATGGGATGCATAATAATCACATCATGGAAAATGGCTTATCTATCACTTCAAGCACTTATCCTTTGTGTTACAAAAAATCCAGTTATAGTCTTTTAGTTATTTTAAAATATACAATTAAATTATTATTGATTATAGTTACCCTGTTGTGCTATCAGATACAAGGTCTTATTCATTCTTTCTATTATTTTTTTTTGTATCTATTAACCACCCCACCTCTACCCCACAATACCCTTCACAGCCTCTGGTACCATACTTCTATTCTCTAGTTTCATGAGTTCAATTGTTTTGATTTTTAGATCCCACGAATAAATGAAACCATGTGATGTTTGTCTTTCTGTGCCTGGCTTATTTCACTTGATGTAATGATCTCCAGCTTCATCCATGTCATTGCAAATGACAGAATCTTCTTCTCTTTTATGGCTGGATAGTATTCTATTATGTAAAAGTACCACATTTTCTTTATCCACTCATCTGTTGATGGGCACTTAGGTTGCTTCGAAATCTTGGCTATTGTGTGTAGTGCTGCAATAAAAATGTGGGTGCAGATTTCTCTTTGACATCCTGATTTTCTGTCTTTGGGGTATATACCCAGCAGTAGGATTTCAGGATTGTATGGCAGCTCTATTTCTCATTTTTTGAGGAACCTCCTAACTGTTCTTCATAATGGTTGTACCAATTTATATTCCCACCAACAGTGTGCAAATGGTTCCCTTTTCTCCACATCCTTGCCAGCATTTGTTACTGCCTGTCTTTTGGATAAGATGATATCTCATTGTAGTTTTGATTTGCATTCCTCTAATGATCAATGATGTTGAGCACATCTTTTTTTTCTCCTTCTTTCTCCTTCTCTCTCTTTTTTTATGTCAATGCTAGCATAAATAACATTGTAATTCTTATATAGACTACGGAACCTATTATCATTATCTGGAGAACGTTGAAATTTTTTGTTTGCTCTGTTAGTTACTCAACCTGGGAGGGATAGCCAGAATCCTCTGTAAGATACTGGGAGCCATATCAGTAATGAGTGAGAGACCATGGTGCTCATATGAGTGGCTGCAGTGCTCCACAAAGAACTTTGGTACAAGTCATATGTACATACATTGTCCAAAAGGACAATGACTCCACGGGAAGTCAGTCTAAAGACAGATGTTGGAATGCCTGTTGGAACAGCAGCAACATCTGAAAGGAAAGGACTTTATGATCAATAAGCATATATAATAATCTGAGGACTTGCAGCGGGGTGGTGGGAATTTTCAGAAACTCAAAGTACCTATAGCAACAACTTATGACAAAGCCCAGTCAAACCTGATTTGTTACTGTTATCATGACTCATTAAAATATGTAAGCTGATGACATCTGATGAAACTTGTGTTGTACCAGTGGCTGCATCGTTTTCTCATTTTAATGTGATTTTAGTTCCATTCTACCCTTTTAAATAGTTGATAACTTCACTGTCATGATTCTCACTTCAAATTTTCTTTAAATTCTTACTACAGGTGGCTGATAAAGATAACATTTATTTGACCAAGGCAGACTCATGTATTTTGTTATAATTTATTAATCTATGCTGTATCTGTCCTAAAAATTAAATAATTGCATTAGTCTGAAAAGTATTTGAATCTTCTAGGACAAAAAATCAGAAGAGGTCCGTAGAGATGATTTCATTTAACCTCTAACTTAAAGTAAGACTTCCGAAGGCAGTATCTGATATCCACCTGTCACTAAATTTATAAGCCAAGAGTCTCTTCTTCTAAGAAGACTCCCATGACCTTGCACCTTGATAAAGATGTCCTTTCTTTGTCTTTCCTCAGTACGTCCTAATTTACAATATAATGATGATCACATTCTATTATAATAATTCCATTATTATGTTTTCCCACTTTTTGTCCACTTTGGGAGAAAAACCATGTCTAATTGTTTTCCCTATCATACTTAGCATAGTGCTTGGAACATAGAAGGCACTCAATAAATGACTGTTGATTTAAAGACCAGAGTTAATATCTGATTATTACCAGATAGTCTGTCAAATGGCACAAAGCAAGAATCCATGGAAAATCTTTTAAATTTAATGCAAGAATGGTAAAATTTTCATTTCTTTCTTTCTACTAACATAACCAATAATATGTTCTATTTCTTACACTACTGCAGAAGTTATTGGGCCCTGTGAAAAGTTGTACTGATTTATCAGATCAGTGATTAATGGTCTAAATCAATAATTTCTATTTTTATGCAGAGTTCAATGAGTTCTGAGGGCATATAAGCCTTTAACTATTAATACAGGTATTACTCATATTTCTTAACTCATTTTTAAGAGGTGGGGGAAAGGAAAGAGAAAGTTTAAAGGGAAGGGATGCACCGTGACTTGCCTTCATAAAAAGTTCATCCAAGGAAGAAGACATTTTACTGACAACTTCTTGGTTCTATCTTGTGAATAAAATCTGCATTTAGAGACAAAGGTAGGATACTGAAATTCCAAAACAGATTTAGCTCTATATTGAGCAAATGAGTTCTATGATATGCACAGCTGTGCAAGAACACCATGAGAGATGAATCATGTTCTTTATCTGGAGGAGTTTCCAATCTGTATAAAGACAACAAAGGCACATGAAGAGCTTGAAAAATGCAAAAGGCTACGTAACTCAGGAATCAATGGTGTAGTGTGAACCAAAAGTTCCTAATGAATTTATCCATAAAAAAAAAATTCTATGACTTCTGTTGTCCTGAGAGAGGTGAAATTTCAAGGGGTTGGTTGCAGAGAGTGTTTATAGCAGAATGAGGCACAGCTCTGGCATATGACTGGACCTCTGGTGTGCCTGGTGCATGGTTAAAGGCGGCAGTCACCACAGGCTCAGTGTTCCAGTAGGCTCTGTGCAGCTCTCATCCACTGCTGAGCATGCTTCTCCTGGGGTAAGAATCGGCCTCAAGCCTTGAGAAGAAGCATTTATTTAGGGAAAGCACTCTAGTAGAGAGCATTTATGGTCTTTCTATTACCATTACTCTGTTGTTGTTACATTTAAAAGGGCATCTAGGAAGGAGTGAGGTCATTGAGCCACTTCCTTAAACAAGGAATAGGCTTATTTTGGAAATTTCTGTATCTTTTCATTTAGGTCTGAGTTTATGCTTTTCTGGCTCCTTTGATTTCAGTTCTTAAATAATCTAAAAGGAACCACTTAGAGGACGGAGAGTGAGTTAATCTTCAACTGCGTATTTGATACACACTTGCTTATTCTCTTCCCTTCATTCCCTTTTCCTTAGCTCTCTTCATCCTGCTCAAATAAATCATCACATTACTCTAATTCTTACTATCCCTGACTTAATAAGGTACATTGCATTGCACTCATGGTATTTAAAAATGTGATTAAAACATACTGTAGCAGATGTGGCAGAACGAATAGTATTTCTAAGGCTGTTGGAAGACATTGGAAGTCTCCCAAAGAATTATTTAATAAATTCTGCTGCTCATGAAACGAGAACGAGATTATTACTGATGTCTTCATTCAAAACAAAAAGCTAACAAGAGGAGGAAAAAAAGAGAAGATTATTTGGTTAGAGAAAAAAAAGACAACAAAAAGAAAAGAATTTTAAGATATAATTCTAAAATGAGCTGATAGAGTTTAAAGAACATCTGGGTAGACTGTAGTAAACAGTTAAACTCTTATTTAAAAAAAAGCAAAATGAAAAAAGATGGAAAGATAAAAATGACTTTTCAAATAGTGACTGTTGGTGAGTGGATCAATAAGACCATTAGAAGAAAATGTGCGGAGGTTGCTTTTGTGTAAATAAGACAAATACTGGAGGTGTTAAAATTGTTTTGTTCCTAAAGTTTCCAAGGGAAGATCTTACTTAGTAAATAGTGAAGATATACAAAACCTTTAGGTTTTTAATAGCAATTCTGCTTGTGGCCAATTTGGTTCTGGGTTCTTCTTCTAGCCAAATGATACAACACATTTACATGATACAACACATGATACAACTTTTGGATATATAGAGTTTTGCATGTTTTGGTATTTTCCCTTTCTATTGTTTTTTTTAACCTTTATTCAGGGAGGGAAAGAAACCAGTTATTTGGTTCTTTCTTATAGTAACAATTGCTTGGTTGAGATAAGAAATATCGGCCAAAATATTTGGAGTTTATTTGTGATTTCAATAAGTAATAAAAAAACTCTACCATCTCTTTTTATTGGTATTTCTGAATTTTTAACATTCAAGGGCAATTATTCTAACAGTCATGAGAATAGACAACATCTGCAGTTTTTGCCAACAAATTCTGACTGTAAGAAAGTTATTTGGAATAATTATCCTGATGGTTTTATGTACATTCTTGAAATTCTTTTAAATTCTCATTTATATATTTTTTAATTTTTTTAATTTTTATTTTATTTATTATTATTATTATACTTTGTTTTAGGGTACATGTGCACAATGTGCAGGTTAGTTACATATGTATACATGTGCCATGCTGGTGTGCTGCACCCATTAACTCGTCATTTACCATTAGGTATATCTCCTAATGCTATCCCTCCCCCCTCCCCTCACCCCACAACTGTCCTCAGAGTGTGATGTTCCCCTTCCAGTGTCCATGTGTTCTCATTGTTCAATTCCCATCTATGAGTGAGAACATTCGGTGTTTGGTTTTTTGTTCTTGCAATAGTTTACTGAGAATGACGATTTCCTATTTCATCCATGTCCCTACAAAGGACATGAACTCATCATTTTTTATGGCTGCATAGTATTCCATGGTGTATATGTGCCACATTTTCTTAATCCAGTCTATCATTGTTGGACATTTGGGTTGGTTCCAAGTCTTTGCTATTGTGAATAGTGCCACAATAAATATACGTGTGCATGTGTCTTTATAGCAGCATGATTTATAGTCCTTTGGGTATACACCCAGGAATGGGATGGCTGCGTCAAATGGTATTTCTAATTCTAGATCCCTGAGGAATCGCCACACTGACTTCCACAATGGTTGAACTAGTTTACAGTCCCACCAACAGTGTAAAAGTGTTCCTATTTCTCCACATCCTCTCCAGCACCTGTTGTTTCCTGACTTTTTAATGGTTGCCATTCTAACTGGTGTGAGATGGTATCTCATTGTGGTTTTGATTTGCATTTCTCTGATGGCCAGTGATGATGAGCATTTTTTCATGTGTCTGTTGGCTGCATACATGTCTTCTTTTGACAAGTGTCTGTTCATATCCTTTGCCTACTTTTTATGGGGTTGTTTTTCTTGTCAATTTGTTTGAGTTCATTGTAGATTCTGGATATTAGCCCTTTGTCAGATGAGTAGGTTGCGAAAATTTTCTCCCATTTTGTAGGTTGGCTGTTCACTCTGATGGTAGTTTCTTTTGCTGTGCAGAACCTCTTTAGTTTAATTAGATCCCATTTGTCAATTTTGGCTTTTGTTGCCATTGCTTTTGGTGTTCTAGACATGAAGTCCTTGCCCATGCCTATGTCCTGAATGGTAATGCCTAGGTTTTCTTCTAGGGATTTTATGGTTTTAGGTCTAACGTTTAAGTCTTTAATCCATCTTGAATTGATTTTTGTATAAGGTGTAAGGAAGGGATCCAGTTTCAGCTTTCTACATATGGCTAGCCAGTTTTCCCAGCACCATTTATTAAATAGGGAATCCCTTCCCCATTGCTTGTTTTTCTCAAGTTTGTCAAAGATCAGATAGTTGTAGATATGCGGCGTTATTTCTGAGGGCTCTGTTCTGTTCCATTGCTCTATATCTCTGTTTTGGTACCAGTATCATGCTGTTTTGGTTACTGTAGCCTTGTAGTATAGTTTGAAGTCAGGTAGTGTGATGCCTCCAGCTTTATTCTTTTGGCTTAGGAGTGACTTGGCGATGCGGGCTCTTTTTTGGTTCCATATGAACTTTAAAGTAGTTTTTTCCAATTCTGTGAAGAAAGTCATTGGTAGCTTGATGGGGATGGCATTGAATCTGTAAATTACCTTGGGCAGTATGGCCATTTTCACGATATTGATTCTTCCTACCCATGAGCATGGAATGTTCTTCCATTTGTTTGTATCCTCTTTTATTTCCTTGAGCAGTGGTTTGTAGTTCTCCTTGAAGAGGTCCTTCACATCCCTTGTAAGTTGGATTCCTAAGTATTTTATTCTCTTTGAAGCAATTGTGAATGGGAGTTCACTCATGATTTGGCTCTCTGTTTGTCTGTTGTTGGTGTATAAGAATGCTTGTGATTTTTGTACATTCATTTTGTATCCTGAGACTTTGCTGAAGTTGCTTATCAGCTGAAGGAGATTTTGGGCTGAGACAGTGGGGTTTTCTACATATACAATCATGTCATCTGCAAACAGGGACAATTTGACTTCCTCTTTTCCTAATTGAATACCATTTATTTCCTTCTCCTGCCTAATTGCCCTGGCCAGAACTTCCAACACTATGTTGAATAGGAGTGGTGAGAGAGGGCATCCCTGTCTTGTGCCAGTTTTCAAAGGGAATGCTTCCAGTTTTTGCCCATTCAGTATGATATTGGCTGTGGGTTTGTCATAGATAGCTCTTATTATTTTGAGATACGTCCCATCAATACCTAATTTATTGAGAGTTTTTAGCATGAAGGGTTGTTGAATTTTGTCAAAGGCCTTTTCTGCATCTATTGAGATAATCGTGGTTTTTGTCTTTGGTTCTGTTTATATGCTGGATTACATTTATTGATTTGCATATATTGAACCAGCCTTGCATCCCAGGGATGAAGCCCACTTGATCATGGTGGATAAGCTTTTTGATGTGCTGCTGGATTTGGTTTGCCAGTATTTTATTGAGGATTTTTGCATCAATATTCATCAAGGATATTGGTCTAAAATTGTCTTTTTTGCTTGTGTCTCTGCCTGGCTTTGGTATCAGGATGATGCTGGCCTCATAAAATGAGTTAGGGAGGATTCCCTCTTTTTCTATTGATTGGAATAGTTTCAGAAGGAATGGTACCAGTTCCTCCTTGTACCTCTGGTAGAATTCGGCTGTGAATCCATCTGGTCCTGGACTCTTTTTGGTTGGTAAGCTATTAATTATTGCCACAATTTCAGATCCTGTTCTTGGTCTATTCAGAGATTCAACTTCTTCCTGGTTTAGTCTTGGGAGACTGTATGTGTCGAGGAATTTATCCATTTCTTCTAGATTTTCTAGTTTATTTGCGTAGAGGTGTTTGTAGTATTCTCTGATGGTAGTGTGTATTTCTGTGGGATCGGTGGTGATATCCCCTTTATCATTTTTTATTGCGTCTATTTGATTCTTCTCTCTTTTTTTCTTTATTAGTCTTGCTAGCGGTCTATCAATTTTGTTGATCCTTTCAAAAAACCAGCTCCTGGATTCATTAATTTTTTGAAGGGTTTTTTGTGTCTCTATTTCCTTCAGTTCTGCTCTGATTTTAGTTATTTCTTGCCTTCTGCTAGCTTTTGAATGTGTTTGCTCTTGCTTTTCTAGTTCTTTTAATTGTGATGTTAGGGTGTCAATTTTGGATCTTTCCTGCTTTCTGTTGTGGGCATTTAGTGCCATAGATTTCCCTCTACACACTGCTTTGAATGTGTCCCAGAGATTCTGGTATGTTGTGTCTTTGTTCTCATTGGTTTCAAAGAACATCTTTATTTCTGCCTTCATTTCATTATGTACCCAGTAGTCATTCAGGAGCAGGTTGTTCAGTTTCCATGTAGTTGAGTGGTTTTGAGTGAGATTCTTAATCCTGAGTTCTAGTTTGATTGCGCTATGGTCTGAGAGACAGTTTGTTATAATTTCTTTTCTTTTACATTTGGTGAGGAGTGCTTTACTTCCAACTATGTGGTCAATTTTGGAATAGGTGTGGTGTGGTGCTGAAAAAAATGTATATTCTGTTGATTTGGGTTGGAGAGTTCTGTAGATGTCTAGTAGGTCTGCTTGGTGCAGAGCTGAGTTCAATTCCTGGGTATCCTTGTTGACTTTCTGTCTCGTTGATCTGTCTAATGTTGACAGTGGGGTGTTAAAGTCTCCGATTATTATTGTGTGGGAGTCTAAGTCTCTTTGTAGGTCACTCAGGACTTGCTTTATGAATCTGGGTGCTCCTGTATTGGGTGCATATATATTTAGGATAGTTAGCTCTTCTTGTTGAATTGATCCCTTTACCATTATGTAATGGCCTTCTTTGTCTCTTTTGATCTTTGTTGGTTTAAAGTCCGTTTTATCAGAGACTAGGATTGCAACCCCTGCCTTTTTTTGTTTTCCATTTGCTTGGTAGAGCTTCCTCCATCCCTTTATTCTGAGTCTATATGTGTCTCTGCACGTGAGATTGGTTTCCTGAATACAGCACACTGATGGGTCTTGACTCTTTATGCAATTTGCCAGTCTGTGTCTTTTAATTGGAGCATTTAGCCCATTTACATTTAATGTCAATATTGTTATGTGTGAATTTGATCCTGTCATTATGATGTTAGCTGGTTATTTTGCTCATTAGTTGATGCAGTTTCTTCCTAGCATCGATTGTCTTTACAATTTGGCATGGTTTTGCAGTGGCTGGTACCGGTTGTGCCTTTCCATGTTTAGTGCTTCCTTCAGGAGCTCTTGTAAGGCAGGCCTGGTGGTGACAAAATCTCTCAGCATTTGCTTGTCTATAAAGGAATTTATTTCTCCTTCACTTATGAAGCTTAATTTGGCTGGATATGAAATTCTGGGTTGAAAATTCTTTTCTTTAAGAATGTTGAATATTGGCCCCCACTCTCTTCTGGCTTGTAGAGTTTCTGCCAAGATATCCACTGTTAGTCTGATGGGCTTCCCTTTGTGGGTAACCCGAACTTTCTCTCTGGTTGCCCTTAACATTTTTTCCTTCATTTCAACTTTGGTGAATCTGACAATTATGTGTCTTGGAGTTGCTCTTCTTGAGGAGTATCTTGTGGTGTTCTCTGTATTTCCTGTATTTGAATGTTGGCCTGCCTTGGGGAAGTTCTCCTGGATAATATCCTGCAGAGTGTTTTCCAACTTGGTTCCATTCTCCCCATCACTTTCAGGTACACCAATCAGACATAGATTTGGTCTTTTCACATGGTCCCATATTTGTTGGAGACTTTGTTCATTTCTTTTTACTCTTTTTTCTCTAAACTTCTCTTCTCGCTTCATTTTATTCATTTGATCTTCAATCACTGATACCCTTTCTTCCAGTTGATCGAATGGTTTGTGCATTTGTCACGTAGTTCTCGTGCCGTGGTTTTCAGCTCCATCAGGTCATTTAAGGACTTCTCTACACTGGTTATTCTAGTTAGCCATTCATCTAATCTTTTTTCAAGGTTTTTAGCTTCTTTGCAGTGGGTTTGAACTTCCTCCTTTAGCTTGAAGAAGTTTGATTGTCTGAAGCCTTCTTCTCTCAACTTGTCAAAGTCATTCTCCATCCATCTTTGTTCCGTTGCTGGAGATGAGCTGTGTTCCTTTGGAGGGGGAGAGGTGCTCTGATTTTTAGAATTTTCACTTTTCTGCTCTGTTTTTTCCCCATCTTTGTGGTTTTATCTACCTTTGGTCTTTGACGATGGTGACATACAGATGGGGTTTTGGTGTGGATGTCCTTTCTGTTTGTTAGTTTTCCTTCTAACAGTCAGGACCCTTAGCTGCAGGCCTATTGGAGTTTGCTATAGGTCCACTGCAGACCCTGTTTCCCTGGGTATCAGCAGCAGAGGCTGCAGAACAGCAAATATTGCTGAATAGCAAATGTTGCTGCCTGATCATTCCTCTGGAAGCTTTGTCTCAGAGGGGTACCCAGCCATGTGAGGTGTCAGTCTGCCCCTACTGGGGGTTGCCTCCCAGTTAGGCTACCCAGGGGTCAGGGACCCACTTGAGGAGGCAGTCTGATCGTTTTCAGATCTTAAACTCCATGCTGGGAAAACCACTACTCTCTTCAAAGCTGTCAGACAGGGACATTTAAGTCTGCAGAGGTTTCTACTGCCTTTTGTTTGGCTATGCCCTGCTCCCAGAGGTGGAGTCTACAGAGGCAGGCAGGCCTCCTTGAGCTGTGGTGGGTTCCACCCAGTTCGAGCTTCCTGGCAGCTTTGTTTACCTACTCAAGCCTCAGCAATGGTGGGCACCCCTCCCCCAGCCTCGCTGCCACCTTGCAGTTGGCTCTCCAACTGCCATGCTAGCAACAAGCGAGGCTCCATGGGCATGAGACCCTCCAAACCAGGCATGGGATATAATCTCCTGGTGTGCCATTTGCTAAGACCATTGGAAAAGTGCAGTATTAGGGTGAGAGTGAACTGATTTTCCAGGTGCTGTCTGTCACAGCTTCCCTTGGCTAGGAAAGGGAATTCCCTGACCCCTTGCACTTCCTGGGTGAGGCAATGCCTTGCACTTCTTCGGTTCATGCTCAGTGGGCTGCACCCACTGTCCTGCACCCACTGTCTGACAAGCCCCAGTGAGATGAACCTGGTACCTCAATTGGAAATGCAGAAATCACCCGTCTTCTGCGTCGCTCACACTGGGTGCTGTAGACTGGAGCTGTTCCTATTCAGCCATCTTGCATTTTAGTATCTTAAAAATATTGTTTTCGTTGACCATCCCCTGCATCTCTGGCCTGAAAAAAAATGCAAACAAGCAAACAACAAACCAAATCCCACAAAACTCCAATAACCTTACATTTGTGCACCTGGTCAAAACTTCCTTCCACTCATGCACACAATTTCTAGGCTTGGCTTATATTATAATATGTGTCTAATAAAGTTAAGATTGAAGAGGGCTTAGAAAAATGTCTATAAAACATGCAGAAATATACAGATCTAAAACAAACCAGTTGAGAATAGCTCTACAAAGCAGAAGGTACAACTTTAAAGAAAAAAGAAAAAGTCGCTTCTTTGGAAAAATAAAAACAGTGTATATAGGCTGTTGGTCAGCGCTTCCATCCTCTTTGGGAGAGATGATGCAGTGGGCTTGGTGAGGAAACCTCATTCTATCTTTGTGAGAAATTTTTAGTTAAGGTAGAGTGAAAGAGGGAATCTGAGTTAGTAGGAGCCCTTATAGACAATCTATATTTGATAAGGAGGTTTAAAAATGAAAACAATTCACTTACATGCACAAGCCTTTATTCTAAGAAAGCTCATGTTGTACCAGGGAGAAGTTTTGCTGGCCTGGAACCGTAACTCGATCTCTCCCACTGTACAGATCACTTCCAAATTGCTGGTCCATGGAGAAGTATTATCTTTCAAAAATGATATAAACAAGATAAAAGCACAGGATCTATACAAAAATACTACAAGTAAAAATAAAGAAAAGAACAGGGAAAACAAATAACAGTCAAAGAACATTCACTTGAAAAATATTACTAAGGAGTGTATAAAAATTGAGACCAAACATATTGCCTTGACTTAAAAAAACAAATAAAATATAAATCTTTTACAAGTGTGATTTCAGAGTAGAAATCTGGGCCCATAGAAAAGATATAATGATGACCAAAGGAGATAAATAGAAAGAACTATAATTCATATTTGAAGGAGGAGAACAAAACATACCATTCTAGTTATAAAGACCATTTTGTAAGTAGCACTGCTGAAACTAGGCACTGCTGAAAATGCAGTAAAGTATGTGGAGGATGGGATGGAGAAAATTCTTCAAGATGAAGTGGTAATGAACAAAGCTTTAAAAATAGAAATATACTGAGCACAAAGAAAATTCAGGACATGAAGAAAATAGGTGGCTTTGAAGAAGAGAATAAAAAATAGAAGAAATATTTTAATATTGTATTTATTTTCTATTGCTATATAATAACAAACTCCACAAATTTAGCAACTCAAAACAAGACTCATCTATTATCTTACAGTTTCTGCAGTTTAGAAATCCAGGCTTCGCAGCAACGTGGATGGAGATAGAGGCCGTAATCCTCAGCGAACTAACACAGGACAGAAAACCAAATACTGTATGTTCTCACTTAGAAGTGGGAGCTAAACACTGAGCACACATGGACATAAACATGGGAACAATGGATTCTGTGGCACTAGAGAAGGGAGAGAAGGAAGAGAACATGGATTGAAAAACTACCTGTTGTGTACTTTGTTCACTACCTGGGTGCAATATACCCATGTAACAAGCCTGCACACGTACCCCTGTATCTAAAATAAAAGCGAAGAAGTAGAAGGAGAAGGAGGAGGAGGAGGAGGAGAAGGAGAAGCAGCAGCAGCAAGAAGGGGAAGAAGGGGAAGGGGAAGGAGAAGGGGAAGGAGAAGGAGAAGGGGAAGGAGAAGGAGAAGGGGAAGGAGAAGGAGAAAGAGAAGAAGGAGAAGAAGAAAGAAATCCAGTGTGGTTCAGCTGGGCTCTCTGATTAGGGTTTCAGCAGTCTGAAATGAGAGTTGACCAACTGTGCTCTCATCTGAAGGATTTGGAGAAGAATCACCTTCTAAGCTGATTCAGATTGTTGGTTAAATTCCATTTGTTGAGTTGTAGGTCTGCTGTCCTTGTTTTCTGCTGCTAGCTGTAGGCCACTGATAATGTTCAGAGGTTGCCTGCATTCTGTTCCCTGTCATGTGGCCTGTCTGCCCCCAAAGCCAGCAACCATCTACCAAATTCTTGTGCTTCTATTCTCCCTGACTTTGTGTTAAGCCATCAATTGGAGAAGACTCTCTGCTTTTAAAACGGCTCAAGAGATTGGATTTGGTCCACCCAAATAAGCCACTTATTGTAAGATCAACTGTGCCTTACAATAAAACATAATCACAGGAAAGATAATTTATCATTATCACATATTACAGAGCTTAAAGTGTGGAATATTTGGAATTATTTTTAGAATCCTGCCTACTGAAAGAATATAACTATAAAAAAATTCCTCCTGAATACTGAATGTTCTCAAAACAAAGAAATGATAAATGTTTGAGATGATACTGAATGTTCTCAAAGAAATGATAAATGTTTGAGATGATAGATAGAATAATTACCCTGATCTGATCACTGTATATTATATGAAATATCACTATATACCCCATAAATATGTACAATTATTATATGTCAAATACAAAATTAAAAATAAAATAAATTTTAAAATTCTTCCAAGATAAAGGAAGAATTAAATCTATAGTTTGAAAGAGCACATTGTCTTTAAAAATAGACACAGAATGATAAAGAATGAGAAAAACATTGTCTCTGCCTATAGCTAAAAGAAAGATCAACTCACCCAGAAGCGTAAAAATTCAAATCAGCCCCAGACTTCTCCAGAGTGACATTAAATGCCAGAATGGAGTTTAGTATTGCCTGTGAAGTTCTCGGGGAAAGAAAGTGTAACTAAACAAAACTATATTTTTGCTTATTTATGCAAACCATATCTAACAAAACTATTATTTAAACATAAGCACAGATAAACATTTAAAAATATGACAGTAAACAAGTAATATACTTTCAGTTAAATTTCCTTGAAAAAAGTATTAGACAAGTGACTTTGGCCAACCAAGTAATGAATAGAGATACTCCAAAAAGGATCTTATATTCACATAATGTTAACTGTTACAACAAATATACTCCCCCAAATGTCAATGGCTTAACATATAAAAGTTTATTTACTCCTGATATCATTGTCCACATTGTGACAAGAACTTCAGCTCCTTCCATGCTGTAACACTGACTAACAAAGAGAGGGGAGAGGATCATGTGAAGTTTAATGCCAAGGTCAGGAAATGATGTATATCTTATTAGTTAGAACCTAACCTGGTGGCCTCAACCTAACACAAAGGGATGTTGGTAGACATAATCTTCCTGTGTGCTCAAGAAGACAAAATGGAATTGATGCTCATCTAGCAATAGGACTAGATCCCAGAATCTTCTCTTCTCATCACAATATATGTTTCAATCTTCTTCCCTCAGAAAGAATATATCCATTCCCTAAGGAGGATAATCTCGAATTCCATCCATTCACTACACCCAGTTCAAAGTCAAGGTGGTACATCATCTTATCTTTTTATCAGGTTCAGTTGTGGCTCCTTGAGCTCTCAATACAAATAAAAAAATTAAATTCTAAATTATTAAATAAAAATACAGACATCTAAATAGATAAAAATATATTTTAAGAACATATGTCATCTTCTCCCCTACACTGAGTACGTAGCGGTAGATGGGTCCCATCATGGCCTTCTGTTAAGACGTGGTGTGTGGAAGGGAGCCTCAACCTAAGTATAGAGTCTTGGCCCACCTGTACCTTATGGTTGGTCCAGTGATCATTTTCTCAGTGCCTTATTAACATAATTGGGATGGATAACCTTAGTAGTAGGCAGTTCCTTCACATTGCTTCCAGGACTAGTGGAATAAGAGCTATAATATCAGGAAAAAAACAAGTTGAGGCCCCTAAAATGGTCCCTTTTCCACAGTCAACATGTTTAATAAAAATGCCATATTCTGAGTGTAATGGCTTCAAGACTCAACTAAGGCATTATCTTGGCGAGGATATCCTGCAGATCTGGGAAAAGCCCTTTAACAATGTGGTGTATACACTGAAACAATAGTCATCATATGTTAGTTCTGTGATTGTAGAATCCTGAATGCCTGACTACAGAACATCAAGTGACTAAGTGACCAGAACTGCTTATCATGTCCCAGGTATTGTCAGGCCAACAAATCATAAGATAAAGTGGGTACAGCAGCAATCCACTGCACAACAGAAATGGTACATTTGAGATGAAGCCCAAGCAGGCATGGAGGGCACACATAAGTCACAGACCCAGGAGTCCCTGAGAGTATCTGAGTTATTGTAATAGAATCCTGCAGAACATTCCTTCAGACCAAGGAATCCACGTTATGGTGAAGAAAATGCCACAATGGACACATGGCCAGATGATTCATCAGTCCTACTATATACACATACATCATAAACCCTTATGCTGTCAACCTGATAAAACATTGCAATAGCCTCATGAAGGCTCAGCTAAGGCACAAGAATAGCCATGAAACCCTGTGATTGGGGGTGCTGTCATTCAAGATGTGTTATATATGTTGAAGCCACAGCTGTTATGCAATGATGTACCTCTGATAGACAGAAAACATGGACCTGGTACCCAAGGGGAGGAAGTCAGAGTGGCCTCTGTCATTCAGTAGCCTTCATGGTGACTTTGTGCTTCATACCCCCCACAACTGTACTACTTGCTAGCCTAAAGATTCTTGTTCCTGGATGGATTCCTTCTACCAGGGACAAAGCAATGATTTTAGTAAACCTAAAGTTATAGCCACTGCATAGTCATTTTGAGCCCCTCATGCCAGTTGATCAGCAAGCAGAGAAAGAACTTTGAGAATCAGAAGAGACAGGTGTGCCTATAATAATGGCAGCAGGGTGGAGTATGTCTGGAACTCAGGAGCTTCACTGAGACATCACTTGCTCTTTCTATATTTAGTAAAAACCATAAATGGATAATTGCAGCAACTGTGACCTGACACGGGCTTGACAATTAGGAGCTCAGACCCCTCAGGCATGATGGTCTGGGCTACGCAATTAGGCAAACAACCACCAACACCAGTGGAAATGCATGCTGAAGGAGAAGGTATATATATAGAAGAAGTAGTGGGAAGCAACCAACTGTAATAACACGAGCTACAGTTTAACCCACTAGACTTTCCACATTTTTATTAACTTGTTTGTTTTTGTTTTAGAAATTGTGACAAGCTATCAGTTTAAATAAAGACGTACAAGGGATGGACTAAGCAGATAAGTTACTGCCTCACTCATATCCCTTGGACCCACCACTTTGGCATGCTCCAGCCCACTTCCAATCACCAATGTATTTATTTCTGTGCCTAAAGGCTTTTTAGGCTTTTTCCAGAGCTGAAAAAGATGTTCTGCTTGTGCATGCAACAGTCTAGAAATGTCCAGGGCTCTATTACCCCTGAGCACAGCTGTCAACCAATGTTTGGAGGGCATTGGTATATCACTAACCTAGCATCTTTACTTCTTGTGTGGTGTATTAAGACAGGATTCTTCAGAGAAACAGAACCATGTACACATATGCATGAGAAAGAGAGAGAGAGAAAGAAAGGGAAAGAGAGAGAGAGGAAGATTTTACAGAATTTGCTTATGTGATTGTAGGGACTGGTAAGTATTAAATTTGTAAGGTAGGCCAGCAGGCTGGAAGTTCAGGTAAGAGTTAAATGTTGTAGTCTTGAATCTGAAATCTTCAGGACACTCCAGTAGGCTGGAAATTCAGGCATGTTGTCTATGCTGTAGTCTTCTGCTTTGATGACTACTGATTGTAGACTTCACAGCAACAACTAGACTAGCGTTTAACTAGACACCTGGGCTCCATAGCCTAGCCAAGTTGACATATAAAATGAGCCATCACACGTGGCTTATGTTTTACACTATTTCACAGCATTTTCCCATAGGATTTAGTCGTCCACTGTGATGACTTAATAAACTATTTATTGTCTTTCTTCTCTTCCTTTTATCACTAGACCACTCCAATAAGCCTCTCAATAATGGCATTTTCTGTACCTCCAAAACAAACTATGTGCATTTGAATTCTTGGAGAATTATTTACTAAATTTTGAAATATTTGTAGGAGTCAGGCCTTTTGTAATAGAGAAGATACATAAATTATATAATTTATTGGATCTTTCTCACAAACTATCACAGGTTTCAACTATTATGAATGTTATTTTATAGGCAACCGAAGAGTCCTGTGGACACAGAGAATACTGGAGGCTCACCCAAGTTGGCAGGCAGAGGAGATGGAGGGGGGGAATGTGAAAAACCACACATCTGATCCCATCTAGAGGTCCCCATGTTCCTC
The DNA here is from genome assembly GCF_029281585.2 of Gorilla gorilla gorilla. Taxonomy (NCBI): domain Eukaryota; kingdom Metazoa; phylum Chordata; class Mammalia; order Primates; family Hominidae; genus Gorilla; species Gorilla gorilla. The sequence goes on along the minus strand of NC_073231.2, from coordinate 97,646,468 downwards.
CATGAGCCTTGGAAGGAAGTTTAGAAACTGGCAGATACTTTGATGTGGTTTTGAAGGAGCCCAGGCAGCAAATTGGCACCAGCATGCTGGCACTCCCAGCAATTCCCTGGCATCACGGGCTGGTGCTGACAGGGCTGCTGCAGGCTGTGTTGATGCTAACTTGAGACAAACAACAAAACCTTTATTTGTCTTGCTACCCTGGGGAGGGAAGGCAGGCTGGTGAGGCACTACCTCATTTCAATCTTCTTTTGTTTTGTCTTGAAACTAGGGGACTAAGTGTAGGATACGGAAAGGAATGGCAAAGAAATATGGGTTATAAACCAACTGACATGTTAAAACCATTTTTAAGAATTAATGTGTCTAAATGCATAAATAAGCATGAGAGAACTCAGGTACTATGAAAATCAAGGTAAGCAAACAGATAATGATGTTAAGGGAGTTAGGTCTTCCTGTTTTCTCATATTCCAATTTGATGATACTAGTGCAAAGACTTTGGTTGTATGGACAATGGGATCACCCTGACATATCCATTTATGTTCCTGTGTGTAGAAAAATGACCAATATTTATTTAACTCTAATTAAATACCACACATTGTGCTAAAGACCTTACCGTTGTTGACTCAGTTAAGCCTCTCAATACTCCTATAACATATATTATTTTATATCAATTTTACAGAAGAGAGACCGAGGTTTAGTAAGTACTAGGAAAACTGGTGCAAAACTTATACTGCCTATTATTGGAATAGTCAGATTTGAACTCAGGTCCATCAAAGCTCTTAATTCCTTAGGACATTGTGCATTTATGAATGAGAATATGATATAGCTACTGGGACTCCACTGGCCAAAGAGAAATAAGAAATCATCTAATATGGATGGCTTCTTAGCAAGGTATAACCCAGGCATTGGGAAGAGTTCAGCTCTCATGGGCAGGGATTTTTCTTTGAGAGTAAGTTTAATCTTAACATTATGGAAGACCATATGGACCTCTGACAGTTGTATGCACTAAATCTACTAATCACAACCTTCTGAGCATTTTATATCAAAGCACTCCCTTTACCTGCACAACAGCACAAATTTTCAGTGGCATTATTGTAGTTGATATTTTGCATCTGAATGAAGGATTCATTCATCTTAAGTAGTTATTCTGCTTTGGGAGGCCAAGGCCAGCGGATCACAAAGTCAGGAGTTTGAGAACAGCCTGGCCAACATAGTGAAACCCTATCTCTACCAAAAATAAAAAAAATTAGCTGGGCATGGTGGTGGGCACCTGTAATCCCAGCTACTTGGGAGGCTGAGGCAGGAGAATCGCTTGAATCCAAGAGGCAGAGGTTGCAGTGAACTGAGATCGCACCACTGCACTCTAGCCCGGGCGACAGTGTGAGACTCTATCTCGGAAAAAAACAAAAAAAAGTAGTTATTCTAGTGCAAGGAACAATTCAAGGAAGAGGAAAATGAGGAAGTTGAACAACTTTTCCCAGACAAGCCGTAGTGAACCCTTTAGAATCAGACACCATTTGTTGTCAGCCATAATCAGGCCACATTAAGTATTTTACATTTCATAATATGTGTGATCCTGTTCTTTTATCTAGGTAGCTATGAATTATTGTAGGTATAATCCAATTGACTGTTATAGAAATATGTATTTCTACTTTAATTTTAATTTTATTTATTTATTTATTTATTTATTTATTTTTGAGACAGAGTTTCACTCTTGTTCCCCAGGCTGGAGTACAATGGTGCGATCTTGGCTCACTGCAGCCTCTGCCTCCTGGGTTCAAGTGATTCTCCTGTCTCAGCCCCCCAAGTAGCAGGAATTACAGGCATGCACCACCACTCCCGACTAATATTGTATTTATAGTAGAGACGAGGTTTCACCATGTTGGTCAGACTGGTCTTGAACTCCTGACCTCAGGTGATCCACCCGTCTTGGCCTCCCAAAGTGCTGGGATTACAGGCATGAGCCACCACGTCCAGCAAAATACATATTTCTACTTTTAGATCCTTCACTTAGCAACTGAAGAGACTCTCAATTGTTATAAAAGAAAATCAAAAGAATAAACAGTGGGTTTTGCCAAAGGTATTCATGTGCAAAAATACTGTTCTACTTCTCCTCGAATGTTCTGTGTGCCAAGGCTAGTACTGAGCCAGCTTTAGGAAGCTTGGTGAATCCCATGGCCTCCAGCTCCATCCCTTGCCCCTGATTGTCCAGGAAGTGCAGGCCAATTGTTTGCCTTCAGTGCACTGTTGGTGCCGTATTTGTTTTGGTATCTCTGAGATAGTAACTACAGTGAATGTGGGAATAAATGTCAGGTTGTTAATGTTTTTGTTTCAGTTCACATCAAAAGATCTTTTTCAAGTGCTAATAGCTGCCAACCATTTACTCTTTATATAATTAGAATAAGAGTTTTTTTTATATGAAAAAATCTAGACAGGACACCATTCTTTTGTGGTGTATGGTTTATTTTACACAGTGCAAGGGAAATCAAGGAAATTGTGTTGGCCAGCAGTAAACAGAAAAGAAATCATCAGATCTTCAACAAAATAACCATTATCTGGAGCAAAAAGTTGTTTTGATCTGCTCCTATCCTAAATCAGCGTAGCATTCACCATCAGAAATGCAAGGGATCCCACGACACTTTTAAGTAGACATAAAACCCCTTTACACTTAACTGATATAATTTTTAAGAAACTTTTTCTTTTGAAATAATTTCAAACTTATGGGAAGTTTAGAATAAAATGAAGTTCTGTATACCCTTTTCTCAGAATCACCTAATGTTAACATTTTGCTATACTTACTGTTTTTCTGTCTCTATCTCACACCCCCATTGTGTGTGTATGTGTGTATATGCATGTATATTTGTGTGTATCTGTATTTCTTTTCTGAACCATTTGAGAATAAGTTGAGAATATCACGCTCCTTTACTCTTAAATATTTCAGGGTATGTATCCCAAGAACAAGGATATTTGTATACATAATCTTAGCACATTGATGAAAATCAGGAAATTTAACATTAGTACAATACCATGATCAAATCTGAAGACCTTATTTTAAAAATGTCAGTTGTCATAATATCCTTTATGGTGATTTTTTTTTTTTTTTGGCTCAGGATCCAATCCCAGGGTGCTTATTGTATTTATTAGCTTTTGTGTTTTTTAATAGTGAATGCCATTTATTTTGTAGTCTGTTCCTCAATTTGCATTTGTCTAATGTTTCCCCATGAGTGGATTCCAGGTTATGCATTTTGGACAGAAATGACACATCGATTATGTCGGGTCTTCCTCAGAGCCTAACATCAGTAGGCACTTTGTCCTGCTATCTACTAGGCTTCTCTACTATGCCATTGATATTTTTCCTATCTTTGTAAACAACAAATATGATTTTTTAACAACAAGAGGCATTTTGTTTTAAAAGTTGTTTCTGAATTTTGTCAAAGCCCTTTTCTGCATCTATTGAGATAATCATGTGGTTTTTGTCTTTGGTTCTGTTTATATGCTGGATTACGTTTATTGATTTTTATATGTTGAACCAGCCTTGCATCCCAGGGATGAAGCCCACTTGATCATGGTGGATAAGATTTTTGATGTGCTGCTGGATTAGGTTTGCCAGTATTTTATTGAGGATTTTTGCATCAATGTTCATCAAGGATATTGGTCTAAAATTCTCTCTTTTTGTTGTGTCTCTGCCAGGCTTTGGTATCAGGATGATGCTGGCCTCATAAAATGAGTTAGGGAAGATTCCCTCTTTTACTATTGATTGGAATAGTTTCAGAAGGAATGGTACCAGCTCCTGCTTGTACCTCTGGTAGAATTCGGCTGTGAATCCATCTGGTCCTGGACTTTTTTTGGTTGGTAAGCTATTAATTATTGCCTCAATTTCAGAGCCTGTTATTGGTCTATTCAGAGATTCAACTTCTTCCTCGATTAGTCTTGGGAGGGTTTATGTGTCCAGGAATTTATCCATTTCTTCTAGATTTTCTAGTTTATTTGCATAGAGGTGTTTATAGTGTTCTCTGATGGTAGTTTGTATTTCTGTGGGATTGGTGGTGATATCCCCTTTGTCATTTTTTATTGCATCTATTTGATTCTTCTCTCTTTTCTTCTTTATTAATCTTGCTAGTGGTCTATCAATTTTGTTGATCCTTTCAAAAAACCAGCTCCTGGATTCATTGATTTTTTGAAGGGTTTTTTATGTCTCTATTTCCTTCAGTTCTGCTCTGATTTTAGTTATTTCTTGCCTTCTGCTAGCTTTTGAATGTGTTTGCTCTTGCTTCTCTAGTTCTTTTAATTGTGATGTTAGGGTGTCAATTTTAGATCTTTCCTGCTTTCTCTTGTGGGCATTTAGTGCTATAAATCTTCCTCTACACACTGCTTTGAGTGTGTCCCAGAGATTCTGGTATGTTGTGTCTTTGTTCTCATTGGTTTCAAAGAACATCTTTATTTCTGCCTTCATTTCATTATGTACCCAGTAGTCATTCAGGAGCAGGTTGTTCAGTTTCCATGTGAACAGGCAACCTACAGAATGGGAGAAAATTTTTCAAACCTACCTATCTGACAAAGGGCTAATATCCAGAATCTACATGAACTCAAACAAATTTACAAGAAAAAAACATACAACCCCATCAAAAAGTGGGCGAAGGATATGAACAGAGACTTCTCAAAAGAAGACATTTATGCAGCCAAAAAACACGTGAAAAAATGCTCATCATCACTGGCCATCAGAGAAATGCAAATCAAAACCACAATGAGATACCATCTCACACCAGTTAGAATGGCAATCATTAAAAAGTCAGGAAACAACAGGTGCTAGAGAGGATGTGGAGAAATAGGAACACTTTCACACTGTTGGTGGGACTGTAAACTAGTTCAACCATTGTGGAAGTCGGTGTGGCGATTCCTCAGGGATCTAGAACTAGAAATACCATTTGACCCAGCCATCCCATTACTGGGTATATACCCAAAGGATTATAAATCATGCTGCTATAAAGACACATGCACACATATGTTTATTGCGGCACTATTCACAATAGCAAAGACTTGGAACCAACCCAAATGTCCAACAATGATAGACTGGATTAAGAAAATGTGGCACATATACACCAGGGAATACTATGCAGCCATAAAAAATGATGAGTTCATGTCCTTTGTGGGGACATGGATGAAGCCGGAAACCATCATTCTCAGCAAACTATCGCAGGGACAAAAAACCAAACACCGCATGTTGTCACTCATAGGTGGGAATTGAACAATGAGAACACGTGGACACAGGAAGGGGAACATCACACACCAGGGACTGTTGTGGGGTGGGGGGAGGGGGAGGGATAGCATTAGGAGAGATACCTAATGGTAAATGACGAGTTAATGGGTGCAGCACACCAACATGGCACATGTATACATATGTAACAAACCTGCACATTGTGCACATGTACCCTAAAACTTAAAGTATAATAATAATAAAAAAAGATATATATATATATATATATATATAAGTTGTTTCTATGCTAGGGTATATGTAGAAATACAGAATAAAGCAACTTGAGCCAAGGACTGAGGAGAGTACCTAGGTTCTTCTCTTTGGGCTTTAGAGATCACGTGAAATCTTTTTTCCTAGTAGAGATAAAGTAACTCAACACTAGTTTTCCTTACTGGGAGAAACACCTGATGGAATTTAAGTTGCCTCAAGAAAATGTCATTGTTTCCCATTTAAGCAAATCAGGAATTTACCAAATTTGTTTTATAGTTGAGCTAGCCGGGAACAATTGGTGTGGTGACCAAAGAACAGAGTTGAAAACTTCCAATTTCTTATTTATTTCACTTCATTTGTATTGACATAGTAAAATACTGTAGGATGCATATGTCTGTCATTTTCTCTTCTAATTCCACTATGAAAACAACTTCAGTGGAGAATCACCCCTAGAATCCTTGAAATAAAGATTCTTATAAAGTAATAGAAGATACAAGAAACGTTGAAAATTAGGACTGAGATTCTCAAATTTAATGGATTAATGTTTCTTCTATCATTTTCAGAAGTATAATCAACAAATATTTCCTAATAAACTTAGATAACATCAAATATCACATATTATTAATCCCAGTAGTATCAAAAAGGAAAAAGTGTTTCATGTAAATGTCTCAGTCAACAGGATCTGTAGGCTCTATGAAGTCTCTATTCCATTAAGCTGTAATATGGTTTTATTGCTGGACATCACTGGCTGAAGCTATATGTTCTGAGGTTAAATCTTGCTATTAAATGCCCAAATTGTTTCTCACTTTTGTCTTGCATCTAAAAAAAAAAAACCTGCTATTTGGGGGAATAGTTCTATCCAAAGGCAGTGGCATTTGTACTTTCCCATTTTCTTGGAGAATAATTTACAGTCTTTCTATAATCACCTTTTCTATGGTGACACTGGTTGAGAGGCGAATTTTCAGTCTTAGGAAGTGTCCTTACCCCAAAGCTTTTTACCTTAGATGGATATATTTCAAAAAAAATTTTGTAAATATAAAAGGAAATGTAATAAAAAGGTAAACAGTCAGAAATGAGAAATAGTGGGTATTTTTTAAAGCATAAGGACAGAAAAGCAATATTTTAATTTGAGACTGAAAACAAATAATTTTATGAGAGTTTTATTTTCCCTGTATGTATATGAGAGAGAGGAAAAGAGAAAGAGATCTTTGACAAATCTTTATTTCTATGTTTCAAAGTTATTCAGCTGAATAATTAAGATCTGGCTTGTCTTCCTCCTCCACTAGGACATGGTCATGTTTAAGATGAATAACCTTTAGTGGATCCTTTAATGGTCTTTAAGAAAAATTGTCATATAAGCAAGGAATTAGCATACATTAAACTAAAATACGTAAGGTCATAATCTACTTACAGTTTTTAAGTTGTGTGGCATTTGCTTGGGATGGTGGGAACATACAGAGCAAGAGGCATCTACTCCTGGGAATTTGAGATTGTTCACTAAACTTTATTCAAGCTTTAGGCACAAATCAATATCATCAGAGTTCAATGCCTGGATCAATGCAGTATAACATCCAGTGACAGCAATAATTACTAATCACTTGCTGCTGATGTGAAGGGAAAGCAGAATCCATTTTATTTAGCATAAGCAGTTTTTGAACATTCACATTTGGGTTTAGTTACTTTGCAAAATGAACAAAAACTGAACAGCAGCAATATTACGCAGCTTGCATTAAGCATCAACATTCTGTTGATATATATAGTCTAAGTAATTTGTGAATTTCATTTATTTCTCTGTAATACTGTATTCAAATTGCATTACCTTCCCAGGACTGTTAACATACTCTTGATGGATTGATTTTTTTTAAATTGCTATCACTTCCAAATAGACTTTCTTAGTGTTTTGTAGTCATTTCAATGAATCTTTGGTCTTGATAACAATCTGTTTTAGATGAAATTACATTATGTCCTATGTTTACTCAAATCTTAAGAAGGACTTTATCACAAAACTGGAAATTAGAGGGAAATAATCTCTCTTGAAAAACAGATTAGAATTATGCCAGTGATAGGTACCCAGAGACATTTAGTTCCGTTTATTCTCTTAGCTTTGCTCATTGAGTCTTGAATTTTTTTTTTTGATTCAAACATATTCTTATATAAAACATACTCCCATAGGCAACATCTTGGAGAAAAAACAGTACATATCAGCCTGGTATGTCAGAGAGAGTTACTTTCCCCACTTTTACCTTGAAGGAGAATATCTAAATCTCCAAGGGCACTGGTGTAAAAATGAAATCCCAGATAGTCTGATATAAATGTTTCCTAAATTGTCTTTGAAAACTTTAATCATTAAATGATTAGTTTTGCTATTTTTATTAAAGCTTTGGATATTATCAGAGGAATAACTGTAAATATAAAGATTAGTCCATTCTAATCTTCAACCACAGTCGAGCTCACAACATTCATCAACCACAACTTTGGGCTTAGTCAGCTCTATTTTTTCATTTATTTGAAGAGGTTATATCGGCAGGACTTATTAGATAGGGCTGATGCCCTGGTTTGTAGTTTAGGTGACTGAATAGAACCTGAAAAACAGAAATAGAGAAGCATGTTTAAAGTAAGCGATGATACATTACTTTGAACTTTGTTGAGTTTGAAGTTTCTACAGGATATTCAGGAGGAAATATCTAGCAGGCAGGCAGTTCTACATGTCCACTCCTGTTGATTTAGTTCAAGAACTGTCTTCTCTGGAAAACTTTCTTTTTTTTTTTGAGACGGAGTCTTGCTCTGTCTCGCCCAGGCTGGAGTGCAGTGGCGCATTCTCGGCTCACTGCAAGCTCCGCCTCCCGGGTTCACGCCATTCTCCTGCCTCAGCCTCTCCGAGTAGCTGGGTCTACAGGCGCCCGCCACCACGCCCGGCTAATTTTTTTTTTTTTTTTTTTTTTTGTATTTTTAGTAGAGAAGGGGTTTCACCGTGGTCTCAATCTCCTGACCTCGTGATCTGCCCGCCTCGGCCTCCCAAAGTGCTGGGATTACAAGCGTGAGCCACCGCGCCCGGCCTGGAAAACTTTCAGTGATCACCCAAGGTGAGTTGGTTACTCCTTTATTGTGCTCTCACAATAGTTTGTTTCTCTATTACTGCTCTTATCATCCTGTATTATCTTTTCTGCTTATGGTTCTGCCTCCACCACTAGCTGTAAGGTTCTTGAAGGCAGATATTGTGTCCTGTTTATTTTTGAAACATATAAAATCAAATATAATGCTTAACATACAGAAGGCACCAAATACATTTGGCAAGTGAATAAATAGATAAACATTTCTCTAAAGCTTTGAAGGTTTGTTTTTAAATTCTGTAGATGCAAAAAGGCCATTGCCATGACTACTCCAGGTCAGTTAAGAGATTCAAAGCACCTGATGTAGATAAGAATTATCATAAATCTCTGTACTCCTAGACTTTTTTTTTTCACCTAAAACACATTAATCTCAAGTGACAAAGCCACTTTAGCATTCATTTGCATATAGCACTACTTGTGTTATCAAGGCCGCTTGCAACTAGCAAAAGTCATTTATGCCGTTTGCAGCTTATGTTCACAGGGAATTTTGAATCTTTGTAATCCATTTGGCTGTAAAAGGTTTTTATGTTTAGAAAACTAAATTATGAGAATAGCAAGAGCAGGAATAATGTGGTTTGAAGATAACAGGAAGCAATGGATAAAAAGAAAGGTGACCGTAGCCTTTTGGAAGATGAGAGAAAGTTGAAGGCAGAAGAGATCAGGGAGCTCAACCTGGGAGTTTTTAAAACTTATTCTATAAAAGGATTGTGGAGAAGATAGACTCATATTAAATCTAGGGCTGATTTATGACTGGGGTGTGAATGGTTCTGTCAATCAGTGTTCCATCTGAAAATGGAAAGTACACTCAAGGTGATTTTAATCAGGATTTATTTACAACAGGTTGAGTGTGAATACAGCATTACCACAAGGGAAAATGCAGGAACTTGGAGACAGGTGGAACATTCCTAGGCTTGAAGAAATGAGCGAGAGGAGTCAGTTGCCTGAACCTGGAAGGATAGAGAGCTTCAGTCAAGGGGCATGCCCAGCCCAAGACAACATTGCAGACAGATATCAAAAGTAACAAATACCCGACCCTTACTCTTCTTCCTTGTCCTCTGCCCCAGTCTGCTAATCATGTTCCCCATTGACGGTCTTCAACTCGAAGCCAGAAGTCACAGGAACCCAGGTGATATGGTCGTTATAGGTCAGTTTTCCTGGCTGAGGACAGATGGAAAGGGTGCAGAGCAGATCTAGAAGGACAATAGGAAAACAATCATTTATCACAGTGGACGGAAGCAAATGATAATCTCTGCCATTTCCAATACATTGCCAACTTCATAAATATTTGTATTTGCTTTCTATTATAACACTTGTCTGTAAAATATACCTTTATTGGCAGAAATTCAGCCCTCCAAGTTGTGAAAAGAAATTCGGTTCACCAAATCATGAACAAGTCATTTCATTAAGTCTTAGTCACAAATATCCCAACTTTCCAGATCTGGGAGTTGAGTAGTTCTCATTGCATTACCCCTGATGCCAAAGGATTGCTCAGGATCTTTTATGGTGTATGCTAAACTGCAGCGGCAGGATGTTCCAACACTCTGGCTGAACTTATACTGAGTAAGCCTGGATTTAAAGTTCTGTGAGAGGCGTACATGCAGGTGATTCATAGCCACTGTCTTCTAGCAGTCACAATTGTGCAGAATTGGCAGTTCTTCCTCAATTCTGGGGGATTCTTAGGATTGTTCTAGTGTAGCAGTTGGCTCTGATAAAGACATTATCAAGGAAATGTGTAAGCCATTCCCTTGTGAACACACATTAGGTTGGTTGACATGGGAAAGATTTACTAATTTGCTGATTGCTCTTGGACATTAGCCAGTTGCCAGATAGAACTCAACTGCTAAGTTCTTGTTTCAATTTTTACCTGAAGGACTTTCAAAAGTCTCTGCTTGTTTGATCCTACCTACAAAATCCCATTATTCCAAACATAACTACCTGTAAATTTGGGATATCATATCTCATAGGATTGTTCTGAAGAGTAAACACATTAATGCATGTGGCACACTTAACAGAGTGCCAAAGAGGTAGCTATTTTTTATTTTATTAATTTAATATTACTATTATTGTTATTAGCTAAGTGCTAGTCTCATTTTAGATCTCTCACCAATATCTCTTTATTTCAGACATTCTGCCTTGACTTATGTAAGAAACCCCTGATTTATCCATCTTAGTTCTGCATATACCAGTATTTAACTCACAAATTCAAGGCAGGCAGTCCATGAACTGGTACATGATTACTTGTGGCCAGGAGGCAGGATAATTATAGACCTGAATCTATTTGTCTGGTATCCAAAAGCTCAGTACTGACTATTCCAGAGTTAGAGCCCAAGTAGGTAAGAGACATTACATCCCAGAAAATATGGCTAAGCCTTAAATGCAGGGTGTTTAGGTACTTCCTGAGTGACTGTTCCATCCAAGATGTACCTGGTTTCAGTTCATAGGTACATGGGGAAATGGGTTGGCGAGATAGAAAGTGCAGAATCTTTCAGCCACTATTGTGCTGGAGCTGGAAGTAAAATTGCAGTAATTTGGTTTTCCAGAGAAATGTGAGATGCTGGCACTTGCTAGTGAGGGACATGCATGAGACAAAATTAAGGATTAGAGACAGGTTTTGAGGATTAGGGAGCCAGTGTCCTCATAGACCATTTGCCTTAAGTCTTCTGCTGTCATGCTGGATACTACTGATGGAATTTTTTTGTCGGAGGGATGAGGTTGGGGCACTACTGCGCTCAAGAACATAGTCTCGTAATTCTTACTGATGGCCTGAACACAAAGAGCTACTATACTTTGTGGCCACCCTCTCCTATATGCTAACCAGTGGAGCTGGACCCGTGTCTTTGGCCCACTGATGGCATGAGGGGAACTTAAGCAATATTTTGGTTTTAGGTGTTTTTTGTTTGTTTGTTTGTTTGGTAATTGTTGTCTACTGTTTCCAACACTCATATGTTCCCTGGGAAGAGCTTCTCAGCATGTAAACTAATTGTTGCCTCTCCACAAACATGAACAAACTCCTGTCTATCTTAGTAGGGTTACTAGATTCTTGCCTGCAGCCTGAGTTCTTGAAAAGAACAACATGGAGATGAAAAGGTATAGTTTCTATTTAGCAGTTATCTTCTCACCTCTTAAAATGTATCTTTACTTAGATCTAAAGGCAGCCAAAATAATGAAAATTGTTTTAAAATGTGACTAATTTTGTTCTAGATGTATGTATGCATGGGTAAACATACATGCTGGTTCTTCTTGAGTTAACAATGAAAAATTATCTTTGCCTTGAATTATTCTAATGCAATGAAAGGTGAAACTTTTACTGTTTGATGATGTAAATAGTCTTTTCAAATCACTCCCAGAGAAAAAGTTTATTAGCTCTTCCTTGAGGCCTTTAAAGATTGCTAGTTTTCTTTGTTTATATCTCTCAGGGCATTAGCTTCTAATATGATGGTATTTTCTCTACCCTAGATATAAAAAACTTTGAAGCATGATACATTCATGTTTTCACTCAAACATATATAAGATTTATCTTTATTTCTTTGTTTCCATTTTTCCAAATAGATGGAAAGTCTACAGTTGTGAGAATAGGAAATGTGTGATTCTATTGAAGCACTCCTCACATTCCGCGTACTTTTTCTGTTTGGTTTTAGAAATAACTCATAATTTTATCTTAGCCAATAACATCCATATTAACTTCTGTATATTGTGGTTAGCTTAAAAGGATAATATTTTTTAAAAAAGGATAATATTTAAGCTTATATTATTGAGTAATCAAGATGGTTTGGTACCATATTAGGAAAAATGGAGATAAATTTTTCAAACAGCTTCATGATATCCTGGGCAGCCAAGTTGCCATCATTTGCTACGGCTGCCAAAGAGCTTTGTGGTCTTTTGTTTTTTGGCCTCTTGGTTTTAAAAAATAAGAACTGAGTTTCACAAAGGTGAAATGATTTTTTTTTTTTTTAATGGTCACGGAGCTCGATAGTGCTTCTGGGAAGGGTGATTCACAGTCTCTCAAGTTTTAGTTCACTGTTTCCTCTGTATGACCACACCATTATCAGAAACTAAGGAGTTCTAGAACTTCAGTGGTGTTTACTAGGGAGGAAAAACCTTAAGGTTTAAGGTCTTTGAAATCAAAAATCAATGAATGAAAATTTTCAGAATTTTGGAGGTTTGATTAAATTATTTGGTGATGATTGAAAATATAGGTCTATTATTATAATTGAGGACTTAAGGGAAAGAAAGCAATTGCAATTAATCTGAATAGAATTAATTACTTTTTCTTGTAAGAAAGTGGTGTCTCTGTGGCTAGGTTGTAACTTCTTAGAAAATCCGGGCGCAGTGGCTCATGCCTGTAATCCCAGCACTTTGGGAGGTCGAGGTGGGCGGATCACTTGAGGTCAGGAGTTCGAGACCAGCCTGGCCAATACGGTGAAACCGTCTCTCTACTAAAAATATAAAAATTAGCCAGGTATGGTGGTACGTGCCTGTAATCCCAGCTACTCAGGAGGCTGAGGCAGGAGAATTGCTTGAACACAGGAGGCGGAGGTTGCAGTGAGCCGAGATCGTGCCACTGCACTCCAGCCTGGGTGAAAGAGCGAGACTCTGTCTCAAAAGAAAAAAAGGAAGGAAGGGAGGGAGGGAGGGAGGAAATAACTATTTTATACTACTTGGCATCTTGCCAAGCACCCAGAAAAGTTCTATACACATTGTAGGGTGTGTACGAATATGTGATTGATGAATCAGGAAGAACTGAAAAGTAAAGAACTAATGTCAGTGTGCTTTGCCCAGTAAACAATTCACAGACTCCTATAACGGCTTTGGGAGGGTCTTGTCAATCTGAAGCCAGGTAGCATTACTGTATTCTGAGGTGTATACGTGTGTGTGTATGTGTGTGTGTATTAAACTAACATTTATTGAGAGTTTACAAGATTTACCCTCTGTTAGGTATTAGAATTGGGTTATTTTATTTAATCTTTATTACTCTCCTAAGAAATGCATTTTAAAACAAACCGCTCCCCCCCCACCCCTCACCAAAAAAAAAATGCGCATGGCTATCTCCTGCTCTAGGAAAGAGACGCAGATGCCCATTATGCCAACATGGTGAGAGTCTGGACTTACCAGAAAATCCAGAAGAAGTTTTCCCTGAATAAATTTGAAACAAATTGTCCAGTTTATAATGATCTAAAATGTTACAAATGACAGGAAATCTTTTAAACTTTTCTTAAATATAAAACCAATAAAGACATAGATTTTTAAAAATTGACAAAATTATACATATTTGTCATGTACAACATGATGTTTTAGAATATATATACACATTGTAGAATGGCTAAATTGGGCTAATATGCGTACTACCTCACATAGTTTTCAATTTTGTGGTGAGAATATAAAATCTACTCTCTTAGAATTTTTACAAATACAATATATTATTAACTGTAGTCACCATGCTGTACAATAGATTTATTGAATTTATTTCTCCTGTTTAACTGCAATTTTGCATCTTTTGACCTACATCTTCCCAACACCCTCTTTCACCACTGTCTCAGCCTCTGCTAACTACTGTTCTACTCTAGACTTCCACAAGTTCAACTTTTTAGTTAACAAGATTAGAAAATAAGTCCACACATACACGAGTTGATGCAAATTCGGGAGTGATGGTAACTAAAAGAAACATGAGATATGGTTTCTTAAGATCCTGAAAAAAGTCAAGCACACTGAGAAGAAATTTATGGCCCTTGACTGGTACCTGTAAAACTCTTATTTTGAGCACCTCAGCAACTATAACAATAATAAAAGCAACCTAGACATCAAGGTCAGCTAGTTGGTCTTTAAAAATATGAGTACCATACATAGCAAAGAAATTCAATTACAATAAAAATATTTATACCCAAACACATTCCACAGAAAATGTTTATTTAGTAAATGTGTTTTTCATTAAATGACCTCTCATATTACTGCCTGGAACAAAATATGTGCAATTTTCTCTTAATGACATCAAAATGGGACGTAACCATCTGCCTCATAGTATTTTCTATCAGTCATTTTTTATAATGAATGTAAAGTAATTTAAATGTCCCATATGATAATATTTATGATGTGGAAAGTAGTAGAATCTTTACATTCCGTGAATTTTTAATAGAATGGCTTCATGTCCACACGTGAATATCCTTGTTCACACGTCTCCAGCCTAACGTGGATGAGAGGATACTCTTGATGGCTTTTTCCTGCACTCCAATCTGCACCTTGTTTGGTTAAGCACTATAAAAAATGCTCTTATTCAGAATGTTGAGAAACAGTTCTTTCTTTCACAAAAGAATCACAACATTCTTTTTATTTTACCTGAAACTCATTCATCGCCATATGGACTAGAGCCCTGGGGACTTAATGAGCCTAGTGCAAAACAAACTTTGTGCAAACAGTGTTACACAGCAAGCTGGCATTTGCTCTAAGAGCATGGAATAAGAACCATGAGTCAGAAAGCACATTGCTTTTTCAGTTACTTCAAAAGAACAAGTACCTAAAAGAAGAAACTATCCCCCTAGGATAAAATGTTAAGTAACCAGCACCACACTGGTCATAGCATCACACAGTGGGTCTTCAGCAAGTATATGTTGCATTGAATTTGTTGCCTGAACTAAGATAAATGTTGGTGAAATGTGAAGGCGAAATGTGAAAAGCAAAACAAGTTCGCTTTTGAAATATGACCTCTTAGCCTTTACACAAGTTCATAATTGACTTAGCAGAATCCAAAATTACTATTTTAAAAATAACAAAATTATATTCATTTATTTATATAAATAGTTTTTCAAACAGGAGTGTGTCCATCAGCAGCAATATTAATCTGGATTTTATTAACCCAATGCCATGATTTCATTTTAACTCTCACCTCCACAACCAGTAATTAAGTACTTGGTGCTTTTCTCTATCTCTCTAGGCACTGGGATTTCCCTCAATACTTAATGGCCCTGTGAACTCTCTAATGACTCATTGCCAATGGGGTCCATACAGTAACTTTCATTGCCTCCACATCTCCTTCTCTCTATAAAAATGGAATTCATAAACGCAGGTGTGGAAACATAATTACGCACATAATGTTTTCCATCTCTTCCTAACAACTGCTTTACTTCATTCACATTGCAGCTTGTAAAGCTTTACTCTCAATGGAGCAACCCACAGGAGAACCTCACAGATGCTAAAAACACATACACACTATAAATTAATCTTTGCCACTTGAGAGCATTGAAGAAAAAGAAAAGAACTTGCATAGTCCAATGTAATGTATTAGACATCTAGTGACATGGCTTTATGTTTAAATTTATCTCAAAGTATACATACAGATACCAATTACCAACAGCAACAATGGAAAACTGATTCTTTCTGATTCATGTAGTCAAATAGTAAGTAGAGTTTACTCTGTTGTTTGGGAAAATGGCCACACTGTATTAAATAAATAGGACTGTATAACCAACCTATCTGAGAAATGATACATTGTGAATTTTTATCCATCCTGTTATTTAGGATGTGAAAAACATTCACATAAAATACCATATTTATACAATATAGATCAATTTATAAAGCACTCTCATGTACTTTATTTTCCTTAGTACTTACTACAACCCTGTAAAGTAAGTATTATCATAATCCCATGCCTGAAATTTGAGATGACAGGTCTAGTATCATTCCCTTGTTGAGTCATGAGGTCACAAATTATTTATTCATTCACTTATTTATACAATTAATACTTCTTGGGCATTAGAATTCATATCTTCTGATACTAATGTTTTAATGTTTCTATACTGCATAGTCTCTCAACACTGTGCTCTAAGATAACTCTTGGGTCACAGTTTTTTCTTGATATTCTGATGGCAAAAGAGGATTGGTGATTCTATACCCACTTCTTAATATAGTTTTGAATATCTAATGAGGTTACAGAGTATGACTATAATAAACAACTCATGGTGGTTCAACAAATTCTATCACGCTTATCAAATTTGAGTGAGAAAGCATGGCAGTAGAGGGAAACGTGGTAAAGAGTGCAATTGGATCTGTGCAAATTTGCTTATATTTTTATAAAGCTGAGGTTTTCATTCCGACACTGCCACTTTCTTTGACCAACATGTGGCACAAAACCTCATGATCAGGGAACACCAACAGTTATTTGTCTATGTCCCACCTCTGTGGACGCTAAACTAAAAAAACTAAAGGCAGCCCTGGACACGTGCACTATTTTCTTGTCTCTCAGTGTCGTAACTGCCATGATACCACGTGTGAGGCACCCCACAAGGCTGCCTGGGCATGTCTGAAAAAAAACATTTTCAGTACTATTTCTAAACTAGGGATAAATAAATGGCTTCAATCTTTAGAACTGTCAATCCAGCATATATACACACTCAAATTAACCAAGCAACCAAGAAGATATTTAAAAATAGTCTTGAAGAGTTCAGTGTTTATTCTCTGAGCAGGTTTTTCAAATTAGAAATTAACATTTAAGAGAAAACAAACAGAGGGTTGTGGCAAACCAGGGCTAAAAAAACCCACATTAGCACATGGTCATGTGGATTCTTTTTTCAGGAAAAGCATTCCAGATTCCACAGATTTTCAGTGGAAAAACAAAAACAGAATTCCCATCCATTTCCAAGTATGGCAAAGTGTGCACAAAACTTGTGTGTCTCTGCCCTGTTCCCTCAAAGCATAAATTGTTACCCTAATAAAGTACTCCCAGTGAACAGAGAGGACATTGCGGAAGGACCCAGAAATGTTTGATTCCAGCCTCACTACCACCAGTACCAACTCTGACAGCTGGATCCTCAGTTTCCTCAAGTGTAAAATGGG
Source organism: Gorilla gorilla gorilla (assembly GCF_029281585.2). NCBI lineage: Eukaryota > Metazoa > Chordata > Mammalia > Primates > Hominidae > Gorilla > Gorilla gorilla. The sequence goes on along the minus strand of NC_073231.2, from coordinate 97,629,074 downwards.
ATAATAAATAGTTCCTTCTCTGCCACCTTCAATGGCTTTTGGTGAAGATTAAATTAGATAATACATGAGAGCCTCTAAGATGTAAAAAATGTTAGGAAAATTTATTATCTTAATCTTATTTTTATTCAATTGCTTTTTCTCACCTATTCTCTAGTATTTTGTATGAACAATACCCAATGTTGTGCTGGTAAACCTGCCCTCAGGGGAAAACACCCTGGTTCATGTTGTTTGCTGATATTTGTGGTGTAAATATTCTCACTATGGCCAATTTTTAAGGCACCAATTCACAAAATTTCTGACTATTTCATGATTGGCTCTCAGGAGCTGGTAGTGAACTGGCACCAGTGTAGCACTGGAACATCAAAGAATCTTCAGACTAGAGGAAGTTTTGAGAAAAATCATTTTGTTTGGTCTTAACTTTTGCTTACTTTTTCTTTTTTTACAGTGGTTTTAGATTCTTGCTGTATCCCTGAAGCCTCTTTTTCTATCTCCCTTATATACTAAATCAATTATGACTGCCTCCGGCTGTTGTAAAAATTGAAAACTGGCTGAGTATTTATTTGTTTTGTGACAAATACTCAAATAATATATGAATATCAAATACTGTGACAGTTATTCTAACGATACAAAAAAATCTTGTTTCATAAACCACACTAGAGATTAAATAAAACAACTTTTTAAAATGTGGGCAAAATATTAATATACATTAGAAAAGAAAGAAAATTCGTGCACTATATAACTTCCTTCTCCAATAGGGTGGAGGTAGTGGGATGAAAATATAGTGGGATTTTTCATCAGAAGTTCTGTGTTTAAATCTTACTGTGGCCGCTGCTCAGTATTTCATCATGGGCAAGTCTCCTCATTGATCTGAGATTTGTTTTTATCTTCTGTTTAGTGGAGACAACAGCATTAACTCATTCACTCTCCACATGAATTTGTTTTGGGGCCCAGAAGTATGTGGCAGGCTTTTGTAAAAATGAAGTACTAAACAAAAGTTAGTTACCACCACAAAGCAGTTGCTACTTACTGCAAGAAGAGAAATAAGCAAAGCTGTATTTTTAGGTGGGATGAAGAACATGGAGTAGTGGGGATTGATCTGATCTAGGTTGTAAGTCAGAGTAAGCCTTCCTGCTGTATTCACATCTAAGCCTTCTTGCTCTAGTCAAAACTAATCTGAGGGAGAAATTGAGACCTAGCTAGAGGATGAGATAGTTAGGGCGTGTGGGCAGTGGGAGTGGTATGTACAAGGACTTTATAAAGAAAAGACACAGGGTGACTACAGAGGACTGAAAGATCATACACAAAGATCTTTGGCCTTGGCCTTGCTGCCGTTATAATTAAATGTATACATATGCAGTCAGAAGGAAAAATAAAAGCAATCTTGCATCCTAAGATAACCACACTAGATACAAAAACACCTTGTTTAACAAGTCCCCAAGATGAATAAAGCCTTGGACCTCTTCTTGAAAATTAAACAACTTTATCCCTGACTTATATAAGCTTAATATCTGTAGATATATAATGATTCTTGAAGATATAATTATCAAGTGAGGATTTTTTTAGCAATGAATATAATAAATAGACTATTTTAAAATAAAGAATAGTGAGTAGCACATGTAGAAATTATAAGTGAGTTTTTGAAAATAGTCTTCCTTCCATCATGCTGGTTAAATATCTCTTAATGTGTTTTTGTGGTAGGTAAAAAGAACTTCAGGTACTTTTGGAACTTGACAATCTATATATAAACAGTTATTATTTGAAAAAGTTATATGGGACTAATGGAAAAAAAATCACACTCTAAAAAGTCTGGAGGAGTTTCTGAGACTCCTAAATATGACAGAGAATCTTACAGTGAACATCTCTCTTGCTGTAAAGGAAGACTTGGGATATTGAGAAGCAGATGGTTACTCCCAGTGATCTTGGGAACATTTGGATACCAAATGTTTGAGTAATACTGAGGTTCCCCAGAAAGGCATGAAGGAAAAAAAAAAACACATTTCTCATCCCCTGTTTGCAATAAGGAACCATTCTACCTCGTTGGTTGTAACTCTAAGCAGACTTCTGTGATCTGAACTAAATACCTGAATTTTTCACTGCTTCCTCATACAGCCACTTCCACACTACTGACCCTGGAGTAGATGATGTTGCAGGCAAATGAAATTGTATATTATTAGGTGAGCTTTAGTTGCAAATCTCTATCTGATTCTTTTTCCTAGGTAGCTGCCTGGATTAATCTCTGCCACTTATTCTGCAAATTACTAAATCTTACTAAACATAATTTTACTCTTCTATAAAATGGAAACATTGTCTCTCTCTTTACAAGAATGCCAGATGTCAAAAAGAGAACCTGTTTCCTTTAAGACCTAGAGATGAGCCTGCCGTAAGTCCCTCCTCCACATATTTTCGTCTCTAGACCTGAGTGCCAATCCATTCAAGCTTTGAGTGTTTCCAGATAAGAAGGAGGTACCTCCAGGACCTGTTCTACCCCATTAGCTACCCCAGAGATGGAGGAAAAAGAAAGTCACACAAGGGGAAGAATCAAGAACAAAGGATGATTTCTCCCCTAAGACCTACACAGAAGTGTTCTACTTGACTTCCCAAGGATGACAGTATGCTCTTCCAGCTGGTGTCTCCATTCCAACCATTTAAATGGAAGAAAAGGTGGACAAAAAAAAAAAAAAAACAAAGGAAAAGAATATGAAAACAGATTTTGCTCTCTAGTTCTACATATAATCCTTTAATCCTCCCACTAAAGGCTCTGCTCCCCACATTAGTGCCCCATTGCAACATATCAAGGATCACATTTAGTCTTGGGTCATTACAACCTCTCCTGAGATGGGGAGTGGAGGGAAGATGAGAGAAGAGGAGAGAGTCTTATGTTTCCCCAAGACTGAGTGAACAACAATCATGACTCATTCTCAGCTTGTTTTAAATAAACATAAAAAGAAATACAAATTGACCAAAATCTTTTTCTCCTAAACAGACAATATGAAACAAATACCTGTAGTATTTTTATGTTAACTAAAATAATGATACTTGTTTGAATTTGCAATTAATGCTAGAAGTTGCCTGAGAAACCAAAAGTAAAGGTATGCTTTTAAGTTTATTGAATACTTATCAATATGATCTGACACATTCAGAAACAGGCAAATGAAGGTTATTAGATATTTCATCATTCAAATAAAAATAGATGTGTAACAGGGGATGATACCCATATGTTAATATTACACAGTTTATTAAGACTGTCATGAGAGAGAACTATTCAAGACAAAATAAAAAAAGAAAAAGAAATAAAAGGGGAAAAAGAGAACCAGCATTAGAATGAAAGACAAATATTTTTATATTACATAAATGCATCCTATAGGCATGTATATAAGATATAGGTATTTCACTCCAATATATATGTATATTTGACCAGAAATTTAATAATCTTATAAATTACAGTGATATTGCGTGGGTAATAATAAGGCATCATAACTAACTACATAACCTCACAGAAGGATTGAAGTTTTTAAACTATTCACAAGTGTGCCAAATAAATAAATAAATAAATAAAAGTAGCTTGCTCAGGAAGCCCCATTCCCTATATAAAGGAATGAGGCAGAATATACACTTCAGAGCCTCTTTCAGGTTAACTTACTCTCATTGGGTTAATATTCTGTCAATCCAACTTTCAACTTGACTCTCTAAAGTTTCTCTTTTCTCTTCCTTCTCTAGAGGATGCTCAGGGACTATGGACAATTTCATATGCTAATGACTTTTGGAGAGGGCCCCTGGCTCACGTCTTCTCCTTTGGCTAAGCACGGTCTCTTACATGGTGTGTTGTGGTTGGCTGTATCTGCCTCTGAGCATCCCGCTGTGGTGTTCACTGTAAGGCTGATGTTCACTGGGTAAGGCTGCATCCCTGCCACAGTTTCCACTGGAAAGATCTCTGCTGTCTGTGGCCATTGATCTCAACTCCAGGCCTCTTTAGTTCTGCTAGTTCTCTTAGCATCTCCATATATCATAGCTATTACCACCATAAACAAAGAAAGTTGTTAGCAAAACAGCAAAGAGGCTAAATGTGGGTTTTAAGAGAAGAAGATAGATGCATATCTGGGCTCTCCCAATTTCAAGCTGTGTGAACTTGAGCTAGGATTGCCTCTTCTCTAAGAAGGGTTAGTTCATTTATTCAACATACACTTAGTGCCTACTATATGCTAGGCACCTTGTTGAGAGTTGGGAACACCGAGGTGAAAAAGAGATACAGTACCTACCCACACAGGGCTTAGAGTGTGATGAGGAAAGCCAGTGATATCTCTCCTGGAAAAATCTTAGAAACTTGGGATGGTAAGAGAACTGTTCTTATGGTCAAAAGATTGCCTCTCCAGTACTCAACAGGAGAGACCTATGATCAATAAATGGAATCACAGTGCCTCAGTCCATCCATAACAAAAACACCATAAACTGGATGGTTTATAAACAACAGAAATTTATTTCTCACAGTTCTGGGGGCTGCACCAGTAGACTCCATGTCTTGTGAGGGCCAGCTTTGTGGTTCATAGATGGTCATTTTCTCACTGTAACATCACATGGCAGATGGGGAGAGCTCTGGTCTCTTCAGCCCCCTTATAGGGCTCTAACTTCATTCATGAGTACTCCACTTTTGAATCACCTCCCAAGGCCCCACCTCCCAATACCATCATATTGGGGATTACTTTTCTACATACGAAGTTTGGGAAAACATAAACATTCAGTCTATAGCACACAGTAAGGTTGTTTTGAACTTAGTGACAGGAAGCTCTTTGACAATAAGTATAGTTGACCATTGAACAACACAGGTTTGAACTATGTGGATCCACTTGTTTGTGAGTTTTCCTCACCTCAGTTACCCCAAGACAGCAAGATCAACCCCTCATCTTTCTCCTCCTCCTCAGTCTCCTCAACATGCAGATGACAAGGATGAAGACCTTTATGATGACCTACTTCCACTTAGTGAATAATATATTTTCGCTCATGGTTTTCTTAATAACATTTTCTTTTCTAGCTTGCTTTATTGTAAGAAAGAATACAGTATATATTACATATAACCTACAAAATATGTGGTAGTCTATTGTTTATATTATCAATAAGAATTCCGGCCAACAGTAGGCTATTAATAGTTAAGTTAAATTTGGGGGAGTCAAAACTTATACTTGGATATTCGTTTTTCTTTCTTTCCGTCTTTTTTTTTGTTTGTTTGTTTGTTTTTGTTTTTTTTTTAGACAGGGTCTTGCTCTGTCACTCAGGCTGGAGTGGTGCAAGGGTGTGAGCAACATGGCTCACTGCAGTCTCAATCTCCCAGGCTCAACCACTCCTGCCACCTCAGCATCCTGAGTAGCTGTGACTACAGGTGCGCACTACCATGCCTGGTTAATTTGTTTATTTTGTAATTTTTGTAGAGAAGGATTGCTTGAGGCAGCATCACAATCATAGCTCACTGCAGCCCCAAACTCCTGGGCTCAAGTAATTCCCTTGCCTCAGTCTCCCTAGTAGGTGGGACCATAGGTGAGCTCCACTATACCTTTTTTTTTTTTCTTTTTGTAGAGACACAGTCTTGCCCAGGCTGACCTTGAACCTTGGATTCAAATGATCCTCTTCCCTTGGCCTCCCAAAGTGCCAGGATCATAGGCATCAGCCACCATGCCCAGCCTATACTTAGATTTTTTAACTGTGCCTGGGGTTGGTGCCCCTAGTCCCTGAGGATCAAATGTGCTTTCTAACTGCTGAACAGTGGGCCTCTTGAAATAGTAAGGTCACTGCTGGAAGTCTTCAGTAAGAGGTGGCATGACTGTCAGGAGGCTACAGGTCTAATTCCTGCAGGGGATGGGAAGCTGGGGTAGTTGGTTTGCATCAAGCCTTGTTCTTGCTATGATGGTGAGATGCCTCAGCAGGATGGTGGCATAATCAACAGGTGAGAACTTAATTATTAATGTCACAGTTGACCTGCTAGTTTCCAAGTACATCTATATGTGCACATTGAGCTCATTCCTAATGAGTGTGTATGTTTCTCCCTGTCTTCTCTGTTGTCAAGTAAGAGTTAATGTAAATTTTTCCTCCTGCCATTGCCAATTTACTATGCAGAGCTGAGGCTTAGGATAAAGAGGATGTTAGGAGGAAAAAAAAAAAAAAAAAAAAAAAGCAGCTGCCTTTGTGCTCCTAGGCAGAGAAAAAGCAGGCCAGACCAGTCAGAGGCAGGGGAAGAGGTGAACCTGGGGACAAGAAACAGATGGAATGTGAGGAGGGCACAGAGAAACAGATTTGTGAGAAATGCAAACGGGGTGAAGTATATGCAAAGTTGGAAGAAGTAAGGAGATGGTAGGGGAAGAAAATAAAAATAATGATGGAAACCAAGAAAGGAATTAGATAAAATCAGAGGGAGATAATGAAAAGCAAAAAGAGGGAATGCAAAGCAAAGGAGGAACAAGCACAATTTACTAAGCAATATTTTGGTTTTTATCAAGGGCCTTGTTCCCTGAGTAGGGAACAGAGCAAGAAGAGAACGTTTGTTACTGCAGGAGCCCTCCCTCCAAATGTCACAGTGCGGGTTATTGCAGATGAGCGTCTCTGGCAGGCCTGTCCCTGGTTCACCATAGGGCCACGTCTCTCTGTCTCTCTCAGCTTTCTCAGGGAGAGGTGGACTGAGAACTTCCTTCATGTCAAGCAAAATCTTTTTAGTACAAGCATAACTTTTTAATGAGTAATTTAATGAGTAAATATTCCTTAACCTCTGATTATTGTTCCAGGCCAGATAGCACACAAGTTTCTTTCTTTTTCTTTTTCTTTTTATTTTTTTTGAGACAGTCTTTCTCTGTTGCCCAGGCTGGTGTGCAATGGCGTGATCTTGGCTCACTGCAACTTCCACTTCTCGGGTTCAAGCAATTCTCCTGCCTCAGCCTCCTGAGTAGTTGGGATTACAGGCACGCGCCACCATGCCCTGATAATTTTTGTACTTTTAGTAGAGATGGGGGTGTCACCATGTTGGTCAGGCTGGTCTCAAACTCCTGACCTCGTGATCCGCCTACCTCGGCCTCCCAAAGCGCTGGGATAACAGTCATGAGCCACCTCGGCCGGCCACAAGTTGCTTAATGATAGTCATTGGGTTACACATTCAGTCTGTTCAACTGAATGCAGCATAAAAAGTGTAATGTTGCCGGGCGCGGTGTCTCACGCCTGAAATCCCAGCACTTTGGGAGGCCACAGTGGGCGGATCACGAGGTCAGGAGATCGAGACCATCCTGGCTAACACGGTGAAACCCCATCTCTACTAAAAATACAAAAAAAATTTAGCCGGGCATAGTGGCGGGCGCCTGTAGTTCCAGCTACTCAGGAGGCTGAGGTAGGAGAATGGCGTGAACCTGGGAGGCGGAGCTTGCAGTGAGCCGAGATCGCGCCACTGCACTCCAGCCTGGGCAACTGAGCAAGACTCGTCTCAAAAAAAAAAAAAAAAAACTAATGTTTATGGTTCTGCTGATAATAACAAGAAGTATTACTTGCTTTATTTAACAGGGGTAGATCATTCATTATAAAGAAATCAAAGTAACTGATTTTCTGTATCTTGTGATTCTCACTAGCCCTTCTTTTGGTGGACCAGATGCAGACTGGTCTTCCTGGGCATCATTTCCCGACCTGGGAGATAGAAAACCAGAAAGAACAGCTGTGGCCGTAAGCAGGAAGTGAAAAATAAATCTGATGGGATATTATCCTAGCCCAACTAGTAATTTTTTTAAACACTGAGATTTCTCCGTTGTCATTCTTGTCTTTATAATTCATTAATGGCATTTTGTTCAGCATCTTGTGTTTCGTCCCTTTGTTCGCCATTAATCCTCATATTTCATATATGTCAGATTCTCTGACACATGGAGCTGTGATAAAAACTCATCAAAGCCCTTGTTATGCTGTATTTCTACGCACTGAGCTGTTGTCATCTGTTACTCTATAAGCAATCTCTCTCCATAGCTCACTCCACCCCTCTATCATTTATTTTTGACTCAATATCTACTACATTTTGTGTTTTGTTTTGTTTTTATTTTGAGGAAATAATCTTATCAGCTTATTCACAAAATCTATTAGTAAATCTTAAGGGAATGTTAGGATGCATTTAGAGTTATATTTATTTTAAAGTTATCTTCATTCACAAATATCATTGACAACCTTAATATGTGGAAATAAGATGAATAAAAGTCTGTTTATGTTTTCTGAGTCTGGGGCCTAAAAAATAAAACAACTTTATCCTAGGGGCAAAGTAACTCATTTTTTTAAGTTGCTCACAAAGTGGCTTGGCTGCTAGTTTTGGACTAAATGTGAACCTTTGGGGGTTGAAATTCATTTTCTCCTGGCAAAATGTGACTTCCTGCTTCTAAGAATAAAGGCTTGAAAAGACTTATTAAAAGGAGGCTCCAAAAAGACTTCTTAAACTTCAAACAGGTCTTACAAAAGAACATTCTGATGAATTAAGTGCACATGAATTAGAAGCATATGTATTAAATTTCCCTTAAAATCCACATGGGTTTAAAAATTAAGGGGGGAGAAAAGACTCTTGGCAAAAATCTATTTTAGGTTTGGCTAAATCCAAACCATTTGAAAAGTAATTCTAAGGAATGGGACAAAAGACAAATTAAAATTCTTAAACACTTTTGGGCATTGAGTACATTTTAATTTTTAAAAATGATTTAAGCTTACTTGAATAAGAAATACTGGATTTGTTTAAATTTCCCCTAAAGTAAAGGGAAAACTGCCTGGAAACAGGATCCATTTTTTGAAGACTCCAAAACCTTGGGAAAAAACTTGAAGATCTTGATTTTAAATCAAAGCCAGGCCTGCCTGGAGGAAAAATGGGACTTAATTCAAGGGAATTGTGACTTTTGTCTTGTTTTCCTGCTCATGTCCTTTCAGAAAGAGCTAAAAAGTCTTCCAGACTCTTGTTTCTTCATCTCTCACATAAATGATATCATTTGTTCTTTCTCTTCCGAAGACACACACACACACACACACACACACGAGATACTGAAAATTCACTGGATAATGCTGTCAGCAGTGTGCGTAAAGAAAAAAAAAAAACAGTCTTGAATGTACTGTGCTTAAGCCAGGCATAGTATCACAGTCCTCACTTAAATGGAATGACAACACAGCATGGATGGTTTTAAAGTGATTGGTTCATTTAATAGGGACGGAGGAAATCTGAACCAGAATAAAAATTTTAATAAATACTATTCCTATGTAAAGTTAGAGCCTGATATTTACAGTTTGTACCTGTATCTTGTTCTTGTAATATTCCTTTATAGTAGACACCAAGGCCTTGATATCTAAGTGAGCCATAGAACTATCTGGACATCCAGAAGCATTTCCATGTGGCTATTACAGCAAGGGCATAAAACCAAGGTAAAAAGACCTAAAAGTAGCATGGACCTGTGAAAGCCATCTTAAAGGATGCTACAGTTCAGAGTACTTGGAGCCATAAAAATGTAGTTTTTGTCTTTTTGTTTTGTTTTTTGGTCAGGTGGTAGGCAAAAAGTTGAACAATGACAAACAAGAAATAGGGATAAGGAAGGTAAATATAATGTTAAAGGTCAATTTTATTCTATAAATATGTATTAAACATGTTTGTTGTAACAGATGTTGAGCCCAGTATCTGATTAAAATGACAAATGAAAAACTATCTTGAATTTTAAAGTACTTGGAAACTACAGTGAAGGCAAACTTTTATTCAACTTGTATCATTGTAGTTCAATTCTGTAAAGCCTGTTGACTAAATACATAAGACTTGACTCAACGTGAATCCTAGTTACTAACACATGAGCTGGATTCAAATACTGCATCCACCATTGTTTCTACCTGCATGACCTTGAGCAATTTAAATAACCTCTCTGAGTCTCAGTTTCCATGTCTATAAAGTGGAGATGCCATTAAATTTCCTATAGATATGGTGAGTATTAGTGCTGTGTCTAGAACTTCATACCCAGAACAGTGATTGATTTCATTAATATTGTAAATATAATATTCTGGAAGAACAGAGCAGACAGAGTGGGTGTGCTCTGCAGTGGAGGGAGGTGAAGAAATAAGTTATTTTGAACTAAGCCATTGAATCAGTTTGTTTTTACCCCTAAACAAACCACCTCAAAACATAGTGGCTTAAAATATGTATATATTATATCTTACACATCTATGGATTGGCTATGTAGTGCTTCTAGTCTGGGCTTCATTAGCTGCAAATGGAGTTTTAGAATAACCTTACTGTTATGTCTGGGGATATATGTCTATGGATAGCATAGATGAGGCAGCTGGAACGGTTGGATCCTCTCTCAAATAGTTTCTCCTCCTCCAGCAAGCTAGCCTGGGGTCATGCACGTGGAGAAAGGATTTCCTGCAGCAAGAAAGGGAAAGTTTTAATGCACAAACCTGTATTAAGCTTCTTTTAGTGTCACATTTGTTGTTGATCCATTGGTCAAAGTAACTCACATAGCCAAGACCAGATTCAAGGAATGGAAAAATAGATTCAGCTCTTGATAGGAGGGATGGCAAGTCACATAGCAAAGAGAGGTATGAATAAATTGAGACAGACTCATTACTGCAGCAGTCTGCCAAGATCTTAAACAAGTACTTAAACTTTTGTGTTCATAAGAATCACCAGAGTTATTGATTTACCAGGCTGATCTCATTTTAATATTGGCAAAACTGATAACAAAGTCCTGGAAGAAGTCGTTGTCATTACTTTTCTCTATGGGATAAGCATTGAAGAGTGAAAAGGATAAATGCCAAATGAAGAATTCAGCTGAATCGGGAAGCTCCTTAATGCTTTCTTTAACTGCTTAGAGAGGCACATGGATATAGTGGCAATAGCTTGCCGGTGTGGATCAAGGAGCCCACTGGGTCTGGGGAGACCCAAACAATTCTAAGGCACTTGAATTCCCCTCCCCACACTCTGGGATAATTAACTCTAACGCTGCAGAATCTGTCATTGCCAAGCCTAACAACCTGTATGTAGTAATTATTAGGCATCCTATATGGACAGTCAGACTGCAGGTACGTATATGAGGCCAGCCCAGTAGCACGAACAATGGCTTATCTGCTGCAACCCAGTGACAGAATGGAACCGATCATCACAAGCCCAGAAACAGGTCTTCTAAAGGAGATTTTTAAATTGTTAAAAATTTCTGTACAAGATTAACACTTTTTCCAAATTATTTGAATTCAAGTGCTTTAGATTCTTCTGACCATACTTGGAGAAACTCTGCCTTAAAGGATGTGTAGGAGTTTTCTGGGTAAGAAGGAAAGGACAGACATCCCACATGGAGAGACTAGGATAGAGCATGAACAAATACGGTGACATAGTGTACAATGTGGCCCCAGGGTCGTGGAGGGAAGGAGGCAAGGTGGATAAAGAAAAAGCAAGGGTGAAAAGCAGACAGCAAGGAAGTTGAGAAAAAAAGCTAGATGGTGCAGATTGATTTCTATAATGGAAGCTAGGCAGCCAGACTATCCCTGATTTCTGATCCTTGTAGATGGAATAAAATTCAAGGCTATAACATTGACACTGCAAGTAGGACAGCTGTAAATATATGGCCTATGATAGACCAGATTTTTTGTATTAATTCAATAGCAAGTGCTAACTGTACTCTTTCTTTGGTGAGTTAGGAGTTTAGCTGCCCAATCTCTACTGGAAGTCATACATTGAAGACTTTCTACTTATTCACGTGTATAAACCCTAGGGTCTAATAAATGCTCTCAATCACTAAGAAACCATTCATGTTTTGTTGTGAGTTGGACTGGAATAGATCAATAGTGCCCTAACATGTTCATTATGTTTAATATTTTATGCATATATAAGATGATTGATCATCTAAACTGTATGGATGTGATTACTCATCTTAAGTTCTGCTCATGTCCTGCTTGTTTGCAAAAGGGCTTTGTTATTAAGAAACAGTAATGAAGTACTCTAGGTTTATTTTCAGCCATAAAGATAAGATCCATTCAATTCTCAAGAGTTTTGAAGATACTGAAGGTAGTAAACTTATCCCTACTGGTCTATTATAAATGAATTTCTATGCCTAAGATTTTCTAATATAATAATGTCAATAACATTGTAATCCTCTCTAAGTGTTCACTTGTGGGTCTCTAAAAGACATAAACTAAATAGAGAAATAAACTTGAATTAAAACTGGTTGGTTTGCCAATTTTTTTCATTCCACAGAAAGTTATTCAATATATCTCATTGGCATAAAACTGTGATATCCCTGTTTAATTTGGAAATATCTCCCATAACATTCCTCTACCTCTAACTCCTGGGGTTTATCCTTAGGACTGCAGCATTCTTGACTATGTGATTAGGCCATGTGATTATGGAAGGAATTTAAATGCCAGATTCAAAATTGAACTTATAATCTTTCCTAAATTATATTTATTCCTGACTTCCATCATTCTGCTAACTGCTTCATATTCTCTCTACTCAGTCTAGTTGCTGAAGATGATTTCATTAGCATCTTTCTCACTACCTTGTTCCCTAATACGTTCCATGCCATGTGGTTTCTATCTCTGAAAGACTTGAGCATTTACCACCTTCTTTCATTTCTATTGTCATTAGTCTACTTAAAGTTTTTATTTTCTCTCCTTTAGATTATTGCATTCAATAAATTCTATTAGTTGTGCTCATTGTGTCCTGTCTTTCCATCTAATCCATTCTGCATACCGAGTCATGCATTTATTCAGTAAACCTTTACTACATGCCAGCACTGTTCTAAACCCAGCAGATACAGCTGTGAAGAACTGATACATAAATCCCCACCTTCTTGGAGCTTACATAAAATATATGGGATGTGATAGTAATAAGTGTGAAAGAGAACAGTAAAACAAACCAGAGGGAGATGTGAGAAGTTAGGAAAGAGGGCTAAGATTTTAAATAGAGTAACAGGAGAATGTCTCATTAGGAGATAAATTTTGAGGGGGAAAACAAAACAGAAAAAAAAGAGGTATACAGTTAGGGTAACTGTAATTGGTATAACATATAAATCCCCCAGAGTCATTGACTGAATGTTTTAAAATGTGTGGGTTTTGCTCACATAATAGTTTAATGCAGGAAAACTCATAGCCTTCCATGTGGTGATTCACGATATAGTTTCTGCAGAGTTTTGACCCAACTGCCTGGAATTAGGCCACACTTTACAGATTAAGGGTACAGTCCTTCACATGACTGTCCTCACTTCAGACAGCCACAAGTTTTGGGGTCCCCAAGGCACCCTCATGTCTGACAAGCTGGCTATCAATTTAGGGGTTCCTTTTACCCCCTCAGGTTTCATAATTCACTAGAACAACTCACAGAACTCAGGAAAGTGTTATGTTTACAATTACAATTTTATTATAGCAAAAAGATAAAAATCTGAACTAGTCAAAAAGAGAGATGCAAATAGCAAGGTCTATGAGGGTCCCAGCTCACCATAGTTTTTATTGGGGTTTTATTATGTAGGCATGATTGATTGAACTGTTGGCAATGTTAGGCAACCTCCAGTGCCCCTCCCCTTCCCAGATGGATGTCACATGGCTCAAAGCTCCAACCCTCTAATCACATGATTGGTATTTCTGGCATGACCATTCCCAACCTGAGTCACGTCATCAGCATAAACTATGTAGAAACCTACCACAAATAACTAAGACATCTGGTCACCCTGGAAATCCCAAGAGTTTAGAAGCTACGTCTAAGGAACTGAGGACAAAGGCAATCCAAATTCTTTATTAAAAGGGTGTCTTCCATAGTGTGCTTCATAGTGCGTTTCAATTCTATTGTCATTGGTCTACTTAAAGTTTTTATTTTCTCTCCTTTAGATTATTGCATTTAATAAATTCTATTAGTTGTGCTCATTGTGTCCTGTCTTTCCATCTAATCCATTCTGCATCCTGAGTCATGCGTTTATTCAGTAAACCTTTACTACATGCCAGCACTCTTCTAAACCCAGCAGATACAGCTGTGAACAACTGATACATAAATCCCCACCTTCCTGGAGCTTACATAATCAACCATCATCAACCTGTGACTTTCAAGGTTGCCACAGAAGAATAAAGCGAGGGAGAATCTCTTGCCCTGGGTGGGACCAGAAGTGACACACATCACTCTGTTCATATTCTGTTAGTGGGAACTAGTCACACAGCCACACTAGATACAAAGGGGGCTGGGAAATGTAGTCTTTGGCTAATGGCGCAGTTGCACCAACAACTCTTAATAGAACAGGAGAAAGAATTTTTGGTGCAAGTTAGTTGTCTCTACTATACTTGCCATGCAACAGCCATTATTCGTTTAATTATTTTTCTCTGTGTCCCCTCTCCAAAATCAGGGATTCCTATTACACAAAAATCAGGTCACTTGATGTTATCCCACAGCTCATGGATGATCTATTTTTCTTTATGTTTTTGAAAGATTTTTTCTGTGTGTTTAATACTGCTAATGTTTTCAAGTTCATTATTTTTTTTTCTGAAATGACTAATCATCTCTTTTTGATCCCATCTATACTTTATCTCAGATACTATAGTTTTCCATTTTAAAATTTCAATTTAAATATTTTAAAATGTCTTCCACATCTCTACTTAACATATCCAATTTTTGCTCTTTTTGAACATATGCAATAGAGTTTTGATAAGACTTTTTGGGCCCTAGTCTGCTAATGCTTTTATCTATGTCTATTCTAGATCAGTTTTGATTAATATAGTTTTCTTTTTATCACTGAACATATTCTTTTGCCTCTTGCACTCTGATAATCTTACTTTGGAAGCTAGATATGGTACATTTTATTTTGTTGGGTGCTTAATACTATGTATTCCTATAAGAATCTTTAAGCTTTGTTGTAGGATACAGTTAAGTTACTTAGAATCAGATGGATCTTTTCAGGTCTTTCTTTTAAAGATTTGTTATGGAGGACTACAGCTGTGTATCATCTAGGCCTAATTAGTTCCCCACTATTGAAGAAACGTCGTTCTGAGTATTCTATTAAATGGCCCATACATTTTTTCATTCTGGCTGTTGGCAACAGGCACTATTCCCAGCCTTGTGCAACCTCTAGGTATTCCTCCTTCTAATTCTTCCAGGAGGTCCTTCCCTCTCCCTGGGTAGTTTGCTAACATGCATGCGCTGATCAGTATTCTATTGAATACCCAAAGGGAACCTTTACACATCTCTAGGATTCTGTCTGTGTTCGGATCTCTATTTGTCAGTGCTCTGCCTGGCAGACATTAGTCTCTTTGGTTTCCCTGAATTCTCAGCTCTGTCTCTTCAACTCAAGGAGTCTGCCAGATTCCACATTGGTTCCCATATCCTGTGCATGTCCTGGAGGAAATTCTCTCAAGACATGTGTGTCTTCTGCCATTTTCTAGGAAAATTACAAGATTTAACTCTTTTGTTTACTGTTTCTCATGGAAACAGGACAGATGTTGCATGATGTTCAACAGCTCTAAAATGGGTGTTTCATATTTTTGTCTAGCTTAAAAAAATTGTTTTAGGTGGTAGAGTATACTATTTTCTATTATTTCATCTTGATCAGAAGTGGAAGTTGGCAGTGTGGTTTTGATGTATGTTTTGTTTTGCTTTTGTGTTCACTAAAAAGATTATAGTAAGGCCATAATTATAATACATATTTTCTAGAGGGTAAGAATGCTTATGTTTAAAAGGAGTAAAGAATTGTAAAGTTTGCTAGGGTGGTTAAGAGCTGTCTGTCTTCCAAAGGAATAAATTATTTGGAGAAAATGAATTACCCAATTATGTTTTATTTCTTTTCAGTATATCATTAATTCCTGAGTATACTTCAAATCTCACTTTTTCAATATGTTATATTAATTTTTTATTTGCTAGAATCATAACTATTTTATTGCATACCTGCTACCCTGTGTTCTTCTTCCCATGTGTACTTTAAAAAAATTTTGACACTTCATTTGTTTTGAGAAAATTACAAAGTGTGGCTTTAGTATTTTTTCTTTAAGTAATACTTTCAGATGTTCATATGTAACACTATTTCCCTGGGCAAGAGTCAAACAAGTAAGTAAACAAAAAGCAATCTAGTATTCGCCTCGAAGCAACCATCCTTCCAATCACTTTACAGAGGCAGAGCTCATGGCAGCAGCTTGGCAGAAGTTGACCTGCAAAAGTGTTTATGTAAGCATATCATTGCTTTGGCAAAGGCCATGCTAAGAACTGCTGTGTTCAGAGACTCAGAGAGTTAAGAGTAGGAGAACATATTCATTTGTGGATCTTACCAAACTTCAAGGTGCTTTTTAGCCATGGTCTGTGTCACTTCAGCAACCTTATTAAAAGAAAGGCATTGTTTTTGCTTCATTTGTCATCTGGAGTAAAGCTCTACAGGCATTCTGACCAAGCAGGTCATCATCAGGGAGAGATATGAAACAAGAATTCACAGAAATTCTGGGAAAGGCCAATAATATACAGAAAAACTGAATAGCAGTAAGTTAGGCTGATATCAAACTTTATTGTGGAAAAAAACAAAAAACTCCAAAACTATGGAGACCAGATAAGCCAAAAAGAAAGAACAAAAAAAAGGTTGGCAAGAGGCCCAGGATAACAGTTTAGAAAATGAAGTGGAGTTTGATCTCTAATCCCTAATCTTCAGACTCACTGAAGCCCACTGTAAAAGAAAAAGAGGGGGAGCACAGATGACTGAAGAGCATCTCCTTTCTGGTGGTGGGGGGGGAAGAGTTAGCCTATATTTTCTTTTTTCAAGGAACCATAATCTTTGTAGAGTCTATTACAGCATGAACCTTAGGGTTAGCAAGGAAGTTTTCTTCACCTCACCAAGGGGTTCATTTCTCACATTTTTGTTTTTGACTATTTACTACGACACTGCAGACGTGTTTGAGATCTTTTCCTTCTCAATCTCTGCCTCATTTCCATTCAACACTCTACAGTTTGCCTTCCTCCAGTGCATACAATTATCACCTCTCCATTCTAATTAGCTTCCAAGCTGACTATATTGTCACCCCTACTTTTATGTTATTGGCTCCATATATTTTGATCTCTTAATTGGCTTTTGATTCATCTCATTTTGCAAACTGTTGCCAAGTACATTTTTTTGCTTTTTTATATACTTCCAGGGCTGCTTTACAGTATACTTTTTATTTTTTTAGTATGTCCTTTTTCAAATCTGGTTTCCAACTCAACATAGCTCAAATCTGCTCTTCCTGGCAATATATTGAATCTTACACACACACACACACACACACACACACACACACACAAAACTTTATTGAGTTTTTTTTCTTTTTTTTTTTTTTTTAGCTGTAATGGTGCACAACCCACTTGCCAGATCAATTTTTTAACGGATTTATTATTTTTCCCTTGATATTCCTGGACTTTGTCAGTGAAGACAATCATTTTATATTGAGGCTAGGAAACTTCTCCCTTGCAAATCACATTTGTGATAGTTTGTAATGTCTTTAAGACTGTAGGAGGTAGACATCTGAAAAGTGTGATTTTTTGACAGACTGTTTATGTACTAATGTGTAAAATTTCCCAAAAATCTGCTCTGCCATTTCTGTTGCCCGTGGGGTTGAAAAATCCAACAGCTCCGTATGTTGGTAGTTGTCTAATCACGTTGCACTGCTTGTCTACTCCCATTGACTGTCACTCAGCAAAATAGTCCATCAAAGTTTCTAAAAATGTAAAAATAGTTCTTTTCCTTACGATTTTTATAATGTTTTAAAGTTAAATTACTCCTGCCAGTTCATTGCACATAGCAAGGATTTATATTGACACATTTCAGTGTTTAAATAAAAAGTAAATATAGTAGTTAAAAGTGAGGAATAAATATGAAAATATAAAACGCTTAAAGCTTTACAATTGTGATAATAGCCACTGCAGTCTTTAGTTTGTTATAGTTTTCATTTTGTTCTTAACTATCCAAATTCTGAGTTTAAGGGCCCTGATTAAAATGAAATAAATCCCCGAGTGATTCTGTTTTAAGGTGCCATTAGAAGAAATTGCTTTTAACTCACTTGCATAGAGAGCATTATAAACTATAGAAATCTATGTGAATCATTTGAAAATTGGGAAGTTTGGGTAAACAATAAACAGATGGCTTTCCTGCTTAAGGAACTAACTCAGTCAAGCCTGGTTAAGTATTCTATACCCCAGTTGTCTCATCTTTAAAATGGATATAATGATCATATTTAGCTCATATGATTATGGTGAAGATTAAATGAGATGATACATGCTACAGTGACTGCCACATATAAAATACCCAGTAAATGCTGGTTTTAATTATTATTTGATGGAATTGATTGAATCATATTACAGTTAAGCCTTAAGCAAGAACATTGTTTCTAGGACATTGTAGAAAGTGCTATATTAAGCTTTTTCAGCATTCATAGTAACCTTAAATTTTTGAAAACATGTGCATTTTGGTGTGTAGAGTGGTTGGATTGGATGAGAGAAGTGAGTTGTAATCTAAGAACTTCCCTGAATCCACTTCACCAGACAGATGTAATCACATTAACATCTTGACCAGATAAATTGATCAGAGGAGGAAAGGCCAGGCAGAATCTTAGTCATGAATTAGTCCAAGGGGACATGGCACTTCTTAATTGTATTTGATCAGTTATGGAAGAAAAAGAAGGAGACAGATGGCCTCAAGGGGTGATACAGAAACAGGGCAAATTGAGGGCTTCTGATGACAAATTTAATCTACCTACTATACCATATATGATAAATAATTCACTGTCATGGAATTTACTCCTGAATAGTTTTGTAGGTTAGAAAGAATTCACTGACAAAACTTCTTTATTCTAGGAGCATCTAGCACTCATTTTTTTGAATGTCAAAGAAATTTGGTAAATATGTTACACATATTGCCTAATTCTTAATAACAAACATACATTTAGAGTATAGAAGTTGTTTTTCAAAGTTGTATAACTGGTAAACAGGAGAGGTAGTATTTGAAGCCAGACATGCCTGATTTGAGTGTACCCATGCTTAGTAACCTGTACTTTTCCCAAGATGCTCCACTACTTCCCTTTCATAACATTTCAATCTCTTAACTATTGGAATTTGACTTGGTGCCGAAGCTGGTAAGCCTCTCATGATATGTCAGTTTTGGTTGAATGGGTAACCAAATAGTTATTAGTATATCGTTTGCTTATCTACCTCATGGAACTAGAGGCCACTTTGGACACTTTTGGGTCTGATTTGAATTTGTGGTCCCAGTGGCCCATGAATTGATAGATATATTTAGAGGAATTTGGGGTACATCATGATTTTTCAGTACCTGAGAGGTAGATTGTCTCTGCACGTCTCCTAGATGATTTCAACTGATATTAGAGCTTTAATCTTAAATCAGTGGAGATTTAGTGATTCTTTTCCACCTTAGCAGAAAGCAGGGAAAAGCAAAGGCAGGGAGTGAGAAGGGGCTGCTGTGTGGTGTTGCAGTGCAGTGCTGCATGGTCTCACTTCTCTCATACAATAGGGGAAGACTGTACAAAACCGACATTGACACGGCAGTCTCTCAGTGTGAGCCACCTCCCTGGAGGAAATACTCTTGATCTGTTTGGTTGCTGTGGGATATAACTAATGCTCAGGTACACTGGAAGAAGGAGAACCCTAAAAGAGCCACTGATAAGAACTACTGGGAACTGCCAAGGCCAGAAGCCCCTAAGAACTGTAAACCATAGAAGCCAAAGCAGAAAGCAGATCCTCTAACAGGAGTAGTCACAGGCAGCTGCTGCCGCACAAAGAAGCTGCAATTGCCCCTGCAGAAAGAAGCCTAGACATGTCCAGTAGGAATAGTCACTGGGAGTTCACCAACAGTTTCATTGTTAAAATTCATCCATGGGAAAAGAAGATAGTGTCTGACTGAGGAGGCCATGCTTGGCCTTCTTATCCACTGCAGAATCACTACCCTGGTAGGGCAGTGTGAATGGCCTTCAAGGTTACTTACATTCAAGAGAGGTAGAGGTTGTATTTTTTTTTTTTTATTGCTTCTGTGACAAATTACCACAAACCTAGTGGTTTAAATCAACAGGAGTTTATTGTCTGCAGGTTAGAGAGTCTGCAGTTCTGCAGTTTAGAAATTTGACTTGGGTATTACTGGCTAAAATTAAGGTGTTGGCAGAGCTGCATCCTTTCTGGAGGCTCTAGGGAAAATCTGTGTCCTTGCCTTTCCTGGCTTCTAGCATTTGCCTACTCTTGACACCCTTCCTCCATCTTCAAAGCCAACAGTGGTGGGTCAATTTCTTCTCCTATCTCATCAGTTGAATTTTTTTGTTTGTTTTCTTTTTTTTTTTTTTTTTTTTTTGAGATGGAGTCTTGCTCTGTCACTCAGGCTGGAGTGCAGTGGCACAATCTCAGCTCACTGCAGCCTCTGCCTCCCATGTTCAAGAGATTCTCCTGCCTCAGCCTCCTGAGTAGCTGGGATTACAGGTGTCTTCCACCATGCCCGGCTAATTTTTGTGTTTTTTAGTAGAGATGGCATTTTGCCATATTGACCAGGCTGTTCTCAAACTCCTGACCTCAGGCAATCTACCTGCCTCAGCCTCCCAAAGTCCTGGGATTACAAGTGTAAGCCACCGCGCCTGGCCTCATCACTCTGATCTTCTGTAGCCACATCTCCCTCTGACTGACTCTCTGGCCTCCTTCTTTTACTTACAAGGACCCTTGTGATTACATTGGACCATCTGGATAACCCAGGATAATCTTCCCTGTTTAGGATCTGCTGATTAATGAACAACTTTAACTTCATTTGAAACCTTTATTCCCCTTTGACATTTAACACATTCACAGGTTCAAGGGATTAGGACATAACCACCTTTGGGGGCA
Organism: Gorilla gorilla gorilla; assembly: GCF_029281585.2. Lineage (NCBI taxonomy): Eukaryota > Metazoa > Chordata > Mammalia > Primates > Hominidae > Gorilla > Gorilla gorilla. Next base: position 97,608,259 of record NC_073231.2, on the reverse strand, counting down.
GGCGTCATTCTACCCACCACACCAGTCTTTTCATATAGGTATCATTGAAGAGAGAAGAAATATCCACCAAGAAGACTGACAAAAGAACCAGAGATTCTGGCTGAATGCTCCAGACAACTATAGACACTTTGAAGAATGACCTGTGCTAGATATGTTTTGGGCAATATAAAAAAACATGGCTCTACCCTCAGTAAGCCTGAAGGGAGGGGTTGAGAATAGATTCTAGTCACAGAATCCTATAAAAGATGTAAAATTTCACTTGTGACAAATGTCACAATGATGAGATATGTGGTGTCTAAAAGAAGGATCAGTGACTCACTTAGAAAAGGCTTTTCTGAGGAAGTGTTGATTGAGTTTAGCTGTAACAAGAGAGTTAAACTAGATGGAAAGCAAGCAAGGGAGAGAAAGGATGATAACAGCCCTGGTCAAGGCAGGCACAGGGTTGAACAGAAAGAAGGATAGAGATTGTGAGGAGCATTGTATGTGAGGAAACTAGAGAGAAAAGCAGGGTCAGACCATGTGGGGCCTAGCAACCACATTCATTCATTTAACCTTTATCCTAAATTCAGCAGATTGTCATGGGTGTGTGCTAAACACAAGCCTGAAATAGAGTATGTGTATGTGATTATTTTGGCCTTTTGAAGATATCACTGTTGCTATAGTTTGAAGAATGGATTAGGAAGGGTACGTCAGCAGGAGGAAGCTGAATGAGTAAGCAAGGATCAGTTGGGAGGCTGTGGCATGTTGCTGGTAAGAGAAGTTGGCTGGTTTGGATTACGGTAGAGACAGCATAAAGGGGAGGACAAAGGACATGTTGAGAGATCTGTCCGTAGCGAGATCATCAGGACCAAAGGAAGGATTCAATATGGGGAGATAATGGAGAGCGACATGCTGAGTATTATCCTGGCTAAGGGATTTAGCCAGGTTGTTACTTGCTTGGGGCTTTCAGTTGTTGCTATTATTTCCAGAGCCTTGATACACCTGAGACTGCATCTGCCCACCTTCCCAGACCATCATCTCTAACTGTCTTAGAAGCTGTTTCTTGTTTTGGGCTTATGTTGAACTACCTCCTGGTCTTTAGGTTGGCCTCTGCTCACTCTGCTGTGGATAACCACATTTCATCTTTCTTGATGCCAAATTCTTGGGATTCCTGCTGTTATTTTTTCTTTTTGTGGACCCCACCCACAAGACTTCTGATACAAAAAACACTTCTTCAGTGGTGACAGAAGATGATCTCCTAGGCCTCACTATTGCAATCTTGCCTCAAGTTTCCCATTTGTTTATTGAATACCACATTTGAACTTTTCCAGTTTGCCTATGTCTATTCCTGCTATCTCTCTATGCTGTTTTTGGGATTGTGGCCCCCTTGCCACCTGATTGGCTTCAAGGTTTCGCAGTGTTCAGTATTACACTGCCTCCTTATTTTCCTTCTTCCTGTCCAAGGACATGCTGGCCAGGATGATTTGATTTTCCAATTGCCATTGTAATCATTGCATCATTGCACATTGTGGCCTGGTGAAAGCCTCTAGTTTGACTATGACAATTTCTAGTGTAAATCTGTTTTTCCATGGGCTGCAATGATTTAAATTTTAACCAATATATCCTCAAAATAACTGATCAAGGACTTCCAGTTAGCATTTTGCCTTCAAAGAACTTCATAGGTTTGTTAAAAAAATAAAACCAGATTCCTTCAGGACTATAACTGCATAAAATAATCTGTAGTGATAGTAATTGATAGTATTGACTGTGTCAATAACTTTATAGACATTTTTCCTTTTGCTTCACAACTCTGAGAAGATGTTATTACCCATTTTGCAAAGGAGAAAACTGAAGCTCAGAGCAGTTAAAAATATGAAAGCTAAATATTATAACTTAGAGCAAGGCAAATCATTTTCCTAAAGTTACATAGCTCAGAACTGATGGAGTGGATACCAAGGGTCTGTGTTTTTTAGCTGGGATGCTTTCCCTTAGGCTATATGTATACCTTTGGGTAATACTGAGACTATTTGATAGCCCTACCCTTGCGAAAGTCCTCAGTTCCTTTGGCACCAGAAAAATAGCTGCATGGGACCATGAACCTTAATGGGCCTAGGTTAGGCAAGTTAGGTTGATACAAGTTTTGGTGCCCATTCTTTTAATACTGGAGCAAGTGGCTGTGCATGCGGCTGCTCCACCCAGAACTTGGAAGTGGCTGTTGGTGCAGCCATTGCACCAGGGATCTTACTTCTCAGCTTTTATCCTCATAGTCCCTGCTTTCAGGCCTCTCCCCTTAGACCTACTCCCTCCATGGGCAGTTCTGACCAAGAGAGGCTCATGTATGGAACTGCTGAATGATCTTGGAGAAATACTCTCACTGATCCCAGCAGCCTTATTATTGTGCTTCGCATTTTGTTTAAATTGATTACTTCCCAGGTTTGTCCTCAGACCTGCTGAGTGAACATGTTTCCGATTACCTCCACCAAGATTGATTAGTTGCACTTTTCTAAATGGAATCTAATTTTCCTCTTTTCTTTCTGTGTTTGTAATCTCATTAGATCCATTTGTATTAATTCTTAGTCTCCTGGTGTGTGCAACAGCTTCCAAATTTGTAACATCTGCAAATTTTATTAGCTTGCTGTGTGCTGTGTCTTTCAGATCATTAATGCTAACCATCAATAATCCAGATGTTAGAGAAGACAAGAGCTTTACGCCAACCCCTGTGGCCCTCCACAAGAGATCGCTCCACACCCTGAACACTGTCATTTATCATCAACTATTATTTATGACCATTCTGCCAAACTGACATTCATGTGATCACAGGTTTTGCAAATCTACTGGTCATTTAAGAGCAGAAATTCAAAGTTTTATTTCATATTTTAAGGTCAAGAATGTAGTTTTTTGCATATTCTTGACTGTTCTATAGCAATTATTATTTAAAAAGTTTTCACTCTGTGATAGTCTTCAAAAATATTAATAAGAAAGCATTTATGTAGCATTTTTTTATTCCTAACTTTTCTCGTTATCATTAAAAGTCATTTATAATTACTCACTGATTTGGAGCAAGTATTATTTTTCAATGTAAAAAACCCAAAAATATCTAATATTTATTGAGCATCAATGTGCAAAATATAGAGGTCCCTAAATTTAGATGAATGAGAGCTGGGATTTTATGAAATTTTAGTTGCATTCACTGGCAAGTTATCCCTTTGTGGTTTTTATATTCATTTTCTTGCTTAAATTTCTCTGCAAAAGATACTTAGTGGTTTTAAAATACTTTATTAGGACAATTATTCAAGTGTTGGTATCATATTTATGATAACATTATTCATAGGGTAATTATGTTCACTTTAATGAGATCTATTCTTAATTAATAACTTTAATCCTGTATTTGGAAAAATTCTTCCTTCTTAAAAATCCTATCCTGCCCTTTGCCTGTCTCTATTTCTCTCCTTTTTCTCATTCTTGCTGTCTTTCTATTTTATCTTACTTCTAGAACTAATCTTTTTTTTTCTTTTTGGCCTAATTCTGCTTAATTCTGGTGTCTACAGAAACCCACTGATTGCATTCATATTCATTACAAAAAAGTAATGCCATGTTCTGGAGGACTTTTACTCATAATTCATTAAAATGTTCATAACATTTTTCATATTGGAAGAGTCTTTAACAAATTTAAAATAGCAGGCAGTAATCAGAGCAAACTATTAATGCATTACTAATGATTGTATTTTATATGGAAATAGTCCCATTCTTCAAGCATGACTTTCCATATTTTTAACTCATTCTCACATGAGGCCTTGGGGTAGAATACCCATAAGAATGACTAATTTCATTCTAAATGGGAGGAAAATTAAATTTTAAAAGTTCAGCTTATTTGTCCAAAGCCTTGCCATGTGATATTTAAGAGGAAGCTAGAGACCTATAGTTGTGTGTGCTCATGAGTGAAGGCAATAGCTAAGATTCACTCTAATCAGGAAAATTTTTAACTTTTTCCCTAGGTCACAACTGACAACAAATACAGGTATTGAAGTAAGAATAAGATCAGGAACTAAATAATTTGGAAGTACATGTAATATAAACATTACTAGAACTGCCTATTGAAATGAGAATTGAGTTTTTCACTTTTGGAAATAAACAATTCCAGGCTGGTGTATCTGCTCAAGCAATTAAATAAGGACCCACATTTCTGGTAACTTCCTGCTCTGTCAGCTTTACTGAAAAATTTGCTACTCACAGTCACAAAAAAATTGTTCTTTCTCTAAGCATCACATCTACATTTCAGATAGAAAAATGAAAGAGCAAAAGGCAGAAAGAAGTATAGCTAAGGCTGTCACCTTTCATCAGGAAAACAATGGCTTTTCCCAAAGCTTCACCCAGTAGACTTCTGTTTACATCTCCCTACCCGAGATGAATACATTTAACACACCCTGAACAAGATCTAGTTTTAGTTAATAAGGTAAGAGGGAGAATGGTTTGGGATGGCAACAACCAAAGTCTACCCCAAGGAGTATGGCATGCCCATCATGTACCGCTTATATGACCTCTGCCTCTGAGAGTCGTAGCAAGCAAGGCACACCAATAGCTCCTTCTCTGAAAGCTCCAGTCACTCATCTGTCCTAGTGAAGCATTGCCATGTCTTACATCATAGTCTTGGTGGTGTAGGCTTCTTACTGCACAGGATTTGAACTGGCTTTCTTGTCCTTCTAAATTAAAATTCTACAGAAGATCTCTTTAATTGTATGCATCAAATTAAATGGGATCAAGTTGGGTAGAAAAAGAATACAAAAGTCTTGAGCTGTGTCTCTCTGTTTATCCAGAAAGCCTTTAGGAACTCACAGGTTCAGAAAGCAGTAGTAGGCAGGGTTTAGGGGCATGAAACACTTGGGACTGAACCCTGCTCTGTCGTTTACTGTCTCTGGGGACTTTGGCAAGTTAATTAAACTCTATGAGCTTCTATTTCATTTTCTCTAAGGTATAATAGGGATAATAATTCTTACCTTAAAGGGTTGTCTGGGAATTGAAGAAGATAATGTGTGTAAAGAGTTTGGCACAAAGTAACTGATCAATAAATGACAAGAAATGACAGCAGTGTTCCAGCCTACCACCATCTCAGAGGTCAGAGGAAGAGGAATAGGCAGTTTATGATTTCTCCTCACATCTGCATCTCCAACAGAGCAGAGAAGTAAGTTCCAAGTCAGACTACTTATTACTTAATAATGTCTCATTTAAATTGAAGGCTGTCTATGGGCCAGGTGTGTTGCATTCATTATCTCCAATCCACAATAAGTTTAACCAAAGAAGAAACAGAGACTTTAAAAAACACTAAGAGCTGTTTAAATGCTCTTGGAAAGTTAGATTCTCTTGCCCTAATCATAGTTTAACAGTCTTGCCAAATCAAAGACATTTAGACAGAATGAATTGAGATTTCTCACTTCTAGAGTAGCTAATAGTGGAAGATTATGAAGAGTTTATTGAAAGGAAAACAGTTTATGGATGAATGGCCTTCAATACTCATCCATTTCTTCTTATATCTTGAATATGCTAGTCTATTGAATTAATAACACTATGTTAGCTGCAAACTCAGAAAAGATGGAAAAATAAAATTTTATCTACTGCCTAAAGATTATCTCTTTAATAAAATAAGCTACACATCAACCCCCATAGAAATTAACCTTATAGTTCACTCCTGTAACCCCAGCTACTCGGGAGGCTGAGGCAAGAGGATCACTTGAGCACGGGAGTTGGAGGCTGCAGTGAGCTATGTTCTCACCACTACACTCCAGCCAGGGTGACAGAGTGAGATACTGTCACTTAAAAAAAAAAAAAAAGAAAAGAAAAAGAAAGAAAGAAATTGATCTCATAAACGAAATGAAATGAGAGCTCTTTGGCCTTTGTGAGGAGTGAAGAGATGTGACCTCAGAGTGTTCTCATGTTGTTTATAACACTGTGTAACATTCTGCTCACTTGACAGTCATCTCCCATGAGACTGTGATATATTTAAGGACAGGGATGGTATTTTATTTGAATCTTTGGCTTTTAGCACAGATTCTCCTATACTGTAGGTGTTTAAAAATTTTTAATTGAATGCATAAGCAAAATACAATAATAAATAACAGTGACTAGTATTTAAAAGAAAACAAAGTGGGCAATCTCCAAATAAGGCTTCATATTGCATTTCAGGCGTTACAATAGTTGAATTTTATGGAATTTTTATGAAACTCACAAAGTTCAGTGACTATAAATGAAGCATGCTCCATAGAGCCACTTATACTGAAGAGTCTCCCCATTTACGTTCCAGAGCCTCCCCACTTCTTTCTCCTTTATCAGTCAACCCAGTCCATTGCAAATCATGCTTTCTTCATGAAGCTTTTCTTTTTTTTTAAATTTTATTATTATTATACTTTAAGTTTTAGGGTACATGTGCACAATGTACAGGTTAGTTACATATGTATACATTTGCCATGCTGTGTGCTGCACCCATTAACTCGTCATTTAGCATTAGGTATATCTCCTAATGCTATCCCTCCCCCCTCCCCCCACCCCACAACAGTCCCTGGTGTGTGATGTTGCCCTTCCTGTGTCCATGTGTTCTCATTGTTCAATTCCCACCTATGAGTGAGAACATGCGGTGTTTGGTTTTTTGTCCTTGAGATAGTTTACTGAGAATGATGATTTCCTATTTCATCCATGTCCCTACAAAGGACATGAACTCATCATTTTTTATGGCTGCATAGTATTCCATGGTGTATATGTGCCACATTTTCTTAATCCAGTCTATCATTGTTGGACATTTGGGTTGGTTCCAAGTCTTTGCTGTTGTGAATAGTGCCGCAATAAATATACATGTGCATGTGTCTTTATAGCAGCATGATTTATAATCCTTTGGGTATATACCCAGTAATGGGATGGCTGGGTCAAATGGTATTTCTAGATCTTGATCCCTGAGGAATCGCCACACTGACGTCCACAATGGTTGAACTAGTTTACAGTCCCACCAACAGTGTAAAAGTGTTCCTATTTCTTCACATCCTCTTCAGCAGCTGTTGTTTCCTGACTTTTTAATGATTGCCATTCTAACTGGTGTGAGATGGTATCTCATTGTGGTTTTGATTTGCATTTCTCTGATGGCCAGTGATGGTGAGCATTTTTTCATGTGTTTTTTAGCTGCATAAATGTCTTCTTTTGAGTAGTGTCTGTTCATATCATTCGCCCACTTTTTGATGGGGTTGTTTTTTTCTTGTCAATTTGTTTGAGTTCATTGTAGATTCTGGATATTAGCCCTTTGTCAGATTAGTAGGTTGCGAAAATTTTCTCCCATTTTGTAGGTTGCCTCTTCACTCCGATGGTAATTTCTTTTGCTGTGCAGAAGCTCTTTGTTTAATTAGATCCCATTTGTCAATTTTGGCTTCTGTTGCCATTGCTTTTGGTGTTTTAGACATGAAGTCCTTGCCCATGCCTATGTCCTGAATGGTAATGCCTAGGTTTTCTTCTAGGGTTTTGATGGTTTTAGGTCTAACATTTAAGTCTTTAATCCATCTTGAATTAATTTTTGTATAAGGTGTAAGGAAGGGATCCAGTTTCAGCTTTCTACATATGGCTAGCCAGTTTTCCCAGCACCATTTATTAAATAGGGAATCCTTTCCCCATTGCTTGTTTTTCTCAGGTTTGTCAAAGATCAGATAGTTGTAGATATGCGGCGTTATTTCTGAGGGCTCTGTTCTGTTCCATTGATCTATATCTCTGTTTTGGTACCAGTACCATGCTGTTTTGGTTACTGTAGCCTTGTAATATAGTTTGAAGTCAGGTAGTGTGATGCCTCCAGCTTTGTTCTTTTGGCTTAGGAGTGACTTGGCGATGCGGGCTCTTCTTTGGTTCCATATGAACCTTAAAGTAGTTTTTTCCAATTCTGTGAAGAAAGGCATTGGTAGCTTGATGGGGATGGCATTGAATCTATAAATTACCTTGGACAGTATGGCCATTTTCATGATATTGATTCTTCCTACCCAGGAGCATGGAATGTTCTTCCATTTCTTTGTATCCTCTTTTATTTCATTGAGGAGTGGTTTGCAGTTCTCCTTGAAGAGGTCCTTCACGTCCCTTGTAAGTTGGATTCCTAGGTATTTTATTCTCTTTGAAGCAATTGTGAATGGGAGTTCACTCATGATTTGGCTCTCTGTTTGTCTGTTATTGGTGTATAAGAATGTTTGTGATTTTTGTACATTGATTGAAGCTTTCCTTTAACGCTATTAAATTGTGATGTTCTCGCCTGTTCTTGTATGTGTCTGTGTGTGTAACTCGTAGATTGTATTCAGACCAGAAATATATTTTAAATTGGCTCTTCTTATTTTCTAATTGGTTCATGTGTCTTGTCACATTCATTCATTCATTCACTTCATAACCATTTATTGAATGATTTTATGTGCACACAGTGTTCTAGGCGCCTGGAGTATAGTGATGAAGAAATGAACTAAGAAAACTTCAAATGCAAACTCAAGAAGTCAAATGTGGCTCTAGGCCGGGTGCGAAGGCTCATGCCTGTAATCCTAGCACTTTGGGAGGCTGGGGTGGGTGGATTGCCTGTGCCCAGGAGTTCGAGACCAGCCTGGAAAACATGGTGAGACCCAATCTCTACTAAAAGTACAAAAAATTAGGTGGGCGTGGTTGTGCACACCTGTAATGCCAGCTACTTGGGAGGCTGAGGCACAAGAATCGCTTGAACCTAGGATGCGGAGGTTGCAGTGAGCTGAGATTGTGCTACTGCATTCCAGCCTGGGCGACAGTGAGACTCTGTCTCAAAAAAAAAGTGGCTCTAATATGCTATGCCAGAACCCGCAAGTATGCTGCAGCCTGTTTTGTTGGACTGAATTGCATCATTACCTAAGAAAGCATATACCAAAGAGTAGGCACAGGGACTCCAGAGAGGACTCTCCTCTTTCACACCCATTGCTTATTTCTAGGCCTGTACTTGGCAGCATATCTTGAAAGTCAAAGGCCATGGGACTCATTCTCATTTGAGAATGCCCCAGATAATTGTAATTTGCTCTAGATCTTTCAAGGGGGTAGGAGTTATCCTAATTAGACATTTGAGGAAGACGGCTAAACATGATGATACCTATACAATTCATGATGGGTATGAAAACCTAGATTATCATGACCTTTTTCGCATTTCTGACCAATACGCATAGTTGGCATTTATTTGTAGAGTGGTTACAGGGGACTATGCAATTTACATTTTCATGCAGCTTCTAGCAAACCGGAAAATCTGGAATTGATATAGTTGGGAACACATGCTCCATCACAAAGTTCAAGTACATGCACCAGATGCAGTCCTTCAAAATTGGGGTTTTCACTTTTCTTCTACCCAGCATGAAATACATCAACCAGTATTGGGAGGCTTCCTAACACACTGACATATAGCAAAAAATAGTATCCCATGGTGGTTTAATTGCTAGACTCTCATTTAATATAACAAGAAGCAAGATAACACATTGAGAAAACCATAAAGTTCACAGGATATGGGGCCTCTTTGAATATAAACATCTTGAGGGTAAATAGTTTTTTCATGTTTGTTCCTGGAGCTAATGGGTAGCCATAAGTCTATGACAGTGCATCAAGATTCGTACACAAAGTGAAACAATTTGCCAAGTCCAAGGATCAAGTGTAAAGAAAATTTTCATTTGGAGCTTACAATAAAGAGTCAAGCAGGAAGCTGAAAAATTATTTTAAAAAAGCATTTAGAGAGTGAAAACATTGCAATTAGTAAGGATACCTTCATGAGATTAAAAAGTTAAATTTTCTGTTTGCTGTTTATGGATTTGTCTTTAAAGTTCAATAGTTACTTCAAAAACTAATGTCATTATAATTTAAACCTTGATGTTAAGTTATTTCTGAAGCTTATCAAGTCAGTTTATTGAATCCTTTTTACATGGAACCTACACAAATGTTCTGATAACTTGGCTATGGGAAATAAATGTGATAATTAGTAATTCTGAGTAAGCTGAATTTTGTAAATTGAATCACAATGTACTAGTTTTAGGAAAATTTTTTATCAAAATAAATCTCGATGAATATACTTACCACTGCCTTCACATTCTTTGTAGCATCAGAATCTGTGCAGTGAAAAGGACACATGTAAATAGGTATCAGATGGCCATGCGAATGCCATTGCTCCCAATTGTGGTTTCAAACTCTTTCTTGTGACTGTGTCAGGGCTAATTCGGTTTCTATATTTGAGAATAGCCAGACCCTGCTTATAGTTACTGTTTAGGATACAACCTTCCCAAATTACTTTTACATGCAACATGCATCAGGCATTGTTCCTGGATTCCCTAAACTAAAATCAGGCAAGTCTGTGTGTATTTGAGGCTGGATTATATAAAAATTAGTTTTATGACTCTGATTAATATTCATTAGCGCTAAACTGGTCTCATTAAAAACCAAATATGAAAAACATTTCTAACAAGTATGATACTTTACAACGATCAGTTAACCATTTTTTTCTCTATCATAAGATATAACTAAAATTAAACCTGTCTGGTTAATAATTTCTTTATGTGACTAATGTTAATAGAGAAATTTAATATTCTCAGCGGGTATAGTATTCATTTCTCATGATACTATATCTTGCCATTCCAAAGTAATTAATAACCACAACTATTTTAATTTGGGTATATCTCTTACTTTATAAAGCAAAGATCCAGTTTTAGCCTACATGTTTATGCACATAAAACTATAAACAACATTTAAATCCTTACTTAAACTGTGATTATTATTCACTGTGAAATGTTTAACATTTTTTTCCAGTTTTGAATTAGTGGAGACCAACCTTTGATTATAGGAAAAATATGATTTCGTGAGTTCCACTCATGAAATTGATTTGCCTTCTAAATAAATTGCTCAGCAAAAGTCTAGTATTTTCAACAAAACAATGACTCAGAACTTTAGGGAAAATGGATGATATTCTGTACCAGAACATCCTATTAACATCTTTACACTGACAGCAAATAAGTTATTGTCATGCTATTAGTAAAAACATCTGCTTAAAATATACATGGATTTTCTTTTTTTTTTTTTTTTTTTTTTTTTTTTTGAGGCGAAGTCTCGCTCTGTGGCCCAGGCGGGAGTGCAGTGGCGCAATCTCGGCTCACTGCAAGCTCCGCCTCCCGGGTTCACGCCATTCTCCTGCCTCAGCCTCCCGAGTAGCTGGGACTACAGGCGCCCGCCATCACGCCCGGCTAATTTTTTTGTATTTTTAGTAGAGACGGGGTTTCACCGTGTTAGCCAGGATGGTCTCGATCTCTTGACCTCGTGATCCGCCCGCCTCGGCCTCCCAAAGTGCTGGGATTACAAGCGTGAGCCACCGCGCCCGGCCGGATTTTCTTTTTTTTAAAGAAGTTAGCGTGTATGTCATATAGTGAGAGTAGTGCCATAATATTATTCAAAATTTAGAAATAGGCAAATGAGGTTACTGAGTATTCTTTCATTACAGTACTTGGCTTGACTTTTTCTTGGCTGGGCAATTTTCAGCATGAAGGACAGAGATTAACTTGTAGAGTCTTTGTTTTTTCATTTGACATGCAAATAGGGCCTGTCCAGTGAAACTACCTCAAATGTTGCAGTGTTTGGCCTGGTTGGGCACTAATCAGTTTTATATCTAACATTGCAATCATATCTAAAAATTTCTTTGTTAAATTGCCTATATATACTACCTTCTAAAAAATTTTGACCAGATTTAACATCTTATTAGTTCCCTTATTAATTTCTAAATTAAATCAATCTTTGATGTGTTTATTTCACAGTTGCCTGGTGTCATAATTTACATTTAAAAATTATACTTTAACAATCAGCAAACACAATGACTAAGAACAGAGACAGGAGAGCTCTCATATTCCTTTTGTTATTTCCCTTTCATGGGAGTTTCTCTTTATTTCCAAGCTCTTATTCTATTTATAACTCTAATTTATTTTTTTCTCATTTCTAACTTGCATGTGAAGGATTCAGAAAGGATTTGCTTTCCCAAAATGATTTTTAAGATTTTATCTGCAAAGTGCTTTTATCTCTTTTTTTTTTTTTTCTGTAAACGTTAAGATCAACCAAATGACTTATGACCACTGAGACCTAGCAGGGCACTTGAGCATGCAGGAGCATCGGTAGGGATTCTTTAGTCCAAAGTGGGCAGTATGTCAGCTTCTGGAAAATAGCTGAATCCCTGACTTCTTTTTTATTTTGAATATCCTTATAGCTCTAGCTTGAGTAATTCTGATTTCACTAAACCCAGAGCATTTACATGAAAATTGAGAGCCAGGTCAGGTGAATGTCAGGTACCAAGAAGTCAAGTAAACAAAGGAAGTAGCTGAGCTGAGGCTGCTAAATCATATATGGAATGGAGCCTTCAGCTAGGCACTCCATCCCTAAACTTAACAGTTGGGGTACATTTGTTATCCATAAGATTCTCCTTTATCTAAGACTCTGGAACTAGTCTTGTCTCTAGTCTTGGGCACCCAGAAGGAGCTCTGGGTGAGTGGTACAGTGATTTAGGTTCAGTAGGATTGGCTGCTGCTTCTAACAAGAAACTGGTACCCTATTCTCTGGAAATTGGGCCCTTGCTTAATCTTCTGATCCTTCTGTGATTGCTTTACGTCTTAAGTCCTTCTTTTTTTTTTTTTTTTTTGAGATGGAGTTTCACTCTTGTTGCCCAGGCTGGAGTGCAATGTGCAATCTTGGCTCACCGCAACTTCTGCCTCCCGGGTTCAAGCGATTCTCCTGCCTCAGCCTCCCGAGTAGCTGGGGTTACAGACATGCGCCACCATGCCCTGCTAATTGTGTATTTTTAGTAGACATGGGGTTCCTCCATGTTGGTCAAGCTGGTCTCAAACTCCCGACCTCAGGTAATCCGCCCGCCTCGGCCTCCCAAAGTGCTGGGATTACAGGCATGAGCCACCACGCCCGGCCAAGTCCTTCCTTCTTATATGCCATCTCTGTGGAGGCAGGTTTCTACCCTACACTCTGGTTCTCCAGTGACTTATTTTTTCTCTTACTCTTCCCTGTATTTTAGCTGGTGAATTATCTGAGGAGCAAGTATCCAACATCTCTTGCTTCTAGTGACTGCATCCTGTCCCTGAAGTTCAGGCTTCACATTAGTCTTTAAGTTTTGACACTGCCATCTGCTTTCCTGTCCTTCTTCTTTCGGTTTTGGAAATTCATTGGTTGTTTATATTACCCTAGCCTTCTATATTCTTTATCCACTTGTATTTTCCACTAAGTTTGAGACATGTTCTGATGGTGATATCCCTTCTTTGTCTGATTTTGTGACCTGTAATTGAACTCATATTCATGTGCGCCTGTCCTATCCTAAAAGCTGAACTCGTTTGAACTTTCAGAGCTGTCATTTTTGAAGAATGTTCTCTTCTCCATTCTCCAGTATCAATTATGACACTTTCCCAGAAATAGGGAAGGACAATTATATTTTTTATATTTTCTGCTTCTCCTGGTATGATGCATGAGTGGATACTTAGTTAAAAGAGTCCTCACTCTTGAGTCACAATTTGTGGCCCACAGAACTCCAAATAGTCTATTGGCAAACTCTTCTAGCATTTAATTTCATAGTATAGAAATACCTATAGTTCTTTGGGTATATACCCAGTAATGGGATGGCTGGGTCAAATGGTATTTCCAGATCTTGATCCCTGAGGAATCGCCACACTGACTTCCACAATGGTTGAACTAGTTTACAGTCCCACCAACAGTGTAAAAGTGTTCCTATTTCTCCACATCCTCTCCAGCACCTGTTGTTTCCTGACTTTTTAATGATTGCCATTCTAACTGGTGTGAGATGGTATCTCATTGTGGTTTTGATTTGCATTTCTCTGATGGCCAGTGATGATGAGCATTTTTTCATGTGTTTTTTGGCTGCATAAATGTCTTCTTTTGAGAAGTGTCTGTTCATATCCTTTGCCCACTTTTTGATGGGGTTGTTTGTTCTTTTCTTGTCAATTTGTTTGAGTTCATTGTAGATTCTGGATATTAGCCCTTTGTCAGATGAGTAGGTTGCAAACATTTTCTCCCATTTTGTAGGTTGCCTGTTCACTCTGATGGTAGTTTCTTTTGCTGTGCAGAACCTCTTTAGTTTAATTAGATCCCATTTGTCAATTTTGGCTTCTGTTGCCATTGCTTTTGGTGTTTTAGACATGAAGTCCTTGCCCATGCCTATGTCCTGAAAGGTAATGCCTAGGTTTTCTTCTAGGGTTTTGATGGTTTTAGGTCTAACATTTAAGTCTTTAATCCATCTTGAATTGATTTTTGTATAAGGTGTAAGGAAGGGATCCAGTTTCAGCTTTCTACATATGGCTAGCCAGTTTTCCCAGCACCATTTATTAAATAGGGAATCCTTTCCCCATTGCTTGTTTTTCTCAGGTTTGTCAAAGATCAGATAGTTGTATATATGCGGCGTTATTTCTGAGGGCTCTGTTCTGTTCCATTGATCTATATCTCTGTTTTGGTACCAGTACCATGCTGTTTTGGTTACTGTAGCCTTGTAGTATAGTTTGAAGTCAGGTAGCGTGATGCCTCCGGCTTTGTTCTTTTGGCTCAGGATTGACTTGGCGATGCGGGCTCTTTTTTCGTTCCATATGAACTTTAAAGTAGTTTTTTCCAATTCTGTGAAGAAAGGCATTGATAGCTTGATGGGGATGGCATTGAATCTGTAAATTACCTTGGGCAGGATGGCCATTTTCATGATATTGATTCTTCCTACCCATAAGCATGGAATGTTCTTCCATTTGTTTATATCCTCTTTTATTTCCTTGAGCAGTGGTTTGTAGTTCTCCTTGAAGAGGTCCTTCACATCCCTTGTAAGTTGGATTCCTAAGTATTTTATTCTCTTTGAAGCAATTGTGAATGGGAGTTCACTCATGATTTGGCTCTCTGTTTGTCTGTTGTTGGTGTATAAGAATGCTTGTGATTTTTGTACATTCATTTTTTATCCTGAGACTTTGCTGAAGTTGCTTATCAGCTGAAGGAGATTTTGGGCTGAGACAATGGGGTTTTCCAGATATACAATCATGTCATCTGCAAACAGGGACAATTTGACTTCCTTTTTTCCTAATTGAATACCCTTTATTTTCTTCTCCTGCCTAATTGACCTGGCCAGAACTTCCAACACTATGTTGAATAGGAGTGGTGAGAGAGGGCATCCCTGTCTTGTGCCAGTTTTCAAAGGGAATGCTTCCAGTTTTTGCCCATTCAGTATGATATTGGCTGTGGGTTTGTCATAGATAGCTCTTATTATTTTGAGATACGTCCCATCAATACCTAATTTATTGAGAGTTTTTAGCATGAAGGGTTGTTGAATTTTGTCAAAGGCCTTTTCTGCATCTATTGAGATAATCATGTGGTTTTTGTCTTTGGTTCTGTTTATATGCTGGATTACATTTATTGATTTGCATATATTGAACCAGCCTTGCATCCCAGGGATGAAGCCCACTTGATCATGGTGGATAAGCTTTTTGATGTGCTGCTGGATTCGGTTTGCCAGTATTTTATTGAGGATTTTTGCATCAATGTTCATCAAGGATATTGGTCTAAAATTGTCTTTTTTGGTTGTGTCTCTCCCCGGCTTTGGTATCAGGATGATGCTGGCCTCATAAAATGAGTTAGGGAGGATTCCCTCTTTTTCTATTGATTGGAATAGTTTCAGAAGGAATGGTACCAGTTCCTCCTTGTACCTCTGGTAGAATTCGGCTGTGAATCCATCTGGTCCTGGACTCTTTTTGGTTGGTAAGCTATTGATTATTGCCACAATTTCAGCTCCTGTTATTGGTCTATTCAGAGATTCAACTTCTTCCTGGTTTAGTCTTGGGAGAGTGTATGTGTTGAGGAATTTATCCATTTCTTCTAGATTTTCTAGTTTATTTGCATAGAGGTGTTTGTAGTATTCTCTGATGGTAGTTTGTATTTCTGTGGGATCGGTGGTGATATCCCCTTTATCATTTTTTATTGTGTCTATTTGATTCTTCTCTCTTTTTTTCTTTATGAGTTTTGCTAGCGGTCTATCAAAAGGACTATAAATCATGCTGCTATAAAGACACATGCACACATACGTTTATCGCGGCACTATTCACAATAGCAAAGACTTGGAACCAACCCAAATGTCCAACAATGATAGACTGGATTAAGAAAATGTGGCACATATACACCATGGAATACTATGCAGCCATAAAAAATGATGAGTTCGTGTCCTTTGTAGGGACATTGATGAAATTGGAAATCATCATTCTCAGTAAACTATCACAAGAACAAAAAACCAAACACCGCATATTCTCACTCATAGGTGGGAATTGAACAATGAGAACACGTGGACACAGGAAGGGGAACATCACATTCTGGGGACTGTTGTGGGATCACATTCTGGGGACTGTTGTGGGGTGGGGGGAGGGGGGAGGGATAGCATTGGGAGATATACCTAATGCTAGATGACGAGTTAGTGGGTGCAGCACACCAGCATGGCACATGTATACATATGTAACTAACCTGCACATTGTGCACATGTAGCCTAAAACTTAAAGTATAGTAATAATAAATAAAAATAAAATAAAGATTTACTTCAGTCACATGAACTTGGAGAAAAAAAAGAAATACCTATAGTTTAAATTCTGGTACAACAATATTTTCCTTGTAACATGCTTTATCACAGGTTTATTAGATGTGTTGCTCTCTTCCAAAGTCCTCTTACCCAGAAAGTTGGAGTGAGGAGCTCATGCAATCCGTTTCTTTGATAAACTCATCTATGTGCTTTAAAACACTGAAAACCATGGATATAAGAATAGTTATTCTATATTTCTTTTATCAAATAAAAAACTGGAACTACTTCTGTGTACATTGTAACTAAGAGTTTATCAAGGTGTTCCTGAATTTTTTCCTGAATCTTGCCTCTGGTCTCTTTGCTTAATGTATTTTTGGTAGATACAATGATAATATATTAATAGCTACCATTTAATGAACCAGATATTAAAGCACAAAATTAATACACATAATAACATTCAATTCTCAGGAAAACTTCTTTTTAAAATAAAAAAGCTAATTCTGAAAGAAGTGGGGCTGCTTCCCCACAGTCACAGAAGCCAGAAGGTGGGAGCACATGTCCACATTCTCTCCACTATGCCAGACCACCTGCTTGCATGCATGTCTCATGGAGAAGCCTGTTAATAGTTTTCATAGGGGTGACATTTCCAGGAGGGTGGAATTAACTTCCTCATTTTTACACTTCACAGCTTCTCCTTTTTGTGCCTCATAGAAACACAGGGATCAGGAAAATAAGAAGCCATTCCCATGTCTTCACTTAGGAATAAGTATCAATAATCTAAAGAGATAAAAGTAACCTTCTGTCTAAAGACTTTTAAGAGTTTCCAGTATGTTCTAAACCTTTTTTTCCAGAAAATATCTTTATTATATTTCACTTGAGAAATTTCAAGTCTTGAGACCTTAATAGCGGTAGCAACAGCAGCAATACATGTACCATGCTTACTGTAAAGCTGGACTTCTTTTAAGGCTTTTACAAAATTGAACCACAGCTGGGCACAGTGAGCTCATGTCTGTAATCCCAACACTTTGGCAGGCTTAGGTGGAAGGCTCACTTGAGCCCAGGAGTTCGAAAACAGCCTGAGCAACATCTCTCAAAATCTGAGACCCCATCTCTGCAAAAAATACAAAATTAGCCAGTATGGAGGTATGTTCCTGTAGTCTCAACTTCTCAGGAGGCTGAGGCAGGAGGATTGCTTGAACTCATGAGTTTGAGGCTGCAGTGAGCTATGATCATGCTACTGCACTCCAGCCTTGGCTACAGAGCAAGACTCTACCTCAAAAAAAAAGAAAAAAAAAAAAAGGATCCCATAGCCCTCATAACAACCTGGGGAGGTTGGTACCATTATTGACTTTGTTTTATATATTAGAAAACTAAAGCAGAGACAGTAGATAATGTGCCTAAAATCATACTGATCTGGGCAATTTGCTTTCTCTCTTTCGTAAGTTTCCTTAGAAATAAGAATGGGCAGCATCTCCGTCTTAGGAATATTTATCTCTGGAGTAATATGGCAGCTCCTTGCTTTATTAATGTGAATTTGGTGACCACGTAAAATCTTTTTTAAAAAATGTGTTTTAATCTCATGACTTTATGAGACTGAAAATGCTAACTTATCTAACTGAATGGCTGAAAAGTGATATAATGCACCATTCAGTCTGTCTGAAAAACAAAAGATAGATATATAACCAATCACTTCTGTGTCTGTATCTATCCCAGTGGTGCTGACCTCCATCCCCTTCCCCCATCTTGTTCACCTTTTATTCCCATTTCCTGAATGTGTCCTCTCCACCCCCACCCTAAAGACCATCCCTGGTGTCCAGAAGGCCTTAAGAATTATCTTCAACTGGACAGACTTAATTCTAAGGTCCATTAATACTTTGAATATTGGCTAATATGTTTGTCTGATCTTGCATTTGAATGCATTTCCCTAATATTGAATTCCCAAATTGTTTTAAATTCTCCATTAGGATCATTTGGGGTATTTAAAAATGTATGAAGGTTTGATGCCTCCTGATGTGAACCTGTCAGTCACTGCTGATGGCTGCAGTCAGAGACTCAGGTGATGAGGATCTGAGTTGCTGCTGGACTTAAGTGGAGCACTGTAGAGTCTTCATGCCTGAGTAATATCTTAACATGCCTCTAATTTAATGCTTTTATCAGCTAATTCAGTTTCCTATCTAGATTGTATTGTTTTCTTCTGTTACAGTAGATAGCTGGGATAAAATGGAGAAGCAGGATAAGACAAAGCATTTCTAAGCATAACTCTATCAGCTTCTGAAATGTGCACTAGAAATGAGCTTGACCCCTAAAATGAACCCTTTTCAAAAGGCATTTGAAAAAAAAAATTGAGGAGAAATTATTGAGATAAAACTTTAAAAACCCCAAACCTCAGCATCATACAATATACCCAGGTACAAACATGCACATGTACCCCCTGAATCTGAAAGAAAAGTTGACATTTTAAAGACTAATAAAAATAAATAAATAAATCCAGAATTTAGTCTTTTAGAAAACATCCAGATAAACGCAACAAGAATTGAGGTGGTAGTGGTTGAGAAGAGTTTGGAAGTCTATTCTGAAAATCAAATGATGAGCCATGCTGGGCTGCAAGCTACTTCACTCTTCTTTTGAATTATAGCCATGGAGAACCAGACTGGACCAATCCAACAAACTGTGACATTTGTAAAATTTTCTTTAAAGAGAAAAGAAAAAAAATATATAGATCTTTATTTCCACTGCAGTATGAGACCAAAATCTTTCAGAGCCATTTACAACTCCCAAAATAAAGCAATCCCATTGGTAGCAATTCGTTGCTCACACATGCTGAGATAAGTTTACCAATGCAGGGTGTTTGGATTATATTGAAGTTTGAGGTATTTGTTTGGGAAAAAAAATGGTTCCAATACATGGTCTGAGTCAAAGATTTCAACCTATGTGGACCAAACGAATATTGTTTGTAACACTGTTACAATCATGTACACTTCTGTATGTCTAAAATTAAATGTATCACATGTTTAACATCTATCAGTTATCATTTAACATTAATATTCCAAATTGGCATTATTTAAATTAGCTCAAGATGGCTCCAATAGTTGCCATTTTTATGGCATATATCTTTAAACATATATTTGTCAGTTAATATTTTGAAGCTGAGAAATCATCTAGCCATTATATATTTCTCATTTGAGCATAATGATTTTGAATTACTTTAAAATCAGATGATAAATTGGAATAATTAAACCAAAGCATTAAAATAATTGTGGGCAAAATACTTCTTTGTATTATTATTTTTTCACCCTCAGGAAATATCTCTCTACCTGACAGGAAAACGGAAGATAGTTTGGCTCAAGGCTCGGAGGAATTCAGTGAGGTTAGGCAGGAGAGGACTCCATGATTCTTGAGCCTATGCCGGTGCTCTGACCAGTGAAGGACACCCCTCCCTATGGCTCTCCTTTTAAAGAGAGACACTTCAGTGGGCACAATACAGCTCTCAGCCATGGGTTCAGGGTATTATAAGCCACAGCATGACTCCTTTTCATCCTGCAGGGAAATAGGTTTCCATTATAACTCTCAACTCTTGGCAAGAACACAGTTAAGGACTGAATTAAGCTATTGCCCACAATTGCAAAAAATTGGATACAACGTCTTTTCGTTCCTTTTGAAGATATAATGACAATACATAAGGCTTACTTGAAGTGGAACAAATGTACTCAGCAGGCTGATGGGAGCATAAATCTGTCTGTGACAACTGTAATAGAGTTACGCAGGCTACTGCTTGTTAATCAAGAGTTTAAGTCTTAGGCTGAATAACCAAATTCTGTTGATTTTTGTTTTTGGAAGATCACATCAAAATTTAGTTTTCCACCACAGATTTGACACAGCTCATCTCCTGATTCTTTTTATCTCTCCTCATGTTTGCTCATCTTTAATGTAAATGTACCTTATGGATTGTTGAACTTTCTAGAGACTCCTGCTGTGTTGATTAATTGCTAATGAATGCTAATGAAGGAGTGAGGTGAATCTACACTACGATGTATTTAAGGGATGATTGATTAGATTTAGCACTGGCTGTCAGGAGAGTACTTACCACCAGAACAACAAGTCCATAAATATGCACAGAGTGGCTGGCAGTCTCCCTCTGTGACGCTCTCTGGCCTTTCAAGTCAAGTTCCTGGGTTCATTGCATCAGAGAAGAACTAACCTTTTAGCTTTTGTAACCAAAATACATTTTCTTATTAAGAAATATGGTAATTTTCCTAATGGGATTTAATGAAAAATTCATAATCAGTGTATATTTAATTGTTAAAATATTTGATGGAGTTTTTAAGAGATAAAATGAATTCCTAGTGAAAACAGGCTTTACCAAATACCATTGGAACCCTTGTACTTAAATAGCAAATTAACTTTACAAACATAATAATGTGTAGCAGTTGCTTAATAAATATTGTTATATTGGTTCATTTAAGAAAGGTACTATTGTCCTAAAATCAAATTCTATGACACAAATGAATTTGACACTAAAAGTGAATATCTATTTTTCCCCCCAGTCATGATCCATATGCTTTTAGAACTTTCCTACATTTCTGGAACTTTTAAAATCTACTTGGTGGAAAAAGTACTTTCTTGAGTCTCTCTTCCCTCTTGCTGAAAATGTAACCGCCTGACGGGTTCATCTTGACCACTGCTCAGATACACTCAGTCTATCAAGACAGGGAAATTGCAATAGAGAAAAAGTGTAATAGAGGGCCCACTAAACGGAAGACCAAACTTTTATTATTACTCAAATCAGCCTCCCTGAAAATTTGGAGGCTAGGTTGTTTTAAAGATGGTTTGGAAGGCAGGGGCTAGGGAATGGGTGCTGCTGATTGGTTGAGGATACAATCACAGGAGTATAGAAAATGGTCCTTGTGCACTGAGTCTGATTTTGGGTAGGGCCACAGGACTGGTTGAGTCTTGTCTTGGGTCCCAGAGGGGTCATTTGGTCCTCGGTAATGCAAAAGTCTGAAAAGACACCTTAAAAGGCCACTCTTAGGTTCTATAATAATGATGTTATAGAAATAATTGGGGAAGTTACAAATCTAGTGACTTCTGCAAAAATGGTTGTTGTTTATGCCTACATCTTATCAAAATTCAGGCTCCTCTCAAAATTCTAAACATGTGGCCTTTTCTTAATTTATAAAGGCAATTTAGTTTTTAGAAGGGCTATTGTTATTTAAACTATAAACTACATTTTTCCTAAAGTTAGCTAGACCCTCACCCAGGAATGATGAAGGGCAATTTGGAGTTAGAGGGAAGATGAAGTTTGTTAGGTCAGATCTCTTTCACTGTCATAATTTTCTCACTGTTAGAACTTTTGCAAAGGCAGTTTCAAAACAACCATGAAACAAACAAAAATGAATTGAGGGTTCAGAAATGGAATCTTGAAGGGAATAAATAAATTATAACATCCCCTTTTCCTGCCTACTTTCTGAATTATTTGAAAGATAAGATAGAAACATATCAGATGAAGAGCCCTTATTGCTCATAAAGCTGATATTGGATAATGTGATTTAGGTTTGTGGCAATAGTAGGCTTTATAATATTAGGTTGGTGAAAAAGCAATTACAGTTTTTGCTTTTTTTTTTTCGAGACGGAGTTTCGCTCTCTTTGCCCAGGCTGGAGTATGATGGTGCGATCTCGGCTCGCTGCAACCTCTACCTCCCAGGTTCAAGTGATTCTCTTGCCTCAGCCTCCCAAGTAGCTGGGATTACAGGCATGCACCATCACACCCAGCTAATTTTGTATTTTTAGTAGAGACCGGGTTTCTTCATGTTGGTCAGGCTGGTCTCAAACTCCTGACCTCAGGCGATCCACCTGCCTCAGCCTCCCAAAGTGCTAGGATTACAGGCATGAGCCACCATGCCCAGCCAGTTTTTGCCATTTGTTTACGGGAAAAACTGCAATTATTTTGCACCAACCTAATATAAACTACTAGACATAGTCTTCCAGGCACAGGGAGCATTGACAACTCTTGTTGTCCTCCAACAGGAGCCTTCTCTGTGTTTCTAGATTGTAGGAGAAAACTTGCTTCCTGTAGGCAGCTATTGCCCAAAGAAAAAGTGGGCAGCAAATGTTGAGACATGCAACCCTGATTAATCTCTCAAACATACTAATCAAATGTGTCATATCTCCTACCCAAGGGAGATGACTGGGAGGTACCAAAATAAATGGGAGAATGAAGCTGCCTCCACGTGGAAGGGATTATTAGGAGGATATTTATGGGAAGAACATTACCCCAAATCAAGGAAAAATTGACATAATCTACCTCAAGCCAGTTGTAAACTAAACATAAAATTCTGGCCGGCACGGTGGCTCACACCTGTAATCCCGGCACTTTGGGAGGCTTAGGTGGGTGGATCACAAGGTCAGGAGATTGAGACCATCCTGGCTAACATGGTGAAACCCCATCTCTACTAAAAATACAAAAGAAATTAGCTGGGTGTGGTGGCGGGTGCCTGTGGTCCCAGCTACTTGGGAGGCTGAGACAGGAGAATGATGTGAACCCGGGAGGCGGAGCTTGCAGTGAGCGGAGATCGATCCTGCCACTGCACTCCAGCCTGGGCAACAGAGCAAGACTCTGTCTCAAAAAAAAAAAAAAAAGAAAAGAAAATTCTAAGCCCTCCAATCAACAGAATCTACCCCCTTCTCTGGGCAAAGGGGATTCCAAAGAAAACCTGAAAAACCAGTCCATGATGGGAAGAGGGTTTTGGACATGCCGCATTCTACCCTCCTCCCTTTGGAATTTAGGCACAACAGATCACCATTAACATTAAAATAGAGATCTTAAGACTGACAAAACAGACACTTTGTAGCTATCTGATACCAAATTCCAACCTGACTTTAATATAGCATCACTTGACAGCAGCCCATGAAAGAAACTGAAGTATTTTTACCCCAAACTATATTTCTTTGACATATTTTTAAATGGTCCTGTAAAGCTGTCCCTTGTGGGGAGTATCTTCATTCTGTAGAGAATCCCCTCCCTTTTTCAGGATAGATTTAACTAGGAGGCTGGAACATTTTAATGCCTGATAAAGAGGCATTTACCACCAATTCTACATAATAAGAACCTTGGTCTCCACAACCCCTTATCTTAATCCAGACACTCCTTTCTATTGATTCTAGGTCTTTAAATAACTCTATCAACTAATGGCCAGTCAGAAAACTTTTGAATCTACCAATGACCGTTAAGACCCCCAATTTGAGCTGTCCCACCTTTCTGGACTGAACCGCTGCATATCTTACACGTATTGTGTCTCCCTACAACGCAAAACCAAGCTGTAACCCAATCACTTTAGGCATATGTTCTTGGAACCTCTTGAGACTGCGCCTTGGGCCTTGGTCACTCACATTTGGCTCAGAATGAACCACTTTAAATATTTTACAGAGTTTTACTCTTTTTGTCAGCACAATTAAAACACACTTTTTAAAAAAGAGAAAATCTTTAAATATTACCATGACAGGAGAACAGATTTTCATGAAGAGTGATACCATGGACCAACAATATTAAGAATGATAATCTCAGGTGCATACATACCAGAGTTCAGAAATCTATAAACTAGAATATTCCTGGAAATGCATGTCAGGTAAAGACCAAAACAGGGAGGAGGGGGAAAGATGACACTTAAAATTTATGGGCAAGTGTTATCTACATGAGGTTAAGATATGTAGATTTCTAACTCATAAGATATAACATATGGATTCAAACATGTAGATAATTGCTTTTTTTCTTTTCATTTAGCTATTTTGGTTTTGTGTTGTTATTCTACAGAAGACATTAATATTGCTTATTAATAACTAAATAGAGATTATGCAATTTAGAGCTGCATCCTATTTTGATGATTAGATTCAATCAGTTGTACAATCAAATGTTTCTAAAAGTTTTACCTAGGGCACAGCTGTAATTTTCTTTTAATCCTGTAAGAGTAATTACATATTCTGTATTTAGTTGGTCGATCATGTTGCTTCAAAAGAAATAGCATATAAATTTTAGCTAATTCACTTTACAACATTTTTGCATTTATTTGCAAAGTTTATAGTGTCAACTAATAGAACTGGGCTATTGTTTGTTACAAGGAAGATTTGTAAAATACTAATCATTTTACATTTAGGTCTGTTTTAAAACCTATATTCTAAGCAATCTCTATTTCTGTTATTTTCTTTCTTGAGAAGGTCTTTCATATGGCATGTTTTGCTTTTCCATCTGTTATCTAACACTTTTATTCACAGAGTATGGCTATTTCTCTACAGCACTATGGGGGCGTAGACATGTAATTGCCACAACATTAGCATTATATTATAGATGATCATTTGGATGATGATGGGGTATTTATTTTTCAGATTAGTGGCTGAATTTCCTTTACCGAATGTTTTTAAGATCAGATAGTCACTGCCTTAAGATAAGGCATTATAAATAAATATCCCTATTTTATATAATTGATCAAATTTCTCATGCATGTGTGTATGTCTGATTATCTTTTCTCATACAAACGTGTCTATTTTTTCACTCGTTTCTCGGAGTACTTGCAGAGTAGGGTAACCCTGATCTATACTTCTTTGGATCTTATCTAACTCATTTAGTATTGTGTTCTGCTACACACTTGGATCCTCATTACAGCTTAGCTTCACAAATGGGGAACTGAAATTTAATGACTTTATGGTTTAAAGTTTAATGCCTTGTCCGTTGTTTAAATAATTAGTATTATAAGGAGGTAGAATACATCCATTTGAGAACTGTCTTAGGAGTTATTTAATGGATCATCTCCTGAAAGGACTTTTAATTGATTGCAAAAAAAAATGATTAGGGTGCAAAATAAATGAAGCAGTAGAAAAGATAATGGAAAGACTGTATGCTACAGTTTAATAAAAGCTTATCCACCCTAAATTTCCCACCCTCCCCAAATAGTAATAACTACTGGAAAGGATAAGGAGTTTTGTTAATCCTGTCTGCTGGTTTTCTCAATAAGGACAAGGACAAACAGTTGTGTTATCAAACTCAAAAGGAATTCCACTATCTTGTTTTTTTAAACTTTTTTTCTCGTTTTTTTTTGTCTTGTCAAAGATATAACCAAATATGGTTTATCACTGGGTACCCAAGGATATAGATGACAACAATTGACACTGGGGACTGTGGGGTGGGAAAGAACTGAGGGGGCAATGGTTGAAAAACTAACTGTTGGCTACTATGCTCACTTCCTGGGTGATAGGTTCAGTCATACCCCAAACCTCTGCATCAAGAAGCATACCCATGTAACAAACTTGCACATGTGCCTGAATCTAAAATAAAAGTTGAAATTTTTAAAAAAGTGGGTGATCAAGCATTTTAACAAAATGATTTTCTGTGCAAACTAGAAATAGAATAACCCATGGAGTATTCCATCTTTGTTAAGCTTTTAGGACAAATTTGAGAAACATTTAAATGTGTTTTGATTTCTATGTTTTATTATAGTATAATATATATAATCTAGAACTTACCATTTTAGCCATTTTTGAGTGTTCAGTGCTGTGGCTTTAAATACAGTCACAGCATTATGCAATCATAACCACCATTCATTTCTAGAACTTTTTCATCATTTCAAAGTGAAACTCCACACCCATTAAAGAATAATTTTTCCTTCCTTCCTCCCTCCAGCTCCCGGAAACTTCTGTTTTACTTTGTGTCTCTATGAATTTGACTACTGTGGGTACCTGATATAAGTTGTGTTACGCAATATTTGTCCTTTTATGTCTGACTGATTTTACTTAACATAATATCTTCAAGTTCATCCATGTTGGATCATGTATCAGAATTTCATTCCTTTTTAAGGGTAAATGATAGTCCATTATAATATGCATATATCCCATTTTGTTTATTTATTTGTCTATCATTGAACATTTGTGTTGTTTTGACATTTTGGCTATTGTGGATAATTCTGCTATGAACATAGGTATAAAAATTTAATCCCTTTTAAAATGACTTTTGCTCTATCGATTCTTTACTTCTTCAGCTAAGACATCTCACAAAATGTTCCTTTTGGATTTTTCTCCCTGTACAATTAGTGTATATTTCCCTCTGGGTCCATCTCTACACTTTTGTCCTGACCCTCCTCCCCCAGTAAAAAACCCCTAGTTGCCCCTGAATTGAAAACTGTGGAAGGGTATATTATACACAGACAGGACATGGAATTTTGTTAGCAGCAAAACTTGGATAACGCCTGTAATCCCTGCACTTTGGGAGGCCGAGGTGGGTGGATCACGAGGTCATGAGATCGAGACCATCCTGGCTAACACAATGAAACCCCGTCTCTACTAAAAATACAAAAAAAAAAATTAGCCGGGCGTGGTGGCAGGCGCCTGTAGCCCTGGCTACTTGTGAGGCTGAGGCAGGAGAATGGCGTGAACCCGGGAGGCGGAGCTTGCAGTGAGCCGAGATAGCGCCACTGCACTCCAGCCTGGGCGACAAAGCGAGACTCCGTCTCAAAAACAAAAAACAAAAAAAAAAAACAAAAAAAAAAACCTTGGATAACAAGTTTATCTCCTCATTATCCCATGTATCCCATTCTAGGGTGCTATTGTCCCAGACTTCTCATTAGCACCTCATTATTATGCTCCTCCATAAATCATGTCTATTTTTAAGTTTCTCCAAAAAGCCCTGCTAATAAAATGTCATGATATGAATTCTCAAGAACTTGTTATGCCATAGCATTGGAAATGTGTCTGAGATCTCTTAGAAAATGAATAGTTCAGCAATTAGCGGCCTGTAATGCCAGGTGGAACAAATAAACTGTAGTCAAGGAAAAATGACCAATGAATGCACATTAAGTTTATTTTCTTCCTTAGCTGCTTGTTAATCCCTAATTGCTAGCAGACAGGTAGGAGGATAAATTTTACAGCTATTGTCCTGGCAGAATATAATTTGAATGCCCAATTAATTATTAGTCTGTCAAGATGTTTAATTGAGATAAAGTGGCTCTTTAGTAAACTGTTGCTTTCCTGACACACAGACAAAAATTGTTTATACAAAAAAGATACACAATTCTGTGGACCCAAGGTCCAGTAATAGGCTTCAACTCACTGCTCTTTTACCCATCCCCCACTCCAAATGTAGAGCTAAAAATATATCTGAAGATCTCTGAACGGTTTCAATAATAACATCTCTAGAGACCAGGTAGGAGGATATGAATACAACCAGATGCACAGAGCTTTCTCCCCTCCTTTCTAAATGTGACATAACCTGAGAAAGACAATACTGGATCCTACCCAGATCAATTCTTCTAGAGTTGATAATGGTGGATTTGAAAAGAAAGGCCTTCCAAAATTTCCGGGCATCTGTATTTTCTGAGAAGTTGCTGCAACATTGTTCTATTAATACTGTCAAAGGCCTGCATTAGATCAGAAAGAGCCACGTACCACAGATGGCACTTTTCACATGCCTCTTCCTGGAGCTTATGGAGAGTAAAGATCAAGTTGGCGGCAACACTTCCTCCTCTGCAGCCATGCGGGCTCTCTGGTAAAAGTGCATTTTAGCACATGAGGAAGCAGCCAGTCGAGAAAGATTCTTGCCAGAGCAGTATCAAGTGTAGATTGACAGGAGATCTCCCAAGCTATTTTCACACTCCAATCTGCCACCTTTGTCTTGTGTAGAGGCATTATAATTACAGCTTTGAATTCATTTGGCAGGATTTTATATCCCAAGAGATACAAATAATTGTTAAAGGCCTTGGGATCAAAAGGAAATATGCCATACAGGTGGTAATCTGGTCTCACCCCTCTGATTTCAGGTAGGTCAATGCCTACCACATGGAAGACTGCTCTTTTGTATCCACTTTTTAGATTATCCCTGTCCTGCTCCTACTGGAAACTGGGTAACCTATGGAACAAATTCTGGTCATTAAAGGTAAGAAAATAGAATTTTCTTTATGTCTTTCAAGATGTTTCAGTACAGCTTATAAACCTATAGTTTAGATCATTTGCTATAGGAGAAAACCTGAAATCCTTTTCAGTCACCATTCCTAAAATAATCATGACAAGAATGATTCCAGTTCTTTTTCACTTTCTTTGGTCACTTCTATCAATTGTAATTGATAAAAATAATCTACTACTACCCACTAATAGTTTACATTTAGCAGGTGCTTATTATACCAAGTTTTATGGTAAGCACTTTACTTGCATTTTCTCATTTTAAGCTACACAAAATCCTAGGGAGTCCCTGAAGATCAGAGGGTTAAAAGCTGCCCAAGGTCATAAGCACTAAGTGGCCAAGCAGAATTTGATGTAAGTAGCTTGAGTCCAAATCACACCCTCTTAGCCACTATGATTTACTGCTGATTAATAGCATAATATTTCCCGTAAACCAAACATCTTACAACTATTACAACAGTCTGTGACATTTTTCTTTTGTGAAAGTGCTCCAACGTCTACTGGACATTTCAGTCTTGTTCTACCATACGTATGTTTCCTTCTATTGAACCTGTGTGTTATTTTCTTTTATTTATTTAATTTTGGCTTCTCTATGTCTTATTGTCACCTAGGCAACTTTCTAAAGAAACCAAAGGTTTCATATTTTACTATTTTCTATCTCAAATGGATTCTAATGTGAATAGAATGCATAGAATTTCTGTTTACAGAATATAAATAATGTTAGGAGGATACATTTATGAATTTATAAATACTACTTTACATTTATTCTATTTGAAATGCATCCATTTTTGTGAAATATTTTTCTACTTTATAAGCAACCTTAAATTAATGTGTTATTTCCACAAATAAAAGTTGCAGAGTTTCTCAAATTTTTTTAAGTGACTGGGGGAAATAGTATATAATTCTTGTTCTAAGATGTTAGAAAATATATTTTCCTCAGTGTAGACACAAATCTCTAGTTATGTATTTATTTACTTACTTTTTATTTTATTTTTTAAAATTTAGGGGGTACATCTGCAGGTTTGTTACATGGATATTTTGCATGATGCTGGAGTTTGGGCTTCTAATGATCCTGTCACTCAAGTAATGAACATAGTACTTGATAGGTGGTTTTTCAACCCTTACCTCTCTTCCTCCCTCCCTGGTTTTAGAATCCCCAGTGTTTATTGTTCCCATCTTTGTACCCATGTGTACCCAATGTTTAGCTCCCACTTATAAGCGAGAACATGTGACTAGGCATTTATAGTAATATAACCATGCACTTATGTTTCTCTGTACCCTTATTTGTTCTACATAGAAACATAGGTATATCTATCACACAGGAAAATAAATGTGTTTGATTTGCAGTCCTCTTAAATATCCATGTTTATTGCTGATCAGTACTAAGGTGGGACTTTAAAATTAATGTGTATCCGTCTTCCTAAATATATATGTTATTCTATCCTAAATTTGTGTATTTTTGGAGACAACTGGTCAGAACTTAACTTGATTTTTAAGAGCAAAGAGCAGAAAAGGGTTAGAACACAGGAATGTGAGATTCCAGATCACGGAGAAGGCTGGAACAATGGAAGTCAAAGTCAAGATCTGTAAATGGCATCTATATTTTCGAATCTTTCTAAAACATGAGAAGTATGACAGCCTTTTGTGAAATTTGGGTACTTTGCCCCTGAGGAGTTTCCAGGAAGAATGACTAGTATGTTTGTGGTAAAAAGCTTTGAGTCCTTATATAATGAAATCAGCCATACTTCTTAGGCATGTTATCAAATTCATGCTGACTTTAATACAAACTTTCTTCCTTTCTGCGTATTTATAAAATGATACTTTATCTGGTCTTCTAGCTATTGAGAAACATGTTAGAATTTTGACTCTATGCCCACACTTAGCAATTTTTCTTTTTGAAAAATACAAATGTTAGGAAAAACTAAAGTGAATAAGTGGGATACTAAAGTTCAGACAATATTATAGTTTTCACAACATAATATGATATCACACTTTCCTAGTACTTTGATATTACATAAGCCACTATAAGACTTTTCCTTTAAAATATCCATTTTTATTTTTATAAGAAAAGTATGTTTCTTTAACTCATGGTTCTGAATAGTAAGAAGTCCAAGAGCACAGCACTGGCATCTGGGGATAGCCTTCTTGCTGAGTCATAACGTGGTAGAGAGCATCACAGGGTGAGAGGGCAAGAACATACCAACTCAGGTCTCTCTTCCTCTGCCATTTTGTTTTTAAGAGAGTAGATTTTTATTAATTTCATTTATTTTTTTCACATTGGGTGCAGTGTACACTGCTCAGGTGATGGGTGTACCAAAATCTCAGAAATCACCACTAAAGAGCTTATCCATGTAACCAAACACCACCTGTTCCCCAAAAACTATTGCAATAATAATATTAATAAAAATATTTTTAAAAGAATTTATTTTTAATAAAATTTATTGAAATATAATTGACACTCAATAAGATGCACCCCATTTTAAGGGTGTAGTTCCATGAGATTTAACAAATGCATGCACTACCACCACCAAGTACAGAAACGCCACTCAACAATGTTTCCCCATGGCTTTTTTTCAGTTAGTCCCCTCTCTCCACCTTTGGTCTCTAGAAACCACAGATCTGCTTTATGTCATTAGACATTAGATTTCCCTTTTATAGAATTTCACATACATAGAATAACCAGAATGTGTTTTTGGTTCAGCTTCTTTTGTTCAGCATAATGTTTTTATTTTTCATTTTTATTGCATGTATAAGTAGCTTACCTCTTAATACCTGAGTAATATTATGTATTATAGATATTTATGTATTATAGATATACTACAATTTTCTTACCCATTCACCTCTTGATAAACATTTAAGTTATTTATAGTTTTTGGCTAATATAAATGAAGCAGCTACAAATATTTTAATATGGCTTATAAATACACACTTTAGATCCTGTGCTACATAAGAAAACCTGAAACTCTTTATGTGGACATATACTTTCATTTATCTTGAGTAAATTCCTAGGAATGAATTGATGGGAGGCATATATGTTTATTTTCATTAATTTTACTGCCAAATATTTTCCAAAATTGTTTTAATATTTTACATTAACATCAGCAATGCATGAAAGTTCCAGTAGCTCTACATCTCCTACAAAATTTTATACTGTCAGTCTTTATAATTTTAGCCATTCCAGTGTGTGGGTGGCAGTACCTGGGTTGCAATTTGCATTTCCCTGATGCTAAGTAATGACGTTGAGTATCTTTGGCTGTGAAATGTCTGTTCAAACATTTTTCCATTTTATATTTCTTGCCTTATTATTCAGTTGTGTTATTTATTTTCAAAAAACTGGACATTCTAGAGACTTTACACTTTAATATAAAGTTGAAAACATGTTTATTAAATAAAGTTTATTAAATAAGTTTATTAAATTTATACAAAAATCTGATGAGATCTTGTTAGTAATTATATTCAATCTCTATATCTAGGGAAAATTAAAGTCTTAATATTTGATTAATTGAATCCATGAATATGTTTTTCTCTTCATTATGTCTATAATTTTTATGTTCAAATTTTTATATTTTTTAATGTACAATATTTGCACATATTTGTTAAATTTTCCCTAAATATTGCATATTTTCATGCTGTTGCAAATTGTATTTTAAAAATTTCTGTGTCCAGTTGTTTGTTATTAATACAGACTTAAATTGATTTTTGCATATTGACTATGCATTCTGAAACCTTGCTAAATTACCAAATAGTTCTAGTAGAATTTAAAAAAATCCTTTAAGTTTTCTAACAGATATGTCATCTGTGGAACAATAGACACTTTTTCTTCTTCCTTTTCAATCTGCATATTATTACCTTCCTCCTGTTCCTCTTCCTCCTTCTTAGAATGCTTAGCCCTCCAACACAATGCTGAAAAGCAGGACTGAGAGCAAACCTCTTCGCCTTGCTTTTTATCTTAAGGGGAAAATATTCAGCCTTTCTTCATTAAATATAATTTTAACAAACATTTTTCGGTAGGTATCCTTATTTTGTGTGGGACATTATTTACTTCTCAAGAATCGTTATCAGAAACAGTTGTTTGACTTTGTCAGTTGCTTTTTCTGTACCTATGGAGATAATATGATTTTTGTTCTTTATTAATTTATTTGGTGAATTACATTATATGATTTTTTCAGTGTTGGACTAAACTGCATTCCTGGAATAAACCCCACTTGGTCATAATGTATTGCTAAATTTTACTTTTGTAAAATATCTTTGCATTTGTGTTCATGGGAAATATTGGTCTGTAGTTTTCTTTTCTTCTGATGGCTTTCTTTTTTGACTTGGGGTAATGCTAACCTTATAAAACATAAAGGCTATTTCTCCTATTTTCATGGAAGAGTTTGTGTAGAATTGATATACTTTCTTCTTGAAATATTTGATAGAAGTTGCCATCTGTGCATAAAGTTGTGACATCTGTGCATAAATTTTTTTGTGTGTGGGAAGGGTTTCAACTACAAATTTAATTTATTTAATAATACAGGAATATTCAGTTTAACTATTTCTTCTTAAATTGAATGTGTCTTTCAAATAGTTCGTATATTTCTTTTTTTTTTTTTTTTTAAGACAGTCGTGCTTTGTCACCCAAGCTGGAGTGCTGTAGCCCCATTTGAGCTCACTGCAACCTCTGCCTCCTAGATCCAAACGAATCTCGTGCCTCAGCCACACAAAAGTAGCTGGGATTACAGGTTTGTACCACCACATCCGGCTAATTTTTATATTTTTAGTAGAGACAGGGTTTCACCATGTTGACCAGGCTAGTCTTGAACTCCTGGCCTCAAGTGATCTGCCCACCTTGGCTTCTCAAAGTGCTGGGATTACAGGCATGAGCCACTATGCCTGGCCTATTTCGTCTGTTAACAAATGTATATTGTCATAAGGTAGTTTATAATATTCCCTAATTCTTACAACATCTTTTGAGTCTATAGTGATGTCTTCTCTTTCATTTCTGTTAATAGTAATTTATTTCTTTTCTATTTCTCTCATTTTCTTTATCATTCTAGCTAGAGGTTCATCAGAGATACTGAGTTCTTCAAAAAACCAGTTTTTTATTTCATTGATTTCTGTATTGTATACTTGATTTCTGTATTGTATACTTGTTTTCAATTTTCTAGATTTTTGCTCCTATCTTTATTATTTCTTCGTCTTCTTGTTCTGATTTATTATGTTCTTATTTTTCTAGTTTCTTGGGTGAAAAGAGGTGATTGTTTTTGAGATCTTTCTTCTCATCTAACAAAAATTCCCTCTAAGCACTGCTGTAGCTGTATCTCACAAAAATTTATGTAAAAACTTTTATTTTTGTTCATTAGAAATATTTTCTAATTTTTCTCTGATTTCTTTCTGACCCATGGGCTGTTTAGAAATGCACTGTTTAACACACAAATATTTGGGAAACTTCCAGGTTTTTTTGGTTATTGATGTCTAGGTTAATTCTGTTGCTGTCAATTAACATACTTTGTATAAATTCAATTTTTGCACTTAAAAATATATACTATGCCTATTAGGTCAATCTGGTTGTTCAAGCCCTTTATATCTTTATGATTTTCTCTCTGCCTATTATATTACTTGCTAATAAAGAGATGTTAATATATCCAATGATACTTTTGGATTTGTCTATTTCTCCCTTCAATTTATCAGTTTATGTTTTACGTATTTTGAAGCTCTGCTGTTGGGTGCATAAACACTTAAGATTGTTATTTCTTCTTGATGAATTGACGCTTTCATCATTATATAATTATACTCTTTATACCTAGTAATATTTGTTTTTCTGAAGCCTGCTTTGTTTGATATCAATATTGCCACTCCAGTGTCATTTTGTTTCGTGTTTGTATGGTGTGTAGCTGTATGCACATACACATATATATACTTTTTCTTCAACCTATGTTTGTTTTGTATTTAAAGGGTTTTCTTATAGAAGCTTATTTTGATTTTGAAAATACATTTAAAGAAAAATTCTTTATATTTACCTATATATTTATCATTTTTTGGTTCTCTTTATTCCTTTTCATACCTCTAACTTTCTAGCTGGTATCATTTTCCTTCTGCTAGCAAAACTCTCTCAACATTTCTTTAACTCAGGTCTTCTGGCAATACATTTTCTCAGCTTTTGTTTGCCTGATGATATATTAATTTTGATTTTAATTTTAATAAATATTTTCAATGGATAAGGAAGTTAATTTGGCAGGACTTTTTTAGACTCTCTCTCCATTTTGTTCCGACTTGCATAGTTTTGACAGGAAGTCTGTTGTCATTCTCATCTCTGTTTTCATGTTTGTAATGTTTCTTCTAGCAGCTTTAAATATTTTATCTTTATCACACAATTTCATTGTGACATGCCTTTATGTGATTTTCTTCATGTTTCTTCTGTTGGTAGTTTGCTGAGCTTCTTGGACTTGTGAGTCTGAAGTTGTTATTACATTTAAAAGAATTTTGGCCAGATGTGGTGGCTCATGCCTTTAATCCCAGCACTTTGGGAGGCTGAGGCAGGCAGATCACTGAGGTCAGGAGTTTGAGACCAGCCTGGCCAACATGGTGAAACCGCATCTCTACTAAAAATACAAAAATTAACTGGGTGTGGTGCCACATGCCTGTAATCCCAGCTACTTGGGAGGCTGAGGCAGGAGAAGTCACTTGAACCTGGGAGGCAGAGGTTGTGGTGAGCCAAGATTACACCATTGCACTCCAGCCTGGGCAACAAGGGTGAGGCTCCATCTGAAAAAAAAGAAAAGAAAAGAAAAGAAAATTAAAATAATTTTGGTCATTTATTTGTTTAAATCTTCTGTGTTTTTTCCTGCCCACTGCCTTCCTTCTGGATATTTGGTTACAAATATATTAGAATGCTTTATGTCTTCTCATATGTCACTTTGACTCTGATTATTCTTCTCAGTGTTTTTCTTTGTAGCTTCAGATTGAAGAGTTTCTACTGCTAAGTCATGCAAATATAAGTTCACTGATCTGAAGCAATGGCGTGAGCTATACATTGGCCCCTTTTAGCCACAGCTAGAGCTGAAGTAGCTGGGATGCAGGGCACCACGTCCTGAGGCTGCATAGAGCAGGGGGGCCCTGAGATCAGTTAATGAAACCATTTTTTCCCTCCTAGGCCTCCAGGACTGTGATTGGAGGGGCTGCTGTGAAGTTCTCTGACGAGCTCTGGAGACACTTTTCCCATTGTCTTGGTGATTAACATTTGGCTTCTCATTACCTATGCAAATTACTGCAGTCAGCTTGAATTTCTCCCCAGAAAATAGGTTTTTCTATCACATGGTAGGCTTCAAATTTTCCAAACTTTATGCTCTGCTTCTTCTTGAATACTTGCTGCTTAGAAATTTCTTCTGCCAGACATCCTAAATTATCTCTCTCAATTCAAAGTTCCACAGAGTTCTAGAGCAGGGGGAATTGCTGCCAGTCTCTTTGCTAAAGCTAACAAGAGTCACCTTTGCTTCAGTTCCCAAGTCTCTCATCTCCATCTGAGACCACCTCAGCCTGGACTTTATTGTCCATGTCACTATTAGCATTTTGGTCAAAGCCATTCAACAAATCTCTAGCAAGTTTCAAACTTTCCCACGTCTTCATGTCTTCTGAGCCCTCCAAGTCTCTAGGAAGTTCCAAACTTTCCCACATTTTCCTGTCTTCTTCCAAGCCCTTCAAATTGTTTCAGCCTCTTCCCCGTTAGCCAGTACCAATGTCGCTTCCACATTTTTGGGATATCTTTACAGCAGCATCTCACTCTCTGTGATACCAATTTACTGCATTAGTTCATTCTCACACTGCTATAAAGAACTTCCAAAGACAGGGTAATTTATAAAGGATAGAGGTTTAATTGAATCACAGTTCAGCATGGCTGGGAAGTCCTCAGGAAAATTACAATTATGGTGCAAGGGAAGCAAACACATGCTTCTTCACATGGCAGCAGGAGAGATACATGCTGAGCAAAAGAGAAAAGCCCCTTTTAAAACCATCAAGTCTCATGAGAACTCACTCACTATCATGAGAACAGCATGAAGGTAACCACCCTTATGACTGAATTTCCTCCCACCAGGTCCCTCCCACAACATGCAGGGATTATGGAAACTACAATTAAAGATGATATTTGTAGGTACACAGCCAAACCATATCAATAAATTTTTAAAATTAGCTTTTAATTTAATTCAATTTTGGTTAGAGGACATATTATACATTATTTTAACACTTCCAAAATCATAGAGACTTATTTTATAGTCTAGCAAGCCTTCTATCTTGGTGAATATATTTTGTGCACTTGAAAATAATTAGTATTTTATGGTTGTTGGATGCAGTGTTCTATATATATTATTTAGTTCAATGTAGTTGACAGTGTTCTAAACATCTTCTATATCTCTATTATTATTATTTTGTGTGTGTGCGTAGTTGTTCTATAAATTGCTGAAAGAGGTTTGTTAAGTGCCCAAATGTTTATACAATTTTTCATTTCTTCACTAAATTGTTAAGGTTTCCTTCATGTGTTTTAATGGTCCATTTTGATGCTACATATACATTTATAATTGTTGTTTTCGAGATGTTTTGATCTTTTTACCATTATTAAATGTCTTTTGTTTTCTTATATATGGTATATTTTGGTCCATCTATTTATTTTCAACTTGTCTGCATCTTCTTATGAAAAGTGAGTTTATTTTAGGTGGCATTCAGTTGAGTTTTGCTATTTTATTCATTCTTACATCTTTTTTGTTCCTTCTCTCCAGTACTAGCCAAAATAATTCAGTTTATTAATAACATTAACTAGCATGGACCTGGCCTTTGTTTGGGGGAGATTTTTATTAAAGCAATCTTAGATAATTTTTCATTCTTGAAATATAATCTTGTATGATTCTAATTTGTGACATTTCCTGTGGGATGGTTTATATCTGCCCTGGTGAGAAGATATATTGACTAAAACCTGGGGATTTCCATTGTTTTATTCTTCCATGCTTTTCACCAGTGCAGCACTTCTGTAAAGGGATTTGACCAATATTTTTGTGCTATATGGATAGGTTCTCTGAAGAGTAGAAAAGTAATTTGGGTTTATGTCATTAACCAAGTGTCCACTGTTTCCGGGAGATTTTGAGTGAGCAAAGAAACAAAACCAAAACAAAGAATTTTCCTTTTCATGCTGTAGAAACACAGTAAGAACAAGTCCTGCTCCATTCTTTTTAATAGTCCAATTGCAGCTGCTACATCTCACAAAATTATAAGCGTCTCTAAGTACAAATCTCAATAACTTGAGACAGGTTATAGATGAAAGAAATTCAAGAATTCCCCAACCACTTTCATCATAATTCACAGATATCCTGAACTTTCAGATACCTGGCATAAAACAGAGATCTCATTTTTGTGAACTGACTTAAGTAAATTTGGTCATTCAACAAATGTCAGGTCTAATAATCTCCAATCAGACCTAGGTAGGGAATATCCTTCACTACAACCTCACTATGAGATCTCTGTCTAAATTTTGCCACAAATACAAATATGTATTAGTAGCCAGGCATGTATACATGTGCACAAGAACATGCATCAGTACACAGAAACCACTCCTAACCTGGTCTCATAAGTTTGGTTAAGTCTCTGCTTGTTCTCTTTCTCCAGGCATTAAGATAAGCACCTTGAAAGGAAGATTTCCTCCAAGGCTGATGATATGCTGATGTCTGATCAGCCAGTATTGTGTTTGGTTAGGCTTTGGAGCCCTCCACTGAGAAAGACAGAGAGAGAGAGAGAGTGTGTGTGTGTGTGTCTGTGTGTGTGCCTGCGAACCGAGTAAAACTGTAGATCTTGTACTCTGTCCTGAAGGTTCATTCAAGGAGAGTAGAGTTTATAGAATCTGGTCAAACATATATATATATATAATGTAAAAAAATATATAGATATATATTTAAATATATATGTAAAAATATATAAATATATATTTAAATATATATGTAAAAATATATATACATGTATATATTTAAATATATATTTGTATATATTTAGTTATTATATATATATACACCCACACATATATGGTTGACCAGATTTTATAAACTCCACTTTCTCTCTCTCTCTCTATGTATATATATATATACACATATTTTTTTTTTTTTGACAGAGTTTCACTCTTGTTACCCAGGCTGGAGTGCAATGGCACAATCTTGGCTCACTGCAACCTCCGCCTCCCGGGTTCAAGCAATTCTCCTGCCTCAGCCTCCTGAGTAGCTGGGATTACAGGCACCTGCCACCATGCCCAGCTAATTTTTTGTATTTTCCGTAGAGACAGGATTTCACTATGTTGGCCAGGCTGGTCTTGAACTCCTGACCTCAGACGATCCACCATCCTTAGCCTCCCAATGTGCTGGGATTACAGGCATGAGCCACCGTACCTGGCCAACCATATATCTTTTAAAAAAGAACATTTACTTCATCAGTGAATATTATGTCTAACATCTCTTGCACTAATT
The DNA here is from genome assembly GCF_029281585.2 of Gorilla gorilla gorilla. Lineage (NCBI taxonomy): Eukaryota > Metazoa > Chordata > Mammalia > Primates > Hominidae > Gorilla > Gorilla gorilla. Next base: position 97,569,295 of record NC_073231.2, on the reverse strand, counting down.
AACAAATCCTCTGCTGATGATTTAGATAAAGCACTTCTTATTGTCACCTCTGGATTTTTGATTCATGTACAACTAACTATCCTGATATGGTTTGACTCTGCGTCCCCACCCTAATCTTATCTTGACTTGTACTCCCATAATTTCCATGTGTTGTGGGAGGGGCCCTGTGGGAGATAATCGAATCATGGGGGTGGTTTCCCCTATACTGTTCTCGTGGTAGTAAATAGTCTCACAAGATCTGATGGTTTTATCAAGGGTTTCTGCTTTTGCATCTTCCTCATTCTCTCTTTGCCTCCTGCCATCCGTGTAAGACCGGACTTGTTCCTCCTTGCCTTCCACCATGATTGTGAAGCTTCCCCAGCCATGTGTAACTGTAAGTCCAATTAAACCTCTTTCTTTTGTAAATTGCCCAGTCTCGGGTATGTCTTTATCAGCAGCATGAAAATGGACTAATACGTGCCCCTAGGGCATAAAGTTCAATTAAACACACACACTTTGCATTTTGAAGTAATTTTTTAAAGTAAATGCACTGACAGGATAACACTCATTCTACCACCTCCTCCTTTTGAGAGTCAAGGTAGAGGTATAGAAGTTAATACTGCCAGGTGGTCTGGTGGTCTTGGGAATAAAGGCCTCCTAATTAACAACAAAAACAAAAAGCTGGCCTTGACTTTCTAAAACTTTATCTGGAGCACTAAATTCAGTTCAGGGGTCAACACTGAAGACATCTCATCAGCTGTGGGACATTTTTCTTTTTTATGATAAGGGGACATCTTATTTCTATGCAAAGAAAGCCACAGCTTATAAATGGATTTAGTAGTCCTTTGCACACTTTCTGTTGTGTTAGTTCAGGTCCTCCTTGCAATACCTGCAAGATGGGATTAAAAGTAAAAAGAACAGCTGAGGGGGAAGCAGAGCAACACTGTGGAATAGAAAGCTCCATCAATCATTCCCACCACCACCACAAAGTCACCAAGTTAACAACTGTCTACACACACACACAAAAAACCTTCTCAAGAACCAAAAATCAGCTTAGCACTCATAGTACCTAGTTTTAACTCATATGGCTGAAAGAGGCACTGAAGAGATTTAAAACACACACACACACACACACACTAAGGGCCAAAGTCCTCTCTGTCTCTAAGTTTGAAAGGCAGTCTAGGCCATAAGGACTGCAACTCTTTGGCGAGTCTTAGTGCTGAACTAGATCCAAAGACAGTGTACTAGTGGGGTACACAGCACACTGAGACACCAGCTGGGGCAGCCAAGGGAGTGCTGGCACTACCCCCCCCCATAGCTCCAGGTTGCACAGCCCATGGCTCCAAAAGGGTCTCCTTCCTTGGGCTCAAGGAGAGGAAAAGGAAGAGTGGAAAAGACTTTGTCTTTCATCTTGGATACCAGCTAAGCCATAGCAGGATAGGGCACCAGTCAGAGTCCCGAGGCCCCTATTTCAAGCCCTAGCTCCTAGACAACACTTCTAGAAACAGAAGGAAACCTTGGGCCAGAAGGAAAAGACCTAGTCCTGCAAGCATTCATCACCTGCTAACTGAAGAGCCCTTGGGCCCTGAATAACTAGCAGTGATACCCAGGCAGAACACTGAGGGCCTTGGTGAGCCTCTGAGACTTGCTAGCTTCAGGTACCAACAACACTATGGAAGGGTAGAACACCAAGCAGGCTTTTGGAGTCCCTGATTCCAGAACTTCACTCTTGGACAGCATTTCTGGACTTGCTCTGGGCCAGCGGGGACTCCATTGCCCTGAAGAGTGAGTTCCAGGCCAAGCAGCATTCACCATGAGCTTACTTAAGAGCCCTTGGGGCTTAAGGAACATTGGTGCTAGTCTGGCAGTACTCCTTATGGCCAGGGTTGATCGTGGCTATGGGGTGAGGCTCCTCTGCCTTTGGAAAGAGGAAGAAAAAACGGGAAAAGTTGCATCGTGTGGTTTGAGAGCCATCTCAGCCACAGTACAATAGAATAACAGGTAGACTTCTAAGTTTTTGTCTCTAGTCCCTGACTCTTAGATGACACTTCTGGACCCATCTGGGGCCTGGGGGACATTGCCACCCTGAAGGGAAAGACACAGGCCTGGCTGGCTTTGCCTTTTGCTGATTGTAGCACCTCGGGGCCTTGAGTGAACATAGGTTGTAGCCAGTGTGTGGTTACAGCAAGCCTTGGGTGGGACCCAGCACTTTTCTGGCTTCAGGTCTGACCCAGCACAGTCATAGTGGTGGTGGCGGCCAGAGGGGTGCTTATGTCACTCCACTCAGAGTGACATAGGTGGCTCAGAACAGAGAGAGAGACTATGTTTTGGAGAAAGTAAGGGAAGAGAACAAGTGTCTCTGCCTAATATTCGGAAAATTCTCTCAGATCTTGTCCAAGACCATCAAGATAGTACCTCTATAAGTCTGCAAGAACCACAGCATTACTGGGCTTGGCATGCTCCCTAAAGCACAAACAGCTTAGATCACAAAGCTAACTTTGATTATTAAGGCTTTCCAAAGTCCCTTCAAATGTCTGGAAAGCCTTCCCAAGAAGGGCAGCTGCAAATAATTTCAGACAGTGAAGACTATGGTAAATACCTAACTCTTAAATGTTCAGACACCAAAGAATATCTACTAGCATCAACATCATCCAGGAAAACATGACCTAACCATATGAACTAAATAAGACACCAGGGATGAATTCTGGAGAAATGGGGGTATGTGATCTTTCAGGCAGAGAATTCACAGTAGCTGTGTTGAGGAAGCTAAAGGAAATTCAAGATAAAACAGAGAAGGAATTCAGAATGCTATCAGATAAATTTAACAAAGAGATCGCAATAATTTAAAAGAATCAAGTGGAAATTCTGGAGCTGAAAAATGCAACAAGCATCAGAGTCCCTTAATAGCAAAATGGATCAAGTAGAAGAAAGAACTAATGAACCTGAGGACAGACTATTTCAAAATAAACAGTCAGAGGAGACAAAAGAAAAAAATTAAAAAAAAAGCCAGAGAATTTAGAAAATAGCCTCAAATGGGCAAATCTAAGAGCTATTGGTCTTAAAGAGGAGGTAGAGCAAGAGACAGGAGTAGAAAGTTTATTCAAAGGGACAGTAACAGATAACTTCCCAAACCTAGACAAAGGTACCAATATCCAAGTACAAGAAGGTTATAGAACACCTAGCAGATTTAACCTGAAGAAGAGTACTTCAAGACATTTAATAATCAAATTCTCAAAGGTCAAGGATAAAGAAAGTTTCCTAAATGTAGCAAGAGAGAAGAAACAAATAGCATACAATGGAGCTCCAATACATCTGGCAGCAGACTTTTCAGTGGAAACCTTATAGGCCAGGAGAGAGTGGCATGACATATTTAAAGTGCTGAAGAAAAAAAAAAACATTTACCCTAGAATATTATATTTGGCAAAATATTCTTCAAACATGAAGGAGAAATAAAGACTTTCCCAGAAAAACAAAGGTGAGGGATTTTATCAATACCAGACTCATCCTACAAGAAAGGCTAAAGGGCATACTTCAATCAGAAAGGAAAGGACATTTATGAGAAGCACATAATCACCTAAAGGTAAAAAACTTACTGGCAATAGTAAGTGCACAGGAAGACACAGAATATTATAATACCATAACTGTTGAATGTAAACAACTCTTATTCTAAGTAGACAGATTAAATAATGAATCAATCAGAAATAATAACAACAGCTTTTCAAAACATAGCCAGTACAATAAGAACTAGAAACAACAAAAAGAAGTTAAAAAGCAGGGAAATGAAGTTAGGGTGAATTTTTTTTTCTTTTGCTTGTTTATGCAAGCAGTGTTAAATTAACAGGTTAAAATAAAGGGTTATAAATAAAGGGTTATAAGATAGTATTTGCAAGCCTCATGGTAACCTCAAACCCAAAAACATACAATGGATATGTGAAAAATAGATAGCAAGCAACTAAATCATACCACCAGAGAGAATCATCTTTACTAGAGGAAGACAGGAATGAAAGAAAGAAGGAAGAGAAGATCAAAAAACAACCAGAAAACAACAAAATGGCAGGGGTAAGTCCTTACTTATCAATAATAACAGTGAATGTAAATGGACTAAACTCTCCAATTAAAAGACATAGACTGGCTGAATGGATGAAAAACAAGACCCATTGATCTGTTGTCTACAAGAAACACTTCACCTAGAAAGACACACATAGACTAAAAATGAAGGGATGGAAAAACATTCCATGCCAATGGAAACAAAAAAGTAGCAGGAGTCACTATGCTTATATCAGACAAAATAGATTTCAAGACCAAAACTATAAGAAGAGACAAAGAAGATCACTATATAATGATAAAGGAGTCAATACAGCAAGAGGACTTAACAATTTTAAATATATATGCACCCAACATTGGAACACCCAGATATATAAAGGAAATATTATTGGAGCTAAAGAAAGAGATCGGCCCCAATAGAATAATACCTGGAAACTTCAACACCCCACTTTCTGTGTGGTCATATCTTCCAGACAGAAAATCAACAAAGAAACATCAGACTTAATCTGCACTATAGACCAAGTTGATCAAATTGAAATTTACAGAACATTTCATCCAAGAGTTGCAGAATATACTTCTTTTTTTTCTCAGTTCATGGCTTATTCTCAAGGATAGACAATATGGTAGGTCACTAAACAAGTCCCAAAACATTCAGAAAATTAAAATAATATCAAGCATCTTCTCTGGCCACAATGAAATAAAACTAGAAATTAATAATGAAGAATTTTGGAAACTATATAAATATATGGAAATTAAACAATATGCTCCAGAATGGCCAGGTCATTAAAGAAATTAAAAAGGAAATTGAAAATTTTCTCTAAACAAATAATAATAGAACACAACATACTGAAACCTATGGGATACAGCAAAACAGTACTCAGAGGGAAGCTCATAGCTACAAATGCCTATATTTAAAAAGAGGAAAAACTTCAAACAATCTAATGATGCATCTTAAAGAACTAGAAAAGCAAGATCCAACTGAACCCAAAATTATTAGAAGAAAATAATAATAAAGATTAGAGCAGAAAGAAATGAAATTGAAATTAAAAAAATACAAAAAAATACAAAAGATCAATAAAACAAGTTAATTTTTGTAAAGTTCAACAAAATTGACAAACCTTATACAGACTAAGAAAAAAGAGAGAAGATCCAAATAAATACAATCAGAAATAGAAAAGGAGACATTACAACTGATACTGTAAAAATTCAAAGGATTATTAGTGGCTACTATGAGCAACATATGCCAATAAATTGGAAAATCAAGAAGAAATGGACAAATTCCTAGAACATACAACCTACCAAAATTAAACTAGGAAAAAAATGCAAAACCTGAACACACCAATAACAAGTAATTAGATAGAAGCTGTAATAAAAAGTCTCTCAATAAAAAAGAAGCCCAGGACTTGGTGGCTTCACTGCTGAATTCTACCAAATATTTAAGAAAGAACTACTACCAATCCTACTCAAACTATTCCAAAAACTAGAGGAGGAGGGAATACTTCCAAACTCATTCTATGAGGCCAGAATTACCCTGATACCAAAACCAGACAAAGACACATCAAAAAAAGAAAACTATAGGCCAATATCTCTGATGAATATTGATGCAAAAATCCTAAATGAAATACTAGCAAACCGAATTCAACAATACATTGGAAAGATCATTCATCATGACCAAATGGGATTTATACCAGGGATGCAAGGATGGTTCAACATATGCAAATCAATCAATGTGATACATCACATCAACAGAATGAAGGATAAAAACCATATGATCATTTCAATTGATGCTGAAGAGGCATTTGATAAAGGTTTAACATCCCTTCAGAATAAAAACTCTCAAAAAACTGGATATAGAAGAAACATACCTCAACACAATAAAAGCCATAGAGGACATACTCTCAGCTAATATCATACTGAATGGGGAAAAATGGAAAGCCTTTCCTCTAATATCTGGAAAACAATAAGAATGGCCACTGTCACCACAGTTATTCAGAATGGTACTGGAAGTCCTAGCTAGACCAATCAGACAAGAGAAAATGTAAAGCTCATCCAAACTGGAAAGGAAGAAGTCAAATTATTCTCGATTGTAGATGATATAATCTTATATTTGGAAAAACCTAAAGCTCCTCAAGAAAACTATTAGAACTAATAAACAAATTTAGTAAAGTTGCAGGATGCAAAATCAACATGCAAAAATCAGTAGCATTTCTATATGCCAATAGTGAACAATGTGAAAAGAAATAAAAAAGTAATTCCATTTACAACAGCAACACATAAAATTAAATACCTAGGAATTAACTTAATTGAAGAAGTGAAAGATCTCTATAATGAAAACTATAAAATACTAATAAAATAAATTGAAAAGGACACAATAAAATGGAAAGGTTTCATGTTCATGGATTGGAAGATTCAATATGGTTAAAATGTCCATATTATCCAAACCAATCTAAAGAGTCACTGCAATCCCTATCAAACACCAATGACATTCTTCCACATAAATAAAAAAAAATCCAAAAATTTATGTAGAACCACAAAAGACCCAGAATAGCCAAAGCTATCCTAAACAAAAAGAATAAAATAGGAAGAATCACATTACCTGACTTCAAATTATACTATAGAGCTATGGTAACCAAAACAGCATGGTGCTGGCATTAAAACAGACACATAGACCAATGGAACAGAATAGAAAACCCAGAAACAAATCCACACACCTACAGTTAACTCAATTTTGACAAAGGTGCCAAGAACACATACTGGGGAAAAGTGTTCTGTTGAATAAATAATGTCTCTTCAATAAATAATGCTGGGCAAAATGAATATCCACATGCAGAAAAAAAACACTATATCCCTATCTTTCAACACATACAAAAGTCAAATCAAAATGATTAAAGACTTAAATCTAAGGTCTCAGACTATGAAACTACTACAAGATAACACTGGGGAAACTCTCTAGGACATTGGTCTGGGCAAAAATTTCTTGAGCGATATCCCACAAGCATAGGCAACCAAAACAAAAATGGACAAATGGGACCACATGAAGTTAAAAAAACTTATACACAGCAAAGGATACAATCAACAAAGGGAATAGACAACTTACAGAATGGGAGAAAATCTTTGAAAACTACCCATCTGACAAGGGGTTAATAACCAGACTATATATGGAGCTCAAACAACTCTATAGGAAAAATCCTAATAATCTGATCAATAATCTGGCAAAATATTTAAACAGACATTTCTCAAAAGAAGACATACAAACAGAAAATAGGTATATGAAAAGGCACTCAATATCACTGATCAGCAGAGAAATGCAAATCAAAACTACAATGAGATATCAGCTCACCCCAGTTAAAATGGCCTATATCCAAAAGACAGGCAATAACAAATGCTTGTGAGGATGTGGAGAAAAGGGAACCCTTATACACAGTTGGTGAGAATGTAAGTTAGTACAGCCTCTATGGAGAACAGTTAAGAGGTTCTTCAAAAAACTAAAAATTGAGATACCATATGACCCAGCAATTCCACTGCTGGGTATATACCCAAAGGAATGGAAATCAGTATATTGAAGAGATATCTAAACTCCTATGTTTATTGCAGCACTGTTTACAAAGCTAACATTTGGAAGCAACCTAATTGTCCATCAACAGATGAATGGATAAAGAAAATGTGGTACAGATACACAATTGAGTACTATTCAGCCATAAAAAAGAGTGAGATCCAGTCATTTGCAACAACATGGATGGAACTGGAGGTCATTATGTTAAGTGAAATAAGCCAGGTACAGAAAGACAAACGTCATATGTTCTCACTTATTTTTGGGATCTAAAAATCGAAACAATTTAACTCATGGACATGGAGAGTAGAAGGATGATTGTCAGAGGCTGGGAATGGTAGTGGGAAGCTGGGGAGGAGGCGGGAATATAATGGGTACAAAAAAATTAGAAAGAATGAATAAGACCTACTATTTGATAGCATAACAGAGTGACTGTAGTCCATAATAACTGTACATTTTAAAATAACTTAAAGGGTGTAATTGGATTATTTGCAACTTAATGGATAAATGCCTGAGGGGTTGGATATCCCATTCTTCATGATGTGCTTATTTCACATTGGATGTCTATATCAAAACATCTCACATACCCCATAAATATATGCACCTATTATGTATCTATGCAAGTTAAAAATAAAAAAATACCTGAGAATAATGGAAGAAGAAGTAGGAGAAGGGAGAATCTTCAGACTGTGGGGCAGAATTGATGCCTGTGAAAGGAGAGCTAGCAGGAAGGATTAGAAAAGAGTTTCAAATTGCAGCACAGTTTCAAGAACAAGTCAGTCAGGAAAATAGAAAAGCTACTGTCACCCATTGGGAGAGTCCCCCATCTCTCAAGAACCTTTGTTTCTTGCCACACACAGTTCTCTGGAAGCAGCTCCTGGGAAGTGTAGCCTTGGTGTATATGCAGCAACAGATTCAGCTTGCAGCAGTAGGGGCCGTCAAAAAATTACAACTCAGCAGCAGGAGCTCTGAGTAAGACATTCTCTCAACTGCCCCCAATTTCTTTGAGTGTTTGGGAATTATGTTTCTTTCATAAAACCATGCTCCTTGATTGAGTCAAGTGCTTTTTATAAGGAAATCAACAGTACATCTTTTATTTGATGTAATTTCGTAAGTTATTCATGTCATATGAGTAAAAATAATGTCATGCATAGTTAAAACATTAATTTTGGCTTAGACGTTCTCATTAGAAGAGGATTTAAAAGGATGATAATTGTATGCATCTTGCTTATAATGACTTAAGGGCTTTGCAGTGAAGTGGAAGGGGTAGCAAACTGGATGTCACATGTCCTGAATCTGCCTCTTGCTTGTCACATGCCTGGGAGCAGGTTTCGTGACACAATTTTCTCTCAATTTCTTCATAGGTAAAAGAAAGAGTTTTCTTCTAGCTTTAAATATTGTAACTTTCTGAAGAAGAAAAAACTATATTATCAAAGAAATACATGTAAAAAAGATACAATGATTAAATACATTTTTATGCTCTATGTATATGTGTGTGAGTTTAATAATAAGCATGTTCATACCATCTTGCTATTTAAAAGTGTAAATAGGTGTCACTTTTCTTGAAGCTAATTTGACAATATGTTTCAAGACTCCTGAGAAATAGTCATTTGAGACACTTATCCCAGAGTTTCACAGAGATTCCAACCAAGATTCATGCAGAACAATCCTTCAACACAGCACTATTGAAAATAGTGCAGAATAAAAGAATTTAAATGCCCACCATAGTGGAATTGTCTTAAAAATAATGATACAATCATATGAACTATTCCAGAGCCGTATATTGAAGTATGTTTTCAAAGAAAACAATGATATATGGTAATGTTATATGAGAAAAGAAACATTAATAGCTATATTCATTATTATCCAAAATGTTCTAAAAATGTGTAAACCAGTAAAAACTTCACAGTATTTCATGCCTGAGGGTAGTGTGATTATATTTTATTTTCTTCTTTATGCATATTTTTATTTCCCCAATTTTTATAACCAATGATTGTTGCTTTAAAATTATTTTTAATAAGCAGTTACTGTAATTAATGATTAATATGATCAAGACATATTGTTTCAAAGATAAAATAATTTGATGAGAAGACAAGCTGAAACAAAGAAAAAATGAGGATTCAAGAAAGAAATGGCAAATTTAAATTTTACCTTGAAAAGTAACTCATAAGCAACTTCAGCAAAGCCTCAGGATACAAAATCAATGTGCAAAAATCACAAGCATTCCTATACACCAACAATATACAAACAGCCAAATCATGAGTGAACTCCCATTCACAATTGCTACAAAGAGAATAAAATACCTAAGAATACAACTTCCAAGGGAAGTGAAGGACATCTTCACGGAGAAGTATAAACCACTGCTCAACAAAATGAGAGAGGACACAAACAAAAGGAAAAAGATGCCATGCTCACAGATTGGAAGAATCAATATCATCAAAATGGCCCTATTGCCCAAAGTAATTTATAGATTCAATGCTATTCCCATCAAGCTATCAGTGACTTTCCTTACAGAATAAAAAAATAAAACAACTTTAAATTTCATATGGATCCAAAAAAAGAGCCTGTATAGCCAAGACAATCCTGAATAAAAAGAACAAAGCTGGACATCTCGCTCCCTGACTTCCAACTATACTATAAGGCTACATTAACCAAAACAGCATGGTACTTGTACCAAAGCAAATATATAAACCAATGGAACAGAACAGAGACCTCAGAAATAACACCACACGTCTACAACCATCTGATCTTTGACAAACATGACAAAAACAAGCAATGGGGAAAGGACTCCCTCTTAAATAAATGGTGCTGGGAAAACTGGTTAGCCACATGCAGAAAACTGAAACTAGACCCCTTTCCTAAACCTTATACAAAAATTAACTCAAGATGGATTAAAGACATAAATGTAAAACCCAAAACCATAAAAACCCTAGAAGAAATCTAGGCAATTCCATTCAGGACCTATGCATGGGCAAAGACTTCATGACTAAAACATCAAAAGCAGTTGCAACAAAAGCCAAAGTTGACAAATGGGATCTAATCAAACTAAAGAGCTTCTGCACAGCAAAAGAAACTTTCATCAGAGTGAACAGGCAACCTACAGAATGGGTGAAAATTTTTGCAATCTACCCATCTGACAAAGGTCTAATATCCAGAATCTACAAGGAACTTAAACAAATTTAGAAGAAAAACATAACCCCATCAAAAAGTGGGTGAAGGATATGAACAGACATTTCTCAAAAGAAGACATTTATGCAGCCAACAAACATATGAAAAAAAGTTCATCATCACTGGTCTTTAGTGAAATGCAAATCAAAACCACAATGAGATACTATCTCATGCCAGACATAATGGTGATTATTAAAAAGTTAGGAAACAACAGATGCTGGAGAGGATGTGGAGAAAAAGGAATGCTTTTACACTGTTGGTGGGAGTGTAAATTAGTTCAACCATTATGGAAGACCGTGTGGCAATTCCTCAAGGATCTAGAACCAGAAATACTATTAGATCCAGCAATCCTGTTACTGGGTATATACCCAAGGGGTTATAAGTGGTTTTACTATAAAGACACATGAACATGTATATTTATTGCAGCACTATTTACAATAGCAAAGACCTGGAACCAACCCAAATGCCCATCAATGACAGAATGGATAAAGAAAATGTGGCACATATACACCATGGAATACTATGTAGCCATAAAAAAGAATGAGTTCATGTCCTTTGCAGGGACACAGATGAAGCTGGAAGCCATCATTCTCAGTAAACTAACACAGGAACAGAAAACCAAACACTGCATGTTCTCACTCATAAGTGGGAGTTGAATAATGAGAACACATGGACACAGGAAGGGAGAACATCACACACCAGGGCCTATTGAGGGGTGGGGAGCAAGGGAAGGGACAGCATTAGGACAAATACCTAATGCATGCAGGGCTTAAAACCTAGATGTTGGGATGATAGGCACAGCAAACCACCATGGCACATGTATACCTATGTAACAAACCTCCATGTTCTGCACATGTATCCCAGAACTTAAAGTAAAATTAAAAAAAAATAACTTAAGCACTTCAGAAATAATGAAATAAAATATTATGAACCATTCATGTCCCATGAATGTCACATTGATTTTGCTACACACGGTAACTAAAATCTGTTTTATTTGCCTAGAGTTTGCACTGGAGATTGTTTGAGAGCAGTATATCAAAGTGAGGCCTATTTAATTTTTTCCTGTTTTCTTAATTGAGTCTTCCAGTGCCAATACTCCCTCTTTGGATCAACCCGGTGGCCACCATGCTTATGGGATATCATTTCACATACAGAGCACCAGTCCCTGGATTATTTATATTCTATTTTTAAATTATTAATGACTCATTCTGCATTACTCTGTCACTATACAACCTCATGTAGAATGATATTTCCTAATCTTTTATACTCTGTATGTCCAAATGGAAAACAAAAGTTTAGGAAACCTTATATTAACACACAACAATTTATTTTAAGAAACGCAATGTCTCAACTCATTTTACTGAAATATTTAATCTCCCATCACCCGCCATCAAAGTACCTCACTGTGCAAGCAAGTATACTTTTAAATATTAAAAGATTAGTATTGTGTTATGATAACTGGTCGATGTGTAGAGAATGAAGCCTAAGAGTTTATCTGAGGCAACCTGGGCTTCATTTTCTGTGTTGAGACTGTGACTGTGCTTAAACTGTGTTTCACCTGTGACATCAGACTCCTCTGTGACTGAGGTTGTAAATGATGGTTTGGTTCTTGAAGTAGGTGATGACGGTTTCTCTGACCTTTAGTTTTTCTTAATGCTGGGCTATGAGGCAGCACCGTGAAACAATCACTGCCAGTGACTGCTTTGCAGCACAAGGACCCAGCAATAATCAATGTGATCAAAATCTTGACCTCTTGCCTATTTCCTTTGTGTGTTCCAGATTAAAGACAGGAATATGTGTTCTTGGGCAAATAACAACCAAATGTTAAATGTCTTCAAATCAAGAAGTGAAAAGTCTCTCTAGCTTAACCTGGTCCCACCTAGCCTCTAAGAATGTAAAACTAAAGTGGCCCAGGAATTTCCTTGTGTCAACAATAAGGCTTTAATAAATAGTTAATGCTAAGTAGTCCATATATGAAGGTGAATCATTGTTTCCTAGGCATGTGTTCAGAAATCCAAGTTCTCATTTCAGTGGCATTCAATTGGTCTGAAGCAAGAGGAAGAACTAGGACACTAACATCCATCTGCAAGGCCTCTGCTACCAGCTTTCTATGTGTTTTCTCATTTACATCTCCAAACAGCTTCGTGTGGTAATTATTATTGTTTCTTTTTTTTTTGAAATGGAGTGTTGCTTTTTCACCCAGGCTGGAGTGCAGTGGCGCAATCTCGGCTCACTGCAACCTCTGCCTCTCAGGTTCAAGTGATTCTCGTGTGTCAGCCTCCCAAGTAGCTGGGACTACAGGTGTGTGCCACCACACCGGGTTAATTTTTGTATTTTTAGTAGAGATGGGGTTTCACCATATTGGTCAGGCTGGTCTCGAACTCCTTAAGTGGTCAGATTACAGTCCTGAGCCACCACGCCCGGCCCATGTTTCTACTTTCAACAATGAAGAAACTATGACTCAGATAAGTTGCCTGTTTATGGCCAAAAACATAATTAGTAGCAAAGATGAGATACAAACTCACATTTCTCTGGCTGCAACCCCACACCACATTCAATAGACATTTGCTCATTTTTGTTGTTAATGGCTTTGAGTCAAAACTAAAGAATTTGAAATGTATGTTTTATGAAGTCATTAGCACCATAGAAGTAAGTGTTCTCTCGTTTTGATTGGAATAAAAGATGGTAAAAGATAATGAGCACAGGCTTCTAGGTCTTATTCCTACCACTCAACTATTTCTTTTTTTATAATGAATTTTATTGTGTGTATTTGAGGTTTATGACATAGTTTTATGGGATACATATAGATAGTAAAATGGTTACTATAGTGAAGAAAATTACCATATCTGTCATCTCACATAGTTACGTTTTGTGGCAAAAGCAGCTAAAATCTACTTTAAAAAAGTCTCAAATATAATACAATATTATTGGCTATAGTCCTTATATTGTACATTAGATCTCTAGACTTGTTCATTCTACATATCTACTACTTTTATCCTTTGATCTACATCTCTCCATTTCTTCCCTCCTGTAACCATAGTTTTATTCTCTATCTCTGTATATTATGCATTTTTCTAAAACTTCCACATGTAAATGAGATCATACAATGTTTTTCTTTCTGTGTCTGGCTTATTTCACTTAGTATAATGTCCTCCAGGCCTGTCTGTTTTGTAGCAAATAGCAGAATCTTCTTTTTAAAGGCTGAATAATATTCCATTGTGTATACACCATATGTTCTTTACATCTGTTGATGACCGCTTAAATTTCATATCTTGGCTATTGTGAATAATGCTGGAATGAACATGGGAATATAGATATCTTTACAAAGTAGAGATTTCATCTTAGTGTACATACCCAGAAGAAGGATTGTTGGGTCACATGATGGTAGTTCTATTTTTATTTTTTTTAGGAATCTCCATACTGTTTTCCATAATGGTTGTACCAATCTAACTTTCCACCAACAATGTACAAAGGTTCCCTTTTCTCCTACCTTTACCAACATTTGTAATCTATTGTCTTTTTAGTAATAGCCATCCTGATGCGTGTGAAGTGATATCTCACAGTAGTTTTAATTTGCATTTTTAGTGGTTAGTGATGTTGAGCACTTTTTTTCTATTTCTGTGGTGATCTTTATGTCTTCTTTAGAAAAATGTCTGTTTGCATCTTTTGCCCATTTAAAAAATCAGGTTATTTGTTTTTTTGCTATTGAGTTATAATTGTTCTTTATATGTTTTGGATATTAACACCTTATATATCTGTGGTTTGCAAATATTTTCTCCCAGTTTGTAGATTGATTTTTTGTTTTTTTTCTTTCTCCATTTTTTAATTTTTCAATAAGTTATTGGGGTACAGGTGGTATTTGGTTACATGAGTAAGTTCTTTAGTGGTGATTTGTGAGATTTTGGTGCACCCATCACCTGAACAGTATACACTGCATCATATTTGTAGTCTTCTATCCCTTGCCTCCCTCCCACTCTTCCCACCAAGTCCCCAAAGTCCATTGCATCATTCTTATGCCTTTGTGTCCTCATAGCTTAGCTCCCACATATCAGTGAGAACATAACAATGTTTTTTTCCATTCCTGAGCTACTTCACTTGGAATAATAGTCTCCAATATCATCCAGGTCACTGCAAATGCTGTTAATTTATTCCTTTTTTTGGCTGCATAATATTCCATTATATATATATATATGATGGAATTATATATATATATGATGGGATCATATATATATCATAGTTATATATATCATCATACATATATATCATCATATATATGTATGTACATGTATACATATATGTATGATGATCATCATACTATATATTATCGTGTATATAGACACAAACACACACACACACACACACACACACATATATCATAGTTTCTTTATCCACTTGTTGGTTGATGGGCCTTATGGTTGGTTCCATGATTTTGCAATTGTGAATTGTGCTGCTATACATATGCATGTGCAAGTATCTTTTTTGAATAATGACTTCTTTTCCTCTGGGTAGATACCCAGTAGTGGGATTGCTGGATCAAATGGTAGTTTTACTTTTATTTTTTTTTTCTTTTGATTGTTTCCTTTGTTGTGCAAAAGGTTTTTAGTTTGATGTAGCCTCATTTATTTGTATTTAGTTTTGTAGCCTGAGCTTTTGGAGTAATGTCAAAAAAATCATTGTAAAGGCCAATGTAAAGGAACTTTTCACCTATGTTTCCTTCTAGGAGTTTTATGGTTTCAGATCTTATATTTAGGCATTTTATCTACTTTTAGTTGACTTTTTTGGTATAGTATTTATAATTTTGTTAAATATTTATTTGGTCTTTGTGTTTCCTGGCATACAATTCCTAAAATTCATAGAACCTCCAAAGTGATGTCTTTTTGTAGTTAATTCTTGATGGCTGGCCGCCCCTAGGTAGCTTCAAGACAGGGGCAGATCAATAGAAAGTCCAAGACATGATTAAAGGATTGGACTTTCAACCCCATCCCCAACATCCAGGGTAAAGGGAGGAACTGAAGGCTAAATTGAACACCAATGGCCAATGATTTAATCAGTCATGCCTACGTAATGAAGCCTCCATAAAAACTCAAAAGAACAGCTTAATAGCTCAATATATGGAGGTTCCTGGAGACCTGTATGCCTGGGGTGGACATGGAAGCTTCACACCCCATTCCAAACCTCAACTATGCATCTCTTCATCTATATTCTTTGTAATATCTTTTATGATAAATTGGTAAATGTGTTACCCTAAGTTCTGTGAGCCACTCTAGTGAATTAACTAAACCCAAGAAGGTAGTAATAGGATTACCAATTTATAGCCAGTTGATCACAAGCACAGGTAAAACAACCTGGGGCTTTCAATTGGCATTGGAAGTGGGGCACAGTCTTGTGGAACTGAGCCTTCACCCTGTGGAAACTGATACTCTCTCCAGGTATATTGCATCAAAATGGAATTGGATTGAAGGACACCCAACTTGTGTCCTTTGCAAAATTAATGCTTGCTTGTTGCAGGGAGAACTCCCGACACATTTTGTCATAGAAGTATTCCGTGTTAATTATTGGGTGAGAGAATAAAGAAATGCACTTTGAATTTGAGTGAGTATTTGCCCTGTCAGAGTGTAAAAATAAAAGTTCAATTTGATTTTTTTGTATGTGGATATCCATGTTGAAAAGACTATCTCTTCTCCATTGTGCCTTCTGGTTGCTTTTGTTTAAAATTTGTTGACTGTCTATGTTTAGATTTACTTCTGGGCTCTCTATTTTGTTTTATTGGTCTATGTTTTTGGTTTTAATTTTGGTACCATACTCTTTTGATCACTATAGCTTTGTAACATAATTTCAAATCAGGAATTGCTATGCCTCCAACTTTATTTTTGTCAGTATTGCTTCAGCTATTTGAGATTTTTTTTGTGGCTTCATACAAATTTTGGATTTTTTTTCTATTGTTATAAAGAATGGCCTTGGAATTTTGAAAAGAATTGTGTTAAATTGTTATGTGGTTCAGGGGTTGTATGTGCATTTTAACAATATTAAACCTTCTGATCTATAAACACAGTGTATTTCTAATTTATTTGTGGCTTCAATTTATTTCATCAATATTTTATAGTTTTTAGTGTACTAATCTTTCACCTCTTTAGTCAAATTTACTCCTAAGTATTTTATTTTAGTTTTTTAATCTTATCATAAATGAAATTGTTTTCTTGATTTATTTTTCACGTAGGTAATTATTTATGTATAGAAATGTTACTGATATTTCTATGTTGATCTTATATCCTGTGACTTTACAGAATTTATTTATTACTTCTAACAGATTTTTTTTGTGTGTGAAATATTTTGGTGTTTTCTATATATAGATTTATGTCTTCTACAAACAGAGATAATTTTACTTCTTTTTTTTTTTATTTGGATGCCTTTCATTTCTTTTTCTTGTCTTATTGCTTGGCCAGTACTTCCAGTACTATGTTGAATAGAAGTGGCAATAGTGGACATCCTTACCTTGAGCTGAATCTTACTGGAAATGGTTTCAGTTGTTCCCATTGATTGTAATGTTAGCTCTGGATTTTTTTATAATTTGCCTTTATTATATTATGGAATTTTTCATTTATATCTGGACTGTTAAGAGTTTTTATCAAGAAAGGATACTAAACTTTGTCAATTGTTTCTTCTACATCAATTGAAATGATCACGTGGTTTTTATCTTTTATTCTGTTAATAGGATACAGCACATTGATTGATTTGTGTATTTTAAACCAGCCTTGCATGCCAGAGATAAATCCCACTTGGTCATGACATAATCTTTTTGATATATTGTTGAATTTGGTTTGCTAATATTTTTAGGATTTTTGCATCAATGTCTATCAGAGAGAGACATAGCTCAGAGATAGAGATAGCTCAAAACACAGATATTGACCTGTGTTTTTTTTTTCTTTATCAGGCTTAAGGATCAAGGTCATGCTGGCCTCCTAAAATGTATTTGGAAGTATTCACTCTACCACTATTTTTTGGAAGAGTTTAAGAAGTGCTGGTCATAATTTTTCTTTGATGGTTTGGTAGAATTCAACTGTAAAGTTATGTTGTCCTGGGCTTTTTTTGTTGTTGTTGGAAGGTTTTGAGTTACTTCTCCAATCTATTTGTTATCGGTTGTACAAGCTTTCTATTTTCTCCTGATTCAATCACGATAGGTTATATATTTTTTAAATTTATCCATTTACTTTATTTGATCAAATTTTTGGCACATCATTGTTCATAATAATTCCTTATGACCTCTTTTATTTATGAGGCACCTGTTGAAATGTCCCTAGTTCATTTCTGATTTTATTTATGAATATTCTTTCTTTTTTTAGTCAATCTAACTTGGGGTTTGTTGATTTTGATTATTTTTATAAATAACTAAATCTTGGTTTTATTAATTTTTTTCTATGGCCTTTCTGTTCTTGACTTTATTATTTTCTTCCTTCTGCTAACTTTAGTTTTAGCTCATTCATCTTTTTTCTAGTGCCTTGAGGTGTAATGTTAGGCTATTTATTTGGATTTTTTTTCTGTTTTTTGTTTGTTTGTTTGTTTGTTTGTTTGTTTGTTTTTGAGATGGAGTCTTGCCCTGTCACCCAGGCTGGACTGCAATGGCACAATCTCAGCTCACTGCAACCTCCTCCTCCTGGGTTCAAGCGATTCTCCTCCCTCAGCCTCTGAGTAGCTGGGATTACAGGCATGCACCACCACACCCATCTAATTTTTTGTATCCTTAGTAGACATGGGGTCTCACCATTTGGCCAGGCTTGTCTTGAACACCTGACCTTGTGATCCACCTGTCTCAGCCTCCCAAAGTGCTGGGATTACAGGTGTACCTGCACCTGGCCTCTTTTTTTCTGTTTTAATGTAGGCACTTATTGCTATAAAATTCACCCATAAAACTGCTTTTCCTTCATCCCATGGGTTTTGGTATGTTGTGTTTCCATTTTTGTTTGTCTCAATATTTTCATTCATTTATTTTTTATTTCTTTGGCCCACTGGTTGTTCAGCAGCATGTTGTTTAATTACCTCATATTTGTGAATTATTAAAGATCTTCTCCTATTGATTTCTAGTTTCATACCATTGCAATTTGCAAATATAATTGATACAATTTTAATCCTCTTAAATTTGTTTAGACTTATTTTGTGGCCTAACATATGATCTATCCTGGAAAATATTCTGTGTGCACTTGAAGGTTTATTCTGCTTCTGTTAGATGGAATGTTCTGTATATGTCTTTTATGTCCATTTGGTCTAAAATGTAGTACAAATTCAATGTTTCCTTATTAATTTTATGTCTAATTGATCTATTCATTGTTAAAAGTGAAATATTTATGTACTCTATTATTATTGTATGGCAGTCTATCTATCCCTTCAAATCCTTTAGTATTTGTTTTGAATATTTAGGTGACCTGATGTTGGGCACATATGTATTCATAATTGTTATGTACTCTTGCTAAACTGACCCTTGATAATTAAATAATGACATTATTTGTTTTTCATAACAGTTTTTGAAAGTCTATTTTATCTAATATAAGTAAAGCCATTTCTGCCCTCTTTTGATTTCTATTTTTATGAAATATCTTCTTCCATACCTTCACTTTCAGCCTATGTGTGTCCTTACAATTTAAATGGGTGTCTTGTAGGCAGCATATAATTGGAATTTTTGAAAAATCCATTCAACCACTTCATGTCTTTTAATGGAAGAGTTTAGTCTATTTACATTTAAGGTAATTTTGATTGGTAAGAAGTTATGCCTGCTGTTTTGTTGTTTTCTTATTTTGTACATTCTTCCTTCTGTTCTTCCTCTCTTGTTGTCCTACCTTTGTGATTTGGTGATTTTATGTAACGTTCAGTTTTCATTCTTTTCTCTTTTTCATTTGTGTATTTGCTATAGTTTTTTGTTTTGTGATTACCATGTGACTTACATTAAAATTCTTATAGTTATGGAAGACTGTTTTCATCTGATAACAACTTAGCTTCAGTTGCATACAAATACTCTAGACTTTTACTTCCACACACACAATTTATAGTTTTGTTGTCACGGTTTACATGTTTTTGTATTGTGCTTTCCTTAATTAAATATTGTAGCTAGGGTTATTGTTAGCCATTTTGATTTTTAACCTTCCTACCAGATTTTGGAAAGATTTACACACCACCCTTACAGTAATGGAGTATTCTGAAATCTGGTATTAGTTTAATGGAGATTCCCTTGTATTTCACTTGATGCTTTTCTCTTGCTGCTTTAAAAATTCTGTCTTTGACTTTTGAAATTTTGAAATTATACTCTACCCTTGGTGAAGGCCTCATTGGGTTGAGCCTGTTTGGGAAACTTTAAGCTTCATGGATCTGAATGTCCATATCTCTTCTAAGAATCCAGGGTAATTTTCAGCAATTATTCTATCAAATAATCTTTATGTGCCTTCAATTCTTGTGTCTCTGGAAATCTCATAATGCAAATATTTATTTGCTTTATGATGTCCCATAAGTACCATATACTTTATGTATTCTTTTTCATTTTTTCCCTTTGACTGAGTTAATTCAAAAGACTTGTATTCAAGTTCAGAGATTCTTTTGTTTAATCTAATCTGTTGAAGCTCTCAACTGTATTTTTTATTTTACTCATTGAATTCTTCAGCTCCAAGATTTTTGTTTGGTTCTTCATTATGATATCTATCTTTTTGTTGAATTTCTCATTCAGATCATGCATTAGTTTCTTTGTTTAATTTTATTGTTTTAATCAATACATTATATACATATTTTTAAGGTACATGTGATCATTTAATACATTCATATGATTTATAAAGATCAAATCAGTTTAAATGGTATATCCATCTCACATCATAAACTATTTTTCTGGTTTCATTGAATTGTTTATTATTTTGTATCTCATGGAGTTTCCTTAAAATTAGTATTTTGAATTTCTTTTCAGGCTATTTATAAATTTCCATTTATTTGGGGTCAGTTACGGGAAAATCATTGTGTTCCTTTGGTTGTGTCATGTTTCCTTGTATTGCATTCTCATGTTTCTTCAGTCACTGTGTTAATGTGTATGGATCTGGTTAAACAGTCTTGTCTTCCAAACTTTATGGTATATCTTATTTTAGAAAAAGACTTTCACCTTCAGATGGGTCTTAGGGTAACAGTTGGTAGGGATGCAATGGCTCTGATACCAAGTGGATGCAGTGGTATAGCCTCCATGCCAGCTTCTTTAGCCGTGATCAAAATCAGCAATGATTATGGGTGATTCATTGCCCTTGGCTACAGGAGTTTATGGCAGTGGCAGTGGCAGCTTGTGCTGTTAGCATTCTCAGTGGCAAGGGTTTCTGGGGTCTTCTTGTTCTCACTTTTCCCACAGTGGGGTGTCTTAGCTGAGAGGAAGCCTCTGCATCGATTGCATCTGTCATAGGCTACAAGAATCTGCAACAGCACTAGGTTCTAGGACACAGGTGCTGTGGAGTCAGGGTCTTGGCATCAGGGTCTCACCAACCAACTATGGCATCTAGGATTTTGAGTGCAGGTTCATGCTGAGGCATGGGTAGATGCAGATTGCCAACAAGCTGGGATCTGTTACTCTATCAGCTTGTATTTTGGAGGAAGGTGGCACAGAAGTTTGGCCCAACAAGATAGAGTTTAACTGCAGTTTGATTCATGGATGGTGAGCCAACATGGGAGGTGGTGCAGCTGTGACAGAGCCTCAGGGATGGAAAGATGCAATGGCTACTTGCCCTCAGGGCAGGACACGTGCCAGTGGTGGTTCCAATTCCAAGCTAGCACAGCACAGTAGGCCATGGTGGGGGTGAGGTACAGTGTTGGCTTCTTCTCTCTAGGAAGTACAGATGTATGGACTCCAAGCAACTTCTTCAGCTGAGTGTAGCACCTGTGAGAACTCCAGGGGTCCACAGTGGCAAGAACTGTAGGTGACTGAAGTGGGTGATGGGGGCTGCTGCATTACTTTTATCTGCAGCGAGAAGTTGCTCCAGATTTCAAGCTGGTCCAAATGGGGGATAGGCCCACAAAGGCAGATGTTTTTTCCCTTCTTTATGCAGAAATCCTGGGTTGTTATGCTCTACAGGATTTCTGCTACTCTTTTTGTGTACTCTGGTGCTCTCCTTTAGTTATTTTCATCGAAATATAGTTTTTTATTTGTTGCTTTGCCTGTTTATGTCAGGGAGATAAGTGCAAGGGGCTTCTAGTAAGCCATATTGCTGATGCCACTCTCTCCTATTTATTATAAGGTTTATCACCTCATTCAGCTTTTCTGAATCTTAATTCAGAAAAGACAAAGCCTGTTTCTTAATCTGTAAAATAAGCATATTACCAAAATCTCTCTCACTCAACTACTTACATTGATTGTGATAATATGAGTGCTTTCTAACATATGAAACAGTACATAAATACTTATGGGTTCCCTGATTTAGCTTATAACAGGTATATTTGTTTCTTACAACTGCCATTAACAAAGTAGCAAAAAACTAGATGGCTTAAAATAAGGGAGATTTATTGTCTCATAGATCTGGAAATTAGAAGTCTGAAATAAAGGTGTTGTTAGGGACATCCTCTTTCTAGTATCCCTAGGGGAGAATCTTTCTTTGCTTCTTCCAGCTTCTGGTATTTTCCAGCAATCTTTGGCATTCCTTGACTTGTAGAGACATCCCTCCAGTTACATGGATACCTTTGTGTATCTTCACATCATCTTCCTTCTGTATAGGTCTATCTCTGTGTCCAAATTTCCCTTTTATAATGATCAGAGTCCATCATAATGACCTATTTTAACTTGATTACCTCTGTAAAGACTCTATTTTCAAATATGGTCAAATTTTTCGTATTAGGGGTTAAGACTCCAACATATTTTTGAGTGTCAGTGGGGGGTGGCAAAACTCAACCCATAAGAAAGGGGTAGTGCTAAAAGGAATGCTTAGGGAAGAGAATGAAAAGAAAGAAATAGAAAAGCAGTAAAGAGCAAGTAATATCAGGATAATAAAGGAAGATCTTTTATGACAAACCTCATTGATAGTCAGGATTCCTCCTACCAAAATATTGTTGAGTTGTTCTGTCCCATTTTGTACCTGTTCTGAAGCTGGCAGTATCATCATGCTCAGTAATTAAATGATAATATGTTTGAGGCCTCAGAGGACACCAGAGGTTTTCCAGAGGCATAACAAAGTTACTATGATAATATGATTTTACCTTTGGATCCCTCACAGAGATCTCCATGGTAAATGAGGCAGATTATTTCATTTGGAGCTGGGCGTGCTGTGACCTACCATTATAATTTTATTCAGTGGTTCTCAAAGTGTGTTCCTCAAACAAGCAGTATAGAATTTATTAGACATGTATTTTTAGGTCTCATCCCAGAGCCTCTGAATCAGAAACTGTGGGGCCCGGCAACAGCAATCCAAGTTTAATAAGTTCTGGATTATAATGCATGTTCAAGTTTTAGGATCACAGAATCAAGTTCTTCTTAATTAGTGGTGCACATCTGTTAAATATATATATTTGTCCTTGTATCTGCCCCAGAGCTTCTGAATTAGAGGATCGGAAGTAGGACATGTGAATTGGTTTTAAAAGCTCCACATGATAAACACTCTGCTTCAGCACCATCAAAGATCTGCAGAAGTGTACAAGAGTCAGGCCTGGTAGTAACTTTGAATGACCTGTGAAGCCCTATGAAGTTAAGGATCTCTGGGGCACGTGGTGCTGTCCTTGGTGCTGATTTTGCTCTGAGACTTCCTTTTTGGAATCTGCTTGTGGATTCTACCAAGTTCTCTGCTCTGATATTTTTGAACTGTTTGTTGGCATTTATCATGATGGATTTGCCTGACCCTGAGATTTCAATTCAAACATTTTGGCTGGCCTATCCTTGTCTGAGTTTAGTCTCGGTGGCACTTAACACTGAACAGAATTAGACCTAATTTAAGAGTAACGACAAGATGTACAAATAGCTAAAAAATCATAATTGCTGTATAAGGAACCTCAGTATAAATAAATGAATAGTAGGACATATGAGAATCGCCTGTGGATATGTTAACACAATTAGAAACTGGGGCCACAACCTTAGGACTGGGAATAGTAGGGAAGAGGTGGTTTTAAAAGTTCAATGAATAATTTTGATGTGCACCACTGGTTAAGAAATGATTATTTAACAATTATTGACTGCTGAGTATGGGTCTAGCTTCCACGGAATTTAGGTATGTTTATCAAAGGGGGAATCTGTTTTCTAGGTAGATATGTGCTTTAACTAGGATTTTTTTTTTTTAAGCAAAGACATACAGCATACACACTGTCTTTTTTTTCTTTTTCCTGGTGTTTGTTTTTGATGAGCAATTTGATGGATTAAATAGTTTTAGTTTCTGCTGCTGGGTTGTTAGAGATAAGGCGAACTGAAAACAGCTGAAAGATATCTGCTAATTCAGAGGAGGACAATTATCTTGACACAGCTCTCAGCTTTTCTTAGCTCTCAGGCAAGAACCCACCTGTCATGTTATTTTTGGAAGCAAAATTTCAACTGTGTTCATAAAATTAAATGTCTTACCATTGTATGTTAAATCACACAGCTTTGTCATTAATAGGTATAACAAACATCAGTGCATTGTAAATCCAGGGCTTAAATCTCAAATCCCAAAGCTCTTTTTGTTAGGTGCAGAGCAATGAAACTGGGATGTGTCCTTGGCTGCCATAGACATAGGAAATGGCCTGAACCCTTTAAAAATTATTCACTGGAGTCTCTGTTAAATTGATTAAGTAGTCTCAGACATAGTAGGAAGCTAAATTTTTTTTCAAAACATCTCAGATTATCACCATACAACCTTAGTATAGACCTATTTAAGCTTTACAAAGAGCTACAATTGCAGCTATACTGAATTTAACAGGTGTCTCTTTACAGGAGCATCCGTCCAGTAACTCATGTTAATTGAAAGCAGAAGAGAGACAGTGCTATTAACAACGTAGCATTGAATGCCTGAAAAGTGAAGCTGACAAAGACACTACAGCTACATACAGAGTTCAGATTCTGAAATTCCATTTCTTCTCAGTTTCAGGAATACAAGGAGATGGTATTACCCCTGCTTTTGAAAAGTCACCTAAAAATAATATTCTTACATTTTAGACACAATGAACTCTAACTGTGGTATTGCCTCAAGGTATCTGAAGGTATGGAGGAATTCAGCCTTGTCGGTTGTTATAAAGTTTTCCAGCCTATTAAAGCAGGTGTTTTTGCTTTATCACCTTTCACCTCCTCTACTCTTGCCTGGGTTTCAAACTTCATATACCCATAGTTTAAACTGCTAACTCCATTTGCTGGTTGGCACTCCTAGCTATTCATTCCACAAGGAGCACCAACCCAGGGCTTAGAAAAAGCTTATTATTTAGCACAATACTTTCCCAGATGGATTCAATATGGAATAAATAAATGAAGACTACATAGGCACTAAATTGGCATTTTGGCACAATCTTATCAAATTACTTGTTTTGTGTTCCTTTTCTATGGAGACTGTGATTTCAGAATAGTTGGATAAGAGAAGTGTAGCTTTATCTTTCAGTGGGGTGTTGTAAATCTGTCATATATTATTGGGCTAAAAACTTGTAATTCAATAGCTAAAGCAACCTAAGTAATATTTTTCCTATCCCCTTTCCTTCAGGAAAGCAAAAGGGGGAGACATAAAGGGACATGGTGAAATGCATTCCCCTTTCCTCTCTTTCTGGAATCTGGAAAGGTGCTCAGAACATTTCTATTTAGTTCCTTTTGAAATCATTTCTTTTAATCCAAGCCAGCTGTTTTCTCTGAAGAGCAGCCTGGAAAAGAAATATTGTTTGGATAATCCTTTCCCAAGCCCGTACATTCTTGGGGTTAGAACTGACTGAACCCATGAATGATTTACACTGCTGTTTATTCCAAGAGCTTTATAGTTTCCCATTAGTCTCTTCCCCAGACCCCAAAGGGCTTCTCTAGCAGCAGCAGATTCACAGGGTACACAGCTAATTTAATCACATTGGGCAAATAGACATTTTTTAGAATAGGAAAGTTTTTGTTAGAATCTTCTCAGTTTGAGATAAAATTGGGGAAAGAAGCCCACGATAGAGCTTACTATATATTGCTTATTTTTCTATTACACGTAAATGTTCTAATTGCTTCCCTCGGAGTGAAACAAATTCTATAATTATAAATAATTAATGTTTCTCTAGAGTGATACTAAATCTAGTCCTCATTTGGGGATACAAACATGCAGTAGCACCTAATAAAACGTATGCCTTAATATCATTTTTACATCAACGCCAATGTGAAATCTCTAAAGGATTCAGGCATCAGGGAAATACATGATATAAGTGATGGACTAGAGAAAAGGAAGGATAGATGGAATTTTTTATTGTGAGACTCACTAATGCACATGTTTCCAATCATGCAGCAAAATCAACATGTATAGGATCCCGCCAGCTTTTGTTTAAATAGGTAGCATATTTCATATCACTACTGTAGCTAATGGTAATCTTGCATATAGAAAATTGCAGTACACTTTATATTTAACTTAGGTAAGTTTCCCAGGGCAAGTTGTCTAAAATTAATCTAACAGCACACTTTCTTACCTGACAGAGGCCTTTCCTCAGTATCTTGTGTGTGATGTGCACTTTTCATTCTGATTCATGTAAGAAAAGCAGAACAGCAAAGTCACATCCATTATTTCTAGATCTTGAAAAATACGTACATACCAAATAGCAAATTACTAGCATGTTTTTGGGTTAAATCAAACACTGGACAGCTAGAGTTGTAAAAAGGGTAATAAAGTTTTTATAACAAGCAATAAATACAAATCTCTGTTAGAACTGATTGAAGAAGCCAGTTCTTTATCACCCGTATTTGGTCTATTTCTGGATTCTCTATCTCCTCCCTACAATTACAAGCAGGAGGTGCTTTGCTCTGTTTAGAATTGTTGAGGGCAATTATTCTGTTACAGGCTCACTGCTAGGTGGGAAGTTATTAGCTACAGCTTTATATCATAGAGTAGGTTACAGGGAGATTTTTAAGTTTTTGTGGGTAGTTGTTAAACCTTCCACTTATTTAATTAGCTACAGTGAGTCTATAACTACAGGTGACAAATGTAGTGCCCTGCCTTTAACAGCCTAAGGCTTTTATTAGTCCTTCATTCATTCACTCCTACTACTAGGCATACTAAGTGCTAGAAAAATGATACTAAAAAGTGCTAGACTTGAGGCTACAGTAATGAACATGACTGTTTCTGCTTTTATGTAACTTACACATTAGTTCATTTATTTGCGTATTCACTCATTCATTCAGTCATTCACTTAGCAAATACGGTTGACCATTGAGCAACTCAAGAATTAGAACACTGACCCCCATGTAGTCAAAAATTTCTGTATAACTTTTGACTCCCTAAAAACTTAACTACTAATAGTCACCATTGACTGGAAGCCTTACTGATAACATAGTCAGTTAACACATTATTGTGTATATATTATATACTGTATTCTTACAATAAAGTAAGCTAGAGAAAATAAAATGTTAATGAGATCATAAGGAAAATATATGTAGTATTCATTAAATTGGAAGTGGATAATCATAAAATACTTTATCATCTTCACTTTAAATAGGCTGAGGAGGAGGAAGAAAAAGAAGTGTTGGACTTGCTGTCTTAGGGATGACAGAAGAGGAAAAGGTAGAGGAAATAGAGGGGAGGCAGAAGAGGCCGGCATACTCTTTGCAACTTTTATTGAAAAAAATCTGTACCTAAGTGGACCTGCACAGTTCAAACCTAAGAGTCAACTGTAGTTCTAGAGAATCTACTTTGTGTCAGGAAATTTTTTTCTAAGCATAGGAAGTATGAAAACGCATGCAGTCATTCTTATATTATTGTAGGAGGTACTGCCCTACTAATTATTCTTGAATGTCCCTTGTGTAGCTATAATATATCTATCCTTCTGTTTAGACTCATATGTTGCTTGGAAGGCAAAAATAATATAAATATGTGCAAAAGTATTAATTATCATCCAGGGTTTAACGTCAGACAAGCCAGGTTAAGATTTTCCAGGGATCCTCCCCTGCTAAAGAATTTACATAGTGTTATTTTCAAAACTTGGACCCAATTAATTCCAGAACTCTGATGGCTATCCACAATTGAGTAGAAAAACTGGTGAAACTTGTCGACCTGGTTTCCCACAGATTTAGTAAAAGCTTCCATGGGATCAATCCTTCCTTGGTTACAAAATAATGAGTGAAACTTTTACTGTATTAAATGTTGCTTGTCAATTAAAAAGAAACAGTCTCATATCTTGGATTTTTAAAGTATCACTCTTGATCAGGTGAGTTAAATGGAGAAGTCACTGATACCTTTTCTGAGACATTGCCCATAATTAGGGCAGTATGATAGAGGTGCTCTGAAATCTATCCCAAAAGCAGAAAAAATACTTTATGATGACTCCTGCACCTGAGTGCATGATAATTTTATTTCTCACTGTTGGTATCAGTAAAAGGGTTCATTTGCATATCTACTTTTCATCTTTGTCCTCCTCACCTCTAAAGGTGTTACCCTCTAAGAGTGTGGGCATAGATCTGTATAGGCTGCACCCTTAGACAAGGAAAGTGGGGTCTACTAAGAGCAGGCACTACTGCTCTGGAAAAATAAGCCCTGAATAGATCCAGGTGCTCAACAGACTTGCCACTCAGGGCAGAATGTGATTCGACACCAGGCTGAGTTTCTAGAAGATGCTTGAAGAAAATGCCTCTGGAGCTCTATAAGATGCCATAAAAACATAATGCATCCATTAAAAAAATTAGATATTCTTTGAAAGTGATTGGCAAAAGCTGCAATTGCTTTTGCACCAACCTACTAACTTGTTGGTATATTTAGCTTCAAAATAGTTTGCTGTCCGTGGATACAATTTTGTTGTTGTAGATACAGGAAGCATGTATGTCATGGTTAGGGGTTATTTGACTTCAAAAATAAACTCACTCAAACAATGTAGAAAAATAATTGAAAATATATTGGAAAGATACGTGGGAATCTCATAGAATCTAGGGCACAGAAGACATCTGACGCAGTATACAGCTCTTTTATTTTTCCCCTTTCAGTGTCCCATGCTTTCTTACCTCTTTTTTTTTTTTTCTGAATATCTACTTTCATTTCGTCTCTAAACTGACTTTCTCTTCTTTGTCATATACTTGGGATACAAAGGACAACTCCATCCTTTTACTTGCCTTTACAGCTTCTGCACTTCTGATCAACCCACTAGTGTCCCTGTATACCAGTTTTAAATTCCTAAAGAAGCTGATTGATTTAGTTTAGCCAATTGATTGACTCTCTTCAATCAGATACCATATCACTAATATTCAGAAATTGAGCATTTTTCTTAGGTTAACATAATTCACAGACATTTTTCCCACTAAAGTATCCCCAAAGGACAGCAACCTTAATGTTCTGTGTCTTTCTTTGAACTTACTCTCTTTATATACGATAATTTTTATTTTATGTAGATATTTTTTCTGTCTGGATTTACATAAATATTCCAAATAAAAATTCCAAAGAAAAAATTTAAAATTTAAAAATAATTAAAGTCTGCTAAGAGTCAATGATAATACATTACTTTGAGCAAATCTTCTTCCTACTAAAATGAAGCATTTTGTTATCATCTACCATCTCATCACTTACCACATGAATATCTCTAATGATGACTCATACTTTAACAAAACTCAGTCCAATATATTTTTGTCTAAAGTATTTTTCTTTTAGCTGTTTTCATCAGCTTTAATTAATTACATTTTATAAATTAATTTTAACTTTTGATCAAATAATTTTAAGCTCTCAAATGATATCTGGTTCATTGAAACCAGTCAAGGAGTCAAGAAAGAACTTAATTAAATAATTATTCTACTGCATACAGATTAGGTTCATAAATATGTCTTTTATCTTATTACTGGATTTAGTAATTTTCTCTTTCTCCAGTCTTTTCCAAGTGCAATTCAATCTGCACACTTCAGCAAGAATTGTTTTTAAACAAAGATCTTCCAGTAACATTTTTTCTTTTTTTAAAATATTAAGCTATTTTGCTTAAAGAGTAAAGCCCAACCACATTCTTGGACTAACACCAAGACCCTTAAAGACCATTCCCAAGCTAATCTAACTTTCTTTCCTGTCATTCCTATTCTAATGTCTATGATAGAGCCAAGCTGTTGTTTCCCAATTGCTTCGTGCTATTTTATACTCTGCCTGAGATAGCCTTCCTTCTAACCTACTCCATCTGGTAAACACCCTCTCTCCCATCTCTTTACTTATCAGGGCTTAGATAAGATGTCAATTCTTTGAGAAGCTTTTCCTGATGGCCTTAGGCAGAGTTATTCACCTCCAAATTAAAGCAACAGTAATTGTGTATTATAATTAGTTGGTTATGTGCCTGGAACCCCCACTAAATTGCAATCTACCTTAAGGGCAGTGACCTGGTTTGAAGTATTTTATCTCCAGCATCTAGCACAAGATGTGCATGTGCTCAATAAATGCTAACCCAAATGTGTGCATAAATTGATAAATGAACATAGAAAATAAATAAATAAATAAATAAATAAATGCATGAATAAATGAAAGAAGGGTTCTGTTAAAGATCACTTACTCTACTTTGTCAGGTCACCTGGATATTTTGTAGGGTTCTAATTTCTAATGATGAAAGAAGTTATTATGCTATTCTTACAGCTATTCCTGCAATATGGCCCTTGATATAGTAATTTTTTTTCAATAAGCTTTTTCAGGTCAAGCTTTTTAATTTTTTATCTCCCATTCAATTATTTGGTTTATTTTTTTCTTAGGCACAATTGAAAAGAGACTGAATTCCTTTAGTTCAACCATGTTCCATAAAATAGTCTTTGCACTAATAAAATAGTATAGTTTTATACTTTCTTGTAAATTTCTGACTCTTAAGAACCAGGAGTACTTTCCCTTTTTCATTTTACTGTTACTTCAAAAATAGAGTCCTCAGATTTCTTTTAATGTTTTACCCTATGTTGATTCCTTGATTACTAACATGATAAAAGAGTACAATTTGCCAAATTCTCAAAAAAGCCGTGAAGGGCAGGGCTCCAAGGAGGAGCAAGATATCAACTGGCAAATTGATTTTGAGAATATTTTATCAGGAAAAATAATTATTATATGTTCTTGTGCCCATGAAAATTTATCCATACATCTTCATTTATTCCACCTTAAAACCAGTAACTTGGGGTGATGTCAGTTGGTGGCCTTTGCAATATTTCAAATCACAATGTAGTTTAATATTAATATCAGTCATGCAGCCAGTTGGATAGTTTTGCAATGTGCACAGATCAGTGTGATGGCCCAATAACCTAATTAGTTCATTCATTTCAATAGTTCACCATTGTTTCAGATGGTGTTATTTTCATGGCAAAGTCACCTACAATATTTCCAATTAGAGCCAAGGATGATTATGGAACATTTCTAATCCTATGTATATTTCTTCAAATTCTAATTATTCATATTCAGCTTCTAGTTTTCATTGGGATCTGCTAATTTTGACTAATTGAAGTTTTAAAATACTCAAGGAATTGTTCACATTGTCTCTTCCTGCCCTCACTGAACTTCTGTGCCAGAATTTTAATGAATTCTGGAATGTGTATGCAAATATGATTGGTTATAAGAGGTCAGTCTTGACATCAGATACTTTACAAGTTAGTTGGGGAAATGGAACACCAAGTAACCACAGTATCCTTATAAGAGAGTATAAAACAATGACCTGTGAAACAATGAGGTAAGAAAATAGTTTTAGTTCTGAATAAGAGTAGTCTTTATGGCATAATTGGCAGACAGAAATTGGCATTTATTAACGACTTACTATGTGCCTATCATGAAGAGAACACTGCATAAACCAATGTATTTATTACTCACGACATTCCTGTAAGGTAGGAATGATCATTCCCATTTTTTCTAGGTAAGAAAACAGATTCAGAGAGGGTAAGCAATCTATTTCAGATCACATAATGTAGAAGACCAAACTGGATTTTAATTCATATCCATAGGATTCCCAAACCTTTAATTAAGCTGTGAAGGACAGGGCTCCAAGGAGGAGCAAGATTTCAACTGCCAAAGATAGCATGACAGAGAAAAGATGCTGACATGTTCACATGTGTTCTTAATCATCTGGAGGCTTTACTCTCCCTTGACTTTTTTGGAGGCAGAGTGGCATAGAAACTACAAGCATGAGGTTTGAAGTCATATCACCTGAGCTCAAACCTTGGTTTCATTACATACTAATATTTGAATTCTAGGCAGGTTACTTAAGTGTTCTGAGCCTCAAGTTCCATTTGGAAAAACTGACACTACAGTGGTGATGAACATTAAATGAAATGTTAGCACATTGCTTACAAAATAGTAATTGCTCAACAAGTGGTAGTTGTTAGTATTATTATTAATCTCTAGGTATAGGTTTGAAAATTTTAAGTATAGTGATCAGAGTTCATGGCCATGAAAATTGGTTGGGTCTTGATGTCCTCTGATCTGTCTTTTATTCATAAGCTATGCATTCAGAGCACATGCAATTCATTGTAATCCAGTGTCATTTATATTTACAATTCACTTTAAAAAATTGTTGCTTCAATGTGTTTCTTTTTCTCCTGAATATACAAAATGAGAAAAATAAAATGAAGAAAGAAAAGAAAAGAAAAAATTTGCTTAGTCTCATTATCACTTCAATACTCTGGTCAGCTAATCACAAATTAACACAGTAGAAAAATCAGAAGAGTATTTTTTTGAGTACATAAACTCTTAGCCGTAACCCCCCAAAATAAAAAAAAATCTACACTCCATAGATTGCATCTATGTCCCTATATTTGTGTGCAGAGATGCCTATGACTAAGAAGATCAAAATGTGGCAAAAGAATTTTTCATAAAGGAGACACTTGAAGTTAATCAATGTATATATTTTAAATTAATTACACATTAAGCCAGCTTAATTTTCAGTGCAGTAAAACTGCCAAATTATTTTGTTCCGTAAATTGCTATTTTTTCTTTCCCTTTGTTTTTGCCTCAATGCAATTTTTAAAAGAAAAATGTAACCTGATGTTATAGCTCGTAACCTTATAATATCCTGAGTTAATGCCAGTAACCTAAAAAGCTCAATTGACAAGCAAACATTTAGCTCTGTGTGTGTGTGCACACATGTGTGCGTGTGTGTGTGTGTGTGCATATTTATATATGCATATTTAGGATATTCACACATTGACTCTTTGGACTTTGTGGCTTCTAACAAAGATTGTGAAAGAACTTCAACTAAGTCTATCCTTCCAGGCACTTTGCCTTAATTACCCACTCCCTGTATAAATCACAGCTTTCTGCCTGTCATTTTTCAAGACCCTGCTGTGAATCCAAACCAGGTGACTATGTGGATATGTTGGAAAGCAAAGTGACAGAACACACCTGAGCTTCCATTTTGCTCAGGGCTGTGATTATTAATGTGAGAAATCCGGAGTGATGTGAAGTGGCCAGAGTTTCAGCAGAATTTATTGCTTACAGCTTTGGGGTCCCCTGGCATTTACCAGCTGTTCCACACCTGGACGTGGAGAACAGAAACATCCCTCTTCAATTTATCTTTCCTGGACTTGTTGCTTATGGGACTCAGATGCCAGGTGACAGGGCTGGGAAGCAATGGTGAGAGTCTCCACCTGCATAACCCTGAATTCCCCAAATAGCCCTTGTTCTGACTTTGGTACAGACATCAGCTTTTAGCAGTATATAAGCTTTAAGTCTGGGGGAAAGTGAACTTATATACAAACTCATTTTTCTAGCATATGATCTTTAGTCTAATCTGGGACATAATGATTAAGTGAGCAGGACACTGGAGTCTCCTGCAGGGTTCAAGGACTCTGTCTTCCAGGGTGCCTAGTGCAGCAAGCATTTCTTTTCTGAAGATCTTTTGTTTAGTTTCTGAAGTTCTGGAGGAGTTCCTTATGCCCTGAAACCTTGTGAGTTTTATAATTATTGTATTTCCAAATTGTTATATTGACTGGCACATATTAGACAACAAGAAAAGATTGCTCATTGGATGAACAAAAGAAGAAACTAATGAAAATAATATCACCTTTCTGGTCTGAAAGGCCATTATTTCTGTGGTGAAGGGCATTGGTTTTAGAGGGAGAGGACCCAGTTTCAAAACGTGGTTCTGCTGTTTATTAGCTATGTGACCAAAGGCAAAGCCCTTAAACTCTCTCTCTCAGTTTCTTCATCTATAAAATGAGGATGATAATGGCTACCTCATATAGCTGTTATGAAGGTGAGATGAGGAAATGTAGGTATAGCAGGGTGGATTTCATCTTCCTTCCTTCCATTTACCTATGCTAGAGCTGTGAAGGGGGCCACTTTTTCATAATAGGATACAGGAATATGTTAGTTGGAGGCTAATCTTGACTATATTCAAGGTCTGGTTTTCTTTCACATAACAGGAAACCATCCTACATTGTGGGTTCTTCCCACTCTTTTCTTCCATTCTCAGGATCTATAGCCATATCTGGAGGGGAAGTCCAGAGAAACAAATGACCATCTTATTGAGGGTCCCTAAGACAATCCGTTTTAAGAGCCTCTTAAGCAGTAACTATATAGATAAAATTCTTTTCTTCCTTTGGTCAGAAGACTGTGACCCAAATTAAATAAAATCTGTCAAAACTTATATTTGAAGAAAAATGATCCGGCGTCTTTATAATACAGAGATAATGCAATGTCAGAAATAAAGAAGATTTGACTTTTTGCAAGATAGTTGTAAAGAATTGAAAGCCTAGCTGATGCCTGGTTGTTCTTGCAAAAATTTGGATTATGATCAGGTAGCCCTATACGGGGAAGAACCCATGGCAGCTGAAGTGACAGGACACATATTCCAGTCTCTGTTCTTGCAGTTACACCTTCTGGTACCTGCTGAAAGAATTTTGTTCCTTATCTCCCTGGAGGAGAAAGATGTAGCACTTCTCAGAGACACACAGGGACTTGGATAATGTCCACTAACCTTCTCGTGGTATCAGCGCAACCTCAGGAAAACCTATTCTCTTAGATGTAGGTATGAATTAGCTCCTTTTCCACATACTGAGTCTAGAGAAGATGGTTGGTAACATTCAGGCTAACATTTCTTCTCTTTTTATGGGTTATGTTTCCTGAGAAAAGACCCATATTCTTAGAAAGAATATAAGCAGTTCTCAATTCCGTCATCGGAACCAGGAAGTTAATCTTCAACAAGAGTATTACAATGACTGACAACTTATACAATCAATTTAGCATAAGAGGAGAAGATCCTCCTGGGCGTGTGGAGGGAGGAAGGCAAAAGGAATATGGTAAAGCAGCTCAATAGATGCTGAATGAGGAGAAGTAGATGGTCCAAGACAGCAGGGGAAGTGGGAGTTCTGTATTGATTACAAGAAAGTGTAGGAAAACCATTCTGCAGTTTTTAAGCCACTGCAGACCCTACATGGTTAGAATATGCCACCTGAACTCTTGCAGTGCTGATATTTTGTGTAATATTTCTTCCTTTGTTGTCTTCTCTTTCTTCTCTCCTATCCTCTCTCTCTTTCCCATTCTCTCTTTTTTCTAACACATATCCACACAAAGACACACTCAAAACATTACTATACACAACAAATACATATAATCAATCAATAATGACTAATTGCTTCAACAGGAGACCTTGCATCCTAGTGCTAAAGGCCTCCACCTGCTCCCTAGTTAAGCAAGGAGATGCTTGACACGAGCTATGTTCACTAAGAAACAACTTTTCTGGACATCTCAGCCAGCTGGAAGGATTTTTGTCCTGATAATTGATTTTAAACACCATTGCTTCTTACTGGCAACACGATTGCTCCCTACTGAAACACATGAAAAGAAAATCATGTATCTAATCACTTGTATTTGGGGCATTGCTTCTCCTTATCTCAACTATGAATACGTAGCCTGGAGATAGATCTTGTAAGGGATAAGGGGAGGTGACTTAGAGTCTCCTCAGTGTACTCAGTTGTCCAGCATTTTAAAAAAAATCTAGTGAAATGACTTAAACGTTGCATCAATAACACATTTCTTAGACTTGGATTCTGTGGCATTGGAATCTGCTTTATGATGGAGATGTAGAAACTTGGTTAAAATTTAGCTCTTCATGTAGATAAGACAAGAAGCTATCTACCTCCCATCTACTGCTAAAATCAATGTTTAAAATTCAATAATTATATCTTTTCATTTTTAGCATTACCATATTTGCATTTTAAGCGTAACTTCCTGGTGATGCAATGAACATTCCTGAAGCAAGATGGAAATGTATAAGAATACAGACAGGTCCTTTGGATGCCTCAAACCCCACAGAAAAAGCTGTGAGCATTTCCTCAGAGAATACGTTCAGCTTTATCATCCTCTTAGACCAGAGACATAATTAATTAATCAAACACATCTGAAAACATTTTCTAATTCAAATTAAAATAAGGGTAAAATTATTCCTATATTTTATGAATTCATTGAATTAGTAATGAAATAGGCTTAATTTTGACTTATGCAAACTGCTTTCTAACAGAATGCCTGTTTTGGTGCACTGCAAGTTTTTTGGTTATTAAAAGCACTGTTGAAGAAAAGATCCACATTCAGCGTTGTGACTCTGGACTGAGAATTGGACCTGGAGTATTTCAGCATTCAGTCTCAGTGTGCCTTAGCAGGATCAGTCAAAAAGAAAAACTGAGTGATAGAACTCACCATCTGAACAAAATGCTTCTCAGATTAAAAGATATTTTTTTCCCCTTGTCTCAATCTTGAAAATAACTTTGAGATTGGAAATTTGTACTTGCATGAAGTAAAACCAAATGTGCCATATGATCCTTTATGAAATAAAAAGTTCAGGATGAAATCTTGATAATGTAAAGCATCTTGAATGGCTTATGGACTCCTAAGTTTACTGAGAAAATATTACAGGAAGAGTAAGGATACCAGGGTCCAGAAACCCCTTCATGATTAGACTCTTTTCTGGTATGATGACAGAAGTCCCTCTGCCACCAATTACACGGTGTAGGAAGTTCCACAAGGGCTGGGTTCACGCCTGTGTTTGTTCACCTTGGTATCCCATCCCTCAGTAACTACACTGTGAATGGACAGAGTGATCCTCAATGTTTACTGAGTGAATAAACAAATCAAAGTAGAGAACTGCACACAAATCGAGCTTCCTGCCCCCCATCTTTGCTTCTGAGATGTCAGACTGGAACAGTCTTTAAGTCATACTCAGTTTCAGCTCTCTGTGGCTTTGCTGCAGCGATTTTTCTTGTGAAAATATCCTTTCTCCCTTTCTCTCTGTAAAGCAAAATGCTAGTTATCTTCCATGATTTGACTGAAGTTTAAATTTCTCCATGAATATACACCCTTCCCCACTCTGTCAGTCAACTATGGCTCTTTCATTTATACATTTTATTGAAATTGCGATTAGAGGAACACATGATGTATCTGTCTTTAGTATTTTCCTAAACCAACTACATTGGAAGCTACTTATGATCACACATTGTCTTTAAAAAAAAAAAAATCCTAATTGCCATACATAGCACCTTGAGGATGTTAGGACACATTTTAAGTGCTTGAATAATAAGCTCTTGCTGATTCATCTTTGATATATCTTGTACCTATAGAACTTTGTTCATTCATTTAATTTCTGCATCTATTTATTTATTCTTCCAGAATACAAGCACAATAAAGGCTGTATCTTTGTTCTGCTGTATTGCCAGATCCTAGGAAAGTGTTTGGCAAATTAGCAGATGCTCAATAAATATATATTGGTTAAATAAATTGTCAATAATTTCAAAATGGTCCCATTTCCTACAGTTTACTGTCTAGTTGGGGATACAGATAAGTAAACATGCATTTATAGTATAATATGTTGAGTGCTACCATGAGGAAGTAGGAGCTATGGGAAGATTGGAATGATACCTGAATAAGGGAAAGCAGGCATCAGGGAAGTCTTAAAATAGGGCCATGATCACTGCCACGAGATCTGAGCAAACACAAAGAATTATTATACAAAGGGGAAAGGTAATATGAAAAGTATTCTGGGTGGAAAACACAGAATGTGAAAAGGCAAGAGAGCACGCCTGATGCATTTGAGGAACTAGAAGCAGCTCATCGTGACTGATATAGAGAATGAGTAGAAGGAGGGTTGTAGAAGCAATGAGAAATGAAGCTGGAAGGTCAAGGAGACCAGATTATGAAGGGGCTTGTGAGACAATAGATTTGAGCTTCTTCTTCAGGGCAATGGAGAGGGCACCGAATAGTTTTAAACAACAAAAATAGATGGCTGCCATTTCCCTTTCCAGAAATACAGATATTGTAATTTTCTTGTTATTTCATGTAAATATATTACCATGGCATTTTTGTTTAACTGAATTTTCATATTGAAATTTAAACTCATTCTGTCTTCTGTGCATATCCTTAAAAATTACTCCTTTACATCACTCTAAATAAGTCCCATCAAATGCTACGACTCACTTATTGAGGCCTATGTTGTTATTAAAGACTTTTTCGGTGTCTTACAAGTTTTGCTGTGCAACACATGCTGCTCTATTTTGGTCTCGAGTTGGACAAACTAAGCAGGTTGTGTGACAAGTATTCAACTTTCATGTCTTTCACTCCTAGCTCTCCTTTACATCAGATCCTTCCCACTAAGATCTAGTCTTTCTATGAAGTTATTCTTTTTTAAATCTTTCCCACTTCTCTTTCACAACTTAGCTCTCGAATGCCACCTTCTTGTAAATTCTTCCAGATTCTCAACAAATTCCTCCCTGTGAGAAAGAACTAAAACAA
Organism: Gorilla gorilla gorilla; assembly: GCF_029281585.2. NCBI lineage: Eukaryota > Metazoa > Chordata > Mammalia > Primates > Hominidae > Gorilla > Gorilla gorilla. Next base: position 97,530,745 of record NC_073231.2, on the reverse strand, counting down.
AAAAGCTGTTTACCATTAGTGATTTCTTTATTGTTACTAAATCAAAGAAAACAGTTGGGTCAACACACTTATAAAAACTGAAGAAGTTGTAAACAGAAAAATGCTCAAGCTTTTGGATGCTTCACCCTTTTTTGATTTAGTACTGGTGATGCCTTCTCATATTACATGAGTGGGGCAGACTCTCAAACCCCACATCAGCCCTACTGAATTAGAACCTGAGTTTTTCCTGAGTTTGTGTGTGTGTGTTCTAAATTTATTTTTAGAGACAGTTACATTCTGTTACCCAGGCTGGAGTACAGTGACACAGTCATAGCTCACTGCAGCCTGGACTCAAGCAATCCTCCTACCTCAACCTCTCAAATAGCTGAGACTAAAGGCATGCATCACCACGCCCAGCTAGTTTTTTGTTTGTTTTTTTTTTCGGAGATGCAGGTCTCACTCTGTTGCTTAGGTTGCTTGCTTTCCAACTCCTGGCTTCAAGCAATACTCCCTCATCAGTCTCTCAAAGTGCTGGGATTACGGGATGAGCCACTGTGCCCAGTCTAGAACGTAGGGTTTAACCAGATCTTCAGGTGACCTGCAGGAGTATTAACATCTGAGAAGCCCCACATCAGTTGAGTCTGCAGTGGGCAGCAGCATTGGGTGAGGCTATTCCAGGTATAAATAGTATTTCGTTCTTCTCGACACTCTGGAATAGCCCTTGCTCCTGCCCATTTTAAGTTTGTCATGTCGATTCTGTGAGTTATTGATATTCTTCCAATAACGCTCCTTTTTTTCTTTAGACTTAGTTTCTATTACTTGCAATTGATTAAGTCCTAATTGAAGCACAGGTTATTTTAATTGTTTTAAAAAGTGTGTCTCTAACCTTTCTAAATTTTCCAAAAAGTATATACATTCTACTTTTATAATTAGTAAAGCAAATAAGTCATTTTAAAATATATGCCTGCTTTTAACCAGAGAGCTCTGAATCTACATTATATTGCTTTGGATCTTTATACTTAGAGAATAATTTAAAAATAAACAAAACAACATTGTGTTTTGGTGCTGTGCCCTCTGCCTACACTGAGATAAATCAGGAGCAGCTGTGGGACATTTATTATTGCTTTTGAATGGATGTTTTTGAGGATATTGTTCATGAATTTCATAGTATCTCCCTTCTGAGGACTGTTGGAAAATTTCTCTCATGCCTAAGTGCCAAGAAAAGCTAAACACCTCCTGAAAACTAATGTTTTACATTCAAATAAAATTGTGAATCCCAAAAATTGATTGCTCTTCCAAAACTTCTTAATCATTAGAATCACCTGAATTGCTTGTTTAATGACTTATGAGCACTAAATCAGAATATCCAAGGAAGGAACCTGGTAATTTTCATGATCAATCAGTTGTTTTTTCTTTGCTTTTAGTGGTTTGAAATTCTGGCTGCCCTTTAGCCTCACCTGAGAAGCTTTCGGAACCTACAATGCCCAGGCCTCACCCCAGTTCATTTACTTCAGAATCACTGAAAGTGGAATTAAAAAAGAAAGTATCTGGTAATCATAACTTGCAGTCAAGCTTGAAAAGCACTGTTTTGGCTGAATTGGTAGCCCACCCAATTTTCTTAGCCAAACAATATGCATTCTAAAATTAAGTTTATTCCATGGCTTCATTTCACTATTCTGCCACTTTTTTCCATTTTTTGTGACTATATATATATATGTATAGGTATATATGTTTATATTTTAACATAGGAGGTAGATGAATGAGTGAATGAATGAATGAATGAATGTACTGAGTAGCCAAAACCAATTATTAAACATTCTGTCACATATACCAGAACATCAGGAAATAAATACAACTGTTCCCAAGAAATTTCTCTCCTTGATAACTCTAGTTATCCAGTAGTAAATGCAGAGAATCGAGGAAATCTGGCAAGACGAAGAGGCAGAAGCCTAAGAAAAGCTGTGCCTGTAAGGGAATTTTGGGGTCCAGGGCAGGGTCTGGGTGCTGTGGGATGTGAGAAGAGAAAGCAAGGGTAGAGCTGGGGGATGGAGAGCATACTTCTGCTGAAACAGCAGCTGTTCCTCTCTGTGGGGGAAACCCACACTCAGTGCTGCCACCTGACTCCTGATGTCCTGCATGATGCTTTCTGATACATCAGCATTTGTGACACATGTTCAGGCCAAGGGCACATTTAAGGGGCTTGAAGAACTTTCATGCCCATTTATAACCTTCAGATATTCATGGAACTCTCTCATGATGGCTCATTGCCAAGCCCTGCTAAGACCAGCACCCATTATTGTGATAATGGCTGCCCTCACAGCGCACAATTTATTTCTTGCCCGCACTCTGTCAACAAGCCCCTATCCTCCACTGATTAAGGATGCTTTCAACATGTCTATTAACTAGCAACAGCATTTCTGAACATAGTCCAAGATCATGACCCAATTCTAGAAGTAGTTGAGTCGTCCACCTCTGGTTTAATCTATCTGCTGCTTTACTTTCAAGCCAATAGCCATATGGAATGAATCAATTAATAATAATAGTTAACATTTAAAGATGCTCCTCAGCTTATGATGGTTTGACTTATAATTTTTATTTTACAATGGTGCAGTATGAAAGGGATATGCATTTTTATGCTAAACGCACCTAATAGCAATAACTTAAGCACACCCTGAGAATGACCTTGTATGGCAGATGCACCTGAAAGTGTGTTCTGAGCTAGGGAATTCGGGAGTGGCCAACCTGGAGATTGGTTCCTTGTTTATGAGGAACATATGAGCCTCTGGCCTATCCCATGGAACACAGGCCTTACAGGGGATGGAGGCCCTGTGTTTGGGTTGAATGAAGGTTGCCAGGTGGAAGTGGTTAGGGAAAGGGTGCTAAGTGAAAATGTTATATAAAAACTTCATGCCTTTTCAAGTGGTTGTATCCTTCTGCCCAGCCCATCACCACTGGCTATGTGGTTATCCTGTCCAACTCACTGCCATTGAACCCTCTCTCCTGCATGTAAGCCCCTAGTAAAACCCCCTGTCTCATTTGCAGGCTCTGGGTCTCTTCTTCGCCCTCTTAAACCTGATGCCATCCACACTGGAGTCAATAGGGGTTTGGCACAACAGCATTCAGTAGAAACTATACTTCAAATTTTGAATTTTGATCTCTTCCCAAGCTAGAGATATGCTGTACCTTACTGTGTCACTATGCTAGGCAGCAGCAGGGAGCCACAGCTCCCAGTCAGCCATGCTGACACATTACCATGAGTTTATTGGGACATAATCCCATCACAAGTCGAGGAGCATCTGTACTGAGTACTTACCTTGTGGCAAGCATTTTGCATGTATTAACTCATTTCATCTTCACAAACCTAAAAGGGGTAGGTGCTAAGATGTTACATCCACTTTCAAATGAGGAACTGAGACACAGAAAGGCTAAGTAAATTGCCCAAGGTTGCACCATAGTGGTAAAATTGCTGTGAGTGGAGCCCCAAAGTCTGCATGCTTAATCACTTCCCTGTGATCATGTCATCGCTGCACATCACACAGACGACAGCATGGGTTTATCTAACTCACCACCTGGGAATTTGCTTATTGCTTACTATACTACTTCCACTAAAATTTATCCTTGTGTCGTAACTACAGCATTTACTTACATCCGTTACCCAAACCGCCTCGTATCACCCTAGCAGAAGGCCAGCAAGATCCTGGGAGAGCCACTGGCTATTCAAGGAGTTCTTAAAATCTCCCTCTGGCTTGCCAAAGAGCAGTATAAAGCATACAACGACAGGCACCAGGTCTCAGGAGAGAAAATCTGACAGTGAGATGCCATCTGTTTCTACTCCTATCTACACAGACCATCTGCTCTTGCTCAAAATACTGCACAACTGCTACTTAGGGTCATTTAAGGTCAGAGGAATCATCAACCCTTCAACTGTGTCTATCCATACACCCACCTTGTCTTCTACTGCTGCCCGCCATGCCTGGTTCACCAAAGCCCCACACTTCGCTGCCCAGGCCTGCATCCAACCCTGAAAGCTAAATGGAGAAATGAGAATGTGTGGTAGGGGAAATGTTAGATTCCCATTAGTCTGAAGGCTGACTCCAGCAGCAAGTAAAATTGGAAGTATGGGGTTGAAAATTAGTCAAGAAAACCTTCCTCCCACAACATGAACATGGGGTCAAAAACTTGAGATTCCTGTTTAGGCAAAGAAGCACTAAAGCAAACAGGATGGAATTGTCTATCCTATGCCTGGCTGTATAAACCTGTCCTCTACCCATCACACATTTGCTGGCCCAGAAAAGCTAGCCTCAAAATTTAGCTAAAATTCAAAGCAATTCAACAGGAACCCTCTTGTTTCACACATCCCCTCCCCTTCATCTGCTTGTTCCCAGCCTCTCTTCATTCACTGCCTTTCTGCCATGTGTACAGATCTGCCCTCCAATACCAGGCACTGCCTCTGGCCCTGCCAGTATGTCAGGCCATCTCAGTTGGGTTCCCCAGAAGCACGTGCTGAGACAGAGTTTATGAGGGGTCAACACCTCTGAGAGGAAGGGGAGGAAATAGGATTAGGATGCAGGATAATTAAAAAAAAATTTTTTTGAGACAGGGTCTGGCTCTGTCAGCCAGACTGGAGTGCAGTGGTATGATCTCAGCTCACTGCAGCCTCGACCTCCCAGGCTCAGTTGATCCTCCCACCTCAGCCTCCTGAGTAGTTGGGACCACAGATGCATGCCACCATGCCCAGCTAATTTTTGTATTTTTTTTTTTTTTTATAGAGACAGTGTTTCTCCATGTTGCCCAGGCTGGACTAAAACTCCTGGGCTCAAGGAATCCACCCGCCTCAGACTCCCAAAGTACTGGGATTACAGGCATGAGCCACTGTGCCTGGCTTGTAGGAGAAATTTAACTGTGTACAGGCCCCAAAAAGGCTCCACTAACTCAAAACTCTGGAAGGTATATTTCCCATCAGAATTGCCCTTATTGGGCCAAAGCGGTAGGCATTTGCTCCTGCCTGGCTCAGTCTGCAGATGAGGGCTGCCCTGCAAAGGATGTGGCTTTGGGCAAGGTGGCTGTCCTTAGCTGAGGCAGCCACTAAAGGAGCTGACAACTGAAGAGACATGCTGACTGCCCTCTCTGCATCTGGGCAGTGCATCTCCAAGTCTACCACAGTGGCCCTTTCTTAGGCTTCTCCTCAGTGTGAACCATCAAGTCCCAGGTTGTAGAATTCTCACTCAGCTTGTTCCTCCAGCCCCATCTCACACTGTATCCAGTGAAGACTTCACGCTCTGGGTCCTAGCTTAGAGAACCTGGGCAGTGGAGGAACTGGAGAGTGGGAGATTCAAGCCTGAAGAGGATGAACTCTTTCAGAATGAGTTCTATTCTGCATTCAGGGATTCATCTTGCTGAGATTTTAGAAGGGGCTCTTGGGATTGGTTGTGGTTTTCTGTGCTTTCTCATTTCTCTCATCTTCACTTAGACTTTTCTTCATACCTACTTCCTTGAAGAATTCTGGGATGCTCCTCTTTCTAAAGCCTTTCTTTAGTTCTGTCATCTTAGATGGGCCTCTTTTTTAGTTTTGAGATGGCTCTTTTTTCAGAACTGGTTTAATGCATCTCAAACTCTTCCACCAAAGAATTCCTAACTTCAGAGAAGGAGTATGTATACTTCTGGGGGTCCCAAAAGGTTAGCTCAGAGCTGCTTTCTCTAGGCATAGAATTTCTTTGAAGTCTTTGTATTTTATCTTAAAAATTCATGTGAATTTTGCATTTTGCATTCTACTCTATAAACTGTATGTTAATATTAAAATACTGCTTTAAATTACTTACTAGTGAATAAATTTATTCAGGAAGATATATCAATTTATGCATGGTTTCTTGTACCTTATGAAATAACCTTGCATATATCAACTCTAAATTCATAGAACTAGGAGATCGTGCTTCTGAAGCTTGGATATAAATATGGCATACAATCTTAGAATATGAATTTAGAATATGTTTTTAATATCAACTTACATGTACTGAATTATGTTTACATAATAGTCTATATTTTAACGTGTATTCAACATGAAATTATATATGAAAAAGATCAACATATTTCTTCTAAAAGGAGAGAGTGAATTTTCCATCAAATCAAAAACTAGATGTTCAGTCCGACTAAATATCAATAAATAATCTTTCCAGGTTATGCTATATAAGCTGAAAACATCATCTAAACACAATTTATTAAAGACATTTATATGAGATAATAAACACTATATTTTAGAATTAGAGTTTTTTGATGGCCTGCCTTAAGAATATAATTTATAAATCCTTCCTCTGCAGAAATATCTAAAATATCAAGACTTCAGAGCCACAGAAACAAATGAAAGTTATATTATTTAAGGTTATTTCTATTGTATTTTTTCAACAAATGAGTTTTTTTATAAGAATCAAACAGTGTTCATTTGTTTATTTAGCAACTGTTGCACATTATTGAGTACCTACTGTGTATCAGGTTTTATACTACGTGCTGGAAAAGAGTGAGGAACAAGGCAAACTGGGTCTTTCTTCCAGGTGGCACCTTTTGCTGGTAGGGAGGGGATATAGCTGAGAATTTCAAGGAGTAATCTTTGGCAAGGTTCAAGAGAGCAGGTGTTCTGAGATATTGATAAAAGACAGGCCTATGTGCTTTGAGGATCACACAGGTAGAGAGAAGACTTAAAACCCTCTTAAAAACACTGAAAAGCTTTAACAAAAAATATGCTTAAATGGATGACCCTCTAGTCCTTAATATGGATGATTCAAGGGCATATATAAAGGTGAAGGTTTTTTAAAGTCTATTTTGCATATTTAAATTAAGTAAATACTCAGTGTGCATATATGGTTTGGCTCTGTGTCCCCACCCAAATCTCATCTTCTAGCTCCCATAATTCCCATGTGTTGTGGGAGGGACCTGGTAGAATATGATTGAATCATGGGGGTGGGTCTTTCCTGTGCTATTCTCGAGTGAATGGGTCTCACGAGACCTGATGGTTTTAAAAATGAGAGTTTCTCCGCACAAGCCCTCTCTTTATGCCTGATGCCATCCATGTAAGATGTGACTTGCTCCTTCCACCATGATTGTGAGGCCTCCCCAGCCATGTGGAACTGTAAGTCCAATAAACCTCTTTTTTTTTTTTTTTTTTTCTGGAAATTGCCAGGCTCAGGTACGTCTTCATCAGCAGCATGAAAACTGGCTAATGCAGTGCATTTATTGTGCAAGCTCTGGAGGACATAAAGAGCAAAATAATCTCAGGGGTTTTATGTTATTGTTCACACAGTTCCTTCCCCCACAAAAAGACTCACCACTAAGTGGAGCAAGAGTGCCCAAATTTTAATGCCTGAACAATGCCTGAAAATAATGTCTCTACTATTTTATGTGATTTTATTTTTTTCAAACACATTGAACTAATGTTTGTTGAGAAGCTACTCTGTGCAATGCACTCTCCTAGGTGCTGGGTCTTCAGCAGAAAAACAAAACATTGTTTCTGCTTTCTCTGAAGCTTATCATTTACTAAAAAGAAAGGAAGAAGGCCATGAGCAAGACAACAGTGTATTTTGATAGAGAACAATAGAATTGACCCTTTTAGATAGGATGTTCAGTGAAGGCCTTTCCACAGTGGAGATATTTTATCTGAGAACTAAAAAAGGAAAAAGAGCTAGCCCTGAGGAGAACCCACACAAAAGCATTTCAGACATAGGAAACGGCATATACAAATACTCCCACATGAGAAGGCCCTTAAAGTGTTTGCGGTAGAGAAAGAAGGCCAGTGTGGCTGGACTACCATGGATGAGGGAACGAGTAGTACATAATAGGGGAAAATGAAATTGAAGACAAGATGAAATTAAGAAGTTCCTAATTCATTTTCAGTATAACATTTAAGAGATTTAAGCAAGGAAAATGATGATATGACATATATTTTAAAAATATCAATATGGTATCTACATAGAAGAGAGATTTAGGGGAAAAATAAGGCCAGGAGAGACCCATTTGAAATATCATTGAGATAGCTCCAGGAAAGGTGTGGTTATGATTTGGACCAGGATGGGGGAAGAAAGGATGAGTTTGGGGTCTATTTCAGTATAACTGGGACAATTTGAGCTGAGTAGGGGAGAGAAAAACTGGCTCTTACAACATATTTTATCTGGGAGTCCTTTTAGGTGGCACCAAATACTGTAATAGAAAAGACCAGGGAAAATTTTGGTTGAAGGAAACCCCTCAAACTGTTTTCAATCTGTGATGCTTGAAAAACTACCAAATAGAAATATCAGATAGAGAGATGTGTGCACAAGACTAAGGAAAACTTGGATTGAGGATTAAATTTGGGAGTCAGAAGCATCAAGCTGGTGTTTAAAGGAGTGGAGAAGGATGAGGTTCTCTAAGGATTGCAGAAAGAATGAGAAAGGACTCTGAGAAATAGCAATATTTAAGGGTCAGATAGAGCAGAAAAAGCCAGTAAATGAAGCATCCAAGGAAAAGCCAAAGATAGCAGTAAAGAAATAGAAGTTAACGTTATCACAAAAACCAGAGAGTCAACTACTTAAATAGAAGGGAGTGATCAACACCATTGAGTGCTTCTGAGAGAGCTAATAAGGGGTGAATAGGAAGCGTCCATTGGGTATGTTAACTTGGAGTTCATTTGTACCTTGATAAGAGCAAACTCATTAGAGAGCACTGGCTGAAGTACACAGGAGCTGGCTGATGAGTGAATGGGAAGGGAGGAAGCAACAAGAACAAAGCCTGGAATGCACAGGAGATATCTATGAACAATGAAAGGCTGACCCGTCTGTTCAATGTCTATTGCAGAGTTGTTTAGGAGCAGGTGACAGACTGGGTAGGCAAGAGTGACACCAGATTGCAGGAGACTATAATTGCACAGCGGAACAATTAGTGTAAGTAATAGTAATTATCAACCTATAGTCCTCAGGTAGTTACAGATAACTCTTCTGCTATTTCCTAGGTTTGTGACTATGGGAAACTTACTTAGCTTCCCTGTGCCTCAGTTTTCTCATCTATAAATTAGGAATAATACTGAAATCTACCTCAAAGGCTTGTTATGAGGACTTAATCGAACAGTATATTCAAAGCAAAGTCTTTCCCATATTAAATATTAATATTCACTAACCAGAATTACCATTATTAGTACACATACGATATACAATTAAAAATAAAATATTTGTGATAGTGAAACAGAGTATTTCATTTTTAAAAAAAGTTATAGCCATTGAACAACTTAGCTCTGGGAAAGAAAGAATATTTGAGAGAGGTTCAAAGGTGTCAGTTTTTCCATTTTCTTCTGTTCTCAGCCCCTGGTAACCTCTATTCTATTTTCTGTCTCCATTTGTGTGTTCTACAGGTAAAATTTTAAAGTAGCTAAAATTTATTTTTGGAAATCCCTCCCACTGACTCTTTACAATCCACAGAATCCAAAAATCTGGAAGTAGATAGTGGTTGGTGATGGTTGCACAATGATGCACAACTATTTAAAAACCATTTGGTACTTAAATGTATATTTAAATAAAATCTATTTAATTCCACTGAATTGTTCACTTAAAATGATCAAAATGTTAAATTTTATATTATATATATTTTCACCAAAACAAAACAATATTTATCTAGAAAAATAAGTTAGTTGTATTTTTGGCATATAAAAAACTGTACATATTTAATGTATACAACTTGATGAGTTTGGAGATTAAGTACATACTCATGAAACCATCACCACAATCTATGCCGTAAACCTAACCATCACCTACAAAATGTTCCTCCTGCCTCCCTATTTATTTATTAGTATTCATGTGATAAGAGCTCTTAACAGAAGATCTACCCTCTTAGCAAACGTTTAAGTATATACTACAGTATTACTTACTATAGGCACAGTGTTGTTCAGTAGATCTCTAGAACTTTTCAACTTGTATCACCAAAACTTTGTACTTATTGACTAATACCTCCCACTTCTTCCTCCCACCAGCCCCTGCAACCACCATTTCACTCTCTGCTTCTAAATTTGACTATTTCAGATTCGACATATAGGTAGAATCATGTAGCATTTGTCCTCTGTGTCTGAATTATTTCATTTAGCATAATGTCCTCCAGGTTCATCTATGTTTTTGCAAATGGCAGGATTTCCTTCAAAAAGATGTTAGTTTTAACCTTGCTTCTGACAAGGCCAGGTGACCTTAAGGAAGTCATTTCAGCGCTCTTTGGAAGTCATTTTACTCATATATAAAATGGAATTAGGCTTTTTTTTTTCTTTTGGTTTCATTCAACCTTCAAATTCTGTAACTATCACACTAATGTAACTTTTAAAAATGGGTGAAATAATAGGACAGAAAAGACTAGATATAACAATAACATACTTTATTGTGAGTAAAATTTTTAAAAAAACAAGCTCCTGTAATGTTTTCTTATATGCATTTTAAAAATTTGGCTTATTTGCTAATCTTAAACATTAAATTACTATTTATGATTGTTCATGGGATTAGAGCTTATTACATAGAGCTGGAAATACAGTAGCCACTAGGTACATATGGGTTTTTACATTTAAATTAAAGGGCTGGGGCCAGGGGTGGTGGCTCATGCCTGTAATCCCACCACTTTGGGAGGTGGGCAGATCACATGAGGTCAGGAGTTCAAGACCAGCCTGGCCAACATGGTGAAAACCCATCTCTACTAAAAATATAAAAATTAGCCAGGCATGGTGGTGGGCACCTGTAATCCCAGCTACTCAGGAGGCTGAGGCAGGAGATTTGCTTGAACACAGAAGGCAGAGGTTGCGGTGAGCCAAGATCGAGCCACTGCACTCCAGCCTGGGAGACAAAGTGAGACTGTGTTTCAAAAAATAAATAAATAAATACATACATAAAATTAGGTAAATAGAAACTTAAGTTTAGTTCCTCAGTTACGCTAATAGTATTTAAGGTGTTCAATAGCCGCATGTGGCTACTGGCAGATATAAAGTATTTACATTGCAGAATGTTCTATTCGACAGTGCTGATTTAGCAGATCTGCCATTACTTATATATTTCTGGACATTTTTCATGAGACATTTCTTTTCTTAGCTTCATCTTTCAAATAGTATCAGCAAATGACCAAAGCTATAACAGATGCTCGGGTGTCCTCTGAGAAAAAAGGGCCACCACCAAGCTGTCATCTCCTTATCATATTTGTTTAATCTTTCTTAGGATATGCACCTAAACAGTATATTTTTAAGCTGAAATATTCTATGGTAATTCTTCCAGAAATGTTATTCTTTAATTTGAAGCAGTTTTTCAATGACTTCTATTTCTCTTCATTTAATTGCATCTATAAAAACATAACATAAAATCATGAAATTCTACAAGAGGAAATCAGAAGTTGAAGAACTATTGCTGTCATCCCATATGTGTTTGGAAGTAGACTTTGTAAGCACAGGGATAAGACATAATCTCATTTGTTTTATGATATGACAGAAGCCAGTCATGGCTTAATTAATTCAGGGTTGTTTTCATTTTGGTTGGATGGGACAGAACTGTTAATAGAAACGATGTATAAATAAAGAAGATCCAGAAAAGGATGTTGAATATTGGCGGGGAAGGGGGAAAGGCTGACAAGAACTAAGGTCTGCAAAAAATCATCTTTCCATGAGAAACAAAAACTGGCTGCAGACAGATGCTTATAAGACCTCAGCTTTGCTGAAGAGAACAGCTTTATAAATAGATGCACAATAACAGCAGCCAGCTGTTCAAAATAATTGCCAGGCGATATTTGGTGATGACAACCTGAAGAAAGTCATCAATGCAATTATTTCACACCAGATCAGTCCAGCAGATCTGTTGAACCCTCCTGCCTATTTTGTGTGAGTGAGATACTCATTATTCTTGAAATGCCAATGTTACCTGCTCATTTTTTTCTATAATAAACAATGACTTCAATGCAATTATATTGTTGTAGCATTATTAATGTTTTAATCAGGGACAATGAACTTAGTGGGTTAGAGTTTCAAATATGTGACACTAAGGTTCAGCACACTAATGTCTAAAGAGAAATGCACTGTCCTAAAATAAAAGACTGTGTTCTTAACACCAGTTAGTCATTTCAGAAAAGCACACCAGCTGGTTGTTAAGGGCATCCTGGATTTAACATTAAAGAAAAGCAGGACAATACCCTGTTGTTAATGTCTTGACCACTTTATCATGATATATATAGAAGAATGTTTACATAGTTCTATGTTACAATATAGTTTTATAAACCCAATCAGTAGTTCTCCAAGTGCATTTATTTTATAACTACTAATGTTCATCATTATTTGTTCATTTCCTTCCATTACCTCTCAAAAGTTTAAACTTTCCTCCTCCCCGCTTTTCCAGCCCCACTCCTCTTTTCTCAACCCTTTTTTTTCGAAGACCCAGTAGTTACATATATATATAACTATCATTTTCTATGACTCAACCATAGTTTCATCAATTTTTCAGGTCTTCTTTGTCAGGGCTTCTGCGTTTAAATGTCATGTTCTTTGAGTAACATCCTCACAACACTATTCCTGAGATGTTTGCAGAATAGTGTTTCATGTGCAGTTTCAGCAAGCATTTGTAGAAGATCTGCTTCCTTCTTGAAAACAAATCAGGTTTAATGACACAACAGTGTGGGGCAGATATTCAAGAGTTAAGTGTAAAGGCTATTCATTCAACAAGTATTAATTCAGTGATAATTATATGTGTGGTGGAGATAAGATATGGAATTCCAGTGGGAGATTTGCTGGCTAAATAAAAATAAATGCTCTTTTTAACTTTAAATTGTGCAAAAGCAGTAGACCTTTAAACTTTAAATTGATGTTGGAACAATATATTTACCTGTATCTTTACCTATCTTTTTCTTACTCTCATCTCTACCTACAGATTTATTATTCCAGAATAAATATTTTGGTTTGGGGGACGTCGATTACGTTGAGTAGATATTTCCTGGGTATCCATTATGAGCAAGACTGTGCTGGAGGGTGATAAAATATAAAGAAGTTAAAAAACAATTATTCTGATATTAAATTAAATCTAAATAATTGGCGAGATATACCATGCTGATAGGATAAAAGACAATATAGTTAAGATGTCAATTCTCCTCAATTTATCTATAAATTTAAAGCAGTCTAATAAATACTCCAGCAGACTTTTTTGTTGAAATTACCAAATTGATGATAAAACTTATATAGAAATGCAAGTGACCTAGAACATGTCTATTCTAAATCCTTTGTATGTATGTAGATGTGTGTATTATGTATTTTATACACACACAAATCATATAATTGTTAAAAGATAAAACTCTAGAGTTAAAATATTAATCAAGTAAGAAATCATTATTTTAATTATATTTTCAGTTGGCAATAACATTTACTTATTTCCACTATAGCTGATAAAATAGATACTTATTTTTTCCTATAATTTCTCCTTCAGAACTTCTGAATTTTGTTAGCAATATTACTATTTCTACATTGTCAAGATTTATAACATCTTTATTCTGTTCTTTGACCATAAGTCAGTCCACAGTTACTTAGTCTTTAGTTCTATATTTAATATGATTTAGTGCTCACTGCCAATATTTTCACCATGGAATCTTCCTACCTCAGCTTTTTATTTTGGTACATTACTTGGTTGGCTAGATTTCACCCGAGACTGATCCTCCCCTCCCGTCCCATCCCCTCCCCTCTCTTTTCTTTTGTTTTCTTTTCTTTTCTTTTCTTCTTTTTTGATGGAGTTTTGCTCTTGTTGCCCAGGCTGGAATGCAATGGGGTGATCTCAGCTCACTGCAACCTCTGCCTCCCAGGTTCAGTGATTCTCTTGCCTCAGCCTCCCGAGTAGCTGGGATTACAGTTGCCTGCCACCATGCCCAGCTAATTTTTGCATTTTTAGTAGAGACGGGGTTTCATCATATTGGCCAGGCTGATCTCGAATTCCTGACCTCATGATCTGCCTGCCTCAGGTTCCCAAAGTGCTGGGATTACAGGCGTGAGCCACGGCGCCTGGCCAATTTTTTTTCTTCAATAAGGTTAGAGGTACAGTTTCCCCTGAACTTCTGCATGTGTCACAATATTAGTCTGTTGACCTTACGTCTGAAAGAAAAGCTTTCAGAATTCTAAAATTCTTTGGTCATAATTGTACTCAGATATTTGTAGACATATTTCCACTGTCTTCTGGAAATGGGTTTGTGAGAATTTGTAATGTTTTTCCTGGTTGTGACTTTTTTAAATCACTTTTCAAAAGTTATTTATTTATCCTCAAAATTTGGAAATTCACTGAATACTCAATAAGGTTAGTGTGCCTTTTAAGTTGCAGATTCAGTGCTTTATTTCATGAGTTTTCTTCTATTATATCTGTTACATTTAAAACATCCGTTTTGTGTTTGGTTTTCAAGAAATGTAATCTCCTTTTAATTCGTATTTATCATTTTCATCTTAATTCTTCTTACAGTTTTTTATTTTGCATTTCATATTTTTATTTCTTTCTGTCTCTTCTTCATGTCTTTATTGTTTAATCAATGTTTCTGTATTTCTGTTATCTTTTAATCATTATGTTCATTTCTTTTCTGAGTTTTACCAGCTTTTTTTTTGCTTCCTGCCACTGATTTTTAAAATTTTCTTCTTTTTCTTTTTTCTTTCCAATTGAATCATTTTTTGTTGTTGTTGTTGTTAGAAAGATATGACTGAAATGTCGAATAACTTTTTCTCAACTCTTTCTCTATTTCTAGGTGAAATACTTATATTTGCTAATTTATTTGCTTTTTTAAAATTATACTTTAAGTTCTAGGATACATCTGCAGAATGTGCAGGTTTGTTACATAGGTATACATGTGCCATGGTGGCTTGCTGCACCCATCAGCCTGTCATCTACATTAGGTATTTCTCCTAATGCTATCCCTCCCCTAGCACCCCACTACCCAACAGGCCCCAGTGTGTGATGTTCCCCTCCTTGTGTCCATGTATTCTCATTGTTCAACTCCCACATATAGTGAGAACTTTCAGTCTTTGGTTTTCTGTTCCTGTGCTAGTTTGCTGAGGATGATGGTTTCCAGCTTCATTCATGTCACTGCAAATGAAATGAACTCATTCTTTCTTATGGCTGCATAGTATTCCATGGTATATATGTGCCACATTTTCTTTATCCAGTCTATCATTGATGGACATTTGGGTTGGTTCCAAGTCTTTGCTATTGTGAATAGTGCTGCAGTAAACATACATGTGCATGTGTCTTTATAGTAGAATGATTTATAATGCTTTGGATATGTACCCAGTAATGCGACTGCTGGGTCAAATTCTTATTTCTAGTTCTAGATCCTTGAGGAATCTTCACACTGTCTTCCACAATGGTTGAACTAATTTACACTGCCACCAACAGTGTAAAAGCATTCCTATTTCTCCATATCCTTTCCAGCATCTGTTGTTTCCTGATTTTTAATGATCGTCATTCTAACTGGCATGAGATGGTATCTCACTGTGGTTTTGAGTTGCATTTCTATAATGACTAGTGATGATAAGCTTTTTTTGATATGTTTGTTGGCTACATAAATGTCTTCTTTTGAGAAGTGTCTGTTCATATTCTTCACCCACTTTTTGATGGGGTTGTTTTTTTCTCGTAAATTTGTTTAAGTTCCTTGTAGATTCTGGATATTAGCCCTTTGTCAGATGGATAGATTGCAAAAGTTTTCTCCCATTCTGTAGGTTGTCTGTTCACTCTGATGATAGTTTCTTTTGCTGTGCAGAAGCTCTCTAGTTTAATTAGATCCCATTTGTCAATGTTGGCTTTTGTTGCCATTGCTTTTGGTGTTTTGGTCATGAAGGCTTTACCCATGCCTACGTCCTAAATGGTATTGCCTAGGTTTTGTTCTAGGGTTTTTATGAGTTTAGGTTTTATGTTTAAGTCTTTAATCCATCTTGAGTTAATTTTTGTATAAAGTGTAAGGAAGGGGTCCAGTTTCAGTTTTCTGAATATGGCTAGCCAGTTTTTCCAAAACCATTTATTAAATAGGGACTCCTTTCCTCGTTGCTTGTTTTTGTCAGGTTTGTCAAAGATCAGATGGTTGTAGATGTGTGTTGTCATTTCTGAGGCCTCTGTTCTCTTCCACTGGTTTATATATCTGTTTTGGTACTTGTACCATGCTGTTTTGGTTACTGTGGCCTTGTAGTATAGTTTGAAGTCAGGTAGCATAATGCCTCCAGGTTTGTTCTTTTTGCTTAGGATTGTCTTGGCTATATGGGTCTTTTTTGGTTCCATATGAAATTTAAAGTAGTTTTTTCTAATTCTGTGAATAAAGTCAATGGTAGCTTGATGGGGATAGCATTGAATCTATAAATTACTTTGGGCAGTGTGGCCATTTTCACGGTATTGATTCTTCCTGCCCATGAGCATGGGATGTTTTTCCATTTGTTTGTGTCCTCTCTTATTTCCTTGAGCAGTGCTTTGTAGTTCTCCTTGAAGCAGTGCTTCATATCCCTTACAGGTTGTATTCCTAGATATTTTATTCTCTTTGAAGCAATTGTGAATGGGAGTTCACTCATGATTTGGCTCTCTATTATTGGTGCATAGCAATGCTTGTGATTTTTGCACATTGATTTTGTATCCTGAGATTATTTGCTTTTTGCATATATTTATTTCCTCCTCTCTTCCCAACCTGGTATTTCTGCCATGCCTCCCACTATTGTTTCCTTTCTACCTACTAGGTAGTAGAAATGAATCTTTAAATGAGTATTGAATTCAGAACACTTATTTGCCAGTTAAAGTCAGAGGAAAATTCAATCGATTTAGCTTGGTTAATACCCAGATTTAAATTAAGTTTGTGTTATTCCATGCCCTGTAACCAAATTTGTCATTACTTTCTCCTGATTGCCTATCATCTTCAGTCTTTTCCCATTCAGGAAGTTGGAGTGGCTTATAGCCCTTACGTAATATGCTCTCTGACTTATAGTCTTATTTTCACTGCTTTCCCTTCTTCCTTTATTATACCTCCAGCAGATATTTTATGTAATTATAAATGTTATAATATTATATAATACATCGTAAAAAGATATATTAGTATGAGGTGTACTTTAATCCCATCTCTCCTGATAAACTGTTTATCAACTTGATTACTGTAGGAACATTCTCCTCTTTTTCTAAGACCTTTCTAAAACCCTCTATTTTATTGCCTTAATCAAAAGTTTAACATATGGGCTTTTAGGAACTTGGACACTTAATTTTAAGAAATCTCTTCCTGCCTAAAGAATATAGGAATAGATGTCAGTACTATTTCTCTTTTGGTCCAAGTTTCACAGTATTTGGCAAATATTCTTCATATTTCATAATTTATGGTTATGGATGTTTTTGTTTCATTGATAATAAGCCACCATCCTTTTCATTATGTACCCACTGTACCCCCTAAATGCTTTTGCTATACCATTTTTAGCCCCTTGGTACACAGAAACTTTTATTCTTCTTTTTTCCTTGGTTGAAAGGACAAGGCAATATTTTACTCTAGAGCCTGCCTATTCTTACAAATAAGATAACAATCTTCATTTCTCATTATTCACTCATGTTAAAGACTAAATGCTACAAACATTTGAAGAAAAACACAATCTATTGCAATATTTGTACAATCATAGGGCTAGGGATTATTCTAAGAAATTAAAATAGCTGCCTTCTAATTGTTTTAAATAAATATTACCACTATAACCTCCACCACCACCTTCGTCATCACTTCTAGCTAAATTTTCATTAACTCTTTGCTATGCACCGTGGACAAGGCTGTTATGTGTATCATGTCACTTAATCCTCACATAGATTTTATAAGTCTCGTTCTGTTATTACAGACTGCTCTAGTAACTTAGATCAATTTTTGGTGTCTGACTCTAGAGCCTGAAATCCTAATCACTATATTATGCTGCCTTCTGAAAACCAAAATAAAGTAACATGAGACTCCACATTTTCCACAGAACTCTCACATTTATTCCCACTATGCACTTGGTATTTAAAATATGAATTTTGCTTTGAAGAGGTGAAAGGCACTTTGAAATACTTTGGAATATCTGGGAAATGCAAATCAAAACAACGAGATTACAACTCACACCTGTTAGGATGGCTACTATTAAGATAAAAAAAGATAAAAAGTGTTGGGGACCAGGCGCAGTGGCTCACGCCTATAATCCCAACACTTTGGGAAACTGAGGCAGGTGGATCACTTGTGCTCAGGAGTTTGAGACCAGCCTGGCAACATGGCAAAACCTTATCTTTACTAAAAATACAAAAATTATTCAGGCGTGGTGGCACATGCCTCTATTCCCAGCTACCTCAGAAAGATCACTTAAGCCTAGGATGTGTGATCATGGTGTGACCATGGCTCACTGCAGCCATAATCACATCACTGCACTCCAGCCTGGGTGTGCGCACACATATGCATGCACACACACACATAAAGTGTTGGGGATGTGGACAAATTGAAACCCTTGTACACTGTTGGTGAAAATGCAAAATGGTACAGTCACTATGGAGAAGAGTATGGCGTTTTCTCAAATATTAATAATAGAACTACTGTATTATCCAGCAATCCCACCTCTGGGTGTACATCCCAAAGAAAGGAAATCAGAATCCAGAAAAAATACCTGCACTCTTATGTTCGTTGCAGCATTATTTACAATAGCCGAGATATATGGAACAACACAAGTGTCTATCAACAGATGAATAGATAAAGCAATGTGGTATTTACATAAAATGGAATATTACTCAGCCTTAAAAAGGGAAAAAAGTCTGCCATTTGTGACAATATGGATGAAACTTTAGGGCATTTTGCTAAGCTAAATAGCATCACAGAAGCACAAATACCGCATTATTCCACTTATATGAAGTTTCTAAAATAGTCAAACTCAAAGAAGCAGAGAATACAATAGTGGTTTACAGAAACTAGAGGGAGAGGTAAATGGAGAGTTGTTGTTCAGTGGGTATAAAGTTTCAGTTATGCTAGATGAATAAGTTCTCAAGGTCTGCTGTACAACATAGTGTTTGAAGTTAACAATAGGGTATTGTGTACTTCAAAATATTTTAAGAGGATAGATCTTATATTAAGTGTTCTTACCACAAAACAAACAAACAACAAAAAAGCAAAAGGACACAAGGAAACTTAGGAAGGTGTTAGATGTGTTACCTTGATTATGGTGATGGCATGTGAGTATTTGCATACGTCCAAACCTATCATATTGTACACATTACATATGTGCAGTTCTTTGTATATCAACTATATCTCAATAAAGCTGTTAAATACATTTAAAAAATATACCCCTCATGGCATTTATGGGTTAACAGGATAAATCTATGTTAAATTTCTAAATAAAAAAGTAAATACCTAATTATAAATTTTGATTTGAAAAGAATAAAAAATGCATTGGAGTAACTAATTAATTATAATAATTATTTGTCAAACACCAGGCCCTGTAGTAAGCATTACAACCACATAGATGAAAACACAAGCATGATCTTTACTCATGTGGCACTCACAGCATTCATTTGTTTTTCTTTCCTCCCTCCTTTCTTTCTTCCAACAAAGAGCTAGGGCAGTGGATAACAGGGGACTGTGTGTGCCTGAGCAAGTAGGGGAAGGCTTCTCAGTGGAGAGACAAGCCTAGCTGGACTTTGAAGAACAAGTAGCTCTTCATTAGATAGAAGAAAAGAAAATGGCATTTCAGGCAACTAGCAAAGCGTGGTAAAAGACATGGATGCAGGGCCCTGCAAGAAATGGTAAGGGATCTGAGGAGGGTGATCATAAGAGATGAAGCTGGTGATACCTGGAGGGCAGATTGCAAGGACCTTGAAGGTCATGGTAAAAAGCACTATGAAGGGCTCGTTATCAGGTGGGATTTTCTGGAAAGAAAACTTGCTGAGATAAATATTCTTTCTTGGCTCCTCATAAGTGTCCAGGCACAGCAAAATCAATTCATAAAATAGCCTGAGATTAAAAGCAAATGAGCCCTTGAACCAGGCACCCAACAAGCATCAATAATTTCAACTTTAGAGGAGAGATTACCTTTAAGCATGGACAGTCATCGTGGAATTTCATAAATCTCCACTAAACTTTTCTTAACTTAAAAACTAATGGTATTAGCAGTTGCACATAATAATGTCTTCCTAAATTACCAGGAAAAGAAACAACTAACTCCTAGGGAAGAAATCAAGATCTTATATTATCACAAAGAACTGTTTCTAATCCATTACTAACTAGAATGGCATGGGAAATGCAGTGGCCTTTAAGAAATCTGGTTTATGCCACTGTCTTTTCCAGGCTGAAATTTCTTGTTATCAGTTTTTTTTAAAAATTTATTAGAACTCTTTCATAATCACACTACTTTGGAAGCTGTGGAAATGCCAAGGATTGCCACAAATTTTATCATTGACTTATTCTTGGCTCTTCATTTGAATTTTTAAAAAGCTGAGATAAAAATTTAATTGTATTTATGTGACAGTAACACAGGAATACGTTCTCTTTCGGTAAAATGTTGAGTGGAATGCTGTGCTTCACTCCATTTTTATGCTTAGCAGCCTTGGCTGTGTGGGTGGAGGCTTCCTTCTCAGAGCTCATAGAGTCCACAGCTGTCCAAGGATGGACTTCGGCGGAGCAATAAACACCGTCAAATTGCACTCAAAGTATTGTGCATTTTTCCAGGGAGAGAGCCCATAGTTTTCATCAGACATTCAAAGGGGTCTTGGCCACCCTCTGCCCCGCCACACACACACACACACACACACACACACACACACACACATTTAAGTGCCATTAACAGAGAGGAAAAAAGTGCCTGGGCATTGTTCTTCCCCATCTCAAACACAGTGGAAAGCAGGCCTTTATCTGCCCATGCATTATGAATACCTTGTGTGAAAAAATGGTCCTTAACTAATGGCAAAACTTAGAGTTGTGGAAGGGTCCTGTGCACAGCTCAACAGCTGTAAGCCTCTCCCTCCAGCTGTGTAACAGATGCTCTTAAAGCCCTGAGGAACTACCTCTGGTAGAAGTAGTTGCTGTTTCAAAGAATATGACAACAGACAAGTATGCTTGCCTGATATTCTTTCTTAAAATTGGGTGGAGCAGTACATATGTGTATAAGAGGATAAATATGTCTGAAATGTGGTAGATATTGTCTATCTTACCTCTTTCTAGAGGAAAGAAAAGAAGTAGCACTGTTTTAACCTATTAAAGTATTTCACCACAAAGCTATGGTGTTACTGACCAAAATAATCACTGTTCCTGAAAAGCAAGCTGGCACATCTTCTCTTTGGCATTACCCTTATTAACATCTGTTTGGAGTTGTGTGAGCTCTGCTTCTCTGAATTCCAACTACATGAGTGATCCATTAATTTTATTTTGTTCTGGGAATGTCTAAATGTTTTTATTATAAACTCCTGCAGTTCACTTAACCTTTGTAGGATGCCTGTGCTCTTTTGTGAGGCTTTTTTGTGTGTGGAAGCCCTAGTATGATAAACAGATTCAAATGTTACCATGATTCTCACTGAGACTAGTATAGACTTTTGAAAGACTGTGCGGGTACAAGCTCTGAATTTACTGAATTGTCTAAGGGTCATTCTAGATTCTGACACTGATGACAAATTGTAGGAATATAATTATTGGTGTTTATTTGTAGAGAATACTTATTTTCAAGGCACTTATCTGATATTATATATAATATTAGATATTTCACTGTGGTTTAGCATATCAAATTTTTACTTTGCTTCCATATGATTTTGGCTATGACCAAACCAATATTCAACTAGCATTACTATTATTTTCCTTAAATATTAAATTTTGGCATGGTGGTAAGTTAAGAAACATCTTTCATAAATTTTGTAGCCTACCTTATAAATGTTAAAGTATGACATTTGATATTTTCTTGTAATTCAAGCTTTTAAATTTATAGTGGTGCTGGTACCTCTCCACTCTTTCTTTCTTTGCTTGTACATATCAGTATACCATGGGTGTGGTCCAGGAGTCATGTCATTTTCTCTTTCTGTCTCCTTTATATGCTTATTTCTCATTGGTGGAGTGAAACGGAAAATTAGGTTATGATTCTGAACATCTTTCTTCTGATGGTTAGAACAGATTTCTGGGGTTAATGTATTTGTGTTACATTAGGCTTATTTTTGGAATGACTTGCCACGAATTACAGGCACAGTGTTCTTTTTTTTCATCTAAATATAAAAATTAGTATATTTTCTTGCTAAAATAATCCTGAGAAGAAAAGCTCAAAGGGAGTCTGAGCACCTTGTGCTCAGGAAGGAAACATTCAAAGTCTAATGTAGTTGTGTCAAAAGGAAACAGAAGCCAGCTTGAAGGAGGTCCTACTGGCCAAAATTCGAATAATGTGAAGAGGGATAAGAATCATGACTTTAATGATTATAATCTTAGAATAAATAAAATCCATAAGGCTAAAAGGAAAGAAAGGAGGAGGAAGCTCATTAGCCTCAATTGGAGATGATGATTATAATAATCCTTTAAATACTGGTAATTAAAGAGAACTAATAAGTACCTATTCTGCCTTTTATTTAGATGAAGTATAGTTTTATCCTAGTTGATAATAAGTTTTTCTTTATAGAGCAAGGCCAGGTACTAATTCTATCTAGAATGAATGACAGAATTAGAAAAATCAACATTTTCTAACCCTCAATACAGTAATTAATTCAGGAAAGATCACCAGTGGATGCTGAAATCATTATGGGAAAGGCAGTCAGGGGAATAGGTAATTCACACTCTGCCAAAGTGTCACTTCACAGACTACTTGCCAATTGCAATGGGAAAAGTGCAACTTTACAGTGGAGACATCTGGCTTTCCCCATCCTAACCAAGAGATCAAATAGTGGGACAGACCAAATATTATATGTCCCCCGATGTGAGGCAATTTGAAGTACATATAATCATCTAGGAAATACTCTTTCAAAAAATGTTAGTAAGAACCTAATCAATACTTTAAACATAAGTTACAATTTACAGAAAATAAAGGGATGGAGAAAGAAATTACGTGACAACACAAGATCCAGAATGAGATGTATTTTACAAGGGAATCAGCCTTGTTTGGTCATGTCTAGACATAAAAAACAGGCAGGAAGACTATTACTGTAAATGAAAAGACACTAAAAAGACAACATACCCAAATGCACTATATGAAAGTTTATTGATCCTGAATTTTTTTTTTTTTTTTTTTTTTTTTAGATGGCGTCTGCCTTTGTTGCCCAGGCTGGAGTGCAGTGGTGCCATTTCGGCTCACTGCAACCTCTGCCTCCGGGGTTCAAGGGATTCTTCTGCCTTAGCCTCCTGATTATGACTTTTTTAAAGTTATAGAATACACTTAAGAACAACTGGAAGAAATTTGAATATGTACCTCTATTTGATGTTACTAAGGAATTGTTGTTAACTTCTTACGTATGATAATGGAATAGTATGGCTGTAAATGAACATGTCCTCATTCTTTAGGAGATACATCCTGAAGCATCTTGATGTCTTTCATTGATTTTCACATAGTTTATTTGAAAAATACAAACACATTTATAGCTACATTAAGCAAATGTGGCAAAAGTTAACAGTTATTGAATTTAGATGTTGGGCATATGGATGTTCATTGTTCATTTAAACATTTCAGTATTTACAAATGTATAATATAAATTTGGAAACAAAAGAAAAATGACATATGTGTTTTGTATGTGTGATTCTATTTGTGTATATGTATGTGAGTTAATCTCCAGAAATTCAATAAAAATCTTTGTCTCAGAATTCTTTGTACATTCATATGATGCCACTTTGTAGGGGGTTGGTGGGCCCTCAAATCAACTTGTGAAGCAATGTCAGCTCATTTTGGATGAAAGTGTCCTCCCTTCCTCTCAAATCTGAAATGTATGCACAGAATTTATGTGGTGTCAGCAGAGTGATGGATGTTCCCAGTACTAGGAAGGAATTATAGACATATGTTGCAATCGTAACTGTATAGACTGCCATGAAATGAGAAAGAACAGGGCATGGCAGTGAAACCTGGGATGAAAGTAGAGATCAGAAATGCAAGAGCTGGGAGAAATTGTCAAAGTGCATATAAAGGGAATTAAGAGAATGAAGAGCATAAGGAGGCAGGATGTATGGAAGCCATGTGGCATAAGAATGTGCCATATGGTGTTGGAAGGTGGCAAAGAAAGGGCAAGTACCCTGAAGAGATGATGAAGGAAAAATCACATTGACGAGGACCAGACGGAGGTCAGCACAGCATAAGTGGGTGGCATTCCTATCACAAGATGATGGGAAGCCTAGAAACAATTCAATGCTAGCAGGATGATGAAAATAAAGGAATCAACTTGAGCTGGTGAGTGGGGGATTTTGAGGTCAGGAAAAGTCAAATGATTTGAAGCCAAGTCAGCTTGGAATAGTGAAACACTGTGAGTTTTGGAATTGGGTAAATCTAATTTTAAATTCTGGCTCTGCTGTTTTCTACCTGTGTGACCTTGGGTAGCTCACTTGGGGTCTCAATTTCACCTCTCAAAATTCACAAGTCAGAATTTTGATTGAAGATAGTGAGCAAATAAAAATAGGTGAACAATGAGCTTTTCATTTTAGCCATAGAATGAATCAATCAGATGTGATAATTTGATACATGTAAATTTGACTGTGAACATTACAATCACATTAACATAATAGCAATTTAGAAAGGATCATATCTATTAGGAGTTTTGATATTATTATTCCTCTCTGACCATGGGGGAGGGTATATTTCAGTAGGGCTGAGGACAATCATGAAACTAAGTTCTCATACTGGGTAAAGTCCCTTGAACTGACCTCACTCATTATTCATTCATTCATTCAACCAATATCTATTGAAGACATGTTATATGCACCAATAATTATGCTAGGCACTGGAATTATGCTAATTAGGCAAGATGCCTGTCCTCCAGGGATTTTTACTTATAAATTCCTTCAACAAACATTTATTGAGTGTTTTTCCTATCTACACCTTTATTGAGCAGCTTTTATGCACCACATTCCTAAAACTATTCACACATATTTCTTTGTTTCCTTCAAGTTTTGCTTTTGATAGAACCGAGGCTAAGAAAGTGCTAGAAATTCTGCTACATGAAAGAGATGACTATGAATAAGTTATGTCAAAAATACCAAAAGTTTGCAGTCTGGTAAACAGAATACACACGATAAATGCAAGGTAAAATGTAATACTCTAGAAGAGTCACAAATAAAGGTCAGAGAAAGGAGAGATCACATACATCATTCAACTGTTAGTTGGGGCAAACCAGTAGGAAAAAAACTTGATGGAAAAAGTGGCATTTGAGAAAATTTTAATAACTAGATAGAATTGCAAGGAATTAAGAGAGTATATTCGTTTATCCAGGCTGCCGAAACAAATTACCACAAACTCAGTGGTTTAAAACAACAGACAGACAGTGGTGGCTCATGCCTGTAATCCCAGCACTTTGGGAGGCCGAGGCAGGTGGATCACGAGGTCAGGAGTTTGAGACCAGCTTGGTCAACATAGTGAAACCCCATCTCTACTAAAAATACAAAAAAAATTAGCTGGGCGTGGTGGCAGGTGCCTGTAATCCCAGCTACTTGGGAGGCTGAGGCAGGAGAATCGCTTGAAGCCAGGAGGCAGAGGTTGCAGTGAGCTAAGATCATGCAGCTACAGCCCAGCCCAGGCAACAGTGCGAGACTCCATCTCAAAAAAAAAAAAAAAAAAAAAAAAAAAAAACAGACATTTTTCTCACAGTTCAGGAGAGCAGAAGTCTGCCATCGAGGTGTGGGCAGGTTTGTTTCTTTCTGGAGGCCTTGAGGGAGAATCTGCTCATGCCTCTCTCCTTGGCATTCCAGGGCTGGGAGACATATTATTCCAATTTCTGCCTCTATTTTCACATGGCTGTATCCTTGATATGTCTCTAGGTGTCCTCTCCTCTTCTTCTAAGGATACCAGTCATTGAATTTAAAGCCCACACTAAATCCAGGATGATTTTATCTTGAGATGTCCCAATAAATTACTCCTGCAAAAACCCTATTTTTCCATTAAAGTCACATTCTCAGTTCCAGGTACATGAGTTTTTGGAGAACACCATTCAACTCACTACAGATGGGAAGGGAGACCTGGTTAAAAGTAAAAAGCACGATCAAATGCACTTTTGGCATATGTTCACAGCAAGGAGAGTCTTCTGGTCTGTCTGGAAGGTACATAGAATATAGAAAAAGAGTAGGAGATGTGGCCACAGGGAACCCTTTCATTCGTCAGTACTCAAAGTCAGTGTCACATTTTATGTGAACTCTTACCTGAACAATCTTTTTTGTGCCTCCCCGGAGTTAGTTGCTTCTTCTTTGGTGTTCTTGATCTCCTTTGTCCTTACCTCTGTTACAGCACTCACCACATCTTAATGTAATTCTGTGTACACATATCTGGTTTTACTAGGCTGATTGAGGTAAAACTCTATGTCATTTGACTTGGTGTTCCCAAGGCCTCACACAGTGCTGGACATACAGTAGTCACTCAGTGATTACTTGTGGAAGGCTGAAAGGAAGGAAAGAAGGAAGAACCAAGGAAAAAAGGAAGGAAAGAAGGAGAGGTAGGAGGGATGGACGGATGGTTAGGCTTGCATTGGCCTATAGAGGACACTGAATACCAGTTTAAGACTTCATGTGCTTTACTCTGTAGGTAAAGGACTGTCTCCACAGCTTTCTAAACAGAGGATAATAAATTAGAACTATACTTTAAAATGAAATATCTGATAGTGATATTTAATATGGAATGAAATTTTAAAAACCTCAAAAGAAGGAAGAAGTTTGGAGGAAATTGAAATAGAACAAAGAAAGGAATTGAGGACCTAAAATAGCCCCTCTACATTATAGAGGTAAATAAATAAAATCGTGGTAAAATCAACATGCATGGTAATTGAACTGTTGTAGTTTCATTAACATAAAAATTAGATGGGGCTGGGATGGTGGCTCACACCTGTAATCCCAGCAATTTAGAAGGTCAAGGCAGAAAGATCGCTTGAGCTAGGAGTTCGAGACAAGCCTGGGCAACATGGTGAAACCCTGTCACTACAAAAATAAAAATACAAAATACAAAAAATTAGCTGGGCATGGTAGTGCATGCCTATGGTCCCAGCTACTCAGAAAGCTGAGGTGGGAGGATCATCTGAGTCCAGGAAGTCAAGGCTGCAGTGAGCCGTGATCCCACCACTGCACTCGAGCCTGGGCAATGAGAGTGAGACCCTGTTTCAGAGAAAAAAATAATAATAATAAAAGGTGGCAGAAAAACATAGCTTTTGTGTGGTAATAATGAATTCACCTTGAAATGTTTTAAAAGTTAGAAAGAACATTCCAAAATCCACATTTTACCATTAAACTAGATATTCAGGAATAAATTTGAAGGCACCAAGTTTGAAGTTTTGGATTGGAAGTCATTTAAGGAGAGGAAAAACATTCAGGTGAGATTGAGCTGAGGATCCCTAGGAAAAGAATAAAAAGGAGAAGATAAATGGTTTGTGGAGAGAACATTAAATGTTGCCAATATGTAGGAAAGAATAACTTGTAAAAGATTCAGAGGAGCAGTAAGAGAGTTTGGTTCATGCCCTGCTACTGCTCAGAGAACTTCAAATATGTCCATTTATTTGTTTAATTAACTACAATATACTGATCTTGGCTTTTACTTTTTTTTTTTTTTTTTTACAGTATGACCACCCTGAATTATGAACAAAAATCTACCTGTAGATTGGTCCCTGTAAAATTTTTTTTCTTGACTAATATGCTTTGAGAAATAGGTACTGCCCATCTCTATGTTGGTACTTTTCAATTTTGGTTTTATAATGAAAAGATTGCATTTTGAATAGATGTTTTGAAGTAGATATTGAAGGCTAGATCAGGGCACAAAAAGCAAAATTGTGGCACATAAGCACTTTGTATTTAGAACCCCACCTACTTTGGGATGTTCTCTTTTGGGAACTTCTTCACCCTATGTACTTAAAGAGCTCTCTTAACATGCAATAAGTAAAGGAGACTGGCCAATGCCCTCATACAAAGGAGTCAGCAGACGTAGCTAGCAAAAGTACAAGATGTTGACTAGCACTATCCCGTCTTGTGCCCAGGGCATCATTAATCAGTTATGGCCAACATTCCCACTGCAGCCTCCTAGGAATGTGTTGCAACATAACGTTCCAGGCCATCAATAAGCAGAGAGATTAACCCAAAAGAAGAATGTGTTACTATCAAAATTTCAGAAATTAGAGAAAAATTTTACTGGACACTATCCCTCAAATCAAACAATGTGTATGAACTTAACCTGAAGAATAAGCTGTAAGGTGAGGGTGCAGGAAGAAACCATTAAAAGTAGAAAACATCGACTTGGTCATCAGTCAAATTTAAGGTAAAAATGAGCCATGAAACTGTTGTGGAGTAAAAGAGTTTAGAAATACTGAAATCTAAAAGACAAAAAAAAGGGGAGAAATAGAAAGATCAAGGTGGAAATGTTTGAAACCAAAAGAGGTGAAAAAGGTGAAAAAGAAGCATAATCTTATGCTTTAAGAGAAAACAAACATCAAAATTTCTGAGTTTCAGAAAGTATACATTGGCATGTACTGGCCTTCTGATACTCAGCGCATTGAAAATGCTAAGGTGATCCTGACTTACAGCAACATTCATCTTGAAGGTCACTAAAATTTATTCATCCATCTGGCCACACATAGAACTGAAGATTAGTTTTGATGTTTAAAAAAAGCAAAAGTGTTTCTTTATTGCTTTCACTAAAGCTTTTACTTTTAAGTGAATTATTTATAGCTAATTCCTTATTGAAAATACTGTAAATTATGGTAGTCCTACAAATTGTGATATGGGTTATTTGTTTTATCATATGTTGGCTCTTCTTCATTAGTTATTGAGCTCTCACAACTTGTCAGGAATGTTAGCCACCCTCATCCCTTAGCTGAAACAAAAAAAATGGCTGCTTGGTTTGGGATCCATTTATGTCAGGGAAAGGGAGGTAGGAAGGTTGAAAGTTCAAGGGAGCTCTTCACATTTCTCAGAAATCTTCTTTATTTCCTATTGCAAGAAAACCTACTAGGTTTTAATATACTCTAAAATTAATTTACTACTTTTTATAGCCTCCTTTACCACATGAAAAAAATCCAAAAACTGTGTCCTGATTGTAGCTAAAGAGTCAGTGTGACACAAAATCTTTCCCTTTTCTGACTGTGATGTCAACCTATCACTACTGAATCCAAGCAAAACTCCAAAGGCACTCTCTGCTCCTAGACTTAATGGAAGAATTTAACAATCCAGTCTGCTGTCCTGGTGTTTTCTAGTTGCTCAGGGCTGGTTGTCAGCAGCTCATTTGGCAACCCGGTAGGAGAGGTTAATTAGCAGGGAGAGTTGAAGAGTGCTACCCAGAGGGAGCAGGAGTGCTGTGCCCACTGAGAGCCTGGAAGACAAACAAAGAAGTCGGGAAGTATTTATTTTCTCTGTTGGGGAATCTTTTTCTCCATGGGACTTGAGTTCAAACAGGGGCCAGCACCTTGTTGCCTCCACGTGAGAGACACAGAATCAAAGTGCCCTGAAAATGAATGATGGTTAGAAAGGGGATCAGAGGCTTGACTTGCACTCAGGAAGCCAAAAAGGTTTTGTTGCTCTCCATAGTAAAAGGCTATTGATTGCTGCAAGTAACAGCTTGCTGTTTCCTGAAGTTTAAGTTTATTCAGTCTTTTGCCCTTTGAGAGTCCCTTGCTGTTAAGAACTACTATGGAATTTAGCACTTGTTTAATATAAAATGAATTATTTGTGATCAGCCATGACTGCTCTCTCAGGCTACAAATCTGTTGCCAAGGTCAAAGTGAAGGATGCTTTACATAATGTAGATTTTACTGAGTGGCCATCTTTGAAGTGATCTTAGCACAACACATCCTGGCATGCTCATTGCTGTCTTACCTTTAAACTGACAGACTGGGTGCCAGTACAGCAAAATCTTTTTTGAAATTTTCCACTATTGCTCAAAAGTTATCATGGTCATTTTAAGCTGGAAAATGGAGGCAAAAGTAACAGGAAACCAATGTCTTCTACACAGTGTCAATTCTGTTTGCAATCATTGGTAAGTGTACCAGTGTGGTATCAGAGAAGAGCGTTTAATCATGCCTATAGCTACAATTTCTTTAGCAAGAATCTGGGCATTTAAAACATAACCAGAAAGAGCCACAGAGGCTTTTTGTAGCTTACTGTTCTCTGTTTCTAGTTTATTAGAGAGTAGTTTTTTTGAGATAGTAAGTTATTTTTATTTTTTCAGGTTACAAAAGTAATATCTAGTGATGAATATCATTAATATTTTGACAACATATGCCCTTTAAATATTTTTTCTCATTTTTAATGTTACTTTACTAAATTGGAATATATGTCCTATTTTTAGTCTATTAGTGGTTATGGTTATAATTTTTTAAATATTCAAGTTATTTTCATAATTATAATGAATTAGGTTTCCACTCTGGGAACCTAATTTTATCTCAATACCTTTTTCTTACATCTGATAACTCTCCATTTTTATTTATGCCAGATTATATAGATTCAGATTATAATTATAAAATTAATGATTTGATACTATGCATTGTCTTTTCTAGAATAATGTCTGGTGTTTATTTGCATTAAGCTTTAATACCATATTAGAAACAATCACTGGGACTTAACTATGTTTATCCAGTTTCACTGCTCACTCTTAAGCTCATATAACAACTTTCCCATTTTCAAAATTCTTTATATTTTCTTCTATTAGTCAGCCAAAACGTATCTTCAATTAACTATTTCAGGAGAGGTGTATAGGTGATATGCTTTGGAAGTCTTTGCAGTCTGAGAATGCCTTTCTGCTGTCCCTACTACAGGAACCACTGGGGATAGAAGCCGTCTGTGCTCAGAGCTTGGAGGATTACTACCTCAAGGAATGTTCTAGAGAAAACTAACAGTAGCCTGTCTTTGGTGTTTAATAATATGTTAATTTTTCTCTGCTCGGATACTTGTAACATTTCAAGTTTTATTCTTGAGAAGAAATCAGCAAAAAAACAAACCAACAACAACAATGAAAAACCAGCACACACAGAGGCTCCTTTTGGTTCCATGAGTCCTTCTGATCTGTGACCTAATATTGTTTCCTCTCAGGAAGATTTTCTTTTACTCTTTTATTAATACCTTTGTATCATACAATCTGTTATTTATTTGTAAAATTATTATTTGTATGGCTTAAGCCTCTTGAATCTGTATGTCAAGTTTTATAGTTTTTATGCCTTTGTCTCTAATTTTTAGGAATACTTAAGTTCATTTTCTACTTCACTAATTGGATTTTCTTTAGTATTAATTCTGCTATTGTCTTCATTATGGAATTCAGGGCATATTAAATATGAACTCCTTCTGTATTTTAGATTTGGGGTTTTTAAAAAAATAGATTTGTTCCTCATTCTTATTGGGGGGATGGGGGTTGGTGGCATGAATACTCAGTATTGGCTCACAGCAATACATTGAGAGATTCTGTCCTCTATTGGTGCAAGTGACTGTCTGAAACCTCTAGATCCAGATGAAAAGAGAAAAAGAGAATACATTTCTTGTAAAATTGCAATAACTGTTCAGAAAGCCTGCAGTCTTGGGGGAAAAGAGAGAGAGCTGAGGCAATAGGCAGCCTCAGCAGGGAGTCCCTCCTCTGTGCTGAAACATTGCTTCTTTGTTCTTTTCTGTTTCCATGTAGCCACCTGCTGAAGAACAAGCTGCAATACTGCCCATCTTCTGTTCATCACAGTTGCCAGGCCACAGCCCAGCCTGCAGCTCTTCCCAAAGCTTTGCATGTGGTAGCCCTGTGAGTAGCCTTGCCTGATTTAGCAAATAATATACATGCCTATGCCTACACTACTGTATCTACAATCTTTTAGCAAGAGTCTGGGCATTTCCATGTAACCAGAAAGGGCCACAGAGGCTGTTTATGGCTTACTCTTCTCAGTTTCTAGCCTATTAGACAGTAGTATTTTTAACAGTTTCTTTTGTATATCACAAATTTTTTACAAGACATACTTATTACCCTTGCTCCCTTCCCGCACCCCAAATATTGTATGGGACATACTTATTACCCCTGGTCCCTTGCCCCACCCACCAAAATCTATTGTTTACTAGAAAGTCAACTTTAACTAGGTATCCTATACTTGATCTGGCAACCTTACCCATGAACCATAGTATGCGCTTGTCTTTTTTGAATTAAGGAGGTGTTACAAGGGCTGTTCAAGGACTCCACCTAATTCCTTAGGATGCTGGCCTTTCAGAGGACTGCATGGCATTGCCCTTCAAGGCTCCCTTCAGCAGACCATTTCAGCACTCTATATGATGGAAATCCCTCAATATTTCATGCCGATATGGCATTGGCATTAGGATGTAACATATTATAGTTTCCAGAACTGATGCAGATTTCCCACTACTTTCGCATTCCAGTGGTAATTGCTATAGGATTCTGGAGGGATGTGTGAGTGTGTACGTGAGGTGAGGAGGCAGTTGTGATGAATAAAAGGAAGTTAAATTTCTGTTCATATGTTGTCATTGTACTAAAAAGTTTCACCAAGTCAATTTCAACTTTCTAGAGCTCGTGTGCCTAGCAGTGTAGTGCCTCGTTAAAAAATGATTCTTAAATCGAATTGGACAAAATTAGTTATGTGGTCGGACAAATAGGACCACCTTAGGCTGTAACTGATTTAATAGACTAGGACGAATAGCTTTCCCCAAACTATCTCCATAGAGATTTATTTTCCCATCCCATCACTCTTCTGTTTACTACCTTACTACTTGAGCTCATCTACTCCTCTGGGAAGTTAATGAGCCAAAAGAAGATAAATGCTCTATGTGAAACTGCCTGTCAATAGAAAGTGATCATACTAACACTTATTGAATATTTAATATATGCCAGGCACCAGGCTAAGTGTTTTATGTAGCTTACCTCATTTAGTCCTCTCTGTACTCTGTGGAATAGTTACTGACTCTCCCTTTCCAGACGAGAACGCACATAACCAGAGAGGTTGACAGACTCATCATAGGCCACACAGTGAGGTTTGAGTGCCCTTTTAAAAACTCTATTGTCCCATTTCAGAGCTCCTAATTCTCAATTGCCCCTTTTAGAAACAGATGGGACTTCATGTTGGCCTGCTTATTGATTCTTTTCTCCTCTAATTTCACAGAGAGAAACAACTGTGGGCTTAGGGACCAGTATGTGCTACTGATTTCCATTAGCCATATCATTATGCAAGTCACCCCTGCAACAAAGCACAGACAGCTATCAAAGGCAACTTTTCTTTTCCTGTAGTTGCTAGAGTTTTGCTTCCATCTGTAGAGGTTCTTTTATCCACTCACCAACTCACAGAGCATCAAATGACTTTATGACCTAGAAAAAGTACTAAAATGTAGAGTTCAGAAGGGAATACACAGACAGAGCATGGCAAGGAGCCAGTTCCCAAAGCAAAGTGGATGAAAGGAAAATCCCTAATACCTGCTTACAGCTGGAAAAATTATAATTGTGTTGCTTATTTACTTTGTGCACTGGTGGCTCATGTTAATTACAGGAGATCCCCTGCAATTTCCCGTGAGGTGTATCAATGGCCCACAACGTCTTCAGTTATTTCTATTGGAAGTAATAACTTTCCAATGTCATAACCATGGGCACTATGCATTATTATTGTCACATTAGCTGGTAATGAGACAGAGCACTTAACTCACACCACCACAGTGCATTCCCATGCATTCCTGCTTGTTATGAAAATTTCTGACCATACCTTCTGCTTGTTATTAAAATGAAGGATCATGAGTAGTGTTGCCCAGAACCAACAAATGTCATATAAATATCTTCATATAATTTTATCAAATTATTTCACTTTTGACACTTGTCATTAGGCTCCTTAATAGGCAAAACATCCTATGGACAAATATAGGCACATATGTGATTGTTTTGTGCAGAAGACAAAGTTTCAGAGAGGGTACATGAATGAGAAATAATTACTAATTGAGTGCCTATTACAGGCTTAATGGTTTCTGTGCACTATTTAATGCTTAAGCAACCATATGAATCATGTTCCATTGCTTCCTTTTTTCCAAATGCAGAAATGGGAAATCAGAGCAGCTCAGTTATTCACTCAAAGTAACTCAGCACTGTCTAATTCAGAGCTAATCTATCTCTAAAACTTCAAGTTTGTTTCTACTTGAGCCACGAACAACCTCCAGTTCATCATCTATAAAACTTCTCTTCACAAAAGTAAACTGTCAGTTGAGTCTACGATCATTTAGTGTTTTGCTTTTATATTAATCATTCATAATTTTAATTTAAAAATATTTATTGGTTAAGCTAACACTGGCATGGATGCATTTATAAATATAAAGAAAGGAACCACTTTCTGCAATTTACTGTTCGACTAGTCAAGCAAAAGTCAAACAAAAATATATATCACATTAGTAAATGCTAAGTTACTTCGGCCCAAACTTTGTTTATCAGTAATGGAAATCTGAGTTAGAGCTAGATCAATAATCAACCACACACAAATGAGAATACCCAAGGGAAAAGAAACTATGAAGAATGTAAATAAAAGACAGAGGAAAAGCACAGATTATTTTTCTGTTCTATATCTGTGGTCAGAATTATTTCCCCTGTGGTCAAAAGAAGAAAGAAATTCAAGGTTCATCATTTTTTTTTTTCTGCAGACCAGAGAGACCACAAGAGACTAAGATGAGCAGATGTCAATTCCTAAAACTCAAATGAACCTTCTTAGAAATTAAACTCATTGTCTTCAATGGGAGGATAAGAGCAGTTAGCCAAAGCTCAAAGCTGATGTAATAGAAATGCTACATGAAAATATACATTTGAAGAGACCTTGAAAGTACAATTTTAGGAGAAATTATTAAACTATAAACTGAAGTGGAACAAGTGCATAAACACATAAGTTTTACTTCCTATATTTTTCTTTGCTTTTCTTTGCTGATTTTTACCTCCCAGAGTCAGTCTGTATTCAAAGGGATAAAAGCTGTATATAGAAAGAGGTCCTACACTTACATTCATAAAATATTTATAACATAAATAGAAAAGAATGTCAATATAAAACTTTATAGTCTTTCACCTAAGGAAGTCTTTAAACACTTACATAATAATAGCAGCTGATATTTATTAAGCTCTTACAAAGGCCTAACCCAATGCAAAGTGCTTCACATGCATTTCATGACAATCATACTCTGGGCTAGCCACTATTTTGGGATTAATGGAGAGACAAAATTCTTCTCTTTAAGAGTAGCTGATTGAGCAGAGGTGGCCAGCGCAGCTGGGGTCAGGAGGGCCACTCTGCATATGGAGTAGCATACAGCAGTCAACACCTGCCCTGGTAGCATGACGCTCATGAAAGCTGGCTCAATGATAGCTAATTGTCCTATTCAGAAAGAAAGCACACTACAAGTCGGAGACAGTGAAACAGAATAGAACCAGAATGTTAGATTCCCTGATTCCTCATTAGAAACTCGGTTCATGTGCTAACGTGCTTATCCACTTATTCATATGTTCAATAGGTATTCACTGAGTGCCTTCTACATTCTAAGTGCTGAGCTTAGTGAGAAGGATGCAGAGATAAATAAGACATACTTCATATTCTTAAGGAGCCCCCGGTCTAGTTAGTTGAACAGGCAATGCTAGATCAAATAAGCCCAACAAAATATAGCTGTAAGAAAGTACAGAGGTATCAGGCCAGACGAAGCAATTCACACTGGCAGGTTATATTAAGAGAAGGGACAGCTAGGTTGAATAGGTAGGCAAAAGTGAAAATAATATTTCAGGAAAATGAAACAGCATTCACAAAGCTCTTGGGCATGAATCAGCACAGTGTATTTTGGGATCTCTAAATAATTCGGGTGGAGAGGGCAGCTTGAACTGATTGTGAAATGACTTACATGCATTTAAAGAGCTTAGATTTTTCTTGCAGAAGATTGTGAGTTAGTGAAAAACTAAGCAGAATAAAGCCATAATCCAATTTATACTCTTGGAAAGTTAATTATGTTGAAAATGTGGATAAAGGATTACACAAGGACACATGCAAGGTATTGCAATAATCATTAAATGAGTTACAGTGGCTTGGCCAGACATTGAAAGAAAAGTTTGCAACACTGCCTATAAATGAATTATGTCGTGAGACATCTTTACTTGATCTACTTTTGAGGTCTTAATTATGCTATGTACGTGTGTGCTTTTGTGTGTGAGGGTGCACTTTTTCTATAAATTTATTTTTTCAGAGAGCTTTAAATAAAAAAGTCTTTAGCATTATTGCCCTGAGCAGCAACAGAAAATTGGAACTAATGAATTCTTCTCTATTTGGTCTCTTAATCAAGGCATCTCAAGCTGAGCTGTTACTAAAATTATTCTGGATTTTTTACTCCTGTTAAATAAAGTAATTATCTCACTATGCAATATGATATATTTTTGAAGACATGCTGCTGATTTACAGTACAAGGAGCTGGCTCTTTGGGCATATTTTTACCCCTGGAATTGGCTACAGACTGCAACTCACTCATCCTTTCAGTGCCCAGTGGCAACTATTTGCCAACTGATTTGTTTGAGATGAGAAATAAATCTGGGCCCTTGGAATTGAATGTTTTTCTTTCTGAGTGAATTGGGCAGATTCCTAAGAGACAGAGTGAAGACCTCAGATCCAACAGGCCCATATTTTAACCCACTAAACTAACTGATCTACACCTAAGCTCAAAATTCATATTAATATTGTACCTGATGCTTTCAAATGCCTAAAACCAAAATATTTTTATTCCTTTCTTGCACATGATTCCACAAATATTTTGTGCAAAAGATGCTGGTCTGAGTAGCATAACAGGTCCTGAGCATTGGGATGGAGGGTCTTGAAGACAGGCATTCTGCTGCCCTACCCTGACTTTGTATAGTCATAATGCCCTGTAAGGTATTTCTAGAAATATCATAGAGACTTGACAAATGCCTTTGTCCATGAGACTGTGTACATAATACAGAGGAAACAAAGCTTTATACCAACGTATTTCAAAGTACATAAACCACCTACCTCAACTCCATCAAAAATTGAGACATTATGAATACCTACTCTGCACATCTCCCAGCAATGCTTTGAATATAAAATGAGATAATAAATACAAAAAAGCTTTTAGTGTAAAAGGCTCTATTTAGCCAAGCCAATGGTTTTACTCTGGGAGAACAAGGTCTTGGGGAAAAATTGGTGTCTACTTCTCTGAATAGAAAAGTTCCTTGGTACAGGGTTTGGCACTTGTGAAGGAGTTGCTAGATAATTTATGTTCACTTACACATGGCGGAGGACTCTGAACAGCATTACCACAGCGTTTCTCCCTTACCTTTGAGAGCAAGGTAAAAATGGGAGGCCCCCTGCATCAATGCCACCCTCTTCTACTGGGGAATACAACTGGTTGGGGAAAAAGAACATGTGTGGCTGGGAGCAGTGGCTCACGCCTGTAATCCCAACACTTTGGGAAGCTGAGGCAGGTGGATAACTTGAGGCCAGGAGTTCAAGACCAGCCTGGCCAACATGGTGAAACCCTCTCTCTACTAAAAATACAAAAATTACCCGGGTGCAGTGGCATGTGCCTGTAATCTCAGCTACTTGGGAAGCTGATGCAGGAGAAATGCTTGAACCTGGGAGGCAGAAGTTGCAGTGAGCCAAGATTGTGCCACTGCACTCCAACCTGGGTGATAGTGGGACTCCGTCTCAAAAAAAAAAAAAAAAAAAAAGGAAAGAAAGAAAGAAAAAAAGAACTTGTGGCCTTTGCCTTAGGCATCTTTATGAATGCAGAAAAGACTTGAGCCCAACGGCATCCATCACAAGACTAGGCATCCATCATAAGACTAGGCATCCATCGTAAGACTGAGCATCCTACCTCTTCAGCCCAGAACCATGTTCTCTGCAAGAAAGGTTCGAGGCAGTTTCCTCCCAAGTACAGGAGAAATTGTAGGAGTGTTTTTCTTAAACATGCAGAGTTTCAGGCCTAATCTCCTCATATTAAAAACAGCTGCGTGGCCTTGGGCAGTTACTGAACTTTTCTGTGTCAGTTTCTTCATCTGAAGATCCCAACAGTACCTGCTATGGAGTTGTTTGAGAATTACAAGGATTTCTCCTTTTTTGTGTTCCTCTGATTATTATTATTTGTATAAAGTTTTATTTATGAGCTATTACATTTAAAAACACATGGCTTTTTAAAATGCTATCGTCATATATGTCATTTAAATTTTGAGAAGTGGAGACTTTTCTACAGGATCGAGACTCTTGGTTTTCTTTCTTTGCCCAGGATTTTAAATCTTAAATATAAATCTCAGGTCCATCTTTAAAAGCTGTTTTAAGAAATTCACAGTCAAGTTGCAGTTCCCTCAGGACTGGCATCCCTTCTCACTGCCATACCTCTGCTCCGTGCTGCCTTTCTAGCAAAGCCAGCCTCTCGGTAATCACCACTCAGGCCATGCAATTTGACCTGTGCTGGGCTGGAATGTATTCCTGAGAAGCAGTAGGTAATATGACCTAATTTGGCTTGAGCCTCTCATGAGCTGAGATGAGATTACCAACTGAGTACAATTATAGAGGGTGATTTGGTGCTTCTGACCTACAGTCAGCTGGAGACTGAAGTTGGATCATCTCACCTATGAAATTTCCCCCAGGGCTTCCAGATAATGATTTTAAATGCTAATTACTACATGTAGTCAATGCTCTGATAAAATTGAGAGCATTTTGATTTATGATGGATATTAAGTAAGAGTAAGAATGAAACCCAGTAGATATAAAGGATTTAAATATACTCATAAGGTTTTGGCACTAAAAGAAAACCACAAAACCCTTCCTTTTCAATAGTCATATTTATTTCAGTTCAGAAACATGGTTTTTCTTATTACTGCTGCAGATGCCACCATAAAAATTGATGAAATTCTGTCCAAATCTACAGTCTTTGTTTAAATTTTAAAACAAGTGTCTTCTCCAGTTTGGCAGTAATTCTAGGCACAGCCAGAGGCAGAGTTGGCTCCTATACAGAAGATTTTTGTTTTTAGAGAGATCCAATCCTGGGCTAAATGGAATTTGAAAGGCAGCACCAATCTGTGGATACTTCTTCCTAGATCTACATAGCTGAAAGCACACCAAGGATGATCCAGGGATAGGGACTGGGGTTTCTAGCCTCAGGTTCACCCAACTCTAGATTCTTAGATCATATATTCAGTTTTGTGATATACATTTTGGCATGGAGTGTTAAACTAAACAGTATTCAATAAAAACTCTGATTCTGGTCTTTATTTGTCCTGTAAATGTGGTCAATCACTTGACCTCTCTAAGTTTCAACTTCTGCAAAAATAGGGATTATAGCACTAATTTATCGTATAGTAGTGACATGCAGTAAATGAGTTAAGTGCCTAGCACAAAATGAGTGCTGAATGTATGCAAACAAATTGATTTATTTTGGGGACCTGGGTTTGAGTTTCACTTTTGCCAATATGTACTCTTGGGCAATAATGTTTTATCCTCTAGGCCTCAATTTCCTCCTCTGCCAAATGAGATGATGAAGCTAGATTAGAAGTTCTCAAACTTTGTTTTAAGGAGCTGTCATATTCTACAAAAATGCCTCTAACGGTATGACTTGGGTCTCCTTTTAAAAATATATTTTAAAAACTTTAATAGAATAACATGCATCTATATGTGGGCTATACATCCATATGTATATGGATCCATATGGACATATGACATCCATATGTCAACTAAGTTGACAGAACCTAATAACCTAATAATCTGTAATATTGTACTTGGAACTTGTAAAATTAATTTATCTAGTGTCCATATTAACTACTGGGGATTTTTCATCAGGTTGCCTTTGAAATAAAGGATTTGATTGCTAAAACATTTTCAAGCCATGGAGCTAATGATCTCTGAGGATCCATCCAGTCTAAAATTCTAAATAATTGATTTTATTAAATTCATGTGAATAAAGACAAATACAAATGTTCCTTGGCATTCCCTTGATGCACTAGATGTCTTGGAGTACTGAAGGCATTTGAAAGTCAACATCCTCCACATCTCTCCCAGATGTAAAACAAATGTTCTTGCAGATTTCTTCGGATGGTTGTTTAGCTATTTAGTCAGAGAGAATATATGTGGAATGGCAATTAATGCAGCAACACCTTCACAATTAGAATATGAGATAAATGCGGATGGCAACACTTTTGCCTACATTTTAAAAAACAAAAATCTGATGATGTCACCATTCTTATGGAAACTTCACCCTGAGCTTTGGAGCCAGATTGATTTTTAAGAACGCTCTGGCCCAGGCTTTGTGGATGAGAGGGATTGTTGTCCTTTTCCATGCTGAAATTAGGGACAAACAGTAAAGATCAGTATCAACTCTATTTCAGCAAGGTTTACATGTACCCAGCCAGTTGCTTAACTAGTACAAAAGGAAAAAGAATTGTCATTGTTTTTTAGTGGAAATTCTTTAAGAATGAAGTTAGTCTTTCTCTTAGGGACTATTTTTGTAAATCAATCTGTAGTTGAGTCCCTATGGAAAACATATTTCATTTATAAACTTTTTTCTGTGTCTTTCTGTTGGGAGACAAATGTGATTGATTTTACAAGACTGACGGTTTGATCAGATTAGTTTATTGCATTAGCCCTTTAAGATCACTATGATTTATTTGTTTTCCATGAAGTATTTATTTAAGTATTTTATTGTTGCTTATCCTTGTATAAATTTTGAAGATTGAAGAAAGAACTGTGAGTATACAAGTCAACATTTAATTATGATATTGGGTGAAGGCTATATAAATTGTATGAGAAAGACTCCATTAATATTTACACTTAACCGGGCACACTATGGTCATTTTAAGGTAGTGAAGACTTAGGGGAAAACAAGATGAATTGTATTGTGTACTAACCTATATTTAACAAAGTAAAATTCATGGTGGGAGGGTATTGAGTCCCCCAATTTAAAAGCAATATGCATTTTTTTTCCTACTGCTTAGGTTTGCAGTTAAGTCAGCAAAGTCCTCCATTCACCTAAAAGGGAATAATTCTATAAAATATTCTGGTTCAAAGGTCAAGGAAATCAAATTTACTTTTAATCAGATACTCATTAAGATTAAGCTAATTACAGCATATATTGTGAAGGGCTTTTCCATATTGTCTTCAGAAGAAAAGATTAAACTGTTTAATATTTTTATTTCTCTGGGAAGAAAGCTCCCTTCCAAAATTTGGGTCTGACTTTTAAAAACATTTTAAGGATGCATCACATACAAACGTAGAAACTACATGTACTAAGCTTAAGCATTAAAAAGGCAGAAAGCAAGTCTGTCTTGTTCCTTGCTACCTTTTCTCTGCTTTGCATAGACCTCACACTCAGGATCCATAAATCCTTGTTGAATGAATGGTAGGCATTAGCTGAGAAGGGTAGCATTGCAGTAGAGCAGCTAAGGGCATGCAATTGGGAAACAGAGGAGCTCTGTAGAAATTCTCACTTTACGAGTACCAGTTCTGTAAGCACATGGCTTAACTTTTCTGAGCTCAGTTTCCTCATTTGTAAAATGAGGGTGATCGTGCTTGTTTCAGAAGGTTGCTGTGAGGATTAAATGAGATAACCCCAGTAAAGATGTTAGTCCATGTCTGGCAAGTGGCAAATGTTCAAAAAATGCTAGCTCTGAGTATTCTCAGCAAAGCACAGAAAGTTTTCTAGGTAATGGATTTATCTTTATTTTTTATGTTTTCTAGTTTCATAGTGTATTTTGTATTATAAAATTATAAAATATATTAGTCAAATTCTCCCATGTCAAACAGAATTCTCTCATTTTCAAAATTCTGCTGATGGTACACATCTGATCATATAATTATATGATGCTAATGTGTAGTTAAATGCCAAGTACTCCTAATTCCATAGTCTTTCAAGTTTTCCCAAGATGTGAAGATCATTTGAAACAGTTACACATTCAAACCAATAAATGTTTCCAAAGATATATTGAATAAACTATGATCAGAATATACAAACAAACTTATGAATCTAGAATGCACTCATCATGAAAGGCTCAGAGTTAATACAAGCATATAATTTGAGACTGCAGAGCTGTGGATACAATACTAGATATTCTCTGCCCTTGGTGTACAGTGAGTTCTGGAATAGAAGAGGAAAAGAACTGGAGATTCTAGACATGTTCCACTAGAAAATCAGGTAGAAGAAATGCTTCTGCAAAAGGTGCTAGAGGATTTTGACATTCTTTCCTGTTTTTTTTTTTTCTACATTAGACCATGCCAGGAAGTTTTCTCTGTGACTCATGTGAGATTACAATAGCCCCAGTTGTTGAGAAGACCTCCAACAATGACAGATAGAGCAACTGTGTCAGAATCTCCAATTAGAGCTATATAAGCCAGGCCGGGAAAAAGGA
This sequence comes from Gorilla gorilla gorilla, assembly GCF_029281585.2. Lineage (NCBI taxonomy): Eukaryota > Metazoa > Chordata > Mammalia > Primates > Hominidae > Gorilla > Gorilla gorilla. The sequence goes on along the minus strand of NC_073231.2, from coordinate 97,488,333 downwards.
TGAAGAGATTATTTTCATGACAAGTGACCTACTTGGGGTGACCATCCATCTCAGTTTTCTGAGGACCATCCTGGTTTTAACAACTAAAAGTTCTGCATTCCTAGAAACCCCTTATTGCCAGGAAAACAGGGGTAGTTGATCACTGCCCTCCACATGCTTCTACCTACATCTGCCTTTCACCATGACCACAGAATGTCTGGCCTGCTTCTTCCCAATCTGTGCTTCCTCATGGACTGATACTCTCTCACACACATGGATACATTGAGGCAGGGGAACACACACAGGATTCCAAGATGGAAGAAAGGCACTTATTTGGAATTTTCAGAAGGCAGACTCTTGCAGATTCAAAATATAGGTACGACCCTGGTCTGAACTGTGCCCCGTTTCTCTTTCATAGGGAGCATAATTCAGAAACAGATTTAAGAACTGAAGATGAACACCTATGTGTGTGTGCAGACACAGGCAACACTTCATCTAAAATACAATTTTACATCATAGATACACAATAATACATCATTGTACAAATGTGATACATAACGTACATTATTGTAAAAGTCTTACGATGTTCTAACCCTGAGCTCTGGCCCAATTTTCTGACTAAACATGTTACTTATTGCCACTTCAATAATTTAGTGACAAGGCCTTTGTCTTATTGGATGAAGTCTGTGCACAATTTCCTGGCAAAAAGGCCAGAGTTAGCTTGGAGATAGATCTTTGAACAAAAAACATCTGGAGAAATTGAAGAGTCTGGTGAGTAAACTAATTAGGCTGTTCTCAGATGTGGAGTCAAGGAACTAATGAATCAGATTTCTTAGTTGCACAATGATCAGACCCCATCCTGTGAATGGGGTTAGGTAGACGTTGGCCCTGCTGGTAACAAACTGGACCCCATTTCAGTTTCACACCATTCTTTCTTGAGGTTGTCTTCATTCTCATATGCTTGCAATTTTATTACATGTAATACCACTCAGGAGTGTTAATGGACTCTCATTACTAGAACCACATTTTAGAGATATGATTTAACATTTAGCACTGAGCAGAAGAAATTTGATAAGGTAGCCAAGAATTATTCAGTCAATCAGTTATGCCTAAATAGTGTTCAGTATAAAGCTCTAAATTACATACAATGCATACCAATCATTTCCAGTAAGCTTTCTACAATTATATAATGATTTTGGTGCAAAGTTACCCACTTTCATATAGTGGAAACTTCTTGAAGAATATACACATCTATAGATGTTACACTCTTTAGTGGTGGTGTTTCTCAGAAAGTGGAGAATTTATTCAAGATGACAGGACTCCAGGACTTTTCTGACTCAAATGCCAGGGGTATAAAACTCCTTTGGAAAGAAAATTGTTAGCTACCATGCAATATTCATTTTGTACTTTCCAAAATGCTGAAAAACCTGTGTAACACCCAAGAAGCACAGGAAGTAACAGGAGGCAAATTTTGCAAAGCAAAAAGACCACATATAAAATAGACCATGGGATAATCATTCACTTGTTTATTAATTTTATACCTCTATTAAATGCTTGGTACAGTACAAGACACCAGGAAGACTGGGGTTTTTTTTTGTTCTAAAAATCTTATGTTCTAGTAGAGGAGATGAAATTTTTTTAATAATAAATGATAAAAAGCATGACTTAATTACTATAAGAAAACAGATCAGAGAAAGATTTTCTTCTTCCTCCCTTTCTCTCTTCCTTCCTTTCTCTCCTCTTGCTTCTTTACTTCACTTTCTTCCGCCTTTCCTTTCTTTTTTACCCTGTTCAGAGTTTCATGGAAGGTTTCTAAAAAGAGCTTCAGTTTTGTGATCATAAAATAATGTTTACATATGTTAAAACATTCACGGTAAAAAAGACATACAGTAAAAATCAGCCTTGAGTTTCTTTTCCTAGAAGCACCCCTTTTGCTAGTTTCTTGTGCATCCCTTTAGATATTCAGTGCATGTGCAAATATTTGTAAACATTCCTTCTTTTTCTTTTTACATAAATGGAAGTATCACAAATACACTGTTTTGCCCTTGCTTTTTAAAAAAGTTAATATATTTTAAGACTTTTAAGTATATTTAATTAATGTAATTTTAGTACAGGAAAATTAGTCTTTTGCCATATGTGCTGTAAATATTTTCTCAGTTTATCATCTGTCTTTTGACTTTGTTTAGGTATTTTTACCATGCAGAATTTAAAATATTGTATTTGGTCACGTTTATCACTTTTTTTTATGACTTTTGTTTTTTGTCTTTTTTTTTTTTTTTTTTTTTTTTTTGGTAAGCCTGTCTCAAATCAGAGATGAAAAATAAACCCTTCCATGTGTTCTTCAAATGCTTTTATGGTCTTAACTATTTTTTGCGGTTAAATCTTTTCTCCATCTAGAATCTATTTTGGGGTAAGACTTCATTTTAATCCAATGGCTAGCTGCTGAACCCCAAACCAATTTTGAAATAATTGATCTCTCTTTTGCCCTCTGATATGAAATGCCAAGAATGTCAGTTTCAGAACTTTTAGAGAAGGAAATAAAAAAATCCCCAGGTGGTAGGAAAAATGTGAGACAAGGAAGTCTATACCAGTCTTCTGACTTCTTATGTCCACTGTTTTATCTCAACATTTTCTGAAAAATCTCCTCTGAAATTAGAAACCCCTCTCACCACTACTACCACCACAGTACTTACTCAGTCTTCACTGGGTATCTATCTGACATAGTGTAAGTATTTTACAGGTATCACACTCAATCGTCACATCAGCTGGGTAATGTAACTGTCTCCAATTTTAAGGCGAGGAACCTGGGGGAGTGAGGCTAAGTAAATTTCCTAAGACCACAAATCTGGTAGATATTGCAGCATGAGCCTGAACTAATTAGGCTGTTTGATATTAGGTCCTGTGTTTTTAAACCCTGAGTTGCACCGTATCTCAATAGCCCCACTTGAACAAAAACCCAGGTTTCCTCTGAAAATATTCACTTCCATTATGTCCTTCTAAGTGATAGTTTATTATTTCCCAATACAGCAGGTAAAGAAAGATGGAATTCAAAACTGGAGGCTGAGAAACAACTTTGAAGGCTGTTCCAGAAGTTCAGGGAGACATGTGAAATGTCTGAATTAGTCTAATTAGAATGGAGAGGACAGGATAAGTTTCTGAAATATAGAGGAGATCTAATAATCCAGATTTAATGGTTGAATGGTTACAGAAGGGAGAAAGAGAGTTCAAGGATGACTCTTACATTTTTAATTTGGGGACTGACCAGCTAAATGATGTTTGCCATTAATTGAGAGATAATTTAGAAGGATAAACTGGATTTGAAGGACAGAATAAGATGAGTTTAGTTCTTGACTGAAAATACTAAGCTGTTGTATTACAGGCAGTCTATGTGACTCTGAAACCCAGAGATTCAGAAAGGAGAATTAAATTTGGGAAATGGTTAGTGCATGGGTCTAAGTTTAAATTTTGGAAGTGAGTGAGATCACCTGGAAAAAGAATAAAGCTTGAGAAGAACTTCGGGACACTTCAGAACTTTGGTGAACATCAGCATTCAAAATGTGGATGGCATGGAATACTACACAGCCATAAAAAGCAAAATCACATCTTTTACAGCAACATGGATATAGCTGGAGGCCGTTATCCAAAACAAACTAAGCAGGAAAAGAAAACCAAATACTGCATGCTTTCACTTATAAGAGAGCTAAACATCAGCTAAGCATGGACATAAAGATGGCAACAATAGACACTGGGGGCTACTGTGGCAGGAGGGAGAAGGCAAGGGTTGAAAACTAACTATTGGGTACTATGCTTACTACCTTCACGACAGGATCAATTGTACCCTACAACTCATCATTATACAATATACCTAGGTATATTGCACATATACCCCCTGAACCTAAAATACAAATTGACCAAAAATATAGGTAGCTCATTTCAAAAGGGATAGAGAAAAAAATGGAAGAAACTAGAGAGTCTAGTGTCAACAAATAAAGTGACCAATAGAATAAAATGTAACTAAAATCAGCGATATCAACAGACAAACACTATTTAGATTGCAATGATGAGGTCATTGATGATTTTAATAAGAATACCTTCAATAGAGTGGAATACAGATGTACAGATGTAGTCATTAAACTCCGAAGAAGAGGTTATGTTGAGGTGACCATCCAGCTTACTATTCTATGTAGTCTGGGAGAGAAACAATTGAATGGTAACTTGAAGAGAATGTGAAGTTTGGAGTTTCGTTTTTTTGTTGTTGTTGTTAATATGAAAGACTAGAGAATGTTTATTGGCTGAAAGGAGAGGAACTAGCATAGAGATGAATGAAAGACAATTTGTTTTCATGATACACAAACAAAGAGCTCAAAGACACAAGTAGTATGAGGAGGATGGCTTCATCTTTTAAAGATGAAGGAAAAGATTTTTTGATGGATGCAAGGTAGGCAGATTTGTATATAGGGGAATTGGCAAAGTGAGGGAGATTTGAAGAACTTTCTCTTAATGACCTTGATTTTTGTCATGTAATAGATAAACTTATTTACTGAGAATGAAGGAGCTGGAATGGTGTCAGATGCTTGAGAAGAGCAGTAAAAACTTGTTGATGCTGATAAGGGCAATAAAAATGTTGGAATGATATATTTCTAAGAATATATAAAAATCATTTATTGGCAGTTCTGAGTACCTAGCTGACAACAGAGACTGATTTTTTTATCATGCCAATTCATAGTGTTATTGTTTTTTTCTTGGTATAGAAGAGAAGGCAGAGTTTGACAATATCGATTTTGTGTTGTTTTGAGAAGCTAAAGATGTAAGGAAATTTAGCATATCTGCAAGATAATGAAGATGATAAACATTTTAGTTCAGGGTACAGAAGGAAAGTGATGAGCAACGGGGCTAATAAGCTGGAAGACAGTAAAAAAAATGATGTCTCTATGAGATGGAAGAGTGATGTAGTAGGAGTTTGAGGGTAAGGGTTACCGTCAGAAAGTGAGGAGGAGTAATTCTTAATGATAACTGAATTGAGAATTTGGTAATGGTTATAGGTGAATTTCAGTGGATTGGAGATGAGGATCACTTGATAAGAAAGGTTCAGGGATTTGAAGGCAAGTTTAAAGGGTAGGTTATTAAAAGAAACTGACTTTTCATAGATTACCATAGTAAAGGAGGAAGATTCTGAGTCAGAGGACTGACAGTGTCCAGGAGGTCAATAATGAGGATATAGCCTAATGGCATGAGTACTGAAGGTGATGGACATCTTTGCCTGCAAATAGAGGTGTAATTAAATGATAAGGAGAGAATCTTCAAGATAAATTGTTTAATGAAATAAGCATTTCACTGGAGAAAGTTATGCAGATATAGATAGAATTAGATACATAGTGTGAGGACCATTGCCATTTTAACAAAAATATTTGAGCTTATGTTGATGTTTTCCATCAACATTGATAATTCATTAACCCTTTTGACACTCCCTCCCAAATAAGACAAGGGTTTGAGTATGTTTGTACTTCTTCCTTGTTGCTCACCACCAGATTGTTAATTTTTTTGTTACACTGTGGCACTATTTTTTATGTATCCTTTCTTTGTGTAGTGGTTTTAAAATATGTCAGTCTAATTCCTTTCCTCTTAAATTTGGCCTGGTCTATAGCGACTTGCTTCTGGTGAATAGGAGCTGGTGGAAGCTATGCTGTATGACTTCTGAGGCCAAATCACAAAAGAGATACAGCTTTCACCTGGTTTTCTTTTTCTTGGGATAGTTGCTCTTGGAACCTAGTTGCCGTCCTGAAAGGAAGCCCAGGCCACATAGAGAGGCTACATGAGTTGTTCCAGTCAACAGTCCCAATTTTTAGGCAGTATCAAGTCTCAAAGATGAGTGAGGAAGCCATGGAGATGACTCTACCTCTAGCCATCACTTGACTGCAATCACATTAGCAACCCCAACTGAAAACCATCTAGTTGAGCTGAGTCAATTCCATAACTTTTATAGATAATAAAAATAAGTGATAATTTTACATAACTAAGTTTGGGGTGGTTTTTCTGCAGCTATGATCAGAACACGCAACAATTGAGTTAATTCTCACAGTTCTATTATCAATGTGTTTAGATGTAACCATGTATTTTATTGATTTATTTGTATTAATCCATCTCATGTTATCCATTTCTTTGTGTTCTTTTCTCATTCTGCTGAAATATTTATTAAAGGTTTTTTCCTCTCAGAATAAACTCTGTGTCCTTGCATGTCTAAAAAGCATTTGAATGGTAGTTTGACTTTTAATAACATCCTAGGCTTAAAATTATTTTCTTATTTTTCTGACATGCAGTTTTACAGATGAGAGTTCTGATTCCAGAGTCATTTTCACTCCAGGATGGTTGATGTTTCCTATGTATATATTTTTAAGCTGTGGCTTTTGGAAATTTCACCTGATATTCCCTCTGCTTGGCATGCTCTTCTCCCAGATCTTTTCATGGCTAGCATTTGCCTGCCGTTCAGCTCTCACAGCAAATGCCAGTTCCTCAGACGTACCTTCACTGATATCCCAGTATAAAGTAGCTCCACATGGTCATTATTTATTATTACCTATACTTCTTTCTTCAGAGAATTTATTTCTTTTTAACTTTTATTTGTTAATCAATATATTTTATCTCTGATCTTTACAATGTAAGATCCACAGAGGGAGAATTTGGTCTGTCCTGTTCATGGCAGTCCCTAATCCCTAGAATGGAGCCAGGCATATAGTAAATATTACATGAAATCTTTGAAAAAGGATGAGTGAATGAATGTATTTGCTTGTATTTCATTTTACTAGATATCCAGCATGATTTTCAATGTGGATATCTTTCTCAGGTCATTCTTCTAAAAACTATCTTTTGATTATTTATTTTCTCATTCCTCTTCTCTCCTAGTATATGAATATTAGATACACTGGAACTCTTCTCCATATCTCTGAAATGTTTTTATTTTTTATTTCTTTTACTTTTGAGTTTACATTCTTTGGTAATATCCTTTCACTTACTCAGCCCTTCTATTTTTTTTTTTTAAATTTTGCCTAACATGCTTTATTTCCAAGAATCCTTTATTTTTTATTGCTATTTTATTGCATCTCGTTGGTTTTCTTTTGTAGATTCAGAGTCTTTTTTTAATCACTCTGAAATTATTAAAAATAATTTAAGCTTTATTCCCTTTTCTGTATATCTCTGTTTCCCCCAATTGTTCATCTTTTGCATTCTTTTTTATTTTATTTGTGTTTCTTGAATGTCTGGTGATCTTCGTTTCCTGTGAAATGATAGGTGAAAGAATACATTGGTGAGTGTAATTTTCTGGGTTGTATTTTCTCTGAAGCTGCATCACTGTCTCCCAAGCAGTTCTCTCCCTTGAGTGAATCCTTGGCACAGTCCTGCTCCTGAGATTTAAGTTGCTAAGAAGTTTTGTTGGGACAAATGGGTTCTACTCAGTAGAATTTTCTGTGACTTGTGTTATTGTTTTATTCTGCTGAGCATATGTAATTCCATCTACTTTCCTCATATAACTCAAATTTATTTTGTCTGCTAATGGCACTCAATAATCTATATCAATAGATATAAGTGTATAGATGCAGATATGGATTTGCAGTGAAATGACTATTAACATTTTAACAAACATATTCACACAACATTGATAATGTATTAACTCCTATAACTTTCGTCCCAAATAAGACAAAAGTTTGAGAATACTTATTTTTTTAGCACCGCCATAAATTCTACTTGTAAATATATTTCCTGTCATTTCAGTGAGAATGCTAGTGTAAGGAAAACATGCGCAAGTCAACCATCTTTATGTAGACACTACAGCTTCCAGACTCACACGTATATTTTCAATTCACTCGGCACACATCTGTCCTAAACTTAATTCAATCTGGTTTGTGCCCCCAGCAGTCTACCGAGACTGCTCTCCCTACTGCCCCATTGACTGATTAATCTTCAAAACCTGTGTCAATTTGTTATTCTCCAATTGATGTTCAACACTATTGATCCCTTCCTACTTTTAAGATTCTTCTTTCTCGAAGATTTTGTGGCACTATTTTGTTTTGATTTTTTTTCCTAGCCATTTTTTTTTCTATTTTACTGACTTCTCCTAGAAATTACTTAATTCTTTGATGCTACCATGGAATAAGTGGAAATTCCTCTGCTGATGAGTCATTGAACCTATTTAACTCTATTCACTGATCTGCAAATCCTGCCCTGTTCAAGATGGTCACTTTACCATCCCCTAAGCTTACCATGCTTATTTCAGACTCCGAGCATTGGCTTATATTATGCATCCTACATAAACTGCCTGCCACTTTGACTATATTTTCTAATCTTATCCATCCTTATTAAAGGTGCACAGGTCTCCATCTTCTATGAAGCATTCCATGTCAAGCCCAAAGCAGTTTCTTCTTTGAATGGTTATTGTTTGTCTACCATGAACTTCCACTTATCATTAATTCCCTCTAAATTTATATTCCATTTCTGTGGTTAATTTCTGCAAGAGTAGAGCCTGTGTCTTTTTTTTTTTTTTTTTTTTCAGATGGAGTTTCACTCTTGTCGCCCAGGCTGGAGTGGAAAGTGGTGTGATTTCAGCACACTGCAACCTCCACCTCCTGGGTTCAAGTGATTCTTCTGCCTCAGCCTCCCAAGTAGCTGGGATTATAGGCGCGTGCCACCACGCCTGGCTAATTTTTTTGTATTTTTAGTAGAGATGGGGTTTCAACATGTTGGCCAAGATGTTCTGGATCTCCTGACCTCGTAATCCACTGGCCTTGGCCTCCCAAAGTGCTGGGACTACAGGCGCAAGCCACCGCTCCTGGCCTGTGTCTTACATTTTTTAAATTTCCTCTCCCTCTATACATATTCCAGTAATGTGAACATAGAAAGCATTAACATTTCCATTGAATTAATAAACAAAAAGCTAAGTGATCTATAACTAGTACTGATTCTTCTTTTAGCTAGGGCAAAAGAGATAAAAAATTGGGAGTTAAGCATTAGATCTGCCTTCGAACAGCTACAGGTGAAAAGTGTAATAGCATTTTAATAATGACTTAATAGGGAAAGCACACTAGCCTGCTTAACAGAGTTTCAAACAACATCTGGGTGTTTTTGTTTTTTGGTTTTTGTTTTTAGGTTCTCATTTTACTATGGAGCATTGGAATATCAAAAAATCCTTCTGCTTATTTGGCACAGCTGGTTCCAGGAGAGATGCCTATGACCTACAACTTAATGAAGATTTCATAGCTTCATAAAATTGTATAGAAAAGGAAGACACCTGTTAAGTCAGCTACCTCAGATAAGAATGTTTCCATGCTTGCTCTCCAGGAGATAAGCTGCTATGAGAACTCATTGATTCTGAGTGTAATGTTTCAAATAATTATGATTTTAAAAGAAACTTATTTTTAAAAAAATTTGGGCTTCTCAGCTCATGAGACAAATTTTTTGCAAAATAACTAATTTATCTGTTTTATCTATTTTCCAAAATACAGCTTGCTGGAATTTAAGAATCTTAAAAGTGTGTGTAGATAATCAAGATAGATATTAAGTAAAGGAAAATTCATGTAGTATCTAGAAAATATCTTTGTAAGAAACAAAATTATATTGTCATGGAACTTAACTCCCTGATTTTTCAAGCTTTCTGAGATTCTATGATCTAGGTATCAGAAAAGTTTGGTTGACTATCTGGAAATCTGGACACATATGGTTAAATATGCCCAGTTGACTTTATGCACTGAGGGTTTTAAGGAATTTCCATAGAAGTAGGAATTTTCCAAACAACTTTTTGAACTTAATAATTTTTCCATATTTATTCTGTAGAATTGTTTTAAAAAGAAATTGTTTTCAATGAAAGAACATTTAAGTCAGTCTTCATGGTGTTCTCACAATGGTATTTGTTCTTGTTTACGTTCTTGAAATCTACCTAAACGTTCATTGCCAAGAGTAAATAATTTAGAGAGATTATCACAAATTCTTTGAGGTAATATCTTTTTCTTTCTACAATTATAACAACTGAGAAAAATGTCATTCACTAGCAAGGTGATATTACAGTGACTTACAGTGAGATATCATGATGCCAGTATTTGTTGCTGCCTCAGTTCTTTGCAATGAAATAAATGTAACTCCAACTGCCTTGAAGCTGACCTTTTTGAAGCTTAGCTAACAATATTAATATTAAAACCCCATTTTCATCTTGTGTTATAAGGGAATAAAGCATTCAATATTTGCTTTGTTGTCTGAAAAATTCAGGTAAGGCTTTAAGCAGTAAAATTCACTTCAGTAATTTTCTCTAGATTTTTCAAAGTATTTCAAATATTCATGGCTTTCATTCAGCAGAAAACACTAAACAAAATTTAAATTTTTTTTTTTTTTTTGCATGATTTACTGCCATCAGTGTAAACAACAGCCTGTGTAATCACAGTGTTCATCATCTAAAACGAATGGGCAAAGTATGCCCCGGGGCCAAATCTGGCTCACTGCCTGCTTTTGTCAATAAAGTTTTATTGGAACACAGCCAAGACTATTCATTTACATTTGCCTGTGGCTGCTTACACAGACAATTTTTCTTGCTATCCCAGAAAAGTTGAGTAGTTGTGACAGAGGCTGTATGCCCCCTTAAATCTTAAAATATTTACTATGTGGATGTTTATAGGAAAAATTTGCTAAGCTCTGACCTAAAGCATGGTTCTCTTTTTATTGTTCTGTGAGATACTAGATAGTCCCTGGAAGTCAGTTTTGGTAATTTCCTTTAGTATACCCCATTTACAATCCAAAATAAAATGCTTCTGAATACCTCTTATTTACTTCCTAAATATGTACCTTATAACAGCTTTTTGAACTTTTTTACTTCTGTCAATTTCCACTACCAGAATTCTAGTCAAACCTTCACCATCTTCAGTTACTGTGTTATTGTAATACACTTTTCACTGATTTTCCAGCAGCCAATCTTGCCCCATGAAAATTCATTCTTCATACTGAAAGGTGATATTTTAAAAGTACAGGCTTCATTATCTTGCTCCCTTTCAAAGCGCTCTTCAGTAGCTTCCCTGTATTTGCTGGGACACAAATGGAACCCATAGACCCTGCATCTATCAGTCATATAAACTCTGTATAACCCCAGCCTACTTCTCCAGCTCATCTCATTACTCTTCTTACGTCGTGATCTTTCTTTTTTTTTTTGTTTTTGTTTTTGTTTTTGTTTTTTTGGGACAGAGTCTTGCTCTGTCGCCCAGGCTGGAGTGCAGTGGCGTGATCTCGGCTCACTGCAAGCTCCGCCTCCCAGGTTCACGCCATTCTCCTGCCTCAGCCTCCCAAGTAGCTGGGACTACAGGCGCCTGCCACCATGCCCAGCTAATTTTTTTTTTTGTATTTTTAGTAGAGACTGGATTTCACCATGTTAGCCAGGATGGTCTCGATCTCCTGACCTCATGATCTGCCCACCTCAGCCTCCCAAAGTGCTGGGATTACAGGCGTAAGCTACTGCGCCCGGCCGTGATCTTTCTTTCATTTCCTCATGTTCCTCCCACCTCAGGGCCTTTGCACAAGCTATATTCTCTGTATGAAATATTTTTGTGCCCTCCATCTACACCCCATCTTCTAAAATATTAGTTTTCAAACATCTAGACATCCTTCAAATCTCAGATAAAGCTCTCTTTCCCAAGGAAGCCTTTTTAATATATATTTAAAACTTTTACAGAACCCAGTTTTTTCTTATTTATCACAATATTAAATTTTTGCATAAAATTTACATTAGAATGTGCATCCTTCTATAGGCTCTAAAGTTCAGGAGGGCAAGCACCAAGTTTGTTTTTCTCATTGTTTTATCTTCAGCAATCAGCAGGGAGTAGGGCCCTAATAAATATCTGCTGACTGAATTTAGGTTCTAGCAGTGCCTTCTGCAGTTGTTTTGATTCCTTGCCCCTCATGAGCAAGCATTTTGATTTGCCTGAATCCTTGCCATAGACTGTGTTTTCTATCTTGCCAAGGCTTTTAGAAACTGGCATTTAAATTTGAACTACTGTATCCGTATCTAAAGAAAGCATAGAGACGTTAATGATTACGTGAGAGGCACTTTTGTGAGGAAAATCCACAAATATTAGCAAATATATGACTTCTGTGGGAATTACCTACAGAACATTTTTATTTACAAGTTCTCTGGTGATTTCTCTATTGTTGAGTATTTTGGGTATGAGGCATCCAGTTGTCCTGTGCTGCTTTAGTATTATGCCATGTATCACCTTTTGCCTGCCTAACCCAAAGGGCAATGTAGAAATATCTATGTCTTTTCATAATGTCTCTAAAAGAGAGAAGCCCACCCACAGGCTTTCTTCCAAAGGCATGCATTTCTGAGAAGACACAATAATCCTGAGGGTGTTACACATGTGTTTCTACAGCAAATGAGGGAGTCCAAACATGTGTCTTCATAGTCCCTTGATAAATAGGACAAAGAACACAGGTTTTCTGTCATGCTCTCATCTCACTGTGGAAGCTGAAAAATTAGAATAATGAAGCTTAGAAGGAATCTGAAGAGGTCATTTAATCGATCTTTCTACCTTGAGGCATTTGTACTTAAACCAATAGTAAAAATATGTATGGAATTATCGGGCTGAGGCCAGAAAGAGTAAGAGAAACTGTGCTCTGGGCAAATAAAATATTTTTCCAAAACTAAAACATTCTCTTTTCATTTTGTCCACATTGATGGTATCTCCAGATATATTTGTAAGCAGAATCATCTAGAAACAATTTTTAATGCAAATATCCATTGTACCTACAAAAATTGACTGAAACTATCTGAGACAGAGAAAGGAAGGAGCCTGCTCCATTTTCAAACTTTTCTCAATTCTATATTGAGGATTTTACACTGTCCTTCGATAATCCATCTTAGAGAATATCCCCCTAAAGCTACAGTGTTCTTCCTTATGTCTAACATAATCTCTCTGGTTATCATTTAATCCCATCCTTCTACTTTCAGCAGAGAGGAGAGCAGCTGGCAACATACTCTATCCTAATAATCTTTCACATAATTACAGATGGTCAGTTACCAACCCTTAGCTTTTCTTATCTACATGAAATCAGCTCAGCATTTTTTTTAACCTTTCCCCAGAGGGCATTTGTTCTTTGATATTTTTACACGTTTGTCTGTTATAGATGTCCTTAGTATCTTTTTATTTTTCTTGGTGTTCCTTTTTGCTCAATATTCAACGTTATGGGAAACAAACCTCATGCACACTGGAAAAACTGAGCCTGAAAGTTTTAAATGGCAGATACTAGGTATAAAAAGCCTATTTTAGGCATACCCGGTCTAAAGGTCAACCTAACTGCATTGATAACAAAGGCAGAACCCAAAGAGAATTTAGCCTTGCTTTGAAAAGGGACTACTGGTTTGTTTAAAACCTAATGCACTGCAATTTTTCTCAGTACTAATAGTGACAGTGAAAACATTCAGAGAGTGATTGTCACCCTTTCTTTTAAGAGCTCTGGCAAAGACAAAAATGTGAATCTTGAGAGAAGGAGAGAAATATGGAAAATAAAAGATTATTTTAAATTTGAGAGGCTTGAGCAGAGTTTATGAGAAAAAGACAGGTAGAGAATAAGAAATGAAGAGAAAGTGGGCAACTGCTGAAGTGAACTCCTAATAAGGGATGGGGGAAGAGGGGAGAGGTGCAAAGGTGGAGTTTCACTAGCGAAGGCGTCTTTTTAATAAGCAAAATTCTACTATGTCACGATGACTATATAACACTATATTATTTTGCATTTTATTCTCTGATTTTATAAGCAATTCATTTAGACTGCTAATTTCCTAGCAATCTGTTGGGGGAAAAAAAACCACAGCTCTTTTTTTCATCTTGAAGCAATTATTTACTACATTTTTAAGACAATGTATTTTAGATAATATCTGGACTAAGTAACAGACTCTTTTTCCTTATTGAATTCCTTGGTTAGCTTAGGCTTTAAGCTATTTTTTATTTTATTTTTGAATGTTTTTTAACTGTTCCATACTTAAATCATTGTATTATTTTAATTGTATTATCACTTTAAATATGTAAATGGTCTAATTAGCTTACAATTGTAATTTTCCCTTTCTGAGCATTTATAGTTTTCTTCATGATTTGTCTTTTTACAATTTCTATTTCTTTGCAATTCACATCTTTCTTTAAAACAATCAGGTGTCCCATGAATATAACAAAATACACCAACAATCCCAGAACCCGCCCCCCCAATTTTTAGATCCCCCGAAATGCAACCTGCTATGTGAACAACAGCTTGTGGTGGCCTCTTCCCTCAGGGGTTCTCTTTTATGGGTGATATCAAAGCAAAGGATGTGATTTGGAGTCAACTGAAAGCAAATCCATTTTCTTAATCTGGATTTTAATTAGTCAAATGGGACATGTTAATATTTTTCACTTGAGGTTCCAGGAGAAGGGACCAAAACACTGAGGAACTTAGCATAGAATCTCATTGGGAATCTCTAACTTCTCTAAAATGTGGGGTAGCACACCCTTTTATTTATTTATTTTTCAACAAAAGTATTAGAAAAGAAAGAAAATAATTGTGAGGCTAAATGTTACCCAAGAATATAGTAGCATATGTGCCACAAAGCTGCTAAAGGCTGAAGTACCAGGCTTAACAGCATTTCTCTGCAGCACAGTTGCTTATCAATGAAGCGTGTATGCAGTCTAATTAACATAATTGGAACTACTATAATTATGCTATCATTTTGTTTACTTTAGCACATTCTGTTGAGGTATATGGGTAGCAATATTTGCTATTGAAATATTGCCCCCTTGCTGCATGCTGGTTGTTTAATCATCCTGTTTATTCTACCTTCCTTGCGGTGCTGCCCTGCTACTCAAAGGTGAGTAAAGTGTTAAGTCCTTGTAGCCAGGAAAGCAGAAGAAGAAAAAAACAATTAAACTAATCAGGAGCTCACAGCCACAAAGCTCCAAGAGTGGGCAGTTTTGCAAAAGCACAATGGGAAAATAATACTTCCCAGTTCAGAGCATTCGATCTAATAAAATGATGAAGGAAATTGATTTCAAACAGAATGCATTCATCATATGTGGTTTGCCCCTGTGTTTTAAGCAATTGAAACAAGTTATATCCTATTTTGGAAAACTGAGAATAAAGTCATAAATGCTTCATAGAGCTTGTTCTAAGATATTCATTACTAAAATGGGACCAAAAGATTTTATTTGCTCTGACCTTTTAAGTGAGACTACAGTGAGGATGAGAGAGCTAGCTTCTCCTAGCTCTTGCATTTAGAGGCACTAAAGATTTTATTTTTCCTGATGTCTCAGCAGAACCAGGCAGGAGATCAGAACTTCACAGGGCATCAGGTCCTTGTATGACTGATCCTTTCCAGAATCTTCAAAGAGAGACAGAGAGCAGAAGGCTTGATTTTCAGAATCAGCTTACATGCCGGTTCTGTGGCACAGAAGAGGTTACACAGGTGTTTTGGGCCTTTGAAGCTTTCTTTTTTCTCATGTTGTTTCCAAAGAGAAGGTATGGGCTAAAGCATTCCCGATGGTTCCTACCAGAGGCGTCAAGCCAAGGCAAGCAGATGTCAGTGTCACATTCACAGCCAATGAGTGTAATATCTGGGTTTTCATAACTACTCTTCTAAAGAACATAAACAGAACACAGTATAAAGATCAATAAAACAGGGGGAGATATGCTCAATGCCCTCTCATCCCACTGAGTTCTCCAAATGACTCCACATCCTCCTGCCTACATTTCCTGAGCTCCCTGTTAGACACCAAAAGTCACTGAAAGAGCTGTTACTGTGTATGCTCCACCTTAAAGGTACATCACATATTCTTCATCGAGTTTCAATATATAGATCTTAATCATCTACCAGATGTTTTTATTTACTAGTTGTTATTTAAAATAGCTTGTAGGGTTCCTTTTTTATTTCATTCTGATCTCATTCCATTTGGAAGTCTTTAAATGCATGCAACACATGTATTCCTGAAGCAGAGATTCAGCAGCAATAATCAGGGTTGTAAAAATGGTTTGTGAAATCTACACATAACTTGCATGAACAAGTTGAACCCTATTTCACACAAATCTTGAGGAATGAATAATGTGAGAACATTTTAATGGAGGATAAGCACAGTGGATGCTGTCAGTGTCTGGCAAGATCCCCTTTTCCTGACTAGTGTATCTACCCCACAGCTTCTGTGAATGTTGCTGGTTAATAGCCTATAGTTGCCTCCTTCTCTGGAGAATTTCCCTAGGCTGAACTAAGTGTTCTCCATGAAGGTTACACACACATATGCACACACACACACACACACACAAACACACCCCAGGGCAGCCCAAATTCCAGTAATTGAGCAGCATGGGAGTATAAAGGGTCAGTACCCCTGACAATGGCAAGTCATGCTCCCAAAGCTCCCTGTAGGATTGGCCTAAAGCTGGACACCAATTGAGATGACATTCAGGTTTAAATACATCTTTCCCCTGACCTATCCTCCCTCCCTCACTGTCTTTCTCTTAAGAATATTCCCTGATGTATCCAAATTCTTGCTCTTCTACTTGGTAACCCAACCTAAGACAGTGGGGATATCTAAACAATTTGCACCATTAGCACTGAAGTTATAAATCAATCAAAACATGGTGTTTACTCTGAAGAGGGAACAGAGGTGGCAAAGCATAATACATATACAGAGTCTGGCACTGAGCAGCAATTATATTATTTCTTTTAAAATAGAGGAATAAAGAAACAAAAATTAGTCAAAGACTGTTATGGTTATGTTGAGAGGCAATAACATCCAACATTAAGAACTCAGGCTCTGCAGCAGACATCTGAATTCAAATATAGGTGCCTCCATTGTCTGGTGGGCTGTCCTTGAATAAGTCCCTGAACTTCTTTGTTCCTTAGTTTTCTCATTCAAATATTGAGGATAATAACAGAACCTACTTCACAGAGTTGTTATGAGTATTAAATGAGTTAAAAATGTAAATTTTGGCATAGTGTATAGTACAAAGTAAGTACTCAACAAATGAAGTTTTTACAATATCATACACATCCAGAAAAGTCCTTATCAACAACCATTGTAAGT
The DNA here is from genome assembly GCF_029281585.2 of Gorilla gorilla gorilla. Classification (NCBI taxonomy): domain Eukaryota; kingdom Metazoa; phylum Chordata; class Mammalia; order Primates; family Hominidae; genus Gorilla; species Gorilla gorilla. The sequence continues at coordinate 97,471,291 of NC_073231.2, read as the reverse complement.
GTTGCATGTGGCACATTCCAAAGGCTCCAAAATGACAAAGTACTCTTCTCTGCTCTGAATCTTCAGGAAGCTGGCTGAGATTTGATATAATGGGTCCAGAAAGCCGCTCCAGGCTTCACAGGACACAGCAAAGTTTTATGCACTTACTTGACAAACATTCTGTATCAGGAACTGTTCTGGACATTGCACATGCAATGATGACCCAACTAGGTCCCTGCATTCATGAAACTCACATTTTAATAGTGGAGAAAAGGAATAAACAAACGAAAGTGGGATTGCCTCAGATAGTGAAGAGCTATGAAATTAGACAGTAATGATCTGGAGCAATGTTGTCCAACAGAACTTTCTGCATGATGGAAACGCTGTATCTGCACTGCCTTGGTGGCCACTAGCTATGTGTAGCTACTAAACACTTGAAATGTGGCTAATGTGACAGAACTAATTTCTAATTTTATTAAATTTAAAATTAAATTTAAGTAGCTTATGTACATTTGGATTTGCAGAAAGGCAAGTGGGAATGCAGAAGCAGACCTCCCTTGTGAGACCATTGGAGTTATGACAAAAGTGGCACTATTCGGAGAACACTTCTGAGTGAGGAATAGATGGATTTTTCAATAAATGGTATTGGGTCACTTGGATGTAAAAATGAAAATACAAACTTGAACTTGGCCCCTACCTCATCACACAAATAAACCAATTCTAGAGACTGTGTATGTGAATGTTAAAAGCAGAACAATAAAACTTCTAGAAGATAACATAGGAGGATGTCTTTGCCACTTTGGCATTTGTAAAGATTTTATTAACAGGACTTACAGATCACTAGCTATAAAGAAAACAATTGATAAACTGAAGTTCATTAAAATTAAAAAAGACCCATTCATTAAGATTCCATTATGAAAATTTTTAAAATACAACCCATAGAATGTGAGAAGATATCTACATTACATATAATTGATAAAGCACTTGCATCCAGGATATATAAAGAAAACCTACAATCATATCAAAAATACTTTAATAGAAAAAAATGGGCAAGACTTAAGCAAGCACTTCACAAAAGGGGATATCCAATTAAGTGAATAAACGTGAAAAAATGCTCAATTTCATTCGTAGTCAAGGAAATGCAAATAAAAATGCAACATGAACTACCACTTACACATCCATCAGAATGGCTGAAATTAAGAAGACTGATGATTGTATTGGTGAGTATATGGAGTATTTAGACCCATCTATAAGGCTGTAGGAACTGTCAATTAGTATAATCAGTTTTAGAAACCATCTGCAGACTCTACCCCAATTCCACTCCCGAGAATACACCTAAGAGAAATGCTTACAAATATGCTCCAAATATGTATACAGTAACACTCACAGCAGCACTAATTACAACAGCCCCAAACAGAAAACAATGAAAATGTTCAGAAACAGAAGAATAAATCATGGTGGATTCATCCTGTAAATTATTATACAGCAATGAAAAATGAATAAGCCACTGCTATATTCAACAGCATGGCGGAAGTTCACAAACATAATGTGGAATGAAATAAACCAGTTGGAAAATAGTGCATACTGTGTGAACAATACATGTGCTGTTTACAGAGTTCAAAAAGAGACAAAACAAATCTATAGTGTTAGAATCAAGGAGTGATTACCATGGGGAAGAGGGAGGCTTCTGGGGAACAGAGGATATTTTATTTCTTCGTAGGTGTTGGTAACACTTAGCTGTGCAATTTTCTATATGTGTTTTTTTAATAAAAAGATTATTTTAAAAAGCACATCATAAAACAGAATATACAGTTTGATCCCCTATTGTGAAAATAGATGTGTGTGTGCCCATGCAGAGAACTGAATCCTCTGTGGAGGTTTGGAGAGAATTACTTAGCATTTTTTTTTTTTACTTCTCTGATCATATTTTCTAATTCATCTGTAATAAATATTAATCATTTGACAATAAAAACAAATTGTTTCTATTTATAACAACAGTTACAATATTAATAGGAATAACAAAAAAATAAAGTGAATCTTCAGCTTTGACACAGCTCAAGTTGAGAAAATCAAAAAAATTGTTGCTGAAAAGAACAGGCTTTGGGTAGCCGAAGAAAAGATTGGTAGGTCAAAGGAAACGTTTGTTTTTAGAAGATATGAGGGACCTGATTGTCTTTATATACTAAGTGGGAAGAGTTAACGGAGGCAAGAGCTGACAGATCTTCATTTTCTTTTTGTCACTGTGCAAAATGAAACAACCATTTTTTCCATTGATAATATGTAAAGGACAGATTCAGTCCTAGTATATGCAATTGGCCAGAATCTGCCCTGCACAGCAGCTATTCTTCTTCTTCTTCTTTCTTCCTTCTTTCTTTCTTCTTCTTCCTTCTTTCTTCTTTCTTTCTCCTCTTCTTCCTCTTCTTCCTCTTCTTCTTCTTCTTCTTTCTTTTTTCTTTGAGATGGAGTCTCAGCCTAGGCTGTAGTGCAGTGGCACAGTCTCGGCACACTGCAACCTCTGCCTCCCAGTTCAAGTGATTCTCCTGTCTCAGCCTCCCAAGTAGCTGGGACTACAGGCATGTGCCATCACGCCTGGCTAGTTTTTGTACTTCTAGTAGAGAAGGGGTTTCACCATGTTGGCCAGGTTGATCTTGAACTCCTGACCTCAAGTGATTCATCATCCTCAGCCTCCCAAATTGCTGGGATTACAGGCATGAGGCACCATGCCTGGCCTTTATTTTTATTTATTTACTTTTTTTTGAGACTGCATCTCGCTCTGTTGCTGGGCTGGAGTGCTATGGCGTGACTTCAGCTCACTGCAACCTCTGCCTCTGGGGTTCACACCATTCTCCTGCCTCAGCCTCCTGAGTAGCTGGGACTATAGGTGCCCACCACCACACCCAGCTAATTTTTATATTTTTAATAGAGACAGGGTTTCCCTATGTTGGCCAGGATGGTATCAATCTCTTGACCTCGTGATCCGCCTGCTTTGGCCTCCCTAAGTGCTGGGATTACAGGCATGAGCCACCGCGCCCGGCCGCCTGGCCTCTTTTTATGAGCTTTCTTCTCATTTCCAGTATAGCCAGCTACTCCTAATTACCACCTTTGAAAAGCGGTTAATTCGCTGTAAAAAATAAATAAACAATAACCAACACCACCAAAACAACAAACACAACTACACAAAACACCTATGTTTACTTTGCTTATAGCACAATCTTCAGATATTTTAGCATGATATTCAAGGCACTTCATAACGTGGCACCAACTTTGTTTTCTTGCCTTATTTCCTGCTGCTCACATCAGCCCTGCACTGCTCTAGGCATATTGAAATATGTGTATGCCTCTTGCTATTTCATATTTGTGTTTTGATCTAGCCCCGTTTCCTACCTGGCAAAATTGTCCTAGTGTTTTCAGGCTCAGCTCTCATGACAACTTTTTAAGGAAATTGTATAAATTCCCCTAGTTGTAACAGCTAACATCTCCCTACGTGTTTTCTGAACCCTTCTTAATAGTAAGAGCTTCCATTATGCATCAGGGACTGGGTTTGATACTGTTGAAAGAAAAACTTCAGCCAAATTAAATTTAAGGGAGTTTAATTGAGCAATGAATGATTCACGAATAGGGTAGCCCCCAGAATCACAACAGATTCAGAGAGACTCCAGGGATGCCTCGTGGTCTGAACAAACTTACAGGCAAAGAAGGGGAAATGACGTGTAGAAATAGGCAGTGACGTACAGAAACAGCTGGATTGGTTATAGCTCGGCATTTGTCTTATTTGAACACAGTTTGAACACTCAGCAGTGTATGAGTGGTTGAAGTATGGCTGCTGGGATTGGCCAAGACTCAACTGTTATTACAGGAGCATACTCCTAAGTTAGGTTTCCAATCTTGTCTACCTATTAAGTTAGGATATGGTTTGTCCACAAGGTCTCAAATATAGAAGTATGGAGTCCTTCTCAGGTCATATTTAGTTCTCCTTAACAAGACCAGTATCACTAATCCTCCAGGCTACTCTACCAAGTAGATATGATTACACGTTTTTATCAAATACGATAATTGTCCAAGTTTACTTAGCCACTAAGTGGATGGGCCAGGATTTTACCTCGACCTGTCATCTCTATGTCACTAGTCTAGTGTATGTGTCTGGCTCCCCAACTATATTGTGCATTTGAGGACAACAATCATACCCTATTAGTTTCGTTTTCCCTACCCTGGCACCAAAAAAAAATCACCTATATTATAGTTAAAACTGCTTGTGGAACTTCACTGAAGTAATTTCAATTAGGCTCCTTAACAGGAAGCATAACATCACGTTATGAACTGAACTTCATCCCCACAAAATTCCTTTGCTGAAGTCCTAGCCCCTAGTACCTCAGAATGTGACCGCATTTGGAGATAGGCCCTTTCCAGAGTTAAGTAAGGTAAAGTGAGGTCATATAAGTGGGCCCTAACCCAATATGTCTGGTGTCCTTCTATGAAGAGGAGATTGGGAGATAGACATGCACAGAGGGACAACCATGTGAACACACGAGAGAAAGATGTTCATCTACAAGTCAAAGAGAGAGGCCTCAGAAGAAATCAACCATGCCAACACCTTGACCTTGGAATTCTTGCTCTAGAATTTTGAGGAAATCAGTTTATGTTGTGTAAGCCACTCGTTCTGGTGCTTTGCTATGACAGCCCCTAACAACTCATCCAGCTGCTCTGGCTGTGTCCCCCTAACATGTGCCCTCTCTTGAGTCACTGTTCTGCTTTGAATTCCTTCTTCTGGTTCTGTAAATTGTTTCATTCCTGACTTTTTTTTTTTTTTTAAGCCAACCATTCTCCGACTCCTCCCATCACTTTATCTTTCTTTAGAATTGGTATCTTCCTGTATTTTACCCACATATGTGATTTCTCTTTACAGCTTTGCTTTCTTATCAGTCTTGTTTTAGCCTTGCTTACCTGTTTCTGCCTGTGGCTTTTATTTTAGATTACTGTCTGACTACTATTGCCAGATTTAGTAAACAAAAATTAGTTCTTATTTATCTGAAATTCACATTTAACAAGGTGTGCTGTATTTTATCTGGCTGCCCTCTATCTAACCCTTTGCCTGTCCCCATAGTCATCAGTGTCTTTGTTGTGGTATAATTAATTTTAAAAAAAAGAAAATATTTTACTTGCAGTTTTAAAAAATTAGTATCAGGATTTAGAGCAAGGTATTCAGTTCAAATTCTGTCATCTCTGCTGACTTTCCAAGTAGCATGGAGCAATTAATTCACTGTATCATGTAAAGTCTTTCTTCATCTGGAAACGATTAGTGAGTTCCTTATCAGACCTAGCTGAGAAAGAAAAGACTTAATCCTATTCTATTTACAATCATCAGCTACACAACAATGTGTCAGTCAACATGAACTGCATATACAAGGATTGTTTCATAAGATTGTAGTACCATATTTTTACTGTACTATTTCTATGTTAAGATATGTTTAGAAACACAAAAATATTTACTCTTGTGTTACAATTGCCTACAGTATTTGGTACAGTAACATGCTGAACATGCTGTACAGGTTTGTAGCCTATAAGCAACAGGCTATGTATACTATATAACCTAGGTGAGTAGTAGGCTCTACCATCTAAGTTTTTGTAAGCATACTCTATGATGTTTGTTCACACAATGACAAAATTGCCTAATGACTCATTTCTCAGAATGTATCCCTGTCATTAAGGGACCCATGATTATGTCTGTCCACCCAGTTCCTCTAAATTGTTGGGCTCTTGGCTATGTTTCAAATTCTTCATCATGCTGCCTCCAACCAGAACTGAGGCAATGTCAAAATGCTAGTTTGTTTCATTTGCCATCTTTATAGCCCTCTCTCTCCCCACCCCCAATTCCAAGGAGTGTTTTTCCATTCATTCCTTTGCTATGAGCTGTTGGAAACATACCCACAAACCATTTACAAATCCCTCCTCATAACTCTGTTCCCCACCCCAGTATTGGCATCTTCTACAAACAATTCTTTTGGAAAAAGAGGCTCGATTGTTTACCAATTTCATAAAGCTATCCTGTAAATAAACCAGTTTAAGTTTTGCTTGTGATTTGCTTTTTATTCAAAGAGCTGAATCAATAGTATGTTTTGTGACTCTGCTTAAGGGAGACACAGTTAAGAAGTTTAATGGAGACAGCATGGGCCATACAGCAGTTGCCCAGCTCCATAGATGTCGATTAACTCCCCAATGTTCCCTTTTAGACAGATGTTCCCTAGGAAACTTGCCAAAACACATGCATGTTCTGTTAGCAGTGAAGAAGTTAAATAGAAAGCCACTTCCTCCCTTCCCTGAATGCATGCTTGAAAATCAGAAACTGTAATTAAATGCATATGTGGCATTTTTCACAATATGTTAGGTTGGTGGTTCTAATTATTATCATACGTACCATATTTGATCTGGTAGAACATGTGAAAATGTTTATATACTTTTACATTATGGTTTAACAACACTTATAAACATTTAGGTACAAAAGGATTATAAATTTTGTTAAAGGCATTGAATTACTGTCAAAAAGAGAGAAACTTTAGCAATTATCCCTGTATTTTTTGCAAACCTTTTGTCACAGAACAAACTGTTTCAGAAAGTAAAACTGTAGGAGAACCCAAATTGAGGAAATGAGACTGAAATGTGTCAAATAAACAGAATATATTTTGTAGGAGCAGTCTTTTAGGGCTCTGCAATGATCGGAGAATTTAGGGACCAGGCCTGATTCTGAGCTCATCTGTCTCTTGCTTTACTTACGAAAGGGGAAGAAACAGAATAGAGGGGGTGGGAATTGACCAATGTCACAGAGCAGACTTCTGTCCATGAATGATCAAGAACCTACGATGTTTCAGGCACTATCATACATGAATTCTAATCTTTACAACAAACTGGCTCTGACATTACAAATGAGGAAACCAGTTTAAAAGTTTTAAGTAGCTTTGCCATTGTTGCTTAGCTGATTAAAGGCAGAACCTGGAGTGACAGCCAAATGCAGGTCTGAGAGTAAAAGCTCCTCCTTCTGCATGAGGGTAGGCTTAGTCTGAGATTCCCCTCCAAAGTGTTTGCATAAAGGGTCTTTTTTCCCCCTCCAAAGTGTTAGCATAAAGGGTCTCAATTGTTATGTCTGTGACTTGTACTAACTTTGTATTGCTCATAGAAGGATGGCAAGTAGTATGCAAACTAGTGTTCCAGCAAATTTGCATCATCAATCCATAAAATGTCAAAGCTAGAAAGGCCTTTGAAGGGCATCTGGTCTATTCCCTTCATTTTAAAGAGAGCTGAGGTCAATGAGCTGTGTGACTTGGGATGAGCAGCACTGTGCCAGGGTGTTTTGGAAACACTACCCTCTGGCATCATCATATCTCCACTTCTAGCAGAGAGGAGTTAACAGATATAGGGTACTGTTGTGACATCTATGGGAATGATCTGGGTAGGTAGCCCCATAACTACTGCACACATAGAGAAATACCTCCCTGGATGTTTAAGCATGTAGATAACCCAGCCAATTTGGGCAGTTTTTTCTATTTTTTTTTCTTCTTAATGTACAACATCAGTTAATCAAACACAAACTGCTCCAGCTAATGCTGGCTATTTCCTACCTAATTGACAGGCCTGGAGTGCTTACCATAAGGAGCCTCTTCAATCCCCAGTTGTGGTAGCAGATGAGTTTTGTGGTTAGAAGGAAGTTAAGATGCCCTGAAGTCTAGACACAGACACTCATCTTTAAAGGTGAAATAAGGAGCTGTGGAGAGGGACAGTTATAAAAGCACAGTTCAGGAGTCTGCTGGACTAATAATGACTTGAAGCGACTGCCTTAGTGCTCCCTTCTGACTCACATTATTAGAGGTAACCACTGTGATTCACAGAGAAATGGGATTAGAGATCAGCCTCCTTCCTTGCTTCCTTCCTTCCTTCTTTCCATCCATCCATCCCCCCTTCCTTCCTTCCTTCTTCCTGTTCTTCTAATGCATTTTGAAGTTTGGTGATACCATAGGAGCCACTTTCATTCGTTTCTAACTGTGAAGCAGATCACAATTACCCATTATAACTGCAAAGTAGCTTTAAAAATCACATTTTAGAGAGTGTTTTAACACCATATGGTTGAGTACTGACAGGATACAGCACAAAGGCAACAGAAAGTGTTTGGTGACAGAAGCATTTTCATGAAATCCACCTTTTCCTTCTCTGGCTTCCCATTTCCAAGGCTGTTTTGGACAGGGATTAATGTGACCTCTCAGGACAGGACAACATTGCTACTAATCTCACAAGGAATGAGGCACGTGTGCTGAAGAGGCCGTGGGGTGACATCCAGACAGCCTGCTCTTTACATTGTGTTCACACGCGGAGTGTTCCCTAGTCCATCTCTTTAGTTTAGTCACTCCCCAGGCTCTCACTCCCCATGGTCTTATTTCTTTTATTCTTTTCCCATTAAAGTGCATCCATGGGGGAAAAAGCTAACTAAAAACAGGATATGAGAAACTACTTCAGAAGATGATTCACTACATTCCCAAAGGCACCCAAATTTGGGTCCATCATAGTAGATTTAAGTATTTATTGAGAACAAACTAAGTTTAAGTGCTTACTAAGAGCTGTGCAAAATAAAAAAGTATCACATAAAATACAAAAGTAACTGTAAGGAAGAGGATGGATGTTGATTGGAGTGGTAGGTTGTGGGAATGTGTTGATAAGGATGCTCATAGGAATCCGGCTCACTAGGAAACCATACTGTGCTGCTGACTGGAGATCTTTCCATGGACTCACGTCAATGTCACAGAAGCCTCACAGCAGCCCTGCAGAGGAGAAAGTCATTTTCTCCAATTTACAGACTGGTAAACTGAGGATCAGAAAAATCAGATAATTTTCCAAAAGACGCATAGCCAGAAAGGTAGACCCAGGTTATCTGACTCCCAAGTCATATTTTATAATTTAATTTTTAAATGTGTGTACCACACTTCTGAACTTCTGGCCAAGACACTGAGTTGAGTACAGTTGTTTATCCTATAGTGCAAGAGTACTAGAAAGTAGATAGAGACCCAGGAATATGTGACTGGCATCCCTTAAATCAGAGAGGAAAGGGCTAGAGGCAAGAGCAGACCGAACACCACACAATGGAAAAACATGAATTCCACAATGCAACAGGACACCTGCTGGACAAAGAGCTTCTGGGCAGGGTGACCTTGGGCACCTTAGCAGTGGCCATAATGAACCTGCAATGCTACCTTGGATGAGAGGCAAAGTTACCTATAATGATGGCCCAGTGCTCTGAGGCAAACTTCCTTTCCACTGCACCCAAACTCAGAATACCAAAGCCAGTCAAATAAAATTATGGTAAATCTAGTGTTTTTTTCCCCTTTTTCACTTGAAAATAAAAGAACTGGACAGAGACCCACATCAATCTCAACTCCAAACTTATTTTAAGTCAATCTTGAGTAAACATAGACTGCCCTATGCAAGGATGAGCAAGAAGAAACCAGCACGCTTTTGAAACTATATCACAGTTCTAAAGAAAGGGACAAGCCTGAGATGATTACAAGCATCTTCCTTTGAAATAGATTTATTGCAAGGACAAGGATTTCTTTTCTTAAATTCTAACTTGGGTTCTCATATGCCCACAAGAGAATAGCAAATCAAATAAAATGCAGTATTAAATCAGAAAGAGAAAATAATCTTGGTTAAGAAAATTTGTACAATGTGAAAGACATGATTTTGTAATTAAAACTTAAAGTGTTTTCTTTCCATGGCATACTGGATATAAGAGAAAAGGATTTTTTTTTTAAAAGCAGAGGACAGATTTAATATCTTAATATATTGATAAGAAAATGGTAAAGAGATATTTTGGGTTAAAGATGAGAGGGTAGGAGATGAGATCCAGTGGAATACACAGAATATGTATTTAGCATTTACATTTCTGTGTGTAGGTACCCAATATTTCAGACATCCAAGAGGATCAGAAAATATAATATTTAAGTTATTCTTGAAAGTTGTTCCTGAAAACAACTATTTGAATATAAGCTCTAACCTTTTTATCAAGGTTAATACATAAAATAAATCACAAATCAAAATAAAAATTTGAGAATGAGGGACTATGGGTATAAAAGATCTGAGATGAGCAGTGTGATCAATTAAAAAGAGTCTGTGTAATTTCCACTATGGCTATAAGACAATGTAAATGTGAAAATGGTCTTTGAAGACTATATTTATAATACAAATTTGTAGCAATAGCAGTGAAGTAAAATATAATTTATACACGTTACATATGCAGATATGTGTTTTTTGATGTGTATGTAGCTATATGCTAAAAATTTGCATCAGGTAGACCTGGGTTTGGATCCTGGCTTTGCCACTAAGTAAGTTTCCTATGATCTTGCCTGCATACACCCAGACACCTACACATACATTTAACACACTTACAATAGGACAATCCAACAAAATGCTAAAAGTATTTATCTCTAATCAACAGGAATTATGTGAAAATTTTATTTCTTTAATACATTTTTATCACTTCAATACTCAGAAAAATGTTATTAAATACAAGAAAAGTGATATTAAAAATTTAAACTATAATTCTAACTAAGGAACTTCTTTTCTGAAAATCAAATCTGCATAATTAGGAACCTCGGTTGAATTTTAGTTGAACTTGTATTGGTAAGCTTAATAACAACAGATGCCATTCTGTGTTGAGATAAGACTTGGAATTTCAACATCATATCATTAGGATTACCGGCACTGCTGAATGGGCTGTTAGTTATTGACATCGTGGTCAGCTGGCCTGGGTCTGTCTCCTGCTCCATCCTCACTCAATTATATTATGTTACCCAGAGTGAGCTATGTAACCTCTCTGGACCTCACTTTTCTAACCTGTAAACTTTGAATAATTGGGGTGCTTATATTATAGGTTGACTGTAAGAACGAAGTCAGATAATGGCTGGTGAGGAAGCTGAAGGTTAAGGAAGCAGAATCAGTCTTCAGAGGAAGAGCTCACCAACTCCACAGCCCGGCCCTGTTGCTTTTGTTTCTCCCTAGCCCTGGAACCCAGTCATGAGGCTGAGCCCCCTGCCAATTTTTTGAGAGCTTGTTTGGAGGTTCTAGCAGGGGAGTGCAGCTACTCGTATACCCTTGACAGAACACCGGTCCTCCTCTATCAGGATGGTCGTCCTCTTCGACCAAAGTGTGCAGCTTCAGGAGGGAGACACATGGAGCAGTGAGGTAGGAAGGGGACACTCGCCTAGTCAGCCGGATCAGATGAATCAACCCTGGCAATCAATGGGGTGACACATGTTGCAGCCAGATCGCCCTCACATCCAGCCCCCTGCCAATTTTTAACTTCATCTTCCTACTTAGATTGAGTTGTGTGTGACTAGTGTTTTAGTACTAACACCAGTATTCTTTCATTTATTGACAAATTATTTATTTGGTGTTTTTTGAAACTATGCATTTGTTGTTACCATATTCTGACCACCTGAAGTTTCTATATAATACAATATTGTGTATTATGAATACAGTAGCAAAAAACAAACGTGATTTTCATTTTAACTCTGAAAAACCTATTACACAAACATCACAGCCAAGGGTGGTGTATACTTATGGCCTCTCAAGCTCATTTAAAATTCTTATGACAGCACTAAATACTCTCTGTGTAGTTACATGGATCTGTAGAGAAATGGAAGGCAGGTCAGAACTGCTGTGCCTAGAGACTTCAGAATTTGTTTTGCAGTGGTTATATTGAGAATAATCACTTTTCTCATTCTGCACTTGGCTGCTTTGTTTTGTTTTTTGTTTGTTTGTTTGTTTTTTCTGTCCCTCTTGCCCAAGTAGAAGAAAGTCTGAATACTAATGGTTGGTCAATTCCAAGCTATCATTTTGAGGTAATTAATTTGGACAGAAAGCATAAACCTAGCATTTGTGGGGCTAATTTGAGGTTCAGTTAATTCACCAGATGAATTATTTCATTTTTAAGTAGCTACTTTTCCAAAGACCTATTAATAAGATAGGTGTTTAACCTCTAGATCCACATTTGACTCAATCCTGGGATGGCACCAAATTTCCTGAATATACCAATAGAATATTTTGGTGTCATTTTTTAAATTTAACGATCATGAGGTCAATTGTTTAATTAATTTTACCTTTTTTTTTAGATTAAAAAAACCTATCAGGAACTACCAAATTAGAATAGAAGTGGAAGAGGACATTTTCAATTATTCTCACATCAAAAACTAGAAAATGCTGCTGTGATTGTTCTTGCCTATGGAGCAATGATGAAACATATAACCTACATTCCAAAAGCATACATTTTATATCAGGGAGCTATATGACCAGTTCCCAAAAAGTACTCCCTCCGAGAAGTACGCAACCCTTAAAATGTTGCTCACAAAATGTTTGCAGCATTATATGAATACTCTTGAAAAACTGAAATTTGCAATCAGCAACTACAAATGTTTCAAGGACATCCTCACAAGGAGAACACCATATTTTCCAACCTGAAACAGCTGTGCAACTACTTGAGGCTGAGTTCCTTGAGGCCCTTTTTGTACTGTGAAGTATCACCCAGATGTTGCTACCTGGAAGGCCTTCAATGACTTGCATACTTTGTCTAACATAATAGGAGAATGACCCAGCTCCTTAGTTCAGAGCCGCAGCACAAATGTACCAGATAATGCAATCATGCAGCATGGTAGCCAGTCACTGGTCTCTGCTTTCACCTTGGTAAGAAATAGAATCATGTTGTCTGACTAAGGATTGGACTCTTGTGCTCCATTTATTTTTGTCATGCTCCACTACCACACGGTTAGTCAAATGGACAGAAGTTAACCTCAACCTCTCCATTCTCCAGAAACACTTAATTCTGTTTCATCTGATTTAATATCAGCACATATGTGCCTTACAAATCTTTGTTAAAGACCACTAACCTTAATGTTCTGAAAAGGGCACTGCTGAATCTGATAAACTTAAAACATGGAAAGATGAAAACCAAGAATTTTCACAAGATTTCTTTCTTTAAATATGGTTTATTAGTGAACGCTGCCAAATGAAGAATGTATCAAAGGTAATGTTACTACAAAGAAGGGAAGTACTCTTCTCCAAACATATGCTTTGCAGCTGAGCCCTGCTCTCAGCTTTGAATCTTGTTTCATGTGGCAGTCTGACTCTCTTCTTTGGCCCAAAGTCCAAGCATCTCTGACCATACCCTCCCTATCTTTCCAGCCTATAGATTCAGATAAAGAAATATTAAACTAAACACACTAAAGTAATTAGCATGAGATTGAGTCTCCATGCAATACAGTGCTCAAATAACATGCTTATCCAAGGAAAAGGTAAAGCAAGTCATTTTTGCTATTTGGAAAAGCATTTGGGGATGTGTGTGTGTGTGTGTTTTTTTTCTTGTCATAAATATTCCTTCCTCATTACTTTGAAAAGTGAGTGAAGTGAGAAAGAAAATAGAAAGAATGAAAGAAGATGGAGAACTTTTGCAAATTGGCAGAATAAAATATGAAGATTCAAAAATGGCATTGACGGATACAGAAAGGAATGTCACAGTACAAGGAAGAGTGGTTAGTGTTTTTAACAGAATTCAATTGAAATAGATGTTACTGTTTCTAGAGGATGAAAAGGTTAAGGTTAGCTTCTATATGTTCTGCTAACCATAGGTCAGTGGTTTATGTCTAAAATAATTGCTGTAGTGTTTCCTCCCCTCAGAATGAGAGAAAATATAGAGAAAAAGGAGCACATTTGCAGGCTTGCTCTTTCATGAGGTTTTATGATTCCTCAGCAAGACTGGCCCTGTTCTTCATGACAACGAATCCTATTTTTGCAAGTTGCTTCTCAATGTTCAGAATACTACTCCATTTTATGGAGGAGTCGGACCTTTGCATTCTGAACATTCTCTTTATGAAACCCAAGTTTTCTTAGGCTTTGTTATCCTGTGGGTGACAAATGAGATCATACAAACACTTGTGCTGAAATTCCATTAAGCCACGATCCCTATCTGCTTCAACAGAACTTCAGCCCTTCCAGCTCCTCCCTGCTCCACTGTACCTCCATTTGTTCATGGGAGGGTCTGGTGGGTTCATGGACAAGTCTACTTCTGTGGTAGTCATGATACTATACAAGTCATCAGTGCTCCAAGAAGAAACAAAGTCTCTCTATACTTCTGTGGACACCACTCTGTGTGAACATTACTGCTTTCCTGGGACCTACAGGCACTAACCTGCTCCATGAGCCTCTACATCTGCTCTCTCTACTCCTTCCCTAAGTACTTAGAGATTTTTATTGCCTGGGTCCTTTCCTGAGCTCTTTTCTATGGCAGAATTATGAAGATGGTATGTTCCTCTCTGGGTCACTGTTGCAAACATTCTGAAAATAGAGTTGTTTAGGCCACAGTGGGCTATGGCTTTCAGTGAAAGTGCTATTTTAGTTTTATTTACTGAATTCTCTAAGGATTCAGATGTCTCAGAAAATTGGAGCTAGAAATACACTTATGTGGCAGACAATGTAATCAAAATCCATACTCTCTTCCAAATATCTACTCTATATTCACAAGCTCATCCTACATGTTTTCTCCTTTCCTTTAAGAGAGTCCTCACCCCTCCTACCAATGGGCATCCCTTGAGTGATCCACCAGAGCACCAGATTTGTCAAGGAAATCCTGCACTCTGTAGAAAATGGTCTTCTCTTCTATGCAACAGACATACTAAGTCCATATATCTGTTACAATTCTCTTAAAACTGAGGCCAGTTTCACCTCTATTTTTTAATTGGGTATTTAAATGAGTTCTGAAGATTCAATAGATTTGATATTCCTCAAACAGATACCATATCAAGATACAAATTTGCAAAGAAAAGTGTATGAAAACCAGTTTCATAGCTATTATCTCCTCACCTAGCTTGAGGTTTGGGTCAAGCATGGAGATGGAGAAAGGCATTTTAGAAAGGAATGCCTTGGAGAGAATTATGATGTGACATGGGTTCCACCATTCTGAGGCCTGGAGAGAGGCACTTCCCAAGATCTCTCGAATAATGTAATTTGTGACTCCTACAACTGGAACATCTCCAGTGGATTCATGTTCATGCCTTCTTATTAAATATAAAAGTAGAGTGGCTGGATGGCTGCTCCAAGATTGAGAAATGGTTGCAGGGTCAGAAATGGCTTAAGTCCCTATGATTTGTCAAGGCCAAGTTTTCAAGGCCATATGAAATAGGGAGGTTCTGTCCAAGAGGGACACCTAAAGGCCCAAACTGACCTCAGAACAGAGAAGCTAAAGAAGTTTGGCCAAACTGGGAAGGATCAAGACCAGCCTAAGGTAGTACCAGTGAAACAAAAACTCTCCTACTTTCCTTATCTGTCCTCCTTCCAGATCACCTCTTCCTACTCCTTCCACCCTCCAAAGTCAGTAGCTATCAAATGGGGAAGAAGGTAAACCAAAAAGAGGGAAGAAGCTGCCCATATATGTGTCCTCTAGGGCAGATTGCTCACTCTAAGAGCTGTACCTACTTGTGGAATAGAAAATAAGGCATGCTCTTGAATGAAGGACCTGAATGCTCTATTTTCTAAATTGAAACGTATTTTATGACCTGAATAGACTATAAAGTCCCTGACTAGATAGTCATGGAACTTTCAAATTGTTTTTCAGAGTCATGGAAAACTAACCCCACTAAACAAAGATAAAAGGACAATGAGAATACAAAATAAAGTCACTTTATGAAAATATTCCATTAGTCCATGGAGTTTGCTCAATACGCTAGGTATGTCGTTACAAATCCTACATGTTAAAAGGGAAAGTATCACACTCATTATCCTAATATCTGGTCGGATCCCTTTTCTTCTTCTTAATCGTTTAAATCTATGTGTAATTCCACATTTCTAATGAAAGCAACTTCCATAATGTTTTCAATCTTACTGATTATACCAGGGTTTTATAATTATATACATTTTAAGACTATAAATAACTTTAAGAGGATCAAATCCAATGGTTCCCAACATTTAATATGCAAACAAGTCACCTAAGACCTTGCTAAGACATAAATTCTAATTCAGTGTGTCTGAAGAGGCCTGAGATTTTGCATTTCTAACCAGCTCCCAGATGATGTTAATGCTGCTAGCCATGAACCATACTTTGCACAGCAAAACTCTATATACATCTGCCCCACTATTATATTATAACCAATAAACTTAAACCCTATAAATAAAGAATTGGAAATCCTCATATGAGGTAATGAAACAAGGAGCAGATTCTAGAACTGGGGCCTCTGACGTTTGCCTCCTTAGGCCATTCACTTCTTCACTGTCATTACTCTTGTCATATGTTATAACCAATCCAGGAGCTTTGTTTTCCAGGTATTACGTGACCTGTGAAACTCCTCATCCATATAAAAACATGATATAGGGTGTACTAGCCACCTGAGTCCAAAAACAATGATGGTAGTTACTGAAAGGTAGAAAAAACTATGAATGTACTCAACTAGACCCATGGAAAGAAAAATCTGACTGAAATCTGACTGCACTAAGAAATTTCACCTAGCTTTGCTGACATGCTTCTACTTGTGCCATTTTTCCCCACCAGGAATATCTTTCATTCTTACATATTCTAAAATGCTTTAATTTATGCATAATCCCTCTCAAGAAGCCTTACCTGAAAGTCCAGACTTAATCACATGACTATTCTCTGTTCTCCAAAGTATCCTGTGACTGCTTCAACTTTAACATTTACTATGTTATTTTGAAATCAGCCATATATATATATATATATATGACTTATCTTGCTTTTGATGGCTGGGAGCTGGGACTATATATTATTATTTGTGCTCCTGAGCACCTAGCAAAATTCCTGGGACATATCAAGTGTTCAGTAGATATTTTTAGACAAAAATAGACTTTAAGACAAGAAATTTTTCTGTAGACAAGGACAGAAGTAGTGACTTAAAAATCCAACTGTATTAGGGAGATATAATAATTATAAATGTAGATGTGCCTAGACACTTAAAATATGTGATTAAAAAACTGACAGAACTGAAAGTAGAAATAGACAATTCAACAATAATAGTTGGAGATTTCCATAACCCATTCTGAATAATTGAAAGAGCAACTAAATAGAAAGTCAGCAAGATTATTGAAGACTTAAAATGATACTATTAACTAACTTGACTACCTAACTGAGATATAAAGAACTCTTCACAAAACAACCATAGAACATACACCATTTTTAAGTGCACATGTAGCATTCTTTAGGATAGATCATATGCTAGGCCACAAAGAAATCTCAATAAATTTAAAAGAATTGTAAACATACAGAGATATCTCTGACCAGAGTGGAATTAAGTTAGAATCGACGACTAGAAGAAATATGGGAATCTCCAAATGTTTGAAAATTAGACAACATACTCTTAATCATTGGCCAAAGCAGAAATAACAAGAGACATTAGAAAACATTTTGAGCTGAATAAAAACAAACATATCAAAATTTATGTGATGCAACTAGAGAAATGTTTAGAGAAAAATACAGAGCTTTGAAATGACTTTGTCCAAAATGGAGAGAATGACATAAGCAAGATAACAGAATAGGAGATGTTACCATCACCTCTCCATAGTGCACTGATTTTGACAACCACCCACTGACATTTGTGTGAGTTCGGTAGTCTAGTGTAGAAGTTCTAGCGCACTGTTGGAGCAAAATATTTGGGAATAGACACATTGAAGAGGGAAGAACAGCTTTGGTTTACCCACATTACCCCTCCTTCAAGGTGGCACAGCTCAGTACCAAGAGAGATCCCCCAAGCATGTGATTCTTCCTATGGGAGAAAGTGAGAGCATAATGAGTAAGCACCCAGGTCTCCGAGCTGTATGGGAATCTGCCCAAGAGGCTCACTACTTTTTTTGCCCCATCCAAAATTCTGAGGAGACCAACATAACTGAGTAGCTGGGAGAGGCTGGTAGTAGGAAAGAGAGGTAGGAACTCACAGCAACTAGGGTGTGAAACCCAATAAAGACTCATGAATCCTACTAACTGCCTCATGAGCTTATGTCCCTCCCATGAACTACTTGGGACACTTTGTCTCCAGACCCCCCAAAAAGAAACTGGCCCATGAGCTTCCCCAAATATCTTCTCTGTGGCTGACTCCCCATCTGCATCCCCTAGACATGGAGTGTGAGCCTTTACAGATGATTCATGAACAAGCACAGTCAGATTTAGCAGGATTGAGAGAAGGCACACAAACTTGAGCATTTCAGAGCATCACCCTAGGAAAAACAAACAGGAGACTCTCAGCACCAGGCCTACTTTTGTGGGATCCAGACAAGGCGTACAATTTTAAGAATTCCCACCTAAGAGGGAACAAGAGGGATAGAGTGGCTGCATCCATAGAAAAAGTCTAAAAGAGCCTCAGAATCCCAAGCCCAGGTGATTGGTGAAGGTGTTTCTCTCTCAAAGCCAGTTAGTAAAATATGTCTTTACTTCTTCAAATATAAAGACAGCAATTCAAGACTTCAAGAAACATAAAAAAGGAAAGATGATACTACCAAAGGACTACAGTAATTTCCCAGTTACCACTGCCCTCCAAATGGAGGGCTAAGAACTGCCTGACAAATAATTCAAATTTTTTTTTTTATGGAAGCTCAGTGAGAACACAGATTGACAACTCAGTGACATCAGAAAATGATTAACAAAGTGTGAATTTCAAGAAAGAAATTGTCTTAGTCCCTGCTATGTCAAAATACCATGGACTGGGTCATAATATATATATATAGAGATATATATTGTTCACATTTCTGGAGGCTAGGAAGTCCAAGATCAAGGTACCAGTACATTGGGTGTCTGCTACAGGCTTTCTCTCTGCTTCCAAGATGGTGCCTTGTTGCTGAATCATCTGGAAGGGACAAATGCTGTGACTTCACATGGTGGAAGGACTAGGAGGGAAAAAGGATCAATGCTGTTGAAGGGTCTTTTACAAGGGCATTAAACTAATTCACAAAGGATAAGCCCATATGACCTATTCACATCCTAAAAGCCTCTCCCTTAATACGATTGCATTAGGGGTTATATTTCAACATAAATTTAGAGGGACACAAACATTAAAATCATAGCAGAGTTAGAAAACATTTTCAAATAACACAGAAATTCTGGAGCTGCATACAGTAAATTAAATGAAAACTGTAATAAAGAGATTTCAACAGTAGGCTTGATCAAGGAGAAGAATGAATCTGTGAACTTAAAGACAAGGTCAGTTGAAATTATCCATTGAAAGGATATTTAAAAAGAGTGAAATTGAATGAAGAAAGTTTATGGGGTTTATGTGACACCATCAAGAGAAATAATTTATGAATTATGGAATTCCAAAGAAGAGAGAGACGAGAGAGTGGGGTGGGTACCAAATGCTTATTACATACAAGGGACTCATTACATACAAGGGGATCTTCATTAGACTGAGCAGATTTCTCAGCGGAAAACTCGAAGGCTAAAAGTGGGATAATATATTCAAAGTTCTGAAAAAAAAATCCAACCAAAAATATTTTGCCCAAAAACGCTGTCCTTCAGAAATGAAGAAAAGATAAAGGCTTTTCCAGACAAACAGAAGCTGAAGAAGCCTATCACCACCAGGCCTGTTAAAGAGAGTTCTTTACCAAGAACTAAAGTCTCTTGATCATTTAACAAAAACTCATTTAATAAGAGTTCATTTAATAAGAAATTCTAAAGGGAGTTTTTCAAGCTGAAACTAAATGACACTAATTAGCAACATGAAAACATATGAAAATATAAAACTCATTGGTAAAGGTAAATATATAGTCAAATTCAGAATATTCTAGTCTGTAATGGTGGCATATAAATCACTTTTACTCTAGTATAAAGGTTAAAATACAGAAGTATTGACTATAGCAATACTAATTTGTTAATGGATATACAATATTAAAACTACATTAAGAAATTAAAACTTAAAGTGTTGGGAGAAGGAAGAGTGAAAGGTACAGTTTTTAATACATAATTGCAGAAGGTTGTTACCAGCTTAAAACAACAGACTGTTATAAATATTAGAGGTTTTATGTACACCCCATGGTAATCACAAAGCCAAAACCTATAGAAGATACACAAAAGATTAACAGAAAGGAATCAAAGCATACCACAAAAAAAAAAAAAAAAAAAAAAAAGGGTGCCCCTCTGGGACGAAGCTTCCAGAGGAAGGATCAGGCAGCAATATTTGCTGTTCTGCAATATTTGCTCTTCTGAAGCCTCTGCTGGTGATACCCAGGAAAACAGGGTCTGGAGTGAACCTCCAGCAAACTCCAACAGACCTGCAGCTGAGGGAACTGACTGTTAGAAGGAAAACTAACAAACAGAAAGGAATAGCAACATCAACAAAAAGGACATCCACACCAAAACCCCATGGGTAGGTCACCAACATCAAAGACCAAAGGTAGATAAAACCACAAAGATGGGGAGAAACCAGAGCAGAAAAGCTGAAAATTCTAAAAACAAGAGAGCCTCTTCTCCTCCAAAGGATCGCAGCTCCTCACCAGCAACGGAACAAAGCTGGATGGAGAATGACTTTGATGAGTTGACAGAAGTGGGCTTCAGAAGGTCGGTAATAACAAACTTCTCCGAGCTAAAGGAAGATGTTCAAACCCATTGCAAGGAAGCTAAAAACCTTGAAAAAAGATTAGACAAATGGCTAACTAGAATAAACAGTGTAGAGAAGATTTTAAATGACCTGATGGAGCTGAAAACCATGGCACAAGAACTATGTAAGGCAAGCACAAGCTTCAGTAGCCAATTTGATCAAGTGGAAGAAAGGTTATCAGTGATTGAAAATCAAATTAGTGAAATAAAGTGAGAAGAGAAGCTTAGAGAATAAAAGAGTAAAAGAAATGAACAAAGCCTCCAAGAAATACGGGACTATGCGAAAAGACCAAATCTGTGTCTGATTGGTGTACCTGAAAGTGATGAGGAAAATGGAACTAAGTTAGAAAACACTCTTCAGGATATTATACAGGAGAACTTCCTCAACCTAGCAAGGCAGGCCAACATTCAAATTCAGGAAATACAGAGAACGCCACAAAGATACTCCTCGAGAAGAGCAACCCCAAGACACATAATTGTCCAATTCACCAAGGTTGAAATGAAGGAAAAAATGTTACGGGCAGCCAGAGAGAAAGGTCGGGTTACCACGAAGGGAAGTCCATCAGACTAACAGCGGATCTATCGGTAGAAACTCTACAAGCCCAAAGAGAGTGGGCCAATATTCAACATTCTTAAAGAAAAGAAATTTCAACCCAGAATTTCATATCCAGTCAAACTAATCTTCATTAAGTGAAGGAAAAATAAAATCCTTTACAGACAAGCAAATGCTGAGAGATTTTGTCACCACCAGGCCTGCCTTACAAGAGCTCCTGAAGGAAGCACTAAACATGGAAAGAAACAACTGGTACCAGCCACTGCAAAAACATGCCAAATTGTAAAGACCATCGATGCTAGAAGGAAACTGCATCAACTAACAGGCAAAATAAGCAGCTAACATCATAATGACAGGATCAAATTCACACATAACAATATTAACCTTAAATGTAAATGGGTTAACTGCCCCAATTAAAAGACACAGACTGGCAAATTGGATAAAGAGTCAAGATTCATCAGTGTGCTGTATTCAGGAGACCCATCTCACGTGCAGAGACACACGTAGACTCAAAATAAAGGGATGGAGGAAGATCTACCGAGCAAATGGAAAGCAAAAAAAAGCAGGGGTTGCAACCGTAGTCTCTGATAAAACAGACTTTAAACCAACAAAGATCAAAAGAGACAAAGAAGGCCATTACATAATGGTAAAGGGATCAATTCAACCAGAAGAGCTAACTATCCTAAATATATATGCACTCAATACAGAAGCACCAAGATTCATAAAGCAAGTTCTTAGAGACCTACAATGAAACTTAGACTCCCACACAATAATAATGGCAGACTTTAACACCCCACTGTCAATATTAGACCGATCAACAAGACAGAAGGTAAACAAGGATATCCAGGAATTGAACTCAGCTCTGCACCAAGCAGACATAATAGACATCTACAGAACTCTCCACCCCAAATCAACAGAATATACATTCTGCTCAGCACCACATCACACTTATTCCAAAATTGACCACATAGTTGGAAGTAAAGCACTCCTCAGCAAATATAAAAGAACAGAAATCACAACAAACTGTCTCTCAGACCACAGTGCAATCAAATTAGAACTCAGGATTAAGAAACTCACTCAAAACCACACAACTACATGGTAACTGAACAACCTGCTCCTGAATGACTACAGGGTAAATAACAAAACGAAGGCAGAAATAAAGATGTTCTTTGAAATCAATGAGAACAAAGACACAACACACCAGAATCTCTGGGACACTTTTAAAGCAGTGTGTAGAGGGAAATTTATAGCAATAAATGCCCACAAGAGAAAGCAGGAAAGATCTAAAATGGACACGCTAACATCACAATTAAAAGAACTAGAGAAGCAAGAGCAAACAAATTCAAAAGCTAACAGAAGGCAAGAAATAACTAAGATCAGAGGAGAACTGAAGGAGATAGAGACACAAAAATCCCTTCAAAAAATCAATGACTCTGGGAGTTGGTTTTTTGAAAAGATCAACAAAACTGATAGACTGCTAGCAAGACTAATAAAGAAGAAAAGAAAGAAGAATCAAATAAATGCAATAAAAAATGATAAAGGGGATATCACCACCAATCCCACAGAAATACAAACCAACATCAAAGAATACTATAAACACCTCTACGCAAATAAACTCAAAAATCTAGAAGAAATGGATAAATTCCTGGACACGTACACCCTCCCAAGATTAAACCAGGAAGAAGTTGAATCTCAGAATAGACCAATAACAGGCTCTGAAATTGAGGCGATAATTAATAGCCTACAAACCAAAAAAAGTCCAGGACCAGATGGATTCACAGCCGAATTCTATCAGAGGTACAAAGAGGAGCTGGTAACATTCCGTCTGAAACTATTCCAATCAATGGAAAAAGAGGGAATCCTCCTTAACTCATTTTATGAGGCCAGCCTCATCCTGATACCAAAGCCTGGCAAAGACACAACAAAAAAAGAGAATTTTAGACAAATATCCCTGATGAACATCAATGTGAATATCCTTAATAAAATACTGGCAAACCGAATCCAGCAGCACATCAAAAAGCTTATCCACCACGATCAAGTTGGCTTCATTCCTGGGATGCAAGGCTGGTTCAACATATGCAAATCAATAAACATAATACATCACATAAACAGAACCAATGACAAAAAACACATGATTATCTCAATAGATGCAGAAAAGGCCTTCATCGAAATTCAACACTGCTTCATGCTAAAAATTCTCAATAAACTAGGTATTGATGGAATGTATCTCAAAATAATAAGAGCTATTTATGACAAACCTACAGCCAATCTCATACTGAATGGGCAAAAACTGGAAGCATTCCCTTTGAAAACTGGCACAAGACAGGGATGCCCTCTCTCACCACTCCTATTCAACATAGTGTTGGAAATTCTGTCCAGGGCAATCAGGCAAGAGAAAAAAATAAAGGGTAATCAATTAGGAAAAGAGGAAGTCAAATTGTCCCTGTTTGCACATGACATGATTGTATATTTAGAAAACCCCATCATCTCAGCCCAAAATCTCCTTAAGCTGATAAGCAACTTCAGCAAAGTTTCAGGATACAAAATCAATGTGCAAAAATCACAAGCATTCCTATATGCCAATAAGAGTCAGAGAGCCAAATCATGAGTGAACTCCCATTCACAATTGCTCCAAAGAGAGTAAAATACCTAGGAATCCAACTTACACAGGATTTGAAGGACCTCTTCAAGGAGAACTACAAGCCACTGCTTAGTGAAATAAAAGAGGTCACAAACAAATGGAAGAATATTCCATGCTCACAGATAGGAAGAATTAATATCCTGAAAATGGCCATACTGCCGAAGGTAATTTATAGATTTAATGCCATCCCCATCAAGTTACCAATGACTTTCTTCACAGACTTGGAAAAAACTACTTTAAATTTCATATGGAACTGAAAAAGAGCCTGCATTGCCAAGACAAGCCTAAGCAAAAAGAACAAAGCTGGAGGCATCACGCTACCTGACTTCAAAGTATGCTACAAGGCTACAGTAACCAAAACAGCATGGTACTGGTACCAAAACAAGGATATAGACCAATGGAACAGAACAGAGGACTCATAAATAACACCACACATCTACAACCATCTGATCTTTGACAAACCTGACAAAAACAAGAAATGGGGAAAGGATTCCCTATTTAATAAATGGTGCTGGAAAACTGGCTAGCCATATGGAGAAAGCTGAAACTGGATCCGTTCCTTACAATTTATACAAAAATGAATTCAAGATGGATTAAAGACTTAAATGTTAGACCTAAAACCATAAAAACCCTAGAAGAAAACCTAGGCAATACCATTCAGGGCATAAGCACGGCAAGGACTTCATGACTAAATACCAAAAGCAATGGCAACAAAAACCAAAATAGACAAATGGGATCCAATTAAACTAAAGAGCTTCTGCACAGCAAAAGAAACTACCATCAGAGTGAACAGGCAACCTACAGAATGGGAGAAAATTTTTGCAATCTACCCATCTGACAAAGGACTAATATCCAGAATCTACAAAGAACTTAAATTTACAAGTAAAAAACAAACAACCCCATCAAAAAGTGGGCAAAGGATATGAATTTGAGACACTTCTCAAAAGAAGACATTTATGCAGCCAACAGACACATGAAAAAATGCTCATCACTGGTCATCAGAGAAATGCAAATCAAAACCACAATGAGATACCATCTCACACCAGTTAGAATGGCGATCATTAAAAAGTCAGGAAACAACAGATGCTGGAAAGGATGTGGAGAAATAGGAATGCTTTTACACTGTTTGTGGGACTGTAAACTAGTTCACCCATTGTGGAAGACAGTGTGGCGATTCCTCAAGGATCTAGAACTAGAAATACCATTTGACCCAGCGATCCCAATAATGGGCATGTACTCAAAGGATTATAAATCATGCCACTATAAAAAGACATGCACATGTATGTTTATTGCAGCACTATTCACAATAGCAAAGACTTGGAACCAACCCAAATGTCCAACAATCATAGACTGGATTATGAAAATGTGGCACATATACACCATGGAATACTATGCAGCCATAAAAAACAATGAGTTCATGTCCTTTGTAGGGACATGGATGCAGCTGGAAACCATCATTCTGAACAAACTATCACAAGGACAGAAAACCAAACACCACATGTTCTCACTCATAGGTTGGAATTGAACAATGAGAACACATGGACACAAGGAGGGGAACATCACACCCTGGGGCCTGTCATAGGGTGGGAGGCAGGGGGTGGGATAGCATTAGGAGAAATACCTAATGTAAGTGATGAGTTAATGGGTGCAGCAAACCAACATGGCACATGTATACCTATGTAACAAACCTGCATGTTGTGCACATGTACCCTAGAACTTAAAGTATAATTAAAAAAAAAAGACATGTGGTATTGCACACAGATAAATGAAACAGAATCAAGTCCATAAACTCTTATATTTACAGTCAATTTGTTTTCAACAAAATGCTAATGCAATTTCAAAGGGGAAAGAATATCTTCAACAAATGGTGATGAAACAATTGGATGTCTACGTGCCAAAAAAAAAAGAACGTTACCTCAAACTATAGCAAAAATTAACTCAAAATTTATGACTTAAATGTAAGAGCTGAATATTAATAAATAAATCAGAGGAGGAATTTTTTAATCTTGGAGTAAGCAGAGAGTTTTAGATATAGCATCGAAAACACAACCCATAAAAGAAAAACTGATAAATGGGAGCTTGTCTAAATGATAGACATTTGTATTTTTAGCAACACAATTAAAATAAAAAGAGAAGCCACAGTATGGGAGAAAATATTCACAAATCTAATAGCTGATACAAGTCTTATACACAGAATATTTAAGGAACCCTTAGAACTCGATAAATAAGGCAAACATCTCAATTAAAAATAGGCAGAATATGTGAATAGACATTTAACTATACACCCTTTAGAATGGTTATAATGAAAAAGACAAGTCAATGGCAAATACAATATTACCCCCACAAATTGTCAATTTCACTTTTTTCCAGATTTAAGTTACCCATGGACAGCCAAGGACTGAAAATATTAAATGGAAAAATTATAGAAATAAACAATTTATAAGTTTTAAATTGTGTACCACTCTGAGTAGTGTGATGAAATCTTGCACCTTCCTTCTCCTACCTGGGACATGAATTATCCCCTTGTCTAACATAGCCATGTTTGTTGCTTGGTCGTGGCTCAGTGATCCTCTTTCTGTCCAGTGTTCAAAAGGTCAGTGGTAGAGTAATGCTATGTTACAATGCCTATGTCATTCATCTCACTTCATCTCATCACATAGACATTTTATCATCTCACATCAACACAAGAAGGGTGAGTACAATAAAATAAGAAATTTTGAGAGAGGGACCACATTCACATAACTTTTATTATAATATATTGTTATAATGGTTCTATTTTGGTATTTGTTATTGCTGTTAATCTCTTACTTGCCTAATCTATATGTTAAACTTTAACACAGGTATGTGTAAATAGGGAAAAGCATAGTATATATAGGATTCAGTACTATTTACAATTTCAGGCACTGACTCAGGGTCCTGGAATGCATCCCCTGAAGGTAAGGTGGGGGACTACTGTATTGGAGATGGGTACTTTAAAATTGTACAGCCGGTTGGAAGACAGTTGGTGGTATCATTAAAAGTTAAACATAAAGCAATCATACAACCAACCAAGCAATTCTGCTCCTAGGACTCTACCCAAGAAAAGTGAAGACTTAGGTCCACACAAAAACATTATGAATGTTCATAATGGCATTATTCCTAGTAGCCCCAAACGGAAAAAAGTAAAAATATCTAATTAGTTAATGGATAAATAAAATGTGTACAAATGGAATACTATTCAGCAACATAAAGGAATGAACTACTGACCCATGCTTCTACACTTAAGCCTTGAAAGCATTATTTTACGTGAAATAATTCAGATACACAAAAAGCTAGATATTATATTCTTCCATTTACATAAAATGTCTAGATAAGAAAAATGTGTAGAGACAGAAATCATATCAGTACCCAGGGCTAGAAATGAAAGTATGGATAAATTGCAAATGGGCACAAGGGAAATTTAGGGGTTTATAAAAAGTTCTAAAATTGGATTGGGGTGATGCTTGCACAACTAAATCTACTAAAAAAACTCTAATAAAAATATTATTTTAGAGGTTCAGGATAAGGATTATAAATAAGATTTCTTTCTTTTATTATTTTAGCACTTCACCCTACTTTGGTTTAACATACTTGTTAATAAAGACATTAACTGTCTAATCAGTCCAGGATAGCAGTCATTGTATATCCTCTTCAAAAAAAATATGTTGTTGCAACAGGCAAGCAGTTCAAACACTGTGATTGTTCTGTGGGGACCAGCTGAGCACCTGCTCTACATGAATTCCTCTCACCTAATATTTTTATGCTGTTTTAGACAAAGTCTGAAGCAGCAGCGCTTCTCATGCTCCACCTTTATCATGATTAAGTGACTTCTGGTCCTGCTCTTTCCTTCTTTTTAAAAGTGCCAAGGCTCCTTATGAGTGTTAAATTGTGCTCAGCTCCAGGAGTTTCCAGTATGTCATGGTGCTCACTGAGCCAAGAGTTTTAATCACCTCCTCTTCATCACATTGGTGAAGAAGAGACTCTCACCCTAGGTTTATGATGATGGCCAAACACATGAATGCCTGACACTGGACAGGTAAGGGCAACAACAGTTAGTCACATATACTTATAACCTAGGGGAGAAGGATATCATGTGTCACACAGAGCCCATGGATGTTGCAATTGGGAATATAGTGAACAACCAGTGGCTGTGGGAGGCAGGCTTTGTAGTATCAAGACAACAGGGTGTGCCCAGGCTCCCCGGGAGAGTGTGATTGGCTTGTTTGAATAATTCCATGGGCCAGCAGGAAACTGAAACCTGCTATTCAGGGATAAGTAGGAAGTCCACCTGGTCTGTTTGGTAAGGATGGTTGTTTGGATAAGGGACTTTATTCACGGCAGGAGAGTGGTGAGGGAACTTGCAGTCAGACTGGTTGAAGCCCTCCCTGTTTAATCAGATGTCCAGGCAGCAAACAATATTGAGCTTTAATTTTAGGTCTTGTATCACACTAAGTTAAACACATGGAACATTTTACTTTCTATAAGTGATTGTATATCCAGAAAAGTGAATCAACAGTCCTGTTCAAATTCTCTATTTAGCTTCTCCATGCCTGCATTTGTAATCACAATATCTGAATTATATAAGTTAGAGGGAAAAAACCCACAAGATTAATTACCAAAAAGTCATCTATAAGATGTTTTACATGCTTGCAAAGAAGAGCAATAAACATCGTTTTACATATTGTAGGCCCTAAAATATAGGGGGAAAGTAGGTATTTTATATGGGTCTTAAATGTCCCCACTGAGCATTTTGTGCATCTCTATGACCCTACAATACTGTATTGGTGGTTTAATTTCCCTGAGGATGGATGGAGCCATGTTTTATTTGTCATGGTGCCTCCAGCACCAAGCCTAATACCTGGCAAAATACTTCTAATGATGCCTAACAGTGAATGAGAATGCACCATATTCCAGACAATGTCCTAAACAGTATGTACACATTGTTCCATTTAATTGTCACAACCACCTGTCAGGTAGGTACTATCATTATTTAAGCTTATTATATCGGGGCCAGGAAAATTTTTCTGTGAGGGGTCAGACAGCAAATATTTTAGGCTTTGTGTACCACAGATTGTGTGTTAAGACCACCCTACTCTACTCTTAGACTATAAAAGCAGCCAGATGATATGCAAATGAGTGGGCATGGCTGCATTCCAGGCAGTGGGATGGATTTGGTTCACAGGTCAAAATTTGCCAACCCTGCCTTAGATCATGCTACTAATGCTTGGTGTGTTCAGTAATTGGCTCAAGGTCACACAGCTCATAAGAGGCAGAGCAGGATTTTGTACCCCAAATCCTGATTTGTTTCACTCCAAAATTCCTTTTACTAATTACTATTCTGTACTGTACCAACCTACTGCATTAGTCAATAAGGCTCCATACATATGTGTTGAATAAATAAAAAAGTCTATTATATTCACTTTACTATAGAAAAAGTTGAATCTAATTTTATTAAGTCAGCACATAATCAGGACTTGTGATTCCTATCCTAAACCAAATTTAAAATATAATGAAAAGTTAATCAGTCTGGGATATTTTCACTAGGCCTCTGTCTACTTGTTTAATGGTAAAACAAGTCTATATCTAGTAAGAAAGAGCAGCTATTAAGAGAAGAGATGGCCTACAGGCTTTATTTTCCATTATTTGGATTCTTATCTGTAGTGGCATCGCCGTGGTTCACTATCATTTTCTTCAGGTTCTGTCTACGGACGAGCACATTTGACTTTCCTGGGCTGTTCAACCCTAATCCTACTCACATTCTCTTAAACTGGAAATTCAAGTACCCCATAAACTAGCTCTTTTTCTCTCTTAAATTTGTTACAAAATGCTAACATCTTTTTCACACTTTGTTGAAAAACATGCTTCCCAGCTAATACACTATTTTCTAATTTTTGAACAAAAATACATAGGATGAAGAATAAAAAATTGCTGACACATCTTTAACTGACTATACCTGAAATAATGGCATTTCTAAGATGGTTCAACTATTATTTTTTATAAACAGGAGGAATGAATAGCTACAGCATTTTTACTTATAATTCAGAGCGTGCTGTTATTAAAAAAAAAAAGACATGGCATCCAGAAAATGTAATTAATTTGATGGTATAAGCCTTCATAAATTATCAAGTATTCCCAGTAGCAGCCATGAAAAACTTAGAGAGAACATGAGCTGCCTTTAAATTGCTAGTTTTCTCACAGCCAGAATTATTTTAAGGTGGTTGTGTTGCTGTTGGCATTAAAATATGTTTGAATTATTATTACCATTAATGGCTGACTCCACCTTTAAATAAGGTGATAGAGATTTGGAGTCACACACAAGCCAGCATCAATGTCTCAAGGCTGTCATTCTTCTCGCTAATGAACTGCTGCTTACAGAAATTAATTATGGGGGAAAGGTTGCTGTTACCCCCACCAGGAATGAAGTCTCCAGATTCCAAATCAAGTGTTGTTGAGGAGGAAGTGCAGAGCTTCCTGTGGCTCCACCTCCCAAAGCTCTGCTCACGTTGTGCTCCTTCTGCCAGGCACAAACAACATGCTTGACTGCACAGTGGGAAAAAAATGACTTTGGGAAGGAGTTTATCATATTTACAATCAGTATACAAAGCTGTCCCAGAAAGACAGGACAATCCAGTGACTAGAACAATTTATTGGGACCCCAGAAGAGTAGGTTCCAGGCTAGGAGCTCTGGGAGACCATGAATCTACTTTTGAATTTCTACATGGTATTTGCAAAATAAATAATGTTATATCTGACCTCTCCAACCTTTCTAGAAATATGCCAATTTCAATTATTAATAATGTAATGTGTTGCATAATTCTATCTTCTGAAATAATAGAAGACATTGATAGTTTGCAAAGTATTTAGGTAAGATCTGAAGACCATCTATATTACGTTTGCTATTCAGTCATGGGAGAAAAGCAAACTGCATTATTTTCTCCATTTGACGGTGGAATAGCCAGCCTTCACAGGAAGTTAATTGATGTGTCATCCTAGAGATAGTAAGGCCTAAACTGTGTACCCACTTTTTGTCAATTTGTATGGAAGTTTTGAGTGTATCTATAAGTTCAAGTATTGGGTAGTCTTGAAGTCCTTTTAAATCCTGTAATTTTTTTTTCATTATGTAACAAGACATATGTGAAAGGAATGAGGAGTTAGAAAATTAGGAACTTAAATTATGTGACTTAGGGCAAAATAATCAAAATCATAAGACCATTTCCAATATCATCAAAAATATTTTCTAAGTGGGGATGAGAGAAGACGATCTAAGAATAAATCAGCCCACATTAGAGAAGGAATTTTGAGCCTTCAGAGTTAAACTGGCCATTTTCCCAGCAGCACAAGTGCCTACAGCTGATTTGCAAGCAATTTTATAGACACTCTTGTCCTCTCACTAGCTGGAAATAAGAGGGAAAAGATAAATGGGCTCTGTGGATCACTTATTCGAGATAGGGTTGCTGGGGGTGAAGAGCACTAATCTGAAGTCATTGATTATTAATATGCTTCCTATTCACGGGCAACATCAGGGTGATGAGGCTGTAAAACTGAAAATTCTAAAGAATGTTGTTATGAAAATGCTATAACCACCAGCTCTTGAACATTGGATGAAAGAATTTTCGTTCTTCTCTTTACGTGTTTACGTATAATTACAGGATATGTCAAATTAAACAGTGACAACAATCACTCGAGCACACACATGCACACTGAAATGTACAAAGAATGAATGTGCCCAATCGTATAATTGTATTTTTTTCTGCAAAAAGAAGATAAAACGAGGTCAGACTCTGCTTTCAGAAATCCATCTCTACTGTTGGTCAACAAAAATTTTGTGACTATGCACAGGTGCACCTTCCTGTGTCTCAGGATCTGAAAATCTGATGGCCCTGGGTACAGTCATGACTTGTAGAGATATCTGCAGTAAACACAAGCATTTATGTCTATCTATCTACCCATCTATCTCTATTTATCACAATATGTGGACCCAGCCCTGTCTGACATGGGACACTCTCCAGTCAACTATACCTGTCTGATAGTTCTGCAGAAGTTCACTCTTAGCAGTTACAATAAAAGATCTTCCAATTTGCCACAGAAAGCTAGAGAAATGGTGAAGAAAATTTCTTAGCTCACTTCATTTTATTTAAATAAAAGCCACACGTGAAGTTTTCAGTTTTTTCTTTTTAAAAAAAATGTCCATTTAGAATCCAATGTACAGATTGTGAGACAAAGTAACAACAAAAGCTGTTTGCTCATTTCTGCTTGCCAACACAACTTCACTAAGTCCCTCACTCTGCAATGACGTGCAGCTCTCCAGAAAGACGCTTCAAAGACAAAACAGGAGAGAGCACATAGGCCCCACCACGTCTCTTGCCTGAGTCGCTATACTCCTTAAAAGATAAATGACCTGGTTCTTGCCTTGTCCTACACATAAGATAACGTCAGATGGGGTTAGTGATTATGCCTCAGTAATTTATAACCAGATGTACTCTTACACCCAGACCTTGATGTGATTCTGCTTTAATGTAACTTCTGAGGAAGTTTGATGTGATTTAGCATGTACTGAACCCGCATCCCCCTCCCTCCTCCACTTGTACATGAGCTATGAACTCAAACACTGCTTTGGAGCAGTCTGAAATAACTCCTAAGCTATAGACCACAGTAAGACTTCCGAAAAAAACTAACTTTATTTCTTTAAAAGCTTGGCTTCTTACTTTAGTCAATAAGATCAAGGAAAAGTGACAAAATAACATCTAAAGAATAGAAAGTGAAAGTACCCTTCTTGGGTATTATGAGAAATGTAAAAGTAAAAAGGCCATTTGTATCCTGTGTTGAAGGAAGGAAGTACCTGCTAAATTGTCCTAAATAAAGCCACATTGACCTTGACAGAAGCATCTATAACTACAAAAGTACTTCCGATAAAAAGCACTCCCAATAAAAGTATAAAAAATGAATTGCTCAATTTCTGTTTTTTAAATTATACTTTAAGTTGTGGGATACATGGGCAGAATGTGCAGGTTTGTTACATAGGTATACACATGCCATGGTGGTTTGCTGCACCCATCAACCCAACATCTACATTAGGTATTTCTCCTAATGCTCTCCCTCCCCTAGCCCCTCACTACCTGACGGGCCCCAATGTGTCATGTTCCCTTCCCTGTGTCCATGTGTTCTCATTATTCAACTCCCACTTATGAGTGAGAACATGCGGTCTTTGGTTCCTGTGTTAGTTTGCTGAGAATGATGGTTTCCAGCTTCATCCATGTCCCTGCAAAGGACATGAACTCATTCTCTTTTGTGGCTGCGTAGCATTCCATGGTGTGTATGTGCCACATTTTCTTTATCTAGTCTATCATGGATGGGCATTTGGGTTGGTTCCAAGTCTTTGCTATTGTGAACAGTGCTGCAATAAACATATATTTACATGTGTCTTTATAGGAGAATGATTTATAATCCTTTGGGTATACACCTAGTAAGGGAATAGCTGGGTCAAATGGTATTTCTGGTTCTAGATCCTTGAGGAATCAACATACTGTCTTCCACAATGGTTGAGCTAATGTACATTCCCACCAACAGTGTAAAAGCGTTCCTATTTCTCCACATCCTCTCCAGCATCTGTTTCCTGACTTTTTAATGATCGCCATTCTAACTGGCATAAGAAGGTATCTCATTCTGGTTTTGATTTGCATTTCTCTAATGACCAGTGATGACAAGCTTTTTTTCATATGTTCGTTGGCTGCAGAAATGTCTTCTTTTGAGAAGTGTCTGTTCATATCCTTCACCCACTTTTTGATAGCATTGTTTTTTTTCTTGTAAATTTGTTTAAGGTCCTTGTAGATTCTGGATATTAGCCCTTTGTCAGACGAATAAACTGCAAAAGTTTTCTCCCATTCTGTAGGTTGCCTGTTCACTCTGATGATAGCTTCTTTTGCCGTGCAGAAGCTCTTTACTTTAATTAGATCCCATTTGTCGATTTTGGCTTTTGTTGCTTTGGCTTTTGGTGTTTTAGTCATGAAGTCTTTGACCATGCCTATGTCCTGAATGGTATTGCCTAGGTTTTGTTCCAGGATTTTTATGGTTTAAGGTCTTATGTTTAAATCTTTAATCTATCTTGAATTAAATTTTGTATGAGGCATAAGGAAAGGGTCCAGTTTCAGTTTCCTGCCTTCCCAACAGCATTTATTAAATAGGGAATCCTTTCCCTATTGTTGTTTTTGTCAGGTTTGTCAAAGATCAGATGGTTGTAGATGTGTGATGCTATTTCTGAGTCCTCTGTTTGGTTCTATTGGTCTATATATCTGTTTTGGTATGAGTACCACACTGTTTTAGTTACTGTAGACTTGTAGTATAGTTTAAAGTCAGGTAACTTGATGCCTCCAGCTTTATTCTTTTTTGCTTAGGATTGTCTTGGCAATGTAGGCTCTTTTTCAGTTCCATATGAAATTTAAAGTAGTTTTTTCCACTGTGAAGAAAGTCAATGGTAGCTCCATGGGAATAGCACTGAATCTATAAATTACTTTGGGCAGTATGGCATTTTCATGATGTTGATTCTTCCTGTCCATGAGCATGGAATATTTTTCCATTTGTTTGTGTCCTCTCTTATTTCCTTGAGCAGTGGTTTGTAGTTCTCCTTGAAGATGTTCTTCCCATTCCTTGTAAGTTGTATTCCTAGGTATTTTATTCTCTTTGTAGCAATTGTGAATGGGAGTTCACACATGATTTGGTTGGCTGTTTGTCTATTATTGGTGTATAGGAAAGCTTATGATTTTTGCACATTGATTTTGTATCCTGAGACTTTGCTGAAGTAGCTTATCCACTTGAGGAGATTTTGGGCTGAGACGATGGAGTTTTCTAAGTATACAATCATGTCATCTGCAAACAGAGACAATTTGACTTCCTCTCTTACTATCTGAATACCCTTTCTTTCTTTCTCTTGCCTGATTACTCTGGCCAGAACTTCCAACACTATGTTGAATAGGAGTGGTGAGAGAGGGCATCCTTGTCTTGTGCCCATTTTCAAAGGGAATGTTTCCAGTTTTTGCCCATTCAGTATGATATTGGCTGTGGGTTTGTCATAAATAGCTCTTATTATTTTGAGATACATTCCATCAATACCTAGTTTATTAAGAGTTTTTAGCATGAAGCAGTGTTGAATTTCGATGAAGGCCTTTTCTGCATCTATTGAGATAATCATGTGGTTTTTGTCATTGGTTCTTTTTATGTGATGGATTACGTCTATTGATTTGCATATGTTGAACCAGGCTTGCATCCCAGGGATGAAGCCAACTTGATCGTGGTGGATAAGCTTTTTGATGTGTTGCTGGAATCGGTTTGCCAGTATTTTATTGAGGACTTTTACATCGATATTCATCAGGGATATCGGTCTGAAATTCTCTTCTTTTGTTGTGTCTCTGCCATGTTTTGGTATCAGGATGATGCTGGCCTCATAAAATGAGTTAGGGAGGATTTCTTCTTTTTCTATTGATTGGAATAGTTTCAGAAGGAATGGTATCAGCTCCTCTTTGTACTTCTGGTAGAATTCAGCTTTGAATCATCTGGTCCTGGGCTTTTTTTGGTTGGTAGGCTATTAATTACTGACTCAATTTCAGAACTTGTTATTGGTCTACTCAGGGATTCAAATTCTTCCTATTTTAGTCTTGGGAGGGTGTACATGTCCAGGAATTTATCCATTTCTTCTAGATTTTCTAGTTTATTTGCATAGAGGTGTTTATAGTGTTCTCTGATGGTAGTTTGTATTTCTGTGGGATCAGTGGTGATATCCCCTTTATTATTTTTCATATCCAGCCTAACTAAGCTTCATAAGTGAAGGAGAAATAAAATCCTTTACAGACAAGCAAATGCTGAGAGATTTTGCCACCACCAAGCCTGCCTCACAAGAGCTCCTGAAGGGGCCAGGCATGGTGGCTCACGCCTGTAATCCCAGCACTTTGGGAGGCTAAGGTGGGCAGATCACAAGGTCAGGAGATTGAGACCATCCTGGCTAACACAGTGAAACCCTGTCTCTACTAAAAATACAAAAAAGTTAGCTGGGCGTGGTGGTGTGCACCTGTAGTCCCAGCTACTCAGGAGGCTGAGGCAGGAGAATGGCATGAACCTGGGAGGCGGAGCTTTCAGTGAGCAGAGATCGCGCTACTGCACTCCAGCCTGGGTGACAGAGTAAGACTCTGTCTCAAAAAAAAAAGAAAAAAAAAGGCTCCTGAAGGAAGCACTAAATATGGAAAGGAAAAACTGGCACTAGCCACTGCAAAAACAAACCAAATTGTAAAGACCATTGACATTATGAAGAAACTGCATCAAATAACGAGCAAAATAATCAGCTAGCACTATAATGACAGAATCAAATTCACACATAACAATATTAACCTTAAATGTAAATGGGCCAAATGACCCAATTAAAAGGCACAGACTGGCAAATTGGATAAAGAGTCAAGACCCATCAGTGTGCTGTATTCAGGAGACCCATCTCACATGCAGAGACACACATAGGCTCAAAATAAAGGGATGGAGGAATATTACCAAGCAAATGGAAAGCAAAAAAAAGCAGGGGTTGCAATCCTAGTCTCTGATAAAACAGACTAAACCGACAAGATCAAAAAAGGCAAAGGGCATTAGATAATGGTACAGGAATCA
The DNA here is from genome assembly GCF_029281585.2 of Gorilla gorilla gorilla. Lineage (NCBI taxonomy): Eukaryota > Metazoa > Chordata > Mammalia > Primates > Hominidae > Gorilla > Gorilla gorilla. The sequence continues at coordinate 97,434,847 of NC_073231.2, read as the reverse complement.
ATGCAACAAGAAGAGCTAACTATCCTAAAGATAAATGCACCCAATACAGGAGCACCCAGATTCATAAAGCAAGCTCTTAGAGACCTACAAAGAGACTTAGACTCCCACACAATAATAGTGGGAGACTTTAACCCCCGCTGTTGATATTAGACAGATCAACAAGTCAGAAAATTAACAAGGATATCCAGGACTTGAACTCAGTTCTGGACCAAGCAAACCTAACAGACATCTACAGAACTCTCCACCCCAAATCAACAGAATATACATTCTTCTCAGCACCACATAGCACTTCTTCTAAAATCGACCACATAATTGGAAGTAAAACACTCCTCAGCAAATGCAAAAGAACGGAAATCATAACAGTCTCTCAGACCACAGTGCAATCAAATTACAATTCAGGATTAAGAAACTCACTCAAACACACACAGCTACATGGAAACTGAACAACCTGCTCCTGAATAACTACTGGGTTAATAATAAAATTAAGGCAGAAATAAATAAGTTCTTTGGAACCAATGAGAACAAAGCCACACCATACAAGAGTCTCTGGAACACAGCTAAAGCAGTGTTAGAGGGAAATTTGTAGCACTAAATTGCCCACTGGAGAAAGCAGTAAAGATCTAAAATCAACACCCTAACATCACAATTAAAAGAACTAGAGAAGTAAGAGCAAACAAATTCAAAAGCTAGCAGAAGACAAGAAATAACTAAGAGCTGAGCAGAACTGAAGGATGTAGAGACATGAAAAACCCTTCAAGAAAGCAATGAATCCAGGAGCTGGTTTTTTGAAAAGATTAACAAAATAGACCACTAGTCAGACTAATACAGAAGAAAAGAGAGAAGAATCAAATAGATTATTATTTTTTAAAATCATGCAGATAGTAAGCCAGGTAAAGAGTTTTCCTGAATTTTTCAATTTAGCAAAATACAAAGGATTTACAATTGTTTTCTATTATTCCATAGAGAATAGCTTCATTTTTCTAGTTCTTCAAAAGAAGTATTTTAACGATTGATGCAGATGGAAGAGGGAGTGAATTTATCAGGCATGGAGAGTATGACTCCCAACCAAGAGTGTAGACCACATACAAGCCCCAGAATGGAGTCAAGCAATCTCAAGTCCAAGGTCCTCATTTAAAAGATGAGGACATGTATGTTCAGAGAAGCAAAAGCAATATTTCTCAAACTTTAAGGTTCACAGAAAGCATCCTGAAATCTTACTGAAATGATATCTTCAATCTTGTAGTTCTGGTTAGGACTAGGATTCTGTGCTTCCTACAAGCTTCCAGATGCCACTGATACTGTGCTTCACGACCCACACTGGAGTAGTGTAGAAAAAGATGCTTTTCCATTTTAGGTAATGGAACAAAAGAGACTTGGCTATACCCTGCATACCTCTGATTAATTTTTTTAAGTTATACAGCTACTGCCTGTATTTGGCAACTGAATTATTTATCCTAGTTATTCAGTAGTATGCTGGCTTTATTCCCATCAGAGAGAAGTAATATACACTTATTTGGTAACTGGATTCTGCAACAGGCTTTCTGAGTTCAATCCCAGTTTTTCCACTTACCATCTATGTGACCTTTATGAATTTTCTACCTTCTCTTAGTCTCTATTTCTTCTGTAAAATAATGGTAAGAATATTATCTACCATATACAGTTTTTAGTTTTGTTTTGTTGTATTTTACCACAAGTAAAGCTCTTATAACAGTCCCTAGCATAAGCTAGCCCTCAAAAAATGGTAGACTTATCAAAGAAGAGTGGAGTCTGACTGATTTTGATGGATCATCTCACTTTATAGATATGAAACTTAAGACCTAGAAGAAAAGTGGGACAGAATCAGAATTAGCATTATTTATGACTGCTTGTGAGACTAGAAGAGAGAAAAGTTCAAAACACAACTTGTTCTGGAGTGGGAGGGAAAATTGCATGTGCTGAACACTGCTTTGGCCTCACATATCAAATAAATAGTATAATCTTCAGTTTTCTTAGCGGTCTTGCGGGGTTGTCTTGTCACCACCATGTTATATGGGAGGAAACCAAGGCACACATGTTAAGTGACTGGCCAGTGGTAGCTTAGCCACAAACACGGCAGTTCCAAGATTGGGACTGGCTTGGCTGACTCCAAAACTTGTGTGAGTCTACTAGGTGTGAGCCTTCTGATGTGGGAAACAGGGGTCTGTGTGAAACTAAGTAGGGCAAGGTTACCAGCACCTTGCAGGGTCATCCTCCTAATCCTTTAACAGGTGATCATACATTGGTGATTGCTCAGCCAACACATCCAAAGTCATAGCAATTATCTTGCTTACCAAGAAACAAGTCATTTTCCTCTGCCTGGATGAATCTTTTTTTCCGTTCTAGGCATCAGAGAAGGAAGAAAAGGGAAGTTTTGGTGTTTCTTTCTGCCCCCAAGCACCTCCAAAATTCTCTTTCTCTCTCTTTCCCCCCCTTTCTGTCCTCTCATACCTCTACTTTTCCATCTGCCTCTCAAAGGAATGTCACCATCATGTCCCCACATCCCCATATCAGTCTCCATTCTTGCCTAAGCCAACACGGTTACAGAATTTAACCTTTCTCAGGATCACCATAAACAATAGAACCTCTCAAAAGTATTGGTGTGCAATTTACAATTTACCCATGACTTCACAGGGGCGATAAGGATTTATATTGGAAACACTTCAGCAAACTGCTTGAAATCATTCTTCTACAGGTTCCTTTTCTCCCACCTTGCAGAGATCCTTGGACCCCATTTCTTACCCCCATGGTAGCGCTCACATTTGCTGGTTTCTTTCTTTCCCCCACTGGCCTCCTCAACCTCTGCCACCTTCCTTAAACATCATCATTTAGGAGAATGCCGGCGGCTCTCTCTCAGACTTACATGTTCACTCCTACCCTGGAGTAAACTACAGCCATTCAATTACAAGGACCTGCCTTTCCTAGAAAGCAGTGAAGTGCCTGTACAAGAAGTTTTCTGGCCCGTCACAAAGTTGATAGGTAGCACCACTAGAATGGCAGATGGAAACCATACGCAGCAAGAAGCCAGTCTTCCTGCCACCCCACAGCCTTTGCAGTCTGGTGGGAAAGAGCCATTCACTCAATGACTTCACAGTGCTGCAGGCATGGTAAAATGAAGGCCAAGCATCATCTGAAGGGAGAGCCTGTGTCAGGAAAGGCTTCCACAGGGAGGAACTACAGGCAGAAAACTAAAGGATGAGGCAGAATCATCTAGATGAAGATGAAGGAAGGAGGACTACAGAAAGTCCAAAATGTTCTCGTTTCTTGATTCTCCATAGGAGGACACCCTTCTTTCCTATAACCTTTGCTCACCAGCTTGCAGGTGATATGTCCTAAGTGGTTTCAAAGCTCATTATAAGCCTTCAAAAGGCAGTTCAGCGAAATATTGATGACTCATCTTAATCCAGGAGGTGGTACCCTGGTATCTCTCTAAACATTATTATACATCATCTTTAACCTAGAAAAATATTAGTATATATGGATGACTGCGTATGTCTAATAGTTTATTCTTGGAGGTTATGGGGAGCAATAACTATAAATGTCATTTGTTGTAAAACTATATGGAGCTATGCATGTATTTTGGTGATATGTATAATTTGCATAAATATATTTTTTAAAAGATTATTGTTCACAACAATTTTCCAACAATGCTCTATAAATGATTATAATTCTAAGTACTGATGGCATCAACAAATCTATCAGAAGTTTTACTTAAAGTTCCCTCTCCATGACCTCTGTCAGCCCTACATTCAATCAAAATTTTTAGAGGCCTGAACATTTGAGATTCTTCAAAATAATTTTCCAGGGTCACATCACTTTTGAATTCCAGTCTCTGCCCTTTTAGTCTTGATATTTGTTTCTTTACTAGGAAATAATGAGAAAGACCAATGACTTCTATCTCACTCAAGGACAAAGTCAAATTCTTATAACGATTTGCTGGTTGTGCTGTGATTCTCTGCTGCTCCTCCAGATCCCTTGGACACTTTCTTGCCCTCTGCTTTGTGCCCATCTAGTATGAAAGCTTCATGAGGGCATGAGTTTTTGTCAGTTTTGGTCATTTTGGTATCCCCAGATCGTACAAAAATGCCCATAGATCATTACCTGAAGAAAAGTTTTTTTAGAAACAACAGAGAATAGTAATTATCATACCTTGAGTCATTAGTGAATCTCAATCCATTGGCCCTTCTCCTCACCTCTTATAGTATCCTGAGACGTTATTAAATAAAAATAGCCTCAAGATTCTATTCATTTTTATATAAATATATATGCAAATAGACACACCTATCTTGTATTATTATAACTTTATATTGCACTTGTCTTCTTTCCTTTTACTGAATAGTAAACTCTTTGAGAGTAAGTGGCTATGTCTGTTCAATTCTAATTTTTCATATGACCTAGAACAGTGCCTGGAACATTACAGACAATGGATGTTTGTTGAATATGTGTGAAAGAACCAAAGTGAGAAAGCCTGAGACAGAGTTAACCTAAAATATAAACTGGGTTCACATTTTCCTGTTAGATAAGACAATCAATATCCTTCCTAAAACTGTAGTGTTGCAGGTCACTCTATGTACCTGGATCACTGCAGGGCTAGTAAAGATTTTCATTCTGATGGCTCAATAGTTGTCACTTCTATTCCCAGGTGGGAGGAGAGCGAGATGGCAGAAGTGACCGGGCTCTCTCTCCATTGATTACACTCTCCAGCAGCATGGCTGTTTTCCCCAGGATGGCAGGTGGCACAAGTGTTTTGCTACTCAGCAGGAGGTGTTGGCTTGATGCTCAGGACCTCTGTGACACCAGCGGGTGCAGCAGAAGGGGAGCTGACTTCCTGACGCAGATTTAACTGATTAAACTGTGAGTCCCCACAGCACCAGTGCCAGAGAGTCCCCTGGGACTGACTGCAGCCAACTTTCTCATGTATAGGTTTCCCTGTTTGTGATGCCTGACATTTTTAAGGCTAAGCTGGCAAACAATCCATGATGACAGCCTCCAGAGAAGAGACTCATATTAAGTAACTATAATAGCTTGGGTTTATGGAGAATATTTCTTAGCACTTAACAAGTTAACTCATTTTATCCTCTTCATGGTCCATGTCTGTGAAACACACAGCAATTCCTGCCTGTTTTCCAGCAGGTGGAGACCAAATGTGCTTTTTATTTATTTATTTCATTATTATTATTTTTGATGGAGTCTCGCTCTGTCGCCCAGTGCAATGGTGTGATCTTGGCTCACTGCAACCTCCGTTTCCTGGGCTTAAGTGATTCTCCTGCCTCAGCCTCCCAAGTACCTGAGACCACAGGCATGCAAGACTACACCTGGCTAATTTTTATATTTTTAGTAGAGATGGGGTTTTGCCATGTTGGCCAGGCTCATCTTGAACTCCTGACCACAGATTATCTGCCCACCTTGGCCTCCCAAAGTGCTGGAATTACAGTTGTGATCCACCATGCCTGGCTCCAAATACATTTTTGCCTAAATAAAAAGTAAAACCTAGGTGTTCTGATTTCCAGTTGAAGATGGTTTCCATCTAAGGGTTGGAGATAAAATAAAAATTTTTTGAAAGCCAGTGAAAGCGTTTTCTGGAAAGAAGCCAATATAAATCAAAATATAAAAAGTCAGGTACCATTGCCTCCTCTCTTTACATTTAAAATCTAAACTTCCTGTAGCTGGCGTGGCTCTTTAATGAATTCTCCTTCTTGCTTAGTAAACAATTTTGTGTGTGTGTTTTTAAAAATGTGTATATGCCAGGTTGTATAGTTTAAAGTTGGTTCTAAAACTGTTGTATTTCCTCAAAGAAGGAGGAATTATTATTGGCCATAACTATTGTGTGTTTTTTTTTCCTTAATTCTAAGGGTCAGAGAAAATTCAGATGACTATAACCATTCATTTACAGTGTCTTATAATTTTTATTATAGTTTTTTTATTTTTAAAAAGTTTCTTATGGTACAAAGACATGGAGAAGGAGAATATTTGTAATATAAAAGAAAATTGAACAATGAGTCACACCTTAAAACAAAACAGTGAATAATGGTGGTTTCTTCTTGCATTTTTATGTTTCTTGGTTTTATGTAGTTAACGTTCCATGAATGATAGATTTTAAAAATAGTCAAAGTTATTCTAATTTTTTTTCTTACTTTCAACATAGATTGAGGGATTGATTTTCAATTTCTATCCACTGCAGAGTACAGAAATAAGTAGAAGTGAAGCCAGGATGAAATTGAAAATCCCACTAATATATAGAATCAGCTGCCCAGCGAATGCTCCTTCTTTCAGTACCAGTTTTGCCACCTTCCAGTTTAATTATGTCTCCACATCATAAGGAAGTGTTTGTTCTTTAGGTAGGTAGTAAGCATGACTGCCAAATATTCATTAGAAATTTTCAAACAAAAGGAGATCCATAGCCCAAACTACGTAAGCATCAATCTTATCTCATTATATGAAAGAAAAGGTTTTTTCTCCTTTATTACTAAGAAAAAAAGTCTCTTGAACACTTTGGAGAATTTATTGTTTGACAACTTATAGGTAACCTATTTCATCCTTCCAAATAGTCAATACTCCTTTGCTTAGTGTAGGCTTCTCTCCATGGTACTGAGAAGGCAGACTCAATGGTGAGTATTTCCAACATCTTCAACTGCCACTGATTTTTCACAGTCTCCTCAATGCTCTTGTCATTCCAGCACCTCCATCACCTATGCACCTGCAGGCATATTCTTTATTTAACACTTTTTAAAAGCAATATCACTTCTAGTTGTCATCAAGTTTGTATATGTCATAAAAAGTGAGAGGCAATATTAGCATTTTCCTTCAAAAGAAACAAAAGCAGAAAAAAAGGGAAGGATACTGTGTGAGGTCTTATTTGTTTCACAGAGCAACTTGAAGTTACCAAGTCAGAATTTTCCTTAGAAGCATAGCCTCTCCGTATATGAGTCAATTTCCTTCTGGGCACACAGTCACAAAGAACCAGAAGGTCACAACCTTCTTACAGGAGGTTTCTAGAATCTCTAAGGACTGTTAAAAACAACAGTGGAAAAAACATTTACTTAAGAGTTTTCTATTAACTTGGGCATTTGTAAATTTGTTATGGAGAGCAAAGCGTAGCAACAATGTGTGCTGAGCATACAGGAAAAGGGAATTTCACAGAACTTCTATCAAACAATTAAAGAGAGCATTGACTGCCCAAGAGCTTTTAAGCAGTGGTGACATCCTCTGCAGCAGTGAATTAAGCCCCAAGAAAAGTGTTAGTGTTATTTTAAAAATAATCATCAAAAATAACAAAAATACTTATTTCTGATGACTCATACAAAGCAACAAGAAGAAAAATCACAATTCCAATTTAGACTTCCTAGGAGGCCTCAGGCAATCCTTCATAAATTTCTAAAGATCAATATTTAAGCAGCAGCATGAAAACAAATCTCTACAAATATAGAGATTTTTCTTTTCTTTCCTATTTGTGAAATCGGTACAGGACTCCACAGAACAAAGTAGGAAATAAAATGAAAAATCATTTCCCAACATGAAGAGAAAATAAGGCAATGGGTAGGGGTGGAGGGAGGAAAGATATTTTTATAGATCAAACCAGTAAGCATTACTGAGATCTAAGAGCCAATTACTGTCAGTGCTATTTTCTAAGGGATTTAAAAATACATCTCCTCCTAATATGCCCTAGTACCAACTCTTGAGATGAGAGATTTGAGCCAGATACAGGTGCTATAAGCAGGAGGCCCAGAAACGAATAGAAGGTGCTCACTGGCTGTGCCAAAGAGGTGAGTCTATGCCAGGAACATTCTGGATAGAGCCCCTCCCACTCCAGTGCTTACCAAAGCAAATTAGAATAAGAATGCACAAAATAGGAGAAATTCTCTGCCTCAAATGAAAAACTAAACCAGAGAGGAGATGTCTTCTTTTACCTTTTGGGTCTTTTAAAAATTTTTGAGACAGGGTCTTGCTCTCTTGCCCAGGCTGGAGAGAAATGGCAGGGCTATACTCACTGCAGCCTTGACTTCCTGGGCTAAAGTGACCCTCCTGGCTCAATCTCCCGAGTAGCTGGGACCACATGTGTGCTCCACCGTGCCCAGCTAATTTTTTTATTTCGTTTTTTTAGAGATGGAGTCTTGCTATGCTGCCCAGGCTGGCCTCAAATTCCTGGGCTCAAGCGATCCTCCCACCTTGGCCTTACAAAACCCTGGGATTACCAGCATGAGCCACTGGGCCCAGCTGATTTTTTCTTCTCAGTATGCTGTATTGACTCCTTCCTCTGCCCACAGCCGTGCTGAGCTCCCCCATGCCCAGCAGCATGCCAGAATCTCCCAGTGGGGACAGAATGTGTTTTAAGGGGAAAAAAAGTCCCCTCAGTTGATTCTCATTCCTGTTCTCTCAGCCCACTCCTTTAAGAACTGTCCACTCAAATGTAGCAGTAAGCCCAGTATTCTAGTCTGTGCCTAGCCCTCTTTCCTTCCATGTACCACACCCTAACTGGATAATTCCATCCATTTCTCTGGTGGGACATGTTAATGATTCTCTTATGATTATCTCTGACTCTGATACGGACCTTTAACTTCAAATCAAACATTGCCTCTTTGAGAGACTCATGGGTCCATCAAACTCAGCATGTTCAAAAGGGAAATTAAGATGCTCTGCTGGAAGGGGTAGAAGGCTACTCCAGGTTATTTAAGTAAAAAGTGATTTACTAAAAGGATACAACAAAAAAATGGACAGGCAAGGACAAACATGACATCTACTCAGTCTTCCTTGCCACATTTGTTTAATCTCGGGCCACTTCCCTCATGGGAAGTCACAACATGGTGGCTGCAATTCTAGACATCCAGAGAAAGAAAGGAGATTCATTTAGTTCTTTTCAAAAGTGGGGGCAACTTCTGAAGAAGATCCAGATCAGACTTGACTTTACTACGCATTTGACCAAACCTATTTCCCTGTCCATTTCCAAGCCATGTATTTGCCAATACTTAGCTGTGATTGGAAGACAGTAAAGGAATTAGAGTGTCTACTGTGTATATAACCAACCGAGTACATCTGTGAAAGCCAGGAACCAAATTTAGTCTCTGTTCTGAGGGACTGCCCTCCAGTTATCAACTATATCCTCCCTATTCTTATTTTCTATTACCCTTTTCCTCCTTAACTAGACATGAGTCATTCTCTTGCTCACACACATCAAATGAATTTCCATCTCAAGCCTTCAAACACCTTTGCTCTCTAATTCACCTCTCTGCCTATATCACCTCCTCAAATTTGTAACCACCCAATCTAAAAGCAGCACCCTACCATTTTCTAGCATTTTACTCTGGTTTTTCTCCCCAGTACCTACCATTCTCAGACATTATTTATACATTTATCTTTTATCTAGTTTTCTACTAGAATATCATTCCATCAAGGCAGAGCTTTTTCTTCTTTGTTAAATGCCATATCAACAGTGCTTGGGACCTTTCCCGGTACATAGTTAATGCTCAATAACTATTTTTTGACTAAACAAAGAATTTTTCAATTTATTAGTCTTAAATTCTAGGCAGAAAAGATATTCCAAAAATCAGGGTGAGGCGTTTGCTCGCAGTCAACTGTAGACTGGCACAGGATCATGTGCTTCACAGGTGGGGGGACCATGTACCCCACTTTGCTCTGGAGAATCCTAACTCATTCCTGCTGTTTTGTAGTCATTATTGACAGCTTCTTATTCTCGCTCGCTAACATGCCTCCATTTAGATAATAAATTAGATGAGCACCGCATGCACAAGCAATGCCCCTTCCAGAAGCTGTGGAAAGAGAGGTTGTTTTCTAAATAAAGGAGTGTGGGTAGGAAATGAATAGCATATTGAGTACTCTCCCCAATTCTGCTTCTTCACTAGGATTCTCTAAGCCAGAAACCTCACTATCATTCACCCAGATGGCAAACTAAAACTAGTCTCTGCTGGGATGTTCAGTTGTCTCTAAGGATATGTCATGCCCATTCAATCAGCAATTAAACTTTTTTAAAACATACCTCCTTATTATATCTCATAACTACCTCCCCTTTTTTATCCCTAGTGCTAAAATTCAGGCTCAGAAACCTTCTCTGGACTGCCCTAATATTTTTATTTCTTTTTATTTATAAATGGTCATGTGTTTTAGGGGAAAAAAAAGTCCCGTCAGGTGATTCCTGAGCATAATCCCTGTATACCACCTTACTGTGTTGCAGATCCTGCTCAAAGGTGTTATGAATATTAATTCATTTAATCCTCATAGTAACTCCATGCAGTAGGCATCAATTATATTATCATTCTCCCCTTCTAAACATGGAAGAATTGAAGCACAGAGAGGTTGAACAATGCCACACAGCAGTGGCCGTGTGAGGAATCAAGCTGCAGAGTGGGACTCAGCCCTTAAACTGAGCTAACCTAACAGGGATCTCTGCCCATGATTCCACTCCATATCAAGGGAGCAAAGTATAGGTGAAACCTACAGTGCCTTAGCATGGTATACAAGGGCTTCTGTAACCTAACTTTGCCTCCTCTACAACCTTGCCTCACCATGACAACCTAGTTTCACCTTTCAGTAAACTTTTGCAGAACATGCTACCTTTCCCCAAATGGGTCATGCTCATGCCTTTTCATGTCTTTTTTTTTATTTTGCTGGCAGACCTCATTATACCTAGAATGTCACAATGCCTGGGATACCCAATATAGTAAATCCCAGTAAAACCTTCAAGATTCGGACTTTGTCACTTCCTCTATGAAGCTTTCCTACTCTTCTAATTTATCTCTTGTTTCTACTATGTCCTATATCAATAACACATTTTTTCACTGTTCAAAGACAGGGCTCATACCTTGGTCATTTTTGAAAATATGCTTATTGCATAAAGCAAACAGATTAAAGAAGAGTAGTGAGATGTTCAAATTCCAGTCATGAAATAAAGCATCCAGAGAGGGGAAGAAAAATATTCCTCACTGGCCCACAGAGTAATAGTTACAAATATTAGGCAAAAGTAACTGTGGTTTCTTATATTAGTTTAATATATATTCACTTCTCCTTTCTACAACAGAGTTTAGCAAACTATGACCTATGGGCTAAATCCAGTCTGCCACCTTGTGTGTGAGTGCGTGCTCATGCGCATGTGCACCACCTGTTTTTTATAATAAGGCTTTAGAGAACATAGCCATGCCCATTCATTTCTGCATGGTCTATGGCTTCTCTCATGCTACAATGGCAAAATTGAGTCATTGTGACAGAGATTATATGTCCTGCAAAGATGAAAATCTGTAATATTTGGTCCTTTATAGAAAAAAGTTTGTGACTCCAGTTCTACAACATAATGTTCAGTGCTTGTCATGCAAATGCTATTTGATGATGCTTTTCCATTTGTCAATCTAGATTTGCTGTCACAGGATAAGGCTAGAGATCCATTCAGGAAGAGGAGCATGAATAACAACACAACTTCAAATCATAATTTCTATTCTCATTATGGCATAACAGGATTTATCTCCTGTTTTTCTGGGACATAGATGCCCCTTTTAGGTGTGTGGCCCAGACTAAACTAGAACACTCATGAAGAGATAGAGCTAATTAACTCCAAACACCTAAGTATGTTGAGATGATTTCTCTTAATAAGGAAAACTTTACTCTTATATGTCCTTCACTCTGATACTGGACCAGGAGGGGTGACTTCTCTTCATTCTTTCCTTATAGGTAAAAGAGCTGAAATGAGCTCCTCACCCCACCCACCCAAGCTCCACTGAGGGGGGATTTGGAGGCAAATGAATGACTGAGAGCACTCATCTAAGGCCAAGAGAGAGAAGTGGAATCATAAAGGAGAGGCAGAGTGGTCCACAGTTTGAGGAAGGATGGTAGTGGTGGCGAAGAGAGGTGGGGACAGCAGGAAGGACTTCCTTATATTTTGAACTTACCTTAATAAGGATTCATAGTTTTCCTGAGGCGAGAAGCAAATTCTTGTTTTGTTCTCTGAAGCCTTGATGTGGGTTTGATTGTCTCACAGTAGGACATTTTCTGCAATGTATCATCCCTTTTCATTCTTCCCGAGGGTGTGGGCACAGCTAAGTGGCTTAACCTGCATCTTTCACTTCAGTACTGTGTTATTAAAATGGCAGTCAATTTATAGAGGGAAAATAATCTTCTGCAAATGGAATCAAAATACTAGATCCATACTACCATTCCTTTACCATTTTCCCAGGCCCCAGAACAAAACAACACTGAATTTGGCATCCCAGGAGAGTTTGTTCACTTTCAGTCCTACAGATATTTGTGTTTATCTGTGATAACATCTGGACATACGTGGGCAATGCTAGCAGGTCTTTAGAAAAGCAGATGTTGTGTGAACCATTTTGCACTACTCACCAGTAAAAGGGGCAGGCAAGCAGAACGGTGCCATTCTTTGCCTGGCATTTGGCAAAAAAGAGAAAACAAATGCATTTTTTACATCTGTTCATGTTCTTCTTTATAGCTTAGCTGTGCCAGCCAAGCAGGCCTGATCAGGCATAATTGATAAATTACTAAAGGCAACTTGACAAGGAGGGCAATGAAAACTAATAATGAAAAAAAGAGAAAAATGAATTGACTCATGTTTGTCAGTTGCTTTGAAGAAAAAAACTAAACGGACAAGACAATCTCAAAAAAAAAAAAAAAAAACAGCGTTGTTTCAGCAAAACTGCAGTGCCATGGTGACTGAAACATAAATAACTTTGTTCTTTTTCTTTTGCCTCCCACAAATTATTGGGAGCAGACTGAAAAGTTATATTCTTCATATCATGAAATAATAACAGCTACAAGTTATTGAGCACTCTGTAAGGCATTACATAATCTCAAAATCCATATCAGGAATTATCCTCATTTTAGAGATTGAGAAACTAATACCCAGAGAGTAAACAGTCACGTATGTGATCAAATGGCAGCATCAGGATACAAAAACTGCCTTAAATGTGCATTCTTAGCTGACAGACTACTCCCATATACACGTCTACTGAGAGAGGCATAGCCTGGTAGCAGGAGTTTGGACTTCGGGGCCGGGTACAGTGGCTCACGCCTATAATCCCAGCACTTTGGGAGACTGAGGCGAGCGGAGCACAAGGTCAGGAGATCAAGACCATCCTGGCTAACATGGTGAACCCCGTTTCTACTAAAAATAGAAAAAAATTAGCCAGGCCTGGTGGCGGGCGCCTGTAGTCCCAGCTACTCGGGAGGCTGAGGCAGAAGAATGGTGTGAACCCGGGAGGCAGAGGTTGCAGGTTGCAGTGAGCCGCAATAGCACCACTGCACTCCAGCCTGGGCGACAGAGCGAGACTCCGTCTCAAAAAAAAAAAAAAGAACTTGGATTTTGGAGCTGGAGAGTTTTGAATCTTGCCTCGGCTACATTGTAGCTAGTGGATTTGGTTTAGTTACTTCATATGAAGACTTCAGTTTTCATGGCTGTAAATGAGCAATACAATCCATCTCACTGGGTTTTTGTATGAATTAAATGAGGAAATATACATATTAAATTCCTTGGATATAGTAAACCCCCAATAACAACTGTCTGTTGTTTTTCTTTTCCTCGTTTAATCTCACCTTGCGTACCTAGCTTAAACTAGCATTCTGAAAAGACAAACCGTGATACTTAAATGTTCATAGTATAGTTAAAAAAATTGTCTCAAGCTGCTGTCCTTGATAGAGTATCAAATAAAGTCTTGTTTCCTCGGGTTACGTTATCACATCTTACCACTGGTTACATTACCAATCTTACCAAGCATCTTGGTGCTATTAACCTGAAGTGGGTCAGGATTTCCAAACCATCTTTCTAAACAAACACTTTAAGGTAAAGTTCTGGGGCAATGAAATGGGGGCTTCTCAGTGTTCTGATAAAGGTATGACTAGCAAATATATGAGAATCCATCCAGCATTTTTATCTTCATTTGGTAATTGAAAAGTCTCTATCACATGCTTTTTGTCTCTTAAAATCTGATAGGAAGTTATACTCTTGTTTTTACTACAATTCCGTATATCAAATGGATGTTAAATAATTATTAGTTGACAATAAGAAGCAAAGGAAGAAGATTTGCAATAAATGACTTTTTAAGAAATTGCTTTCTGGCCGGACGTGTTGGCTCACGCCTGTAATCCCAGCACTTTAGGAGGCCGAGACGGGCAGATCAGGAGGTCAGGAGTTCGACACCAGCCTGGTCAACAGGGTGAAATCCCGTCTCTGCTAAAAATACAAAAAATTAGCCGGGTGCAGTGGCACATACCTGTAGTCCCATCTACTCAGGAGGCTGAGGCAGAAGAATCGCTTGAACCCGGGAGGTGGAGGTTGCAGTGAGCCGAGATTGTGCCACTGTACTCCAGCCTGGGTGACAGAGTGGGACTCCGCCTCAAAAAAAAAAAAAAAGAAAAAAGAAAAAGAAAAAAAGACATTGTTTTCTGAGTGTGACATCTGTGAGCAATCAGGCAGGGGGTGAGATGAAGTGTCAAGAGTGGAATTCTTGCCTTTGTAAATTCTAAGATGACATTTACCCTTCAGTCTTTCTTTAAGTCCCATGGGAAACACTTCAGTAGCACTTCCTGTTCACCTATGATAACACCTGAGATGATTAGACAAAGAACGAGGCATAGCTGTAAATGTTCAATACGGTTACATTTTGTAATATTAATAGTAATAGAAAAGAATATAAGTGGAATCAATGTGCATAAGGAGACTTTAAATGAGACGCTAAGTAGTTCCTTTCTATTTGTATTTGCACTGTTTCTTTTTAGCAGCACTACAGATAATTATCAGGTATTCAGCCTTTATTTTCAACTGAATGTTGCCATAATTTAAGCAAACATTCTGAGGAATGAGGGCAAAAGAAGATCTAAACCAGGTGAACTCATGAATGATGTGAAACTAGAAAACAGAAATTGCCTTATCACCACGGTGGTCTGAAAATACTTTCTTCATTGTAAAAGCCATGGGAAACATCTTATCTATGAACTTGTAATTTCCCAATAGAGACATAAGCATTAAATATTTGTAGGTGTATCTGAGAGGAAACCAAGACCACTGAAGACAGACTTTCCATTTCACCAAATAGTTACTCAGGAACAAACTTCAAAAGAACTCTATATAGAGAAAGTGAATAGAACTTGAGCTCAGTCTCTATAATTTAATAGTGCTGTGTTACTAGTTAAATTATATATCCACTATGAACTTCAGTTGCCCCATATACAAAATGGAGATAAGTCTTGTCCATTAATTATTTACCATGAAACATATCACCCCAATCATTAATTTTGTTCAGAAATCTCTAATGTAGGTGAGATCCATCAGGGAGAGCTTGAATTTGTTTTATGCAGCATTATTAGCTGTGGTGAGAGGAAAACTATGGATAACTTGACAGCCGAGGGCTGGAATCATCTGAAGACTCACCATTCATATCTGGTAGTTGCTGACTGATGGTTGGACCACACTCAGCTGGGGCCATAGAGTGTACAGTATTGGTTTCTCTCCACACAGTCCACTCCATCTGATACAGCTTCCTCATGGCAAAGAGACTGTGGTCCAAAAGCAAGCTCTTCTACAAAGCTGTGCTGAAGGTATATACTCTTTTATGACTAGCCTTGGAGGCCATACACTGTAACTTCTGCCACGGCCAGGAGTTTATCCAGTTATGAGGGAAGGCAACATAGACCCATCTCTCAATGGGAGGAATGGCACAGTTACATTATAAGTATGCGTAGGATGAAGGATGTCACTGTGTCCATTTTTGGAGCATACAATCTACCACAATAGTAAAATCTACCATATAACATACATTTCTATTCTACTTTTTTCTTCCAGAAAAGATTCTTTTTACATGCCTTCCCACATACTTTTACAATTTTTATCAATTTCTCAAAATAAAAGACATTGAAACTTAACACTGAAAATTGTTTCTTTTTTTATTTCTTTCCTTCCTTTTTTTTTTTTTTTCCAGAGTCTTGTTCTGTCACCCAGGCTGCAGTGCAGTGGCATGATCTCAGCTCACTGCAACCTCTGCCTCCCAGGTTCAAGCAATCCTCCTGCTTCAGCCTCCCAAGTAACTGGAACTACAGGTGTGAGCCACCATGCCCAGCTAATTTTTATATTTTTAGTAGAAACACGGTTTTATTATGTTGCCCAGGCTGGTCTCAAACTCCTGGACTCAGGTGATCCACCCACCTTGGCTTCCCAAAGTGCTGGAATTACAGGTGTGAGGCACTGTGCCTGGCCTTATTTTCTATCTCATGTTTTTGCTTTTCAGGTAATGGTTTCTTGAGTAAGGATGTGCAGTGTTTTAGTGAACTAAAAGGAAGGAGAGTGACAGGTAGAGAAACTCTTTTGTTGTTGTTACCTTGAATTATGAGAACACACTTTTAGAGAGAATTTTGCTAGTGGGACAGAGTACAGCACTTTTAACAAGACTAGGTTTGCCTTATGAAAACACCCTTTGTATTTCATATCAATTTGACAAACACTTCTTATGCCCTCTCATTTTTCATGATAGAAGAGCATCAAGCAAGGGCTAGAGTGTCTCTCATTTTGGATAGCAATTGTTGTGGGTATTACAAATGACAATGTATATGAAGGTCTCTGACTATTGGTTGGACGAGCAGCTTTTTTTGACAAATGAAAACCAAATATCATCAAAAGAACTAAGTTTACCAACTGGCAAGTTAGTATGCCTTATTAATTTTGAATCTCAGCATCCACAATTCTGATCAAGAAAATAACATATAAGACTACTTGGGAGAAATTAAAAGCTCTGGCAGAAGCTCTCCCTGAATGTCCCCAACTCTTCCTCAAATGTCATAGACAGCCTACAAAGAGAGTGTCTTAGATATTTGTCTTCCCATCAAAAAGCTGTTATAATACTCAATGCCAACTATTTAAACAAAATAAACCAGTAAAATTCTGTATAATTCTATGACTTCCAAATTCCAAGATACATAATATCACAAAGACTCAACTAAAATCTGTTTACCTCCAAGTTTTATTTTGGCATTGATTTATTGAACAAGAAACTGAGAAAATTCATTGAGAATAGTAGCAAAATGAAGTGCATTATTGAACTGTCAACAAAACTGCCAGGCATATTTTCTAATTTGTGGGATAAGGAAAGAAAATAATGTAGAAAACAGTTTTCATTACTTCCATTAAACAGTTTCTTTTTTTTGTTGCCAAACCATACTATCTGAATACAGTGCATTAAAGGAGGTGCAGAGACTGAAGATCTGCATTAAGCAGCAAGTACTTCAGCCCAGGCGCCTAGCTTACCCTCTTATATTCAGTTACTGTTTCTGCAGTAGTCATCTCCGAAGTGATAGAGTCAGTGATGATTTTTCTGCTGCTGTCAGCAGAAATAGCTCTAGAGGTTTCTGTTGGACCCTGGAAATCAAGTTTTACTTTGGAAAAAAAAATGCATTTTAAACAATATAGAGGGAAAAACTTGTCAGTTACATCCTATGCGTATGTTGTCCAGTTAAAACAGAAAGGCACGTTTTACCAGTGTAAACATAACCATTAGGTTTTATCAGTAATAATAGGTAATTAGTTAATCCTTATAAATATTTTTAATTACTAATTTCATGACACAACTTAAATAAAGTGATTCTTATCCTGAAAGAAAATGAACATAAAGTAAAGTAGTTTTGAAAAGTGCAGCATCTGGGCTTTTATGCAATTTCTTTATTCTGAGACTTGAAGCTTTCAAATCTGTGGCTACACCCCTGGCACAAATTAAAGATGTAAGAAAATTTCTTCAGTTAATTCTCAGTTTTTCTTGAGGAAAGGAGAGCACAGGAAAACGAAACCCTCAGATAATACAAAACGTCTTCTGTAGTCTTGCCTCTTGGAAAGAAGCTAGTGGATGTATTATAAGGTACCAGCTCAGCCTGAAATGGGCTATGCTAACTGGTGAGTCAGATGGCTGGGACTTCATTCACAAGCGGAACAGGAATTTTGGAAGGACTCTGTTGGGAGGTATATTAGTTTTCTATTATTGTGAAACAAATTATCACAGATTTAGTGGCTTACAACAATACATCTTTATTATCTCACAGTTTTTGTAGGTTGGAAATTTGGGCAGAGCTTCTCTGGATCCACTGCTTCAGAGTTTCCCAAAAGGCTTCAATCAAAGTATCAGCCAGAGCTGTGGTGTAGTCTGAAGGCTCAACAGAGGAAAGATCTTTTTCCAAGTTCGGTGGTATTGGCAGGATTCAATTTCTTACAGGCTGTTAGGCTGAGGATCTCACTTTTTTGCAGGCTGTCAAGCTGAGGGTCTTGGTTTCTTGCTGTCTATTGGCCAGAGGCCATCGCAGTTTCTTGCTATGTGGGTGTCTCCACATGGCAACTTGCTTTATCAGAGCATGAAAATCAAGGAAACAAAAGTCTGGAGGCAAAACAGAAGTCATAATATTTTGTAGCCTCATCATGGAAGTGACATCCATTACCTTTGCCATTTTCTATTGGTTAGACGCAAGTCACCATGTCCAGCCCTCACTCAAGGAGAGGGTATTACACATGGGCACGAATGCCAAGAGGCAAGGATTACTGGATACTATCTTAGTATCTGTCTATCCCAAGGTGGTTGAGTCCAAAGGGACTGGGTTGGGAGGAGCACTGTGTTTTCACTCTGGTGTTGGTCTCTGGACCTGTGCCCAAGTTCTGTGGTGAAAGCCTCAGCAGGCTAAACTAAGAGGAATTGTTTTCACCTAGAAGGATTCAGTGGCACCTTAGAAGTGTGGTGTCCTCTCCTATGTGATAGCATGCAACATTGGATTGGGACAAACTGTCTACTTCTCTCTTCTGCATGCAGCACAGCATTGCTTTCTCCTCCCAACACATGTGTTCTTTACAGCAGCTTTTCTGCTTCCACAGTGAATTATGGGGAATTCTGGGAGATTGTGTTCTTGGGTGTGGGTTCCATTTTTTGCTTGGTTTTTTTGTTTGTTTGTTTGTTTCTCTTCTCCCACTGGGGAGAGAGAACAGAGAAAGGAAAGGTAAGAGGTTGTCCTTATGCTTTTATGCAACTATAAAAGAGAATGTTAAACATTATAGGAATGGATGACTTTGGTCTGTTTGGGAAGCTTTGTGCATACTGAATACATAGCTGAACACATAATTAAGGAATGTATATTCTCTGCTGAGCAATTTCTCTATTTTCTCATCTTCCTTTCTTTCTTTGACTCAGTGACCAAGTTTGTTGGAGGCTTTAAGCATTCTAATTTGTATGCAAAACAATAAGGAAAGCCAAATGTAAATTAATTATCGAAGTTTCACAACAGAAGGTTGGTGGGGGATGGTGCTGCTAAACTGACCTCTACTCTATGTTCAAAGATATGTTTTGAACAATACTCATGATATTCATATATTATTTTGGGTAAGTGGGAATCTCAGCATATTAATTCTATTCTAATTTGTGAGAAAATTTCTGGCCACTGAAGTGTGTCTGTTTATCCACGCATGAGCAAAATACACAAAGAGAATGCTGGTATTGATGTCCAGTAAGTAACAATAGGCTAAAGCAGAAGAATATAGAAAAGAAAAAGGAAGAGATGGAAGCAGAGGAAGAGAAATGTGAAGAAAGTATTTTTTCTTTAGTAATCCTTATCCGATCTCTTTTGAAAGATATACTCAAAGACCATTACAAAATGTTCATACATTTTGCTACTTTTGAACAGTATACTTCAGACTCCTCCTGGAATGAAGGAAAGGATAACAGGAGACCAAAGTCTCAGATTTGTTTATTGAATTGGCCCTACAATTTCTTTTGTATATAGTTTTATAATGAGCTTATGATGAACCATTTTTTCCTGAAAACCTAGAGATCTTGGGATGGTATTTCAGTACCACCTTATGTCTAATATTTATCAAAACAGGAGAGACTAAAGCATTAAAATGTCTAAACTTTATCACACATTTACGTCTGCTGGCAAGACTATAAAACAGTTGTTAATATTGAAAATGAGATGAAAGATGTTCTAAATTTATCTTATCAGCACTGTCTTTCAATGTAATGAGAGTTACTTGACACTATCAAAATGCTTTTCAGCCAGTTGAAACCAGGTCTGAAAAGATGTACATTCATTCAGAAGTCATGGCTCAGAAATACAGAATGATGCCAAATGAAACATAATTGTTCATTCACCTGGGAGCCATATTTTGACTGTATTATAGTGCAAGTTGAAAAAAAAAGATATTCACATCAATTTAAAAATCATACTTAAAAGACATCAGATGGAAACCATATATTTTTTTCAATACCCATATATAAATTAATATGTACCATCTGGGTTACATCTGGTGACATAAAAATGTTGTCTTATGAACGGTGAAGGTGTGAGAACCATCAAGCATATCCAAGTTGATTTTGACACATTTGTTCACAAAGGAGATAATTCTTTATGTGGTAAGATTTAATCTAGAAAGTAAATAGAAATTTAAGAACCCATCTCAACATACACAATTTGATCAAAGATATAAAACACATGAATATCGATGAGATAAACAAATTGCATTTTACATTAGAAGATTGTAAAGCAGGAAAATGAATTTTGAAAAATAGAATCTGCCTTTGGATCTTTTCAGCAAGCATATTTTGCACCCATTTTAGAAATAAAATATTGCGTACAGAAATTGTGATTCTCCTATATGGGAAAATCAATATTTAATTCTCAGTCTGTTTGTTTTCAGGTCCATGTTCTACGCTCTATGCAAATTTCAAAGCTACATTTCTGGGACCCTTGGCCGGGTGCTCAGGCCAAGCGAGGATACTGGGTAGAGTCACAAATTACCCATGTACTTCCTTTACATTTGCTTCCACCAGGACTTTAATTCAGGTTAAATCAGTTCAAGGTGAATATCAAGGGAAACTCTGAAGAGTAAAAGAAGTAACAAGAGAGTATGGTGGGAGTTGTGTACCAAAAGGTAAGAAAGACTGCTCTACCCAATTGCCTTTGTGGAGTGATGATGCATCTGTTGTGTGTGTGTATGTGGGTTGCACTTTTTTCCTATACTATGTGTTGAAGATGAGGGACTGGGCTGGCCATTGAGGTAGTGGCCCAATTGGCATATGCTGTGTGCACGGCCATTCAGCAGGAGAGGGAATAGCCAGTGATGGATCACCTTGACAACAGAGCCAGAAGGCTTCCAGGGTCTTCACAGGCTGGTGGCACCATGATAAATATACTGTAATCTAATACCTGCAACATCTGTGCAGCCTCAGAAAACTGATTTTGGCTACAGCTTGAGGAGGACTACCTTCTGAGACACATTCACATTAAATAAATTCATAAGCCTGATGAAGATAATTTGAAGGCCAATTCATTCTCTTCAGTTCTCTTCAAAGGTTGACAATATTTGCTCTACTCCACATGATCTTTCCGAACTGACCTCCTGCTACCCACCTCATGCACCTTGCTTGGGCTACCCTGACCCCGTGCTCTTCCTCAAACACACCAGACATGCTCACTCTATCCAGGGTACTTTCACTTATTTATCCTTACATCTTGCTCCCTCAGCTCTTTTTGGACTTCTCAGTGAAGCTTTATTCAAATCCTTGTTTAAAATGCAACATCAGAGGAGTCACATCAGCAAGATGACTGAATCTGAGGTCCCAGGCTTCACTTTCTGCCACAGATATTTCAGCTAGCAATTATCCTCAGATGAAAAGAATTTTGTGAAAACCCAAAAACTTAGGACTAAGACTAAGTGTAAACCATAGAACTAAATAAAATTATATCATAAGATAAGAGGAATGATTTCACTTTGACTACAACATCATTTCCCTCCTTCAAGACAACACGACACATAGAGAAGATCCCCTGAATCAACAGTTTCCATAGTGAGTAAAGAGCTCTGGAGGTAGTCATCCAGCTTCTCAGTATTCAGAGACACTTCTCAGGGAGCTCACCCCCATCTCACCTCAAAGGGAATACTAGGTGTAACAACGGGACTAGACCACCTGGGATCAGATAGAAACACCAAAAGGAGGCTCAAGGATCTTGATGATAGCCCTGTGTTTCCGCCGGTGATGGCATCCCAGCCAACAGCAGAGCTCACCCACAAAGCCAAGCTGGTGGATCCCAGAAGTATAGCAGGACGTTCAAGCTGGCTAGAGCCCTAGGCAGCCAGCCTCCATACCCAGCCTTGGAGCCTACACCAGATCCCCACCCAGGCAAGGAGACACCAGCCACAACACATTTCTGTTGAGTGTAGGGGCTAGTGCCTAGCCTGGGAGTCTAATCAGTAGCCCGGCCGAGACTCAGAGCCCACCCCAAAGCTCCACCCAAGCTAGAAGACACCTTCTATAGTGCCTTTCTGTAGAGCACAGGAATGAGTCCTGCCTAGACCAAGCAGTAGCTTGGCCCAGTTCCAAACCCTATTCCAAGGCCCCACCCAGGAAGGGAGATTCTTGTTACATGCATTTCTGCAGAGCTTAGCGGCTAGACCTGCCCAACCTCTGAGTTCAAACAGTGGCCTGACCCAGACTCAGAGACCATTTCAAAGCCCCACTCAGGCAAGGAGGAAAGCTTCAAATATGCATTGGCCAAAGCACAGCCTTTGGACCCATATTTTGAGCAGTGACTCTGCCTAGCCTCAGAGTGCTTAACCTCTGCAAGTACAGCCTGCAGCCTTGCCCAACTGAAAAACGCAAATAGCAGTAACGCTCAGCCAGGGAATATACCCTGTGACCCTGAAGATTGATACCACAGAAATACAAAGGATCATAAAAGATCACTATGAACAACTATACATCAACAAATTGGATAACCTAGAAGAAGTGGAAAGCTTTTTAGAAATAACCTATGAAGACTAAATTATAAAGAAATAGAAAATTTGAATAGTCCAACAATGAGCAGGGAGATTGAATATGTAATAAAAAGTCTTCCATCAAAGAAAAGCCTAGGACTTAATAGCTTAACTGAATAATTCTACCAAATATTTCAGAACTAGTATCAATCCTTCTCAAATTATTTCAAAACATAAAAGAGTAAAGAATACTTCCAAACTCATTATATGAGGCCACATTCCCTTGATATCAAAGCCAGACAAGGACATGAAAAGAAAAGAAAATTACATGCCAATATCCCTGATGAATGTAGATGCAAAAATACTCAACAAAATATTAGTAAATTTAATTCAATATTACATAAAAGGATCATTCACTATGATCAAGCAGGATTTATACTGGGGAGGCAAGGATAGCTCATCATATACAAATCAATAACCGTGATACATCACATTAACAAAATGAAGGACAAGAATGATATGATTATCTCATTTAGATACAGAAAAACCATTTGAAAAAATTCAATATTTTTTCATAATAAAAACCCTCAACAAATTACATACAGAAGGAATGTACCTCAACACATTTAAAGCTACATATGCCATCCCATAACTAACATTATACTTAACATTGATGACAAGGATGTCCACTCTTGCCACTTCTATTCAACACAGTAGTGGAAGTCCTTGCCAGAACAATCAGGCAAGAGAAAGAAATAAAACACATCCAAATAGAAAAGAAAGAAGTGAAATTGTCTCTGTTTTCTGATGACATGATTTTACATGTAGATAATCCTAAAGATTCCACCATAAAACTGCTAGAATAAATGAATACAGTAAATTTGCAGGATACAAAACTGACAAGAATTAGTAGTGTTTTTATATACAACAACAAACTATTTGAAACAGAAATCAAGAAAACCATTCCACTTACAATAGCTACCGAAAAAATACTTAGAGTAAGTTTAACCAATGAGCTTGTATTAGCTTGTTCTCATGCTGCCTGGGTAATTTATGAAGAAGAAAGGTTTACCTGAGACTGAGACTGGGTAATTTATGAAAAGGAAAGTTTTAATTGACTCACAGTTCTGCAGGCGGCACAGGGAGCACAGTTGGGGAGGCCTCAAGAAACTTACAACCACGGTAGAAGGCAAAGGGGAAGCAAAGCAAGTCTTCACATGACCAGCGGAAGGGGGAAAAGAGAGATGAGGGAGGTGCCACACACTTTTAAACAAACAGCACTGGGGGATGGTGCTAAACCACTAGAAACTACCCCCCGATCCAATCACCTCCCACCAGGCCCCTCCTCTAATTCTAGGGATTACAACTTGACCTGAGATTTGGGTGGGACACAAAGCCAAACCACATCAGAAGTGAAAGATAGGTCCACTGAAAACTCTAAAACATTGATGAAAGAAATGAAAGAAGACACAAGAAATGGAAAGATATTCCATGTTTATGAGTTAGAATAATTAACATTGTTAAAATCTCCATACCACCCAAAGCAATCTACAGGTTCAATGCAATCCCTATCAAAATATCAATGTCATTTTTCTCAGAAGTAGAAAAAAGAATCTTAAATTTCAGATGGAATCACACACACACACACACACACACACACACATATACACAAACACACACACCCCTGAATAGACAAGCCAATCTTGAACAAAAAAATACAAAGGTGAAGGCACCACTCTACTTGATTTCAAACTATATTACAAAGCTATAATAATTAAAACAGCATAATATGGGCATACACATAGACACATTGAATAATGGAACAGAATAGAGAGTCCAGAAATGAACCAACACATTTACAATCAATTGATTTTTGACAAAAGTGCCAAGAACACAAGATGGAAAAAGGAGAGTCTCTTCAATAAAAGGTGCTGGGAAAATTGGATACCAGCCTGTAGAAGAGTGAAATTAGACCCTTATCTTACACAATATGCAAAAATTAACTCAAAATTGATTAAAAACATAAGTGTAAGACCTGAAACTGTAAAACTACTAGAAAAAATCATAGAGAAAATGTTACATGACATAGGTCTGGGCAATGATTTTTTTGGGATTTGACCCCAAAAGCTCAGTCAACAATGAGAAAAAATAAACAAATGTGATTACATCAAACAAAAAAGCTTCTGCACAGCAAAGGCAAAAAATAATAGCATAAAGAGATAATCTAGGAACGGTAGAAAATATTTGCAAGCCATATATCTGATGAATGATTAATGTCCAAAATATATAAGGCACTTAAACAACTCAATAACAAGAAAACAAATAACCCAATTAAAATTTGGGCAAAGAAACTGAATAGACATTTCTCAGAAAGAAGACATACAAATGGCCAACAGATATACGAAAAAATGCTCACCATCACTAATAATTAGGGAAACGCAAATTATAACCACAATGAGCTATCACCTTATACTTGTCGGAGTGGCTGTTATCAAAATGACAAAAGATAACAAGTGTTGGTAAGGACATGGAGACAAGGGAATTCTTTTTTATTTCTTATTGAAAAAAATGGGATACATGTGCAGAACGTGCAGGGTTCGTTATATAGGTATACGTGTGCCATGGTGGTTTGCTGCACCTATTGACCCATCTTCTAATTTCCCTCCTCTCACCCCCCATCCCCTAACAGGTCCTGGTGTGTGTTGTTCCCCTCTCTGTGTCCATGTGTTCTCATTATTCAACTCCCACTTATGAGTGAGAACGTGCAGTATTTGGTTTTCTGCTCCTGTGTTGGTGTGCTGAGGATGATGGCTTCCAGCTTCATCTATGTGCCTGCAAAGGACATGATCTTAATCCTTTTTAATGGCTGCACAGTATTCCATGGTGTATATATACCACATTTTCTTTATCCAGTATATCACTGATGGGCATTTGGGTTGGTTCCATGTATTTGCTATTGTAAATAGTGCTGAAATAAACATACATGGGCATGTGTCTTTATAGTAGAATGATTTATATTCCTTTGGGTATATCCCCAGTAATGGGATTGCTGGGTCAAGTGGTATTTCTGGTTCTAGATCCTTGAGGAATTGCCATACACAATTCCACAATGGTTGAAATAATTTACATTCCTGCCAACAGTGTAAAAGCATTCCTATTTCTCCACGGCCTCGCCAGCATCTATTATTTCCTGACTTTTTAATAATCACCATTCTGACTGGTTTGAGATGGTATCTCATTATGATATTGATTTGCATTTCTCTGATGATCAGTGATGTTGAGCTTTTTAAAAATGTTTCTTGGCCACATAAATGCCTTCTTTTAAGAAGTGTCTATTCATATCTTTTGTCCACTTTTTGATGGGGTTTTTTCTTGTAAATTTAATTTCCTTGTAAATTCTGGATATTAGACCTTTGTCAGGTGGGTAGATTGCAAAAATTTTCTCCCATTCTGTAGTTTGCCTGTTCACTCTGATGATAGTTTCTTTTGCTGTGCAGAAGTTCTTTAGTTTAATTAGATCCCATCAAGACAAGGGAATTCTTGAGCACTGTTGGTGGAATGTAAATTAGTACAGCCATTTATGGAAAACTGTATAGAGGATCCTCTAAAAACTAAGGATTTGAAACCTGTATGTTGAAGAGATATCTGCATTCTCAATAATCAATATGGAATAAGCCTGTGTCTATCAACAGATGCATGGTTTAAAAAATATGGTATGCGTACACAATAAAATATTATTCAACTTTAAAAAAGAGGGAGGAAATTTTGTCATTTGTGACAACATGGACTAACCTGGAGGCCATTATGCTAAGTGAAATAAGCCAGGCACAGAAGGACAAATACCACACAATCTCACTTGTATGTGAAATCCAAAACAATTGAACACAGAAGTAGAGAGTAGAATGGTGGTTACCAGAGGCCAGGGGTTAGGGTTCCGAAGATGGGGTCAAAGGGGACAAAGTTTCAGTCAGATAAGAAGAATGAGTTTTTTCAGATCTATTGCACAGCATGGTGACTATAGTTAATAATAATGTATTGTATATTTAAAAATTGCTAAGAGAGTAAATTTCGAATGTTCTCACCACAAAAAAAGTATTTGAGGTGATGAATATATATCAATTAGTTTAATTTAATCATCCACATTTATATTCATATATCATAACATCACTTTGTACCTCGTAAATATACACAATTATAATTTGTCAATTTATAATAAAATAAAAATTACATAGATAAAAAATAAATAAAATTCAATGTCTCCCTACCCTGACCCCATTACCCCTTAACTTCTCTGCTTTTTATTTTTTCTATAGCCCTTATCACCATATGACGTAACTTTATATTTTACTTATTTTGTCAACTTTCTTATTTATTAGAATGCAAATTCTGCTCATTTAATAGAGGGTAAATTCCTTGACGGCAGAGGCTTTTGTCTGTGTAACTCATTGCTGTATCTTCAGAATCTAGAACACCGCTGGACATATGGTAGTAATTGACTTAAACATCTTTTAAAATGTGGTTATTTAGTTAACTATTTTACACAGAGAAATATAACTATACATATGCAAACATATAAATATGATAACTTGTGTTACATGAAACTTTACATGATAAATATTACACTATGTATATCCCGACTACTGTATATATTCAGAGTAGACAATGAAGCTTGGTAAGAATATTAAAAACTAAAAATTTCTTGGGGAGTATGCAACCACACTAAGAAAATAGATTATACATGTAGTAGTGACTAAATCTCAGACTATAATCTTGAATATGTTCCTCAAAAAAGTAACTTTATTTAATTGTCCTTAATTTCTAGCTTGAGTCTCATTATGCCTGGTAGCAGAATCCATTTCTGACAATTCAGAGTAAACATACTCAACTGAAGGTAGACTCAGAATGATCCAAAATTATTCTCCTTTTCTTTTTCCTTTTGCTTATTTCTAAACCTAAGGAAGTTGACTTATCTGGTCCTTGCTCATAATTTTCTACATTGCTGTCATCTGCTGAAATGGCCCCACTCCCACTTGTTCCCTTTGAATGGCTACTGGCAGCATTCCCTGGCTTCTCTTCATCTTTTATCCAGGACCTTGTCTCATTCTTTCCATTACATTTGTGCCTCTCTGGAGGAGGGTCGGTAGGTACAGAGGAAAATTTTTGCAGGCTCTCCGTGTCACTCTGAAGGCACAGGAAACTTCGGAGGAGGGTGGCAGGCAGGGGATGTCTTTGAACTGCTCTCCCTAGATAAGCTACATTGCCATTTCTTTTTGACTGCTACTACCTCATTTAGAAGGGGGAATATCCCCAAATATCACCTTCCAGAGCCACAGATGGAAAATGGGGTACGTGTTGACTTTGTCTGAGGGCCCAAACCTACATGGTCATTAGTGGTAGAGATGCCAGCTGCCCACCAAAATATCATGTTTTTCTTGCCACAGTTTGGAATTATTGGTGGGATGAGGCTATATAATGGGGGGCTGAGTTTCCAAGTTCCCCTTACATCTAGTTGAGGGTATGTGACTAATTCTTGCCAATTGAATGTTAATGGAAATGATGTATCTCATTTCTATGCCAGGATTTATAAGAAGCAGATAAGAATTTTTCAATTTCTGTTTTCCCTTTTAGCTACTGGATTCCAAAGCTCTAGGGAACTGAAGAGCCCCAAAATAGAAGAAGCCTGAGTACCTGAGTCACCACATAGAAAAAAGCTGCCCACCAATCAGACCCACCTCCTTGGACTACTTCATAAGAAATAAAATACTATTGCACTGTGTCTCCAAATTTGGTTGCTGCAGCAAGTATTACCTTAAGAAACAGACTTCTGTGGCCCTCCCAAACTGGGTCTGGGAATGGAGAGCAAACACTTTCTTAGTATACACACTGGTGTATTGCTTCTTCTCTCATATACTCCAACCATAGCCCATGGATTATTCATCTAGTCTAAATGTATTTTAAAAAATACCCAGGTGATATTTATTCTTCTATGGGTATTGTTTAGCACAGGGCCAGCTCTGTTCTCTGAGGAAATCAAAGTCTTTGTCTTGTGTTTCAAAAGCATGCTTTGACATTTAAAATTGAGTATTGCCTAGAAAATTTTTCTTTGCATTCTTATTGCCATAATCCTTCTGAGGCAACTGGATGCTTCAGGCCAAATGGAAGTTAGGGAGGATATCTTGTAGTTATGGTAGTTTGAGTAGAGGAGGAGATAAACTTCAATGGAGATCATATCTTCTTACCTCCTCTAATAGAGCATCAGGAGGGACTTGCTATGGAACTACACTAAAAGTCTAAGAATCAATATTTACTTTTCTTGAGAGAGTGCTTAGATGAGCTTTGCCAATATCTGCCTCGGTGACCTTCCTTTGTCCTTTTTTGTTTGATCTGCACTTCTGACCAACACATGATTTATTTAGATTTATTCACCATTGCAATCAAATTATCTTCAATGTTTATAATGGGAATTTATTTGAATTTTTAAGGTGACTGTGTTTATCTGTGTTCTCGTCAACTGTATATTTATGTACTAAAGTATATATCCAAGGATAATCAAATGTCCCCTAATTCCATGATTTTGGGAGCAGAAACTGTCTACCCACTCCCCATGTTCTTAAACAATGGCTTTTTTAGTAGGCATGCCTTTCTTTTGCAATTTGGCAACCAACCCACAGCTTCCAGCAGCCGAACTAAATCTATATCCCTAATCTAAATTCTAGGCAAAATCTCTGGAGTTATATAGAAGGTCATCCATGATAGTTGTAGACATGTATGGAAAGATTACCTTTTATACATTTTTAGTAAGCAAACGAAAAGGCTCTGATGATGGATACAGAGGGTTGAAATCATATGCAGAGATGCGGAGAACCCTGGCTGTGGCAACTTGCAGGGCTAGGCTAATACAAATGTGATTACTATCACTCAGTACAAGGGTTCAGCTGAGATAGCAAAAATTCAGTTTAAATAATAATAGTCACTTAATTTTTTAGTTTAAATTGTAAAATTTTCTATAACCAGGGGTACCTGTACTTCCAGATTATTCTTTATAAGGAAATGAGTACTGTTAAATATTTATTAGGGAGTACTGAGCATCGTATTGGATTGTTCTGCTTGTTATGTCAACTAAAGTCTTCCTTTAACTTTGGAAATAGGAAATTAATTTAATATCAGTTCTAAGGATTATTCAAATATCTGCATGTTTAACAGGAACTTAAACATCGTTGACCTTCTGAAAGCGGGATACATGTTTTTCTTCTAGAAGTGGAAGGGATTGCTTCATGCACTCTCTCTGCACTTCTCAGATAATGAAACTGAGACCCACAAAGGTAAAACACTTGCCTAAGGTTATTCTTTTTCTACAGAATGAAAAACAACCACAAAGAAATGCATATTATGAGAAAAAGAATCACTGACAATAATAGGGAATGTGTTTGTAATATAATCAAGATTGACCATATATATTTATGTATTTAGACACATATTTATACACACATATATACATGCACACACACACATACATGAAGAATAGAGTGTGCTCTTGCTCTCTCTTTCTCTCTCTCTCTTCTCCCAACCCCATTTATGAATATTTGCTTCATTAGGCAAAAAGCATGGAATGTCAGTGTATTAAAATGCATGAAACAGCCTACTAATTTTTTCTATTTTTAGAATAGTATTTGCCACGGACAAATGTTCAGAGGCCTTGACAGTGGAACCACCTAATAAAATTGAAAATAAGTAAATAAACGAGACACCCAAATATGCATACTGAAGCAGTTTGAATGTTCAGTTAAAACTCTGACACAACAATGAACTAAATTATGGCAATCATTGTTATTTTGCTAAGGACTTTGATGTTCATTGAATTCTCAAAACAACCTGATGACTAACATAAGGATTATCATTTTAAAGCAGCAGAAGCTGAGACTCAGTTTGATTAATGAAACTTTTTACATAACAATTAAATGGTAGACCAAAATTTGAACACAATTTTGTCTCATTCCAAACCCTTTCCCCAGTATAACATGTTACCTTCTTCACCATCCAAAGAAAAGTAAGTTCAGCTTTTTTTAAACTCACTTTCCTTTTTTTTTTTGTTTCAGATCCACTTTTACTATAACAACTTTGCTGATGCACTTTTTGATGCGCTTGTCCAGATGTTTGTTAGGTCCCTTGTACTCATGTTCTCTAGTGCAAATCAAAGGCATTTGGACAAATAGGCCATCCGTTGCCCTAGTGACTAGAAAGTTAGCACCCAGATGAAGGGAATTTTCCATTAAAAAAACTTTCAAAATCCAACAGTCCATGAAGACAAATTCTTCCTCAATCATCTCCTTAACTGATCGCCAAAGAGCCATCAAGTAAGAAGGGGTGATCATCAGTAAAACATAGCAGTAACTTAAAGATGAAAATTATATTTTGAAACATAAATCATCAATGATGTTATTGCACCTACCATTTCTTTCTTTTTCTTTCTTTGAGTATGACACACACAACTATGTGGATGGCCTTAGAATCTAGGGTAGAGGTCACAAGGTGAAACCTGGCTGAGCAGAACAAGTGCTTCCCACCCTTGCTTGCTTTCACACAGCCTCCTAAGGAATCTTCTCAGGCAATGCCCATAAGTCCAATCAGCATCTTGAAGAAGATTAGTGGACATGAAGAAGAACTGAAAAAATCCCCTTTCTTTCAGACACTTAGCACTTATTTGTAAAGCACAGGCTAGGTGCTATTCCTTGTGCCAAGTCAGGGAAAAATCAGTCAAGGCTGCTGCACTCAGGGAGCCTACAGTCTAATAGTCTGTTATGCTCTTTTTCTCATCGACATTCCCATGGTTGAGGTTGGACTAGCACTTCCAACCTGGGATCAGCATTATAAACTAAGGTAGCTAATTGTATGAAATATATGGCAGCATGGCAATTCCAACTAAGACACAGAAAACTCATGAACTCATGAAAAATAAATTCCAGCCCATTGACATATTAAGCATCACACACTAGTAGCCAATAGCACATTTCACTACAAACCTTAAGCTGCCTTCTAGATGCTGGTATATACTGGAGGATAGAATTCAAAGGTCAGACATTTATCTTTATCACACATTTGTACAAAGACTACTCCAGACAGGTAAACATTTCCAAGTTTAATTTGTTTCCTTCTGTCACCATCAGCTTTAATTATGCCTCTAGACCATTTACATGGTGTTTGTCATGCAAGTACCCTTATTAGAAAATAGGATATTGCTTTAAGAACTCTTCCAGGTTTCTTCTCTGCCCATAGCCTATAGCTTTTGACTTCAGCCTGCACACTCTTTTCTCCACCCAAATGTCATAACCACCTCCCCCTAATCCATGAAATCAAATCTCTGAGTGCATGATGTCAAAACAATGTGCTAATGTGGAATCCAGCCACCCAAGTTTGCTCTAAGCACAGCTATTGCAAAATCCAATCTATTTTATCACTCTGTCTTCACGCTGGATTTAGCAGCTTCATAATTCCACACCTCTGTCAACGAGACACTCATTATGCAGGCTTCTAAACATTTTACTTGGGGAAAGAATAAACAACATATTTAGTACTAATGAGGTGAGATATTGCTTTTACATTTGCATAACTGTTTAATGATTGTGATATCTTCAGCACTTTGGGCTCAGGAAGCTTGCTTTGATTGATGCAGTTTTTCAATGAGAAGCTCCTGCAGACAACCAACTACTTGCAGAGTGCAGTTTTTCCCTTAATCTGGATGTGGGGCTTCAGAACTATCGCACAATAGAGCTCCATCTTCCATTCACCGTGGCTGCTCTACAGGTTACAATATTATTCATGTTGTTTACATTTGAGCATAAACACTTAAAATGGAGTATTTATCAACCAGAGAAATTTAATCATATTTTTTCTGTATTTTTCTCCCCCTTCCCTCTGCTGTACAATGACTGCAAAACACCAACAATTTTACATATTTTCTCATGCCCTAATTCATCCCAATTCTTCCTGCCTGCATGAGTCTTTCAAAGATCATTTACTTAAACAAACATTATTTGGTATCATCTTGTAAAATAGAGTTATATATTCCAGACTAAGCATAACTGATAGCAGCAACTTTTGGTCTCTAAATGGGAATAATTTGGGATCAATAGAAGAATTGCAAAATTAATCTCAGAATAGGTCAAATGCAAAGGCAACACGAAAATAATAGAGCCTTGTGGCCAAGAAGAGCTAGATTTGAATCCCAGCTGGGCTACTTAGTAACTCAGTGAACTTGGGCTACTTACTTAATTAATTTGACACTTAAGTTCTTTACCCATAAATGGGTATTTAAAAATATCAACCTCATTTGTTCTAAGGACTGATGAGATAATGCATGTAAAAATGCTACTGTGTGGGGTCTGGTGCATATTAGGCACTCCATACACCTTTGTTCTAATCATTATTATTAAAACACTCACAGTAAGGTGGGTACATAGATGACTGATAACCCTATATGGAAAAAAAGAAGCACTGATAGAGCTGACTGTTCACAAGAATACTAGAGAGAAGAGCAGCTTTTCTCTCTGTGTTTAATCCCTAAACTTTGAGAGCAAAGGCTACTCTCAATTCACATCCACACTTTTAACACACATAAAGGACCTTAAAGAGTTTCCAAATTATTCCCCTGCCAGTGGAGAAAGGACCTATTCAATTATGTGAGACAGTCCTCAAACAAGCAAACAGTCAGTGCCTTGCAACATGATGAAGTTTTAAACCCTAAGTCTCTATGAAAGCCATGCTAGCCTACCAGAGATCACATCCAAAGGAAGACATGAGAGAAGTCTCAAATTAGGCTGGGAGACTCTAGGGAGATATGCAGAGTAGCCTAGCAGACTCTTAACTTCAACAGGTACTTTTTCTACCTCTACTCAGAATACCAGGTATAGAGCCTGTAGACCTACATGTAAATTCGGATTCTATCACTTACCAATCTACAAAAGAGAGCTCTGTCCTTTTTACTTCAAGTAGCTATTGTAAGAATCACATGGGATAATGTAATAAAGAGTGCTTAGTAAATTTTAAAACACTTTACATATACTTAGGCTGGGCACAGTGGCTCACGCCTGTAATCCCAGCACTTTGGGAGGCCGAGGTGGGCAGATCATGAGGTCAGGAGATCGAGACCATCCTGGCTAACACGGTGAAACCCCATCTCTACTAAAAATACAAAAAATTAGCTGGGCGTGGTGGCGGGTGCCTGTAGTCCCAGTTACTCAGGAGGCCAAGGCAGGAGAATGGCTTGAACCTGGGAGGTGGAGCTTGCAGTGAACTGAGATCGCGCCACTGCACTCCAGCCTGGGCGACAGAGCGAGACTCCATCTCAAAAACAAAACAAAAAAAAACACT
Source organism: Gorilla gorilla gorilla (assembly GCF_029281585.2). Taxonomy (NCBI): domain Eukaryota; kingdom Metazoa; phylum Chordata; class Mammalia; order Primates; family Hominidae; genus Gorilla; species Gorilla gorilla. The sequence continues at coordinate 97,400,745 of NC_073231.2, read as the reverse complement.
TTACATATACTTGTTACTCTCTAGCTGAGATGAACAAAGTAAGATACTATTTAATTAGATATTCAATTTAAATTTACTTTTGATTTTTCTTAACTAGTACATGTGGGTCTTAAGAGTAGTAAATTTATTTTTCCTTTATAAATACCTGGGGTAAAATGTCAACATTAGCATTATTAGATAATCTCAGGGCAGAAGACAGAGCCTCAAGAGCCAACCATGCTTAAATACCTGCAGATCACTTTAGTTACTTTTATCCAGAATATATCTGTGGTCCATGAAATGATAAAATAGAGTTAACTATTATTATTATACTGTAAGCTAAAAAAAATACTGACAAAAGGTGGTTTTACAATGAATGAGCAGAGTTTCTGAAATATTTTAAATTCTACATGGATTTAAATATTTTAAATTCCACATTCTACATGGATGAGATTTAATGAGTTTGACCTCAGTAGGACATCAGAGTCCTTCCCTCAGGGGAAGAAAATAAGTATGGTCCATTAGTACCCAATAGGAAATAACATACATTTAAATTTATTACCTAGACTCATTTTACTTCTATTTGTATATGGTATATATTTTGCTAGATAATATTATAAAATCAAATATGCTAGCATAGAACTACAAAAGGCTCATTTTTTTTACTTACCCTATCTTTATCATATCTTTCCTTCAAATTTATCTATGTGAATACATAAATCACAGTCAAGTGTCATGAAGCATAATCCGATTTGATTTTAAAATCTACAGTGGAAATCATTATTCTGGAGCACAATAAAAATTTCTTCCAAAAAATTTCTTGAATTGAGAAATTAAACAAGTACAGTTTAGGTTCTTTCTCTGGTTGAATTCCTTCTACATTTCAGACACTGTGCTGGGGCATGGAGTAATGACATGAATCAAACATGGTGCTGCCTTTGCACACAGCTTGGCCTGCTAAGCCTGTGGCCTGGCTAGCCCTGACATAACCCTGTCATGTGGTATGAAGAGAAAGCAGCAAGTGTTAGCATAAAGATTTGAGAATAAGTGGGAAAGTTGATTAAAAAAAAACAAAAAACTGGAACTGAGAAGAAAGAGGAGAGGCTGTAGGCCTCCCAAAACTCTTATTGAGAAAGAATTTCAGCTGTCACTTACTTTTCGTAAATAATGTTTATAGGTGAGTTTTTAAATTTTATAGCTCCAACGAAATGCCAGGTTTAATGTTTCATATTACAGAATACACTGCGAATTGCTACATTAAAATAAGGATTGGCTAGAGACTTCAAGCTGTAAAAGTCTGTTTTCATGTCTTTATTATGTTTTGGTATATAGCGATCATACTGCAGTGAAAATAGGGTAAAACAAATCTTTTAATAAAGGGAGAATTAAATAAAAATTTGGTGCTCAAAACTGTAATAACAAATCATTAAGTGGGTATTTGAGCTTGGACACTATGGAGAATTATTTTCATTTACACTTGGTTAAATGCATGCAATGTTGCTGCAATTTGTTGTGAGTTATCACTGAGATGGCTGGCATCCTACAAGCTAGAAATATGGGTTTAACTTATATGTTAAATCTTTTCCAAATCAGTGGCAACGAGTTGCCAATTCTTATTTTAAAAAGGGGCATGAATTAGTTAAAAAAGATTACTCATGATTCATCTGAATGTTATTGTGTTAAAAACACATCTTGGAAATTTACTCATTTTATGGATTTCACTTTCCCCTACAATATTAATAAATAGCAGAGACAAAATCTGGGTTTCTTTAATAAAACATTATGTGCATATCTACAAAAGCATGGAAAAGTCATGGAAATCCACTTTTCTAAGAACTAATTCCTTTCGACCCCTCTAGCTTTCATGCATTGTCCTTTTATGAGCCATCTTCTGTCCCTGCCTGAGGCAGGGTCATAGGGAGTTGGTGACACTCTCATGGCAAGAATAGCACCACTGCTGTTAAGCAGAACATTTTTTATCTCATACATGAATCTTTAAAAATGTGGCTACTTATTGGTCTAGTGCCTCTTGATTCTCTAACCTGCTTTCCATTTCTTTTGATTCCTACAGTTATCCAGCCTTTATCCTTTTTAGCAACAGTGTCTACTAAGGCTTACTTAAACATACCCAAATTTGGACCTAAGTGCAAGATTGCAAGTTTCCATTCATCCCACTTTCTCTTTGATTTGACAAATACATGGGCAGTTACACCAAAATGTCTGTTACATTTTGCTTTTTGCAAAAAAATAACTAAATGGTGAAAGGCTCATACAGAAAATACAGGCTTCCACAGAAGTTAATACAAAGTCTATTTTCTATAGATGAATTAACTGCCTACCATAAATGGTAAGGAAAGTAACAGATTTGATGATAGCAGCAATCTTTTAGATATACTAAATGCACTATGCATGCGTTTCCACAAGTCAATATGATGTATTGGAAAGAGCAGTACACATTTTGCCTCAATTAAAAAAAAATCAGTTTGTCCAGTAACACACAACTCATCACAAGTAAGCCATAAGAAAAGGAAAAAAGAGAGGAAAAAAAAAGAGAGAAAAAACCCATTTTGTCCTAACTACAGTTGTCAGGAGTACCAGAATGTGAAACCCAGAGAAATTCCATCTTCTCCCATCTCACAACTTTCTGAGGCAGGTGTCAGTGCTATTTACATGTGTCTTCTGTTTTTAATCACAGAAGTAAATATTTACAGTGGATGTTTATTTTCTGCAGAATTTGGGGGCTTAAGAAAAGTGTCTACACAGAAAATGTTTCTAAAAGCTGAATGTAGATTTGTGTTTGGTTTGTATTTTATTAATATATATCAGTAGACTTGACTCTAGCTTGAATTTTAAGGCTTTACATTGAGCTTAGTAGGTAATAATTATTCATCATTCTATGCTGTTTTCATGATCATGATGGTCTTTATGGCTAGGTAAGTTTATGCTGTTTTTTTATTTACACTGGCCTGGTCCGTCTCTTGCATGCGGTATTCTAATCATCTCCTGGTTTATGAGGGTGGGGTGGGAAGTGGGTTACTAACCATGAGTTTGCAGTCATAATCGACTGGCATTGGAATGGAGGATTCCTACTGTAGACAACATGAGTTGCTAGAATTCAGTCATAGGCAAAAGCCACTGGGAAGTGTCAACACTGGAACCTCAACATCGCCAAGTCCAAATGCTAGCAAACACAGGGGTCAAAGTAGAAAATTCAGTTTTTTGTCACTGAACCAGCAGTTTATATTGGGAGAACTGGGGCTCATATCATGAATAAAATGGGAAGAAATAAGAAAGTTCCCAAGGCAATTGACACTAACAAGGATGTAGGTAGAGGTAAAAGGTGAGTGTGCCAGGGAGGCTAAAATTGTTAAAACAAAGTAAACACATCTTTGGGCATATACTGATACTCCTGACATTTCTTAGCAGTGTAAATTGTAGCTATTATTTCTCCCAAATCATTAAGTTGTTTTTTTATCTATCACAATATACTTAGAAAATAGAACTGTAAGAATTCTTGAACTACTCTAGCTTAGATTAATATGAAACAAGCAGCAAAAAATAAATGATGAATTTTAAGAACACCTATGAAAATTCAATTCCCTGATGCACATTAGATTTACCTAGAGAGGTGGGGTTTTGTTATTGTTGTTGTTGTTGGTTGGTTGGTTTTCGTTTGGTTTTTAAATATTCCAATCCCTAGGCTCCACTCAAACCAATTTAGAATATCTGGAGGTTAGTCTCAAACACTAATGTGTATTTCAAAGCTTTCTAGGTGACTTAAATGCATAGGCAAATTTAAGAACCACTGGTTGAATTCTACCAGTCTGGAAGTCAAGTTCAGCATTTTAGGGAAAATTGAGACAAGTCGTTAACTAAATGTTTAAGTATGAAATATGAAATAGAGATGAGATAGTTAAGTTACTAGTCATTGAAAATTATCCTTCATTATATTGATTAATTCATTCAATAAACATTTATTGAATGCCAACTCATACCAAGTACAATACCAAGGATATGAGCAAAAAGCAAAATCACAAGCATCTTATCATCTTGTGTCTTTTAAGGAAACCCAAAACACACAACTCCTTTCTACCTGTGGACCATGAAAAGGGACTAGGGATAGCCCAAGGCCATTTAGGAATTTCTCTGGACCTCTTCATTTGTTTGTATCCTGGTCTTTCATGGATGTTCTCTACTTGACTTGATATCCTCCTCCCTGCAACCCTGATTCAATCTCTGGCTGTTTGAGCCTGCTATTTACATGTGACTGTCTCATCATTTTACTCTTAGATTTCCCTTATACCTTTGGTCTTTATGGTGCTCCCTGACTCTCTGTTCCAGGCTTCCTTGAATAGGTTTTTGCTCTTCAAAGAATTATCCTTTTGGTAATTCTAGTTTACTAGTTAAAAAAGGAGAATTCCATTCATATCTATTTACTCTTATACTTCAGGAAATAAGTTTTGATGAATCTGAGCAATAAATCCATTTTCTACAAGTTATTTATGCAGGAGATCAGTTAGGTAAATCATAACTAATAGGTATACATTGAATGCTTAGAAAACTCAGGCTCGTAAGAAGTGGGTCTCAAATTGGGTTATATGTCAGAATCAACTGGTGGTAGCAGGTGCAGGGGAGGGGTTTGAAAATAGGATTCTTTGGTACCACTTAGAGCAACTGAATTAGAAACTCAGGGTTGAGGGGATGCATGGAAGGTGAACAACCAGTTTTTAAAAAGCTTGCCAGCTAAGTTTCATGCAGGATGAGGGTTTAAAAGCAGTCATAAAAGAACATATGAAGGTGGAAAGAAACCCCATCTTCAGTAACTTTTAAAATTCACTGGAAACCTTAACATGGTCTACACTTCCTTCTCTTCAGCGCATACAGGAAGCTCATAAAATTAATTCCATTGTCCTTAATAGAGAAGAGAAGGAAAAAGAAACTCAACCAAAGGACACTGATTTTTCAAGGTGACCACAGCTTGGATTAATGCCTCACAGTTTCCTTTTGCCATGTATTTTGCCCACAGGCTTTTAAAATTTAATGACATGTTTTGATTGAATTATTTTAAAGATACTTTATTCTTCAAAACTATAACCATAGCTGTTCCATCAAAAATTGTTATTCTTCACAAACTTATATGGCTTTTGGAAAGAAAAAAGAAAACAAAGTAATATCAGAAACAGATCAAGCAGCAATCAATCAATCAGCACTTTTAGTCTGAAAAGAGAAATAAGTGTCATCAACCTCTAAAGATTAACAGGTACCCTTTAATTTATTTTGAAAACCTGGTGACTAGTTGTATAACTCTATCACATCTCCCTAAAAGTATCTGTATTCTTCGTGGACACAGTATGGGGTTTCTCTATCTTTCTAACATCCTCTTTAATTACACAGCAGGCCATTGTGTACTTCACATTCATCCACAGGCTCCCCAACTAGTAGTGCCATTGTGCTGAACACAGCATGAGGCCTCTCCATTTCTGCAAAATAGCTTTCTCATAGAAATTTCATCTGTAGACTAATGGTTTCACTTCAGATTTTCTTCCTCATGTGGAAATACCACACTTTTACTATTAGACTTTTTCTTCTTCCCTTTACCTAAGCCACAGTCCTTTCCTCTGCAGGGAAATACATGGATAAAACAACAAACAAACCCTGCGCTATTGGAGTAGTGTCCTTTCTTTGTAGGAAAAGCCTTAAGGTAGGTTCATCTTTTATGTGTTGGGAATTCCACATCATTTTTTTCTATTTTGACATGAAAATTTCACATTTTATTCCTTTAAAATCTTTTTAATTAAAAAATAGGAATTCTATAGTCTTCCTAATTTATACATGGCTTTATATTTAGACTTATTCATGTTTGGAATCAACTCTAAGTCAATATTTTTATCCTGAAATTATAGAAAGGAAATAATTTTATAAAAGCAATTAATAGGCTGGCTTGACTACAAGGTAGAATCCCATTTTCAATTTTTTATTCAAATCACTAATGCACATGGCCTCAATTTCTTAGCAGAAAGGTATTACCATATCAGAATAATTTACACCAATGATTTTGTCTGTATTTTTCATTCTTTCTTTTTTTTCTTCAGTAATCATCAACTCTCTCAAGGCACTGTGCTATAGTTGCTTATAAACAATATAAACAGGAGTAAGACATTGTTTCTAGCCACAAAATAATTTGAAATTTAAATGGTGTGAAAGAGGTGGAAAATTGAATAAAATCATGACATCAGAATGTGATTAATATCACAAGAGACATACAAAGTGCTATGCAGGTTCTGAGAACCAGTAAAGTCATTTCACCAGAGTAGATAGACACAGGAAGTCTCTATTTATTTAAGATCATCAGCTCTACCATCCTTCATGACTATAGTGAACTCCTTCAAGATGCATAAGTACTCAGGTACACCAGGTTTGTTTTATAAGGTGAGGAAATTACCTTTCCTCCACAGAAGAATGAGGTACAAAAATCATAGCTGCCTGTATTTGTCTCCTCAGGTCCCTGAGGGTAGGACCTGAGTGGCTCTAGATAGCCTTTCCCTACTGGTCCAGTTGCACTGCCTTTTGATAGCAACACCTTTGTCAGCCCACTTAGCATACTGCCAGTTATTCCCACAGATTGAGGAGGGATAGGCAAAATTATTATCAAAACTGAATCTTAGCTTTGTTAAGGAGTTGGTAAATTTATCTTCAGAACTTCACACTATTCTTTTGGGATCTTTACCACTCTTATTTAGCACACTCATATCTACCAACTTGCCTCAGAAATCCTGGGGCATATCCTATTGAAATATACTTTTAGATCTTCAAATTCACATAAAGATGTGAATTATTGATATTACATAAATTTATGCTATTAGTAATAAAGAGAAATTACTGATGGTAATAAGAGAAACTCATTATCTTTGTATATATTTTATAGTTTGCTATTATTTTCTAATTTGCTCCTTGCGATAGCTTTGTAAAGTAGTTATGAAGGTGTTATTATCTATATTTTATTGATGTGAAATAACGGTAAAAATTATGTCACTTATCAGAGTGACACAGTAAGCAAGTGTCATTGCTAGTACTAAAACAGTATGTTTTCTGACTCTAAATTCATTGATAAACACATAAGTAATGGTGAAATTTTAGGTGCCCATTCTGTTCTAAGAAAGCTATTTGGAAGCTTTTACAGTTCTTGAAATATTAGATGTAAAGACAGCTATTTATTTTACCTTCATATTTAACCAGCACTGGTTATATTACCAGAGACATATAACCTTTCTGATAATGTTCCCTTTGTACTTTAAGTCTGCTGTTTGTCATTCAGAGAGCGTTAAACCAGGAGAAGAAAAAAAAAAACACCCCACAGGAAATCAACATTTAAAATTCAAGACTGGAGCATGATTTGGACAAATTAAGGATGCCAAGTGGTATCTGCTGATACCGTAGCTGTCACTCAATAGCTTTCTCAGGATTCTCCTCCAGCAACAAGAAACAAAGTGTCTAAGCTTAGCCAAAGTAGGACCAATGATGATATGGAGTGACAGAGCTTTCATTGCACAAGAGACAGTTTAGCTAGTTCTTTCATTGGACTCCTATAAGACGCATATGGAGCATTCAGTCTATGAATGAAGCATGTGTGAGCTTCAGGGAGAGCTGGCCAAAGCGTTAAAGTGCATGGATTTTAGATAAGTCAGTGTGAACATGTGGTGCCGTGTGAATAAAATGTGATAGTGCCTATCAGAATGAGCCTACATCATATTCTTACTTGACACATTAAGCAAAGCTTTCAGTTCTGGGCCTACTGATGATAGGATTGTGTTCACAATTGTTTGATGATAGCTTGTTCTGGAATTTTATAACCAAAGATCCCATAAGGAAAGACTTAAAGGATGCACCATACACTTGTTAGTGTACTCTGCACCTCCAGGATTGAAGACTCATTTGTTCTTACCTTCAAGCTAAAAAAATCTCAGCTTGTGAAATCCCCCCGCTAATACTATAATTTCCATAGAGAACATTTCCTTTCTATTGTCCAGTCAAAAGCACTGGACCTGAGAAACACAGCAACACCACATTCTTGAATTAAAATTTCTTTTCACATGAAATAAAGAGGTGATTGTGTGTACGTGTATGTATGCTACAATACATTTGTTCATACATAGAGCTAGACAAATGTGGGTAGTATCTATGTTTTTGTTTATTTTTTGATTTGCATCTTATTCTAAACCTCTAATTTATACCAATATAATTCTTTAGTATATTATTCATGGATGATTTTAAAGTCAAGGTTCCTAGAATTGGATTCCCCAGAAATCAGAACCTGAAACAAAGTCTTAAGTGGATGTGCTTTTTTGGAAAACGTGATCCAGGAAACATAAAGGAGAGAGATGGGGGTGGGGGGGTGGGGCGAGGCAAGAAAGAAGGGAAAGCCAATAGAAAGATACCTCCTTGAGTTGGCTGTTGCTATGGTGCAACTGCTTGGTAAATCCCATGAGACATTTTGAAGAACCTTATGAAGCACATTTCAGGACTTTATAGGGTAGGAAGGAAGGAAGCATCTATCCATGAGAGCTTTTGTGTCCAATCCATCAAAGGTCCGTTCGTTGGAGTGCTTCTAAGCTGTATTTGGGTGAGCATTCAGAAGGTTACCCTACTTCAGCAGTCATGTCAGCAGAGGCCTTCATGGAGGGCATGAGGCAAAGTGTTATCAGAATATACCTGCACGAAACTGGCTGCAGCCACAGCAGAACCGGTTACTCCTCTGGCTCTATAAAAATCTGTGATGGCACATAAAAGTTGTCTGAAATGTGGGGGCTTCATGTTTTATAAATAAGTTAGGTTCCAAATGTTCATTTGTGAGTCTGTTATACGGATGTTTTATTCCTAACGTGAACTATCTAAATCTCTATAGCCCTCTGCCTACATAGACATATGTAAAAGAATTCTCAGGGTAATCCACAGAGGCCCTTTTAACCCATGTAGATAAAAATATTTACTACAATGAAAAGTGGTGTTGGAAAATACAATTATACCTCTATAGTACATTGTTTAAGCTGAAGATGCTATGTGGAATCTAGTAATTCCTGGGAAACAGCTACCAACAGTCTCATCCAGACCAGGCTGTGCTCTGGAATCACTCTTGCTAGAGTATTAGTGACTGATATCAAATCAGTATGACTGGTGGAGGAATAAGAAAAAAACTTTAGAGTGAAGGATTGAGGGAGAGGATTGGAAAAGATAAAAGTTTTCTAAATGGCTTTTAACAGTCTGCATCACAGCATCTTTTCTTCTCATATTGTTTTATAATACACATTGCTTTTATATTGTTTCCACTCTGACTATAGTCTTTAAGTTTGGATCTGCGAGTCACATTCAAAATAGCATGGCTTAAGATTTTTGTATAAGAACGTTGTGAATTCACAGTGAGTTCTTTATTTTTTTATTCATTAATTTTTAAATCATTACTTGAATGAGAAGTGAAAAATGGTGGACAGTGCCTTGTTATTCTATATTTTTATTGTATTTGTAAATCAGATTGTTTAAAATGTTTAAGATGGAGTAAATCCATTTTTATTATGGCCAAATTTTACTTCTTAATTCTATATATCTTTTGTTTTTATTTGTAAAGAAAATCTGGTTCACTACTTTTAAGTTCTTCTCTAAAAATAGTTGAAGAAGAGATGATTTTCTTAAGCACAGTTATCCCAAGAGGAAAACAGTTTCTTTGAAATTTTGACTTCACATTTCAGTATTAGATTATGAAAAGTTATAAAAGTTATATCAGTGAAAATGATAGAGTAAGAACATCTATAAGTCCATCCCTTCATAAAAACAATGAAAAGCCTGGCAAAAAAATGCTAGGAACAACTTTTTTAGAGCTATGAAAACTAAGTAAAAACTTTCAGCAACCAGGATGAAAGTCTCTCAGGCAAAGCCAGCTGACTCTTAGTTAGAATAGCAAGATTTGTGGCATTGTAGCTTACCATGGTCCCAGCCCCCACTCTCCAGCTCAGTGGTGGCCGTGAGAGAAACAGCCTGCATTTGTGGTACAGGTACTGGTACAAGAGGGAAGAGAATTGATCTCATTTATAAAGAATTGTGATTGTTTGACCTGTCTGTGGCTGTATGGACTCACCTAACTCATTTTTCAAAAACATTATTTATGGGCAGATGTATTAGTTACTGTGGTTTTTAGTTATAGATCATAGTTGGGACAAAGAATAGACTAACTGAAACTTGAAAGGAAAGTTTGGGAAATTAGATACGTTGGAAAATAAAGATTTGAAACAGTCTGACATATTCCTGGGAATCTAGAAGTCCATGTGCATGCCCAGGGTTGTGTGCATGCTCAGAAAAAAAAAAAAGAAAGAAAGAAAAGAAAAAAAAAAAGAAAGCCCTAAGCTCTCACCTCTGGCTGACCGCTAAGCTCTGTTCATGTAGAAAGTGAAGTCTAGGGCAGAATTGTCAACTACCTAGCTGAATGTGGAAGGTGTGTCACAACACACACACACACACACACACACTCCATCTGTAAAGACTGGAGAATATGAAAAATGTTTTTTCCAGATGTTTAAGGTAATCTCTGTTCAACTACTAGCTAACCACTAAACTAACAAATAGAGATTTCAGTCACGCCTCACAGCACGTAATAGAGACCTCACCAAGTTATTTCAGAAAATTCAGTAAACATTCAATAACAACTACGACAAGCAGCAAAAACAAATCCAAAAGGGTCAGAAATCTGTTTTCCAAAGCTGCCCCTAATAATAGTCAAAATGTCCAGTTTCCAAAAAAAAAAAAGAAATATGAGACATGCAAAGAAATTAAAAAGTATGGCTCATACACAGAAAAAGGGCAGAAGGAAACTGTCACACACAAAAAAAGAATGGAAGAAACTGTCTCTGAAGGAGCCCATACACTGGACTTACTAGATAATGACTTTAAATCACATATTTTAAATATGTTCAAGGAACTAAAGAAAATCATGCCAAAATAACTAAAGAAACCACAAGAAAAATATATCTTTAAAAAGAGATAGTCAATAAATAGACAGAAATTATAAAAAGGAATCATTAAAATTCTGGAGTTGAAAATCATGATAACTAAAATTGAAAATTCACTAGAGAGACTCTACAGCAAATTCGAGCAGAAAGAATTACCAGTGGACAATAACTTGGGTCAGTTGAGATTATTCAATCTGAGAAACAGAAAAATAATTTTAAAAATTAAAAGAACCTACAAGACCCTGTGTGATATTACCAAGTGTGTTAACATATGCGTAATGGGATTCCTAGAAGGAGAGGAAAGATAGAAAGGGATGGAAAAATATTTGAAAAAATAATGGTCAAAAAGTTCCTGAATTTGAAAAACAGCAATAATCTACACATTCATAGACCTTAATAAACTAAAAGCGATCTAAACCAAGATACATTATAATCAAATTGTAGAAAAAAATAGACAAAGACAATACTTTGAAAGTAGTAAGAGAAAAGCAACTTATCACTTAAAAGAGATATTCTATATGATGACAGCTGATTTCTCATCAGAAACCATGGAGGCCAGAAAGCAGCAAAATGATGTACTCAAAGTGCTGAAAGGAAAAAAAATCAATAGAAAATTCCATATCTGACAAAACTATCCTTCAAAAATAAAGGAGAAGTTAAGCCCTTCCCAGATAAGCAAACACTGTGTTGTTTCTTGTTACCAGATCTTTCCTGCAAGAAACGGTAAATGGAGCTCTTCAGATGAAATGAAAGTATACTAGATGATAACTCAAATCCATATGAAAAAAAGAACACTAGTAAAAGTAACTATATAGGTAAATATGAAATTCAGTATTTATTTTTTTCTTGTAATTTAAAAAAATCTCATTTAAAATAAAACTTTATAAAACAATAATTATAAAGCTAAGTTGATGGGCACACAATGACTGGAGGCATGATTTGTGAAAAATATAAAGGGGAGGATGGAACTATATGGGAGCAAAGATTTTGTATATTATTAAAACTTAGTTGGCATTCATTCACACTAGAATGTTATAAATTAAGATGTTAAGTATCCTCTCCAGGGCAATTATTAAGAAAATAACTAAAAAATACATAGCAAAAGAAGAACAAGAGAATTAAAATTGTACAGTAAAAAAGATCTCTTTAACACAAAAGAAGGCAGTAATAGATGAATTTCAGGACACAAAAAATAAGACATATAGAAAAGAATAGCAAAATGGCAAAAGCAAGTGATTCTTTTTTTCTTTTTTTTTTTCTTTTCCTGGACAAAGACCAAGTCTTTATTTTTTGTTTTGTCACAACAGGCAATATCTTCTAAAATGTGCCCTTAGCAAATTATTTCTTTTTTTTTTTTTTAAATGTGCCCTTAGCAAATTATTTTTTTTTATACTTTAAGTGATTCTTTATAATTATATTAAATATAAATAGATTAAACTGTCCAAAATAGAGGCAGAGATTGGCAGAATAGATATTAAAAATATGATCCAACTATGTGATGTCTACAAGAGACCCACTGTAGATTCAAAGACACACATAGGTTGAAAGTAAAAGGTTGGGAAAAAATATTTTATGCAAATAGTCAAGAGAGCAAGATAGTGAAACTAATATCAGAAAAAAGATATCTTAAGACAATTATTATTATGAGACATAAAGCTTTATTTAATGACAAAAGGGTCAATCCACCAAGATATAACAATTATAAATGTATATGATGTAAAAGTCAAGGCCCAAAATACATGAAGCAAATACTAATAGAGAGACTACTAAAGGAAGAAAAGAAGATTCAACAATAATTGTCAGAGGTTTCAGTACCTCATTTTCAAAAATAGACAACTAGAAAGAATATCAGAAATACTGGACTTGAATAATACTATAAGCCAACTAGACCTAACAATTATATATAGCACACTCCACCTCCAGACAGCAAAATGTACTTTCTTCTCAAGTTCACATGGAACATTTTCTAAGACAGACCATCTGTTATACAACAACAAGACTCAATTTATTTAAAAGATTAAAATTATACAAAATATGTTCTCTGACAACAATGGAATGAAATTAGAAATCAATAACAAATGGAAATTTGGACAGTTTCCAGCTATGTGGGAATTAAACAATACATTTCTAAATAAAAGTAGGCCAAGGAAATCATAAGAAAAATTAGAAAATACTTTGAAGTGAATGAAAACAAAAATTAAAAAAATACTAAAATTATGGAACATCAAAAAAAACCCAGCTCTTTGAAGAAATTTTATAGCCATAGAAAGATGTCAAATTAATAGCCTAACCTAAATACGTTTTTAAAAAATGAAGGAAAAGAGCAAGCGAAACCCAAAACAAGGAGAAGAGGAAAATATAATTGTCCCTCAGGATACACAAGGGATTCATTTCAAGACTTCCACATATACAAAAGTCTGCCCATACTCAAGTTTGGCAGTTGGCCCTGTGTAACCCACGTATGCAAAAAGTTAGCCCTTGGAAATGTGTTTTTAATCCTGCACATGCTGTACTTTCAATCTATGTTAGTTGACAAAATCCACATATAAGTGGGCCTACCTAGTTCAACCCAATGGTTTTCAAGGTTCAACTGTAGAAATGATTAGTGAAAAGATAAACAAAATAGATAATAGAAAAGCAATGGAGAACATCAAGGAAACCAAAAGTATGTTCTTTGAAAAGATCAACAAAATTGACAAATTTTTGGGCAGATTGGCCAAAAATAAATAAATAAAAAAGAGGAATTGAATTACTAAAACCAAGAATAAAGTGGTGACATTACCACAGATCTTACTGATATAAAAAGGTTTCTAAGAGAATACTATGGATAATGGTATGTCAACAATTATATAACCTCAATGAAATGGACAAATTCCTAGAAATGCACAGTCTACCAAAACTGACTAATGAAGAAATTGAAAATATCAATAGACCTATAACAGGTAAACAGATTAAACTGGTAAAAAAGAAACCTCCCAACAAAAATCTGAGAATCAGACAGTCTCATTAGTGAATTCTACAAAACAAATAAAGAAGGATTAACACAAATCCTTCTCAAACTCTTTCGAAGGATGGAGGAGGGGATACCCCTAACTTATTCTATAACTATTAGCATTACACTGGTTATAAAGCCAGACCAAAACCAAAGCAAAAGCAGGAAAGAAAAAAAATCACAAAAAAAGATAAGAGGAGGAAGAAGGCAAAAAGAGACAGGGAGAGAAAGAAGAGAAGAAGGAGAAAGAGGAGGAAGATGAGGAGAAAAACAGAGAAGAAAACTCTAGACCAATATTCTTTATGAATACAGATTCAAATATCCTCAATAAAATAGTAGCAAACTGAATCCAGCAGCATATTAAAATAATTATACACTATATGTGGAATTTATCTCATGAATGAAGTGTGGTTCAACATATGAAAATCAATCAATGCAATAAATTATATTAATAAAGGTATTTATTATTAATAAATAATAAATTAATAATAAATAAAGGTAAAGAAGATATGATCATCTCAATAGATGCAGAAAATGCATTTGAAAAAATATCCAACATTCTCTCATGATAAGAAGCCCTCAGCAAACTAGGAATAGAAGGATATTTTCTCAACCTGATAAAGGGCCCCTATGAAAAATCCAACATTAATAACACACTTAACTAGTGAAAGACTAAAAATCTTACCTCCCTAAGATCAAGAAAAAGTCTGCTCTTGCCACTTCCTTTCAACATTGTACTGAAAATTCTAGCCAGAGCAATTAGGCAGAAGAAATAAACAAAATGCATTTGGATTGTGAATAAAGAAGAAAACTATACTCACAGATAACATGAACTTATATAGAGAAAACCCTAAAGAAATCACAAAAAAGCATGAGAGCTAATAAATGAGTTCAGCAAATTTGCAGAATACAACATCAATATACAAAAATCAATTGTATCTCCATTCACTTGCAATAACAATCTAAAAAAATGAAGTTAAGAATCCATTTACAATAGCATCCTAAAGAATAAAATGCCTAGAAATAACCTAACAAAAGAGGTAAAAGACTTATACACTGAAAACTACAAAACATTGCTAAAAGAAATTGAAGAAGACGCAAGTGTAAAGACATCCTATGTTTGTATACTGCATTACTTAATATTAGGATATTAACACCTTCCAAAGCAATCTATAGATTTAATGTGATTCCTATCAAAATTCCAGATCCTTTGTTGCTTTAAGAAATGGACACCCTATTCTAAAATTTGTTTGGAATGCAAGAAACCCCACGTAACCAAAACAACCTTGAAAGAGAAAAAGCAGGACTCACTCTTTGAAATTTCAAAACTTAGTACAAAGCTATAGTAATCAAAACAATGTGATACTGGCAAAAGGATAGATCAGTGGAATAGGATTCAGGGTCTAGAAATAAACCCATACATGTATCTATGGTAAATTGATTTTTGACAATATTTCCAAGACCATTCAATGAGGAAAAGGATAGACTCTTCAACAAATGGTGCCGTGACAACAACAAACCCACATTCAAAAGAATAAATTTGGATCCCTCCTTCATACAACGTATAAAAATTAATTTAATATGGATCAGAGACCTACACTTAAGAGCTTACACCATAAAACTCTTAGAAGAAAACATAGTATACATATTTTTGAGGTTGGATTAAGTAGTGGTTTCATAAACATGATTATAAAGAATAAGAAACCAAAAATAGACAAACTTGAACTTCATCAAAAGTATACACTTTTGTGCATCAAAGTTCATTATTAAGAAAGGGAAAATATGGCTGCTTTGTCTATGGAGTAGCCACTCTTTGATTTCTTTACTTTCTTAATAAACTTGCTTTCACTTTACTGTATGGATTCACCTCAGATTCTTTCTTGTGTGAGAGCCAAGAACACTCTCTTGGGGGCTGGACTGAGACCCCTTTCTGGTAACATCCTTCTGCTGAACCACCAAGGGACTATACTAACGTCCTTCTGGTGACCACAGAAGGAAAAATACTGAGGAAAACCCCAATCTAAAGCCTAATTTTGGGTATGTGGTGGGGTCCAGTAACATCTTTCTGGCACACCACTGAAGGGATGATGCTAAAGAGACCCCCAACCCAAAGGAAAATTATCTGACTGGGCTGACTGGGTAAGAGGGGTGCATATACCTGGGTGAAGGATGGGATTGGGCTACAGGCCCAACTTAGGGGAGTTAGAGTCTCTCCTAAGACAGAGTTGGTTAAAGGTCCCCTGAGGCCCAACTTAGGAAGGTTAGAGTTCTTCCTAAGATTTAGGGGGTTAGAGGTCCCTTTCAGTAAAGTCCCTCTTGGCTAAGAATGGATTTGGCACTGTGGGATGTTAACTGCTATTCTCTTTGGATTAATTTGTCTTGCACTCTTTGCTGATGGGTATGGATGACAGAATTAGGCATGTAGAGGACCATGGGACGTGAGGAGATTTTTCCTCCCCAAAAGAGAACACTTAAGAGCTAATGAGACTGCTGGAAAAGATCCTTTCCCAACTGGCAAGCAGCCACCTGAACTTTTGATTCAGTGTCACTGTGATGGGCAGGCCTTTCTCTGGCCTCCCTGAGGCTCCTTGCCTTCTCCACCCTGCCACAGGCAGTACTTTTCTCCCTTTCTTTTTTCTAACTTTTCTGTTATTCAGGGTGAGCATCTTGCCCAGAAACCACAAGGTGAAATTCCTGGTCAGAGTTTGGATTAACAATGATGAGGCCCAACTGGGGGCAAGTTTGAGCGTTGCCAATTTCATACTGGGTGCTAAGCAGAGTGGCTAATGTCTAGGTTTTGTCACACATGTTTTGCTCTGGCCTGAATAGAAAATGATAATTTTCCTTTGTGTTGTGGCTTGGCCCCCAGGGCTGTAGTGCAGCCAGCTGGGTCACTACAGCTGCTCAGGGAAAGGCAACCCAGAAGCCTGGCATGCCCGCGAAAGGCTAAGAATTTCTTACCAGTCAGACTTCTGGCCCCTCTCGCTCTCTCCCTTTTTGTGCAAATCGGTTGAATAAATGGCAGAAATCACTGTTTATCTCCTCTATAAAGTTTTGATTAATTGGAAAAAGGGTTTGTGAGGCTAACCTTAAATTGTAGTGAATCTGTTGTGTTTTGTGTCTTTCTGTAATGTTCTCTTATAAAGAGGGGTATCTTAGGATTGAACACGGGCCTAGGACCCCATAAGCCCATTGTTCAGAATAGCCCAGCAAACTGGTCATTCATGTCCTTCGGAGCTTGACCTTGTAACCACATGGCAGTACTTTCTCTTGGCCTCTGCCATCACAGTGGTGATCCACATTCAGGGTTCAATTCCTGGCTTAGGGAATAAGTCCTTTATCATCTGTCTTTCTGTGTACTTACGTGTTGTGTGTATAACATAAAAGTGCTCTAATTAATTGGCTTAAAAAATAAGAGTTTAAATCAAATATTTTGTCAGAAAAGTAAAAAGTGTAATGCCTTTTAGTTCATGTGACTTTAGTAAACTTTGGGAAATAAAAATAGTTTTGAAAATTATTGGTAAAATAAAAATATCTTCAAAAATATAAACATTTCATCTAAATTATGCAGGTCAGCTAATAGGTTTGCTTAGTACTTTAAGATCATAAACTGCTTCTTTGGCTTTTAAAAATTGTTAGCATTAGATTCTAGATAAGGCCTGGGGACATGTGGAATTAGCCATGCCCCCAGCTATGCAAAGAAGGTTATAAAGAAAAGAGATTTTATATAAGAAAGGATCCTGTATGGTAAATTCTTGTCCTAAAGTAAAACAACTGGTTATTTAAAAAGAGGGATGTTTAGGACAAGTCAGAAAGTCCAAGCGTGCCATAGATGGTCTGTGTAAGTCATAAAAGAATTCTTGAAAGGGAATTTATGCAGGAAATGTTGCACAATGTAAAAGTTAATAGGCCTCCTAAATGTTTCATAAAATGCCACTATAAATTAACTGTACAACTTGCCTCGCTTTACAGCTAGGTAAGGCCTATGACACCTGGAGTTAGCTATAACCCCTAGCTACACTGGAAAGAATCAGACTATATTGGAACTTCTGTCTGGGTCCTAGGAGCCACACCTAGTACATAATTAAAATCTCTTACTTACCAAGGTTTTAACCAAAAGTAAAAGTCACTAAAAGTTAACAGTGTAACATATAATTGAGACTACTGAAGAAATCATTTTACATGCAAGGTATATAAAGATAGTGAAATGTGTTTTTGGTGAAAGATTATAAGAAGACATGGAAATGTGTTGTTTCTTTTGTTTGTTTGTTTGCTTGTTTGCCTAGATCAAAAGGTTAAAAGACTGTTTTAAGTCAGAAAAAAGCTGAAGGTTTAAGCAAGTTGTGGAAGGTTTCTGAAAAATTAATTGTAAAAGAAATTCTGTCTGTGAACATATTGGCTAAAGTAAAAGGAGCATTATTCAGTTTTCTGTAAGTTGAACACTGGAATAAAAAATTGGAATGAAACTCTTTAACAAAAACTGTAAAGGGTTTTAAAAGATTTCTCCAGAGTTTGGAAACTGTTTGTGAGTCTTAACTTGTGGCAATATAGTTATTTGCATAAGTGCAATTAGAATCTGTTTTCTGGCCGATATGGTGGCTCACGCCTGTAATCCTAGCACTTTGGCAGGCCAAGGAAGGTGGATCACCAGGTCAGCAGTTTGATACCAGGTGAAACCCCATCTCCACGAAAAATACAAAAATTAGCTGGGTGTGGTGGTGCATGCCTGTAATCCTAGCTATTCAGGAGGCTGAGGCAGGAGAATCACTTGAACCCAGGTGGCGGAGGTTGCAGTGAGCCGAGATCACGCCACTGCACTCCAGCCTGGGTGACAGAATAAGACTCTGTTCCTACCCACCTCCCCCCTGCCCCCCTGCCGAAAAAAAAAGAATCTGTTTTCTTTTGCAACAGGACACAATTGGAGAAACTGGTTATTTTACCAAGGCTTTGACTAGAATGATGTGCCTTCCCCTAAGGAATCAAATTTGACTTACAAAGCCAATAAAAGCCCTTTGGGAAAACTGGCCTCATACCTTGTGTACACGGTTCTTGTACAGGGTTCTTGATCTGTGGTAAATAGAGAATGTTACATTCTGACAGGCCCAGGAGCCCCAAGCTATCTTGGGATCTCAAGATGAGAGGAATTTACCCAGCTGATAGGTATTTGAGGGTACAAACTGATGGCTGGGCTTTGCTTTTTTAAAAAAAGTCTTATCTGAGATTCTTTCTATGGAACAGAGTTCCATCAAAGCCAATTTAAAAAGAGCTTATGTGAAAAATAATGATTCTTACTGCACTTTAGACAAATAATTAGGCCAGATATAATAAAGCAAATTGGTCCTACCATGATTTGTTTTTAGTAAAAATGAGAAACTGGAGAGAGAAAAATTATGTTTCAAGAACTATGGTACACTTGTTGTTAGATGCTAGTCTCATCAGCTGTTTTTAAGTTTTTTTCTGCATTTAGGCTAACCTTTTTTATTCCTGTGAACCAACGACCGATCTCTGACTGCTGCTCAGAAGAAACAAGAGGAATGGGTAATGTAAAAATTGGGGTCAATATCCTAATTCTGGGCACATGCTGGAACCAACTAGCAACCCCATATTGGCTTGGTTCCAGCAGTTACCCAGTTCCTGGAAAGCCTTCTTATTTAGTTTACTTGGGATAATTTTACTTATTTTGCTTTACTCTTGTGGAATATATTGCTGTTGTACTTTGTGTAGGAATGCAGAATAAGCTTACTAAATGTTTTCTTAAATTGAACACTTATTAATCTTCCAGGTATCACCTTTTGTGGAACTTGGAGTTATGAATGGCTCTCAGTGTACTGACGTTTTGTGACTGAGCTCCTCTCTCCCCTGAATACAAGAAACCCTAATAGTTAGGCAGGAATATCATCTCATTTATCCAACATGAATAAGTTACAGAAGATGAATCTTCATTCCTCTATAACCTGTAAGGTTAAAGATTCCTTATAAAGTGGAGGTGGGGGGGGATATGTCAGAAGCATCTGAACCAGAGCAGCTCCACCTCGAATACAGGCTGGGTAAAATAAGGCTGAGACCTACTCAGCTGCATTCCCAGATGGTTAGGCATTCTAAGTCACAGGAAGAAAGAGAAGGTAGGCACAAAATAAAGGTCATAAAGACCTTGCTGATAATACAGGTTGCAGTACAGAAGCCAGCTAAAACCCACCAAAACCAAGATGGCAATGAGCGTAACCTCTGGTGGTCCTCACTACTACACTTCCACCAGTGCCATAACAGTTTACGAATGCCATGACAATGTCAGGAAGTTACCCTATGTGGGCTAAAAAGGGGAGACATGAATAATCCACCCCTTGTTTAGTGTATAATCAAGAAATAATCATAAAAAGGGACAGCCAGCAGCCCTTGGGGTTGCTCTGTCTATGGAGTAGGCATTTTTTTATTCATTTACTTTCTAAATAAACTTGCATTCACTTTACTTAAAAAAAAAAGTAAAAATACAGTTACCAAAATGGGAAAAAATATTTGCAAATCATATATCTCAAATTATCCAACTGATAATTTTATCAGTCATGTATCTGATAAAAATATTTCTATAATGAAACAAATAATATAATAAAATTCTTTTCAATTTTACAACACCTGTTCAGAAAAAATAACTTTAACAACTCAACAAGAGCAGCAAAAAAGAATACATTTCAAAATGGACAAGAATTGAATAGCCATTTCTTCAAAGAAGCTACACAAATGGTGAGTAAGCACATGAAAAGATGCTCAACGGATCTGGCAAGATGGTCATATAGGAACAGATCTAGTCTGCAGCTCCAAATGAGATCAGCACAGAAGGTGGGTGATTTCTGCATTTCCAACTGAGGTAACCTGTTCATCTCATCGGGACTGGTTAGAGTGAGTGCAGCCCATGGAAGGCAAGCAGAAGCAGGGCAGGGCTTTGCCTCACCCAGGAGGTGCAAGGGGCCAGAGACCTCCCTCCCCTAGCCAAGGGAAGCTGTGAGGAACTGTGCTATCTGGCCCAGATAATTATGCTTTTCCCACAGTTTTTGCACCTGGGACAGAGCACCTGGGGACATGGACAGCAGTGGGCACAACTTCAATAGACTTAAATGTCCCAGCCTGCCAGCTCTGAAGACACCAGCAGATCTCCCAGCACTGTGCTCAAGCTCTGCTAAGAGACAGACTGCCTCCTAAGTGAGTCCCTGACCTCCATGCCTCTTGACTGGGAGACACCTCCCAACATGAGTCGACAGACACCTCATACAGGAGAGCTCCAGCAGGCATCAGGTGGGTGCCCCTCTGGGACAAAGCTTCCAGAGGAAAGAGCAGGCAGGAATCTTTGCTGTTCTGCAGCCTCCACTAGTGACACCCAGGCAAACAGGGTCTGGAGTGGACCTCTAGCAAACCCTAGCAGACCTGCAGAAGAGGGGCCTGACTGTTAGAAGGAAAACTAGCAAACAGAAAGCAATAACACCAACATGAATAAAAAGGATGCCCACACAAAAACCCCATCCAAAGGTCATCAGCATCAAATATCAAAGGTAGATAAATCCACGAAGATGAGGAAAAAACAGCACAAAAATGCTGAAAATTCTAAAAACCAGAATGCCTCTCCTCATCCAAATGATCACCGCTCCTCTCCAGCAAGGGCAAAAAACTGGATGGAGAATAACTTTGATGAATTGACAGAAGTAGGCTTCAGAAAGTGGGTAATAACAAACTCCTGTGAGCTAAAGGAGCATGTTGCAACCCAATGCAAAGAAGCTAAAAACCTTGATAAAAGGTTACAGGATCTGCTTACTAGAATAACCAGTTTAGAGAAGAACAAAAAAGACCTGATGGAGCTGAAAAACAAAGCAAGAGAACTTCATGAAGCATACACAGGTATCAATAGCAGAATTGATCAAGTGGAAGAAAGGATATCAGAGATTGAAGATCAGCTTAATTAAATAAAGTGTGAAGACAAGATTAGGAAAAAAAAAAGAATGAAAAGGAACAAACAAAGCCTTCAAGAAATATGGGGCTATGTGAAAAGACCAAGCCTATGATTTATTGGTGTACCTGAAAGTGATGGGGAGAACGGAAGCAAGTTGGAAAACACATTTCAAGATATTATCCAGGAGAACTTGCCCAACCTAGCAAGACAGGCCAACATTCAAACTCAGGAAATACAGAGAACACCACTCAGATACTCCATGAGAAGAGCAACTCAAAGACACATAATCATCAGATTCTCCAAGGTTGAAGTGAAGGAAAAAATGTCAAGGGCAGCCAGAGAGAAAGGTCAGGTCACCTACAAAGGAAAGTTCATCAGACTAACAGTGGATCTCTCTGCAGAAACCCTACAACCCAGAAGAGTGTGGGGGCCAATATTCAACATTTTTAAAGAAAATAATTTTCAACCCACAACTTCATATCCAGCCAAAGTTAGCTTCATAAGTGAAGGAGAAATAAAATCCTTTCCAGACAAGCAAATGCTGAGGGATTTTGTCACCACCAGGCCTGTCTTACAAGAACTCCTGAAGATGCACTAATTATGGAAAAGAAAAACTGGTACCAGCCACTGCAAAAACATATCAAAATATAAAGACCAACTACACTATGAAGAAACTACATTTACTAATGTGCAAAATAGCCACCTAGCATCATGATGACGGGATCAAATTCACACATAACAATATAAATGTAAATAGGCTAAATGCCCCAATTAAAAGACACAGACTGGCAAATTGGATAAAGAGTCAAGACCCAACAGTGTGCTGTATTCAGGAGACCCATCTCATGTGCAAAGACACACATAGGCTCAAAATAAAGGGATGGAGGAATATTTACCAAGCAAAGGGACAGCAAAGAAAAGCAGGAGTTGCAATTCTAGTCTCTGATAAAACAGACTTTAAACCAACAAGGATCAAAAAAGACAAAGAAGGGCATTACATAACGGTAAAGGGGCAAAGCAACAAAAGAGCTAACTACCCTAAATATATATGCACCCAATACAGGAACACCTAGATTCATAAAGCAAGTTCTTAAAGACCTACAAAGAGACTTAGACTCCCACACAATAATAGTGGGAGACTTTAACACCCCACTGTCAATATTAGAAAGATCAACAAGACAGAAAATTAACAAGGATATTCAGGACTTGAATTCAGCTCTAGACCAAGAGGACCTAATACACATGTACAGAACTCTCCACCCAAAATCAACAGAATATACATTCTTCTCAGCACCACATAACACTTATTCTAAAATCGACCACATAATTGGAAGTAAAACACTCCCCAGCAAATGCAAAAGAAAGATAATCACAACAAACAGTCTCTCAGACCACAGTTCAATCAAATTAGATCTCAGGATTAAGAAACTCACTCAAAACCACACACCTACATGGAAATTGAACAACCTGCTCCGGAATGACTACTGGGTAAATACGAAATTAAGGCAGAAATAAATAAGTTCTTTGAAACCAACAAGAACAAATAGACAACATACCAGAAACTCTGAAACACAGCTAAAGCAGTGTTTAGAGGGAAATTTATAGTACTAAATGCCCACTTCATAAAGTGGGAAAGATCTAAAATCTACACCTTAACATCACAATTAAAAGAACTAGAGAAGCAAGAGCAAACAAAATCAAAAGCTAGCAGAAGACAGGAAATAACTAAGATCAGAGCAGAACTAAAGGAGGTAGACACACAAAAAAACCTTCAAAAAATCAATGACTAGAAGAAATGGATAAATTCCTGGACACATACACCCTCCCAGGACTAAACCAGGAAGAAGTCAAATCCCTGAATAGACCAATAACAAGTTCTGAAATTGAGGCAGTAATTAATAGCCTACCAAACAAAGAAACAAACAAAAAGCCCAGGACCAGATGGATTCATAGCCAAATTCTATCAGAGGTACAAAGAGGAGCTGGTACCATTCCTACTGAAACTAATCCAAACAATAGAAAAAGAGGGACTCCTCCCTAACTCATTTTATGAGGTGAGCATCATCCTGATACCAAAACCTGGCAGAGACACAACAACAAAAAAATTTCAGGCCAACATCCATGATGAACACCGGTGCAAAAATCCTTAATAAAATACTGGCAAACTGAATCCAGCAGCACATCAAAAAGTTTATCCACCACGATCAAGTAGGCTTCATCCCTGGGATGCAAGGCTGGGTCAACATATAAAAGTCAATAAAGGTAATCTATCACAAAAACAGAACGAATAAAAAAACAAATGATTATCTCAATAGATGCAGAAAAGGCATTTGATAAAATTTGACACCCTTTTATGCTAAAAGCACTCAAAAACTAGGTATTGATGGAATATATCTCAAAATAATAAGAGCTATTTATGACAAACTCATAGCCAATGTCATACTGAATGGGCAAAAGCTGGAAAACCAGCAGAAGACAAGGATGCCCTCTCTCACCACTCCTATTCAACATAGTATTGCAAGTACTGGCCAGTGAAATCATGCAAGAGAATGAAATAAAGGGTTTTCAGATAGGAACAGAGGAAGTCAGATTGTCCCTGTTTGCAGATGACATGATTGTATATTTAGAAAACCCCATCATCTCAGCCCCAAAATTCCTTAAGCTGTTAAGCAACTTCAGCAAAGTCTCAGGATACAAAATCGATGTGCAAAAATCACAAGCATTCTTATACACAAAAAACAGACTAACAGCGAGCCAAATAATGAGTGAACTCCTATTCACAATTGCTACAAAGGAATAAAATACCTAGGAATGCAACTTACCAGGGAAGTGAAGGACCTCTTCAAGGAGAACTACAAACCACTGCTCAACAAAATAAAAGAGGACACCAACAAATGGAAAAACATTCCATGTTCATGGATAGGAAGAATCAATATCATGAAAATGGCTATACTGCCCAAAGTAATTTACAGATTCAATGCTATTGCCATCAAGCTACCACTGACTTTCTTCACAGAATTAGAAAAAGCTACTTTAAATTTCATATGGAACCAAAAAAGAGCCCGTATAGCCAAGACAATCCTAAGCAAACAGAACAAAGCTGGAGGCATCATGCTACCTGACTTCAAACTATAGTACAAGGCTACAGTAACCAAAACAGCATGGTACTGGTACCAAAACAGATATATAGACCAATGGAACAGAACAGAAGCCTCAGAAATAACACCACACATCCACAGCCATCCGCTCTTTGACAAACCTGACAAAAACAATCAATGGGGAAAGGATTCCCTATTTAATAAATGGTGCTGGTAAAACTGGATTCCCATATGCAGAAAACTGAAACTGGACCCCTTCCTTACACCTTATACAACAATTAACTCAAGATGGATTAAAGACTTGAATGTAAAACATAAAATTATTAAAAACCCTAGGAGAAAACCTAGGTAATACCATTCAGGACATAGGCATGGGCATAGACTTCATGACTAAAATACCAAAAGCAATTTTGCCAAAATTGACAAATGGGATCTAATTAAACTAAAGAGCTTCTGCACAGCAAAAGAAACTATCATCAGAGTGAACAGGCAACCTACAGAATGGGAGAAAATTTTTGCAATCTATCTATCTGACAAAGGTCTAATATCCAGAATCTACAAGGTACTTAAACAAATTTACAAGATAAAACCAAACAACCCCATCAAAATGTGGGTGAATGATATGAACAGACACTTCTCAAAAGAAGACATTTATGTGGCCAACAAAAGTATGAAAAAAGGCTCATCATCTCCGATCAGTAGAGAAATGCAAATCAAAACTACAATGAGATACCATCTCGGCCAGGCGCGGTGGCTCACGCCTGTAATCCCAGCGCTGTGGGAGGCCGAGGTGGGTGGATCACAAGGTCAGGAGATCGAGGTCATCCTGGCTAACACGGTGAAACACCATCTCTACTAAAAATACAAAAAATTAGCTGGGCCTGGTGGCGGGTGCCTGTAGTCCCAGCTACTCGGGAGGCTGAGGCAGGAGAATGGCGTGAACCCAGAGGCGGAGCTGGCAGTGAGCCAAGATGGTGCCACTGCACTCCAGCCTGGGTGACAAAGCAAGACTCCGTCTCAAAGAAAAAAAAAATTGAGATACCATCTCATGCCAATTAGAACGGCAATCATTAAAAAGTCAGGAAATGGCCGGGCGCAGAGGCTCATGGCTGTAATCCCAACACTTTGGGAGGCCAAGGTGGGTAGATCACGAGGTCGGGAGATCGAGACCATCCTGGCTAACACAGTGAAACCCCGTCTCTACTAAAAATACAAAAAATTAGCCTGGCATGGTGGCAGGTACCTGTAGTCCCAGCTACTTGGGAGGCTGAGGCAGGAGAATGGCATGAACCCAGGAGGCAGAACTTGCAGTGAGCCGAGATCACACCACTGCACTCCAGCCTGGGTGACAGAGCGAGACTCATCTCAAAAAAAAAAAAAAAAAAAAAAAAAAGGTCAGGAAACAACAGATGCCTGAGAGGATGTGGAGAAATAGGAATTCTTTTACACTGTTGGTGGGAGTATATATTCGTTCAACCATTGTGGAAGACAGTGTGGTTATTCCTCAAGGACCTAGAACCAGAAATACCATTTGACTTAGCAATCCCATTACTGGGGACATACCCAAAGGATTATAAATCATTCTACTATAAAGACACATGCACACATATGTTTATTGCAGCACTATTTACAATAGCAAAGACTTAGAACCAACCCAAATGCCTATCAAAGATAGACTGGATAAAGAAAATGTGGCACATATACACCATGGAATACTACACAGCCATAAAAAGAATGAGTTAATGTCCTTTGCAGGGACACGGATGAAGCTGGAAACCATCATACTCAGCAAACTAACACAGGAAAAGAAAACCAAACACCACATGTTCTCACTCGTAAGTGGGAGTTGAACAATGAGAACACATGGACACAGGGAGGGGAACATCACACACTGTGGCCCATTGGGTTTTGGAAGCAAGGGGAGGGAGATCATTAGGACAAATACCTAATGCATGTGGGGCTAAAAACCTATATGATGGGTTGATGGGTGCAGCAAACCACCATGGCACATGTATACCTATGTAACCTGCACATTCTACACATGTATCCCAGAACTTAAATTATAATAATAAAAAAAGATGCTCAACAACACTAGTCAAGAACATTAGTCAGCAAAACAGAAATTATAAACATAATGGGATACCACTTCTTACCCACTAGGATGGCTATAATTTTTTTAAAATCAGAAAATAACAGGTGTTGGCAAGGATATCAAGAAACTGGAAGCCTCGTACATTGCTGGTAGGAATGTAAAATGTTGACGCCACTGTAGAAAAACATTTGGTAGTTACTTAAAAGTTAAACATTGAGTTCCTATGTGAGTTTTCTTCTAGGTATATATCAAGGAGAAATAAAAGGTATGGCCATATAAAATCGTGTAGATGAATGGTCTTATCACAATTATTCATAATAGCCAATTACACTAAGTGAAAGAAGCCAGTCACTGAGTGAAAAAGTCACAAATTATATGATACCTTTTATATAAAATGCCATAATACTCAAATTCATTGAGACAAATAGTAGCTTGTTGCCAGGGCCTTGAAAGAAAGGATGGAGTATAACTGCCCAGTGAATATGAGGTGTCTTCTGGGGTGATGAAAATGTTCTGAAATTAGATAGTGGTGTTGATTGCACAACATTGCAAATATACAAAAAAATCACTGAATTGTACATTTAAAATGATTAAAATGGTAAATTCATACGAATTTTTTCTCAACAAAAATTTAAACTAATAAAGAAACTATCTCAATATTTACAAGTTCTTATTTGTCAGAATTAAAATATATTAAATTATAATAAATAATGAATGTATACAAATTTCTGTAAGTAAAACAAATAATATAAATATAATTCTTCCCGATTTTACAACACCTAGGATATTTTACTCATTAAAAGTAAAGAAATGGATTGGAAGGTTGTATGAAAATCCCTCTGAGACAGCTGCCTGAAGAGAAAGAAAAAGTGGGTTTGCTGTTTAGCATGAGAACTAGGCTATTCCTTTGAATTGAACAAATGTAAACATTTTTATCTCAAATCATTGAATTCTCAGGAATAATGGACTTTAACTATAGCTTCCAGTTATATTCATTTAAATTCAAATTTGTGGCTAAAATCAAAATTCTTTCAAGTAAATTAAATAGAAACACAAATTTATGTCTATATCTCTAGCACTGGAGGTAGAGCTCCTCATGTAATTAAATCCTTCATCATTTGGAGCCATTCTAAGAGTGCACTAATTGTACTCACATTGGAAATTTTCAGGCAATAAATCATGAGCTAGGACTCTTCCTTTGTTATAATTACAACTCTGCTTCAAATATGCTTTCTCTCCGGGCACACTAATACCTTCAGTTGTTATAGTACACCAAACTCCTTCCAAACTAAATCATAATGGAATGCATGGTACATCCTTCAAGATGTGTTTGTTTTAAGGTGTTTGGGAGAGGCTGGATGAAAAAAAAAAAGAGCATTAAACCTATTAGAACTGGTAGGGTCTAATACTAACCATTGGTTCATTCATTCATTCACCTGACAAACATTTATTTTGTGATTGCTCACTTTTTAGCTAGCCATTGCTCTTGACAAAGAATTAATGGTTAACATTTCCTGCTTTTAAGGAGACCACAGTATTTTGGGGGACAGAGAAAAAATAGAATTGGTGATAATTTAATGTAGCAAGTACACTAACAGATATATGTCATCGTGAGAACACAGGAGACACACATTGCATAACCTGGATGATGGCAGGAAGGCTTCCTAGAGGAGTAAAGGCTGTTTCTATAGGTAAGACAGGCAACTGGAGGAAGAGCAAAAGGTAAAGTAATTCTAGGCACAGCATACAGAATTAACAAAAACACACAGGCAAGAAATAACACAGAGATCAGTTAAACTGCGAGACGTTTCACATAGAAAGGCCAGATGAAGAAAGGACTTGTCTGCCATACGAAAGGGTTTGGATCCTACTATGTTGATAAAGGAAAGCTACTAAAGATTTTTAAGGCACAGCAAAGTACAGACTGATTTGTACTTTACATAGTACACTTTTGAAGGGATATGGAATTTCAGGAGATATACTAAAAAATAGTGGTTTGCATTCTTTTTTATCTCATTGCAAACATCATAAAGACCACAATGCATTGTAAAGACTACAGTGTACCACCATTTGGCAAAGCCATCAATTACTCTGCAATAAATCGTAATATAGATATGGCCAGAGGACAAAGCAGAAAAGAGTCGAGACAAATCTTGGATAAAGCATAAAAGCATAGACTCTTCTTTTTTTCTCTCTTTGAAAACTTCCATCTCACAAATTGAAACAGTGTCTTATTGTCCTGAACAAAATCCCTCCTTTCTCAGAGGAAAACACCATGAAAATTAATGTCCACTAACATCAGTGTTTGTTTGAAGTAAAGAGTCTATTATAACTCCATTAGAACAGAATTGCTTGTGGCATCAAATTACTGTGGGAAACCAGTTCATGCTCCGCCTTCCCATACACACATTGCTAAGACCCCATAGAGAATCCATTAGTGGGACCCAGAGTCACACTAGCCTATAATTTTTCTTTGCCTTAGGAAAACAGTAGCCTGTAATTTTTCTTTGCCTGAGGTTTTAAAAGGGCTGTCCCTGGCTGGGTCTCATGTATGCTATTGTATCCCCAAATCCAACTCATATACCAGTTACCGTCTGTATACTTTCTGAAGAAAAGAAGACTCAATGGAAACAGCCTTTCTTGCTTTGTAGTTTGTCTCTGAGCAAAGACTTTCTTTTTATCTGAGCTCTCTTTCTTGATTTCTCATTGTAAGTTTTATTTTAAGCTTATAAAGAATCTCAATTACAGTCATCCCTCACTATCCATAGGGATTGGTTCCAGGACTCTCCAAGTATACCAAAATCCACAGATATCAAGTCTCTGAGCTAAAGTGGCATAGTATTTGCATATAATTGACACACATCTTTCTGCATACTTTAAATCATCTCTAAATTACTTATAATCAGTAATACAATGTAAATGCTATGTAAATAGTTATACTGTATTGTTTAGGGAATAATGTCAAGAAAAAAGTTGCACATTTTCAGTACAGATGCAATTTTTTGTCTAAATATTTTTATCTGAGGTTGATTGAATCTACAGATGTGGCACCCAAAGATACAGAGAGCTGAAAGCACTTGGGTTTAGTTTAATATTAGATATTTTCTGTCATCAAAACTTTTTATGTTATTTTGTAAGCTTTATACTAATGATATAGAAATTTAACTACAGTGTGTTAAAACAGGTTCTATGTCATTATAGAAAGCCATGTTTTAGTGATTGTGTTATAATTCAATTCAATATATATATAATTCAATATAATATAATTATATTGAAGTACATAAGTCTGATGTTACTTTAAAAGACAGCATTTATCTATTATATTTATGAACACAAGAGGTTAAAATGATGACTAGACTAGGTCAAACATGGATTATGTTTACTCAAATACACAATATTTTTTTGATTATTAGCGGAAAAAATAGATACACATCGTAGACAAGGAGAGTCTATATATTTAAAGGCACACTTTTAATTCAATAACACTTACTTCCCTAAAATCTAAGTTCAAGTTCATGAGTAGAATATTTGAATGTCATGTTCAAGTTCATGAGTAGAGTCACTGAACTCTCCTCTGGGTTAATTTTTGAAAAGCATTGGACTAATGATAAAGCAGCAAAGTCTTCCCAAGTGGAATTTTTAACATATTTTTGGATACTTTAATTTTCCACAATGTTCCTTTTTTTCTTCTCTAATGACTCATTCTTTGAGAGGATAGGAGTTTGTTATAAAAAAGGAGAAAGTATCACAAAATACACTGTTTTGTGTATAGAAGTAGAACTCGTTATATAAATCAGATTTCACCTCCTGGGACCTTTGAATGTTGGATAACTGACTCTTTTGACCAATTGGTATTGCCACCCAGGAGGGAAGTCCTGATATATAGCAAGAGGCTGTCATGACGAATCAGCAAAGAAAAGAGGCAATGAATAGCGACTGTATCTGATTAGCCATCTGCCAATGAATAGTTAATAATCAGTAGCATTTGGCATAGCTTATCACTCCATTCTGCTTCAACTACACCTTTCTCTTGATCCTAACTCTAGGTTCTCATCCTTTGCTCACTTATTCGCAGCATGCTTTCCTATCTCCATCTCAGATTTCCAATCTGTAAACAACAGGACATTTTAGAACTCAGTTATGGGATCATTTCTTTTCTCTATATACCAACAAAGTCTTCCCATGGTTTTAAATGTCATCTTTATGCTAATAACTTTCAGGTTCAAAATCCACTGTTACTTCTCCTTGAAATATATCCACTGTCTACTCATATCCAATTCTGTTTTTGACACCAATTCTTGAATGCCTAAAAGACATCTCAGAATTAACTTTGAAAAACTAAACTCTTGATTCTTCTCCCCTTATTCTTGTTTTTCCCTTATTTGCCCTGTATCAATAAATAGAATTCCATTCTTCCAACAGTTTAGGCCAAAAGTCTTTAAGTCTTCCTTGTTACCTCCCCTTCTTTCACACCCCAGATTTGATCTATTAACAAATCACAGTGGTTTTTACTTCAAAATACTTTGAGAATCTAACCATTTTTCACCAATATCAGCCCCTGGTCCAAGCTGAAATTGGTTTTTGCCTGGATACTGAAGTTATCTGCAATTATCCTTCTTGCTTACCTTACTACTGTCTATTTCCCACAACAAAGCTCAGATTATCACTTTTCAACTCAAATATTTCCCAGATCATTCCATCTTACTCAGAATAAATTCCAAAGTTTTTATTATTGCTTACAGCTGCCTACATGTTCTGGCCCCTTTTCCTTTCTCTGGACCTATCTCCTACCACCCGATTACACCCTGCCCTGGGGCATTGCTGTGTTGTCTTTCTTGCTGTTTTTTGAATGCACCAGGTACTCTTCCACTCTTAGGCCTTTGCAATTGCTATATCTTCTACCTGGAGAATTATCTATACCTAAATCTATGTATTTATGCATCTATAAGATAAATATCATTGGATCTCTGCATCGCTTCATTCAAGTTTATGTTCAAATATAACCTTAAAAGAGAGACCTTCCTTGACCACTCTAACTAAGTAGCTCACCCCATCCATTCTCTGTCCATATCTCTTTACTTTGATTATTTAACCTATTAGTACTTCAGAGCACTAACATGACAGAGCCTTTTTTGTTTATTGTCTCTCTCCAGCCACCATCATGTATTCCCCTTGGCAACAGAGACTTGTATTACCTGAGAATCTTCAATGACTAGGGCAGTAATTACTAGGTCCTTTAACAACATTTAGGAGTCAATGAATTTGTTATACTTCAACTAGGGAATCTGTTCTACTGGTTTCATGTTAAAAAGTAATTTTAAAAGTTTGTCTGTTTTGAACAAAAAAGCACCAGCTTTCCAAGCTGTCTTTCAATTTCTCAGAAACCTGCTTAAAATATAAATGGTTATATAAGCTTAAAAACAAGCCCGCTACTTTGGCAAAGAGACAACCATGGAGTCTCTTGCCATTTATTTGCTGGTGCTGAATTTCATCTCTTCAAACTATTAACTCCTTTACTGGTAAAATTATTCTCACAGAATGCCTCTCAGAAAATATGTTTAATTTTCTGGTCTACGAATATAGCCATATATACATATTACTACTTGCTTTTGAATAATATTATAATAACTCTTAAATCTTGGTTAACTAGCCAGATTATTTAGTAGCACTATTTAAGCTTCAGGCTTCTATATATTAAATAAATATCTTGCTCCTATAATTTTTAAGAAATATCTTATTTGTGTGAGCATTAATTAAGACTGAATAGACATTGATTCTCATCCAATGTTACGGTTCTTGAATTAAAAGTTTCAACATCCACTTGTGCACTTCACTTAAGGCAAATTGTATCACTTATTACAAGTGAATAAGGCAAATACACAGACATGTCCTTGCGGAATACGCATTCTCTGAAATCCCACTTTGACTTGCTTGCAAGAATTTCCCAAATCCATCCAGAAGGTCAAAGGGATAAAAATATGTGAAGAATCCTACATTATTACATACACGGAAAAAAAGATTCCATAACATATTTGGGATTTTCTGGTGCAGAAATTCAAGGAAACTCTCCTAGAAGTCTCCTGCCCCTGGATATTCTTTGTTACAGATACTCTTCTCACTTGTTGATGACACCTTCCTGGCATTCATCCCCTTGATAAAATTTTATTCTGTTTTCTTTTGTTATGTGTGGGAAAAAGCAAACTTTGACTTCCTTTTCAGGATTCAAATATTATATCACTGTTCATCAAGTATCCATATTTAGCACCAATTATTCCCCAGGTATGTTTTAATCAAACACAATATACCTGCTTAGTGTTATCCATCACAAGAATAATAATACACTTGGGTTTTTCCCCCATATATATATTTCAGAATCAAACTTAATTCATCTTTGGCAAATAGTGAGTGGTATATGATCCAGATTTTTTTACAGTACCTACTTCTGACAGTAGAGTAATTAAGAAAATCTTCATATAGAATACTTCCAAATAATAATACCCTTTAGACATTTTTATTTAGATACCCTTTTCTGGAATCATTTCTTTGGCATGCCACAGATTTATGTACAATGTACAAACATTAAAACATTATACTTCAATTTCTGCCTTCCTGTCCTTTGTGCTATTCTTGTCAATAATTTTACGTCTACATACATGCAGCCAACAAATATATGAAAAATGCTCATCATCATTAATCATCAGAGAAATGCAAATCAAAACCACAATGAAATATAATCTAACTCCTGTCAGAATGACTATTATTAAAAAGTAAAGAAAACAACAGATGCTGACAAGTTTGCAGTGAAAAGGGAAGACTTATGCACTGCTGGTGGGAATTTATATTAGTTCAGCTGCTGTGAAAGACAATGTGGAAATTTCTCAAAGAACTTAAAAACAGAACTACCATTTGATTCTGCAATCTCACTATTGGGTATACACCCAAAGGAAAACAAATCTTTTCATCAAAAAGGCACATGCACTTGTATGTTCACTGTAGCACTATTCACAATAGCAAATACATGGAATCAACCTCAATGCCCATCGATGGAGGACTGGATAAAGAAAATGTGGCACATATACACCATGGAACACTACACAGCCATTAAAAATGAAATTATGTCTTTTGCAGCAACATGGATGCAGCTGGGGGGCCATTATCCTAAGTGAAGTAACAGAGGAATAGAAAACCAAATACTGCCTGTTCTCACTTATACATGGGAGCTAAACACTGAATACACATGGACACAAAGATGCGAACCATAGACACTGGAGACTGCTTGAAAGGGGGTGTAGGTCAGAAGATACCTATTAGGTATCATGCTCATTACCTGGGTGACGGGATCATTGTACACCAACCCTCAGCGACACGCAATGTATCCCATGTAAGAAACCTGCACATGTATCCCTGGAACCTAAAATAAAAGAAGAAGAAGAAAGTGTATATTCTCTTTAAAACCTAGATTACTTAATTCCACTGAAAAAATAAATAGTAATTTTACTTCCACATATTATATACCCCATTATACATTGTTACTATTTTTTCTTTAAACAAATATAGTTCAATACAATTTTAATGAGAAATAAGTTTTTATATTTATTCACATATTTACTATTAAAGAAACTCTTCTTTCCCTCGTGCAAATATTTCTATCCAATATCCTTTTCCTTAAGCCTGAAGAACTTTCTTGAACATATCTTTCAGTGCAAGTTCCCAGTGACAAATTCTCTCAGCTTTTGTTATTCTAAAAAGGTCTCATTTAACTTCCATTTTTGAAGGATACTTTTGCTAGATATAGATTCTAGATTAACTTTTTTCTCAACTCTAAGAATATCATCCCATCGCCTTTTGGTTTGCATTATATATAATGAGAAGTCAATTAAATTTGTTACCTTGTATGTAATATATCATTTTCCTCTGAAGACTTTCACTTCGTTACTGGGTTTTACTAGTTAGACTATGATACGTCTAGATGTGGTTTCATTTATTTATATTCAGTTTAGGTTTCACTGAGCTTTTTGAACCTGTAGATGTATGTATATGACCAAATTTAAGAAATTTTCAACCTTATTTATTCAATATTATGTTATGCCCTACCTTCCTCACCATTAAGGACTTCAATTATATGTGTGCTAGAGAGTTTATTAATGTCCAACAAGTCACTAAATCTCTGTTCATTTTTTAAATCACTTTTTTTTTAGGTTCTAGTGCTCTGATTCATTGTCAATAAACATTTTCTTCTATGGTATCTATCATGCACTTAAAACTCATTTAGTGACTTTTTTGTTTCAGATATTCTATTTTTCATCTCAAGAAGTTCCATTTGCTTCTTTTATAAATAGGTTTTATTTTTTCTTCTAATTATGTTCATATTGTCTTTTAAATTCTTAAACATATTTATACTAATTTAAATTCCTCTCCATTCTATCAGTATGTAACTGCTCAGAAACTATCGTCCATGGAACTTTTTTGGTACAATCCATGAGTTAAGAATGGTTTGCATATTTTAAAGTAGTGTTAAATGCACACACACATACAAATACACAGCAAAACAAAACAGAAAAACATATGATAAAGACCACAGCCAACCTTCAAAGCCTAAAATATTTACATTATGGCCTTTTATATAACAAAATATTGTCCCTTAATTTATACCATTTCTGAGTTCAATTCTGGTGACCAATGTATCTACTGACTATGAGTTTATTGCCCTACTTTTTTTTTCTTCTTTTTGAGACAGAGTCTTGCTCTGTTGCCCAGGCTGCAGTGCAGTGGCACAAGCTTGGCTCACTGCAATCTCCACCTCCCGGGTTCAAGAGATTCTCCTGCCTCAGCCTCCCGAGTAGCTGGGACTACAGGTACATGCCACCATGCCCGGCTAATTGTTTATATTTTTAGTAGAGATGGGGTTTCACCGTGTTAGCCAGGATGGTCTCGATCTCCTGACCTCTTGATCCACCCACCTCGGCCTCCCAAAGTGCTGGAATTACAGGCGTGAGCCACCACGCCTGCCTGCCCTACTTCTTTACATGTAATTTTTGAATGGATGATAAGAATTGTAATATGGCATTGTTGGTTGTATAAATTTTGTTGTCTTTTATAAAAGAATGTTTTATTCTAGAAGACAGTTTTTTAAATGATCATTCTGAGGATTGCTAGGGCAGGTTTACAGTAACTTTTATTCTAGATTTTGTTCCATTCTACTCCTAAGGTGTGGCTTTCTGAGGTCTCTCCTGCATGTCCCAATTACTCAAGGAGGTCTCTCTATTTCAGATCATCAAATTGTGAATGTCTCCCAACCCACTGTAATATCTGATTGTTTTTAAATTTACACTCTACGTAGTTCTTCTTTTACTACTAGTTGTTTTTTGCCCAACCTCATTGACACCAGTGTAGAATTCAACCATAGACTTTGCCCAACATATGCATACCAATTTTGTATGTAGCTCATTGTTGATATAGCTTTTATTCATGCATACTCTACAATAATAAACCACTCTCTTGTCAGTTTGAATAATGCATTTTCTTGAAAAATAGCTGTGTTGGCTGGTCACGGCATATATCAGTCATTCATTTCTTTTGATGACTCATATTCCATTGTATGGCTATGCCACATTTTATTTACCTATTCATCATTTGAAGGACATCTGGACTGTTTCCACATTTTCTTTCCATAAATAATGTTAATATAAACATTCTTACATAAGTTTTGTGTGGACATATGTTTTTCTCTTGGGCATATACCTAAGAGTGGCATTTCTGGGTCATATAACTACCTTAGAAATTACCACACTATTTTCCATAGCAGTGACACCATTTTACATTCCAACGAGCAGTGTATGAAAGTACTGACTTCTCCACAACTTTGACAACACTTGTTATTATTGCTTTTTTTTATCATAGCTATCCTAGTAGATGTGAAATTACAACTCATTGTGATTTTGACTTGTATTTTCCTGATGTTTAATGATGAACATCATTTTATGTACTTACTGGTTATTTGTGTATCTTTGGAGAACTATCTATTCAGATCCTTTGCCCATTTGTTAAATGGGTTATTTGTAACTTTATTATTGAGTTTTATTAGTTCTTTATATAGTTGACCCCTGAAGAACAGAGGTTGTGGTGCTGACTCCCTGCACAGTCAAAAATTCTCATGTAGCTTTTAACTCTTCAAAAACTTAACTACTAATAGCCTATTATTGACTGGAGGCCTTACTGATTACATAAACAGTTAACATACATTTTGTATATTATATGTATTATATATTGTATATATACAGCTTAATATAAACTAGAGAAGCAAAAATATTTAAAAATAAGAAAAAGAAAATACTATTCATTAGGTGAAAGTGGATAATCATAAAGATCTTCATCCTTGTCATCTTCACATTGAGTAGGCTGAGGAGGGGGAAGAGGATGGGTTGGTCTGGCTGTTTCAGGAGTGGCAGAGGTGAAAGAAGTGGAGGAGACAGAAGGGGAGGCAGAAGAAGCAGGCACACTCAGTGTAACATTTATTGAAAGAATCCACACATAAGTAGACCCTCACAGTTTAAATCTGTGTTGTTCAAGGGTCAACTGTATATTCTAGATACAAGTCCCTTTTCAGATATAAGATTTGTAAAAAATTTTCTCCCATACCGTAGATTATCTTTTCACTTTCTTTATGATGTCTTTTGAAGCCCAGAAGGTTTTAACTATGATGATGTCGAACTTACCTATTTATTTTTTGTCACTTTAGTGTCATATCTAAAAAACCATTACCTAATTACAGGTTATAAAAATTTATACCTGGCTTTATCTAAGAAGTATAGAGTTTTAGCTTTCAGCTAAAATAAATAAATTTAGGTATTTAATCCGTTTTGCATTAACTCTGTATATAGCATGAGGTAGAGGTATACTTTCCTTATTCAGCATGTGAATATCCAGTTGTCCCAGCACCATTGGTTAAAAAAAAAAAAAAAAAATTTCCCCATTGGAATTCTCTTGGCATTCCAATATTATTATTTTTACTTTGGATTTAAAGAAATAATTTCAAGGACCCTCTCTGTCTCTGGACAACACTTAGAGAATTGCTATAGAGAATGGACAGACATATATATTTGTATTTGATATAGAAAGCTCTCAGAAGCCATTTAAAAAGCAAATTTCCAATGCGTCCTAAATCTTCATCCTCCTGAGAGAAACAGGTTATGTAGATAGAATAGCATGACTGTAATTGAACAAAATGTGCTTTCTGTCCCAATGAATGACCTCTGATTTCTCTAAAACATTTAAGCATGTCTTCATCACCTATTGGCCACTTATAGACTAGGATAATATAATATGACTCTGCAGGATCTAAGCACTGTTTTATATTTGGAGTTTTTACTTACCTAAATAAAGATAAACTGAAAGATACATTATGAAATCCTAGAAGTTATGAGTTTAGATTCTTAGGATAGATAAGACCTCTGGATTTAAATTTTGGTCTCAAAACTTGCTGTGTGGCCTCAGCATAATTTCCAAAATTTTCTAAGCCTCTGATTCCTCATTCGTAAAATAAAGACAATAATATTATTTTATTATTAATATTAATAATATTAAAAACTCTCTAAGTCTCTGTTTCCACATTCATAAAATACAATATTATTTTATTATAAATATTAATAATATCAATATTCATAATAAAACCTTATATTATCAATGTAAGGTATAAAGCAGAGACTGTATAAAGCACTTGGCACAGATTTGGTCATATATTAAGAACTTAATACATATCAGCTGTAATTAATCAACAAACATTCTTTAAAATCTATGCAAAGCACTGTGTTAAATACTGGAAATAATAAGATAAATAAGAATCAGTTCTTGACTCTAAAGCAAGGATTAACATATGCCATCTTCAGCAGCTTCCTATACATTTGCTTAAAGACTCCCTTTTACGGTATGTTTTTATGCTTAGATTCATCCTCTTTGATCTTCAGATACTCCAATGGCTTGTTTTTTATCTACCCTCCCAAACTACAACTTTCAAGAAATAACACAAAGTGATCAAGTGTCATTTACACTTTGATATGAACTTATTTACACCAAAGTATATGTTGAGGTTCATTCAGTCATTCATTTCTCCATTTATTGATAAACCCAGTAATCAGACTTTATTGAGCACTTACTAGTCCTAGACACTAAGCAAGTTGGGAATATAAATAAGATCATTTCCAAACTGTAAAAAAGAATATAGGTTAATTCATGAACATGAACCATGAGAATACAAAACAATTTTATAATTAATAATAATTATAAACAAATACCTTAAATGTCCAAAGGAAAATAAGGGAAAATTTCTTTGAATGTATCATATCTGCCCTAGATTATGATCTTTAAGAATTAAAAAATATCAATAAGAATGAGTGAAGAATTTCTAACTGGAGGAAACTACAATCGTAGAGTAGGATTTCTATTAGATGAGAAGAAAGAAAAGGTACAGGTATTTCTCCCTGCTCCAGAAAAATATTATATCCTAAGAATATCATTAAGGAAAATCATTTTTATTACATTTAAGATATCTCAGGACTGCTCTTAAATGCCTGTCTTTCCCTTCCCTTCTCTATTCTCTTCGTTTTACCTAACCTTTGCTTGCTCTGAAGTCTACTTTAAAGCATTGAGATAACAGGATTTAAGATCCTCTTCTTTTTTTTCTTAATGTTGTATCTTCACTTTAACACAACTGGTGAAATTGGATTTATTGATACGATAAAGATGACCATGAAGTCATTATCTTAGACACATAATGCACAGCTTTAGGATCAGTTTCTACTGTCTTAAGTGTTCTAGCACGTACTACACATAGCCTATGAGAAACATGAAAGTGTTCAAGGAATTTGCAGTCCTAGTGAAAGGAACCATATGAGGAG
Organism: Gorilla gorilla gorilla; assembly: GCF_029281585.2. Taxonomy (NCBI): domain Eukaryota; kingdom Metazoa; phylum Chordata; class Mammalia; order Primates; family Hominidae; genus Gorilla; species Gorilla gorilla. The sequence goes on along the minus strand of NC_073231.2, from coordinate 97,360,761 downwards.
ACCAAAAGAAATCTCAGGATCAGATATATCTTCAAGGTAGAGTAAGATTCAAAGTCCTGACAACCTGAATACTTGACCAGTCACACAAACTAGGTCCTGAACAGATGGGTACAAAGGAAAAGTCTAAGAAAATGTCATATATTTATCACTACTATTAATACATTTTATTGCAAATTTATATATGGAATACTTGGCCATTAGAAAGTAGGCAGGACTTTATATAAGGACATATTTTTTCCAAACAAGAAAAATGTATCTTGCCCAGGACAATTTCTTCTTCCCCTTGGTTTTTTTTTTTTTTCTGTTTTTTACTAAAGCCCATTATGCCACATCAGATATATTAAAGATAAAATACTCCAAATATAAAAATAAAATCAAGGAGTTAAGAATACCAAAATTCCATTTCATATGGAGACAAAGGCTTCTTGCTCTTAGCACGTAAAGATGCAACTCCAGAACTAGGTCTGGGTCTAGATCCTAGGTCTCCTTAGCCATGACCCAGTCAGCACATTGCTTCAAGGAATGAAAAAGCTTGAGCTTCTTCTAAGGTTTAGATTGTGCATCCAACACTCAGCACAAAGTGGCAGACACAGTGTTTGTGTTATAGAATCCTAACCATTGACAAGGCTCTGGGATTCAATGAAAGTGTATAGTATTATGCACTGCATATATATTCTTGAATTGTCAAGGATGATGGTAATATAATAGTGAGGATAAATAAATGCTAAAACAGAAAAAATATAGCCACTTATGTATCCATTCATGAAATGCAAGCCATCCATTAAATGCAAGTCACTGGAGAACTAGAAAACTGAAAGGGAAAATTTTAGGTTTTACATGAGCTGTGTATAAATAAAAATAATTGAAACAAGAAATTGAATTGCTATATTTCTATTTACTACTGAATAATGTTATAGATATTAAATATATCATATTTTCTTTTTATACATTTCTTGATTAAAGAGTCCATCTATGTCTATGTATAGTTATCATAGTTTGTGTCTCATTTAGAAAGTAAGTTGCTTCTAGGCCAGGCGCAGTGGCTCATGCCTGTAATCCCATCACTCTGGGAGGCCGAGGAGGGCAGATCACCTGAGGCCAGGAGTTCGAGACCAGCCTGTCCAACATGGCGAAACCCTGTCTCTACTAAGAATACAAAAATTAGCCAGGCATGGTAGCAGGAGCCTGTAATCCCAGCTACTCGGGAGGCCAAGGCAGGAGACTCGCTTAACCCGGGAGGTGGAGGTTGCAGTAAGTTGAGATCGTGCCACTGCACTCCAGCCTGGGCAACAGAGTGAGACTCTTTCTCAAAAAAAAGGAAAAAAAAAAAGTAAGTTGCTTCTAATATTTTTAATTTAAAAAAGTACCTCTCACGTTAAAATGTAACTATAAAATATTTGAATAACTATAATTTATAGTTGAGACTGTATGCCAACTTTGAACTATTTTGCTTAATGAATTATGTGATTACGTGATTACTGCCTGACATGTCATGTCTTTGAATCATTATAACCATTTGAAAACAAGTATTTCATGTCATATAGAAGCAGCCTATGAATTAGTTTCTGTTGATCACCCATAGGTTAACGATCACTCCAAGCCTATTAATAAGATTCCTACAACTTTGCCAGATAACCTGCAATTTTATGCATTAATTTTTTTATAATAAGCACATGTGTTTATTATGATATCATCTTCAGCAAGGCTTTTATATCAGTTTTTCATTCTTTTAAGTTGAGTTATGCCAAGTTGCTTCCTGAAACCAGAACTGATTCTACTTTGTCCAACAAGAATAAAAAAATCTCAGAATAGTTTAAAGATACTTTTTTTCCTACTGTAAATGGCACACAGATGGTGCTTAACTGTTCTCTGAATCAATTCCAAAAATGTGCAACATCCTCAATAGGGAGAACTAAAGATGGCTGAGGTTCTATGAAAATCTTTAGAACTTGTGAAGTCTTTTCTAGATTTTAGATTGAAAATTTATTACCTACAAAGTTGTTTGGAGGAAACAACATTTTCCTAGAAAATGACTTTCAATGACATTTAACAATGTCTAATAAAATATTTTAGTTTACTTTGTACATTATTTCATGGATAGGAAGACTTTAAAAACCCAAATACTTCCAACTTCAACCCCACTCTCTGGCTAGCTTGTATGTTCACAGATGGAGCTTTTAACAATTTTATTTGGATTTCGCTCTTCCTTGAAAGATTTATCATTCTGTTTCCAGAATTCTATGTATCTACATGTTTTATTCTCTTGCATTTAATTATTCTCTTTCATTTCCCTTCTCATATTTCACACCTTGTCTTTCTTCTTATCCTTATAAAATAGGAAGGTGATCAAAACAAGGTAGAAGCAAGTAAGTGAATGGGAGAATAAAAGAAAGAAAAAGGAGCAAGAGCAGGATCTGTAAATTGCATGATTCCCACAGAAGACCTGGAACCCACCTAATGACTCTCATACACAAGTCCATGTCCACATCCAAAACACGACCTAGGTGATATGCCAGTATTTTCCATCATGAAGTCAAGGATGACTTAGAAAAACATTCCTGGAAATTTGGAGAGCTCAAGAAGCCATAGAAATACATGTCATTCAAATAGAGTAATATTTTGTTAGAGAGTGTCCCAATTGTCAAATGAATATAGAAATTCTGAATTTCCAGAATCAAATTAGGGGCCTATGCTTCCAACATGCAAAAGTTTATGAAGGTTCTAGGCAAGAAGCCAGCATAATTGAGGGTTCATACTACTCGAATCAGCTTTCAAAACTTTCTGAAAATGTGTTTATATACTGAGTATGTTTCTCTTCAATATTACTATGTATCAGTCACTCTACAGGGTTCTATCCTACAAAGATGTGACAAATGGTCCTTGATACCAAGAAATCATTGGCTAACAGAGTCACAAAGAGCTTCTCTTGTCTTCCCCTAAAAGTTTTACACCTTTGGTTCTTATGTTTAGCTCTATCGTTCATAATGTTAATTTTTTTAATTGTCAAAGTTTATATTTTATATAGATATCAAATTATTCCAACACTGTTCAATAGACTATTCTTTCCCCATTGAATTATTTTATCAAGTTAATTTGAACATAATTAACACATGTGAGTCTATTTCTGTAGTCTATTCTGTTCCATCGATCTATATGATTGTTCTTATGTCAATACCACATTGTCTTTATTAACGTAGATTTGTACTAAGTAAAGCTAACTGCTAACTCACTGATAATTCAAGCAGTGTAAGTGCCCAGATATTTTTTCTTTTTCTAAATTGTATAGGCTATTCTAAATTCTTGATGTTTTCATACAAATTTAATAAACTTGTCAGTTCCCCAAAGTAGTCCTGATTTGAATTTGAATGAAAATGCATTAGATCTGCAGATCAATTTGGGAAGTAATATTTTAACAATATTGAGTCAATCAATAAATACATTATATAGTTCTGTTACTTTAGATATTCTTTAATTTCAGAAATGTTTAATAATTTTCAAAGCGCATGTCTTGCATATATTTCACTGAAGTGATTAGAAGAATCTCATTTTTTTGATGCTGTTGGATAAAGTATTCTTTTTAAATTTTCATTTTAAATTATTTATTACTAGTATATAAATAAATCAATTGAGTATTAAAATATTAACTTTAAATTTTATGGCCTTGGTAGCTGACACTTTTTAGTGTTAGGTTTTTATAAATTTACATTTGGGATTTTTTTATATTAACAATCATATCATCAGTGAGTGAAGAGCTCACAGTATTTCTTTACAATCAGTATGCATTCTCTTGACTTACTGAAGTGACTATGACCTCTAACAATGTTGACTAGATATGGTCGTACAGGTTTTTACTATTAAGTAAAAGTACAGTATTAACTGTAGGTTTAAATATTTTTTGCCTATTTATTCTATCTATTATTGAGAGGAGAGTGTTGAAAATCTCAAACTATAATTGTGCATCTGTCCATTTGTCCTTGCAGTTCTATCATTTTTCTGCTTTATGTATTTTGAAGTATCATTATTAGGTGATTCAAATCTTACCTTTAGGATTGTTACGATTGTTATGCTTTCCCGATTAATGGACCTTTTTTCACCATGCAATTTCTTTCTTTATCTCTGTTAATATCCATTTTTCTTTGGATTAGTGTTTTATGGTATATATTTTCCATCCTTTTACTTTTGACCTATTTCATTATATTAAAATAATTTTCTTATAAATAGTATATATTTGAGCCTTTTTAAAATCCAATTTGGCCATTTCTACATGTAAATTGCATGTATCATTTATATCAAAAGTATATTTATATACTTTATATAAATATATATATTTATATACTTTATATAAATATATATATTTATATACTTTATATAAATATATATATTTATATACTTTATATAAATATATATATTTATATACTTTATATAAATATATATATTTATATACTTTATATAAATATATATATTTATATACTTTATATAAATATATATATTTATATACTTTATATAAATATATATATTTATATACTTTAAATATATATATACTTTATATAAATATATATATACTTTATATAAATATATATATACTTTATATAAATATATATATACTTTATATAAATATATATACTTTATATAAATATATATATACTTTATATATATATACTTTATATAAATATATATATACTTTATATAAATATATATATTTATATACTTTATATAAATATATATATTTATATACTTATATTTATATCAAATATACTTTTTGATAGGGTTGGGCTTAAATCTATAATATGGTTGGGATTACATCTTGCCATTTCTTATCTAGTATTCCATCTGTTCTTCGTTTCATTCTTGCTCTTTTTCTGCCATATTTTGAATTGAGCACTTTAATGATTTTATTTTATGTCCACTATCAGCTTATTAGCTATATATCTTTGTTTTATTTTTTCAATTGTTGCTCTGCATTTTACAATATGCTTTGTTAGCTTATCATAGCTTACCTTCACATAATAGCATACCACTTTTTGCACAACACAAGACCCTTACAACAGTATACTTCTATTTCTTCCTTCCTATCATTTGTACTACTGTCATATATTTTGCTTTTACATAGGTTATTAACCTCACAATATTTTACTATTCTTTTTGTTATAAAGTGTCATTTATCTTTTAAAAAGGTCAAAAGTAAGGGAAAATAATCTTTAATATATTTATCTACATTTTTACCATTTCTGGGGCATATCCATTCCTTTCCGATGACACAGATTTCCAACTGACCTCATATTATTTCTGTCTATAAGACTTATTTTAAATAACATAGCTTGTGGTGCAGTTAAGCTGGTGATAAATTCTCTATTTTTGTTTTTAATGTGAAAAAATACATATTTTTTACTTGTTTTTAAAAGGGACTTAGTTGGGTATAGAATTATTGGTTGACAAGTTGTTTTGTTTTATTTCTTTACCCAGTTGACATGTCACTTCATTGTTTTTCTCTTTTCTTCTTTTTGTTTTTCTTACTAGCTTTCTGATGAAAAGTCTACTGCCATTATTAACTTTGTTCTTCTCTATATTTTTCTTTTTTCTTTGGGTATTTTCAAGATTTTTTCTTTATTTTTGTTTCTAAGCAGTTTGATTATGATATGCCTAGGTATATTCAGCCTGCTAGGGGTTCTTTGAGATTTTTGGAACTGTTGCTTGTTGACTTCAGTAAATTTTGGTGAATTCTTGGCCTGTAACTCTACATGAATTGTTGGGTTCTCACTATTCCCTGTTCTCATTCTGGGATGCCAAGTCTAGGTATTTTGTAGAGTTTGATAGTGTCCCACATTCCTGGATGTTTAATTCTGTTTTCTTCTCCTTTTTCCTATTTGTGTTTCGAGTTGAATTATTTCAAATGACTTATCTTCAAATTCATTGATTCTTTCCTCTTCTCTGTCTAGTTTACAGATAAGTGCATCAAAGGAATTATTTGTTTGTTAAGCATTTTCAATTTACTACTTTTTTATACTTCCCAGCCTTCTACTGAAATTCTGTTAATATTTTGTCTACATTTTTGCTGGATATTTAAAATATTAATCATAGTTATTTCAAAGACTGCTGAAAATTTTCAACATCTGGGATATCTCTATTTCCATTTCTACTGACTATTTTGTTTTCTTGCCAATGGGTCATTTTTTTTTTTTGTCTGACACACGCACCAGGAAAAAACAAAAACAGGAATGAAAGTAGATACGAATAAACATCAAACATTGTGTGTCAAGAAACAGTAGAGACTGAGATACTATTATTTGTACCCTGAAATTGATATATCTTTTCTTATCTAAGACTGTTAGTGTTAGTAGTTGAGTCAGTCTCACCAGTAATTGAAATGGATGAGAGTTTTGTAGCTGCTGTAGTTATCTCAGTGCGCTACCAACCTCAAATTTCTCCAGTGATGGACCACAGTTTCCTTGTGGTTAGTGTGACATGTGGAGTACTGAAGGTTTCATTTGGTGATTTGATGTTCCTGCTCCATCTTCAGCTTCTCTCAAGCCCTACTCATGACATAAAGTCTCTTTCTGAACTCTCGCCTCTTCCCAAGTGAAGGATTGCTGATGCTTGCTACTCTCTTCTGATATTTCTAGTATGTATATTGTTTATTTCTTATTGCATGTAGTAGAATACTTGAATAATAAAGATCCAACAAAAGTGGATTTTATAGCCACTGAATAATATGATTAGCTACTGGAATTTAAAGTAGATGCTGAATATTTAAAATATATAATTAAACCCAGTAGTATAAACTAGAGACAAAGCCTAAACTAAGATTCTTTGTTTAATGCCTGATATTTATTTCTTTAGAGTTAATATGCTCTATATCCAGAAATTACCTCATTAAAGATTATGATTTATTAAATTTACCAATAGGCATTTGCATGATAAAATCAATTCAGGTATTAGATTATTAAATCTAAGTCTAGAAAAAAACCCAGAATTTCACATTTGCTTCACATTGGAGGCTGAAATAACCTATCTTGGGCATTCTCTGTGAAAGAGAATATAATCCCCTGAAGTTTACACAAATTCCTTTATTATAGATAGTGGCACAAGAAAAATTCAAACTGGATTACTGCCAAATAGAAAGAAAATTAAGGATGGGTTTGTTTTTTTTTTACCCAAATGACTCTAATTTGCTTTTAGACATTTGATGTTTTAACAAACAAAATGTCCATTAAGTCAGGCCATCTGGGAAGTGATTCTGTGCTTGGGACATAAAGTCAAGGATTTTTCTGCCCTGCTATCTTTAACTGGACTATTTGTAATAATGAGGTTCAGATATTCAACATTAGACAAGCTAGTCCCAACAAATGACTTACTGAATATTTTGATAAAGGATCTTCCACATGCTTCTTACTGATACATGTTGGTTGACATTAAACCCCATTTCCTTCCTTCTTTCTTTCATTATTTTTCCTCATTTTCTTATTTGTTCTTCACTGTAATTTCTGCCAAGCCGCAGTTTTTACACTACAAAGGAGAGCACTATTTTTAACTTCAGTAACTCAAATACTACTTTCATTATATTTATCTTTTTAAACTATGACTTATATACCAAAATTTATTTTTAAATTAAATTTAAATAGATTTTTAATTTAGCCTTACCCTAAGCAATTATATATTCATCAAATTAGTGGTTCTCAAACTTTAGTACACATTAGAATCACCTGGAGGGATTGCTGGGCTTCACCTGCAAAGTTTCTGATTCAGTCTATCTGCGGTGGTGCTTGACGATTTGCATTTCTAAGCTCCCAGGTGATACTGTTACTGTTTGGGAACCACACTGTAAAAACTACACACTATTTTGTGGTTTTCTTGTGCTTATTACACACACACACACACACACCACTCACTTTGTAGTATACTAATGTATATTCAACATATAACTATTAAAAGTGAAAGGTTGCTTTGTGAACTACCAAAAAATATTCTCACCTATTGCCCTGTTTTTGAGGGAATTTTCCAGCAGACCTCACTCTATTCTCCTGATAAATCATTCTCTATTTAGTTATTTCTACTTCTTCCCTACTTTTTTCCTTTGATTATAAAGCTCTGAATGCCTGTAATGTTATGTATTAGTTTGTTTTCACACTGCTATAAAGAACTGCCCGAGGCTGGGTAATTTATAAAAGAAAGGGGTACAATTTACTCACAGTTCCACATAGCTGGAGAGGCCTCAGGAAACTTACAATCATGGCGGAAAGGGAAGCAGGTACGTATTAACATGGCAGCAGGCAGGAGAGAAGTGCAAGCAGGGGGAATGCCAGATGCTTATAAAACCATCAGATCTCGTGAGAACTCACTATCATGAGAACAGTAAGATGAAAACTGCCTCCATAATCCTATCATTTCCCACCAGGTTGCTCCCTCAACAACCGGGGATTACAATTCAAGATGAGATTCAGGTGGGGGCTACAAAGCCTAACCATATCATTTTATCTGCATGCAGATAAAATGTCTCTTGTCATACCCACACATACAGCATTAATATATAGGGGTTTGGGGTTGCTCATTAGTTGTTTCATAAATATACAGGGGTTTGGAGTTGCCCATTAGTTGTTAAAAAAAAAAAAAAAAAAAGGCTTTGTCTCAAGAAACCTAGAGAAAAGCTTAAAAGTATCCAATAGGAAGACCAGAGTTCATCATGCTATTTTGCACAGCCCTTCTTTCTCCACCTCTGCCTCAAAATCTAGCTGAATTACATCATTATTTTGAATCTCAAGACCGTAGTCTCTTCAACATATTACTTGCAAAGCACTATTTAAGTAATGGATTTGGAGAACAGCATTTGAGGCTGGTTGTTTATTAATATATGTTGGCAGTGAGGACTATAAGTGCAGATTACACAAACAATATGACGGGGGGATTACTGAGATATCATTCTTCTTTTCATTATTGTCTAATAAACATTATTACTAGTACTGTTCCAACACTTCAATAAAGCCAAGGTCTGCAAAATCAGAAAGGAGATGGAAAATTCAAGATATTTTCTAGAACCATGTCTAAAATAAAGGCACTCAGTATTATATTTTCACATACAATGTGGAAATGCTCACCCTGCTTACTTTCACCCTTAGGATTTTCCTCACGTTGCCTCACGTTGCCCTTCTCATCTAGAATGTCTTCTTTTCTCACCTCTATCAATTCAAACTTGACCTTTGCTTTCAGGCTCAGCTGGAACACCACTTCTTTAACACAGCCTTCATCAATCTTTTATTCCTTGGTACCCCTAAAGCAATTATAGAATGTATTTTAGCACTTGAATTCTGCTGTATATTTTCAACATTGTTTAATAAATATTACGTTTTCCTCAACCAAAGCAGGGTGTCCCTCACATCCCCTATAACTGCACTAAGTATATGCTAAGTGATTCATCTTTGTGTTTATATATTCTAGTGACTCCTAAAGAAATATCCAATTATATTGTTTTCCCAATTATTTAACTATATTTCTTATTTTATTCATGAATAGAAATAGTCTGAGCCAAAATTCTACTATTAATTCATTCTATGATCATAGATATGTTTTATATATGTATATTTTACTTATTGTCTTAATTTTTATTTAATTTACTATGGCCAGCATAATTTTATAGAAAATTTGTATTTTAAGTCAGTCTTTAAGATGAAGTCAATTTTTAGATTAGCTACCTAAATGAGTAAATAGGCTCTTAATAATTCTGACTCCTTCTAAAATCAAGAAAAATATCCCAAATTTTATATCCATAAGAAATTATAAAACATCATATAATTATACTGCTTTAGAAAAAAATACATAACATCAGGAAAAATACAGTTGTACCTATAAAACATGATATAACCAGTTTTTTTTGCATTTTTCTTTTGTCAACACGTCATTTTGGCATGATGTGGACAATGTTGATGTCTATACAGTGCCAAAATATTTACCATAACAGCCAACTGACATGTGGGGAAAAAAATCAACATAATTTCTATTGTACACTTGATGCTAAACAACTGATTCAATTTATTTTTTAACATAGAAACAACCATATTAATCAATATTTTGAAAACATCTATATTCTAGTCCCTCAAATTTAGCCTAACAAAAGATGGGGAGGAAGATGACATATACTTTGTCTCTGCAAAAAGGCACCTTGCCTCTTCATAGAAGCTACAGAGGACTCTCTGGCATAGGGAGACAGTTTTTACCACTGTCAGGTCCAGTGGTAGTCTGTTGAGGAGGAGGGGAAAATGCTTTATCGACCACAAAAAGAAATCGTCTCAAGAAGCTTCTACCTTTACAAATAAAAGCTCAACTGAAAACTGTTGTGATACTGAAAGCATGGTAAATTGATTCAGAGAAGGAAACAGAAAACTTTTTTTTTAATCAGAAAAGGACACCATTAAGCATTTTTCCTTTATTTAAAGCTACAGAAATAATATAAAACTAAGCAATCATACATTATATTCTGCTATATTCTAGTTATACCATAACTGTTTTCCTTGCATTTGATAATTCTGATTCGAACCATTTCCAATGAGGTGTAAAAACATTAAGGCATAGGCTGGGCGCAGTGGCTCACGCCTGTAATCCCAGCACTTTGGGAGGCCGAGGTGGGCGGATCACGAGGTCAGGAGATAGAGACCATCCTGGTCAACATGGTGAAACCCCGTCTCTACTAAAAATACAAAAATTAGCTGGACGTCGTGGCACCTGCCTGTAATCCCAGCTACTTGGGAGGCTGAGGCATGAGAATCGCTTGAACCAGGGGGTCAGAGGTTGCAGTGAGCCGAGATCGTGCCACTGAACTCCAGCTTGCCAACAAAGACTCCATCTCAAGACAAAATAAAATAAAATAAAATAATTAAGGTATAAACTCTAAAACCTATTTTCCAGAAAAGTAAAACCAGTATCTGATGCTAAAGGAAAATAAATTCTGAAGTCAGAAGACTTGAATTCAAGTCTCTGCTTCCTCATTACCCAGTTCTCCTTCATCATTAACTACTTAGGTCACCTTGGGCTAGCTGCTTTAATCACCTAAGCCTCAATTCTCCTGTCTATAAAATGAGATTATTGATACCAATTTTATCCTTCTATGATGAGGTCAAACGAAATAAAAGAAATATTTTTGTAAGCCATAGAAACAAAACTAAACAAGAAATTGGTAGCCCAGATCACCGACTTCTTTGTTGTTGTTATTCATATCCTCAAAGATTAAATGAATCACAGGGCTGCCATGTGCTTTCACATATTTGGTATAGCTACAACTCAGTGTCCCCTAAAATATGAATGTTTGGAATCCCACCTTTTTGCAAATGTTTAGTGTCATGTTGGATAAAGCACCTGCATGATTAAGTATGTATTTTCTTTTGAATGTTACTGATGTGTAGGCAGAATCTAAGTACATGTATTTGCATTATGGTGAAGTAAAAGAAAGGTTTAAAAATGCACAAGGAATGAAGGGTGCTAAGCAAAGATGGCAGTCACATTAATAACTAAACAAACAAACCTACTCCAGTGTAATTCAGCAAGTAATGGTGGACAAGAGTGTCAAATTCATAGAATCTTAAGTGCCGAAAGGAAGCTTAGAAATGAAATCCTTCACCTCCCATCTCATGAGAGAATCCCTCCTGCAATTTCTATGACCAGCCAGATCATTTTCATTACATCCCTACATTCAAGCATTTTCTTCTGCACTCTTTGTTTTGGCTGGCCTCACAGCCATTCCTTAAACTGCATGACAAGTTTTTCTAGGTTCCTTCTGATTTTTTTCTTGGAGGAGATATCAAAGAATCTTTTAGGGAAGGAAGAAAGGAATAGATGGTATGAAATAAACCTCTTCTGCCTGCTATTTAGATTACTTTTCTCATATTAAATATTTTCTAAAGTTATCTCAATCTAAGGTAGATGTACACAATCCCAAATCAAATAAATTTATGCTTGTGAACATATGTGTATCTTCATAATAATTTTTAATTAAATAGAGATTTTTAGTTGATATTGTGATAGTTTTACTATATTAGGTATTTTCAAACTGTTTAGGATTCTGATAGGTATTCGTAAGTACAGCTGGATTTGTTTTATACATAAAATTAACACACGTAATGTATTAACATATGTTGAGAAAATAATTTATAAAAATAAGTATTTCCAATTTTAAGTTATTATTATTCTTTGTATGCTGTAACATCACTGTTCTTCCTCTTGTTCTATTGCCTTTTACTCAAGTGTAATCAAGGCCTTCACTGGAAAGATAAAACTGTAAATGTTTCTATCTACAGGTAGGGAATTTAACACATTTGCTTTGTCAGGAACTGGACAAAGAACAAGAAAAGCTGAACAAAGGAAAACTGTTTTAATGCATATGCTCCAGGCCTCAGAAGACTTTGAAATAAAGTAGCACTTCCTTTTTACTTTTTTTGTTACGAATGTACTTTTGTACAGGCACTCTTTTATGAGGTTTCCTTCTCCCAGTACCTCTGGGAATCCTGATACCATTTGCTACATGCTCTCAAATTATATTTTGGAACTCACCGGTCACTTGGAATACCCCACATCTATTGCTGGACCATACCCCCCAATTCTGAGTTGAGCTTCATTTCATGTATGTCTCAGGGTGCGGGTGGTTCTCCCCTATAGAAGCTTTACTGCAAGTGTAATGGTAAGCTCATCCCTCAATTCTCTAAAGCACAACTGCGCTGTGTAATGCTTAATAAGACTTCACTAAAAGAAACCAGGGACGGGAACTGTATCACACAGAAAACTTGAAATTGGTTGTGGTTGCGTTTAGAATCCAAAGTCCCAAGCCACATGACAGTCATCTCCTGACACCTTTTCCTGTTTAGATCTTGATCTGCCTCACTGTGGTGAAAATCAACCTTCCTGCCATTCCTTGTCTCCTCCATTTTATAGAGTCCAGCTTACCTTCTGGCAAAGAAGCAAGGAGAGCTTCCTAAGTACAGTATACATCTTCTCCTGCAGTCTAGACACCAACTCCCTGAGGTCAGAAAGAAAAGAAACAGCTTTTCCTTCCTTCTGACTCCCCCAGGAGTCCCCAATCTCTTGACTGATTTCCAATCAATCTCTTGATTGACCTCTCCCCAGCTTGCTTCATGCGGATCATGCATTCTTCTTAGGGAGAACTCCACCCCCTACCCACAGGCATTGGTCTCACCCTAGGCTCCTTTCAGGACAATCCCAAAATACAAAATTACCTGTGTTTTTCCCACAGTGTAGCATGTTAAGCATTGGAAGGCTTCCATGTTGTCAAGGAACCAAGATAGGCAACAAAGCTTCATTTCTGTTTTCAGAATTTTATGAGTAAATGCTTGCATAGAAAAACTCACAAACATAGACATTCCCTAAGCACAAATTAAGAAACAGTAATGCTAACAAAGGCAATCTTAATCAAAACAAAATGACCAAGGACAGCATTTATTATCTCCATCTCAAGTGTCTGCACGTGGGTTACTTTCTGGAGTTTAACACTTTCTCAAGAAGAAAATGTAGGTGCTTTTCTCTAAGTCTGAATAAAAGCCCACAAACGCAGACATTCCCAGAGTACAGTGGGGGATCACCACAAAGAGGAGAGAGAAGAGAAAATTCCACCCTAGATATCAGAAATGAAGTTCCAGTAAATTTTTAAATGGCAGATTCTCCAGTTTTAACAGCAACACGGCAAATATAATAATTACTATATCTGCTATACTAATATCAAACATCAATAGAATACTTTGTTTCCATTATTCTTTTTATTACTACTACTACTATCAGAAATACTTGGGATACTAGTATCTATAGAAGACTATCCCTGAACATGAATTTTTAATTATAATTTAGTAAAAATGTATCTTATTAGAATATTCTTACAGTAGTATGAATATGTTTCTATGTAAATATATTATAATGTTTACTCTGGGTTCATAAAAATGTAAGACAGTTGAATATTTATCACTTGTTCATAATTTTACTAATTTCTTAAAATCATTTGCTAAATTTAAACCTTTAAAAATACTGGATTTTTATTATACCAAGCTTACAAGTAGTCATCATCTCTATTTTATAATAATGTTCTAGGCTGGGTGCAGTGGCTCATGCCTGTAATCTCAGCACTTTCGGAGGCTACAGCAAGTGAATCAACTTGAGGTCAGGAGTTCAAGACCAGCCTGGCCAATATGGTGAAACTCCATCTCTACTAAAAATACAAGAAATTAGCTGTGGTGTTGCATCCCTGTAATCCCAGCTACTCGGGAGGCTGAGGCAGGAGAATCCCCTGAACCCAGGAGGCAGAGTTTGCAGTGAGCCGAGATAATGCCACTGCACTCCAGCCTGGGTAACAGAGCAAGATTCTGTCTCAAAAATAAATAAATAAAATAAAATAATGTTCTATATCCATATTTTAAAGTATAAGCATATTTTCAAAATATTTTGTCCTTTGAGGTAGGCAGAATTCTAAAATAACTCACAATGAGTAAAACCCTTGTATAATAACCTCCTTTAAATATGGACAGAACCTAGAACTTGCTTCTAAGTTCCATATTCTAAAAACATGGAAAAGGTGTTAGAATAGTCACTACTTTGATTAGCTTACATTTTATGACAAGAATACAATGGCTTTTCAGATGTAATTAAGGTCTATAATCAGTTTTCTGTAAGTTAATTAAAGAGATGTTTACTTGGTGAGCCTAACCTAAACCAGCTCATCTAGTAAAAATCCCATCGAAAAGAGGGTCTAGAGGTAAGGAACTCTCTTTCCCACAGGCTTTGAAAAAGTAAGCTACCACAGATTCTACTGCTCTGAGAAAATTAATACTGCCAACATGAGTTTGGAAGAGGTCATTGAGCCTCAGATGAGACACTAGCCGCAGCTGATACCTTGATTACAGCTTTGTGAGATCCTGAGCAAAGGACCAAGCTATAGCAGCCATTCTCAGACTCCTGACCCATGGAAACTGTGAAATAATTAATGTGTGTTGCTTAAGCCACTATGATTGTAGTAATTTGTCATGCAGCAATTAAAAAACACTACTACATCAATAATAAACAAATATTTACTGAGCACCTACTATGTGCCAGTAGCTGTTCTAATATTTGGGATACAACGTTGAAAAGAACAGGGAAAGTCTCTGCCTTCAGGAAGTTTCTATTATGTGTTGAGGAAGAAGATCATCGCTATTGTCAATCTAATACAATCACTTTTTTCTTTTCTCTGAGTGATATCCGTTATGTGTACTTTTCCAGTTTCATTAGGTTAACACTAGCTGCTGTCAGCAGATGAATACCCAAACACTGGTGACTTAATAATAAAGCATATTTCTTTACACAACAATTCAGTGAGAATGTTTGCCACATAACATTCCACGTGATGACTCAGGGTGTAGCGCTGCCAGCACCTAAAGGTTCCATGACTTTTGCTTCCAACCGAGGAAAAGGAAAAGCAAAAATAGAGAAGGCACATCTGCTTCTTAATCAACTTGGCTTGGGAGTGGAACACCCCTATTCATATTCCATTTACAGGAGCTAATCTCATGGTGGGAATTGCAGTGGCTGAGCAGCAGCATCTTAGCAGATACTGTGCTTTATGAAAGGTGGGTGGGGGTGTAGATATTTACTAGACATCCACCTGTGTCTGCTGCAATCCTGAAGAGCTGGACATTTGCCTCAGGTAGACACGACCATATTATAGTCATTGAATCAATGAATGAGTATATTTATGTAAATGTTCACATACTGGGGGGACATATTATGTCAACTGAACCTATAGAGACTATAGTGAATATCAATTGTTTTGGTTAGTGCAACAGCCCTTCCCACTTCTGGTAACACACTGTTTTCACTTTGGTTATAGCCACAAAACCCACTGCCTACCACCAACTTGAAAACACATTGACCAGGCCTAGTCATTCAGAGTGGACTGGACCATTCTTCCAACAGCAGCAATAGTCTCATGAACCAATCGGAGTCAATTAGTGTTCTCCATGGGGTTTAACACCTTGAAGGATGTAAACAGAGGGCTTCCAGCAGTCATAATACCTTTCATAAGAACAAGAAGGCCTCGTTCGTTAGAAAGGAAGCCTCAGAGACCATAGGAAAAGACCTAGCTCAATGTTACCTTATTTTATTTTCTCATCTTCATCTATCACACTCATTCTTACTTATAATTTCCCCTGTCAGATTCCTAAAGAATGGGCAGCAAGAAGAGAAAGGAGCTAATTAACAATGAGGAAAGTGTATGAACAATGGAGCAAGTATGTGACAGAAGACATTGGCATGGCTGGGTGACAGGGAGGACCAAGGGAGGGAAGGCACAATTGCTCAAAAAAAAGTAGCTAAATTAGTAAATGTCTTTAAAGCTGGACTTTAAGATTTTTGGCAAAAGTAGTAATGTGGACTCCTAAAACAAACAAGAATCATAAAACTTTTGAGTTAAAATGTCACATAGAGATCATTTTATCACCCAAATGTCCATCAATAAATGAGTGGATAAAGAAACTGTGGTATATATGTAGCTATATAGCTATGGTGTATATATATGTGTGTGTGTGTGTGTGTGCGTGTGTGTGTATACACACACACATATGTATGTATATATAATTTTATATATATATAATTTTATGTATATATAATTTTATATATATATAATTTTATATATATAATTTTATGTATATATAATTTTATATATATATAATTTTATATATATATAATGCAATACTACTCAGCCATAAAAAGGAATGAATTCACAGCATTCACGGCAACCTGGATGGGATTAGAGACTATTATTCTAAGTGAAGTAACTCGGGAATGGACAACCAAATATCATATGTTCTCACTCATAGGTGGGAGCTAAGCTAAAAGGATACAAAAGCATAAGAATGATACAATGGACTTTGAAGACTTGGAGGGTGGAAATGGTGAGAAGGGGATGAGGGATAAAAGGCTACAAATCGGGTTCACTGTATACTGCTTGGGTGATGGGTGCACCAAGATGTTACAAATCACCACTCAAAAACCTACTCATGTAACCAACTACCACCTGTTCCCCCAAAACCTATGGAAATTAAAACTTTTTAAAAATGAAATTAAAAAAGAGTTCATTTTGTTAAACACCTTTATTCTCTGGAAAATTAATTCCAAGTTCAGAGGTCAACACTGGGTAGCTGGAGGGTAACCTGGCACCCTTGTGGGAAAATGAAAAAGCAAAAAATGGAGTAGTGATCTTTTTTCTAGTTAATAAGTGTGATGAATGGGTTGTCACGCACATGTATGAGTTGTGCCTTCCTCAAACCTTGTTACGACATCGGTACATTACCTATCTGGCATGAAAAAAAACAAAAAGGAATAGTTCAGGTGATGTCAGAGTGGGCTTGGAAAGCAGCCCTGAAGAAAAGGAGGTGGCTATGAAAAGCATTCCATATGGAGTACTGACGTGAGGGAAAGCCACATGCACTGAGATTTCAGGTGAGGAAATGGAAGGAGGTGATACCACTAACTAAAACAGAGACTTGAGTGAGGGTGCCAGTTCTAGGGAAATATCATACATTCTATTTTAGATGTATACATTTAGAGTATGTTGAGTTTCTGAATATAGCATATCACACAGGATAACTTTCATATCATATATCACCCAGGAGAACAAGTTATAGAGGATATATTCTGGGCTAAGAATTATAATAAGTGATTTACAGATATCATCAAATTTAATCCTCACAACAGCCCTTGGAGGGCTTAACAGGCTGGTTTGGCAGCTTTGCCTTAAGACACAACTACCAAGGGCCAGGTCTGGGAGTAAAGCCAAGGTTCAGGTAACTACCAAGCTCATTCTCTCAACAATGATGTCTCCCATCATTCTGCCTTCCTGAAGATATTGTGGAGGCGTAACAAACATGATTCAGCGGGTAACTTCATATGAGGCCTAAAGAAAGCAGAAGAGTCAAATACTTCCAAAGTAGGGGTAGACATATGAATTTTTAAATCACTCATACAGAAGTGGTCATGGATGGTTTGAAAAAGACATTGATCATTTCTCATGTTGCAACAATGTGGTGGAAAAGAGTATGAGGCAAAAACAAGGTCCTGAGCACCCATATCCATAATTAGATTCTACACAGACAAAAGGGGCTAATCAGGCAGAACAAGGAAACTCAGAAATAGAGGATTCACACATAGCAGGTTTTAAAATATACTGTATCTTAGAAACACAAATTTAAAGAAGATGTATTTGATGACTCAGGTCAAATGCAACAGAAAGATCAAGCTAAAATGGTGAAAAAAATAATTTGGTCATTACTATGCCGTGGTGTCTACGGAGGAGGCAGTTCTACTAGTAACATGGAGCCAGTTTGTGATGGCTAAATAGAAAGAGAATGGAAACAAGGACACTGGGTCTAACCCTGCATTTCACGTGGATTTTTTCTACCTACTTCTGTATCATCTAATAACTGCATACAATATGTATGTCTACATTTGACACTCTCATCAAAATATTCACTTCATTTAGCGTCTGATTTCTTGCGAGGTTCCGCTTGCTATTCTTAGGTCATGTTAGTCCACAGGCATCTGCATGCTCTAAAAAGGCCAGACATTGCTGTCTATGTTCTAAATCACAGCGACTTAGGCAGAAATCCATTACCAGGGAAAACAGTGGGAAAGAGCTGTGTAGCGATAAAGGAAAGAGGACAGAGTCAATAGTTTTTTAAAGGAATTCCTTCCTTTCCTCACTGTTACCTGTCTGGCCACAAATCACTCACAGTCAGACTGAACTGAGCTTACATGATCTGGCTTTCTGGCAGAGTCCAGATTTGTGCCCCTTCTCAAAGGGGGAATAACTGGGCCAGCTGCAGAAGCAGCTCTCCTGAATTTCAACATGGAATTTTTATGCAGTTCTGCTCGCTCCTCTTTGGTGTTATAAAACAGTCAAGCAAGATGAATATGGCTGGTAATTTATACTAGGAACTTGCATTGAATTATACTTGGATGACTTATTAAATGAAGGATATTATCAATATTACATCTGTCATAAATGAAAAACTCCACGTTTGAATAGATCTGATCCATTCATTGTTTTATGGGCACACTGGCCTCCAGAGAGAGTCACAAATCCAAACGATGTCCCTGAGTGATGGATTTTATGTTCTCTTCCTCAGGCATTGCTAAAAGACATGTGAAATCCTTATGTAAAGTGAGGGTTCCCCTTTGGCCAAGGATCAAAAGAGACTTTCATAGAAAAGTTTCATAAGACTACCTGGAAATGTTCCTATCCAGCTGCAAAGAGCATGAAAGACAAGGTGGTAAATGGCAGCTAGATAAATGTGACTTCATATAAACAAAAGTACATGAAGCCTCTTTTTTCCTTACTAGTCCATATAAAATTGTTTGCTAAAAGAACCTGGATTTGGAAGTCTAGGCTTCCTCCACTCAGTGAATATCGGTTAACTCATCCATTGTGCTTTGAAACAAAGCCCAGGAAATTAAAAACTGCAACAGTTTCCTCATTTCCTTAGCCAAATTCCCTATTACATATTATATTTCTCTTTGATTTGTCATGCTTAATCTCTCTTTGGTGAACTATAATATCTTCCATACAAAACACAATCCACTATGTTCAAACTCAAGTCTAAAATAAAAAATGGATGACTATCATTATTCTAAGGGCTTTACACATCCTCTTTTATTTAATCCAGAGAACTTCTATGAAGTAGGTTATATTATTATACTAATTTTTAGATAAGAAGTTGAGTAGCAGAAAAAGATTTTTTAACTACCTAATGTAAATGCTTCAGAACTCTAGAACCCTCACTCTTAAATATTATATGTAATTCACCATAAAAGCACTCATACAAGAACATTTCCCAGAGTGCATGTGCATTATGCTACTGATTGAAATGGCTCATCAAGTGCCCAGTGCAACCCATGGAAAGGGAATCTCGCCAAGGCATATTTTTTTGTGAAATTTCACAAGAGGGGTAAGGAGGAGTAACTAAAATTTCAGAGAAAATAAACATCACCTTACAAAGGAATGGAGAGGCATATGACATATTGCATTTTAACAGCAAGTTTCAATGCTAGAAGCTCATACAGAATATTCTCAGATTTTGGAGAGGAAGTAAATTTTAACCTAGAATTATATGCCTAGCCAGACCATTGATCAGCAGACAGCAGGATTAAAAGCATTTACAGACAGGGCGCAGTGGCTCATGCCTGTAATTCTAGCACTTTGGGAGGCCGAGGCGGATCACCTGAGGTCAGGAATTCGAGACCAGCCTGGCCAACATGGAGAAACCCTGTCTCTACTAAAACTACAAAAAAAAAAAAAAAAAAAAAAATTAGCTGGCTGTGGTGGTGCATGCCTGTAATTCCAGCTACTTGGGAGGCTGAGGCAGGATAATTGCTTGAACCCGGGAGCCAGAGGTAGCAGTGAGCCGAGATTGTGGCACTGCACTCCAGCCTGGGCGACAGAGTGAGACTCCCTCTCTCTCTCACACACACACACACACACAGACAAAAAGCATTTACAGACAAGCACTGTCTCTGATATTTTACCTATGTATTCTTTCTTAGGAAGCTACTTGAGGGTAAACTGCAACAACGTTTTGTTGTTAATGATTAAACCCAGAGAGAGGAAGGCACAGGATTAAGGAAATAATAACTGCAACAACTGAGAGCACCAACAGGGCATTCTTGGATGATATTGCAGGGATGTCCTTGCCACAGGCCTGGGGAACACTCAGCCAGGACTTGGAGCAAGGATAACAAAGAGCTTCGGAAGGAAGTTCACTAAGGAGAACAGCAACTCATTAGAATATTTTAAAATGAAGCCATATTTGTAAAGAAACAAATTAGCTGTGGTGTTGCATGCCTGTAATCCCAGCTACTCGGGAGGCTGAGGCAGGAGAATGGCGTGAACCCAGGAGGCGGAGCTTGCGGTGAGCCGAGATAGCACCACTGCACTCCAGCCTGGGCGACAGAGCGAGACTCCGTCTCAAAAAAAAAAAAAAAAGAAAGAAAGAAATACAACAAGAACGTCTCTTAACTGGCAATTACAGCTGTTTCAAAATTACTTTTGGATTCCTTCCCCAGTGCACTCATCATCAAATCATTCATTCCTCTTTCTGAAACACCCCTTCTTTTCTGTTCTCCGAGCCATTGGCTTAAAATATCTCCTTTTACTTTTGTTTCTTTACAAATATGCCTTCATTTTACTCTGATTTTCTGACTAGGCCACCTTCAAAGTATCTTTCTTGTAATCACCTTTTTTTCTGGCTGAGAAGGGTCCTCCTTGTGGGTACTGCACGGAGGAGGAGGAAAGACCTCCTTCCTGCACCCATCTCCACCTTTGGGAGGTCACCTCCAGCCCCACCAGCCAGAGGAGAAAGAGTCTAGATTCCTAAAAAGGATCAGCCAAACTGGCCCAGATATAGAGAAACTCTTTCTGGTAGTTTCTAAGTCTATGTTGTGTATTTTTGGAGGGACTTGGAGAGAGAGAGGAATGGGGAGAGACAGCTTTAACAAAGGAACCAACATTAAAACTTAAGAGTAGGAGTTAGGCCAAGTGAGAAGTAGGGAACAATTTTCAGGCTGAGGGAACAGGTTGGCAAGAAATGAGGAGACCATATCACATTCCAGAAACTGATAAAAAGTTCTGTGTGATTAGATTGGGAAAGATCTCAATTCATGTGTGAAAAACACACCGAAAAGGAGAAGAGCAATTCAGAAAATCTTTGCTGGAGGAACGGACGTTCCAAACCCGAAGTATTCATTCCATGTGAAATAGTTCTGAATCCATGCCCAAATATTTAGATGTTCCAATATAAAACAAAATAAGAAAACAGAACAAAAACACATGAACAGAGAAACAAGAATATATGTAGAAATCCACAAAGCAAAAAAAATGGTGGAAAGCAAATGTGATCACACTGAGTAAGGACAATTTCCATTGTGTTCAAACATGATAAAAATTAGCTGTAGATTTGGAAGACTGAAATCACATTTAGAGCTTTTATAAATTCATTTCGTATTGTAAAAGTTATGACTGTTGTATATTCATATTTGAAACCAATCATGGTAGAATTGGTGACCCACAGGGTACCCAGGGCTGTGGCTTCAGGTAATATTCAGTGGAGAGAGTGTATACTGGGGTCATGTCAGAAAATGGATGGCCCCTTCACAATCACGGTCCATAAAACAATGGCTGGGCCGATACATAGAGACCCAAAGTGAGGTTCACTATGCTAGGGCAGATAATTTGAGTTACAGTCAAAATAATAAAATCTTAAAAATCGTTCAAAGAAAATTATAACTGCCTTCTGAAATTTGAAGAATGAGAGCCAGGAAACAAAATATGGATTAATTTGGGACATTGTCCTATCTTCACCAGTATTGCATCAAATGAACTGTGTTTCTTAGTTGAGTGGTGTGTGAGCGTGTTAGTTTTTCACATGGAAGTTGCATTGCTGGTAATATTTTTCTTATGAATCATGTACCGTATATTTTGGCTGCCTTTGTACTCTGCTACTCTTCTATAATCATGAGATGTGAGATTAAACTTATCAGAGAAGTGCGACAGCCACCACTGTTGACAAGGTAGGCTCAAACACTTTACAGGAGGTCCTATACCCTCCAGAAGGAGACACAATGGACTTCAATTAATATCAAAGTCACAGTCATAGAGAGTGTAGCTTTTAGTAAGAATAAGTGACAGAGACCTAGAGAAAAGAAGGCCAGGAGGAGGCAGTTTAGAGTTTGAGTAGCATCAGAAGCTTTTGAGAAGCACCTACAGGGAATGGATTTTACTGTGCTGGAGGTTTTGGGACAAACATTAGTATGAAAAATAAAACGTGCGTCCAATCTCGGCATTTATTCCTCGAAAATGTAAGTACTTGATAATTCAGTGACTTGAGGCCTCAGGCAATTTTCCTTCCCTTAGGAACATAATTAACAATTGTTATCACTGAAATAAAATGACTACTAAATGCTTTTACGGTACTCACGAGATAACTATATACAAAGGCTCTAGGATAGAGTGTCTCCCTTTGAAATAATGACAGAACGAAAAATAAAGCAGACTAAAGAGCAGTTATATCTTAAAAAGAAAAAAGAGAAGACACACAAACACCAGTTCTACTACTTTTTTCTTATTTCAAGTATATGATAAATTACTTCTACAAAATTAAAGAAGTACAGATTAGCAAAACAGTACATAGGGTTTCTAAAACACAGATTTGAATCATACAACAATTAGCTTTATAATGTGATTTTTCATTTAAAGCATACCATAAATATACTGATTTTATTAACTAATCTTACACAAAATAATTTTTTACAATAGCATACTACTCCGTTCTATGTGCATCCCATAATTAATATTACCAGTATCTAGAGTAGAAAATTTGGCTTCCTCTTGCTTCCTGCTCCTCTTTATGTATTCTTTTTATAACTAAGCCAGAAGACTTCTGATATTTTCTATCAGTTTTTGAAACTACCAAAGATTTAAAGGAGAACTCTAATCTGTGTATATCAACTATGCCAAACTTTAAAATAAAAACCATCCTCTCTGGCCGGGCGCCTGCAATCCCAGCACTTTGGGAGGCCGTGGCGGGTGGATCACGAGGTCAGCAGTTCCAGACCAGCCTGACCAGTGTGGTGAAACCCTGTCTCTACTAAAAATACAAAAACTAGCTGGGCATGGTGGTGCGTGCCTGTGGCCCCAGCTACTTGGGAAGCTGAAGCAAGAGAATCATTTGAACCTGGGAGGCAGAGGTTGCAGTGAGCTGAGCTCACACCACTGTACTCCAGCCTGAGGGACAGAGAGAGACTGTCTCAAAAACAACAACAACAACATCAACAAAGTCCTCTCCTTAGCCAAAAATTAAAACACTTTTTACTTTCTGAAAAGAAAAATTGTCATTTCTTTTGATTAAAATGTTAATCAATCTATGCAATTATCCAGAAGAGATGCAAGTTCAGTGAGATGACCAATAATTCTATTCTATAAAACATTCTATATTAAGGCCTATTAGGCATCTACAAAGGACAAGAAACCTCAACATACTGTCTTTGCTCACAGTTTGTTTCTCTAATGAAACATTCATATTTATGTTATTGAAATAAATAGATTACTAGGGTAGAGAACATAAAGTCATGTGTTTCCAATCTCAATCTGAGATGGAAGGTTTAAGCCTAAGAATTTATTAGAAAAACCTCTAAAAAGAATGATATCCTCATTTCTGCTTGAATAAAACATTATTTTGAAATAAATATCTTAGATGTGCAAACGTATATGTATGTGCCTTGTAATCTATCTATTTAAAGTATGTCCTTCATTGAGTGGTTTATTCTAATGTTAGGTGAACTGTCATGAGTAAAACTACTAACTCAATGAGCAACTAGGGCTTCTTAAACATGAGCTGCAGACCCTCACTTTCACTGTGACCCTATTGCACTTATAGCCTATGAATACATCTGCCATTGCCCTGAGAGTATATTACACTTCCTTGTTTGTCTTTCTTCCACATTAGACTGGAAGCTCCTTGAGGACTGGTACCTTATCTTTCATGTGTTCACGTCTTCACTCCCTATCAAAACAATGGAATTGTAACAAAGCTCAACAAGTTTTTGCTGGATGAATTAATCTATGTCATCCTTTCACATCAGGCTACCAAATTGCATTTTTATTGAGTTAACAGAAGTCTTCAAACATGTCTAGTAGAAAGAATATGGGCTTCTGAAAAATGTAAAGTTATTCTAAATGTTCTATTTTGAGTTTTATTATACCATTCCGTTTATTTTCTCTCAAGGATTTATGGCTAAAGTAGTCTAGACAGCGCTGTGGACTGAATATTTGCGCCCCTCCAAACTTTATATGTTGAAGCCTGATTCCTAATATGATAGTGTTTGGAGATGGGGCCTTTGAGAGATCTTGAAGGTGGAGCCTCTGAATAGGATCTCTCTCTCTCTCTGTCTGCTCCCTGCCATACACTGAGAACACGGCCACCTGCAAGCCAAAAGAGGGCCCTCACCAGATATCAAATCTGCCAGCACCCTGATCTTGGACTTCCCAGCCTCCAGAACTGTGAGAAATAAATTTCTGTTGTTTAAGCCACCCAGTCTGTGGGACCTTGTACACAGCCTGAATAGATTAAGACAGGAAAATGGAACACGACATGAGAAAGAAAGTGGTTTGAGGTAAAACTAGCCCTCATACTTATTCTATGCAAAATCAAATTGATCCTTCATATTTGACCTAGTTATTGAAATGGAGGGGGAACAGTAAATTCCTCTAAATCCATTCTCCAGTGTTTTTAGAACTTAATCTTCTATACTTGGGTCAATAAAGCTGTGAAGGTTCAATGATTCTAGGAATAAAGAAGCAAGTAATAAGGTAGTTGTGAGGCTTTGTAGACTATAATTGAAACCCTTACTTTTTAATAGGAAAATTACTTTTACCCACATTTTTCTTTGGAGCTAAACAGACCATTGAACTGTACTTGGATCCTGCTCTTTAAAGTATGTATCAGTACTGTACACATCAGGCTTTTTGCTAAGATGGCTACACTGCACCAGTATCTAAATTGACATGTTAAGGTTGGGTTTTATATTTGAATGTCTCTTTGTAGATAATATGTTATACTGGTTGACTGACCCATACAAAAGGAAATTATTTACTTTATTTCTATTTATTTAAAATATCTTAGATACAATTTGATGGCAAACCATTTCCACTGAAAGGGAAATAGTGACATCTTGTGGAATCATCTAATTTTATCCTAAAGTCTAGTCATTAACATTTTTATTCCTCAAAATAAGTGAAATACATATTCTCTCCTTAGAGAACAAATGAACTTTTGTAAAACTAGTATATGTTATATATCACGATGTTACTTTATGGTACTAATACTAATATTTTATTCCCTTTTTAGACTAATGAGTGATGGATGAGAAATTACCTCATGACTACAATGTACACTATTTGGGTGATGGTTACACTAAAAGCCCATATTTCTGCACTACACAATATATCCATGTACCAAAACTGCATTTTTACCCCCTGAATCTATAAAAAAATTTAATTGAGATTTTTCAGTGAATGTCCAGAGCATTAAATCTAGAAAAAAGCAAAACAAAATGAAGCAAAAACTGATTACAGGATTTCAGTCTTTTTACCATTCTAGCCATTTAAACAATGCAGCCTGAATGTAGCAAGCCATATGCTATACACAGAAGTAAACATAGATATGTTTATACATAGGTGTTTATAAACCTGTGCGGTCAGACATCATGGAGGAAAGTACAACTTCATTTTATAATGTTCAAGACTTGCCCCAGATCCTCATGAATTTCAAATTTTCAAATACCTGTATAGTGTATTATTTTTTAAGTTAAATTATATACAAATATGAATAGTGACTCACAAAGTGGCCATAAATTACAGTGCTGAATGGTGGGCCGGCCTGGAGCCTGCACAGCAGCCAGTATTAATGCTCTAAGATTACTAATTGTACTATATATCCTGGAATGTGGATTATGTGAAATTAATGTGAACTGCAAATGCTAAATCAAATAAAGCCAAGGGTCTCTCCTAGATTACATGGAAGGCAGTCTTGAGAAGCAGTTCTGATCTTAGGTTTGGATTCTCACAGATCTGAGCTAGAATCCTGGTTTCACCAGCTGGGTAAAACAGGACAAGTGACTTAGTTTCATCTCAGGGACATAATTGAAATAGAGTTGTTGTATTAATTGAAAAACATGGGTAAAGCATTTTAGCAGAGTGACTAAAAAATATCACTTATTTGTTTTAGATATGGTTGTGTTACTTCCTCTGTGTTACTATTGTGAACTTTATTGCTGTGTCGCAGTTTCTTGGAGGGCATTGTTTTATACTAGTAAGAAAGGTCAGAACCACACAGCAGTTGAGAGCTTGGGATCTAGAGTCAGTTCAAAATGTGGTTCAAATCCTGGCTCAGTCACTCACTAACTGATCTTGGACAAGTGATTTAATTTCTCTGTAAGTCAGTTTCATCATTTATAAAATGGGGTCAAAATTTTCTCTTACCTCATGTGATTTTATTATGAGGATTAAATGTATTAATGCATGTAAAGCCCTTAGAGCACTGTCTGGCACAAGGCAAAATCATATAAATGTTAGCTCTTAGTATTGTGTTATTTATAATAAAATAACACGAAAACAAACAGCACTTTTGACCTACTCATCCAAATACTCTTAAGGGGTGTAGGTGGGAAAGTTGATCTAAGTTTGACTCTTAAATTATGAATAACTCAGAACAGATTATCAGAGCATTTGCTTATTCCATGGCCCCTGATCAATTTGTCTTGCTTATCCATTTATGAATACATATACTCAACTGGAATATGTAATTCATTTTTTCTTCTTATATAGATATGATCACAGCTTGAGTCTAAATTATGTTCACTGCTGGGATTCAAACATGGTTGGGTATTTCTAGCCGACTGGAAGAACAGGCCCAGCTTGAGCTTATTTGTGTAAGGGATTGAAAAGTTTCTTAGGAAATAACCCATCCTAAGAGAAAAAGAAAATTTCACAGACAAATTTGCCCAGTAACAAAGCCTGAGGCAGGTAGGTCTCTGCCACTTGAGTTTGCCCCTAGTTCAACTGGTATAGACTTATATGACTTATGTGAATCCTGAGAAGGAGGGTGCATGATTAGTCATATTTTAAAACTCCACAAGATAATGGGGTTCAAAGAAATCTTTATTTTAGAACAAATATGATGATATATAACAAAAAGCAAGGAGAAACAATAAGGAACGACAGGCTTGTCACAGACATCAAGATTCTCATGCAAACTTTTATCATCAGGACAGTAACAAGTGACAGAATGGCTTTAAAGGCAAGAGAGGCCAAAGCATGGGGTCTTCCTGAAGGAGGGAAGAGATGAGATGACATAAATGGGAGATAAAAAGTAGTGATGAAAAGGACTTAATCTTGAGTAAATGTGAGACACTCTAGAAATAATAGATACAGCTTTGAGAAAGACTAGAGATCTGTAACAGAGAAATGGAGTTAGAGCCAGAGAAATGAAATTTGTGTTTGTATTTTCCAAACTTACCAAAAAGAGGATACTTAATATATTTTGAACGAAGTAGATTAAAACAGAGAAAAAAAGGAAAAGGAGGAAGAAAAGAGACAGGTCATCTCATACCTGAATATGTGGGTAGAAAATTATGTGAGGTTTTAACAGAATGGGAGAAAATGTTTGCAATCTATCCACGTGACAAAGGGCTAATATCCAAAATCTACAAAGAACTTAAACAAATGTACAAGAACATCAAAACAACCCCATCAAAAAGTGAGCAAAGGATATGAACAGATATTTCTCAGAAGATATTTATGCAGCCAACAGACATATGAAAAAATGCTCATCATCACTGGTCATTAAAGATGTGCAAATCAAAACCACAGTGAGATACCATCTCACGCCAGTTAGAATGAAGACCATTAAAATGTCAGGAAACAACAGATGCTGGAGAGGATGTGGAGAAATAGGAATGCTTTTATGCTGTTGGTGGGAGTGTAAATTAGTTCAACCATTGTGGAAGACTGTGGCGATTCCTCAAGGATCTAGAACTAGAAATACCATTTGGCCTGGCAATCCCATTACTGGGTATATACCCAAAGGATTATAAATCATTCTACTATAAAGACACATGCACGTGTATGTTTATTGAAGCAGTATCCACAATAGCAAAGACTTAGAACCAACCCAAATGTCCATCAGTAATAGACTGGATAAAGAAAATGTGGCACATATACACCATGGAATACTATGCAGCCATGAAAAAGGATGAGTTCATGTCCTTTGCAGGGACATGGATGAAGCTGGAAACCATCATTCTCAGCAAACTATCACAAGAAGAGAAAGCCAAACATCACATGTTCTCTCTCAGAAGTGGGAGTTGAACAATGAAAACACATGGATATAGGGAGGGGAACATCACACACTGGGGCCTGTCGGGTGTTGGGAGCCTAGGAGAGGGATAACATTAGGAGAAATGCCTAATGTAGATGATGGGATGATGGGTGCAGCAAACCACCATGTCACATGTATACCTATGTAGCAAAACTGCACGTTCTGCACATGTATCCCAGAACTTAAAGTATAATTTTAAAAAAAAGAAAATGAAAATTATGTGAGGTTTTGTCATTAAAGGAACATGTTAGAGGAAATTTGAAAGCCCTTCTTATGTTTCCAACTAACTCTGTCAATGATCAACTCTATCGTTGGTTAAGTCACTTAAAATTTCTCAGACTCAATTTTCTTATTCATTCATCACTCATGCATTCATTCGACCATGATTTATTGAGCTGTTATTATTCACTAAGTTCTGTGCTAGCCCTAGAAGTGTATATGAATATTTCCTCTATTCAAGGCACTTACATTGTAGTGGAGAACACATGGAAATGAAGCAACTAAATAAGAGATGGAGCAGGCACTGAGGGAAGTTTTTGTGTAGGATGATATGCTTGGGTTAAGTTTTTGAAGGACAAGTAGGAGTAGTTTTGACAAAAAAAGGAAAAGAGCTCTCTAGGTGTGAGCAGCATGTGGAAACAAAAGGAGGCATGAAATACCATCACACATTTGGGAAACTGCCAGAAATTCTGTATAGCTGAATCCAAGGGTATGTTGGGGTAATGTCGTGAGTTTGGAACGAAAGTAGTAAATGGAAGCTAAGTCAAAAAAGACCTTGAGTATTCAGCCCATCTGCAAAATGAGGAAGTTGTACTACATGGACTTCTGTTCTGACCTCCATGGAACATTTTTCTCTCATGGATATAAAGCCCTTTCTCCTACAACATATGGAACCATTGACACTCAAGATTGGATAAAATTAGCTCCTAATTCCAATGTGACACAGGAATCTTGTCAACATACGTCTTGAGTGATCGTTTGTTCTCTGTTCGAACACCTCCAGTGATTGAGAATTCATCACCTCTTAAGATAGCGCAGACAGCGCATTTTGCTTTTTAGAAGGTAATTACTGGAACTTAAAGTCAAACATGGAAGATTGAACAATTCATTTATCTCCTCTCTTCATTTCCAAAATCCAGGTAAAATGAGTAAAAATTGCTAAACATCTACCAAGAATCTTAATGAAACTTTGGAAGCTGATTTGGAGGAATAGAGAAACTTGAAATTTAAGCCTGCCAGGGGAAATACTAACCATGGAAAAGCTCAGGTACATTTGTAATGTCAGTCTGAATATGGGAGAATTTATTAAGGAGAATTTATTTATATAAGAAGAGTCTGACACACAGATTCCCTCCCTCACCCCACGAAGCCAGGAAGCTGTTCTTCCCACCCAGGCAGAAGCACATTGGTTTACTTTCTAAAGATATTAAGTTGTGAAGATTGTGGACACTCAGACACAAGAAACAGTGGATGGTGGAGGTGAAGCACCTTTGGAAAACAAGGGGACTAAGCCAAGGTCTGTACAGTGAATACTGAACTCCTTGAATGGCCTTCTAATACACTGGCCACTATCTACCTCCTTCCCCAATTTCATCTGTGGAAATTTACCAGCCCGAGAGAAATACCTCTGATACTGACATTTGAGGCTGTCTCATAGTATTTCCTCTCCTGAAATAACCTTGTAGTGAGATCTACCATTTGCTTAACCTCATCTGCATGATGGCATTTTAGTGCCTTGCTATAGAAGATACTGTAGTGTATCACCCTGAGTCCTCTTCAGGACTGAGGTGTTAGTGTCAACTGTGTGAGTGTTAGTGGCTTATAGATTATAGCTGATTCCCTCTTAGAGAATCGCTTGCAGGTGAAGAGAGATGGCTCTCATAAGATCACACCTCTTCCCTGGAAACAGCTGAAATCTAATGACTTATAGGTATGGGATAAATAAGTCTAGCCCACTTGCTTAATTTGTACCTCTGTGAGGAGACATCCAAACCCCAGTGCTTTCCATGTGATTGTCTGTGAACTGGTTGCAACCATATTCCCATTCAGTTTCTCAACACTTTCCCCCTTAGGTGTTGATTTCAAGGGAATTCCCAGTAAACTTGCTGCACAAACTCTATTTCCCAGAAAACCAAATCTAACACACTCACTCAAGAATATGAAAGGATATTCCAGCATTTTTTATAAGAAACTCTCTAACATGAAAGACAGTCCAAATCAATGCATGGAGAATAAAGGAACTTGAAAGAGACACATAGTGTAGAGAATATTAACATTAATTGTTTAAAGAGGTAAAAATTCTGTATTCATAAAATAAAGAGCAGGATGTTATAAGAACAGAACTTTTAGAAAACAAAAAAGAGGCCCTTGGAATTCAAACTACAGTAATGAAAATGAAAACTCTGATAGACTGATTAAAAGACACATTTGTGGCACTCTCCAAAACATAGAACAAAATGAAAAGAAAGAGAATATGAAAAACAATATGAGAAAATTAGAAGATTGAGAAAGTACAACATTTGACTAATAGGAATTCTAGAAAGAGAACAAAAAACAAAACAGAAGGGCAAAATTTGCTTTCAGAAAAATCAATAAAGAAGATGAAAGGGCCGGGCTGGTGGCTCACTCCTGTAATCCCAGCACTTTGGGAGGCCGAGGTGGGTGGATCATGAGGTTAGGAGTTTGAGACCACCCTGGCCAACATAGTGAAACCCCGTCTACTAAAAATACAAAAAAATAGCCAGGTGTGGTGGTGTGCACCTGTAATCCCAGCTACTTGGGAGGCTGAGGCAGGAGAATCGTGTGAACCCGGGAGGCGGAGCTTGCAGTGAGCCGAGATCGCGCCATTGCACTCCAGCCCAGGCAACAGTGTGAGACTCCATCTCAAAAAAAAAAAAAAAAAAAAAAAAAAAAGAAGAAGATGAAAGACTTTCTAAGAACTGAAAACCAAGAGTTTCCCAAGTGCCTTGCAAAATGAATGAAAAAGTTCTACACCAATGGAAATCATTGAGAAATTTCAGACTAACAAGAAAAAAAGAGAAGTTACTGAAATCTTCTCAGAAGTGGGTAAAAAAGCAGCACGCTTGTAAGGGCTTAGGCTTCTTAACAAAGACCCTGAAAGCTGGAAAACAATAGCATAAATCAGTGTCTTCAAAATTTAGAAGTAATGTAATTTCAAATCTAGAATTCTAAGCCCAGGAATATTATCAATCAAACTTAAAGAAGAATAGATGCCCATTTGAAAAATTTAGTTCTCATACATTTATTCTGAAGAAACTACTGCAGAAAAAATGTTCCACCAAATGGAGGAATAAAACAAGAAAGAGGATACTGTAAAAGTCAAAAAGGAAGTAAAGGGAATCAGACGGACCACAGCTACATCAGGATGGAAGCCACTGAGCTGAGGACTTCAGAGAGAATTTTGCTGGGAAAAAATAGTGCTAAGAGATGGACCAGTGCATTTTATTGTATTGATTTAAGTTATGCAGCTCTCCTAGAGAGTTTGGGGATGAAATAACACAAATTACATAAGGGAAAAAACAAACAAAAAACTGTTATTAATTCTAAGGAAGACAAATCATTCTATAAGAAAATATAGTCGGCCGGGCGCGGTGGCTCACGCCTGTAATCCTAGCACTTTGGGAGGCCAAGGCAGGTGGATCACGAGGTCAGGAGATCGAGACCATCTTGGCTAACATGGTGAAACCCCGTCTCTACTAAAAATATTTAAAGAATTAGCCGGGCGTGGTGGCAGGTGCCTGTAGTCCCAGCTACTCGGGAGGCTGAGGCAGGAGAATGGCGTGAACCCGTGAGACAGAGCTTGCAGTGAGCCGAGATCGTGCCACTGCACTCCAGCCCGGGCGACAGAGCGAGACTCCATCTCAAAAAAAAAAAAAAGAAAGAAAATATACTCATAATACTTTATATGTCTCAATCATAAACTATTTACATAAAGTACATCCTGGTTATTGATTTAAGCAGAAACAGTTATTTAACTAAATTGAGAGAATGGAGAAGGAGAAGGGAGAATAATAGAGAACCAAAATCTCATTTTCTATAGAAGTCATTAGATTTAATTTTTTAAAGTAGAATATGCATGACATTTGGAAAATAGAGGGAGTACCAGGAAAGTACGTAAAATAACTCCCTAGAGGTTGCCTGCGGGGAGCAAGGATTAGGGTGGAGAGGGAGAAGATAACTGTAGTTTTTAATTACATGTTTGGCAGCATTTTTTGCCTCTGTAACCAATGTATCATTTTGGTAAGCATTTTTTAAAAGAAAGAATTTCTTTCTTATGCTGACCTAAAATTTGCCTCCCTAAGTTCTGGTCCTAATTATATTCTCCAGGGTTCTACATACAAAAATAAATAATAGTTTCTCTTCACCATGACTATAGTTTTAAGTAATTTAAATCAGAGCTCTAATTGTCCTTTTAGTTTTCGTGTATAAGGGCTAAAATCTTTCAGTTCATTCAACCATGCTTCATGTGAAATCTTTCCCTTCCCCCACCTGGTTGCTTTTCTCTGTACTCAAAAAATGTTGTCCAGAAATGAGGATGATGCTCAGGATATAATCTGGCTAATTTACAGCAAACTATCACTTCAGTCATTCTGTATAATTCATTAAAGGCAACAAAAAATCACACTGACTTTCTTAGAAGCTAAATCTCATAAACGCTTAATATTAAAAGCAAGTCTTTTCCATGCATATAACGTTTAAGTCACCTATCCTATTGGTAGGATTTGCTTTCTGGGTCATTTTTTGTCTTGGTGAAGGACCTTATATTTTTCTCTGTTAAAGTATGTTTTATTAAAGTCACTTTATTACCAAGTTGAAAAGAAAATATATTTCACTGTTATTCACAGAAGATATTAGCTGTCTCCTCCAAATTTGTGTCACTCATAAATTTGATAAGTATGCTTTCAATTTGTTATTGAATAAAAATAGCGAACAACACCAATCCTAGCAAGGCCGAGCCCTTCAGCCACCAGAACACACGTTTCAAGTTAACAACCATCTGTTAGCCAGCTTTACGTTGCAGGTTGTTCAACCGTTATAAGTTCATCAAATCTGGCCCTGAGCCAGATACACCAAACAGATGACAGTCCTCTATTTTAACCATTTTTTAACCTAGTCATTCAGAAGATAAAATAATATAATTAAATCCATTACTTTCTTTACTGATATGCATTATTATAAAACAAGCAGTTATCAGCCTTCCTACTTCACTAGATGTTCAAAGGGATGTCATTTGGCTTGTCTTATAGTGACAGACCTGGGATGCAAATGTGGATTTTGGCTCCTGACTTCTAGCCCTATTCTTCATTCTTCAGAAGTAGGTCAGCGTCTTGAGATTTATCATCACCATCATCTTAATGTGAGGCTGTAAACTAATAAACTAACCATTTTTAGCCTTCTTTTCCTTTCTTTCTTTTTTTTTTTTTTTTTTTTTTGAGATGGAGTCACTCTTGTAGCCCAGGCTCAAGTCCAATGGCGCAACCTCCACCTTCTGGGTTCAAGCGATTCTCCTGCCTCAGCCTCCCAAGTAGCTGGGATTACAGGCACCCGCCACCATGCCCAGCTAATTTTTGAATTTTTAGTAGAGACGAGTCACCATGTTGGCGAGGCTGGTCTAGAACTCCTGACCTCTGGCGATCTGCCCACCTCAGCCTCCCAAAGTGCTGAGATTATAGGCGTGAGCCACAGCACCTGGCCTTTAGTCTTATTTTCATACCCTGGATATGTGAGAGCTCAGTCCTGGAGGTCATGCCATGGATTTTTAAACTGCAGTGGGCAAACCCTGCCCTCCTCAGGCCCAGCCATTCCCATTGCTTTCTGACAACTGACTGAGGGTACAGCTTTAAGCCTTCTGATATTCCTAGGCAAAGAGTCTGTGCTTTGACATTTGCATTTATCTCATTATGTTTGATTGGCATATTGAGATCCATAAACTTGTGGTTAATATATTGCCACGGATTCTTAATTAAGCTGGTTGTGCAAAAAATGCATTAGAGTCTCCAGAGAAATGTATCATCTTTGCCAGTCGTTCGCTTTGAATTTGCCTTGCTGCCCCAGTGGCATAGCATTGGTGCTACAGGGAGGGTTGGGGTCTCAACATAACAGCCATAGGCTTCTAAAACCTGGTGCTGCTATTTCAGTTAGGAGTAGGGAGATGGTTACAACAGAAAGGGGAGACAAGCAGAATATCTAAGTTCATATTCCCCATGGGCAAATGAAACCAAAGAACAAAATATGTGACAGGCAAAGCTGCCAGTTGTCATACTCCAAGGAATTACTAAACATTAATATGCTTACTTTCTACTTATTTTTTCTATTAGTATTTTAATGAAATTGATACTTTAGGAAGCTGAGACAGAAAGGTCTTTACTGAATCAAAGTTATTTATAAACACACCCCAGGTCCCTATGTGCTAGAAGCAGTGGTTTTCAGTTTCATTGCCCAAACCAGCACCATCAGCATCACCTTTGAACCTAATAGAAATGCAAATTTTCAAGTCCTACCCCAGAAATATTTAATCAGAAACTTTAAATACAGAGCCCTGGAAGTTTGTGCTTTACTAAGCCTTCCAGGTGATTGTCATGGACAGATAAGTTTGAGAACCACTGCTGTAAAGAAACTACTCAGCTTTTTGAAGGTGGGAACCTTTCAAAGGTGATTGAGTTTCAAAGCAAAGCAAAAACAACTCGTTAACACTGGTGAGCATACTTACTGGCTCACTTTTCCCCATTCTGCCTGCTTGTCTGTCATCATGTTAGCATCCCCTGCATGAACAACGCCACAAGGACTCCAGTGTTCATCAGATGTCCTCCGGAGTTCCCTTCAGGAATCAGCATTCCTACAGGAGAAGCATGATGCATTCCCCCTCACCCATGATTCTTACCTGCCCAGGAACACCTACCTTTGCCTTCAGCCTTCTTCTTTCTACCACATGGCCATGAGCCTTAGGAGGAAATGAAGTTTATTAACTCCAGACACTGTGTATTCATCTCTTTCCCATCTTTCCTCCCTGTCCTGTTCAGGATTCCTTCAGGCATCCCTTTATGGCCTGACTTCAGCAGGAAGCTGCTGTTTAAATGTGGGTCATGCAACGAGTAGTGTGCCGCTGGGAGCTATGCTACTCTGCTTACTTTTTACCCTGTTGATTTCAAATGATCCCACTCTTAATTTTGTTCCAAACCTCTAGGTGATGCTTCCCTGGCACACAATGCCTGAGACAGCTCAACTCTGCCATGCCTTCTGAGAATCTGTTAAATACGGAGAATGAGTATCGGGCTTTAGTCCAAGAAGGATTTAGGGACATTTTCCTTATTTGTCATATACACAAAATATCCCTATGGCATGCACCCCTGCACGGTAATTTCTTTAGTAGGTATTTGGGTACTTGCTGTAACAAATGTATTTAAATCTTTTTGATCTGTGGATTCCTAGGTTGTTTTCCTTTTGTTATTCACTCAGTGTGCCTAACCTTTGCCAAACAACTGCAGAGCTATGTCCTGGCCACAGGTTTTATTTGCTGCCTTTAGTCATTTTCAATTGCTTCATAGAAGAAAATATGAGGGTAGAAGTCAATGGAAAGCAGGTTTAGGTAAGCTCCATTTGGTCTATACATATTGCCAAGAATCCAGCATGTACTTGAAGCAAGGAAGGGATTTCTGTTCTGATTTGGAACACTATAAATCAAATAACTAAGGTTCAGCCACCCCCAAGACTGCAGACATGGTTCCCTCCCAATATTTATTGCTAAATGTCAGAACTTACAAATGCCAACTTGAGTATGCTGCCTGCATCTGGAAAATTATTTCTGGTTTGTCAGAAAATCCAGGGGCTGCTTTTGTTTAGTGCTGTTCAGTTCTTGTTTCTGGGCTGTTTGAATGACAATCTTCTCATAGCATATCCTGTCAGAAAGGATGAGAGTCACCTGGAGAAGCTGTAGACCTCATATTGCATGATACTTGTCTCCATAAATGCCAACTGACAAGCATCTCTACAGAGGTGCCAACATTTAAATATTTCAAAGATAGAGGTAGTGAGTGAGGAGATGTTTTCACAGCCATCTGGTATTGTTACTTGAGTTGTTACTTTCTGTGAGTGAGAAAATGATGCATTTGATGCCTACTTA
Source organism: Gorilla gorilla gorilla (assembly GCF_029281585.2). Classification (NCBI taxonomy): domain Eukaryota; kingdom Metazoa; phylum Chordata; class Mammalia; order Primates; family Hominidae; genus Gorilla; species Gorilla gorilla. Next base: position 97,323,681 of record NC_073231.2, on the reverse strand, counting down.
GTGAACATCCCCTATGCAACAGACAATCTGATGGGCACAGCAGACACCAATCCTGCCCTCAAGAAGCTTATATCTTTTAGTACCCTTTGGGAATAATAAAGGCAGACTCCTTTTTTAGTCACTTTGATTCTACCCTCTCCTTCCAGGTATCAAAGCAGCTTACACTGTGCTTGTTGACAAACACACTGAAGTACTCAGAGGTGACAGAGCTTTTCTAAGCAGCTCCACTTTGCACTGAGCTCTATCGGAAGGAATTATATTGTCATAGCAGCACAGCTGTTGGCAAGGCACCTACAACTCTTAATTGATCATGACGAATACAATCACTAAAGTTAAGGATATACTTTTCAGTAGACTAAGACTTTTCTAAAAATTTTATAACAACAGATCATCAATTTAGATTAGAGCAATATAAACATAATGCAGAACCACATATAATCTCTTTCCCCAGAAAAGCATTATACTTTTGTGTAACTGTATAAATATAACCATTTATAAACATGAAATATGAACTATTATAAGTATATGCTTTTGAATCCAGTTTCTTTTTTTTCTGAGAAAAAAGAAACTAGATTCAAAACCATTTTATATTGTTGTATAATATACCATTATTTGGACAAGCCATTTTTTTTAACCATTCTCCTAGATTAGGACATTTAATCTGTTCCTAATTTTCTTTTCTTTTTTTTCTTGAGACAGAGTCTCGCTCTCTCACCCAGGCTGGAGTGCAGTGGCACCATCTTGGCTTACTGCAACCTCCACCTCCCAGGTTCAAGCGATTCTCCTGCCTCAGCCTCCTGAGCAGCTGGGACTACAGGAGCGTGCCACCAAGCCTGGCTAATTTTTGTATTTTTAGTAGAGACCGGGTTTCCATGTTGTCCAGGCTGGTCTCAAACTCCTGACTTCAGGTGATCCACACGCCTCGGCCTCCCAAAGTGCTGGGATTACAGGCATGAGCCACTGTGCCCGGCCTCTAACTTTCATTAGTTTGAATACCCCTATAACTTACATTCTTCTACATGATCTTTATCTTCGTTCCTTACTATTTCTTTAGGATAATTACCTTGAAGCAGTTGTATACTTAGGTCAAATCTCAAGAAGACTTTTAAGTCTTTTGGTTACACAATGGAAAAATATTTTCTAGAAATGTTATATCAATTTATATTTTCATCAGAAATGTTTAAGAGCACCTATGGAGACTAAGATTTTTTATATTTAAATGAAATACTAAAACATCTTGTAAGTCAAAGAATATATAGGTTTTCTAAGCATGCTTCCTTCCAAATGACATTTTTAACATTATTCTTTGTGCATGTATAGAATATATGATATACGAACTGCACTACAATAAGACAAATGATTTCCAGAACAGTAATTTTGACCTTATAAATGGACTATGAAAGCTATGATTTTAGTCATAGCAATATGTTCCTTGATTCCCCTTCTTTGCTTTTAAAGCACCCTGTTTCTCCTTTGGAGAATAAGGTCTCTGATTCCTTATAATTCCAAAAGGCTTTCATTCAAACTACCATACCTTCGTCTACACACAAGAGGTAGAGAATATTACCCAAGGCCGGCCATTTCCAATATGGTCACATGATTCTGCTAAAGCCAATTAGAGTATTTTCTAAAGCTTTTCACTAGAGCTGACAGGGACTCCAAAAAATATGTGTCTGGGCTGAGAGAAGCCATCTTGACCGGCACATTGTGAGAGTTCACCTGCAGAATGAGGTCAAATAGGGACAAGTAGAACAGTGAGCGAGTACCCTAATAATAATGTCTGATTTCCAGGATGAGCTACACCTGAAGTTGGCTTCCTTCCTGGAGTTCTAAGTTTCATGAGACAATAATTAATATTTAGTTCAAATTGGCTGTGAATTTTTTTGATACTCTCAAGCAAAAGAACCCATTTGAATAGGCAGCTATAACCTGTTCCATAGAGATAAAGGAGATATAAAATCTTAAGCCAAGTCAGAACTATATTGAGTGAACTGTGGTTCAGGGGGTTGGTGAAAGAATATATAGTATCATTTTGAACAAAACTACTTATCTAAAGAGTGGAACCAATTCTCAGGTTGAAGAAAATGAAAGACCTTGTAGAAATGTACTCATTAGGTCTTACACACTACATCCATGCTTCTCTGTAGATATAAAGTAAGGAAACTCCTACAGATACTATATCACGTTAGTTACTAAAGAGGGAAGGATCAAATGAGTAGAAAGCAACCTTCTTCACTTCACTAAGTTAGCTTAGTTAGATGAAATTAATATATGCATGTTTCTTGTTGCTTGACTACAATCTTCAAAAGTGATTAAAGTAGGCTGCTTCTCTGTAGCATGTTAAATGGGCCTCTTTAGGACATAAATTATATATAGGACTATATAAGGTCAACATGTTTACCCCATTTAGACTCCATTTGATGTTGTGATGCATTCTTTGAAGGTATGCAATAGGTAAAACATCACAGGGTAATGGAAATAGCACTGAACTGAAAGCCAGAAGACCTTGTATAAGTCCAGCCTTTAGCCACAGGTAGTCATGCAACTTTGATCTAATAATTTACCTCTCTGAGTTCCATTTTATTTATTGATACAACAAGAAATTTAAACTTCACAGGCTGTAGCACTAACAGTCAAAGATTCATATGTTCAAAATATAACATTTCAAAATAAGGAATTAGTGTTTTCTCGGGTATATTAGTCCATTATCATGCTGCTATGAAGAACTCCCTGAGACTGGACAATTTATAAAGAAAAGAGGTTTAATTGACTCACAGTTCTGCAGGGCAAAGGAGGCCTCAGGAAATTTACATTCAAGGCGGAAAGAAAAGCAAACACATCCTTCTTCACATGGCAGCAGGAAAGAGAAGAATGGGTGCCGAGCAAAGAGAGAAGCCCCTTATAAAACCATCAGATCTTGTGGGAACTCACTCACTATCACAAGAATAGCATGGGGGAAACAGCCCTCATGATTCAGTTACCCCGCACTGGGTCCTTTCCAGCACACATGGGGATTATGGAAACTACAATTTAAGATGAGATTTGGGTGGGGACACAGCCAAACCACCATATCATGTGAAAACTATTCTTTCTTCAATCACCACTTTGGTAAATCCCCTGAGCTCTCTAGACAGAAATATGACACATCTAAATACTCAAGATGGTTGAAAGTAAAAACTAGAAAAAGAATTCCAGACAAACACAGGAAACTGGTGTACCTATATTAATAACATTATTAAACATATAAGTACAATTTAACACATTGCGATAAAGTACATGTATTATACCCACTATACAGATCAAGAAAGAGAATTTCAGGTGGCACAATCAGGCCCCACCTGAAACACACCAAGTGTCTTTGACTGCTCACAGCGTTTTTCCTCCCTCTCTGGAATATGACAGTGACTTTATGGCAATTATGTTCTTACTATACTTTATAAATTCACTGCCGTTTTTTTCAACTTGGTATAAAACAGAGTCATAGTATAATCATTCTTCTGTGATTTTTCTCCTTTAAGTTAACATTATATTTGAAAGATATTACTGGCACCTACAATTTGTATACTTATATTATCACATAATATTTCATGTTTGCCATTTACTGATCTCTTATCCTTCATCACCCTACCTCTATAGTACTGGAGCTAGACCTTGTACATATTTCTCCTTTGTCAGCTAGCACAATGTTAAACTAGGTCAGTAGAGAGCACTAGAAGAAAGCTGTAAGAAGGGGCTTTTCTTTCTGGTTCCAGTGAGTTTTCTTCTCACTTCTGTGGTTCACAGCAGCCAGCAGCATCAGAAACTCCCAGTGACACATCCTTCAGTGATTTCAGCAGCACCTCAGTGAATGGTTTTCCAGGGTGTTTCAATGCACCCAGCAGGCAGCTTCCTAGTGAGTTTTGGTGTCACCCCCAGAAGGTGATTTCCTGTTCCCCAGGTCTGGCCTGTGGCATTTAGCAAATGCTCTTCACAGGCAGCGGGCCACAGCCACACCCTCTCCATGAGATGTGAAGCTCATCCTTGCCAGGGTCCCTCTTCCAAGATTCTTCCTTCCTTGGGTACTTTCTCTCAGCTCAAAGCTGCCCCTATATCTGCTATTTCCAGGTTGGTTACAGTTTACCTCCCTTGGTAAACTATTCCCTGCTACTAGCTAATAATCTCTTAAAATTAGCAATATAGCTTCTGTCCCCTGATGGAATACTGACTTACAAGTATTTTAGAATGGCCAGATATTCATAATTTGTGTAAGTTTTTACAAAGAACCAACTCTTGGTTTTGTTAATCTTTACCATTGTACATTTCTATATCACTAATCTGTGGTGATATAAATATGAATACTGCATCCTTTCTTCTACTTTGCTTGGATTTCTTTTGTTGTCCTTTTCTAACTGCTAAGATAGATGTTTATTTTGTTATTTTTAACCTTTCTTATTTTCTAATATAGGTATTTAAGTCTATAAACTGCTCTGTAAGTACAACTGCAGTTCCATCATGCATTTTCTATATGTAATATTTTGCTATCATTCAGTCAAAAATGTTACTTTCATTTTCATTTCTTTTTAACTCACAACAGTTAATGTCCAAATACTTAACAATTTTCTAGTTCTGCTTTTTATATTGACTTTTAGCTTTCATTTGCCTTTTATCAGATAATAGTCCCTGTATGATGGCAATTCTTTAAAATTTTTGAGCTTTTATGGTTCAGTGAATGGGCAATTTTTGTTTTATATATTCGAAGCAATGTTAAGTGCAATTTAAGATTTAAATTGGTATATTTTCCTTATTGAAGTAATCCTTTTTACCTCCCTTAATGTCTCTGCCTAAAATCTAATTGGTCTATTGTTATACCTACAAAATATTTCAGTTGGTTAATAATTTCCTATATATTTCCTATTTCCACTTTTTCAACTTTTCCTTATCCTTAGGTTTTAGGTGTTTCTCTTTTAAATAATGTGATTGGAATTTTTAAAATTCATTCAGAAAATATTTATATTTTAATTTAACCTTCACGTTATTATTATTTGTATAAATACTGTTATGTTCAGGTTTAAATCTATCATCCATTTGTACTGCTCAGCCAATATTGTTTCTCTTCTTTATTGCTTACTTTTGTATTGCTTGATATTTTTAGCATTTTCCTCTGTTCCATCTGGTTGTGTTCTTTTAGTGGTTATCCTAGCAATTACAACATTCATATAAAACTAAATTAATCAAAACATTTACTGTCCTCTCAGATAACACAAGGGCCTGAGAATATTTAACTCTATCCCTCTTGATTGATATTTTTGATATTTTTTCATATATTTCGATTCAATAATTGTTGACTCTATTAGATATTATTATAAGTATCTTGTATAATCAATGTTTATTTACATTTGCTCACACTATTACTCTTTTTCCCCCTTAATTCCCTTTTGCATTTCACGACTTCCATCTGGGATCACTATCATTCTTCGTAAGCACCTTTAAAATATCCTTCAGTGAGAGACTTCTATTAATAATTTTTTTCAGATTCATTGCTTTGAAAATATCTTTATTTTACTCTTACCTTTGAAAAATATTTTTGATGGGTGTGAAATTCTAGGTGGACAATTTCTCCCTGGAAAATTAACAATATCATTCTACTTACAGAAACTTCTCCCACTTTTACAGTTGAGTAAAACTTACAGTTTTCAGTACTTCAGAATTTGGGTTTGGTCTCTTCAAGTTTTTAAAGGTATTTCCTCTTTTGGGTTTGCCATAATTTTGTTATATTATGGCTAGGTATGGATTTTTAAATTTTATTATAGTTGGAATCTTCTGGGTAACTTGATTCTGTAAATTGAAGAATTTCTCACTTCTGGAAGTTTCTCGGCCATTATGTTTTTGAATATTACCTCTGCCCCTCCTACTGGGGCTCTAATCAAATATTGCAAACTCCTATAGTGTCCTCTCACCTTTCTCACTCTGTTTTTCATCTACTTGTCTCTCCAGGTGTTGTTTAAATTATGGCCAATTTACCAGTTTATTCATTCTCAGTTTCTTCATCCTTTCTGCTGAAAAACATTTCCATCGAGTTTTCTTTAACTATTTACACACAAGCAGATACAGTAATTGAATACACTCAAAACTCACACAGCTTAAATAATTATCTCCTCATAGCCAGTCTTGCTTCATTTATATCTCATCTAACTTCTCCCATACCCATAAAAGTAGAAGCAATTCCTATTATGTATCATTTTATCTATAAATATTTTAATGTAATTTTCTGAAATAAATAATTTCTTCAAAAATAATTACAATAATATTATCATGAATTAAATTATAAAACTATTTACTATCACCAACTATTCAGAATTAGATTTCCAATTGTCTTGTAAATATATTTGGCTTTGGTACCTTCTTACTACTTTCCTTCAAATTCTGGAGCACATTGAGCATGTTTATAAGAATGCTTTTAAAATCCTTGTCTGCTAATTTCATTATTTCTGTCATTTCAGGGTCTGTTTCTATCAACTGCTTTTTCTCCTAGTTAGTAGGAGTTATTATTTTCTGCTTCCTTGCATGTTTAGTGACTTTTATTACATTCTAAACAGCATAAATTTTACATAATTGAAACTGGATTTTACTGTATTACTTTAGAGTTGTGAGCTATTCTGGCAGGCAATTAGAGCACTTGTGAATCAGCTTGATCTTTTATAGGGCTTGTTTTAGGATTTTGTAGGGCCTGAGTAGATTGGCTTTTACTCTAACCTAAGTTTAGTCCTGCTACTAACATGTGACCCTTTCACAGTCTCCACTTAATATACTCAACATGGTCTCTTCCATCTACTGGAAACGCAAATGATTTCCAGCCTTTGTGAACTCTTAATATTGGTCAATTTACTCTTCCCTAGTAATTGTTCTTTTTATGATCATTGTTATTTGTACAGTCTTTGGGTTTTACCCTACGCTTGTAAAGATGGATGTTAAGACAAAGCTTCAAGGAAATCATTGTGTAGATTTCCACAGCTCTTTCTTGCATAACTCTTTCTTCCGCGCAGAAGTTCTCTTGCCGAATTTGCTTGAAAATTATTTGACTCTTCATGCTGGTAAAATTTCTGAGCTCTGTTTGGGCTTCCAAACTCTGTACCAATTCAGAAACTGCCGCGAGACATACAGCTGTTGTGATCGCATGGCTTACTATCTTTGTTTGCATTCACTCAGAGCACATCAGCTTGCACTGATGTCTTTTCAACATCTAAGAAAAGTTATTTTGTACTTTTTTCTAGTTTTCTAGTTATTTACAAAGGTAGGGGAAGTCCTGTAGAGGTTAACCTTTCATAATCAGAAGCAGACATCTTCTTTTCTTTCAACACAGAAATCACAGAAGTTTTATAATATTTAAATAATTCTAATGTGTGAAATCTGTTTTTGCTGCTATTAGCTCTTCTGCTTCTCGCTCATAGTGCCTTGTTTATGCCTTTTTACATTTGGCAGAATGGTAGGCATTGTATTTTTTTTTTATTACATAGAAACTTCCTAAAGCCCAGGACAAATATGCCCTATACCAGAGACATCTGATGGCACTACCAGCTGGGAAACATCTCAAACCTGGGGACAAAACTAAAGGCGAATATTGGTCTCCTGTCACACTTTTTTAGATATTTTCTCTTTTTTCTTTCTATTTTCCTACTTCACTGCCCCCCAAGGTATATTTTTCATGTTTGGGGAGATAAACAACGACAGCTTTAGTGATAGGTTACCCTCACCTCCTCAGAGTGAGACTTTTTAGGTCCTACTTGAATGCGAGAGGAAGTCTTTAAACTATAGATTTTTTTTTTTTTTTTTTTTTTTTTGACAGAGTCTTGCTCTGTTGCCAGGCTGGAGTGCAGTGGCATGATCTTGGCTCACTGCAGCCTTCACCTTCCGGATTCAAGCAATTCTCCTGCCTCAGCCTCCTGAGTAGCTGGGACTACAGGTGCACGCCACCACGCCCAGCTAATTTGTTTGTATTTTTAGTAGAGACGGGGTTTCACCGTGTTGGCCAGAATGGTCTTGATCTCCTGACCTGGTGATCCAACCGCCTTGGTCTCCCAAAGTGCTGGGATTACAGACATGAGCCACCATGCCCAGCCAAGAAAATCTTTTATGAAACACAAAATCTTGGGTTTTAACTTCTGTTATTCTTGTTCCAAGAGGTCCAAGAGTCTGTCACGTTTACCCTCAGCATGAAATAAACTAACAAAAAAACAATTTTAGTGCTCTCATAGTCTGTTTATTCTGCTTATTTCTTTAAGGTTTAACTTTTCCAAAATATTTAATATTTGTTATGGCAGTCTCCCATATATATGTGCTCATTCCACTATCTCTTACCATTTTTAGCAAGAGGCAGTAAGCCAAATAATCTAACACACCATTCCTACAAAAACTCTTTCAAACTAATTTTCTAAAAAGCTGAAATCATAGAGGATGAGAGGATTGTTTTCTTTCTTCTTGGCTTTGATCCAATATGAAGCAGTATTCTAGGTGTGACTGCTCTGAAGACAAAACCCTCCTTCATGTGGGCTGTTCTAAAGTCTAGGTTTAGAGACAGAGAAAGCATTATCAGGTTTATTTGATTGCAGATCTACAGCCATGTTCTTCAATCACATTTTTCTAAATAAAGCTTATACTTGACCTCTAGCTCTCTATTTCCTACATCTGATTTCTCAACTGCTTCCCAAACTTGGAAAAAAATAGTTATTTATCTACCAAACCCTACCCCCCAAAAGAAAAACACAACTATATATAAGTAAAAATTTTTTTTCCATTTAATTTCCAGCTAATTTTATATGAGAAATTATGAAGAGATAGGAAAGAAACAACGCAAGAAATCACAAACAAATCCTGCCTCGTAGCTGTGATAATTTAGGTGGGACAGAGAACTAGTTACATCCTCTTCCTCCTCTCGTATCCAGAAAAAAAAATTGACAATCCCAACTACAAAGTCATATGGTGCACCAAAAATGACTCGCTGCACTTTGTGGCTTTACAGTTTGTATGTCCTCAAGATAAGTAGGTTACTTTTTAAAAAATTTCTCAAAGCAACTAAGGTCATTACACACAGCAGTATCTCCTTCTAGCATTTTTATTCAGTGATTGCTCTAAACCTCACAAGTTAAATACACATTTGAGGGGCCATTGCATTCTTTTTTTATTTTTACCTTTTTTGGAAAGAAGATAAGAAAAAAAACACTTTAAAAATAACCAACGGCATCTCAAGAAGGTAAGGTGATAATTAAGTAAAATTATTAATCCTTAAATACATCTAAAATTATTCTCCACAAAATTTCTCCTGTCTGTGCACTCTTCAAATCATTCTGGTTTTTGGAGCCTGGGACAGGCTGAAACCAGTCTGAATGATAACTCAGTTACCAATCCACTCTACCGGTTATGGTCTACATGACAACATCATATTGGATAAGTGAAGAGTCTGTGTTAAAGTTTAAAAATGTTAGAAGTCAGAAAAGTAAACAGAATTAGGGCCATTGATAGCTCTATAGGTCATTAAAAGGATTCTTAAAAGCCCTATGCTGTCCAAGAGGCAGCCAACATAAAGACTGTAAGATAGGAGAAATATGATCTATAGACCACGTCTTAGTAACAATGCCGGCAGCAGCCACATTCAAAACCATCTGCAGCCAGTTTAGCAAACAATCTGGAATGCCACCAGGAACAAATTAAAATAGTCAATCCTAGAAGAAATGAAAGCCTGGTATGGGTGAGTGAAATGTTGCTTGCCGGAGAATGCAAAGCCCGTAATCTTACAATATTCTAGAAGTCATAAAAAGAATTTTTCAACACAAAAGTTATATGGAGATTGAAAGTTAAATTGAGGGCCATAAAGAGAAACGTGCATGGCAAAACCACCATGCCAAGGCGATGAACTCGAATCCCAATCCCAGTGGCTTTGCTGACATAAAGTGCAACTCAACCAGGAAGAGAATGTGTTTAACGCTGCTATGATCTGTAAGGGACACTGCTCACCTGGCCAGCGCTGGAAGCACAATAATGTCAAGGACAATCGTCTGCTTGAAGCCAGCAACTGAAATAATGCCCCCTGATAATACCTGAAGTCGACTTTGGTGTCGGAACTTCACAAAGATAGCACGATTTGCATTTGTTAAGAATGAACATATCATTTAGTAAATTTATGTTGTTTCTTAAATAGTAATTAAAATTAGACGTGAACAAATATAATCTGCTGAATATTCTGATTTGATCATTACACAATGTATACATTTATCGAAATATTACACTGTATCCACAAATATACACAATTATGTTTTAATTAAAAATAAAACTTAAAAAAACAGGAAAGCGTAAATATGATCACTAACATTTAGTAAATGCTTACTTTGTGTCAATAGGGTTCTATGTGCTTTATATAAAGTCTAAGGTAATTCTGACACCATGAAGTGTTATTTTTGTCTTGTTTTCTTTCAACTAAGTGCCAGGATATCCTGTATAATTTCTTTTCCTAACCCCTCAATGATGCTGCTCAGAGAGAAAATACTATGCCCTGTCATTTGCAATAGTTGGAGCAAGCAATTATTAAGGATGATTGTAAGAATTCTAGCATTGCAGGGAAATGTGTAGAAACTGATGGAATCAAATACCTTGATGACATAACTTTTCCGATGAAGTAATGTCATCATCTCAATTTTACACAAAATGTAAAGAATGCTAAGGTGCCATGAAATTTAATAGCTTATACTTTGCTATTGTAATAGAGACATAATGTGAACTCCACTGATTTAAAATCATATACAAATCTAACAGAGTGGTTCTGGATTTAGTGCCAGAATCCTAGGCCCAACTCACTCTGGCAGTGATGAAACCCTCCAATAGGAGTGGCTGATAGAATTCATCTATCCTGAGCTTGCCTTTGTCTCCTTCTGAATTCATCAAATTCTGTACTAGTCACTGAATAACTCTTGAGTCAACTCTATTCCAAGCCCTCCTCCCTCTTTTGCCACCCCCCATTATTTGTTGTATCTGCAGAAACTAGGGATGCATTTCACTATATACCTGAAATTTTTCACAATTTTTAAGTTTTAAGGATAGAGTCTTCTGAAGAAGAATTTAACATCTCCCACTGATTTCTGCGATACCAGAACCACCATGCTCATTCTCAGAAGTTGCATCCCCCAATGGCTTGCAGAGTACAGCCTTTTCTTTCATGGCAATGCCACTGGGAAATTAACAAAAGAAGTTACAGGATAAATGTAGCCCAAATAACTTTCTGGTTGAGCTCAACTTCTCCAAGACTTAGCTCATGGCATTGACTTTTTTAGCATTCTACAGGTACTTTCTGTGTTTTCATAAAGTTTATCTCCCTATACTGTAGGAGTTACAAGTGTTGACCAGTGGCCCCATCCTGCTATTTGACATTTTATTTGCACTGTTTGTTGGCTTTACTTGTAAGCCCCAAAAGAATATCAACTGTGAATCGTGGTATATTTGGAAGTTACTTAAACCACTTCAGAACACCCATCCGAGCATGGATGGGGAGAGACACACTAACTACAAAATAGTGGTATTTGATTATACTGCACAGGAACCACTGGAAAGGTTAGATGAATATTTAAAGGTTTTTGTTTGTTTTACCATGATTCTCTGAAGAGGAACAGTGACAGGAATAACTCATTGCAAGGAAAAGAGGTTTTTAATGTGAATTTTGAGAATTATTCAAAAGTCAGATAGGATTTAGATATTTTTAAGAAGGATGGGTGCTTTTTAGCTTTGCTCTAAAATACATTTTAAAAGATTGTTTCAATTTTGAAGAGTACTATTAGAGCTGCATTTTGAGGGGTGGTCTAATTTATGCACACAGAACGACATTCTGATATTCTCAAAATTTAAGGAATCAAATTTATACAGAGAGATGTTATTAGTGATAATGATAGCAATTTATCTTTGGAATAAAGTTTACAACCAACGTAAAGTTATTTTTTGTCTTTATTGCCTCTTTACACATCAGGCATAATATGAATTAAAATTAAGTGCTTTAAAAGCTAATTCAACAAAATGCCTTTGATGATTATTCCATTTAAACTGAATACCAACTCCTGGTTTTCCAATTTATACAAAATTTCATAGCAAAGGAAGAAACTCAGGAATTAGGCTGAAATATACTGAAGAATAAGGGTTTATGCCATATATTCAAAGCTTAAGGTTTCCTAGGCATATCCTTGGTTCTTTACATTCAGTATTTATTTAATTGACTCTATCCTATTAACAGCCCTTTAGAGATGAGGACTTTAACTATGGTAGCCAATAGGCTCATGAAGTTACCATGATAAAGCATAAAGGTAGGTTGAATCCATAAATGTTCAAGTTAGTGTTTCAGGATCCAAGACTCTAGCATAATCCATAGATGACATTGTTGTGGGTACAGGGGATATCTAAACATTTATTTCAGTAATTTAAGTATTCACTTTCATAAAGATGTGAAATTGTATATATAAATACACACTCATAGATTATATATCTATATATATATGTGTAAAGGCACTTGTATACACTCTGAAAATAACTGACATTTATATTAATCATACACAAAGTTGGGTAAATTTGAAGAAATAAAAAAATCCTTCCCATAACCCAATAATTTCACTTCTAGCTATGTACCTAAAAGAAATAAAAACGTATGTCCACACAAAATTGCATATGCGTGTTCATAGCAGCATTGTGCTTAATAGCCCAAAAGTGGAAATAATCCAACTGTATATCAACAGGAAAGAATAAATGAAATATAGTATGTTCATACAATAGAATATTACTTGGCAATAAAACATAATAAAGTCTTAATACATGCCACAATATAAATGAGCAATAAAAACTTTCAGATAAGTGAAGAAGCTAGTTTGAAAAGACATACTGTATGTTTCCATCTATATAAAATGTCTAGAATAGGCAAATCCATACTGACAGAAAGTAGGATAGTGACTCTAGGCACTAGGGAATACAGAGTGATTGCTATTGGGTATTGGGGGTGATAAAACCACCTAAAATCAAACAGTGATGATGATTGCATAACTATGAATATATCAAAGACCTCTGTATTGTATACTTTAAAAAGGCAATTTTATGGCATATGAATTTTATCTCAATAAAGCTATTATTAAAATATATAATGATCACATGTAGACTAATATTACAAATTGGTGAATTCATGAGAACAAAGTACATCATCAAGAGAAAACCATTGGCTAGAGAAATATGACAAATAAGATTAGGGCAACAAAAGCAAAACTACTTCTCAAATAAATAAATAAATAAAATTGTGATGCATATCCAGTCTAGAGGTTATTAACTTTTAAGGATAGATAACTGCTTTTCAAAAGAGAAAATATCATGTGACCAAATAAGCTGTCATGGCAAATGATTGCAAATCTAGCTGAAATTTGATGGTCATTCTAGCAAGCAATTTAAAAATACTATTATTATATTCATTAAACATGACCAGCCTTTCATGGTAAACGAAGTGAAAGTCACTCCATCCAAAAATTCATTAGTTTTTTTTCCTATAGGTAAGTATATTTCAAAGAGGCACACATAAAATTTTTTGTGACTCTTGAAAAAGTCATGACGCACAAGAAGTGAATTGGTATTTAGGTGGTATCACTAGTATGACTATACTAGTTTTAAAAATAATAAAATTGTCTATAAGTACCTGGTAAATAGCCTTTTCCTCTAGCCTCTTAGTGCCTTCTCATCTTGTGGACCTAGAACTTACCTTGAGACCCCAACCCTAGACCTCTGTATACAGTAACTATAGGGTTCAAAACATGGTGTTCACATAATGTCACTTGTAAGTATTCTAAATATAGCCCCTGATAGATGGAACCTGAAGACATTAAGCTAAGTGAAATAAGCCAGTCAAAAAAGGATAAATATTGTATAATTCCACTTGTAGCAGGTATCTACAGTAGTCAAATTCATAGAGACAGAACACAGAAGCATGATGTATTAGTCCATTCTCATATTGCTATAAAGAACTACCTGAGACTGAGTAATTTACGAAGAAAAGAAGTGTAATTGACTCACAATTCTTTAGGCTCTACAGGAGGCATGGCTAGAGAGGCCTCAGGAAACTTACAATCATGGCAGAAGGCATAAGGGAAGCAGGCACATATTCACATGGCCAGTAGGAGAGACAGGGAGCAAAGAGAGATGTGCTACATACTTTCAAACAACTAGATCTCATGAAAACTCTACCACAAGAACAGCAAGGGGGAAGTCTTCCCCCATGATTTAATCATCTCTCACCAGTCCACTCTCTAATACTGAAGATTACAATTCAACATGAGATTTGGATGGAGACATAGAGCCAGACCATATCAGGTGGTCACCAGTGTTTGAGTGAACAGAGAATGAGGAGTTATTTAATGGGTATAGAGTTTCACTTAAGGAAAATGAAAACATTCTGGAAATGTCTGGTGGTGATAGTTGCACAATATTGTTAATGTATTTAATACCACAGAGCTGTACATTTAAAAATGATTAAAATTGTAAATTTTATGTTATGTATATTTTATTACAATAAAACACATTTTAGACTGGGTGCGGTGGCTCACACCTGTAATACCAGCACTTTGGGAGGCTGAGGCAGGTGGATCACGAGGTCAGGAGATCAAGACCATGCTGGCTAACACGGTGAAACCCCATCTCTACTAAAAATACAAAAACTTAGCCAGGCATGGTGGCAGGCACCTGTGGTCCCAGCTGCTTGGGAGGCTGAGACAGGAGAATGGCGTGAACCCGGGAGGCAGAGCTTGCAGGGAGCCAAGCTTGCACCACTGCACTCCAGCCTGGGCAACAGAGTGAGATTCCGTCTCCAAAACACACACACACACATTTTAAAGTAGGTAACAAGCATAGAACTTGCTAACTCAAAGACAGCACTGAAAATATTTAAACTATCCATTTTAAATATGTAAAACCCTAAGTTCAAGAAGCATCTTGATAAACAAGCTTGTGATAGGTCCATAACTAGTCACTTAGGGGAACTAAGAAGAGTTGAAGCTTTAGGTAGCACTCGGAAGTTGATATCCTACAAGATCCTGTATTCGTCTGTTAAGGCTACCATAACAGAATACCACATACTGGGAACCTTCAACAACAGAAATGTATTTTCTCATAGTTCTGGAGGCTGGAAGTCCAAGATCAAGATGTCAGAGACTTGGTTTCTGGTGAGGACTTTCTTCTGGCTTGCAGAGGGCTGCCTTTGCATTGTTTGCTCACATGACCTGTCCTCTATGCGTGCACATTCCTGGTATTGCTCCTCTTCTTATAGAGATGTCTGTCCTATTGAATAGCATCCTTGCCTTATACCCTCACTTAACCTTACCTCTTTAAAGGCCCTATCTCCAAATACACTGAGAGTTAGGGCTTCAGCACATGAATTTGGGCAGAAGAATACAACTCGGTCTATAACAGGTCCCTATGTACTTTTACAGACCACTCCACAGCGCTATCATCAAAGGCAAATTGCTGACCAAATTCCAACAATTCTTTTATGATCAATCTTATGATATTCTTATTTGATAATAAAGCAGTAATGATTGTCTTGTGAACTGAATGGAAATTTTAAAGATAGTAAATTATTTGAAAATGTAGTATATAGTTGTTCTCTGGGGGAAAAGTGTAAGCTCAATTATTAAATAAGGAAGCACAGAGCACTACACCTTTGCCTAGTATCACATCCATCAGACCAGATAACTGCATCTTCATCCATCATTTGATACATTAGAAATGAAATTGTTATAATAGAACATCAATGTAGACTGCTTTGAAACTAAATTTCAATAAATGTCTTGGCTGCTCCTATGATTCCAACTTACAATGTAATAACATTATGTGTGATCCACATTCTATCCCTCTCATATTCTCTCTTAATTAAAGTTTAAGAAGATTTGATTAGATAGACAAAACAAAAGCTTCTTCAAACCCATAGACTACATACTTCAAGCATTTTTTGAGTCTTTGCCAGTATTAAATTGTCCAACTTTCAAAAAGCGGTAGGTTGCTAGCTTCCTGGTCATACTGTGGCTCATCTGAACCACCTAGATCTGAGATTAATAGAAACTGACTTGCTCTTGTCACTTAGGATCTGTCCAGTTTTTTCAGTTCGTTTTATTTTATTTTACTTTTTATTTCTTTATTTTTTGAGACAGAGTCTCACTTTGTTACCCAGCCTGGAGTGTAATGGCATGATCTTGGTTCACTGCAACCTTCACCTCCTGGGTTCAAGTGATTGGCCTCACCCTCCCGAGACTACAGGTGTGTGCCACCATGCCTGGCTAATTTTTGTATTTTTAGTAGAGACGGGGTTTCACCTTCTTGGCCAGGTTGGTCTTGAACTCCTGAACTCAGGTGATCCATCCACCCTCAGCCTCTCAAAGTACTGGGATTACAGGTGTGAGTCACCGCACCTGGCTCAGTTCATTTTAAATATTTTAAAACCCTAAACTCATATATATCTTATCCATCATTATGATATCCTAAAAAAGAGGATTTGCCAGTTGAGGTTAATAATTTAAATTAAGAAAGCAAAGTTTCTGAATTTACTTATAGGAAGAAACACAATATAGAAAATACTACATTGTCTAATTTCCTTCTCACTACTGCAGCAAACAAAATATTTCTGTCTAAAAGGTGAAGATTTTAGTGAAAATTTTAGAATATTTTGTGTGTTTATCTTATTTTATATGTGTATATTTTACAAAGATAAATACTACCACAAGTAAAACATCTTTTTTATCAAATTTTAGAGTATTGATAACAGATGTCTGCTGATCAAATAGCTGATTTATTTGGTTTCTAAGAAATTAATTGAGCTGTCTGGAAAGTTCTCTTACCTCAGAGAAATACCTAGTAATATACGTATATTTCAATGGCAGGCAAATTAAAGGTGCTCAATAGATAATAATCATAAGATAATTATTGCTGCATCATTTATTGTTTTGTGATTAATATTCAAGTAAAAATGATTTGTTCATATAAAATTGATGCAATTCCTGTCCTGAATCAAAAATAATTTAACCCATAATTATTGAATGCCTACAATGTGCAAATCTCAGTAAGCACCTCTGAGGAAAATTTAGTGTATCAAATAATAGTTTTAGAAGGGTTAATACCAAAATAAGACTTCTTTTTTTGTTTACAGATTCTTTGGAACTTTTTTTTCTCTCATAAAACTTAAATCCAATTTGCATAACTTGCAAGCATAATATTTTGAGAGGGTTTTTTTGTTCCCTCCAGTGCCCCATAACCAGCACCAAAACCAAATTACTACTGCTATCTCTTTCTTTCTTATTTGGTTCTATCACTGCTGAAAAATATTAAAGACAAAAAGAAATCTGTTCTAAGTTTCTCCAGGAATGTTCTTAAATTCACCTCACTATTCCTCATCTACCCCTTCTGAGCTTACTGAAAGTGAAAAATAGAAATGGTTGGCCAAAGGCAAGAATATCAAGTTAGGAAGAAGTTGTGCTCAGTTAACTCTTTTTAGCTTGTTAGCATTTTACATACATCAGAAGAGGGAGGAGGAAGAGGGAAAGGCAATAAGAGGGAAAGAAAAAGGCAACCTCCTCTGAGCTGTGGTGTCTAGTTTAAAAGAGTCAGCTCTGTTATAGCTCTTCTTTGAAAAATTGCAGTTGGAGATAAGGAAAATCAAAACATCTCCATTCAACATTATGTTTTGTAAAGGATTTCCCCCAAAGATTTTCAGCTTTCATATAGGAAAGAATCAGAGCTCATTGACTCAGATAAACAACTTTGCCTATAGGATTAAAATCAGATGGACTTAGCCCTTTTTCTTGGTTGAAAACCTCAAAAGATTAGAGAAGCGATGTGGTGGTTGACTACTGATGAGATCAAGTGCTGTTGGAGTCCGAGTTTTCCTGCAGTCAATGAAGAAGATCTTCTATTATACTTCCATCAAATTTAGCACTGTATTGTATTATCATGCCAAAAAATATCTTCAGATGTGCTAAAAATACAAGAATATTGTTATTGGAATTAAAATGTACCATTTACAATTATTTGATCCCGATCTAGTTGGCTAGACTTATACACATATATTTATCATTTTCAAGTATGGTAAAATAGTGTTAAATCCTGACTTTTCGACCAGGCATGGATATTTTGCTCCATAATGAGGACTCCAGCTTCTGCATAATACCTTTATCATCAAGGTCAGAGGAAATAAGAATGATAAGAATGGACTCGGGTTGCAGTCCCTCATATAAGTGGAATTAGGTAGTATTAGTCTTTTTGTTACTGGCTTATTGCACTTAGCATAATGTCTTCAAGGTTTATCCATGTTGTAGCATATAAAGGATTTCCTTCTTTTTTTTTTTTTTTTTTTTTTTTTGAGACGGAGTCTTGCTCTGTCGCTCAGGCTAGAGTACAGTGGTGTGATCTCGGTTCACTGCAAGCTCCGCCTCCTGGTTCACGCCATTCTCCTGTCTCAGCCTTCGGAGTAGCTGGGACTACAGGCGCCCGCCATCACGCCTGGTTAATTTTTGTGTTTTTAGTACAGACGGGGTTTCACCGTGTTACCCAGGATGATCTCGATCTCCTGACCTTGTGATCCGCCCACCTCGGCCTCCCAAAGTGCTGGGATTACAGGTGTGAGCAACCGGGCCTGGCCAGGATTTCCTTCTTTTTTAAAGCTGAATAGTATTACATGGGGTGTATGTGATATATGTATGTGATGTATGTTATATATGTGAGATATATATGTGATATATATAACATGATATATATATATATATATCACATTTTTTTATCCTTCACCTGTTGATGAACATTTAGGTTGCTACCATCTAGGTTGCTTCTTGGCTACTGTGAATAATGCTGCCATGAACACGGGTGTGCAAATATCTGTATGAGATCCCGTTTTTGATTCTTTTGGATATATTCTCAAAAGTGGAATTTCTGGATCATATAGTAATTCTGTTTTTAATTTTTCAGGAATCACCACACTGTTTTCCACAGCAACTTCACCATTTGATTATACATTTCCACCAATAGTACACAAGGATTCAATTTTCTCTACATCTTCACTAACACTTATTATTTTTCATTTTTGTTTTTTTTTTAAATAGCGTCTATCATAACAACTATTAGTTGATATCTTATTGTGGACTTGATTTGCATTTCCCTAATGATTAGAGATGCTGGTCATATTTTCATATGCTTTTTGGCCTTTTATGTACCTTCTTTTAAGAAATGTCTATTCAAGTCCATTTGTCATTTGTCCATTTTTCTTTCCTTTTTTTTTTTTTGAGATGAAGTCTCACTCTTGACCCGAGGCTGGAGTGCAATGGTGTGATTTCGGCTCACTGCAACCTCCGCCTCCTGGGTTCAAGTGATTCTCCTGCCTCAGCCTCCCTAGTAGCTGGGATTACAGGTGTGTACCACACGCCCAGATAATTTTTTGTATTTTAAGCAGAGACAGGGTTTCACCATGTTGGCCAGGCTGGTCTTGAACTCCTGACCTCAGGTGATCCACCCACCTTGGCCTCCCAAAGTGCTGGGATTACAGACATGAGCCACCACCCCCATCCATTTGTCCATTTTTCAATCAGACTGTCTGTTTATTGTTGAGTTGTGGGAGTTCTTTATATATTCCGGTTGTTAACCCCTTATCAGACATATGGTTTGTGAATATTTTCTCTCATTTCGTAGGTTGCCATTTTACTGTGTTGATTATTTCCTTTGCTGTGCAGAAGTTTTAAAATTTGATATAGTTCAGTTTATCTATTTTTTACTTTATCCTCTATGCTTTTGGTGTCATCTCTAAGAAATTATTGCCTAGAGCAATATCATAAAAGTATTTCCTTTATGTGTTTTTCTAGGAGTTGTATAGTTTCAAGTCCTGTATTTAGGTATTTAATTCATTTTTAGTTAATTTTTGTATATGGGGTAGACAGGGATTTGAATCCATTCTTTTGCATGAGGCTATCTAGTTTGCCCAACGCCATTTATGGATGAGATCATTTTTTTCCCCATTGTGTAGCCTTACAATCTTTTTTCAACAATCATTTGACCATATATACAAGTGTTTATTTCTGGACTATTTATTTTATTTCATTGGTCTATATATCTGACTTTATGCCAGTACCACACTGTTTTGACTGTATCATTGCAGTACAATAACATAACCTATAGAAATGATAGTGACAGAACAAGAACTTTGTAGTCTCCTAACATTGTGCAGGAGAATGAGACCTGCTTTTATGAGACTAAAAATTATAGGTCTATGTATAGAATTTTATAGTGTAAGACAAAAAGGTCAAAACAGTCATCAAAAATATTGGCTTCCACTTTTTCAGATTCTTTGCTCCCCGTGCACCATTCTGAATATAATTTGACATTACATATAGGTTATGCTATTATAAAAGAAAATGCACTAACCAAAAGGTGAAACTCCTAATCTCCCTGTTTGTTAGCTTTCTCATGATAAATTAACTAATACAGTATGTTAGCATTTTTTTTTTTTTTGAGACAGAGTCTCACTCTGTCACCCA
Organism: Gorilla gorilla gorilla; assembly: GCF_029281585.2. Taxonomy (NCBI): domain Eukaryota; kingdom Metazoa; phylum Chordata; class Mammalia; order Primates; family Hominidae; genus Gorilla; species Gorilla gorilla. Next base: position 97,303,138 of record NC_073231.2, on the reverse strand, counting down.
GGCTGGAGTGCAGTGCCACGATCTCAGCTCACTGCAACCTCCACCTCCCAGGTTCAAGCGATTCTCCTTCCTCAGCCTCCCAAATAGCTGGGACTACAGGTGCCTGCCACCATGCCTTGCTAATTTTGTATTTTTAGTAGAGACAGGGTTTCACCATGTGGGCCAGGCTAGTTTCAAACTCCCAACCTCAGATGATCCACCAGCCTCGGCCTCCCAAACTGCTGAGATTACAGGCATGAGCAACTGTGCCCAGCCTGTATTAGCATTCTGGTTAATGTATTATCTCATGAGTTTGTCTTCCTGCATCACATTATCTTGGGATACACTGACAAATGGAACTCCTAGATTTACAAACCCAAAATCTAGACAATAGTTTCCTTATCAATTTACTGCTTTGGGAAACTCTCTCTTTGGAGTGACCTGTGAGCTCCTTGAGAGTGTCTGTCTTTCCTTCAGCTAATTTAGTTACTTCTCAGTCAATGTTTATTAAATGAATGAATGAGTGAATGAGTGGTCAGTCATCACCTTTAAATGATCATCCTATAGTCCGATTAGACAACATGAATTATATTTGGAAGTTCTGCAGCTTCTTTGAAGGAGGAATTATTTGAACACAGAGAGTATAATGAAATGAGGTATAAATAATATTAATCTTTTTATTGTCTTGAAACATTTTCCTAGCATCTTGCTTACTCTATGAAGACAATTCTCACAATAACTTAGGCTTTTATATTGGTATGATTTGGCTCTGTCCCCACCCAATCTCATCTTGAATTATGGTTCCCATAATCTCCATGGGAGGAACCCGGTGGGAGGTAATTGAATCACGGGGGCAGTTCACCCCATGCTGTTTTCGTGATAGTGAGTAAGTTCTCATGAGATCTGATGGTTTTATAAAGGGCTTCCCCCTTAGCTCGATTTTCGTTCTTTGTCCTGCCGCCCTGTAAAGAGGTGTCTTCCACCAAAATTGTTAGTTTCCTGAGACCTCGCTAGCCGTGCACTACTGTGAGTCAATGAAACCTCTTTCCTTTATGTGTTACCCAGTCTCCGGTATTTCTTCATAGCAGCGTGAGAATAGACTAATATAGATACTGTTGCCTTGCTACATTGATCTGAGAGGGAAGGCACTGAAGCAGAAGATGGTTATAGCTATTATTGTAGGCTACGATGACACCCTCTTGAAGTGCTATTGACTCTAATCCCCCATAGGTTGTTGGAGAGCGTGATGAATTGATGGGTTAGGCATATGAGGAAAAGATGTTTACCTAAGATTGAATATTGTGGGGATTGATTGATTTCCAGACAATAAAATAGCTCACTCTTATCATTTTCCTCCATCACAAATAATATTGATTACTAATTGTTTGTTCAAAATATGTCCTCCCAAATACTACCTTGAATTTTCATTATATTTCAGAGTAATATCAAGTTACATTTTTGAGTAGCTAAAATAATAACCCACTTATTGAGTAAGCTTCCTTAGGTATCATGACCATAGGCAAGAGAATTTTTAATTTAACTTTTAAAAGTAACAATAGAAAACAGTGGCTTTATGGTGATAAAATCTATTTAATATACTCAGTTTTTACATTTTTAATACAAAACTAGTGTTAACTAGGATTATGAATGCATTTTCCAACTCTTTAGAAAAAATTTCAAATGCACACACGTTTTAGAAACCTCGGTCAACTTGGATTGAATGAAGTATATATATTAGACTATCTAAATTTCTCTGTTTTAGTTAGTGTATGCAAACTCAGTTGGTGCAGCTGAATTAATCACAGATTCAAGCTAATTCTTTTTGCATCCTTATTAAACAGGCTAGAGTTTCTGTTTTATGAATGTAAACAGAGAAAGGTCAACAATTTCGCTAGGGGCATGTTCCAGGGCATGGGAATTAAGTGAAAAGTCATCCTTCATTCCCTTGCTGAACTAAAAACAGCCTCAATCCTCAATTCTGAGTTTTAGATAATGTAGAATGTGCTGTATTCACAAAGCATATTGTTTCTGAGCAGCAATGAAGGTCATTCATTACAGCATTGTCAGCCGACTCTGCTATGATTCTTTGATTAGTGAAAAGTGCTTTTGCATGTTATGCCTTAGGATGTTTCTTTACTGGTTGTTTTTGTTTTGGGTTTTTTTGTTTGTTTGTTTGCTTGTTTGTTTCCTCCAAAAGAATTTTGTGGATTGTGTTCTCTCCATGAGAATTTTTGGCAAGAGATTTGCTACATAATGTGCCAAAGGTGGTCCACAATAAAGCACAAAGCTTAAATTAATATACGACGTTTGTGTGTTTCTCTACGGGAGAACTGTTATATTCCTTTAGGAGCCTTCATAAAAGACAGCAGAGTAAGTTGTATAGAGCTCTTATTCACTCTTAACTTTTAGGCCGGGCGCTGTGGCTCACGCCTCTAATCCCAGCCCTTTGGGAGGCCGAGGCAGGCGGATCACGAGGTCAGGAGATCGAGACCACGGTGAAACCCCGTCTCTACTAAAAATACCCCAAAAAAAAATTAGCCGGGCGTAGTGGCGGGCGCCTGTAGTTCCAGCTACTCGGGAGGCTGAGGCAGGAGAATGGCGTGAACCCGGGAGGCGGAGCTTGCAGTGAGCCGAGATTGCGCCACTGCACTCCAGCCTGGGTGACAGAGCGAGACACTGTCTCAAAAAAAGAAAAATTAAGAATGTAACCATTTTGGAAAAAAGTTGCAAGACAGTGGGTGAGTTTGTTATATTTTAAACTTAAACCACTGAAAGCACAATATAGGACCCATCCTGCTGTCTTACATACAACAAAACACCAGTTATTTCTTTTTTCTTGCAAGGAACACAGGGCTTCATAGGATCAGACAAAAGGATTTCAAGTGAAGGCACTTCTTAGCTCCAAATCTGTGCAGTAGCTTTAGACGATATGTTTCATTGGATCAAATAATTAAGTGTGGCAAATAAGAAATACTGTCTGCCTCTTGAACTAGGATGTGATTGATATCCTTCTAATTTCTAAAATTTGGTGTTTGTACTCAATTTTCTGATATTCCAGTTATTTAGCAGATTCCGGGATGGAGATACAATACCTAAGGTCTTCTAGGGCATGTGAAGCCCAGGGTTCTCACTTGTTCATTAATTTATTTGTTCAACCATTGAACCAAAATTTATTGACCCCTTCTTCAAGCTAGTCACCGTGCTAGATATTTGAGGTAGGGCTATGGATACAGAAAACAAGCCAGAAATTGTTCCTATCCTCTTGAAGCTTATAAATTAACAGGTTAACAATGAGAAGACATAGACACAGGGAGGGGAACAACACACACTGGGGCCTGTCGGGGGGCAGGGGAAGGTAGAGCATCAGGATAAATAGCTAATCCATGTGGGACTTAATACCTAGGTGATGGGTTGATAAGTGCAGCAAACTACTATGGCACATGATGCTCTTCCAGATCCCAGAATAGTTTCCACAATTGAAACAAAGACTTTACCCCTTCTCTAAATAAATCTTGTGGATCCCTGAGTATTTACTATCCCCAACTATTACATGAAGCCAATAATCCAAAAGAAGTTAGGTCCTGTTCTTTCCCCAGCTTCTTAAAGATTATTGCTAACCTTTCAGCTTACAGCAGCAGCAGCAGCAGCAGCAGCAAACAGCTATTGGCCCCTTGTGATGGAATTGTCACTGATGGGATATAGAAACAGAAACCATCACTTCTCTCCTAGAGCGGCTTATAGCTGAGCTGTCCCTGCAGTGTCACCTACCATTGTTCTTGCTTTATGCCCTCTCACATACTGAGGTCTAGAGCTTATGAATGCTCTAGCTGCCACTCCCACTAGGGTCTTATAGTTCAACAGATTACTGGAATTTAGACTCTTTATCCCAGCTTTCTACTTTAGGGACGTATCTGAACTCAGAAATTTTAGCAGTCAGATTGGCAATAGAGAATACATGAACTCATGTGCAACTGGCTGACGGTGATCCCTGCAGGTCTCATATTAAGACACTTGGGTTATTGATTCACTTGTCGGGGGTTTTAGGAGTGGCACACTAGGCTGAGGGTACGTCATCTGTATCACCCTTCTACCAAAGGCAAGTCTGAAGTACTTACTTATTCAGTGTCTACCAAGAGCCAGGCTCAGTGCTAAGAATTCAACATTAGTACTAATTTCCGTAAACAAATTTCTCTACAGGACAGGTATAGAAAAGCTTTTGTTGCCCAAGGAAATGAATCTAAGATTCCAACCTGCTTCAGCTTTCTGATTGTGGCTCTAATTCCCTAATGGGTCGGATCGGCTACCCTGAAACCAACTCATTTGGCTGGGACTTGTCTAATCTGCCTGGTTCTTGTCTAATCTTCCTGGTTCTTACCAGTTCCCTAGTTCAAGACTGAATACTGTTCCGCAATATTCCAAGACATTCTCAAAGACCCTACTTTCATTAGGACAGACTCTATGAGCTCTGTTGCTGTAGTTTAGCTGGCTGAAAATATCACTATCACCTGGAAACCACTGCTGACTCCACCCAACTGCTCTAACTCCTTGAATGATGATGATGTGAATAATATTGATGAGATCCATCAGTTTTGAACTCCTGTTACATATCAGACTATATACTTGGATCTTTAAATTTAGCAGGTAATTTATTCCTTACAGAAATTATATGATATGAGCATTGTCATCTCTAGTTTACAAATGAGGAAAATGAGACTCAGAAAGATTAAGCCATTTGCTCATGGTCTATGACTAGAAACTCAGTTTAGCTTACCCAAAGTCTATATTCTCACCTATAGGAAATATTGTGATATAGGTCTCCATTTAGGGAATTGGCCTCTCTGATTTAGGGTAAACTATCAACCCAGTTCTCCTGGGTCTCTGACAGTTTTTAACTGAGACATGCATCCTGGGAAACCTCTTATTCTCACAAAAACCAGGAGTGTTGGCCACTCTTTTCCATGTCAGAAGCCTTATCTCTGGCCCCTTCTCTCTTTGTGGTACAACATGGCCAGAAGTGGAGCAGTCCCAGTGTAGCAATGGCCCTCCCTGGTGTAACCTAGGAAAGATTAGAGGCTTCTAGCCCTCCAATCTCAAGAGTTATACAATTTTGAGACTACTTTCAGAAATGAACTTTAGGCTGCCTCAGTAAGAAAATAGAGAAGTATTGGGAAGCAACGTCCATTTACTTCCTTTTTTATTTCTTTGCACTGTTGATTTGTTTCTTCAGTAATGAACAGAAGAGAATGCAATATTCAGAGGAGCACTAGTTGTCACTCTTGTCAGCCTTCACATCTGAATCAGTTCTTGATGAAATGTCCCACCTTACCTTTCCTAGCCCCTTGTTTTGCACCCTGCAAGGAAAGGTTTCTGGAATGCTTTACCATGGATGCCATCTACAACTTCAGAGCTCACCTACTCCTGGTAGTGTTCAGGGATCGACGTGTCATCTGGTTGGCAGCAGAGCTTTTTCCAGAAAACAATGAAAGCTTAAGCCTCAGAGTCCCTCACCTACCTGAGTCTTTTCAAAGTCCCAGAGAAAGATTTCAACAATGTGTTCACATGACAGAACATTTCTTTTTTTAAGATTTATAAAAGTAAGACATTTTAACCTCAGTCGATTAAGACTGGTGTCTCCTTCTAGACCTACTACTCTTCCATCATGCTTCATCTTCAGTGCTTGGCTTTAGCAAAGGTCTGGCTATCTTTTGGGATCTGGCGAAGGAGGCTAAGTTGAAAATGTGCCATATTATGTAAAATTTGGAAGGGTGTTTTGGAAAGTTTCAATAAAACAAATAGAAATTATAGATAGCTTATTTGGCTTTATATTTCCTCTCTTTCAAGATTTATATATTAATCAAATTTTTAAAACAGATAAAAGTTAATGGAGTCAAAAATATAGGCAAGGAAATCAAGAAGAAATTATTCTGCAATGAGAAATAAATTGTAGCAAAACAAAAACTTACATACTATCAAAAGCAGTAATTCCTTATACAAAAAGATTATTTCAAAATGGAAATCATGAGTAGGTATTTGGTTTGTTTGAGAATCCCATTTATGAAAAAGAGCAAGTCACATTAAAACACTGGAAAAAAGGATTTAAATTACCTGTTAATTTGACAAACATGAATAGAGGCAATGATGATAAAATACTCAATTACTACACCAAAGACATTGACAAACTGGTTAATACCATTTGTCAATTCAAAGACCATTGAAGAGCAGTCATTGCACAAGAAAACTTGAAATGCTCTGAAATAGCCAAGCTAATACATGGAAGAAATTTTAATGGAGGTTTTCACAATTTTGACAAGCATCTTAAGTGTTCATATGATATTACAAATGCCAAATTAGGAATCTAAAAGATTTTCAAAATTACGAATAAAAAATACAAATTTATACAGCCATGCTAAAGGAAATAGTTTCTTTTTATTTTCCTTTTAACAAATGTTACGTAATTGTTATATGAAGAAGTGAACAAAGAGTATGCAGGGGAAAAAAACATGTTTCTAAAAATAGTATGGAAGTGAATCCAGAAGTTAATTAATTAAAAATAATTATTTTTCTGAATTTGGGGGCATTTGTGATACTTGTCAGCTTTTTGAAATATAATTTATTTAACATTTTTCTTCATTCTAAATATTTATTTTGCTACATAATTTCATAATCTCTTTCTGACTTAAATAGGGTATTCTCAATAGTCTAAGCTCCAGATCTCAAAGAGCCTAGACCTGCTTTTCCCTTACTCAAATTGTAAGGGAAAGTATTCACTTACTGAGCTCAGTAAATTCAATCAACCAGGCTGGCCCGGGGTACCATTGTGTGCACAGTCAGAATTTGTCTCATATCATTAAAACTCCTACTTCCTATTTTAGGCAGTAACTTGTAATTGAAATGCTCAGAACTTTCCTGTTTTCAGCACAGAAATTAGAGATTCTCCAAAACCAATCTGAAAATATCCTTATTGGTTCAGAGGAATCCACCACTGCTTTTCCCCACAGTACATTTTAGTATCTGGTTTTTTTTTTTTCTGTAAATTTGTAGCCTAAATATAACAGAGCCCCAATAGACGTTCAATCACATATTAATCATTTGCATATATTTAGAAGATTTGATGGTAAGTAAAGTTTCATGAATTTAATCAGAATGATTTTGTAGAACCACCTGGTTTTCTTTATTTACTGTAGTGATTTTATTGTTGTCGAGCCAGCCAGCAGCATTAGAACTCAAAAACTCTAAACATAACATATCAAATAGGCTCAACAGGACTACTGCATTTCATCCATCTCAGGCCATCTGGTTCTTCATTTAGCCTAGATTCTACTCATTTATCTACAGCGTCAAGGATTGTGACAAACTACATTCTATTGTATAAAAAAGTGAAGCAAATCAAAGACACCATGAATCAGTTTATTTGAAATAATTTCAACCTTTTCTGGAGTTATCTGGTTATTCACTGGTAGGAACAATCAAGTTTACTTGAAGCATCTTATTTATTAAATAGAGCACAAGTCTCACAACATTCAAGCTATGTTCAAGTTATGACTTAAAATCCTGATTTTTATCCCAAATGTATGACTGATGACTTCAGACAGATAATGTGGTGGAATGAAAAGGGTAGAGGAGTCATACCTCAGGAGAGAAGACTATACTTCCAAGAATAAATGTTTTAGTACACAAAATTTATATCAGGAAATAAAGCCAATCATAAGATATTTAAAGCAGTCATTGGTCTTAAGGTGGCTGAATTTAGACATTGGAAGCACTGGACTGGGAATCAGACAGACCTCGGTTCAGAAGTCATCTGACATGGGCAGATTATTGAACCAGCTCAGTGTAACTTTCTTCATGTGTAAAAATGGCATAATAATACTGACCTCATAAGGCTATTGAGACAATAAACGGAAAAAAATGTATTTAATACTTGCCAGTAACTGGAAGATATTTTTAACTTGCTCAAATAAGATTTAGACAATGATTTTTTACAAATAAAGGTAGTGTCTATACTGTTATCTATGTAAAATACCTTCTATTGTGTATTATATTTTGTTTGCCAATATACAGTTTTTAAATAATTAGGATAAAAGTTAACTTTTTAGAGGATCTTTCCAAATATATTTGTCAGGGAACAACGTCAACCTCATAGAGGAAGAAAAGAAATAAGTTACAACCGTTGCATAAATGCCCAAAGTAGACAAGACAGTTTATTACTCATAGCACAGCCAACAGCAGGGACATCAGCACAGTGGTCCAGATTCCTGTCTCCAAACCCCATGGGCCCAGATGGATGCCACACATACAGTGGGTTGTACTGTAGCTGAGAAACCCAGAGCCAGGGGTCCAGTAGTTACTGAATTAACAGCAAACAAACCAGTCCCTCTTCACTAGGCAGTGAGCAGTTACACTGCAGTGACGCTGTGGTAACCCTGACTTGCTTAGGGGTCTTTGTGACTATGAAGATTACGCACTATCAGGAGATGAATACAGCTTGCAGTTTACACACATGGCAAGAACATGCAGGGATGCTCAGGGCCCATGTCCAGCTGCTTCCCCTAACGAGGTTAATGTCAATGAAGAAAAATAATCTTCCTTTGAAGTTAAACAGTAACTGAAGATGCTGTTATTCACATACTCTGATTCTGATTCTGATTCAATGACCTGAATTCTCTCCAAAATCTACAACATTCCACTTTACAAATTGAAGTTTCCAAAATGGTGAAGAAACTACTTCTTCCCTTCCCACCTATCCAGAATTATCTAGCTCATAAGCTTTTACAATTTAGTGCAATATTTCAAACTGGAATAAAATTATGTGATACAAACCAAGCATTTCATTTGGGGTGTCATGTTACTCTTTAGCATCTACATATATTTTTTACAGATATTCCCGCCTCCATCTTCTACTCAGCCACAGGAGGACATGCTGAGAGATAACACAAAAATACAAAAATCTAGTAACATACAAAGTATTAGCAGTTCTAAAATAAGTAGGTTGATTTTAGGTTCTCCCATCGCCTGAGACTTGTAAATTGTTGACATCCAGAAAATATAGTTTTGTTTGTTTGTTTGTTTCTGCAAAGGTACAAGATAACATAATTTTAAACTTCTACAAAGCAAAAAATTAAAGAGTTTGTAGGATTATGCTAAATACCATTTAACACCATAGATTTTCAAAAGATTAACTGCTTGATACGATGTTAAATGTACTTGAATGTGGTCCCACATCTCTGTGCCACTTTGCCAAGTTTCCGTCGGATGTGATTTGCAACAAGCAACATATTAAACCCCCATAAATAGTCATTATAGTGTAAACACTGAACACTCCTTATTGTAGCAGTGAAAGCAGCCTCTCCAAAATATATAAAACAGAAAACAAATCCTTGAATTCCATCTCAGGGCAGAAGGTGGATTTGAATTTGAAGAGATGCCAAATGGTAATTTCGGGCACAAATATTTCAGACAAAGCTGATCTATTATGAGTAATAACAGCATATGTTACTTTCTAAGTCAGTTTGCATATGTCACAGGAAGCACACCCAATTAGCATGTGAGGCCATTTGCACTTCAGCTAAGTTATTAACAGTAAATCATAACAAAGTAGGTATATTAGAATTATACATACTATTTGAAATATACATGAAAATCTCACACAAAAGCAGTAAAAGAGAGAAAAAGAGACTCTTGAATGAATTAAATCAGCAAATTAGCTTTACTTCTATTCGTTCCTGCTCTTATTATTATTATTATTTCTGCTTTCTTTTCACATAGGCAGTTGCTATGGCTTTTGACAGTTTCCTTTTAGCTAGCTAAGCCTGGGAGGATTAAAGAAGACATTTGGCCTTTATGGTTTTCTGTGTCTGAATGTGTATGTCCCGAGGAGAAAAGGAACTGTGCAAGAAGCTATTAAGCACCGATGAGCGAGCACCGATTTGGAATGTCTGAGTTATGTTCACTGAAACAGATGTTGTGTCCCAGAATTCCCTGAGCTGCCTCAGGGTTTTGCTGGTGTCAACCCTGTGGTAAATGGGTTTTCATAATGAATTTACTGTTAATTCTCTCTCACACACAAACCATTAGAATCACATTAAAGAGCTGACTAAATGCCACCAAGGCACAGAGCATGACTGTCTTTTGTTCACTTCTGAAGAAGCTCTGAAGAGTCCAGAATCTCAAATCAATCATTCATGATCATTTGGGGAGAGTAACGCCTCCCAGTGGCTGGAGAGTGGCAGACACATTTGTGGGGATGGTTCCCAGACCCCACTCACTAGGGCAAGACTCCGATGTTCTTCTAGATAATCGTAGTAAAATTTATTGCTCTTGATACCAAATGTGCAGTATTTTAGTGAACTGACCCAATTTTTAAATTATTTTGTTTAAACATTTCTCTTTTAAAAAATGTTTTAGTAAATAAAAGGATCAAAAAGCTTTGAAGCAAATGAAGTAAATATATTCAAGATACAAGTATTCCAGATGAACCACTAGTCATGGGTGGAATATCTAGAGAATACAACAGCTGAATATTTGTGCTCTGAAAGTAAGAATAAAAGCAACAGGGAGAGTCCTGAAGACTGTGACAGAAACAAAGATGGAACAGAGCACTAACAGGAGGCACCTGAAGTGTGATCTGCTTTTCAAAAAATAGCAGTGCCACTAGTACTGCTAAAATAACAATAAAAATAATAGGAGATACTATTGGTTGGCATCTACTATGTTTCAAGCACTATATTAAATTTTTTACATATTACTTCATCTCATCTCTTCCTCATATAAATAATCAGAATAAAAGCCACTGCCTTTTGTAAATGTTTCCTCTGTACCAATCCCTGTTCTCACCCTTCTGTCCCCCTGTAGTACTCACTGTCTCCAAGCCATGCTGTGGTCCTTTCAGCATTTGAACACCTGAGTTCTTTCCTGCTTCTGAAATTTTGTGCATGAAATTTCCTCCCTTGGGGTCCTCTCATGCCTGCTTCCTCTACCCTAACATGGCTTTTTTGTTTGGGTGTCTTCCTCTTATCCATAGTGTCTCACTTTTAAACTTCCTGCTCCAAGAAGCCTTCCTGAGCAGCTTACCCAGAGTTAGTTCCCAACTGTCTCACCCAATCTCTCCTCTACTCTCCTATTGGCTATGTTATTCTCTACCATGGTGGTACCTTGCTTATTTCTTCAGGGCACTTTCTCAATTGGTAAGCATTTATTTGCATGTCTATTTACCTTGTTTTGTCTCTCCATTTTTATATTAAAACATCAAATGCCAGTTTCCAGTTCCTTTTCATTCAGTTATCTATACTAAGCATATAGAAAAGTAGTAGGTACTCAATAAATATTTATTAAACAAAAGAATGCGCTAAGTGCCTTGCATCAATTCTCTTATTTAACAAATAATCCTCCCATGAGTTTTCTGAGGTCAATGGGCTCTTAGCCGTACAGGTAGGAAATGCCTAAGGTAAGATCCAAAACCAATTTAGTAGGACTTCAGAGCTGTGATTATAACCATTATACTCCCACTTTACAGATCCGATATTTATTTATTTATTTATTTATTTATTTATTTAATTTTTTTTGAGACAGTCTCACTCTGTTGCCCAGGCTGGAGTGCAATGGCTCAATACCGGCTCACTGCAATCTCTGCCTCCTGGGTTAAAGTGATTCTTCTGCCTAAGTCTCCTGAGTAGCTGGGACTACAGGCCTGTGCCATCACTCCTGGCTAATTTTTGTATTTTTAGTAGAGACGAGGTTTCACCATGTTGGCCAGGCTGGTCCCAAACTCCAGACCTCAAGGGATCTGCCAGCCTCGCCCTCCCAAAGTGCTGGGATTACATGCATGAGCCACCGTGCCTGGCCCTTAATAGATTCTTAATATCCGTTTGATATAGACTTCTTGGGACTAGTTTTTTAGGAATCCATCATGATCTTGGCCAATGCACATCCTTTTGTGCAGCTACAGTACTACTTTTCTCAAGCATCTATCAGCTACCTTCAGTTTAGCAGCTCTGCAATTTACAGCCAAGTAGATTAAGAAAATAAAAAGCAAAGCCCTCCCCCTAGATATAGAGCTCTCACTGTACACAAGCTTAGGGAATAAAAATCTCACCCTGTTCTAATTTCATTGCTATGGGAAAAGTGTGAAGAAGAAATTCTTAAACAGATTGTTGTCTCCTCTAATGATCCAAGATTTTTCTCTCTATATTTGCCATTGTGCTTTGAAAACCAATTATTTCTAGCCTTATGAATCATGACTTTTAGTAATTGGCCTCAGATATAAACCAGTTATATGGATGGGAAAAAGCACACACTATTTTGCTTTAGTAAAATTGTTTATACATTCAACTATTCTGCCTATAGAATAGGTAGGTATATATATAGATACATACAGAAAAGAAAATGTGGATTTTCCTGCAATGTTAAAAACAGTGTGCCTAGATGCTTGGACATCTTAAGCAATGTTTAAGGCAAACTAAGAGTTATACTTTCTACCTATTTAGTGGCTTTAAGCATAAAATTATACAACTTGTAAAGCACTTAAAATAGTGCTGACACACAGTAAATAACCAAGAATGATAAGTTATTATATTTTACTTTTAAATATTTTACATATTTTGCTATAAAATGTATCAATCACATTACCTAATAACCTAGAAGTATGTTCATTTTGTTATATTTTCAATTACTTATGACTTTCAATATTTATTTTGCCTTCTCTTGGAGTTGGTTAAGGTGAAGGAGAGAATTGTCTCTAGTCAAATTAAATTGCTAAGTTAACAATGCCTTGAATAAGCTGTTTCCCTTTTTAAAATTGTTTTTCTTTAATATATCTTTTAATTAAGTATCATAAAAGGAGTGGGATGCAGTATAGATATCCTGGACAAATAATTTTGCTAAGAAATCCGTGAGATAGGGCAGAGACAACTAATTGTTTAGGTCATAGATTGGGAAGTGGAAGTTATCAGGTAGAGAAAGAAGGCAGAAAAAGACACTTCCGGGCAGTGAGCAAGCTCCTTCACTTACACTTCCCTCCCTCCAGTTTTGTGTCAGCACCTGCTTCACCCAACTCTGAATTGAAGTCAGGGGCTGCAAATGGCTGAAATAAGAAGTTGATGTTTGGGTTGCTGAGAAATATCTGTATATGAAGACTTTATCTATATTTATAGCTTTCATCCATTTAACAGGCATGAAGGACAAACTGCTATGTTCCAGGAACGGCTATCTTAGGAACTGACAATAAAGCATTGCACATAGCGGATATGCCTTCATAGAACTTGCATTTTGATAGGAAAGATCAATGATAAAGATACAGAGCTGTTAGATAGATAATGAATGGAGTGGTAGGTAGATAGATTAGATAGAGACATATAGAATGATTATGTCATTAATAATATCACATTGAATAACCATTATGAAAGCATCAGGAAAATGGATAAAGAGAGTCTGGATATGATTCTGGATATAAGATTGTCTATTAAGCGTTCTCTAGCAGAGTGACAGAAGAAATCTAACTGAAGTTTGGGAGCAAGCCATGTGACTTTCTCAGGGAAGAGCTGCTGCTCTGGACCAGATACTTTCATGAAGGAGAAATAAAGACCCATCTTGTTTAAGTCATTTTTTTTGTGGGGCAGTAGAGAGAGGGACTTTTACTTAGAGCTAAACCTGCTCCTAACTGAAAGAATTTTTCCTCCTAACCATGGATATGCAGTAGGTTAACGGCCACAAACTCCTCCCATTCTAATAAGCATGTTCCTTTAACTGCAACTTTGCAATTCTTCCCATCCAGGGAAGTCCATCCCTGTGTCCCCTTAAATAATTGGGTTGGTGTGTAACTTGGTTTGATCAATAGAATGTGGCAGAAATGACATTCATGAGTGCCAGACAGTGGGTCTCAAAATGCTTTCCAGCTTCTCCATTTCTCTCTTATGGTGAAAAACCTAAGATAAAATGTCACGTGGAGAGAAAGTTCCAGCAACCTTCACCATCACAGCTGAGCCCATCTCTAGTCAATGCTTCAGCTGCATGTAGCTACAAGAATGTGCACGAGTTAGATTACGGAAGATCAAGTCAGCCAAACTACAGAATTCTGAAAGATAATACATTGCCAATTTTAAAGCTACTAAGTTTTGGGGTGGTTTATTACATAGCCATAGATAAGTGATACAGAAACTGGTATTGGTGTGGGGAGCTGACATAAAAACTAGAAAAAATGTGGCGTTAGTTTTGCTATTGGGCAGCAAGCAGAGGCTGGAAGAGCAGTGAAGAAGTGCTATTGCAGACAACCAGAAAAGCAACTCAGTTATAGCCGGGCGCAGTGGCTCACGCCTGTAATCCCAGCACTTCGGGAGGCCGAGGCAGGCGGATCACCAGGTCAGGAGATCAAGACCATCCTGGCTAACACGATGAAACCCCGTCTCTACTAAAAAAATACAAAAAATCAGCCGGGCGTGGTGGTGGGCGCCTGTATTCCCAGCTACTTAAGAGGCTGAGGCAGGAGAAAGGTGTGAACCCGAGGGGCGGAGCTTGCAGTGAGCCGAGATCGCGACACTCCAGCCTGGGAGACAGAGCAAGACTCCATCTCAAGAAAGAAAAGAAAAGAAAAGAAAAGAAAAGCAACTCAGTTATGTGGTGGCAGAACAACAAAGAAAATATAGCCTGCGGCAATTTGAAATACAGAAAATGAATGTGTGGATCTGTAAGGAGAGTGCCAGGCAGTGTTGAAGGTGCTTTTGAAGCTGCATCTGCTAAGTTGAGAGGAGAGAGATGAGCTGAAGAGAGAACTGTTCAGTTTGAAAGCAGAATTTAGAAGAAATATAGAAGAGCTAGAAATTGCTGTGCTGAAAGATAAAATTCATTCACGTCTGTCCTGTAGAATATTCCCAGTGTGATAAATGATCTTAGGAAAGATCATTTATCATAAGTACCTATTTAATTATGTTGTTATAAACCCCTTTAAAATCTGAGAAAGACTTAAAAGTGGTGTCTGGCTAGTAGGCTTTTGATCTCACCACTCTTAGAGTCAAAAAAAGCTTCTAAGAATCAAAAGTGTGTTGGCTAACAGCAGTTTTATATGCCCAAAGTAGACACAGAACAGTCCTAAAAAGAATTGTGGATGCCACTTTAGGGCATGGCATCAACTTCAGTAAAATTTGCAACAATTTTCAGAGGATGGTTCCGACAGGCACTGCCTCTTTGGGTCAAAAAAAGAGAAACAGGGAAAAAAAAGGCCTCTGCGTCTGAACTTTCTATGAAAAAGAAGCGGACTGAGGCACAGCTGCAAAGACCAGCTATTTCTGATCAAAAAGTGAAGACGTCTTTAGAGAACAGAACCAAAAGACCAGACAGTGTAGTCAGATCCAAGATCTGTTATTTGTTACAAGATCCAGTAACAATGGAATCACGAATCACTCCCAGGTTGTAGAACTGGGCTTTAACCAAATAACTTCTTTTGCCCACAGAAAAGGGGTAATGGGTGACATGTGCCCTACTGTTTTTCAGAATTGCTACAAAATTGAGACTGCTTCTCTTTTTATTTTTTTTTAATTTATTATTATTTTAGGGTAGTTTTATATTTACAGAAAAGCTGCAAAGATAATACAGAGAGTTCCCGTACGTAGACTCTTCATCTAGTTTCTCTATTAACATTTTACATAATCATGAAGCATTTGTCACAACTAAGGAACTAACATTGATACCTTACAATAAACCAAACCCTACAGTTTATTTCAATTTCACTACATTTTCTCTAATTTTTTTTTTCTGTTTCAGGATACCCTGTAGAATACCACAATACCTTCAGTCATCATGTCTCTTAGCCTCCTCCAGTCTGTGACAATATTTTAGTCTTTTTAAAATTTTTTTGCATTTGATAACCTTGACGGTTTTGAGGTGTATCTGCCAAGCATTTGGGACACATTAAAGGTATTTGTCTCTCAACCTGGGTTTTCTTGATTTTTTTTTTTTTTTATGGTTAGACTGCTCCAGCCCTAGAATCATCTTTTTCTCCAAGGAGTCCTGCTTCCTTCTCTTGGGTAATAGTGTTAGAAACCAAAATCCAGGAGCTGGGTGTGCTCATTGCTCCATTCTTAATATTTTAAAGGGAGTGTCTACTGTGGCGATTCTGTTCTTGTCTCACCAAGGTATGTTGAAGGTAGTTCAACAGGTAGTTCAGGTAGTTCTTTACAACAATGGGAGAATTAACTAATACATGTTTCTAGTTCACATATCTCATCATCAAGAGAAGCTACATCTGAGGAGCCTCGTCCATACCCAACCAGATGCTGACCATGAGGTCCTAGACTTCAAGCCTGGTGCTGTAATTGGGATGAAACTTTGAAGGTCCTGGATGGGATAAGCATACTTTACATATCGAACGAATGTTAATAATTTGTGTAACCAAAGGTAGAGAACCCTAGAAGGTTGTTTAATGGAAGCTTATGTCTGTGCCTTTGCAAAGTGGCTTTGCTGCTTCTCCCACACAAAGGTGGAATCTAATTCTCTACCCCCTTGAAACTGGGCTGGCCTGTGGTGGAAGAAATGTGGTCAAAGTGACATCCTTAAGTTTTTGAGCTTAGGCCTCAAGAGGCCTTGCAACTTCACCTTCATTCTCTCACAATTCTGTGGCTTCCAGGCTTTTGAAGAAGTACCCCCAAAAAAGACCACATAGACAAAGGGGACTCAATCATCTCTGCTGTCCCAGATGAGCCCAGATCCCAGCTAACTCAGTAGCTGAGTGCAGCAACACGAGCCCAGGAAGACCAGCAGAATCCAGTAAACCTCAAAATAATGAGAAATGATGAATAAGTTTTAGAGTAGTTTGTTAAGAAGAAATGGATAATTAACACAGTATATTAATTGACTGTAATAAAGGCCACTCTTCTATTAATCCAAGTCTACTTTTCCATAAGTCCCATTTACCCAAGTCTGGGTTCTTGATAAGCAATAATGTATGGTAAATTGCGATCATGAGTCAATAGCTTTATTTTCCTTTATCATATTATACTGTCCTTATTGATGACATATTGAATTAATGCTTTAACTATGAAAGAGAGTTTTTATCAGTAGAAATTTTGAGAGCTGTCACAAATTGACAACAGATTTGGAGAATCGAAGCTTCTCATTACCCTTCAGATGGCATCTTAGAAATGCCTGCTTACTTTATCTGAAAGTAGTGATTAGTTCTCTAGGAGTCAAGTTAGGTAACTGCAGTGTAATTGTGATTTAAAACTGGTGGTTTAAAGTGATCAATGGGGGCAGCAGCTTTTTCATAGTCAAGTTCTATTTACCTTTTCAGATTTGCCTCAAGCCTTTGACTGTTCCCTGCTGTTCCAATCACACTCACCTTCTGGGTCTCTTGAAAATGCTAACCTCTTTTCTTTAGTTGATTTCTAGGTTTTTAATATCGTTAAATATTTTTTATTTTGATTGATTGATCATTTCATTCATCCCTTCAACAAATACATAATAAATGTAACATTTAAAGAGCCAGGAACACACCAATGATTACTAGATTGCCAGTATGTTTGGAAGTATAAAGTGAATAATTATGAAAAAATACGGTGAATATATAATATTAGAAGAAAGAATAACATGTTAGCAAAACATATGTGTGCATCTAACATTAACTGAGTCAATTTTAATAAAGAATATGACTCCATTTTTTGAAGTTTGACTACTCCTGACATTTAAGCTTCACACCTCCCTCTTTCCTTTCTGCCCCACATTTGAGCAAGCTGATAAGAAAGCTTTTTCCTTTGGTGCAAGAAAGTTCAAAACACTTTAGGGACTCTCCTTCAAGCTTCACCCCTTAACCACCATAAGAAGTTTAAGCTAGTCTCTTTTGCTTATTTTTCAAGTAACTTTTAGACTATCTTAAGCAGTCTGCCCTGCTCTTATCAGAAGGCCAAATTATGTAAGTTAATGAACATTTCCATACCCTTTTTGTGCCTTTGTGGCATCATCAGTCTCAAACCAAGCTTTGGGTGGAGGTACCTGTCTCATCTCTAAAAAGTGACCACCAAATAGGTGATCATAGACAGTAGCTTGAATGGCATCTTAAACTGTGAGCACATAATATGTGGGATTATAGTTCTTCTTTTTTTTTTTTTCCTGTTTTGCCCACAGGTATCTAAAATCCTTAAGGGCAAATAATTATTCAACCTTGTGCCTGTATCAACCAGCATGGTGCCTGGCTCATAATAGATATTCAATTTTTTTGATACATAAGTGATTTCTAGAAGCCAAAGGAGTATGATGTTATGAAAAAGAGTGGTCAAGAGTATAAAAGCAAACAAAATTTATAAGAAGAGGACTGAAAAGAGGAGCCACTATCTTTGGAAATTTGAAGTGAATGGCTATCTGTGCAGAACCCTTTAAAAGTGTAGTAGAGGCAAAGTTTAGACTGCAAAAGCCAGAGATGAGCAAGTAGAGACAGCAAATGTCTACTCTTTCAGCACATTGAAATTGAAATTATTCAGGGGGGACTGAAGAAAATCAGAGATAAAGGGCAGAAAAGGAAGCATGGCCAAATGAAGATTTTTGTTTTAAGAGAGAGGATAAATAACTTATTTTTAATATACTATAGTTACATCCAGTCTAGTAAAAGAGATCAAAGACACTTGGAAAATTAACTGAAAGAGATGTGCCTGGGAAAACACAGTGGAAGTTTTTGGTTTTTTTTTTTTAACACAAGTGAAACTAAATTAACAAGCAAGGTTAAGAGAAGCTCAGAGTAGCACATTTGACCTTGATTAGGAAAAAAGGACGGTTCCACCAATTGCTTCAAAAAATACAAGTACATATGGATTTTGATGTATATATCTTTAGGTTACCAGGCAATGAATAGAAAGTTGAGGAAGAAAATGCATAATGGCTTCCTGAAGATAGAGGCAAGATAATCTGTGGAAGGCCCTTAGGAACAGGATTTAGAAGGGAGATTAAAGATGTAGTTGCATCTTGGAATACTGGAAAGTGGAAATGGTAAAGTTACTAAGCACAGAGAAGTGAAAGCATTGACAGCACTAAAGGTTCACTCTAGGATAGAGAGAAGGAATTTTCAGGAACACCAAACTGCAGAAATGGGATTACCTTCCAGCCACCTCATCTGGATACCAAACAATTGAGTCTCTATATACCACAAAAGTTGGAATCCTGAGTCTCAAGAACAGAAATATCAAATTCTCCCCCATTTTTACTCAGGCTGCTAGTAATTTTTCTAACAATTGTTGTGTCCTATTTTCCTTTATTCTCTCTCTTTCCTTCACATTGCCGGTGCTCTGGGCAAGTGTGGTATGAGATGCACAGTGAAGTGCCCCACACAGCGCCTCTGCAACTCGGGCTACAGAACATTGTTACCTAACATACACTTTAGATCAGTTTCCGATTTCTGTTTTGGATTGTGAGACGGAGTCCAAATATATGTTTTATTAATTTTTGGATGTTCTGAACATTTAATGCCACTAAATCTATTATCCATGGAATGAGAATCACTTCAAAAGTGGATAAGAAATAAACTACAGTAAGCATATTCCAGAAAATGAAACTTGAAGACATACATTCACACATCTGGCAGTGATTCATAATTGAATATCATTTTCTCTCTAGTTATGATAGTTTACATCAGCCTCAATCCCCAAAATGAAAGTAGCTGAGTAATATTGCTGGCACCATCTCTTTATTCCAGCTCCATATGTGCAGAATAAAAGGTTTAACTATAATTCACTCTGGTAGCATCACACAGGGAATTTCAATGAAGGTGTTGAAAGAAAATAATTACCCATATAGCCTCAGGCTGGAAGGGAAATATCTCCTTTTCTTTTATGATGTATTTTTAGTGGATGTGTATGAGAGGCAACTCGGAGGATGGGATCATTTTCTTATATGACTACATCAATATGTGTTGGAAAAGTATAAATTTGTGAAACAAGGAGAAGATTTAAATTTTCCATGATAAGGGATATTACATCCCAACTTCCAGTCTTAGGAAAACTATTGTAAGTCATCCAAGAATATATGAATAGGGATAATATGTTTCAGATACTTTCTGGCCTGACATAATCATATTGAGCAAAGGCTTTGGTTAATTTGACATTCTCCTTTGCAATGTGACATAACTATGTACCCAGTTTTTGTTACCTAAGAATAACACTATAGGGATACTATACAGCAACAATACATTATGACTGATGCACAAGCTGAAACAGATGAAGTGATGAAAACATAAGTACCTAAGAATTATAGTACAGGGCTTCTTTTAAATACCAGACTAAAGAAAGTCTTTGTGACTGTGATCCTAAACTTTAGGGTCTAAAACTAAAGGGATTATCATTTTAAGATACATATTCCCAAGCCCACCCCAGATAAATCCTGATTCACTAAGTCTTGTGTAGGCCATTGGAATCTGTTTGCATTTAGCAAACAAACACTCATGACAATTCTGGTGTAGATGTTGTAAGGTTCGCATTTCAAACAAGATTCAGGAGGACTCTAGCAACATCATTTGATTGATTTTAATTGATTAAACCTCTACTCTCTTAAGCTAGACCCTTACTACTTCAACGTTTTCATTGGCTAGGTGAAGAGGGACAATTGGAAAAACAAAAGGTTTCCATGAGACAGAAATTAGATGTCAGTCCCATTTAGGGCAATCACACTGTTATTCTCAAATTTGAATTCCCGAGCCAAAGCAAAAGGCATAGATCCGAGCCCCAGAAAGAGTTGCAGTGTGGGAAGAATTGTGTTTGGCTTTATGAAACCCAGTTCTGCCATGTCTGTGTCACCGGGGGTTGGGGGCAAGGGAAGAACCGGTCATCCAAAAATGCCTGAGGCCTGTCACTCAGCCTGCCTCCCCTCCCCCACCCATTCCCCCTCACCACCCATCTTGCCTCCCAGCACCATGCTACCACCCCAAACCCTGTCCTCTGCAGCACCCAAAATATTCTTAACCATCCTTCTTCATCAAAATTTATTGTATGCTTTGTTATTTCAGGTCTTTGGGGACAATGTCTTATAAGCTCTTTAGATGAACTAGTTCTTCATAAGGCTAACACAATGTGTTGCAATGGCTTCCATGTGTTTTCCCTTTCATATACTATTTACTCCAGCCCAAGTGAATGACTAATGATGAGAACTTCAAGCCTCTTGGAAGACTGTGAAGTAGATATTTGGACTTAGGAGACATTTAGATACTCCTGAAATCATACCACCACAGGGTCAATCATACCTACTAACTTTCTCCTGAAATATCTTCTGTAAACCTGGCCTTATCTTCAGTCTTTATTTCTCCCCACAAAATCCATTCAATGCCCAGAAATTGCGTTCACTTCTCTCCCTTTCCTCCTCTCTCTCAGGCTTTGTTAGCATAAATAAAGGCACCCCTATTTAAACAATAAGTCCCTAACTACAAATTTAAGAAAATAGGGAGCATGGAGCTTGAGAAGCCTGTAAGATATAAATCAAGGTGAATGGAAGTATAGAAGGAGAGGCGTTTAAATATGAAATTTGATCTGGAAGACACATGCTAGTCCAAAAGAGGTTCTGTATTTCCTCACTTTTCTAGCCTTATGAGTCCATAAATTGCTTCAAAACCAAGAAGATTTTAAAAAGTAGCTCTAGCAGTAAAGGAAATAAAGATAGATTTCTAGTTTTATTTTTATTTACTTGATTATCAAAGTATTTTATTTTTTAATGTAACTACTGTTCTTGTAATTTATGGATACTTATAGGACTTATTAATGAGCCAATTTCTAAATGACTCTTTAAAACAAGAGGCTCCAAATAAAAAAAATTCTGAAAAACTTCCTACACTTACTATAGGGAATAGTCTTTATTATACAGAAGAGAAAGGAGATAAGTTTGATCAAAATGAATTTCTGGCCAGGTGCAGTAGCTCACGTCTGTAATCCCAGGACTCTGAGAGGTCAAGGCAGGCTTATCATCTGAGGTCAGGAGCTCAAGACCAGCCTGGCCAACGTGGGGAAACCTCATCTCTACTAAAAAATACAAAAATTAGCCAAGTGTGGTGGTGCACGTCTGTAGTCCCAGCTACATGGGAGGCTGAGGTGGGAGAATTGCTTGAACTCAGGAGGCGGAGGTTGTAGTGAGCTGAGATCTCACTACCACATGCACTCCAGCCTGGGTAACAGAAAGAAACCCTGTCTAAAAAAAAAAAAAAAAAAAAAAAAAATCCTGTTGCTGAATCAATTAAAAAAAAAAGTAAGGATTTTTGAATAGGAAGTACTTTAAAAGAGATTGTTTCCAACAACTTAATCAACTTGGAGTAACTGAGCATTCTTCTTTAAAAAAAAAAAAGCAAAACAAAAGAAAGCAAAAACTCAAAGTGGAAAGTTATCAGCAGGACTGTGCTCTGTGCCTATCTCTGAGACAAATGGTGAAATTAAGCAAGTCTATGCTGTTATTTTTGTTAAAACAGTATGATAACTTAGAGAAAACTAGACTAGCTAATTCAATTCTATCTTCCTTAATGCGATAGCTAATCATTAGGAACCATCACCAGAATGTCATATGCCTCAGCTTCTGAATCACCATTGGCATGTTGCAAACCCATTCCTGAACACATCACTGTTTTATGGCCACAGCCTTATCTGAGTAGCCAGGTATTGCTAGTTATGTCTATGCTAACCTACTGTCTCTAGCAGCAGAATGTTTTAACCAGACCATGATCAATAATTATGTTTTTAATACAAAAGCATGACATACAGTAAATGAAAATACAATTCTAGTAAGGCTGGTTTTCAGATTGAATAAAAAGAAAAAATTGTTAAAATTCTAGGAAATTCATAACTCCCTGCTTTTGCCTGAATTGTGTCCCTGCACAATTCATATATTGAAGCCCTAATCTCCAATGTGACTATATTTGGAGATAGGACTTATAAGGAGGTAATTAAAGGTAAATGAGGCCGTAAGTGTCAGGCTCCGATCTCATAAAATTAGTGTTTGTATAAAAGAGACAGCAAAGAGCTTACTCTTTCTTTCTCTCTCCTCCTTGAGGACCCAGAGAGAAGGCATCCTTCTACTAGCCAGGAAGAGAGCCTTCATTAGAAACCAAATTGGCCAGCACCTTGGTCTTGGACTTGTAGCCTCTGAAACTGAGAGAAGTACACTCCTGTTGTTTAAGCCTCCAGTCTATGGTATTTTGTTGTAACAGCCCAAATAGACTAATACAGATTTTGGTACTGAGAAGTGAGGTACTACTGTAACAAATAACTAAAAATGTGGAAGAAGCGTTTTGAGGTGCATGCTAGAAAAAGCCTGGGTTGCTGTGAAAGGACCGTCATGAACTTAAAGGTGATTGTGGTGAGGGCTCAAAAAGAAAAGGAAAGAGAAAGCCTCCATCTTCTTGGAGAAAAAATAAGTAATCCTAAATGGAGGGTTAGTAGAAATATGGTCATAACAGGCCATTCTGCTGAGATCTCAGATAGAAATGAGGAACATGTTATTGGAAACTGGAGGAAAGGCGACTCCTGTTGTAAAGTGGTCAAGAACTTGGCTGAACCATGTTCTAGTGTTTTTTTGGAAAGTAGGAACACAAGTGATAAAACTGGATGTTTAGCTGAGGATATTTCTAGGCAAAACATTGAACGAGTGACTTGGTTGCTCCTGACTGCTTTTAGTAAAATATGAGGGGAAAGGGGAATTGAACAAGGAGTTGTTAAGTGGAAAGTAACAAGAAGTTGAACATGTGGTAAATTATAAGTATGTTCATATTGCATAAAATGAGACATCTTGTTCTGAAGAGAACACTAAGGGTGTGGCTAAACAACCATTTAATAAGTAGATTAATGTGGTTATGAACCATGAATCTGCTTATTAGCCACCTCAGCAGGAGCCAGAAATAGAGATAAAATTATGTCAGCAAACCACTGCCAGTTTGAACTGAAGGGGACAGAGATGGAACAAAATGAAGGACAGCGATCAGATTTTTTAGGTTCTACAGCACACCACCATAGAGCTACTCAGCTGTAACATGTGCTGTTCTTCAAAAAAAGAAAGAATGACACCACAAGCAACTCAGAGATCATCCATGCTGCCTCCTTGGTTTCAAAGGGTGGGATCATTGCCTCAATTTTAATAGGGCAGACAGCCTCAAATTGAAGT
The DNA here is from genome assembly GCF_029281585.2 of Gorilla gorilla gorilla. Lineage (NCBI taxonomy): Eukaryota > Metazoa > Chordata > Mammalia > Primates > Hominidae > Gorilla > Gorilla gorilla. The sequence goes on along the minus strand of NC_073231.2, from coordinate 97,279,063 downwards.
TCTAGGAGTGGGAAAACCCTGCAAAGCGATCGGGTGGAACCACCTGGTGGAACCACCCTGTGGAACTCTGGAGGCAGGACTGCTACCCCAGAGGGTCAAAGAGGTGGGGGATCAAAGCAAAAGGAATTATTTTTGTTTCTGGGTCTGATGGAATTTTCCTTGGTAGGTTTTGGACTTGCTTGGGACCTGTCACTACTTCCTTCTTTCTTATTTCTCCTGTTTGGCATGGGGATATCATTTCTATGACAATGCCACCATTGTATTTTGGAAGCCTATAGCTTTTCTGGCTTCATAGGTTCACAATTGGAGAGGAATTTTGCATAAGAGTTAATCTTGTTTCTATTCTCATCTATGTATGATTTAGATGATATTTTATGAAACTTTGAACTTTAGACTTGTGGGTGGATGCTGGAATGAGTCAGGACCTTTGGGGCTCTTAGGATGTAATGAAAGTATTTTGCATATGATAAGGACATGAATTTGGTGAAGGCTAGAATGTTGTGGACTGAATTGTGTTTCCCCAAAATTTAATCCCTCACCCTCAAAGTGACTGCATTTGAACACAGGACCTATAAGAAGGTAATTAAGGTTAAACATCATAAGAATGGGTCCTGATCCAATAAGATTAGTGTCCTTATAAGAAGAGTGCTCTCTCTCTCTCTCACTCTTTCTCTCTCCCCTATATGAGGACATAGTTTGAAGGTGGCCATCTACAACCCAAGAAGAGAGCCCCCACCAGAAACCAAATTGACTAGCACCTTCAACTTGGACTCCTCAGACTCCAGAACTAAGAATTAACTTTTGATTGTTTAAGCGCTGTAGTCTGGTATTCTGTTATAGCAGCCAGAACTAAGACACTACCATTTATCACCTTACTGCCACCCTATGTAGGAAGGCAACACTTTATCCTCTGCCATACTTCCTGTCATCTTTCCTTAATGTATTTTCATTTTGGCACATATTATCATCTAACTTACAATAAATACATTTTAAATGTATTCTATTTTGTCTTCCCTTGTTAGAACAAAGTTCGTGAGGGCTTTTATTCTTTTTCTGTTTTATTATCTGCCATATCTCTAACACCTAGAAGACTTCCTTTGCTTCTTGTCTTTGGGAAAGTAGCCTTTAATAGACTGAAGAATGTTGAATTCAGCCTAGGAAGTCAGGAAAGACAAACACAGTATATAATGAAGAGCCAAAGCAAATAAAAAATTAAAATGTATATATTAATTAAAATTGGAATGCAAAGGATGTAAATCTGGTAAAAGAGTATGTCTAAATGTAGTTTTGTAGCAAAAAGTATTCTTATCAGCAGTCCATAAATTAAGGCACAGTATCTTACAGTCCTAGGTTGAGATTTTGTAAGAACAAATTACCAAGAATAATGGATACTTCCAGGAATATTCAACACATAATACTCTGCGGTCATTCCAAGAAACAGTATGTATTATTTGCTTTGCAGGAGAGTAAATACTATGAAATAATAGACGCAAATCCATTTAAGCATAATAGTTATCATATTTTGATTTATTTCCATGTAAATTGGTGGTTACATGCTGAGTTAGTACAAAGAATTATAAAAAAGATAATTAAATGCATTGAAAAATATAAAAAAATAACTGCAGCATATTAGACTACATGATTTTTAACTAAAAATCTTTGGATTGTGAAAGTACCACTTAACTCCCTATTTGAAATCTGGCCACAAACTCATTGCCAAACAGCATATTCTATACTGAATTAGATTATCATCCCACAAAATACAGAATGTGCATTTCTAAGGCATAATGTATGTTCAACAATATACTAATATATTTTGGCAACCACTAAATGTCAAGCATTATCCATACAGGGTATTAACACATTAATGTTTTCATTAAAAAAGAAAGATCTCTTTCTTCATCACATTACACATTTATAGAATAGAGATCTGTCAAATAAATTACTGCAAAGTAGTTCAAGCTAAATCTTATAACACTTGAATCATATAATCGGGAGCAAATAACCTTTAAAATGAAAGACAAATGGCGAAATTTAAGGGCATTTAATTTGCATAAATGTAATGTTAACAGTCTTTTCCTGGTTACATATTTTATGCTTAACTTATATATGTCACTCTATTAGGTCCTTAACACTCTTATAGGTCAGTTTTAATTTTTTCCAATTTTATTTTACCATAATAAGTATTATAGAAGTAGTTTGTCATATATAAAAATAAGGTAATCTCATAAAAATAATTCATTGTGACTTTAGAAACAATCCACTACACAGTTTTTGTGTTGTCAATGCCTGCTTCAAAATAAACATTTGCATTTTAGAATCTTGTGTGTCTAAACTCATGTTTAGCTCTTAAACTCTCAGAACTCCATACCAGAGACTTCCTCCAGGTTAACAGTCATTGTAGCCTTGGTGTGTGGAAGTCTTAAAACAAAGGTCTTCATAAGGTACATGGTTTGGTCTTCCTTTACATCGAATAAAACATTAGCATTTGACCCCCAAGTTATTGGACTTAAAGTTTTATCCACTAAACTTCTACTATAAACACTGAAATGCATTAAAATGTAACTGCTCAGACAATACTGTGTCCACTTTATCAACAAACTATAAAAACCATCCATCAATTAACTATGACTTTAATGTCAGAACTGAACCATAATCTCTAATAAATTAGAAAGTGCCTGCATTATACAAATTCAATTACAGGAGTTGCATAGCAAAATATCAATTTATACACAGCAAAATATATTTTCATTTTTGACTTTCCTTAATTCATGCTTACCTACCAGTGACCAATGAATTAGAGATGGTGAATATTACCATCCACCATTGGAATAATTTAATTGGACAAAGCAGAATAAAATTATTTTCTCTAAGGAAACTTTACCTCCAATTATTACTTCTGCTTTTCCTTGGAAGAGTGTTTGATGGGAATGTGAGTTGGCCTCACTCATTTCAATCCAAGTTAGTGATAAAGAGACCGAGGCTACCATAGGGACAAACACTATTCTTTGTAGTTCATTTCAATCAAAATTGAAATGGCTGGATATGTTATAAGAATTCGAAACCTTTCTTAATTCTCTTTCGTTTTACTACATTGCCCTACCTACGATTTAATGTTAAAATTAATGGCCATATGAATGTTTACCACACATTTGCTACAGACCATTATAATCCATCACTTGGCAGGCACTAGAATTTACTTTTATAGATGCCAGAGAAAGCACCTAAATGGCTGGTATTTTAATTTTAGTTTCAACTTGTTTCTCAAACTCACTTTAAAGTACCTAGCTTTTTCTTACTCTGGTAATTTTTAGAGCGGTTAAAATGCTGTTAAAAGCTTAAGCATAATTATGTGTCTATGCCTATCTTTGAAGGTGATAATTTTTTCCTAGGTAAATCAATTTGCTAAATTAAAATGTGAAATTCTATGTACTTGTATGTGATTGAAAATATATGTATAAGCATGAAAACAGTAACATACAGTTCAGCCTAGCCTATGGCGTTTATTTGTCAATTATCCTGTTGGTTTGGTGGGTTTGCAGATAATCACATCAAGCTCTCCTCTAACAAAAGAAAAAAAAAGCTATGAAGATCTACCTACCTATCCATCCATATGGATATAGATAAACATATTATATTGACTATCTCTGAAATAGGGAAGTCAAAAATTATTACAGTTCATCTTATACTGGAATAGCACAAAGCTATTCTGCTAGTGGTATTTTCTCATCTAAAAATTATAAAATGTGTAATTTTCATATTCTCTTTCTCCAACAAAGCTTCAGTGGAAAACAGAGCCTCTTATTGGGTAGAAATGTTAAAATTAGAGCTATTGGGTCTGAAGATCCTAAGCATTTCCAATATTCACAGCAAAACAGACCACTGTCAAGAACTTGGTTTTATTGGGATACCCATTTCTTTCGATTATGAAAACATTCCTGAATACTTCAGAAATGGATGTATGGAAAGATATGGAAACGAATTATTTCCAGTTTTTCATTTGTTTTGTTTGGTTTACTTTTTGTGAATTTCACATCTTACTGTGTAAAGTAATATTTAGCCTTATTGATATTTCAGAGGCCTACACAGAGAGAAGTTGTGTGAAAATGGCACATTTGCTAAGTTGTTTTTATGTATTAGCTACAGATTATCTTAAAATTTTACAAATGGCTTGTAAATGTTCCAAATTACCTATGACAAAAGTATTTCTCAATTTTAAACATCAACTTACAGCACAATAGAAATAAAACAACACAAAATAATATGGTAAAATAAAATAAAACCATGTTTACCCTTCAGTGCACTAAAACTAAACACACACTGATTTTTACATAAAATAACTAAGTGAATCTTCTTACTAACAAAAATGAGAAAAAAAAGTTGGCAGTTCTTTCCAACTGCTATGCAGTTACTAAGTCACATCGTACTTATTGTAGCAGAGGTCATCTGTAGGATCTAAACAACCAAAAAGTTGTGCAAAATGCCAGCATATGGCCTCCTCAGGCAGTTGGTAAAGACAAGAGCTGTACTGTGACAAAAGGGTCTCAGACTTCACTGTGGTCACTGAGTTTGCTCAAATTCTGAAATACCAGAGGAAGAAATAAGTATGTGCTATTTACTCAACTCTTAAATTGGTACCAAGGTAAAAGAACAGTAGTAACTGAAGCAAGCTGTCCAGCTAAGCCAAAGAAAATGAACCTTTTATGAGGCATCGGAGTAGAGCAGTTCAAAGCTCCAGGTCCAAACTCAAACTGCTGACTCTGCAACCAGCTCTACCACTTACAGATGGTGTAATTTCCCTGGTCAGTTTCCTTGTTTCTAAAAATGGGTTAAATTATCATATCTACCTCATAAGGTCATGGCAAATTCAGTTAAACAACATAGTAAAGCTTTTAGAATATTCCTGGAATATAATGAGAGCACTCAATATATGTTAGATTTAATAATAATAGTGTTATTATTATTTTGTAAATACATACTGTTCTGATTGTATACAATAGGGATGACTCTGCGAGGCACCAAATGTTATTCTAGCGGTGAGGAAAGGCAAAACAATTCAAAACTCAAGGAAAAATTGCAGGAAATTAAAGCTCTAAGAACAATTGTAAAACTAAACCATAAGCCCAGCATTTGTAAAATAACTTTGACACTTCAGATCATGTGAGCACTAGACTCTACAAATAGTATTTCCAAAGATGGCAATATAAGCTTAGAGGCAAGATATCAAAGCAGAAAAAACTTAAAAGGCCATATTTAGAGTTTTTATATTTGAGAAAGGTGGATTCAAGTCCCCAGGACAGTAGATCCTGGAAGAAGCATTTGTTGTACAAGTAAGCAGTTTGCAAATGATAGGCAACCACCCAATCCTCAGAGCGGTGGCATTGTTGGAAGAGCCAAGTTATCAAACAACAGTTTATAACTGGCCTAAAAAAAGAATGGAAACATTCTTTTACCTGTAATAGAAAGTCTGAGGTGGGGTGGGGTGGGGGGGCTAACAGATTTTAGATGCCAATGGAGTAATAAGCTAATATAAAAGATGCAAAGCTTCGATTCTATATTCTGAATATTCTTATAACTCCTTCAGGCCAACTTAATCAACTCACCTTATTTGAATGGATATGACCTATTGCAGCAGATACCGATTCAAAAAAAATTGGTTTCTCTGAGTCTAGGTTTCCATAATACGTCATCGCTTTTATCAAGGAAGCTTCAAGAAAGCACAAGTGATATAAGAATACATGTGGAAGTGCAGAAAAATCACATTCAACGTTAGTCAGGGACATTCTCTTACCTGTACAATGGGCTAACAATACATCCACACTCCTGCCTTTACAGTCCATGTAAACCTGGAAGAATTAAAATAGGACACCCACAATTAATTCAGAATAGCCAGCAGGAGGAAATAAGATGGGCTTCAGAAGAAATCAAACTTTCTTTAAAGCCGCTGTTTACGAAGTCAAACCACCAGAGGGAGGCATTGTTACACAGTCAGGCATAATCTGGCAAGCGTCTAAAAGACTAAGATTAATACAGCAGGGCATCTACCTTTATTGCAACTAAATTTGACTGCTTACCTTTTCCACATCATTTAATAAAAGTAAAAACAGTGCCTCTGCTGCCCTATAGGAATGATATAAAATTGTTTTCAACCTCTTTTAATAGAAGACAAGGACCCATTTGTGAAAGTGAAGAAAGCTGCGGACCTACTGCTTGCTTTAATATTTTACAATAATTTGGATATATTCAAGGGCTCTACAAACCCGGTGCATGAATGTTAAATTGAGAACCTCACTATAATCCAAGCCAAGTTTGATTACCCAACTTCCATTTTTAAAAGGAATGCAAGATGAGAGATCCTAATTCATTTGTTTGGCCTCTTTTAAGAGTTTTGCCTCTTTTAAGTCCTAGAAAATCTCAAGCAGAAACAACTTATTAAAGGCTCTGATCTTAAATTCACCCAAGTCAAAGTCAGTCTATGAACTTCTGTAAAAGTAAATTTAGGCGTTTTAGTTACCAGAGGATGGATTTCGTTATATAATAGTGATGTATCTTACACATAAAATATAGAAAGGTGCATTTACAATATATTCTAATAGTGTGCATTGTACATTCAAAATTTCATTCATATTCTTCCAGCAGTAAGAAGTTCTATGTGAGAAGAATTGTGAAATAATGGGAGATATATTACTAAGCATAAATGAGAAAACAGCAAAAAGCATGGACTGCATCTTTGCCATTGAATAAATGGCTCCCATTTTTGCAAGTTAAAATGATTAATTCAAGGTGACCTCCCAGTGTTTGACTCTTTCTTAAACTCAGTGAAACATAAACACATTGCTATGGGTGGTTTGTTGATGCTGATAAATATAATCTCCAGTTCACTGACCTCCTCAATGTCCCAAGTAAAAGAACAAAGAGAAGTCAGCCTACTTCCTTCAACCTACAACTCCCAAGAGAACGTTTCTTATGCTAAAGCAACTAAGAAAACAATGCAAGGAGTGTTGTTAGAAAGCATGAAGCCATGCAGGGCTGAAGAGTCCTTGTGGCTGTTTACTCTGAACCTTCTTCCATGGTGGCTGGAACTAAGAAATAATATGCAATGATATTATTTACACTTTAAGAAATGACATTTTTAAAATGAGAAAAAATAACAGAAACTAGCATTAGTGAGTTCTTCCTAACTGCTAGACACTTTCTTAGGTGTTTTATATGCAATACATCATTTTTAAGCCTCACAACAACTTGATGAAGTGGGTATTTCCACTTCCAGTTTACCGAAAAGCAAGTAAACACTTAAGTCCAGATCACAGAACTAGTACATAGATGATATTTGGAACCAGGCTTAGTCTATCTTTAAAGTCTATGTTCTTAACATAGATCACGCTGTTACTGTAACCATAATGAAATAAAGAAAATAGGAATAATAAGGAAATTTAAAAGGGCAAACTGATACAAAACTGCTGGTTTTGTATATATATAGATAAAACACACCTGGCTAAGGGAATGTCATTTTATGCCAATTTAAAAATAAATTGCATCAGTTGATTGATCCTGTCATTCCAGTGTACAGATCTTTAAAACCACTAAGATGAATGACGAAAAATAAGTCTTTTTTCAACATGTCCAGTGCCAAGATTGTTTGAATTTCTCTGAATTGTCAGCCGTGGATCCTAAACTCAGTGGGAGTAGGTAACCATTTCTCCTTCTTTCTTTATTAACCCTAAGTCCTGTTTGTAATATCTAGAGAAGGAAGCTAATAATTTCAGAAACCAATTTAAAATGGAATTGAACAACAACAACAACAAAAACCATACTGGTCTTTCCCAGTTAAAAAAAAAAAAAAATCCTAGTGTTTCTCAAAATAGGATCCTTGAGCCCCCTGCATCAGAATCACCTATGGGTGTTTAAAATGAAGCTCCTAGATCAGAACTAGAACCCAGAAGACTGCATTTTCAATGAGCACCCCAGAAGAGCCTTAAACACACAATTATAAGAGACTCTTGTAGACTTTAGGAACATAGAGTAAATAAAAATGCCGAATACAAGAGGCCCTCCTGTGAAGAGGAACCATGTGTTTACAATTTAGGTTCAGCTAGAAGAAAACATGAAGTATTCAGGTTGAATCCTAAGTCCAACCGTGAAAAGGTTTTATAGTGAACCACAAGAAAATAAAAATATATTAGGTGGGGAGAAAGGGCGACTTGCTAAAAATAGCCACTAGATTTCAGGCCTCTGATACTTAAACTTCAATTGTTTTAAACTATTCATTTATTTTCGAAATATCTGCCAATTCTGAAACAAAATCGCTGCCTCATTTTTACAAAATGAATAAACTGAGATCCAGAGAAGTGAGATGATGTCCCCCACACCTTAGCTAGTGTGATGCAGCTGGGACTATGCTGTGACTTCCACATACTAAGCAATTCCCCTCCACACACTCCCACCCGTATCTTCACAGGAAAGCAACACTAATGTTGACCTTTGTACTATCCTGAGTTTGAAAGGCTGGACATTTCAAAGTAAATTTAAGATATAAATGAATAGAGACACAAGGTATGCTACACCACAAGAAAACAATCCCAGTCCACAACATGAGACCTTTTCAAGGATTCTGATCTGAATCCTTTACAAGTCAATGTCTGGTTTCCACTTTCTGACCATGCTGTGTAACTAATACAAGACTATCCCCTCCTCCACAAAGAAGTACACAACTGGACAAAAATATACAACAACCGTGTTTAGACAATCGGCACCAGGCAGGGCAGCACAGGGTGGCTGAGTTTCCTGAGAAAGGTGGACAAATGGGGTGAGCCCTTCGATCATGGCAGCTTTCTGCCGCATGGCAGTTTCTGGGTCCTGGCATGATGAGGGGGACCCAATAAAAATGTGGCAGCTTCCCTGAGCTGCACAGACACAACCAGAGCTCAGGGAGAGATCAATGGTGAGGAAAGAACTCTAGAAATTTCCATAAGGTTTTAAGTATTTGGCTCAATGTCAAGCCACGCAAGGAGGCTCTAGGTGGTCTGAGTAAGAAAACCTCTGGGAAGTAAACACCTGAAGATGAGGTGAGCCGATTCACAGGCTCAGAAGCTGGCAGAAGACTGGGGAAACCAAAGAACAGATGCTGCCCCACCCTCAAGACGTCCCACCACCACCAATTCAGGGTATTGAGGGAAAGAACAAAAAGAAATAAGAAAGAAGGTGAATTCCCTGTTGACTTAGTATTTACTAAAAAAAAGAAGGAGGTTCACGCCTGTAATCCCAGCACTTTGGGAGGCCAAGGCGGGCGGATCACGAGGTCAGGAGACGGAGACCATCCTGGATAGCATGGTGAAACCCCGTCTCTACTAAAAATACAAAAAAAATAGCCGGGCGTGGTGGCAGGCGCCTGCAGTCCCAGCTACTCGGGAGGCTGAGGCAGGAGAATGGCGTGATCCCGGGAGGCAGAGTTTGCAGTGAGCCGAGATCGCGCCACTGCACTCCAGCCTGGGCGATAGAGCGAGACTCCGTCTCAAAAAAAAAGGGGGGGGGGGGAGGAAAAAAATCTTAGAAGTGCCTGAGTTTTCTGTGAATTGGCAAAATTAGGTGTTCTTCCATCTGTGGAAATGAGGTTTGGAAGCTATGTCAGTTTTAAAGCCATAAGTGGAGTGTTATTTTTTGCATACCTGGATCATGGAAACCACATGGAGATCATAGGGTAGAGAAAGAAGCACCATTGCCTGAGAGAACAGAGAAAAGCCCCTGCATTGGGCACTACTTGTGAGACCAGAAATGGTATTAGGCCAAACTGTACCCAACCGTGATGTAAGAGAAAACCTCCTGCCATCATCAAGGCACTTACTTATGCAGCCTGTGCTCTAGAATGGGCTTTTCTCCTTCCTAGAATCCTTGTAAATTGACTGCCTAGGAGATCCTATGCCCACTGTATCTCAAGTCTATGTACTGTTCTCTCTGACTACCCCATGCAAATATTCTTAACCCTGACCCTCACACATACATACAACTAGAAGCTGAATAGGATCTCCTGAAAACAAATCTACAGTGATGGTAGGCAAAGTTCTACGTCCTTTGTAAATAATGGGGTGAGATGAGTATTCCAACAAGCAGGCTCAACACTATGGAGAGAAGGTGGTGAAAACCCCTGTTACTGAACAAAAGGGAAGAAACAGTTCTAAACACAAGTTCCATAAATACCTCAACAAGCATGGAGACTCCAGAATAGTCAAAAAAGGTAAATCCACTGCAATCCAGGATTAAAGAACACTTCTCATTAGGGCAGGACTGTGAAGCTTCTTCTGTAGGAGAAACAGAGACTTGAGTTAGGGAGAATTTTAAGACATTTCTGCTGCTGGCTTTGTTGACTGGTGGGAGGGTAACAGTGGCCTCATGTTTAACAACAGTAATTCTAAACACTTTTAATTTTTACATTTTTCAGTAAATTATTAATTATTCCTGAACTCTCTGATTTTGTATTAGTGGAATGCAATTTCAGGTGATTATGACATGACTCAAAGAAGAAGACAAAATAGGTTAATTACCAGTATCATTTCGTACATGGACAAACTGAGGTTCAGTTTAAAAGTTTAAATAATTTTTAAAGAATATCTGGCAAGTTAGTGCTAAACACAGACAGAAGCAAAGTCTCTAGACATTCTGAATAGTACCTTTTCCACAATATCACAATGTTTCCTTAGTAGGTATGCCCGGAGTAGAGCCCCGTTTTGTGGTGCCTGAAGCGTATACGATTTTGGAATCACACTAAAAAAAAAAACTCCATTGCTAGGGCTTGTCCCACAGCCTTGGAAGGGATCTGTATGACAGGCCCTGAAAATTAAGCTTCATTCGGTTCATAGTAAATCGGCCTCTGAATCTACCTGATGAAAACAACAAGATTTTACTTAGGAGTTCATGACCTCTTTTTGATTGATATTCTTAGGGCCACGATTTCCTTACATGATATGACCTATTTCTTAACAGTGACAGGCCACATTTGGGGTCCCTCCGAGGAGTGATGTGGCTTTCAGAGCAAATCACCTATGCTGATTCCCCCACCACTGTAGGCAAAGTCTATCACTTAAATTCAAATTCATTAATTATTATGAAATTCTCTGAAAAAATTAATTCTTAATTTAAATAGCGTTGCCATTTAAAATGTTCAAGGTTTTTCTGTATAGTGGCTACAGAAAAGTGGGACTGTGGTTCTTTCTCAAGTTGGGAGAAAATATGAGGCAAATAGTGCAACTAAAAAAAAATCCCGCTCGGGAGGCTGAGGCAGGAAAATGGCGTGAACCCGGGAGGCGGAGCTTGCAGTGAGCCGAGATCCCGCCACTGCACTCCAGCCTGGGCAACAGAGCGAGACTCCGTCTCTAAAAAAAAAAAAAAATCCTGCTTACAGATTTAAAAAAAGCAGTAAAATAAAAAATGAACACTGAAAATGTATATATGACAGTAACTGTTAGGAAAAGGAGAAATGCTACAAAGTAATTTCTATGTATTTGAAAAGTGGTAGTCAGGTATAAGACTTGGTTTTCAGTTTCATCTTTAGATCTGTATTTATATTAATCCAATAACATGCTATTAACTGAATAATAACTATGTTATGTTTGTACTATGTTCAAGAAGGAGTGGATAATAACACTAAATAATCAGTAACTTTTAAGGAGTAATTTTTTTAAGGAGTGGGTGATAACAAATATGAGTGAGGTCTTATTCCTTTCTTTAGGAGCTTATAATACTTTTGAGTGTCAAGGATAGCAATGGTATATAAATGACATGATTAAAATGATAAAATGAATAAAAATGTGAATTTACAAAACAGAGTAGTCTCTTTGGAGTAATCAGGGAAGACTTAATGCAAAAAGCAGCCTTGCAGGATATATCAGATTCCAAAAAGGAGAAGTAATGTAGAGGTGTATGCATTCTAACCATGTGGACAGCCTTAATCAAACACTAATGACAGATTAAGATCTCAAACTCCCTCTGCTCCCATTCAACCATTTAATGAGGACCAACTATATGCCAGGTACTCCAGTAGTGCCTTCTGTTCTGCTGTTTCTCCCAGGGCAAGGGGGGCTAAGTGGTTAGTGGACATTCAGGCTATGTTTCCTTCGGCCTGAAATGGTAAACTAGAACCTCAAGCAAAATTGAAAATAGCCACAACATAGCTCATCTACTGACCACTCAACTGTAATCATTATCATTCATTATTTGCCTGATTAAACATAAGATTTACCTCTACTAATGCAGAGGCTTTTATTTATATTTTCAGGTATAATATGCCCTGGCTTATTATCAGAGATAGGAAAGTATTAAGATTACAGGAAATAGAAAAATACTCTACACAGAGAGTACTTGTTCTAATCAACAGTGGAATGTTGACTGGTCATAAATGCATTTTTGGAAATGTTCTATTAAATTTTCACAGTATAAAAATCTCTAACAATTAAATATTAGGTAAACTTTCTGAGAAAACATAAAAAATTTATATAATATACATAGGTAAAATATATATAATGGAGTTAGATGTTTTCTTACAAAGTAAGATTTAAAAATTAGTAAGACTAATCATGTTTACAATGTATATTGGAGCTTAATATTTGAAGATTTCTTACACTGACTTTTTCAAACTTTTTTTAGAAAATAAAATTTATATGGTTTCTTTAAAGTCAGTAATGAGTTGGGGCCAGATGATGCCAGTTCTTGAAAGTCAGTTGTTTATATATCCTTCCATGCTTAATGACAGCATGTTGGTAGCTTAAAATCAGTGATAGTAGAAATATTTACACCATGGAAATTGGCAAATGCTACAGATCAGAACTTCTCCACCATCCGACCTTATATCCCCACTCCAAGAATCATTTGTTATTCACCAGCATATCACTGCTTAAGCGTGGGTACTCTTATTAAATGTAAAGAAAATCATCAGTAAGTTTTAAAAATCCAATGGCTTTGATTAAATGAAAGACTTAAACCACTGACATATTTGACAATACATCTTAAAATAACAATGATGACACAAATTGATATCAAATTTTGTCCTTTTTTATCCACTTATACAGCCTTGTTTTTACCAAATGATACTTCTTTTATAAAATAGTACATATTTCAAAATAATCTGCAATCTAAAATTATTTGTTCAAAAATTTCCATAGAAAAAATTAGCATTCATATTTAACTTAAATATTAAGAATTAATAGATTATGAATTTTTCTAAGATATTTAAGCCTTATTATTTATTTACTACCAAACATAATAGTAATGTCTATAAGACAGGCTTGCTAGAAAGAAACTGTAATCTGAAAGAATATTAGCAGTTGTTTTATTTGGAAAATATTTCAATGCATTGCTTTTCCTGGAAGATGCTCCATAAATTATTATCTATAACTGTCTGACATGAGTTCAATCAACCCTATCCACAGCCATGGCAAACATGGCTAATGAATTTTGATATTTTTTTCCACTGAGGTCAAACAAGACCTTACAATTTCCATCAATTCAGTGCTTCAGGAAGCCACTACTAGCTGATCAAAAACTTATTTGTCATTCTGAAATTAAAAAAATATTACAGTGAAAAACAATCTGTGTATATGTTACTTAGAGAGATTGATAACTGCATTTAATTGACTAGAAAATGGTGATTAAAAGGTATTGAAAATTCTTAAACAAGTTTTTGTTCCTTTTCTATCCTACCATATTTCACTTCTAAATTGTACTTGCAATTTCCTTTATTTTCTTGTAATTATCTCATAATGTACATGATGATAGATTATTAACTCTGAAAGTGTTTGGGGCTTTATCAATAGTGATTTTAAAATGTCCCTTCCATTGTCTGAGAGTGTGTTCATGCCATGTTTGCTTCGTCTTTATTTTTTTATCCAACTTCCTCTGTGCTATCCCTTTAATTGAAGTATTTGTATATTTTCAGGCCATCCAAAATAAAAATAAAGTAAAGCAAAACAACAGGCTCATGCCTTGTAGTTGTGGATAATAATTTAAGTAAGCTATTTTAAGAGAGGCAATTCATGATTTTCTTCTAAATGAAAAAACACAGTCTTAATGGTAAAGTTACCCATTCACCCAAATGACAATTTAAATACAATGGACATTTCTAACATTTTTCCAAAAATAAGTGAAGTTTTCTTTTACACAGTACCCTTTCAGTTCTGCCATTGCACTAATTTTATGGCTATAACCTTGTGTTCTATACTCCTAAGTAAATCAACCAGAGCAATAAAAATCACATAATCCTAGAAAAGAGTAAAGTGAATGCACAGCTAATATCCTGCCGTAAGCAAAATGAGGTAAGCTTGGAGCATGTGCAAAGGAGACAACTAATCTATACCCATGTGGGATGTGGTAAATGATGGGCTTTATCTACACAAAAACAACATTTCAGAAAGAAATTAACCATCAGGTGTGGGTGGGTAATTAACTCCAGACTGTGGAAGCCAGCTCTCTCCTGTGGAATATTCATTAACTTCTTTAATTAAAAAATATTCATAGTTGCATAACTTAAGAGTGCTTTTTATATACTTCAAAGATTCTTGACAGTCTGTGAGTAACTCATAATTTTTTAAAAGAAAGTATTTTCTGTTGATATCAATTAACTATTGAAAAGCAGATTTATATCTCGAATTTCTCAAGAAAATAAGAAGATAAATATTGAAGACAAACCACAGCATTGCCTTTGGAAAACACGTGCACATATTATTGAACATTTCTTTCCTTCTTCCTTCCTTCCTTCCTTCCTCCCAGCAGTCAGCTAATATAGATGTATTGAGTGCCTACTCTAAGCACTGTCCTAGAAAATGTAAGTACAATGATGAACAAGGAAGACAGTAATCACTGCCCTCAACAGACTCACAATCACGTAGGGAAACTAGTCAGTTGAACTAGTAAATTAAAGTGTGATGAGGGCTGGAGATGGGCAGAAAATGCTATGGAGATGAAGGAGACCTTGTGTGATGGACAGAATAATGCCCCTTAAAGATGCACGCATTTTAATCTCCAGAAACTGCGAATATGTTGCTTACATGGCAAAAGGGACTTTGTAGATTTGATTAATTTAAGGATGTTGAGATGGGCAGGTTATCCTAGATTTTTCAGGTAGGCCCAGTGTCATACAAGGAGACAGGAGGTTCGAGGTCAGAGAAGATGTGGTGACAGAAGAGACCACATCTCTTCTGAGATTTGAAGATGAGAGAGGAGAGATTTGACAATGTCACACTGGCAGCTTGCAAATGGAGGACAGGGCCATGACCCAAGGAATACAGATGGCCTCTGAAAGTTGGAAAGGGCAAGGATATGAGTTCTCCTCTAGACCCTCCAGAAGGAATGCAGCCCTGCCAAAACTTGATTTTATCTTCAGACTCATTTCAGTGACTTCTGTCATCTAGAACTGTAAAATAACAAATCCGTGCTGTTTTAAGCCACTAAACTCATGGCAATTTATTACAGCAGCAATAGGAAACTAATATACCTGCATTGTTTATTTGGGAAATGAGTAATAAGGGTGGGAACTTGTTTAGATTTCAAGGTCTATGATGACAGAATTCATGTCTACTTTCTTCATCCTTGAATATCCAGCATTCATTGTTGTGCCCAGGATTTATTAGATGTTCAATATGTACAAGAAAGATTAACTGAGTGAACAAGAGCATGAATTAATGCAGGAGTGAATGGAAGAATGTGATGTGTGAGCTGAGACTTGATAATGATTGGAAGTTAAGTAGATGACTAGGCAGTGGAGGTAGACCCAGCAAGTCATAATGCTCAGAAAGACCTCAACAGAGTGCCTCTTCATATTGACATAAACTGACTGAAGTGTTTTGGAGACTCAAACTACTAAAAGTGGTAATGGAAGATGTCTCTAAAAATT
Source organism: Gorilla gorilla gorilla (assembly GCF_029281585.2). NCBI lineage: Eukaryota > Metazoa > Chordata > Mammalia > Primates > Hominidae > Gorilla > Gorilla gorilla. Next base: position 97,263,186 of record NC_073231.2, on the reverse strand, counting down.
GAGAAATTTTTATTTTTACTAAGAGAAATAGCATGATTTCCACTTCATAATTGATGTAACCCTGCTTCATATATTTTGATTTTTCTATCATGTGCTCAACTACAAATCTTTTCCTTCTGAAACGATTTTTAGGCGAGAGGGCTATTTTTAAATCTCTTCCTTCTTGCCCATTCCCTTACTCAGTTTATGTCTTTTCTTCCTTTAATCACTTCTAGATCTATTCTGTAGTCCCCAAAACCCACTTGATGTCTCCTGGATGACTTTATTTAGCTTAAGTTTACCATTGTCCTACCTAAACTCACTTTTCCTTTTAGCTGTTTTCCTGGCTTCCCTATTATTCCCAGTTTGAGAGTTTCAAAGTTCCAGAATCATCATTTGTATTGTTCTCTCCCTTACTCCAACTTCCAAACAGTTCCAGCTGGTGTTCATTACACTGCTGAAATCTCTTTTGAGTCCTTCATCTCCATTTTCATAACCTGGTGACCAAGGAAGAGGAAGATAGAAACTTCACTCCTCTTCTCTAGATTATTATTGCCCTATCATTCTTGCTTCCTTCCATGCAGGCTGCATTTAGACCAATCCTCTTGAATCTCAATTTTAAGTATCCCCTTTCATGTATATAGCCTACTTTCAACAGGGACTTAAGTCCTGCCTCTACTACCCCTAACTAGCTGCATGATCCAGAGCAAGTTAAGTCTCCCATACGGGCCTCAACTTCATCAGTAAAATGAAGAGTGTTCTTGTAATTATTTTAATTATTTTAAAATGAAGAGTAGAGCGTTTGCCTATTACCTATTTTAGTTATTGAGAATAATGCCCTGTGAATTGCTATACAAATATTTTGTTCATTGGACAATGAAGGATAATACAATGGAAATTAAACATGCATTATTTACCTTAAAATCTAGTTAGGAGGAAAATATGCATAAATAAAATGACTCTATAACCATATAGGCAATATGTGATTGATTAAAGCATGTGGTAATTTCTCTGTTTCACTATTACTATGAATTCCACTTTATAGGTGAAGATACTGAATCCCAGTCTGCACTTGACTGAGAATTCTTCCATACAGATCTAGTTGACTTTTTTCTCCCTAACAAGATTGAAAAAAAGTGTGTACCTTCAATATATTTTACTTCTCTATTAAACCTCAGAAAAAGTATAAAATTTGGATTGGAAGAAAAGGGAGATGGTTCTAGTTATGAGAATCCAAATAGAGGCTTAGACCCAGAGATGATTAAGTTAGATGTTGGAGCCATAAATGGATTTGTCTGGCTGGGATGGAGAGCTTGTATAATGTGTGGTAAGAAGGAAAGCAATTTGAAAGGATAAGGAAGCCTTTTAGGTGCCACGCTAGGGAGTAGTACTTGATCCTCAGAAGGAAACCATTATAATTTATTAAGAACAGGACAGATTTTTTAAAGTAGAAGTGATTTAACATTAATCTGTCATTATGTCACAGAATGAAATAAAGCTGGAATGGCAATTAGATCTCAGCTGCATGTAAACTCCATTTGTAGTAGCTTCTTACAACAACATGTTGAGAGGATTCTGAGGCTACTTTGGCTCATAGGAAAAAAATGCCCTGATCTATTATTGTGTCTGGTATGCACATACATACTGGGTATTTTCTATCTATAGAATACAACAAAGGCTATCTCATAGCATAAGATAAAAAACAATATGACGATAATACTAATTTCAAACATAATTAAGGACAGAATCAGAGTCACAGAAGTAAAAATGTAAAGGTAATGAAACAAAGTTACAGGTTTTAGGGATTAAATTAAGATGTGAAATAAAAAATAAGCACAGTGCACATAACCTCAGCATTTAAAGCATAGGAGAGTACAGCAGGGCATTACTTGAACAAGAGAGAGAGATAAGAGGACCGAGGAAACTTTGGAGGGGAGAGAAGGAGGATGTCAGAAGTGTTCTGATAAACTATGTCTGGCAAGTATCGACGGGCCACTGGGTACCAAAGAGTTTCACGAGGACCCAGCAAAGGTGATCATGCCCATCAGCTACTGTTCTGTGCAAAGTGGGCCTGGTCAGGATGCAGAAGTAAGAAACTCCCTTAAAAATTTTTCAGTTCAGAAAGACAGCAAGGCACTCAAGAAGTTAAGTAAGTATTATTCTAGTATTACATAAGTGTTCTCTGAGAGCACAAGGCAGGTAAAAGTAAATTTGCCACAATAAACTAGAAAAGACCAGAAAAGCTGACATCTGAGATGCATCCATGTTAATGTGGGTCCATGCAGTTCATTCATATATTTATATTCTATTTTATTATGTTGTATATTGATTTACAACATATTATATGTTGTAATTCAATTGATATTATACTATGTATTTTATCCTCTTACAAAAACATTCTACATATTATTTGTCCATTGTACTGCTAATGGGTGTTTTGCTTATTTCCAGTTTTGGGGAATTAATAAACAATTTTATGAAAAATCTTGTAACTCCTCCAGACACAAATATTAAGAGATTCTTTTTTTAATTGTCTTAGAAGTGCAGAAATTAATATAATTCAGCTTTTCTATTCATCTAAGTTTATATGAATGAAATTAGAACCTTACTATATGTTTTCATTTGTCTTGCTTTTTTCCCCAACATTGTTTATAAGATGTATATAATTTTCATTATTATGTCAGTATAACATATGACAAATATATTAAGTAAAAACTCAATTGTATAAATATGTCACAATTTATATGTACCTGCTGCTTTAGTTGGACACCTGAGTTATTTCCAGGTTTGGACAGTTACAAACAATATTATTGTGAATATTCTTGTGTGTGTACTTGGCTGCACATAAATTATCATTTCTTCAGGATGTACAACTAAGAGCAGAATTGCTGATCACAGGATATGTGTATCTTCAACTTTATAAGACATTGCCAAACCGTTTTCCAAGATGGATGCACAGATGGTAATCGGAAAATGCAAAATCCGAAATGCTCCAAAATCCAAAACTTTCTGAATGTCAACATGACATCATAAGTTACCTTGAACACATCATTTTACTATCTTAATGGTATGTCATAATTGTTACTGTTCAGTACTTACATGTGAATAAATGTAAGAAAATGATTGCTTATTAGTAGCATATCAATTCAGTCAGGAGTGATGGTAATGCCAAACAACTGGAGATGATTGTCCACATCATTTGCTTTCTGATGGTTAAATGCACACAAACTTTGTTTTATGCCCAAGATTATTTAAAATATTGTATAAAATTACCTTCAGACTATGTGTATAGGGTGTATATAAAACATAAATTAATTTCGTGTTTAGAGTTGGGTCCCATTACTAAGATACCTTGTAATGCATAAATAAATATTCCAAAATCCAAAGAAATTCAAAATATAAAACACTTCCGGTCATAAACATTTCAGATGAGTGATACTCAACTTGTAAGAGTTTATACTACCACCAACATTGTAGGAGACTTCTTGTTGCCCTATATCCTCACCAATCCTTGGTATTGTCAGATTTTTCCATTTTGACCAATATCATACATATAGAGTTATTTAATTTGCATTTCCCCAATAATAGCTGTGAATAATAATGGTGAAGTCAAGCACATTCCTATATGTATATATTTTGGTAACTTAGAAAATGTCCCTTTATGTGAAATGCCTGTTCATGTTTTTTGCTTATTTTTCTATTGAGTTGTCTGCCTTTTTTTACTCGTTGATTTGTAGTAGAAAGCAGTCCTTTCTGCATTTTATAAGTTACATCTATCTTCTTCCACTCTGACTTATTTTTTATATAGTACCTTCTGGTAAACAAAAGTTCTTAAAAATAATATAGTGAAGTTTAATAATCATTTTCTTTATGCTTAATGCTTTATATTTCTTGTTTTAAGGAAATTTACTTATTCCAAGGTCTTTTAAGATATTTTCCTATATGCTCTTCTAAGTTTGCATTTTGTCTACTATATTGAGATTGATCTACCTCATACATATGTGTGGTATGGTGTGGATTAGGGGCCTAATTTCATTCATATAGATACATAATTGTCTCTGCATTATTTATCATCAAGACTGTCCTTTCCCATTGCTCTATAGTGCCATTTTTGTCATAAATAAAACTGCAATACATGTGAGGGTTTTCCCCCTCTGAACTCTCTACTCTATCATATTGACCTATTTATTTCTGATCCAATACTACACTGCAGTGATTATTAGAGCTTTATAATACATCTTGATGCTAAGAGGACATACCCTTCATTTGTTCATATTTTTCAAGTGTCTTGACTATTCTTGGCCATTTGCATTTTTATTTAAAAATTTAAATAAGCTTGTAAAAAGCCATTAAAATATTCTATTGTAACTTTACTTGATATTAAATATAAATCTATAAATCAGTTTTAGAAATTATGCTTTTTGATATCAAGTATTCTAATCAATGGGCATTGTGTTTCCCTCCATTTATTTATAAATATTTACTAGCTACAGGTATTTTTAATGTCTCATAATAAAGTTGTACACCTTCATCCTGTAGGTCTATACATTTTTATTTAAATTCACTTCTAAGATTTGATTTTTTTTAAAGATACTGTAAATGGTAGCTTTTATGTGTTTTCTCTTTGATGCTAGTATATTGAAACCAATTGATTTTATATTGATTATGAATTACAGGAAACTTTTAACTTCTTATTAATTCAAATATAGTGTATTATTTTTATATTTTAAATATACAATTATTTCATGTGTGAATGATACGAGTTTTCCTCTTTTCAATTGTTACATATTTCCAAATATATGGTAGTTTTGGGGTTATATTTTTGTTGTAAATTTCCTTCTGTTAAATATTTCCAACTTAACTGAATTTTGGACAGAAAGCTGCCTGTATAATTTTCATTATTTGAAATGTGTTGAAACTTGTATAATGACCCAGTGTATGGTCATGAGAGAGACAGTAAGACTCGGGGCTCTCCTAGCTGGTATCTGAGAGAGAACACAACAGCCCAAGTTTAATGTCCAACCAGATCTTCAGCCAAAGACGATAGCCCTAATTAAGTTCTTCAGACTAGTTTCCCCTTTTCCCAGACCTTTAGCAAGATGCTTCTGAATCATTCTCACATTTATTACAACATATATATACCTAATAAATATATCAATTTAATATATAAATACATATAAAATTATTATATATATATACTTTATATTATATATTATATATTATTTATATAAATATATAATTATATATTATAATGTAATTATATATTTCATTTATTTCTTGTTTCTTTTTCTCTCTTACCAAGGAGTGATGTTAATATTATATACCATATGACCTTATATAATCCTAACAAGTGTTTAGGTAATGATTTGGACCTCAGTGATTCTGCCTTCATTTTTCCTGCTCTCCCTCCCTTGTTTGCTCCCTTTTTTCCATTTATTCATTAATTGACCATCTATTAAGTTTTTGTGCCTAGTGATAAAGCCATAATAGTAACAAATACCAAATTCTTTGGGAAATAATGTTAAATGAAAGAGACAGTCAATGGGAAAAGAATAATAGTGAAGACTTGAGAAATAAGGCAGTAACCATGCCATTCTTGCTTTCTAAAAATATTTGTAATTCGTTTTTTTCAAGATGGCTAACTAGGGACATCAGATACCAGTTCTCTTCAAAAACTAGGTCAAAGTTTTTGGTGAATGGGCATGTCCTAAATGGAATATTGAGGGAAGAGAGCCAGTACCTGTCAGAAATCCTAATGGAAGAAGCAGGGTTGCACACACTTAAAAAGCAGCAAAGTCTGAGAGACTGGCAGCCGAGGAGCTCAGAGTTCACGGAAAACATAGGTGGGGGTGCTTCTCTGTTCCCCTCACCCCTGTGACAATCTGCAGACCACCAAACTCTTAGGGAGTCCCTCTGCTCTTGTGACTGTGCAATGCTGTTGGTGGCAACTTGAGAACTTCTCAGGGTCAGAGAACCAGGTGACCAGCTCACACATGTGTGCCCTCACTATCCTCAGATCTAAGCTAAGATGGCACCATACTAATTCTGCACCTATGGTGGACTTCTGCCCTGCCAGAAGATTCTCTGTCCTTGAGTCGCTGCACCACCAGACTGCCCGCAAACATCTCCTACAACCCGCTCTGACTTTGGCAGGTGCAGAGGACCAGTGGGTCCCAGGGGAGCTTTCAGACCTCTGGAGATCTAACTTTCAGCCACTTCTATGGGTGGGCACTCAGCTCACCAAAGCCCCCCTTGGGACAAAGGAAACGTAGATGTGGTACCAATCACTGAAAGGGGGCAGCACCAGCAGCCAGGAATAGACATGGAGAGGTGATCATGTCCCACTCCCCTCATCCACTATTGCAGACTCAGAAGAGTTTCTCCCTGATGGGGGCTGGTATGTGTGAAGGAAAGCACTTGGAGAAAGTGCTTTTCATGGCAGCTCCACCACCATTGAAAGTGAACCCTCCCTGCTTGGGATTGCACAATGAGCAGGGACCACCTTCTCCTTCCTATACAGAACAGCAGCAGCCCTGCAATGGAGGACATAAGCTACAGAGTTGTCTGCTCTGGACTGGGGAAGGTGGCTCTGCCCTGAGTTGGTTTTAGTGGGAGTGGACAGAGGGCTTCATCCACAGTCTGCAGCCACTTTGCAGCCATGAGCCAAAGGACAAAGTCTATATAAACTGAAGGTCATGAGTCCTGAGGCAGGGGTGCGATAGGGAGGTAAACTGCATTCCTGCCAGCTCAGCTTGAGAATCTGGTAATCGCCCCACTGCCCCTTCCCTGGAGACCTACTCACAGCCCAACATGATCTCCCCTTGCCATCCTCCCGTGAGACTGAGTGCTTCCACTCATCAGCCTCCTGGGAAGTGAGCCAGCTCTTAGTCTTAAATACCACCTACTGGACTGGAGCCTGAACTGCCCCACAAAATAAAAACTTGCTGCCAGAAGGACATAGTGATAGTGCAGAAGAAAAGCTACCTGAGATCTCTGCACCCTCAGCCCTGCAGAAGATACTGTTTTGGCTTTTACATTCGATATATCACTACAACAGGCAGCATCTGAGAAAGCCAGTGCACAGAAGCTGTCCACAACCAAGGAACTCATGCAGAAACTTGCCCTGAAAGCACCCAGAAATGAAGCCAAAAGATTGTAAAACACATACACTGCAGTATACCCTCAAGGGAAAAAATAGTGAAAAATGTAAAAGTCCCATCCAAATTATATAAAATTCAAAAATAAGCAAGAGCTCCTTCAGATGAGAAGGAATCAGTGAAAGAACTACTGCAGTACAAAAAGACAGAGTGTCTTGACACCTCCAAAGGATCAAACTAACTTTCTAGCAATTGATTCTAACCAAAAGGAAAAGTAAGAAATGGCAGATAAGGAATTCAAAATGTGGATTCCAAAGAAACTCAGTGAGATCCAGAAGAAAGTTGAAAACCTGCACAAAGAAACCAGAAAACAATTCAGGATTTGAAAGATAGCTATATTTTTATAAAAGCCAAATATAACACCTAGAATTAAACAACTCGCTAAAGGAATTTCAAAACACATTTGAAAGCTTTAATAATATACTAGAAAAAAAGAATAATTTTAGGCCTTGAAGACTAGTCTTTCAAATTAACCCAGACAGAAAAATAAAGAAAAAGATATTTTAAAAATCAAACAAATCCTTTAAGAAATTTGAAATTATGTAATACAACTAAACCTATAACTTATAGGCATACCTGAGAGAAGAAGAAGAAAAAGTAAGCAATTTGAAAAACATATTTTAGCAAATAATTCAGAGAAATGTCTTTTATCTTGCATGTGAGGTAATTATCCAGATACAAGAAATTAAGAAAACACATGTGAGATACTGTAGAAGAAGACATCACTGAAGCAGAGTCATCAGACTACCCAAGGCCAACATGAAGAAAAAAAAAAAAAACAACTTAAAGGCAGCTAGAGAAAAGGGCTAAATTACTTATAAAGGAAATCCCATTACACTAACAGTAGACTTCTCAGCAAAAATATTACAAGCCAGAAGAGTTTGGGGGTCTGTTTTTAGCCTTCTTGAAGAAAAAAAAAATGCCAGCCAAGAATTTTATATTCTATCAAACTAAGCTTCATAAAAGAAGGAGAAATAGTCTTTCTCAGACAAGGAAATGCTAAGGACAACCAGACCAACCCTACAAGAAATGTCCAAAAGAGTTCTAAACATGAAAATGAAAGGACAATACTTGCTACCATGAAAGCATATTGTGTACAAAGTTCACAGATTTTATAAAGCAATTACACATTTGAGACTACAAAGCAACTAGGTAACAACACTATGACAGGAACAAAACCTCACATATCAATATTAACCTTGAATATAAAAGGCATAAATGTTCCACTTAAAAGATATGGCTTGGCAAAATGGATTTTTTTTTTTAAAGACCCAACCATCTGCTGCCTCCATAGCCTCATTTTTTGTGTAACAACACTCACAGGCTCAAAGTAAGGGGGTGGAGAAAGATCTATCTCACAAATGAAAAACATAAAAGAACAGGAGTTTCTATTCTTGTATCAAATAAAACAGACTTTAAACCAACAATGGCAAAAAAAAAGAAAGACAAAGAAGGGCCTTATATAATGATAAAGGTTTCAATTCAACAAGATTTAACTACCCCTAAATATATATGCCTCAAACAGTGAAGCACCCAGATTTATAAAATGAATACTACTAGACCTAAGAAAAGGGACAGTGGCCAGATGATAATAGTGGGGGACTTCAGTATCACACTGGCAGCACTAGAAGGATCACTGAGGCAGAAAACTAACAAAGGAACTCTGGATTTAAATTGGATTCTTGACTGGATAGACCTAATAGACAGCTACAGAACATTTCACATAACAAGCACAGAATATACATTTTTCTCATCTGCAAATGGAACATTCTGTAAAATTGACCACATGCTTGATCATAAAGCAAATCTAAATAAATTCCAAAAAAAATCAAATCTTATCAGGCATCTTTTTGGAATACAGTGGGATAAAAGTATAAATCAATACTAAGAGAAACTCTCAAAATCACACAAGTACATGGAAATTAAGCAACTTGCCCCTGAATGGCTTTTGAGTAAACAATGAAATTGAGGTAGAAATCAAAAGTATTTTTGAAACAAATCAGTATAGAGATACAACATAACAAACCCCAAAGATACGGCAAAAAAAAAAAAACAGTGTTAAGAGGTAAGTTTATAGCATTAAGTATCTACATCAGAAAGATAGGAAGCTCTCAAGTTAACAACCTAACATCATACCCAAAGGAACTAGACAAATAAGAACAAATCAAACCCAAAGCTAGCAGATGAAAAGAAATAACAAAAATGAGAGTACAACTAAATGAAATTGAGACAAAAAAAATACCAAGGAGAAATGAAACAATGGTTCTTTGAAAGGCTAAACAAAATTAATAGACTATTAGCTAGATAAACCAAAAGAAAAAAAAGAGAGAAGATTCAAATAAGCACAATGAGAAATGGTAAAGGTGACATCACAACTGATAGCACAGAAATCCAGGAGATCTTCAGAGACTACCTGTGACCATCTCTATGCACACAAACTAGAAAACAAAGAGGAAATGGATAAATTCCTGGAAACATACAACCTCCCAAGATTGAACCAGGAAGACACTGAAATCCTAATCAGACCAATAAAGAATTATGAGATTTATTCATAATAAAAAAAATCTACCAACCAAAAAGAAGTCCAGGACCAGATGGTTTCACAGGCGAATTCTACCAGACATACAATGAAGAGCTAGTGCCAAGCTCATTGAAACTATTCCAAAAAGTTGAGGAAGAGAGAGTCCTCTCTAACTCATTCTTTGAAACCAGTGTCATCCTGATGCCAAAATCTGGTAAGGACACAATAAAAAAGTAGTACTAAAGGCCAATATCCCTGATGAACAAAGACACAAAAATTTTCAACAAAATACTAGCAAAGTGAATGCAGCAGCACATCAAAAACAAAAATTCATTATGATCAAGTGGGTTTTATTCCAGGGACACAAGGATGGTTCAACATTTATAAATCAATAAATGTGGGTCACCACATAGACAGAATTAAAAACAAAAGCCATGTGATTATCTTAATAAATTCAGAAAAAGTATTCAATAAAATCCAACATCCCTTCACGACACAAACCCTCAACAAATTAGGTATCAAAGGAACATACATCAAAATAATAAAAGCAATCTACAACAAACCCATCTCCAAAATCATATTGAATGGCAAAGACTGACAGTATTCCCCTTAAGAACTGGAACAAGACAAGGATGCCCACTCTCACCACTCCTATTCAACATAGTACTGGAAGTGCTAGCCAGAGAAATAAGGCAGGAGAAAGAAATAAAAAATATCCAAATAGGAAGAGAAGAAGTGAAACTATCTGTCTTCACAAATGATACAATTCTATACCTAGAAAACTCTGAAGACTCTACCAAAAGGTTTCTGGAACTAATGAATGACTCAGTAAAGTTTCAGGATACAAAATTAATGCACAGAATCTGTTGCATTTATGTACACCAACAAAGCTGAAGCTGAAAGACCAAATCAAGAACTCAATCCTATTTACAACTGCCACAAAAAAGTAAAATACCTAGGAACACATTTACACAAGGAAGTGAAAGGCCTCTACAAGTAGAACTACAAAACACTGATGAAAGAAATTGCAGATGACACAAACAAATGGAAAAACATCCCATGGTCATGGAAATGAAGAATCTATGTCATTAAAATTACTACCACTCAAAACAATCTACAGATCCAATACAATTCCTAACACATTATATCATTTTTCACAAAAATAGAAAAAATAATTCAAAACTTCATATAGAACCAAAATAGAGCTAAAATAAGCAAGCAATCCTAAAGGAAAAAGAATAAAGCTGGAAGCTTCACATTATCCAACTTCAAACTATACTACAAGGCTATAGTAACCAAAAAAGCATGGTACTGGTACAAAAACAGATACATAGATCAATGGAACAGAATAGAGAATCCAGAAATAAATCCACATACCTATAACCAATTGATCCTCAATGATATTAACAAATATTAAAAATGAAGAAAGGATTGCTTATTCAAAAATGGTGCTGGGAAAACTGGCTAGCCACATGCAGGCAAATGAAACTACACCCTTACTTCCATCATATACAAAAATTAACTCAAGATGGATTAACGACTTAAATATAAGACCTGAAACTATAAAAATTCTAGAAGAAAACCTAGGAAAAACTCTTCTGGACATTGGTGTAAGTAAAAGATTTATGACTATGATCTCAAAGCAAATGCAACAAAAATAAAAGTAGGCAAATGGGGCTTAGTTAAACTAGAGGCCTTCTGCACAGCAAAAGAAACAACCAACAGATTAAACAGACAACCTAGAGAATGGGAAAAGATATGTACAAACCATGCATCCAACAAAGGACTAATATTTAGAATCTATAAGGAATTTGAACTTCAATGAGAAAAAGAAAATAATCCCACTAAAAAGTGAGCAAAGGACATGAACAGACACTTCTCAAAAGAAGACATACATGTGACCAACAAACATGAAAAATGCTCAACATCATTAATCATCAGAGAAATGCAAATCAAAATCAAATGAGATACCATCTCACACCAGTCAGAAAGGCTATTATTAGAAAGTCAAAAACTAACAGATGTTGGTAAGTATATGGAGAAAAGGAAATGCTTACACATTGTGGGTGGGAATGTAAATTAGTTCAAACCCTGCCCTCCACCATGGGAAACGGTATGGAGATTTCTCAAAGAACTAAAAATAGAACTACCATTCAACCTAGCAATCCCACTACTGGGTATCTACCCAAAGGAAAAGAAATCATTTTATCAAAGAAACTCCTGCAGTCTTATGTTTATCACAGTACTATTCACAATAGAAAAGTCATAGAATCAACCTAGGTGGACTGGATAAAGAAAATGTACTATATATACACGATGGAATATTACACAGCCATAGAAAAGAATGAAATTATGTCTTTTGCAGCAACATGGATGGAGCTGGAGGTCATTATTTTAAGTGAATTAATTCAGAAATAGAAAACCAAATACCACATGTTCTCACTTATAAGTGGGAGCTAAGCAATAAGTACACATGGACATATAAATAGAAATAATAGACACTGGGAACTCCAAAAGTAGGGAGGGTAGGAAATGAGGAGAAAGTTGAAAAACTACCTATTGGGTACTATTTTCAATATACCAGTGTAATCATCCTGCACGTCTCCCCTGAATCTATAATAAAATAAAAATTATTTAAAGTAAATTTAAAAAATAGATCCATAATTGACTTCCTCTTATTAATAAGAAAAAGGGAAGTTAAAAAATCCAGTTTTCACCCTGAATTTTCAGCATCAACCTATTTCTTCAAACTTGTGATCTAATAACAGAAAAATGTATAATGCTATTTCATTCTTTTAAAAATCATGTTATTTCTTTAGCTCCCTGCTAAAAAGAACATAGTTATTTTGGAGCATATGTTTAAAGTAATAGATGTCATTCCATTAGTAACATTTTAAAAAATCTAACACATTTGTAACTAAAATTATTTCTAAAAATTCAAAATAAAAAGTAATACAACTAGATATCTGTCGAAGATTTCCAATAAAAATCACTTTTATCTCCACCTACTTAGAAGAAATTGGCTAAGCAAATATTGCATGACACAAAAAATAAGAGATTTTTGTATAACCTTTTATATTAAATAAAAGTCACAATTATGAATAATTTAACTACACTGATGCTTTAATCTTAGTAAATATCAAATTAAAAGATAAATATACAAATCTGTTTCAATTCAACTCTTTTATCATTTAGTTATAATATCACAACGCTTCTCATTCATATTTTCTTGTATATCTTTTAATTTTCTCTATACTGAGACAATGGTCACATCAATTGATGAGTTTGCAAAGAAAGATAATTAAACTTCTAGAGAACATTGACCTGGCAATTTAACAAGCAGCCACCATCAAAATATTTGTTCTTGTCACCTGATTTTTCAGGTAAATCTGAACATGTAATAGCTTTAAATTGCTAGTTTGTTTTGGGTGGAGATCCAAAATGTATTCAAAGATATATTTCATGATAAATCCTCATCCATATTAAAACTACACTAATGCCATGAATTTCAATTTGTGGTTCAAATGTTTAAGTAAATGAAAAGAAGAAGGAGAGGAAAGAAGAGAGAAAAGGAAAAGAGGTGGGAGAGGAGGAGGAAGAAGGAGAGGGAAAAGGAGAGAGGAGGGAAGAAGAAAAGAAAGAAAATGGGAGGAGGAGATTGAAGAGAGAACAGGGAAGAGGATGAAGTAAAGAGAAAAAGGAAGAAAAGAATGAAGAGAGAAAGGAGAAGGAGAAAATAGAAAAAAAAGGAGGAAAGAAGAAGAGAGAGGAGGAAGAGAAAGAAGACTAGAAGTGAAGGAGAGAGGGAGAAGACAGGAGAGGAAGTGGGAGAAAGAAAGAGAAGGGAGAAGGAGCCAAATGGCTACATCTATTTTCTGCAGATGAAAGTATTACTGCTTATTTGGTAACATAAGCTCAAGCTAAAGCCAGCAGAAGGGAGGAGGAGAGTAGAGGGAAGAGGACAATTAGGAGAAAAAAGGAAGAAGAACAGAAGAGGGAGGCAGATGAGGAGGAGAAGGGGAAGAAGATTTTATTCTCTGGTCTATCTTCAAGGTAAACACTTCGATTTTCTTTTTCCTTAAAGCTAACTCACCATTGCAGTTGCCATTGGATAGGGAATTGAGCAATGTGTTTTGTTCACACTAAAATAAAAACAAACGTAAAGAAGAAAAATGTTATAAAATTTTACTTCTGTCTGAAAAAAATCACATAATTCTTTTACTTATAAAGAATAACAAAAAAACTCATCTCCAAAATTGTTTTTCACTAGCATTCTTTTCAGAATAATGTATAAAACAAACTATGAAATAATAAAATAATTAATTCTAAGTATACAGCAATTCATTAAATAATTTATGTTATCAGTCAGACTGTCTTCTTTAAAATATTTTCTGCAAAACTAAGTTTGTTTTGATTTTGGATTAGAAATTAAACATTTGCACATTTTTTAAGTAGCATATTCAATCAGAAATCATCTTTATTAACATTGCATTTTAAGAGGGAGAACCACTGATCATATATACTACCACTACATGAAAATTCTGGATTAAAAAAAAAAAACAGCTCTGTATCCTACAGTTAATCTTGTCTGACAATAATTGATGCCTCTAAGGAGATCATCCGCTATTTCTCAAATAATGTATTATTGCTATTTTTGTTAATCATATTAATAGCAGTTGATATTTCTTCACTCCTCACTATATGCCAAGGACTTCACACTAACCATTTAATCCTCAGAACAAGCATATGAAGTTATAAATTTTATTTTTTATATGAAAGAGTCAAAGATTAGAAAGGTTAAATAACTTCAGCAAAGTCACAAAACTAGTAAGAGCATGGGTTAAAACCAAAGTTCATGCCCTTCCAATTCCAAGCCTCTTGTTCCCAGCCACTACATTACACTGCTTCTCTCACGAGATCAGTTTTTATCTTAAAGGCTGACTAGAGAACCTGTGTTTTCTCTTCTTTATAGCCAGTGCTACAGCTTATGTATTTTAAGCCTGACTTACAGTTATCAGCTATACAATTTCCATCTGGTTATTTTATCTCTCTCTATTTCTACCTCCCTTTTTATGTAACATTCAGGTAATGCCACTTACATCTCAGGGCTGGTGATGATTAAGTTAGCCTGATTAAAGGGACTGGCCCCTGAGAGATATTCAGTGAACCTGAGTTTCCTTTCCCTCCTCTTAAAAATACCTCATCTGGGCCAGGCGTGGTGGCTCACGCCTGTAATCCCAGCACTTTGGGAGGCCGAGGCGGGCAGATCACGAGGTCAGGAGATCCAGACCATCCTGGCTAACACGGTGAAACCCCGTCTCTACTAAAAATACAAAAAAAAAAATTAGCCAGGCGTGATGGCGGGCGCCTGTAGTCCCAGCTACTCTGGAGGCTGAGGCAGGAGAATGGCGTGAACCCTGGAGGTGGAGCTTGCAGTGAGCCAAGATCGGGCCACTGCACTCCAGCCTAGGCGACAGTATGAGACTCCTTCTCAAAAAAAACCAAAAGAACAAAAAAAAACAACCTCATCTGAAATCTCCCTTGTAAAAGAATTTCAAAATAATTTATGTAGATATTCGACCTTTAAGGTGGTGGATCACAATTCCACGCTTCGTAAGTGTAGGCTGCACACAGTGACTTTCTTCCGGAGAGCACAGAATAGAGACAATGGAATCACTTTACAGTGTAGAAACCTGGCAAACACTCCCTTATCCAGGTGATCAAGGTAGAGTAAACATGTTGATAAATCATGTTGATTGTAGGTACCCTTGATACAGTGTGATGAGAAGGGCACTTTACCTGTATAGTTTTCCTCATAAAAGGGGCCCACTCTTAGAAGGATCTCCCATCTGGCTTAATGATCTTCTGTCACCATCTTGAAATCCTTAATAATTATTGAACAGGAGACCTCACATTTTCATTTTGCACTGAGCCCCTGTAAATTACGTATCTGACCCTGTATATAAGGTTTCTATGGTACAAATTAGGGTAAGGCCCAAAGGCAGAAGTGTGAAGCTGTAAGGGACAGGAATGTGGCTCAGGACAGCTCCTAAGACATCAGAAATGGGAGGGTCAAGATCTTCTGTGTACCTAAATGACTGGGGGATAAGTAGCTCGAGGACACAAGAAAAAGAAGAGATCCTTGTGATCTAGAGGAGTCAAGGAAAGCTTCATGGAGACAGTAGTCAACCAAACTAATAATGCTAACTAAGATGTTATAGTGTTGAGTAGGCCAAACACTATTCTAAGTGCTTTGCCTTTATTAACTCATTTAATCATCTCGATTACATGTGAGAAAACTGAAGAACAAAGATTCAACAACTCTGAAGTTCCACAGCTAGTAAGTGGCATACCCAGGCAGCTTGGCCTCAAAGTCCACACTCCTAACATTACAGAGGGCTTAAGGATTCAAATGATAATAGATAGCTTATTTATATTAAATCATATTGATGCACATTTGATTCAATATCACTGTTAATTGACAGTATAAATGGAGATAAAAAGTTCTGGAACGTTATAATAAAATTATTAAAATGATTGTAGCAGTTTATGCATCTCTGACGTCATTTATCATATTCTATCACGTTTAGAGTTAGATCTAATGCCTTTTTTTGGTTTAAAAAAAAAAAGATCCTTTCGGCAGGGCGCAGTGGCTCACGCCTGTAATCCCAGCACTTTGGAAGGCCGAGGCGGGTGGATCACGAGGTCAGGAGATCGAGACCATCCTGGCTAACACCATGAAACCCCGTCTCCACTAAAAATACAAAAAAATTAGCAGAGCGTGGTGGCGGGTACCTGTGGTCCCAGCTACTCAGGAGGCTGAGGCAGAAGAATGGCGTGAACCCGGGAGGCGGAGCTTGCAGTGAGCCGAGATGGCACCACTGCACTCCAGCCTGGGTGACACAGCGAGACTCCATCTCAAAAAAAAAAAAAAAAAAAAAAAATCCTTTGGAGGTTGGTTAAGAGATCCATTAAATTAGATCATTTGTCTTATTTATTCTTTTTAGTGCTGTAGTACCTGCAACACATGTCCATTAAATATATGCTGAATAAATGAAGAATGAACAAGAGAGTGATTACCTAAAAATTAACTAAAAGAATCAAATAATCACAGGTTTTGCTGAAGGGATAGGTCTCGAAATACTTGTGTGATGTATTATTATTTACTTGATACATGTTTTATTGTCATGATATAAGGCTACATGTAGTATGACATTCTAATCAAACCATTGATCCTACCTTGCTGATATCATCAAGTGGCTGATTACAGGCATTTTCCTTTTGGATTATGTTCATTAAATCAGTATAAAATTTTTTTGCATTCAGGAAAACAAGCGGGTTGTTTATTGAGATAATTTTCACCTGCTGCAGGGTTTCCTTTTGGAGGAGAAAAAGAAACAGATTCAGAACTCTAAATAGAAAATTATAGCCAATAAACAATCAGATCTAAATGTCACTCAATTTTATAAGCAATCTCTCAATTAACATTTTTATTACTAAAATGTATTTAGAGGCCTTAATGTACTATCACACTTCCTTAGGGGAAATATATACTTCCTGCTTACTAAGAAACATTAATAATGGCAAGAAAGGTTGGCAGCTTTTCAGAAAGTGGCCCTTATTCCTCCTAGCTGGTTTTTCAGGAGGCAGTAGCCTAGACTATCCAAAGAGTTCCAGGAAGTCCTATCCTTTCAAAAGTATCTCTTTCATTCAATCTATCAATTAAAAATAATTTACTTAACCATCAGTATTTTTTTAATGAAAATGTGTTCTAAAGGGTCAACCATGAGTCATTTGCTTCATAATGACATAGTTTTCCTTCAGATGAAATATAACTTTACAAGTGATTAACAGTCCTAATTTGAAGACAGAGACCTAGAGGTAGTATTAGGAATATAATTTCACTTTGGGCAGGCCTAGGAACTGGATTGCCAGGATGTGGTGAGCGATGTAGAAAGGAAGAAGGAAAAGTTTTGACACAAAACGTGTCTGCTTTGGCCATTTTCCCATCATTTGGTGATGTGCAACTAAAACAGTCTTCTCTATGACCTTTGGGGCAAGTGGCTGGCCTAGAAATAGAGAGGAGGGTAAACTCTACAAAATGACAACTCCTTACCAACTAAGTAAAGCTATATTCTTTCAGGCTTTACTTCCATAGAAGAGGAGATGCAAAGAATAGCGATGCATACAGAGGATAGAAGTATGAAAGAAAGAAAATATTAAGTATGCTAATTTGGACAATTCATTTAACTTCTCTCAGTTCCCTCATTTCCAAAAATGAGATAAATGTTTAAACTAGAAAATCTCAAAAAGTTCCTATAGTTACAAAACTGATTGAACTTTGCAAAGTGAGGAGATTTGCAACAAATAACTCAAGAAAACAAACAAACCTTAAGTTGCCAAACTAATGTTCGGACAAGAGTAAACCTCTTAGAAACAAAAAATAATAATGAACTCTTAGGCCTGTCATATTAGTCATCCCAAAGCACCAAAGCTTAGCCTGACCCTCTAATCACACTATGTTAAACTTGTCCAACCCATGGCCCGTGAGCCACATGCCACCTAGGATGGCTTTGAATGCAGCCCAACACAAATTCATAAACTTTCTTAAAACATTATGAGACTTTTTTGCAATTTTTGTTTAGTTTATCAACTATCATTAGCGTTAGTGTATTTTATGTGTGGCCCAAGAGAATTCTTCTTCCAGTGTGGCCCAGGGAAGCCAAAAGATTGGACAACCCTGCACTACATAATTGTGCCAATGTGTTGTTTTAAGTTAATATGAAAAAAAATGTATTTGTTAAAGAATAGAGATTCAAATTGTTCTAGAAAAGAAATTATCAGTGGGGTTGAATTCACTGAGTGGGAAGAGATCTCTCAAATCAGGAAGGGTCATTTCACATGAAGAAGAGGTGGAAGAGTGCATAAATGGAAAAGATAAATGACAGATGATTTTAATTTAGCTGAAAATTCCACCTAAGAACTTATATTCAAATCTTGCTTTATCTTAGTTTTCTCCCTCTTATTTTTTATACAAAACATTGAATAATTAGAGAGATGTAATATTATAGTAAAATTAAAATCTCCATGTGAAACAGTTATTATTCAGGTCAGTGAATAGACAGAAACCAATCAAGACTCAAACATGTGGAGAAATTTCTAGCATTTTCAACTTCCTACAAATCCCCTCATTCACTTCTCTACATGTTTAGCCCAAGAAGAAGTTAAGGATTAGATACAATTTATTAAACAGTGATTTTTAAGCTGAAAATAGCCAAATCCAAAGCCAAATTCAGTCTCAAAGCTAAGGAGGTCAGGGCTAATACATGTGTACTTGTGGTGTGGATACACAGGGGACTTCAGGGGCCCAAAAGTCAGTCTGGGGCTTTGCACAAGCACTAAATTCCCATGGAAAAACTAAGGAAAGAAAAGAAAGGCAAAGTTGGTGGAAAACTTGAGCCTAGAACACCCTGGAAGGCTCTGAACCCAAATAGCATTCTGTGAAACAAATCTGTCCATAGTATTAAAAACATAAGCCATTCCCTTGGGTGCCGCAGAGGGTTCCTGATGCTACTTCCTACTTCCAGTCTATTTGGAAATACCCTGACTCTGGTCCTTCTGGTGGGAGGCCAGTTTACTCTGTCCTTAGGGGAATTATGAGATACTGAAACAAGTGTATGTGAAAAATAAACGGAAAAAGGTTAGCCAAACATTTACAAAGCAGGTTCAAATTGAGGGCAATTTTCTTTAATCGGCAAAAATATTTCAAGTCAACATTTTTCCCCTCACTTTAAACTGTTATAGTCATCCCTTAGAACAACAAACTACAATTCAGACATAATCAATTGGCTTTCCTAAGCATGAGCACAGCAAAACTGTTTATACAAGTTGTGTCCTTAAAAAGGTACCCACTGTGTAAGAAACCAATTCTATTGGCATTCTGTAGCCATTGGACTGAATTACCCTCTGCTAACATACAGTCTCATTGACTGAGTTAAGAAAAAAAAAAAAAACAATACCATGAACCAAATTTGCTTCATTCCCTTTCCCATTTCCTATCTTCCTCCATGATTTAATTCAGAATAGACTACCAGTTTAGTTTGATTACTTTATGCAACTCAGTAATGGAAAAGAGGTGTCCAAATGCCATGATTCTACAGTGAACTGTAGTTCTAGGTACCATGCTATGCTTTTGTCTGAATGCTGAATCCAAAGAGATTTTCTTTTGTTCTACTGATTTGTTGCATGTTGTTTGCCACATATATTGTGATCACATATGTACCACTGGAAGTTTACACTAATTAAAAAGTTATATTTTTAACTATCATAATTTATCTAATTTTTGTGATGTCTTAAAATTATCTCACCCACAAAATGATTAACAATTGCATAAAGGAAAAATAAAACTAAACTTACACTGTCCATTTCTGTCTTCACTTTAAATTCCATTTCTTTCATATTTTTTATACTTACAGTCATTGCTCTAAAATTAAAGCAGATAGAAAATAAAGCAAGTCATTTCCTAATCATTATATAAACAATGAAGAAACCAAAAGTAGTCATTTAATAACTAGAATGTGTCTGAGATGATTTATATCCTATAACTCATTTGTTCATAAGAGGACATTGGTAAATCTATATATCTCTGGGATATTCGGGGATAGAGGTTAACAACAGAGGCATATAAATAGAGCCCCATCTCTCCAAGCTACTAGATGTGGATTAGTAAAGAAGAATTTTAAAAGAGAAAAGGCAAGAGATTATGCAGTATTGATAAAATATTGTTTTAATGAAAAGCAAGAAAAGAAAGAATCAATGGCAAGATAGGACTGGATAGTATTGAATCCGAATATATACATTCTATAAAGAAAGACTCTATAGAGATAAAACAACATTTTTTAGAATACATCATTTCACAAACAGCTTTAAGGGAAAGATGGATGTGAAGTAAATAGAAACATTATTCCCACAAGAATACTTTGTAAAGCAGAAAAAGAATTGGTCAGACTAGGGAAATGATTTATAAATTTATAGTAAAATGACAAAAAGAGACAGTGTGTTTCTCAATAAATTATCTAGAAAATAGATTAATCTGACTTCTGAAAAATAAAATTTTCTGAAGTTATTTAATTTTCTAAATAATTATATTGTGAAATGGTTTGTGATCATTAGCTACTAACTCTTTTCACTTAATTTAAAGAAATCTCTCTATGATGCAGTATAAGGCCAAGGGGTTTATTTATTTTAAGAGTTTATATATTCTATTTTATAATGTTGATAAGCTATTTATCTTCATTAAGATCAGCATTGTTAAATATCATATGCAGATAAAACATTTTCTTATCTGTTTGTCCCTAGTTTTCTGACAGCAAGAAAAACATGAGATTGTAGTACTATATGTTACAGAGAAATAAAAGTAACTAGCAAGTACCATATGGCAAGTAACCATGTATTTTGCTGCTGTGCAAAAATAAACAGAGCATTTACATAGGATCCTACCTTGGGAAGCGTCCTATCACTATAGCTATGGTACAAACAACACCAAACAGCAGTCCCACATTGGCAGCAAAGCATATTGTAAATACATATGTACTGACCCATATTCCCTGAAAGAGAAACAAGAAACAGAAGTTGTGAATCCTTTGGAATTCACTTCTTCTCATTATTGCTAAGTTCCTCACAATCATATTCTTAACACTCTTGTGACCAAATCTTTCAGCAAGAAAATATTATTTAACAAGTGGTAAACAGAAGCTCAGAAATACAGAAACAAATCCTGCTCCATCAGACTCTCAGCAGCAAAGGCGGGAAAAAGTTTCTTCTTTTATTTCTAGACACTGCCAACCCTTAGTTCAATCCCCAACAAACACTGTATTTAAGATCTGTAAATAGTTGGTTGATGTGTATGGTTCAAAAGCATGCCATGATTTCCCACTGCTTTCTCATTTAATGTAATATTATTACAAGCAATTGTGTACAGATTTTTGGTCATTCCCAACAATATTCTGTTTTCTAGGACTGCTATAAAAATAACTAAGGTTATTTATTAATACATAAGGCTCAGGAAGCCTAATTTTAAAATGACTGAGTCAAAGAACACTGCCAGTGCCACTTTTAGATCAATCACTATGAAGATCATTATAATTTTATTTGTAAGGGGCCATTCATTATGAAAGCTAAAATATCAGAGCCAACTTAGTTTTGGGGAACATTTCAAAAGATTACATGAAACTCTAATTCTCTTTTAGTTGGAATACCAAAGTTATTGCAGTTTTGTTCACCACTTAAAATTATAATTTGCAACAAGATATTGTATTATAGTTGGCGTTTCTAAGCTTAGTGCTGAAAAAATATCTTCAAAAACAAAATAATTTGTGAAATCCAGGTTATATTTTCTTAACACTAAATCCTGCATTTATCAAACAGTAAACTAACAACGTTTTTAACCTCTCTCTTGTCCTCCCAAAACTTGCAGCACTTTGCCTCTGACTGCAATTCTACATTTATTTATTTCTGTCCTAATAGCTATATTATCACTTTAAAACATCTTTGAAAACATATTTCAATTCCATACACAAATGAGAAAGTTAGAAATGTTTGTGTATTCTAAAAATAGCATACAATCTTGGGGAGGGAAGGAGTACAACTGTTTTTCAGACAAGTCTGAAATAAATATTTCTAAAGGGCTCTTTTTGTTGTTGTTGTTGTTTTTGAAATACTTCTCCTTTGTCTGGATTATTTATCTACACTGAGTTTGAGTGATTCTTAACAGACTGTTTTGAAAAGCTGAGCCCTTGGAAGCAAATGGAAGGAATTTTATCCTTAAAATTCCTTTTGATGTAGGACAAACACACATTCTGGAGTAAAAGAGAGAATACAATTTAAATGAATCTCATGTTAAGATCCATCATCTACAAATGTAATGCTAGGTTATTACTTATTATGAGATCATTCCCAGCTGAGATGGTTTTTCTTTATTCAGGTGAACACACAGTCAGTCATTTGAGTCTTCTGTTTATATAGTGTGTGTTTTTTTCTTCCTGGTGTATTATGCTATACTTAATCATATACAAAACAAGGCTGCAAGTTTTTGACTATTATTTTAGCTTCCCATGATGACTCTGAGTCTCACTCATTTTCAAATCCTAACTGAATCTGCCCGAGTGTGGCAGAATAATACCTCACCAAAAGCTTTATAAGTCTAATTTCTCTGGGCCATCCTCCGTGATTCAATATGGCATAGGGAACTAAGGATCCTGGTCCCTGCCACTTAAAAAACCATAGAGCCTGGTGGAGGTGTTAAATGAAATATCAGATGTAGAAGGTGGTGATGGACTGCAGCTCAGAAAGGAACATACTCTCAAAATATTTACTTATATCAATTCCTGGACACAGAGGAAACAAGGAGCGCCTCTTCCCGGCCGCCATCACATCTGGGAAGTGAGGAGCGTCTCTGCCCGGCCGCCCATCGTCTGAGATGTGGGGAGCACCTCTGCCCTGCCGCCCCGTCCAGGATGTGAGGAGCATCTCTGCCCGGCCGCCCCGTCTGAGAAGTGAGGAGACCCTCTGCCTGGCAACCGCCCCGTCTGAGAAGTGAGGAGCCCCTCCGCCCGGCAGCCGCCCTGCCCGAGAAGTGAGGAGCCCCTCCGCCCAGCAGCCACCCCGTCTGGGAAGTGAGGAGCATCTCCGCCCTGCAGCCACCTCGTCCAGGAGGGAGGTGGGGGGGTCAGCCCCCCGCCCGGCCAGCCGCCCCATCCGGGAGGGAGGTGGGGGGGCCAGCCCCCCGCCCGGCAAGCCGCCCCGTCCGGAAGGGAGGTGGGGGGGGTCAGCCCCCCACCCGGCCAGCCGCCCCGCCCGGCCAGCCGCCCCGTCCGGGAGGGAGGTGGGGGGGTTAGCCCACCGCCCAGCCTGCCGCCCTGTCCAGGAGGGAGGTGGGGGTTCGGCCCCCCGCCTGGCCGGCCACCCGGTCCGAGAGGTGAGGGGCGCCTCTGCCCGGCCGCCCCTACTGGGAAGTGAGGAGCCCCTCTGATCGGCCAGCCGCTCCGTCCGGGAGGGAGGTGGGGAGGTCAGCCCCCCGCCCGGCCAGCCACCCCGTCCGGAAGGGAGGTGGGGGGGTCAACCCCCCGCCCGGCCAGCCGCCCCGTCTGGGAGGGAGGTGGGGGGGTTAGCCCCCCACCTGGCCAGCCGCCCCGTCCAGGAGGTGAGGGGCGCCTCTGCCCGGCCGCCCCTACTGGGAAGTGAGGAGCCCCTCTGCCCGGCCAGCCGCTCCGTCCGGGAGGGAGGTGGGGGGGTCAGCCCCCCGCCCGGCCAGCCGCCCTGTCCGGGAGGGAGGTGGGGGGGTCAGCCCCCCGCCTGGCCAGCCGCCCCGTCCGGGAGGGAGGTGGGGGGGTCAGCCCCCCACCCGGCCAGCCGCCCCGTCCGGCCAGCCGCCCCGTCCAGGAGGGAGGTGGGGGGGTTAGCCCACCGCCCAGCCTGCCGCCCTGTCCAGGAGGGAGGTGGGGGTTCGGCCCCCCGCCTGGCCGGCCACCCGGTCCGAGAGGTGAGGGGCGCCTCTGCCTGGCCACCCCTACTGGGAAGTGAGGAGCCCCTCTGATCGGCCAGCCGCTCCGTCCGGGAGGGAGGTGGGGGGGTCAACTCCCCGCCCGGCCAGCCGCCCCGTCCGGGAGGGAGGTGGGGGGGTTAGCCCCCCACCTGGCCAGCCGCCCCGTCCGGGAGGTGAGGGGCACCTCTGCCCGGCCGCCCCTACTGGGAAGTGAGGAGCCCCCCTGCCCGGCCAGCTGCCCCGTCCGGGAGGGAGGTGGGGGGGTCAGCCCCCCGCCCGGCCAGCCGCCCTGTCCGGGAGGGAGGTGGGGGGTTAGCCCCCCGCCTGGCCAGCCGCCCCATCCGGGAGGTGAGGGGCGCCTCTGCCCGGCCGCCCCTACTGGGAAGTGAGGAGCCCCTCTGCCCGGCCAGCCGCTCCGTCCGGGAGGGAGGTGGGGGGGTCAGCCCCCCGCCCAGCCAGCCGCCCTGTCCGGGAGGGAGGTGGGGGGGTCAGCCCCCCGCCCGGCCAGCCGCCCCGTCCGGGAGGTGAGGGGCGCCTCTGCCCGGCCGCCCCTACTGGGAAGTGAGGAGCCCCTCAGCCCGGCCAGCCGCCCCGTCCGGGAGGGAGGTGGGGGGGGTCAGCCCCCTGCCCGGCCAGCCGCCCCGTCCGGGAGGTGAGGGGCACCTCTGCCCGGCCGCCCCTACTGGGAAGTGAGGAGCCCCTCTGCCCGGCCACCACCCCATCTTGGAGGTGTACCCAACAGCTCATTGAGAACGGGTCATGATGACAATGGCGGTTTTGTGGAATGGAAAGGGGGGAAAGGTGGGGAAAAGATTGAGAAATCGGATGGTTGCCATGTCTGTGTGGAAAGAGGTAGACATGGGAGACTTTTCATTTTGTTCTGTACTAAGAAAAAATTCTTCTGCCTTGGGATCCTGTTGATCTGTGACCCTACCCCCAACCCTGTGCTCTCTGAAACATGTGCTGTATCCACTCAGGGTTGAATGGATTAAGGGCGGTGCAAGATGTGCTTTGTTAAACAGATGCTTGAAGGCAGCATGCTCGTTAAGAGCCATCACCACTCCCTAATCTCAAGTACCCAGGGACACAAACACTGCGGAAGGCCGCAGGGTCCTCTGCCTAGGAAAACCAGAGAACTTTGTTCACTTGCTTATCTGCTGACCTTCCCTCCACTATTGTCCTGTAACCCTGCCAAATCCCCCTCTGCGAGAAACACCCAAGAATGATCAATAAAAAAAAAAAAAAAAAAAAAAAAAAAAAAAAAAAAAAAAACCATAGAGCCTGGAGGCCAGAATTCATCAGAGCAACCAGAAATTTTGGTACCATCTGGTTCTATTTTTAAAGCATATTTACTCTCCCACAACGTCATCTATTATAAGTTGGGCTTTCCAAATGCTTACTTATTTCCTGGGGCTACATTTATAGCTTTGAAAAAATATCAAATGGAAATTAATAACATAGACCAATAAATAATTACATTGGTTAGAATAAATCCCAACAGCATTCTGTAATAATTCCTGTTAAAGACCCAAATGCTAGTTGTCACAGTTATCAAGAATTAGGGGAGGAGCCAAGATGGCCGAATAGGAACAGCTCCGGTCTACAGCTCCCAGCGTGAGCGACACAGAAGACGGGTGATTTCTGCATTTCCATCTGAGGTACTGGGTTCATCTCACTAGGGAGTGCCAGACAGTGGGCGCAGGCCAGTGGGTGCGCGCACCGTGTGCGAGCCGAAGCAGGGCGAGGAATTGCCTCACCTGGGAAGCGCAAGGGGTCAGGGAGTTCCCTTTCCGAGTCAAAGAAAGGGGTGACGGACGCACCTGGAAAATCGGGTCACTCACACCCGAATATTGCGCTTTTCAGACCTGCTTAAAAAACGGCACACCACGAGACTATATCCCACACCTGGCTCAGAGGGTCCTACGCCCACGGAGTCTCGCTGATTGCTAGCACAGCAGTCTAAGATCAAACTGCAAGGCGGCAGCGAGGCTGGGGGAGGGGCGCCCGCCATTGCCCAGGCTTGATTAGGTAAACAAAGCAGCCAGGAAGCTCGAACTGGGTGGAGCCCACCACAGCTCAAGGAGGCCTGCCTGCCTCTGTAGGCTCCACCTCTGGGGGCAGGGCACAGACAAACAAAAAGACAGCAGTAACCTCTGCAGACTTAAATGTCCCTGCCTGACAGCTTTGAAGAGAGCAGTGGTTCTCCCAGCACGCAGCTGGAAATCTGAGAACGGGCAGACTGCCTCCTCAAGTGGGTCCCTGACCCCTGACCCCAAGCAGCCTAACTGGGAGGCACCCCCCAGCAGGGGCACACTGACACCTCACACGGCAGGGTATTCCAATTCCAACAGACCTGCAGCTGAGGGTCCTGTCCGTTAGAAGGAAAACTAACAAACAGAAAGGACATCCACACTGAAAACCCATCTGTACATCACCGTCATCAAAGACCAAAAGTAGATAAAACCACAAAGATGGGGAAAAAACAGAACAGAAAAACTGGAAACTCTAAAAAGCAGAGCGCCTCTCCTCCTCCAAAGGAACGCAGTTCCTCACCAGCAACGGAACAAAGCTGGATGGAGAATGACTTTGACGAGTTGAGAGAAGAAGGCTTCAGACGATCAAATTACTCTGAGCTACGGGAGGACATTCAAACCAAAGGCAAAGAAGTTGAAAACTTTGAAAAAAATTTAGAAGAATGTATAACTAGAATAACCAATACAGAGAAGTGCTTAAAGGAGCTGATGGAGCTGAAAACCAAGGCTCGAGAACTATGTGAAGAATGCAGAAGCCTCAGGAGCCGATGCGATCAACTGGAAGAAAGGGTATCAGCAATGGAAGATGAAATGAATGAAATGAAGTGAGAAGGGAAGTTTAGAGAAAAAAGAATAAAAAGAAATGAGCAAAGCCTCCAAGAAATATGGGACTATGTGAAAAGACCAAATCTACGTCTGATTGGTGTACCTGAAAGTGATGGGGAGAATGGAACCAAGTTGGAAAACACTCTGCAGGATATTATCCAGGAGAACTTCCCCAATCTAGCAAGGCAGGCCAACGTTCAGATTCAGGAAATACAGAGAACGCCACAAAGATACTCCTCGAGAAGACCAACTCCAAGACACATAATTGTCAGATTCACCAAAGTTGAAATGAAGGAAAAAATATTAAGGGCAGCCAGAGAGAAAGGTCGGGTTACCCTCAAAGGGAAGCCCATCAGACTAACAGCGGATCTCTCAGCAGAAACCCAACAAGCCAGAAGAGAGTGGGGGCCAATATTCAACATTCTTAAAGAAAAGAATTTTCAACCCAGAATTTCATATCCAGCCAAGCTAAGCTTCATAAGTGAAGGAGAAATAAAATACTTTACAGACAAGCAAATGCTGAGAGATTTTGTCACCACCAGGCCTGCCCTAAAAGAGCTCCTGAAGGAAGCGCTAAACATGGAAAGGAACAACTGGTACCAGCCGCTGCAAAATCATGCCAAAATGTAAAGACCATCGAGACTAGGAAGAAACTGCATCAACTAACGAGCAAAATCACCAGCTAACATCATAATGACAGGATCAAATTCACACATAACAATATTAACTTTAAATGTAAATGGACTAAATTCTCCAATTAAAAGACACAGACTGGCAAACTGGATAAAGAGTCAAGACCCATCAGTGTGCTGTATTCAGGAAACCCATCTCACGTGCAGAGACACACATAGGCTCAAAATAAAAGGATGGAGGAAGATCTACCAAGCAAATGGAAAACAAAAAAAGGCAGGGGTTGCAATCCTAGTCTCTGATAAAACAGACTTTAAACCAACAAAGATCAAAAGAGACAAAGAAGGCCATTGCATAATGGTAAAGGGATCAATTCAACCAGAAGAGCTAACTATCCTAAATATATATGCACCCAATACAGGAGCACCCAGATTCATAAAGCAAGTCCTGAGTGACCTACAAAGAGACTTAGACTCCCACACATTAATAATGGGAGACTTTAACACCCCACTGTCAACATTAGACAGATCAACGAGACAGAAAGTCAACAATGATACTCAGGAATTGAACTCAGCTCTGCACCAAGCGGACCTGATAGACATCTACAGAACTCTCCACCCCAAATCAACAGAATATACATCTTTTTCAGCACCACACCACACCTATTCCAAAATTGACCACATAATTGGAAGTAAAGCGCTCCTCAGCAAATGTAAAAGAACAGAAGTTATAACAAACTATCTCTCAGACCACAGTGCAATCAAACTAGAAGTCAGGATTAAGAATCTCACTCAAAGCCGCTCAACTACATGGAAACTGAACAACCTGCTCCTGAATGACTACTGGGTACATAACGAAATGAAGGCAGAAATAAAGATGTTCTTTGAAACCAACGAGAACAAAGACACAACATACCAGAATCTCTGGGACGCATTCAAAGCAGTGTGTAGAGGGAAATTTATAGCACTAAATGCCCACAAGAGAAAGCAGGAAAGATCCAAAATTGACACCCTCACATCACAATTAAAAGAACTAGAAAAGCAAGAGCAAACACATTCAAAAGCTAGCAGAAGGCAAGAAATAACTAAAATCAGAACAGAACTGAAGGAAATAGAGACACAAAAAACCCTTCAAAAAAATCAATGAATCCAGAAGCTGGTTTTTTGAAAGGATCAACAAAATTGATAGACCGCTAGCAAGACTAATAAAGAAAAAAAGAGAGAAGAATCAAATAGACACAATAAAAAATGATAAAGGGGATATCACCACCGATCCCACAGAAATACAAACTACCATCAGAGAATACTACAAACACCTCTACGCAAATAAACTAGAAAATCTAGAAGAAATGGAGACATTCCTTGACACATACACTCTCCCAAGACTAAACCAGGAAGAAATTGAATCTCTGAATAGACCAATAACAGGAGCTGAAATTGTGGCAATAATCAATAGTTTACCAACCAAAAAGAGTCCAGGACCAGATGGATTCACAGCCGAATTCTACCGGAGGTACAAGGAGGAACTGGTACCATTCCTTCTGAAACTATTCCAATCAATAGAAAAAGAGGGAATCCTCCCTAACTCATTTTATGAGGCCAGCATCATTCTGATACCAAAGCCGGGCAGAGACACAACCAAAAAAGAGAATTTTAGACCAATATCCTTGATGAACATTGATGCAAAAATCCTCAATAAAATACTGGCAAACCGAATCCAGCAGCACATCAAAAAGCTGATCCACCATGATCAAGTGGGCTTCATCCCTGGGATGCAAGGCTGGTTCGATATATGCAAATCAATAAATGTAATCCAGCATATAAACAGAGCCAAAGACAAAAACCACATGATTATCTCAATAGATGCAGAAAAAGCCTTTGACAAAATTCAACAACCCTTCATGCTAAAAACTCTCAATAAATTAGGTATTGATGGGACATATTTCAAAATAATAAGAGCTATCTATGACAAACCCACAGCCAATATCATACTGAACAGGCAAAACCTGGAAGCATTCCCTTTGAAAACTGGCACAAGACAGGGATGCCCTCTCTCACCACTCCTATTCAACATAGTGTTGGAAGTTCTGGCCAGGGCAATTAGGCAGGAGAAGGAAATAAAGGGAATTCAATTAGGAAAAGAGGAAGTCAAATTGTCCCTGTTTGCAGACGACATGATTGTATATCTAGAAAACCCCATTGTCTCAGCCCAAAATCTCCTTAAGCTGATAAGCAACTTCAGCAAAGTCTCAGGATACAAAATCAATGTACAAAAATCACAAGCATTCTTATACACCAACAACAGACAAACAGAGAGCCAAATCATGAGTGAACTCCCATTCACAATTGCTTCAAAGAGAATAAAATGCCTAGGAATCCAACTTACAAGGGATGTGAAGGACCTCTTCAAGGAGAACTGCAAACCACTGCTCAAGGAAATAAAAGAGGATACAAACAAATGGAAGAACATTCCATGCTCATGGGTAGGAAGAATCAATATCGTGAAAATGGCCATACTGCCCAAGGTAATTTACAGATTCAATGCCATCCCCATCAAGCTACCAATATCTTTCTTCACAGAATTGGAAAAAACTACTTTAAAGTTCATATGGAACCAAAAAAGAGCCCACATCGCCAAGTCAATCCTAAGCCAAAAGAACAAAGCTGGAGGCATCACACTACCTGACTTCAAACTATACTACAAGGCTACAGTAACCAAAACAGCATGGTACTGGTACCAAAACAGAGATATAGATCAATGGAACAGAACAGAGCCCTCAGAAGTAATGCCGCATACCTACAACTATCTGATCTTTGACAAACCTGAGAAAAACAAACAATGGGGAAAGGATTCCCTATTTAATAAATGGTGCTGGGAAAACTGGCTAGCCATATGTAGAAAGCTGAAACTGGATCCCTTCCTTACACCTTATACAAAAATCAATTCAAGATGGATTAAAGATTTAAATGTTAGACCTAAAACCATAAAATCCCTAAAAGAAAACCTAGGCATTACCATTCAGGACATAGGCACGGGCAAGGACTTCATGTCCAAAACACCAAAAGCAACGGCAACAAAAGACAAAATTGACAAATTGGATCTAATTAAACTAAAGAGGTTCTGCACAGCAAAAGAAACTACCATCAGAGTGAACAGGCAACCTACAAAATGGGAGAAAATTTTCGCAACCTATTCATCTGACAAAGGGCCAATATCCAGAATCTACAATGAACACAAACAAATTTACAAGAAAAAAACAAACAACCCCATCAAAAAGTGGGCGAAGGACATGAACAGACACTTCTCAAAAGAAGACATTTACGCAGCCAAAAAACACATGAAAAAATGCTCATCATCACTAGCCATCAGAGAAATGCAAATCAAAACCACTATGAGATACCATCTCACACCAGTTAGAATGGCAATCATTAAAAAGTCAGGAAACAACAGGTGCTGGAGAGGATGTGGAGAAATAGGAACACTTTTACACTGTTGGTGGGACTGTAAACTAGTTCAACCATTGTGGAAGTCAGTGTGGCGATTCCTCAGGGATCTAGAACTAAAAATACCATTTGACCCAGCCATCCCATTACTGGGTATATACCCAAATGACTATAAATCATGCTGCTATAAAGACACATGCACACGTATGTTTATTGCGGCATTATTCACAATAGCAAAGACTTGGAACCAACCCAAATGTCCAACAATGATAGACTGGATTAAGAAAATGTGGCACATATACACCATGGAATACTATGCAGCCATAAAAAATGATGAGTTCATGTCCTTTGTAGGGACATGGTTGAAATTGGAAATCATCATTCTCAGTAAACTATCGCAAGAACAAAAAACCAAACACCGCATATTCTCACTCATAGGTGGGAATTGAACAATGAGATCACATGGACACAGGAAGGGGAATATCACACTCTGGGGACTGTGGTGGGGTGGGAGGAGGGGGGAGGGATAGCATTGGGAGATATACCTAATGCTAGATGACGAGTTAGTGGGTGCAGCGCACCAGCATGGCACATGTATACTTATGTAACTAACCTGCACAATGTGCACATGTACCCTAAAACTTAAAGTATAATAAAAAAAAAAAAAGAGAAAAAAAGAATTAGTTGGCTCTTGGGCCCCTATTTTTTATTTTTTGTTATGTGTTCCTACTTGCTCTCTTCCTATTTGGCACTCACAGTCCCAAAACATAAACTAACCCCAGTGTTAACCTTAAGTAGGGGACACAATCCTTTGTCCTTGTAGAAAATACATCAGCATAAAGCACAGTTTAACAGCTACTAAATTACCTCATTTCCCCCTAGCCTATCTGTTGTACTATCTGTTTTTGTGGCAGATCCCTATTACTAAATTTTTATAGATCTGAATTCTGTATCCAATGTTCAGCTGTTCAAACTCAGTTCTGAGCCAATGAGTTAGCCTCCATTTGGACCCCTATTTTCTCATTACTTCAAAGAGGGTTTTGACCAACAACTCAAAATAGAATCAATATTAAACTGTTAATAGATGTAAAGAGGTGCAACAGTTTCTAATTTTCCATGTGATGACTATGTACATGACATTTTAAACTTTAAACCTTCAAATTAGCTTACACACACACACACACACACACACACACACACACACATACATATCTTGGATAATTTTACTTCCATGATACTCTAGGCACAGTCCATCTATTTAGTAATCTAGACATTATACGTATTGGGTATATAGCCTATATCCACAAAAGTCTGTGCAATATTCATACTTTGAATGCTGTGCCCAATAGTCCAATAATCCTTTGAATGCTGTGCCCAATAACCCAATAATCCATGGCTTTTCTCTGTTGAATCCCTTAGCAGCTAAGAGATATCTATCCACTCCAACCACAGAAGGCTATTTTCAAGCTAAACCCAATGTCCCACTGAATCATCATGCGCCTGCTATATCCATGTCACCTTTCTCACACCATATCTTTGCACACAACACATTGCTTACTTATTCCAAGTATTCAACTATCACGTCTAAGTAGGAGACTACAAATTCTAAGCTCTTAAGCAATTTTTCAGCTATCAAACACCTTGAAACTTAACATGTCCAAATGCAAACTCATTAACTTCACCCAAGAATCTGTCCTTCCTCCAATGTTCTCCTTCAGTTATAACACTAATATCCTTCAGTACACTATAATCAGAAACTATGGAATCATATTTTACTTTCTCTCCTCTTTAATCTACTTGTCCAATCATTTCACAAGTTCTATAAATTGTTAAGAAAAAAATCTCAAGCCATATCCTTTTCTCAAATTATTAATGATATCTCAGTTCACACTGTTCCTTTCCTCAACTCTTTTGACAGTGTCCTACTCAACTGTCTGCTTTTGTTATCTGCATTGTAAACCATTTGCCATACTGCTGCTAGAATTAATGTTCTTTTTTATATTTTTATTATACTTTAAGTTCTAGGGTACATGTGCACAACGTGCAGGTTTGTTACATATGTAAACATGTGCCATGTTGGTGTGCTGCACCCATTAACTCGTCATTTACATTAGGTATATCTCCTAATTCTACCCCTCCCCCTCCCCCCACCCCACAACAGGCCCTGGTGTTGATGTTCCGCTTCCTGTGTCCGAGTGTTCTCGTTGTTCAATTCCCACCTATGAGTGAGAACATGTGGTGTTTGGTTTTTTGTCCTTGTGATAGTTTGCTGCAAATGATGGTTTCCAGCTTCATCCATGTCCCTACAAAGGACATGAACTCATCATTTTTTATGGCTGCATAGTATTCCATGGTGTGTATGTGCCACATTTTCTTAATCCAGTCTATCGTTGTTGGACATTTGCTTTGGTTCCAAGTCTTTGCTATTGTGAGTAGTGCCGCAATAAACATACGTGTGCGGCCAGGTGCGGTGACTCACACCTGTAATTCCAGCACTTTGGGAGGCCAAGATGGGTGGATCATGATGTCAGCAGATCGAGACCATCCTGGCTAACATGGAGAAACCCCGTCTCTACTAAAAATACAAAAAAATTAGCCAGGCCTGGTGGCGGGCACCTGTAGTCCCAGCTACTCGGGAGGCTGAGGCAGGAGAAT
Source organism: Gorilla gorilla gorilla (assembly GCF_029281585.2). Lineage (NCBI taxonomy): Eukaryota > Metazoa > Chordata > Mammalia > Primates > Hominidae > Gorilla > Gorilla gorilla. The sequence continues at coordinate 97,229,401 of NC_073231.2, read as the reverse complement.
GGCATGAACCCAGGAGGCGGAGCTTGCAGTGAGCCAAGATTGTGCCACTGCACTCCAGCCTGGGGGACGGAGTGAGACTACGCCTCAAAAAAAAAAAAAAAAGAAAAAGAGAAAAACATATGTGTGTCTGTGTCTTTATAGCAGCATAATTTATACTCCTTTGGGTATATACCCAGTAATGGGATGGCTGGGTCAAATGGTATTTCTAGTTCTAGATCCCTGAGGAATTGCCACACGGTCTTCCACAATGGTTGAACTAGTTTACAGTCCCACCAACAGTGTAAAAGTGTTTCTGTTTCTCCACATCCTCTCCAGCACCTGATGTTTCCTGACTTTTTAATGATTGCCATTCTAACTGGTGGGAGATGATATCTCATTGTGGTTTTGATTTGCATTTCTGTGATGGCCAGTGATGAAGAGCATTTTTTCATGTGTCTGTTGGCTGCATAAATGTATTCTTTTGAGAAGTGTCTGTTCATGTCCTTTGCCCACTTTTTGATGTTGTTGTTTTCTTTTTCTTGTAAATTTGTTTGAGTTCATTGTAGATTCTGGATATTAGCCCTTTGTCAGATGAGTAGATTGCAAAAATTTTCTCCCATTCTGTAGGTTGCCTGTTCACCCTGATGGTAGTTTCTTTTGCTGTGCAGAAGCTCTTTAGTTTAGTTAGATCCCATTTGTCAATTTTGGCTTTTGTTGCCATTGCTTTTGGTGTTTTAGACATGGAGTCCTTGCCCATGCCTATGTCCTGAATGGCATTGCCTAGGTTTTCTTCTAGGGCTTTTATGGTTTTAGGTCTAACATTTAAGTCTTTAATCCATCTTGAATTAATTTTTGTATATGGTGTAAGGAAGGGATCAGTTTCAGCTATCTACCTATGGCTAGCCAGTTTTCCCAGCACCATTTGTTAAATAGTAGAATTAATGTTCTAAGTATAGATTTGGATATCAGATTTAGAGAGTATATTAAAGGCATTTTTACTCAACCCTCCTCTATTAAAATCCACCCAAAACAATATAAAATGTGAACATAGAAGGGAAAAAATCAGCATCAATGAAGCCAGAACATGGTCAAAACTTCTCACTACAAAATATGATATAGACTTGCCAAATACTGTGAAATTTGGATGATAATCAAGGAGGACACTAGAAGCCAACAAACTTATCCTCAGAGCTCAATCAAGTATAGATTTTTGCAGAAATGCCAGAATCCTGAAAATTCTATGCAATAATCTGGTAAGAGCTTTTAGGGGCAACAGCTTCTAAGTTCTAAGGTCAAACATGGGCTACCAGAGAAAAAGGAAATGTACTCATAGAGATTTATTTGATACCAGATGACTGTAGAGTGAAAGGCCATTTGTATCACTTACAATCTGACTTCCTAAGTAGAGGTAACTGCAGGAAGTGAAACAAGATGAAGAATGGAGAGATGACAACAGCGTGAGATCTCCAGTGAACCTGTGATTTCTGAGGCTTTGCTTCCATGATCTAAATAAGAACTGCGGGCTGCTCTACCTCATTTCCAACCTCCTGCTCTCCCTATGTTGTTTTCCAGCAAATAGGTCCTCTAAAAATGCATTACAATTCTAAATAAATCATCAAGGGCCCTATTCACGGAAATGAGGAAAATAAAGAAATAAAATAATGAATAAAAAACACCAAAAGCAATGGCAACAAAAGCCAAAATTGACAAATGGGATCTAATTAAACTAAAGAGCTTCTGCACAGCAAAAGAAACTACCATCAGAGTGAACAGCCAACCTACAAAATGGGAGAAAATTTTCGCAACCTACTCATCTGACAAAGGGCTAATATCCAGAATCTACAATGAACTCAAACAAATTTACAAGAAAAAAACAAACAACCCCATCAAAAAGTGCGCAAAGGATCTGAACAGACATTTCTCAAAAGAAGACATTTATGCAGCCAAAAAACACATGAAAAAATGCTCATCATCACTGGCCATCAGAGAAATGCAAATCAAAACCACAATGAGATACCATCTCACACCAGTTAGAATGGTGATCATTAAAAAGTCAGGAAACAACAGGTGCTGGAGAGGATGTGGAGAAACAGTAGCACTTTTACGCTGTTGGTGGGACTGTAAACTAGTTCAACCATTGTGGAAGTCAGTGTGGCGATTCCTCAGGGATCTAGAACTAGAACTACCATTTGACCCAGCCATCCCATTACTGGGTATATACCAAAAGGATTATAAATTATGCTGCTATAAAGACACATGCACACGTATGTTTATTGCGGCATTATTCACAATAGCAAAGACTTGGAACCAACCCAAATGTCCAACAATGATAGACTGGATTAAGAAAATGTGGCACATGTACACCATGGAATACTATGCAGCCATAAAAAAGGATGAGTTCATGTCCTTTGTAGGGACATGGAGGAAACTGGAAACCATCATTCTCAGCAAACTATCGCAAGGACAAAAAAATCAAACACTGTATGTTCTCATTCATAGGTGGGAATTGAACAATGAGAACACATGGACACAGGAAGGGGAACATCACACTCCGGGGACTGTTCTGGGGTTGGGGGAGAGGGGAGGGATAGCATTTGGAGATATACCTAATGCTAAATGATGAGTTAATGGGCGCAGCACACCAACATGGCACATGTATACATATGTAATAAACCTGCATATTGTGCACATGTACCCTAAAACTTAAAGCATAATAATAATAAAATTTTTAAAAAGAGGCAAAAGATAGATTTGGATATGTAATGGGCAATATAATCTCAGGAAAAAAAACCTTAAATATAAAAATTCAAAGAAGGAGTGATCAATGAAAAACAGAAAAACAGAAGGAGATAAAAAGCAAGCAGCCTAGAATAATTCAGGAAAGAAAATGAATGAAAATAAAAGCCATGTTTAAAATTAAAAAGTAAGAAAATCACAACTAGAAATACATAATCAGAGATATGTGTCTAGTCCAAAGAAATCACTTACACAGAAAAACAAAATAATCATGGGAAAATATATAGATATGAAGAAAAACAAAGTAAAAACAAACAAAATTCACAGAGAAGAGAGCAGAACACAGATTTGAAAAAATATTCAAAGATATATTAGAAGAAAAAATTTGTAAATAATTCCTGATTATGCGATCAAAAGATTATGTCATGCTCAGAAATTTGAGACTGAGTGCTCAACCACAATGATATTCTGATAATAGTACCAGACTTCAGTAGTAAGAAGAAAGAACTTCATTAAGCATCCATTTAGAAAAACAAGCTTACTTAAAATAACAACAAAAAAATTACGTTGACCTGTGATTTCTCTACTTTACCCCTCAATGCCTAAAGATAATGTTAGATTTAAAAAGACCTGAGAGAAAGCATTTTACACTCAGTCAAAAACTTCCTTCTAGTATGAAAACAAGCAGATATTGCCACCATGAAACAGCTCAAGGAATATAAAACACATGACTTCTTGGAAAACTACTTGGTGATGTACAGAAAACAAAGAGATGAAATAAATAACAAGTATGAGAATCCTTTTTTTTTTTCAAAAAGATTAAAGGTAACCACTAAATGCATCTAAACAATAGAATTTTCTATATCTTATAACTCAATTAATGATATAATCTTCCTCCAATGATGCTCCTAAATAGAAACTCAGAAGTCATTCCAACTGATCCACATTATATAATGAACTGGTGATGAGGACTAACAAATACAATCTCTTTAATATTTTTCATCTGATTCTTTCTTGTACTTCATGGTCTCAGCCTTGGTCTAGGTCTTCCTCATTTATATGACTGAAGGGCTAAAGCAGTGCTCCAGTTGCTGTATACTTCACCAGTTTGATCCATCTTCCTCAAACTACTCAAGTGACCTTTCTAATACATACATTTTATTCTTATTTCACCTTTCAGTGATGTTTCACTGCCTTCATAATGAAATCAAATCATCTTTGTAAAACTTGAGTTGCCTTGCCCAATCCAACCCATTCTAAATTTTTCCAACATCATCTGTCACTACTCCCATCCTCACATTATATGTTCCACCCATGCCAAATACCTTGATTTTTTCAGAGACAGACATGTTCACACTCATCTGTGTATCTTTGCATATGAGGTTCTCTTTGTTTCTTCTCCAGGTAATGCCTATTCATTCTTCAATTCTCAACTTAAAAATCACTTCCTAATAGAAATCTTACTTGACATCTTCTCTACCCTTTCCAATATGGTAACATGGTGCCTCCTATATGATCAATGAGTTCCTTAGAAATAACTTAACCATAGGGTTATCAAGTAGCTTGTTGAGTAAGTTTGCATCTTCTCATTTCTTTGTTTTCATGAGCCACCTAACATGTATCACCTTTAAAAGGTCATGGTTAATTTTGGCCTTTTTTTCTGCCTACAAAGTACTGTTCCTTCAAGTCTCAGTTCATATTTCAGCTCTTCTGTGAGAGTCTTTCATGTTAATCAGTCCAAATTAAATGCTTCTGCCTCTATTTTCCCCAAAACTAAGCTCTTACTTTTCCTTCCAGGTCATGTTGTATCCTGTCTTGCATAATAATTTAGTGTTTCTATGTCCACTGCCTCCACAAATAACTGTCTAGAGAGACTGGATAGTTCTTTTTTCATCTGCACATTCCTCATGGTGCCCAGCATTATACTTTGGTGAGAGCTCAGTAATATTGAGCCCCAGGAGGAATATTACAAAAGTAGGCACCAGCATAAATAATATCCCAAAACCTCTCAGAGAAAATGATCTGAAGAAGAGAAAATGTGTATTTCATATTAATAATTATATTCCAATATGGTGACTGTCATAATAGAACTAAACAGAGGGTACTCATGAAGTACTTCTCCCATATTGGAGAGGGAGAGAATTCTGGATTGCTCTTGCATAGATAGGTTTCTCTAGAATCAGTGTGCTATTTATGTTAGTAGAAATCACACTTTATCATGGTTCAATATCTTTTAATCTGTTTCAAGCATGGTCCTCTTAATGTAACCCATTTAAAAGGCAATTCATGAGACCTTTTGTATTTAGAATGACAGTGGTCACCATTAAGAGGTTCACCCTATATGCACGCAGCATGCATTCTTAGTGATTAATGATAGTTTTTCATAAAGGTTATAAATTGCCATATTTCTAGTGTCTATTTCCCTGGTAAGTCTTACTTCCAAAATTAATTCATATTGTAAATTGGGCACCCCAAATCCACTGAAATTATTAGCATTTCTTTAAAAGTTCTCAAACTATACATTCATCAAAATTTGACCAAACTCTATTTCTGTTTCATATGAAGACAATTTATATTTTAATGCTTTTATTAAGATTTTGGAAAAAAAATGGTAGTTTGTAAAGTGTACAAGTCTCAAATGACTATATCTATTTTCTGCAAATAAAAGTATTAGTACATATTTGGTAACATAAGCTTAAGCTAAAAAGGGATTGTTTTAGGTCAAATTTCTACTTACCCAATAGATTTTATCCACATTCCAATATTTTTTTAAATCTCGGAACTGTATTAGCATTCCCTTCAGTCCCACAACAATAATGCTTGCAAGGACACACTAGAAATAAAACGTAAGTTGAAGAAGAAGCAACATAAAAATTTTAACTTAAATTTAAAAGGGCTAAGGTATTTTTATTTTTTTGTTTTTAAAGTACTTAATAGAGAAAAGCAATCACCAATTAGAAGACAAAAGCAATATTTATTTTGTTTAAAACTAACCTATTATTGCACTTTAGGAATATAATATATATTCTAGAAATTCATAAGGTAATATTTGTACAATTCTAAACAACAAGAGCAAAAAGAAAATAAGTAAATGGTAAGGGTGAACATCATGAAGCTAAATGCCCTCTTAACTAAACGTATTCACGGTCATTTGTTTGAAATGTATTTGTTGCATGAAATTAAATATGTATATCATATATTTTTCTTATAATTGCCTTAAATGTCAATTATCTGATTTCACCTGAAGATATTTATAATTCTCTTGAAAAGCGAACTTGATTATTGGAAGATCCTACCATGGAAATGGTTTATTCTCACTACACACATGAAAAATTAGAATAACAAAGGATGGAGACTGGCTCTCATAAGCCCAGTGTTTTGCATTCCTTTGGTGCCTCAGGCTTATGAAGAAGAAGGTGAAGCACTGGCACTAATGTTCTGAATCACTTTGTGTAACAGACATATCAACAGCAGGAAGCTGTATTTTGTTTCCTATTTCCTTGCCCCAGCACATATGTTTTTCTAACAGTCAAAGTTTTAGTAAAATTTATACTTCTTATAACAGAATATGCCTAGTTCCACTCTCCAGATGAGCACAGAATGAATCTAGTTCCACAATACCATTCTTATGTGAGAGCCAAAAACGTAAAAAAAAACAGCCACGGTACCCCCTCCCACGCCTGCCTCAAATGTGGTAGCTTTCCACACCTCCCCCATTCAAACTTTACTTCTGTAACATGGTTTCTAGATTTAGGATTGTTGAGGTTATACTTCCAAGAAATTTTATATGCAATGATTCTCATGAAAAGTTAAATTAAAAAGTAGATAGTGAAAAAGCACTACCGTACCATGGGCAGCCAGTAAAGCAAAGGTCCTATTGCATAGATGACTATAAGGACGAAAATGCAAGATATTAGACAAGCCACCTGTAAAATACAAGACAGACAAAAAGGAAAAAGAAAGCCTTGAACTTTTTTATTATGTCAAAATTATGGGGTGGGGGGATAATTCTTAGTTTATCTTGATTAGAAGAAACGAAATGTTGACACATAACTGTTAAATTGCTTAGACTGTCATTATCTATATTTTGCAACTGAGGGAAGCCAAATGTGACAGCTGACAAACTGGTGCAATCAAATTAAGTCAGTGATGAGAGAAAAGCAATTTCACACAAAGAAACAGGACACCATCAACTTTTATCACACATCACAGTGATGGCTTTTTTGTTTAATAGTGAAAGTGACATTTCAATTAAAAGTTCTTTAGCCTGTTGTTGTTTAGCCTGACTCCCCTCCTTATTTTGTAGGAGGTTGTTTGGGCAATAACTGAATATGTGGCTTAGGATTTTTCTGTGCTGATAATTTCCACTGAAGCATTTACCTTGTTCTTTGCATTTCTTTGTTAGTAAAGGCTCAAGTTGTGAAGTAGTTATATGGGATATGGGAGTGATCTCCGGCTGTGGAACAGACTTAATTTTACTAAACCTGAAAAGCCATTAGTATCATGTTCTAACCAACCAGCCTGCTGACAAAAGGCAGTTCAATTCACCTGACTCCTATAGCCATGTTCCACTTGATGGACAACTTGATTTCACAGAAGCAAATGTTCAGGACCTAATAAAACATTTGGCCAAACTGCCTTCCTAACAAGAGAAAAGAAGGCTTTCACAGGCCATGAAGATGCCTAGAACATCATTATGGAGATATCAAAGGGAATTTTGACCTAGTAGAATGGCTTAAATTAAAAATAAATATATAAACAATCAATATCAAAGGCTGTCAAAAACTCAGCACAACTGGAATTCTCAGGCATTGCTGGTGGGAATACAATATGGTACAGCTACTCTGAAACAGTTTGGCAGTGTCTTATAAAGTTACACATACACTTACCTTATGACTCAGGACTGGCTAAGAGAAATGAAACATATGTCCACGTGAAACCTAAATATATATTTATAGAACCTTTATTCATAAATGCCAAAATCATAAATAACTAAAATATCAACCAATTGGTGAATAAAGTGTGGTACATCCATACATTAAAATACAACTCAGCAATTTAAAAAAATGGATGAAATTCAAAATCATTAAACTAATGAAAGAACCTAAACACAAAAGGCTACATACTATAAGATTTCATATATATGACTTTCTGAAAAAAAGATAAATTATAGGATGTTAGAGGCTGGAGGTGGAGGCAAAGAATTGACTACAAAAGAGTATGAGAAAACTTTTTAGGGTGATAGAAATATTCTATATCTTGATTTTACTTGTTATACAATAATTTTTTTTTCAAAAAAAGTGAACCGTATACCTTAAAAGAATAAATTTTACTATATCTAAATTATACCTCCATAAACCTTACTTTTAATTAAAAAAAAAAAAAGAAACCTGGGAAGAGATCTCTAACAATTGCTTACATGCATATGTCCACACCCACAACACTTGTCCTAACCTGGTACTATTAAAAGGTGTGCGTATATGGGAAGAAGGAGAGTGGAGTGGCAGTAGCTATAATTATTCTGCTAAGCAAGCAGTCATTCAAGGCCTTTCCCTGTTGGCAGAGGCTGAGGGAGTCTGTTCTCCCTTCCACAGTTTGTGTAACTCATCACAAACACTCGTCAGCATACAAAGGGGAAAAACAATTCTTACTTGGGAATTAAATCAGTAGGGGAACTAATGATTGCCCATAAAAAAAGTTATAATACACCAAATTGTCACTACCCTGATCATGTAGGAGTAATTGGTGATTTTACATAAGAATTTTTAAACAATAAAATATGATGCCTGACATTCTACTATACTGCAACGAGGTAGGTGTCAGAGTGCAGCTCACAGGATCCAGTCAGGGAGCTCAGTCAGTGATTCAGTAATTCCATGTTTACATGAAAAGAAAAAATTACCAACAGCTAAGGTTTATTTTAAGACAAAAGACAATGGCATGTACCCTTTTTGTGGGACTCTTCATTCATATCTTTACAATGTACCTGACACCAAAACCCTAAATCTTAGGAGCTGGAATGAACTTTGTACACATGCAGTTGCAATTACTTGGAAGGATCTGAGACACAGAGAGGCAAAGTGACTATGCCAAGGTCATAGAGCTAGGGAGTTAGAAAGCATGAAGGTAATATAAAATATGTCCTGAATTGGGATCCAAAAACGCCAAATATATTTTAAGGTTCCCAAATTTATTATAGTACACTAAAGCTGTTATAGAAATTACAACCTAACTAAATAATTCTATTTAAAAACAGTAGATCACAACTACATTTGGGCTTTTCTCTAAATAATATTTAATTTATCTTTTATTTACATGGTGCTTTGTATGTTCATCAACAACAATTGAACTACAATTTCAGTCTTGTAGTCAAAATAAGTCAAGAGTTAAACGGATCTTATTTGGTAAAGGGTGACAATCTATGGGTGAAAAAGACTATTTGTTTACCTTAAATGGTAAGTCATGTAATGAAATAGACCATAAGCAAATGGGTTATGTTAGCTCCCTTAATGCACTTGCCTTATCATTGTTGATGCCCTTGGTCAAAAGATAAGTTCATCTAATCAGACAAGAAACTCTTAAGCTCTGTCCAGTGTATATACTCCCCAGTCATGGAAATTAATAATATTATAGTGTCTGCCCTCAAAGCTCTCAAAATACTGGTATTCATTCTCTTCATAAAGAAGAAGTCAGGACACTGAAATTTGGATTCGTAAAAAATCTTTGAGATTATGCAATGAAAGCCATCATTCCATAATTGGCCAACTCAGTAAATTCAAAAGAGCTCAAATTAAGATCAAATATTTGCAGTGTATAAAATAGAATTCTCTAATTTCAGGATTCTATAATAACCCACTTAAGCTATATTTCAAATATCATCTACTTTCTTCGTATATTTTACTTTGCATATGAGGTAATATTTTCTTGCCTTTCTCTGACCTACCTTGAGAAAAATTTGAAAAACAAGTTAAAACCAGAACAAAAGAGATGAGCTTGTTCCTTTTTTAATCTCAGAAAAAAAAACAAAACTAGCTCCTTCTTAATAAGTTTCAGGTTGGCTTCTATTGCAATTAGTAAAGCATTCACACAATTACCCACTGGGCAAACACTGGCTAGGATTTTACTCTTTAACTCCTTCTTTCCACATCATACTAACTAAATGACCAAATATATTTTTGCTTCAAAATCATAACTACTGATATTTAAGAGTTAATTCTGCATAAAAGATAATGAAATAATCTATATTTTATTCTTGTTATGTTCTCAAACAATTATTTTATATGCTCTATGTTAGTTACAAAGATGACCATGCATGCATTTTTATTATCCATACCTAGATATTTCGTTGGGAGTAGAGGGAGAAACCAGTCATTTACTTCCTAAGTAGTTGTCAAAGAAGGCATAAGTAGTTCTCGAACTCACTGCATGTGTGCAGTCTTGTGGAAAGTAGTGAAATGGCAAAAGAGATGGGAAAGGGCAGAAAGAAAAAAAGAGAGAGATGACATTAGATAACTAAAGCTTGATTAAGAAGGTTTTAAAGGAGATGAAAGCAATTAGCCAAATTTTGAAAGAATAAAGGAATACAGTTTGGCAAATTAGAATGCGGAGACAATCTCAGTGTTGCAGAAAAACATGCCAGCTGTTGTTTTCAGTTGTGGCTGAGCTGCCTGTGCAGCAGACGCTGTCTCTCATCCCTCCTGGTTATACCTCCCGAGCTCCCTGCAGAGCACCAGCGGCTCTCCTCTGTTGGAAGTGAAGAGAAGCATGCAGGGAAGAAAGCCAGGGGACACTGAGCTCCCTCCCATACTTACTGTTCTTTACAGGGAAGGAGAAAAGGAAGAAATGTAATTTTTTTGTGCTATTTGTCTAAGCTGTGCCACAAATTTCTTATTCCCCTAAAGGCCTTTCTTAGATATGCATGCTTTGGGTGTCACATCTAAAGGGGGTCACTGTAAAAAGGGTTTCTTCATATGGAAGATAGAAATGAGTCTGATGACCATGGCACTTGGTGTTAAATGATCAGTAACTCTTGTTGTTCCAATCCAAACATTTGGTTTCATTTTCTAAAGTACTGAAAGTCTTTACCATCAACTCACTTCTATATAAAATTGTCCCAAATTCACTGTCGAAACAGCCTCATATGGCTCTTGAGGACTTGAAATTTGGCTAGTTCATATTAAGGTATGCTGAAATCTAAAATACCAGATTTTGAAGCCTTGTACCAAGAAGAAAATAATGTTAAAATATCATTAATAACTTTTAAATTATTAACTTTGAAATATTAACATTAAAATGATAATATTTTGACTCCATTAGGGAAATTAAAATATAAAATTAAAATTATCAATTTCTTCTACTTCTAAAAATGTGGCTATTGGAAAATTTAAATTATCTGTGTAGCTCATATTATGTTTCTGTTCAATAGTGCTTCTCTGAAGTGCATGATCCTAAGCCTGGTTTTAAATGGGATTTTCTGTAAATGTGCAACATTAAGCAGTAATTAAAAAAAACTGTCCAGCCTGACCAGTCTCTTCTAACGTCAGCAAAACTGGTAGCTTTCTTTTATAGTTATTGGAAGCTCTCATTTCTCATTCATTCTTTTCTGTAGTAGTTACCTAACACCTACCACATGCCAGGTCCTGGGCTAGCCACTGAGGATACACTGAACCAAACCAGACAAGGTTTTGTGTTCTCCAGTAGCTTTAAGTCAAGGACAGAAGGGCAACATCAATCATATAATCAAAATAATGAACATTTAATGTCAAATAGCACTAAGGACACTGACAAAGAGGAACATGACAGACCCAGAAGTGGCAGTGAGACACAAAGGATGGGAGGAATTCACATAGAGAGGAAGGGAAAGGCAGCCTCAAAGACAAAGGGAACAGACACTGGAACCCACAAGGGCTGGAGAAGGACTAGGTCTGAGAATGAGGTGGAGAACAGGCCAAGTGGAGGCTGTGCCAGGACGCACTCAGCGCCTGGTAGACAGCAGAAATGTCTGAATTCTAAGACCCATGCAAAGCCTTTTAAGGACTTTAAGCAAAAATAACATGACCACATTTGCATTTTGTAAAGATAACTTTCCACAGAAATACCATTTCTGCAGAAATACCAGAAATGTTTCTGAATAAAAGTCAGTTGGTAAATTCATTAACAAGTGTAAGATGATTATCACTGATCCTTTGATTGGTTGTCATTAGCCTAAAAAATGAAGATTGTTTATCATCTACGTCAATTTATGGGATATAAATTTAGTCCCTAAGAGAATCAGAGCCATTTAAGGGGTTGTTTTGTGAAGTCATGTCACATAAAAAGTTGCTTTCACAAATAACCTATTTAGAACAAAACTTTTAAGGCTTGACTTACATAGTGCTTCCTCGGAACCATGTCAGTTATCAGTTTTACCCACATAAACTTAACACTTGCAATGTTAAAGGTCTGAAATGACTACCATGGGAAAGCATCCTCAATTTGAGTATGCACAGTAAATTAGATTCTTTCCCTGTGCAATTTAATGGGAGTTGTTGAAAAGATTAGTGACCATCTCAACAAGCAAAGGAGCATGAAAATATTCTGCCCCTGAGCTTTGTTTTCCTGGAATAGCATTTTGACAGATTTCTTTCATTTCTTTCGGAGGCTGATGAATAGAATACCATGCAGAAAAAAAATTCCTACTAAATAAAAAGTCCTTAGAAACATTCTGTTGTTCTAGCCATTCAAATGTGTGGCCTCCAGAACAGAGAAGAGAAGGGGCGCTGCTTTATCCCAACCATATTAATCAAACATCTGTACACCCAACTCAAGTGAAAAAAAATCCCAAATTTAAAATAAGTATAATCTTTCTCAAATTATTATCTTTCAGACACTCGATATTAAAGGTTACAAAGATGAATCAGATAGACTGATTATTACTAAAATAGCAATTAGAAAAGCAGGGAAATGCCTAAGGAAACCCCAGTTATGGAACACATTGAAACTGGAAACACTTCGAAGATTCTATTTCAACCTTTTCTGCCCATGTGATAAGTGAGTATGTTAACTTGCTCAAGATCCTGCCGCACAGTGGGCAACTTGGACTAGAAAACTGTCTCATTGCATCTTGACCATACCAGGATGTTTTAATATTAAATGTTAAAAAAAGGTTCTAAACATATTTAATTATTTTCTAAATAACAATAGTAATAATAAAATCAATGATCATTGTTAACATTTTAAGGACATTTAGTGCTCAAGCATTGTGCTAAATAAGCATTATTAACTCCTTTAGTTGTTGTAATAATTCTACTTTAATAGGCAAGTCTACTTATGCCAGAGAGGTCAAGTTACTTGTGCAAAGTCACTTCACTAGTGGTGAAGCCAGGGTACAAGCCCAGGCTCTGGAGCCCAACGCCGAACCACTCACTATGTTTATTGAGCCTGACAATGAAGAGAGAAACCTAATACATTCACTCTGGTAAGAAACCAGGAAGAAAGTATTATAGAATCCAGCTGGCACAATATCTCACACCTGTAATCCCAACACTGGGAGTCAGAGGTTGGAGGATTTCTCAAAGCCAGGAGTTCAAAATAAGCCTGGTCAACAAAGCAAGACCCTTATCTGTACTAAAATTTGAAAAAAAAAAAAAAAAATAGCAAGGTGCGGTGGTGCACGCCTGTTATTCCAGCTACTCTGGATACTGAGGTGAAAGGATACTTCAGACCACAAGTTTGAGGCTACAGTGAGCCACAGTGGTGCCACTGCACTCCAGCCTGGGCAACAGAGCAAGACTCTGCCAAAAAAAAAAAAAAAAAGAAAAAAAAACTGCTATAGGATCCTAGGATTTTACAGATATAAGAGTCATCAGAGTAGGGAATAATATTTAAGTTCACTGCATATTAAACCTTCAAATTTAGATCACAAAGATTTGAGAGTATAGTTTGCAAAAATGTTTACGCCACTACAGAAGATGACCCTACACTTGAAAATCCAAGCTGTGTAAAAATCTGTCAGATTACTTGTGTCATATAAACCAAGGTCGGAGGAGGATTTTACTTCTTAGCTGATGAGCTGTGGCAATTATTTGTCAAATTACAATACATTCAGAATTGGTTACTGCTTCCTTTCATGTACTCTATGATACATTGATATGAACTTGATTAGTTAGTTTTATGTTAAATTTTAATATCTGTTGATCACTTTCCCACAAGGTCAACAACCACATACTTTTCAAACTTAATTATTCTACAACCTAAAATAGTATTTAATAAGGAAGACTCCCAATGAATGTTTGAGTTAGCCCAAATAGTGTTTTAAAAGTTCTCATTTGATTCCTATCTTAAACATAAATTGTTTTAATAATGGTTAGCTGTTAATGTTAATTTTTTATACTAAGATGCACATGATTTTTCTTGTGTATCCAAGTTTTGAAGTAAATCTATCTGGGTTCCAATCCCAGCTCTGCCATTTACTACCTCTATGACCTGGGTAAGTTACTTTAACCTTCTTTCCCTCAACTTTCTCATGTAGAAACTGAGGATAATAATTACACCTCCTTCTTAAGGTTGCCTAGATCATCAAAGGTTTAGTTTTTCATAGGATTAAACAAGTTCATTTATAACAAAAGTATGACAGCCAATGCCTGGCACACAACTCAATATCTTTTCCACCACTACCACCATCATCATCAATAGCAACATCTTCATCACTATGATTGTCATCATCAACATCGTCATCATCATCATCATCTTACCAGTACCCAGAAGAATGCCTGGTATATCACAGGCCCTCAATACATGTCAAATTGATTTGAGTTCCTAAAAAATATAATTGTTTAACTTAAAATATGTGCAGATATCTTATTATTCATTTATATACTTGTACATATCTATGGATAGAACTTTCAGTATCAAAGATTGATTTCTTTTTCATATAATCGATTTTATTTATTTAAAGGAAGTTAACAAAAGTTTATTTTGTTTATTTAAATAAACAAACAAAAGTTTGTTTATTTAAAGGAAGTTAACAAAAATGGGAAAATCTAAATGTTGACCATTTAGATTAGAAAGAAAGAGAGAGGCACCACTAGAGAGAGCTTTGGCCTCAAAGGTTGCTAACCATAAAGCTTCAATTTGTACAGAATTTTTTAGTTTCCTTGTTGAATCCTTAGCTTTCATAAGTGTCATTTATGGGAAAGAGATGAGAGAGAGAAGGAGTTTCTTAAAACAACTTAGAAAAAAAATTAAATAAGTGAAAATAGTTTCAGGGCTTTAAAGAGAAGCTAGCTCTTCCCACTCTCCTAGAATGGGAGTGAAGGCCCAGCAGTGCTTTGTCCCTGCGGAACAATTCCGTTACCTGTGTCTTTGCTCCTGTGCTGTACAGGCCAGCCGTCCTTCCCATGGCAGCAGCACTTGGTATGCAGAAGAAAAATGAAGAAACTATATTGCTGAGGCCATGGGCCAATAATTCCTGCAAGATTCATGACAGAATATATAATATCTTAATCACAATAGACTTTTAGAGACCACAGGTACAATTTGTCACATAATGAGGCTTTTTTGTATTCAGATTTTGTTCTCCCCACCAGTTGGGATTTAACAATTACAATACAAATAGCTAACATTTATTGGGTGCTTACAATGAGCAAGAAGTTGTTCTCAAGCACTTTACTCATTTAATCCTCAGAACAACCTTATAGGGAAATACTATTTTTTTTTAATGCTCTCTGTCATCAATTTTTCCTCCATCTTTAGGTCACCTCAGTCAGGTTTTTCTTCTCATCACTGCACAAATGACCTTCACAACGCTAAACCAATGATTCATTCTTGGCTTCCCTTGCCTAAAAGAGGCATTTGGCATAGTTGCTCATTTCTTCCTCCCTAAAGTCTCCTTCACTTGGCTTCTAGGATGTCCCTGATTTCCTCCTACCTCCCTGGCCATCACATTTTAATGCCTTTTGTGGTTCTTTCCCATCTAACCAATTGCAAATATTGGAGGACTGCTTCTCTTCTCTATCTACATATAAGCTACTCAAATACACATTGACAACTCTAAAATTTTTATCTGCAACTTGGACCATTCTTCTGAATGTCAGACTGTATACCCAATCTGCTACTCAGTATCTCACTTTGGATGGCTAACAGATATCTCCAACTTCCTAAATTGGGCTACAGCTTTCTACCACCCAACCTGGTTCTCCCATGTTCTTCCCTATTTGAAGTTCCAATTGCTTAGATTGAAAGCTTTAGGGTTATTCTTGATTTTTCTGCTCCTTCTTTTCCCAAATGGCACCCATATCCAATCCAGAATCCATATACTTCCATCTCATCCATCACTACATCATGGTCCAAGTCATCAAATCTCACTTGGATTATTGCAAATTCCCCTTAACAGTATTTTTGCGTCTGCTGTTGCTAGTAAGCACAACAAATATCCCTGCCCCATAGAGCTGTGGTGGTGGAAAGCAAATGCTGGCAATAAACAAGATAAATACAGAAAGCAAAACAGAGGAAAGCATGGGCAAATCCTGAGTTTAAGATTTTAGATTACCAAAGAAGGCCTCCCTGAGAAAGGAGCATTTGATAAAGAAGCTGGCTGAGCACAGTGGCTCATGCCTGCAATCCTAGCACTTTGGGAGGCAGAGGTGGGGGATCTCTTGAAGCCGGGAGTTTGAGACCAGCCTGAGCAACACAGCAAGACCCCCATGTTTAAAAAATGAAAAAAAAAAGTAGCCAGGCATGGTGGTGCATGCCTGAAGTCTCAGCTACTGGCGAGGCTAAGGCGGGAGGATGGTTTGAGCCCAGGAGGTTGAGGCCACAGTGAGCCATGATCATGCCACTCACTCCAGCCTGGCCAACAGAGTGAGGTTTGTCTCTAGAAAACAAAAATTAAAATAAATAAATAAATAAATGGAGGAGCTAAGCAGGTATTGGAGAGAACAGAATTTCCAGAAAAGGGAACAGCAAGTACAAATATCCATAGCCAGAAGCATGACTAATGGGTTCAAGAAGAAGCAAGGTGGTGGTGTTAGCACAGAATATAAAAGGGTATGAGACCAAAGAGGAAAAGGGTATTAGCAGGTTATGTAGAGCTTTTTAAGCCATGAGAGAGGCTCTTACTCTGAGTGTGACCAGAAGCAACTGGGAAGTTTCAAGTAAAAGAAAGACATGGTCTGCATTGCTCACAATTGTATCACTTGTACCTAGACCAGTGCCTGCTACGTATTAGGGTTCAACATATATCCGTGGAATGAATAAATCTACTTTTGTGAAGATGAGAAAATTGGTGCACAGAGTAGATTAAGGTCACATAGTGTGAGAATGAGATTTACACACAGGTAGTTCGATATTCATAAACCATGGCACTGCAACTTCTCTGCAGACCAGCACAGCTCTGTCGGACCATGACAGGACTTGAAACAGGACATATGCAAAAGTATTTTCAGAAATATGATCAGTATAATCTACATCCCTTGGTATTCCAGGAATAGACCCTCACATTCTTTAGTTTTTTTACTAAGAGTAATACTAATGTTATTTGTACCTAGAAATCCATAATTATTAAACATTAGCATGCAATAATAAATCTGTTTGGATTCTCTCCTAAAAACAAATCAAAAAGAACATCATGATGCCTTTTATTTTAACCAAAATAAAAAGCACTGTGAACCATCAATGTCAGGTTTTTAGCTTCCTATGAATGATTTCGATATTTTTATTTTGTTTTGTTCAACCCACTCTTGCTATACAGTTAGGAAAGTTTTATTTTTCATAAGTTCAACATTTTTAGGATCTGAGAGTGCACGGTGCAATGATACAACTGGAGTGGAGAGGGACTGGGAGCACACTCCACCTGGTTGTCATCAATTGAATATTTGAATTTTTTGGCAGATCCTTGAGCAAGAGCCAGTGAGGCCACATAGCCTACAAGTGCCACTCCGAAAGCTTCAGTGATCACCGCAGAGAGGATGTTCATCGGGGGAGCTCTAGGTGAGGGAATTCTGTGGAAAGAAGGACCATATTGAAGTCATCAAACTTCATGTAATTTCTGTAACAACTTGCAATGAATTTAACTGTGGCAATGACTCTGAAGTTTACATAGACTAAGTGAAATACCCATGAGAAAACCAAGCAGCCTTGCCCTTAGAAGCCCTTCGTTTTCAACATTATTTAGCAGAAAAGCAAAATTACAAGGAACACCACAAGGACAGCTCCATGCATTTAACTGGCATTTACGCCCAGAGAATTCAGATTACACCACAGAAACTCTGACTCGACAGAAATTTCCTGTATCAGAACAAAAGCAAATCTGGAGCATTCTTTCATTCGAACCTTTCCAAATATTTATTTGGCTGGTGTTGAAGACTATATTTCCTCCTTTGAATACTACAGTGCTGTATGCAAACACTGGTTTACTGTGAGCTACAATTCTTGAGTTAATCCCTAAATTTGCCATTGAGTTCGTTATCTTAATTATGTTTTTAACTCAATCCTTTCACAGTACACTTAACTGTGCCTTACATCCATTAAGAAAAATATGTATAAAGGCTCCATCTAACTAACCCTCTGCTTCAAAATATAGGACGATAGTTGTTTTTCCATTTCAAAGAACTGTTCAAAATATTTCTCTCAAATAATACCCAGCCCTTGTCTAATTGTCTTTTGAAAACCACTTGAGCCAAAGTGTCATTATTTATTCATCCCTGATGATTCTTTGGGAGACTTACCCAAAAAATAAATAAATAAATAAATCCCTCAGGCAGTAGAAGAAAACAGGAAGAGAATTCATGTTGATTTTTAAAACCCAGTATGTAAGTAGAATGCTTGGCCCTTTCATAATAGCTATTTTATTTAATTCTCCCAACAACCTCCAAACCAAGCATCATTATACCCACTGTATAGAGGAGAAAACATTTTGAGAAAGGTTAGGTAATTTATCTAACATCACAAGGTGAATGGCAGAGCTGGAATGCAATCTCAGCTCCACTTCTGTTCAAAGCCATGTTCTTGTTATAATTCCTTTAGCGGATGGGTCTGGAAAGGTCACTCAAAATAAAGGAGAATTAGAGGTGATAGAGGAGTGGCGTGACTTTTTTTTTTTAACCCACCTCCTTAAGTTTACCATTAAGACAAATTGATTTGTATCATTACAGGTTATTATGCTATACAAAACCATTTCAAAGTAAAAGAGCTTTGTTTCATGAAGACTGAGTGAGCCTAATTACTAATAACAACAAATTGGCATAAAAGGAATAATAAGCTGACTTTCAAAGGTAGAAAAGCAGGAATCTTTGAGAAAATTCAATTTGATTCATATAATCAGCATCAGCCTATATCTATATGTGCTAAAGATAGGATTTTTAACATTCCCTTTTTAATTCCTGAGAATTTTTCTACTGTTTCTCCATTTTCATGTAATTAGAAACAAAAATTTGGGATTGGAAGATAAAAATTTATAGGATTCAACAATTGTAACTTTGCCCCAAATTTATAATTATCAGTGTACATGTAATGCAGCCCATTCAAAGTGAATAACCCATAAGACACTGTCCTCCTTCCCTCATATATTTTTATTTTCTTTCAGCCCATATATGGTACGACCTTTTGCTCATTTTAGGGTGAACATCTCTTTTGTTAAACTCCTTCTTAGTGGCCAGAGGAAGGCTATAGGCCAGCTAGGGAACAATGCCTTCTTCTCCACTTCCACTCTCTCATTATTATATACTACCCAGGCCTAGGGTTTGCTATTTCAGATTATGCTTGTCTACTTTTACTATGATTTAAGTGAAATGAAAATAGTCATAGAATATGTGTGGTGGGGAAGAGATAGGGCTGACTAAATCCCAGATCATAACTCTCATTTGCAAAGTCAATGCCCTCTATTTTGTTAATAATATATTTGCAAATATTTCCCAAAGCTTTTACCTGAAGCAATGCTGCATAAAGCAATTATCAACATCCTTAGTAAGAGGTGAAGTCTAGGAAGTTACTCTTTCTCTACACATGAAGTGTGTATTTCTATCATTTTGTAATAGAAATTGATCAGAATTAAGAAATGAAATATCCATACCCACTCACTCCCTGTCCCTTTCTCCATCAAAAATAAACAAACAAACAAATAATATGTTTTTAAAAAGGACTACATTACCCTTGTGGAATATGACCAACTACTTCTAATCCATATGTGTTTTCCATATTGGTGCAATAACAAGCAAATGATGCAGCAATAATCTGTGTGGTTCCATTTGAAAAAAGAAAAAATATATACATTACTGACCTCTCAAACACCTTAAAACAATTTTTAAAAGTAAACATTGTTCTCATGTCCCATAAACATCAAGAATAATCTAGTGGTTGCACAGACTTTCAAAAATAAATAAAATATTAAAAGTCAAAAAGTCCCTCAGTTTTGAGAGCACTGACAGTCTCCAAATTAGATGACATCCCAATCATATGGCTTTTCTAATATCCTACCGTGGTCAACCCAATTATGTCCAATTTTGAAGGGGAAAAACTACGGGATACAGGAGTGTGTGTGTGTGCATGAAGACAGCACGATCCAACCTAAATACTTGCCTCCCATGATACGAAGGGATGCTTCGTAAGACAGCACATTTTCTCTCCATGAGAGCAGCCTTTCAAGAGTTTGAGATATTGCATCGACATTCCTAATCCATGTTAGTAATCAATGATGATTTACAGTCTCCTTGAATATTTTCAGATTTTTAGCTTTTACTATTTCTTGTAGTGAAACATGCTGCTTCACAGCCTGCTGGGCTCAATGCTTTTAAAATGACCCCTATGGAGTTTCAGATACCCTATCCTTCTGTTGCTGACATATGCTAAGCAAGGTTACATGTTCCCTGCCTATACCTATAATCATCTTTAACATACATATCAGAGCCCAGTTCACCAGCCACTGCATTCTACTGTTTTCCATCGATTTTCACTTTTCTGATAATTTTAAAAATTTCACATGATTATGGTATCAGTTTGGAGTAATTCATCTTGTAAAAGAGGCACATCAATTATCCACTTAAAGTACAAATTTACAATATACACGGCCAGAAAAAAAAGGATAACAAATTCAAACTAGCCAAATAAGGAATATCTAATAATCAATGCCCAATAATATAATTGTATAGGTTTTTATCCCGTATTCCTGTTGTTCTCTTCTCTGTGATGAT
This sequence comes from Gorilla gorilla gorilla, assembly GCF_029281585.2. Taxonomy (NCBI): domain Eukaryota; kingdom Metazoa; phylum Chordata; class Mammalia; order Primates; family Hominidae; genus Gorilla; species Gorilla gorilla. Next base: position 97,208,522 of record NC_073231.2, on the reverse strand, counting down.
ATTTAGCTGAATTTGCAGAGGTTTCATAAAACATCAAATAGGCTTAAAAAGCAAAACACCTGAAGACTTAAAGAAAAAGATAAAAGGAACAAAACCATAAAGGTGATATTGTTAAAATTTATAAATATCATAACACGATAGTAGCATTTTCTAAAGAAGCTAGTAATAGCTAAAGATTCAGGCTATTAAGTTAGAATCAGACATATTAACATACTTAAAAATTCCTATGCCAATTAATAAATTGTTCATAATCATCATGAAACATCTATACTAGGTCAGAAAATATTGAGAGCTATAAAGAAAATATGCCATAGCTACTAGATACTGGATTCTTATTGAAAATGGAAGTATGCAGGGTATTTGATACACAGTTAATATTAAAATTAAGTGCTCTAACTCACTGAATTAGCCTTTCAGTGTTTTACCTCCTCCCTGTATTTCTTTACCAAAATTAAACTTTCCTTATCAGTTGAGTAATTGGCCCTTCTTCAATATTAATTCAATATGCGTGTATAAGGCCAGTACTGCCCTTAGACCTGGGCATTGCACCCCAGGTGTGACTAGTGCTTTAGAGCAGCAGTCCCCAACCTTTTTGGCACCGGGGATCAGTTTTGTGGAAGACAATTTTTTCACGAACAGGGTTGGGGGAGGAGGGGGAAGATGGTTTGGGGATGATGAAGCTGTTCCACCTGAGTCTATCAGGGACTAGATTATCATAAGAAGCACGCAACCTAGATTTCTCACGTGTGCAGTTCACGACAGGGTTCGTGTTCCTATGAGAATCTAATGCTGCCACTGATCTGACAGCAGGCAGAGCTCAGGCAATAATGCTCACCTTCTGCTGTGTGGCCAGGTTCCTAACAGACCATGAACTGGTACCAGTCCACGGCCCAGAGATTGAGGACCCCTGCTTCAGAGGATTCTAATCTGGCTTCTTCCAACTGTAGACTTCCCCACAAGAAGGGAGCTCTGTGGGAGTAGGGGGTTTGTGCCCAACTCAAACCTGTACCCTTCTTTCTGAACCACACTCTGGATACTTAAGAATCTAACATTTCCTGCCCAAATGTCCTTCTGCCTGCTTGCAGGGCACCTTCTGGAAGTCCATCCTCCCAGGGTGGCTCAAGAAAGTTGGCAAAGAGACAGTCGTAGTGGTGATGGAGTGGCGATGTGTTTGGAGCCTGGAAGTGAGGACGGAGGTGTCCACACATACACATATGAATCCCCTGGCAGGTGGGATAGAGCTGGAAAGTGAAGAGAGGGAGCAGAGCAAGAGGCTGGGTCTCCCCACGCTGCCACATACTGGCAGAACATAAACGACTAGGAAAATTCTCTGTTCTAACCCGGCTTTTAAAGTCATCACTAAGGGATGTTTGTCAACATAAGAAAACAGAATCTGTTATATTTAACATTTTGATCTATAACTTGTAAGTATTTGGGCTTGCATTGGTACTTTTTCCTTGGGTCTTAGAAATGTTAGGGATAACACGTATAAAGAATACCTTTAATCTTATTGTAAGAATAATCGTAACTGGTTTTGCAGAGAATAAGCAACTGGTTTACTACCAGCTCAACAGCCTTCATCCCTAAGGCTATTTTCAATTTTTAGTTTTATGAAACATGCGACATAGCTTCCCAAGATATAATAAGCATTTCTTAATATCTACAGGACTTCAAGATAAGATGGTATGTTTCACAGTTGTTGCTGTGAAAACTAATAATCATAGTACTCTGTATTTTTATGGCTTATTTGAAATATACACACATACATATTATATAAATCACATATGTTATATAGATCTCAAATTATCAAGAGTATAGGATCATACATGGCCTAGTTATGGAGAGAAGCCTTTCTTATTAGTTGTATAGAAATGAGTCGTAGCCTTCACAGTCAATTGCAATGTGCTAGCCTTATAGTTGTACATAAACCTACATAATTTCAACAATTAGAAGGAATATTTTATTAGATGAAGTTATTTAGACAACATTTATCATACACATGTATAACTCAAAGATCACTGAAAGACTAAAGCCAATTTTTAGTAAATTAGTAGACTGTGGTTATAGGTTAAGATTTTATTTTCAACTTAATGCTTTGTATAGTTAAGAGTTCCCATTAGAGGTTCTTGAAATTTCAAAACATATTTTCTAATGCCACAAGCCTTAGGAGCAAAATGTAATGTATTGCTTTTCCAGGTACAACAAAAAAATATTTTAGAGAACCAACTTTGGCCAATGAAAATCATGAGCATCCTTTCAATGAAGCAAAATTAGGTAAGTAACAAAACCTTTCAATCATGAATGAACATTTATCAATTGATAATATTTCTATACATATCTTATAGGTGCCATATAAATAGGAAATGATACCATATTGTATTAATTTACAGAAGATCGTGCCAGAGACATTTTGAGTCTCACCCTTATAAGTACCTCCTTATTTAAGATCTTAAGCTATATGTTCTCTTATTTATATAAACAATTATAAGCATATGAGAAATGTTGTATAAATTGAAAACATGTGTGCCTTCTTTTTTAAATTATTAACTCAAAATGTTTCCTGTTCTTACATTAATGTGTAGCCACGCAAATTAGCCCTGCTTTAATGAGAGACAGGAGTAGCTGAGGGTTACTACAGACAATATAGTAAGCATCTGCAGATCTCCCCAAGAACTGGAAAGCTTTGCATGGCAAAAAGCTAAATGTTGATTTTATACTTACCAAAACTAAATCTACAGGAAGAACAACTTTAATTTTCCTTTTAAACTGTTCATTCAGCTCTTTAACAAGAACAAGGACCACAATGCTCAGCAAGGATAAAAGCAATGCTTCCAGTCGCACAGACTTGATGTTTTCAAAAACATATGCATAAATCTACAGTAATGAGAAAAAATACAAACAAAATTCAGGGTCACCTATAATATATCAACATGAAAATATGGCCCCAATAAACTCAGTGATGTTTTATAAAACTATCTTAATGGCTAGGGAGAGGAAAGATATAGGTAGGAGGGTAGTCAGTGTTAATGCTATGTGTTTATTTACATCTACAAAATTTCTGTACCCTTGATTCTTTCATCAAACATAAGAACACTGCTAAAGAGAATGACTCTTCTGGCTTCGTCCCTGACACTCTGAGGGGCAGAGATGCTTAACTCATTATTTATATGCAGATTCATCATTAACAGCAGTCAGGGGACCATGGGTTCCCCAACTTTGGGGCCCTCCTCAAACCCCAGAAGCAAACAAGAACACAGATAGATCACACACAAAAGAGTTAAGAGCTGGCATTTAACTGACATCAGATATTTGGCTTCATGTAAAATATTAACATGTTCCCAGTCATTCAGCATTAACTTACTTGTTTATTGTCACTTACTTTATACCAAGCACCGTGCCCATTGCAAGGTCTACATAGTAAAAAATTTAGACGTTGCTTCAGTATTCACAGAGCTCATAGTCTAGTGTAGGAATTGCTAGGTAAAACAATAAATTAATGCAAACAGTGCTATGGACATGGAAAGGGCACCTGAAGTATATGACTTAGGGTTTTGAGTGGTGGTGGGGTGGGTCCTTCTCAAAGAAGATAAATGGGAATTGGCCAGGTTATAGATGATAGAGGGGGCAAACGAAGAAACCTGGGAAAATATTCTGCCTAAAGGGCATATTTGTAAAACTTACAGCATAAAATGTGAGGGGAGGGGTGCATGACTTCCTGAAAAGTATGGTCAAGAAATCAATACAACTATTTGTCTTTAAAAGTGTGCAGCCCTGCTTGAAGTTATACTTACCTCAAAGAATTTGCCTGAAACTAGGAAGAAAGTATAATACATTAATATCAAACACTCAATCTTGGTAATTTGGGATAATCTGATGTGGCAGAAAAGGTAGGATCAATGTAAGAGCAAAGTCAACCAAAAGAACATTAAAGCCCTTTTTAAAATCAAAGGCTATGTTTCAGTTAAGTGCCAATAACACTTTGTTCAACAACTTAGAATGTTGTTGATAGTTATGTAAGCATCTAAATCGACTAGCACAAAAAAGATAGGGTGAGATTTTAAAGAACCCTAAATTAGGTGCTGAAATATAATAACCAGCCAAATGCAATCCATCCTCTACATGAACGTTTGATATAAGGAAACTCACCTGGAATTTTGTTGTCTGGAAATTTAACATAGTGGTTCTCAAATTCATACAGAATATTAAATGCACAGAATATATTAGAAAATGTTGAAAGAAAATATTTACGGGTTTATACTAACAAACATAAAAGTATATTTATAATAAGTCAAAACATGATACTAATAATAAAATATATAAGAAAAAACTGGGTGTGGTGGCTCAGCACCCAGAACTGTGGGAAGCTGAGGCAGAAGGATCGCTTGAAGCCAGCAGTTTGAAACCAGCCTGGGCAATATAGCAAGACTCTTTCCCTATGAAAAATTTAAAAAATTAGCTGGGTATGGTGGCATGCACCTGCAGTCCTAGCTACCCAAGAGACTGCTGGCGGGGGGGAATCCCTTAAGCCCAGGAGTTCTAGGTTACAGTGAGCTATGATTGCACCACTACACTCCAGCCTGGGCAACAGAAGGAGATCCTGTCTCTAGCTTAACTATGTGTGTGCATGTGTGTGTGCGTGTATTAAATATATATATATTCAATATATATTTAATTAATATATATTCAATATATATTAATTAAATATATATTGATTAAATATATATTGAGTAATTAAATATAATATATTTTTAATTTATTGTATAATTTTATATATAATTATAAATTTATATAATATATATAATTTTATATATATTATATATATTATATATATAAATATATAATATATATAATTTATCTATATAATTATACATTTATAATTTATAATTATATATAATTATAAATTTAATATATAATTAAATATTAATTAAATATATATTGAATATATATAGAAAGAGATAGGGTCTCTAACTTAAAAACATATTATATATATGTGTGTGTATATATATATATATGAAAAATTTAAAACAGTAAGAACCCAGAAATATAACAGTTGCATTATCCAATATTAAAGATTATCCAATATATCATGTTTGAACAAAAACTAAGCAGAACAAAATAAATTCTAGATTAAAAGAGGTTAAATATAAAACGTGAAGTCATAGAAAATAAGTATTTTAAAATTAGCAGAGGACATAAACAGATAACAGAAGAAATACAAATGGTCAATAAACATGAACAAAGAGCTCAATTACACTAGTAATCAAAGAGATGTAAATTCAAACTATAAGAAAGCATTCTTTCTTTTATCAAATTATTAGTGATGCTTAAATAATAATTTAAATAGTGTAATCTGGGGGAAGTAATGGGAACTCTTTTACATGCCCTTGTGAGTATAAATTGTTGCAATACTTTGGTGATCTGATAAAATATATGGAAAACCTTTGAAGGCAATAGATATGTTAATTAGCTTGAGTTTGGAAATCATTTCACAATGTGTATATATATATCAAAACATCACATTGTACATTTTGAATATATATGATTTTTATGCGGCAATTATATCTCAATAAAGCTGAAAAATAAACACTTTTGAACTGCTCTATTGTTTGCCTTAGCAATTCTACTTCAAAACATTAAGCTAGGAACATAATTAAGCTCGTGTGAAAAGACCTTGTTACAAAGATATTCACTGAAACATTGCTTAAAACAGCATTGAAAATGGAATCCATTTAAAGAGTAAAATAAAAGAGAACTGGTTGAATTCTCTAGGTTACACGTGTACATATAGTAGTTTACATCCATTAAATTCATTATTTTAGACAAAATGTATATTTATTGACATGGAAAGACCTTCCTGTTATAATGCTAAGTCGGAAAAGAAAAGTTTCAGATAAATGCATATGGTTTGACATTGTTATGGGCTCAGTTGTGTGGCCCCCTCTGAGTTCATATGTTGAAGTCTTAACCCCCAGTGCCTCAGAATGTGACTATACTGGAGATAGGGCCTTTAAAGAGGTGATTAAGGTAAAATGAGATCATATGGGTGGGCCCTAATCCAAAATGACTGAGAAGAGGTTAGAACACAGACATGCACCTTGTACAGAAGAAATACCATGTCAGGACACAAGGAGAAGGCCACCATCTGCAAGCCACAGAGAGAGGCTTTAAGAAGAGACCAAAACTGCCATCACCTTGATCTAGACTTCTTGATTACAGTCTCCAGGACTGTAAGAAATAAAGTTCTGTTGTTTAAACCACCCAGTCTGTGATATTTGTTTTGAAAGCCCTAGAAAGCTAATATAGATATTACTTTTGATGAAATAAAATTTCACGCTTCTATATATGTATGAATGTATCTGGAATGTTAACAGCTCTGCATAAGAGCTTATTTGTATCTTCCATGTTTTCTCTTATGAAAATATATCACTTTGATAACTTTAGGGTTTTGAATTGTCCTTATATGTTTATTTCCAAAATGTCTCTTAACTGCTCCTTCTCTTGAACATGCTGAATCCAGTTTTTATAACCTCATTTCTGTTTGTCCACAGCGGATTGCTCAAGTCTAGTTTCAGGTGATAAAGATTAGTTTTATTCTGGCACACAGGCTATTCTTATAGTAGCCTAACTTTTTGTGTTCTTTGTCCTTTCTATTTAGCATCTTAAATATAATTTGACCACAACTCAAAATATTGAGTCAAAACATTATGTAGACAATGGATCAAAAGAATTTATATGGACTATATTTCTTAGAATATCATAAAATTCTGCTTAGTAGGTTTCCTCATCAAAGGACACAGCCCATCTGGCCCAAGGATCAAATGCACCTGGTATAAAGGCAGTGCATCAGGTTGAGCCTGAATTCTGCATATTGAATTTTATCATTAACATGTTAAATCTTTTGAGCAAAGAAAATGTACTCAATTAAGTGGAGCCTCACTGGGTGAAAATAATTAGGATAATAGAATTAGAATAAAGAAAATGTACTCAATTAAGTGGAGCCTCACTGGGTGAAAAGAATTAGCATAACGCAGGCTATCCAGACCCCCTTTTATCCATACAGTTAAAATGACAGTAACAAAAGAACCCACTAGTTATGTAATCAGATACATTAATAAACATATTAGGGGTCAGGTAGCTTTACTTATTATCTTTTTCACATAATTCTATTTTATTCCATGCTACTTGAAAAGTAGGTACTACAATGTCATCATTATCTTAGATGCAGATGACATTTTTCCTCTCTGTCTCTATGTTGTGGATGATAACTGTTCACAGGATTTCTCTAGAAGGAACAGGGTTCATTGCTTAAAGTTGCCCACTACTCAATCAATCCCAGGATAAAAATCCAAAATGCTACTCAGTGAGAAATATTCTACAGGGAAAGGGGATAGAGATGATGTAAAATAACAAATTGTCCAAATGCTTTCTGATGATTTTTCATGATCTCAGGATAAAATTGAGAATATTATTTAGATGATTTGTCAGGAAGAAGACAAATATTCAAGTATTTTAAAGCATTTAGAGAATATCTTTTCCACTGTTTTATATGGTATTAAAAGTATGCCATGACAATGTCTGTATAAGAAAGAGTAGAAATATGCAAAACTTCCAAGCCATACCAAATTTGCTGTAGTGTGCATTTTGAGAACATGTGTTTGCAGTAATAAAAATGACCACCCCAGAATGAATGGAATGAGAAAACCCCCCAGGGTTTTTATTGTCTGTCTGGATTAAACTACAGCTCATTAAGCAAAGCACATCTCACAAGATGCTCCAGAAGAACACGGGGGTGGATAGCTCATTACAACCAGCATGAAGAACACAATAGGAAAGGAGGCTGGTGAGGAATGTCATTCTAATGACTGTCATGTGGACCCACAGAGAGAATCACAAGCTAAAACAGGCTCATGATACATGGGTGGCATATGGAAAAAGAGACAGGAATGGGGCTAAGGATAGACATGCACACATGCACACACACATATTTACATATGCTCATTTAATAGAGTTCCAGGCATCCTAAGCACACATTAAATTTCTAATTTCTGGTATAAATCCAGTCATCTGAATACACTATCATGCACTAAGCTCCAGTAGATAAAAATTCCTATTGAGGATCAGCATTTTCTCCCCAGATCTCAGAGAAGCAAAGATAATATTTATATCTGTATGGATAAATAAGTAAGCTATCTAACCAGAACTGCCTAGTCAGTTTAATAAAACTGTAATATTAGTTCATTACATATTGAGAGTTCAGCTCATTTTGAGACTGTAATATTAGTTGTTTAAATTTACCATTTATTATAATGATATAAAATGAAAAATATCAATATGCATAAACAATCTATCTTGAGGTAAATCACCTATCCACAGCACATGTATTGCTTCTCATTATTTTCTTTAGATGTGAGGCTTTTTTCTAAAGTACTTCACAGACATTTACACATACACATACACACACATATACAATATATTTATATAATGTGTTTTTGTCTAATTTGCCTTTCTTTATAAGCTTTTATTTTCACTGATGGATTCTCAACTTCTAGAATGGTGTCTGGGAAAAAAGTAGATACTCAATAAATTTTGTTGAATGAATGAATTCTTGGGTCTAGCATAGTAATAGTAACAATAAGTCTGTAAGTAGGCATAGATTTTACCTTGAATAAGTAGAATAACAAGAAGAGAAAGGATCCAGACTCTTCTCACTACCAATACTTGGACTATATCATATTAGGGGGATTTACAGTTATCAAGTTTCATTTATTCAACTTGTTTATTGAGGTTATATTATGTGCAAGGCATTGAGCCAAATATTAAAGCTACCATTGCAGTAATTTTAAGTAATCTATCTTTGATATAGTCAAATTTTAATTTTATAAAAACGAAGCAACATCAAGGCTGAAAAAGCTTACATTTAGTATTTAGTTAAGAAAAGATAAATAAAGATCTCTCTGGGACCATAGCTATTGAATTCTCATTGCACAACTGCCATGAATTTCTAAAAAAGGCACTGTAAAGAAATACCTATGCAGGAAGAAAAATCCAAAGTTTATCCACTCTGTTAAATTTCATAACACAAATAGAAAGATCTTACATGTTTAGAAAATATTAACAAGTATTAAAAATTAAATAAACTTTCTGCTCAATACTTTATTAACCAGAAAATTCTATTAATCAAAACATTACTTTCCTCTGCATTCTGGTTGGTTTAGGTTTTGCTGTAATAAAATATACATGAGAAAAAATGATTTAAACATTTTTAGAGCATAATGATATTATTGATAATAATTCTTCACTAGTAATGATGAATACATTTTTGAATTATCAATAAAGGGACCACAAAGATTATTTGAATAAATATTTCTACACTAAAAACAACACATAACCCTTTAGTAGCATTTTTTACCATTCCTGCACTATCTTGGCTCTAAAGATCTGTGATAAATAAGTTAGTGTTTGACTAGAGAAACAACAGAGCATTAGTAAAATTAGCACACTGTAATAAATCTATCAGCACACTATTTTAATAGTAGGTATAAACTACTAATCTGCAATCTACAATTCTTAATTCCCAATAAATTATTTTGAGTCAGTCATCAACCACAAAACCATAACTATCTCCAGAAACAATGGTAACATCCATATATGCCAGCTACCACATGGGCAAACTTTGGTTTGAAAGTGCATTTGGCATAATCAGTATATAGATAGGTGTCTAAAAATATGGACTGTTTTCTATGTCTCAAAGAGTATATATTAAAATAAGACAACAGTAGCACCACGGAATAAACTATTTTACTCATTGTATCTACTGTAAAGTCCTATGTTGAATAAAATTTATTAATAATCTATTCATTTAGATGGTACTTCTATCAGAAGCCTCATCTCACAACACAGAGCACTCAGTGGTAGTCACGGCCCTGAAATAGCTTTGAAATTATATTAATTATATTTACTGATTGCATCACATGGATAATTTCAGTCACATTCTAATTTTAAAACCAACCAACAAACAAAAAACAAGCAAAAACATAAAACCTCCTCACCATACATGGTTGGGTTACTGTAGTGAGTGAATTGTAGTCCCCTATCGCCCCTCCCCACCAAAAAAAAGTCTGCATTCTAAACTCCAGTGCCTGTGACTGTCACCTTATATGGAAAAATAAGGTCTTTGCAGATGTAATTAAGTAAAGGATCGATCACAAGATGTGATCACCTAAAATTACCTGGGTGGGCCCTAAATCCCATGATCAGTATCCTTGTAAGAGACAGGAGAGAAGAACAAACAGCAGGGAAGGTCATGTGAAGACAGAGGCAGAAGTTGGCGTGATGCAGCCACAAGCCAAGGAATGCCAGGAGCCAGAAGAAGCTGAAAAGGCAAGGATGGTTTCTCCCCTAAAACCTGCAGAGGGAGCATGGACCAGAAGAGACCTTGATTTTGAAGTGTCTTCCAGAAATGAGGGAATAAATTTGTTTTGCTAAACCACCAGATTTGTGGTAACAAGTTACAGTAACCATAAGACGCCAGCACCAAATCTAATGCTGCTCACTTCTGAGACAACTCAAAGAAAGTATTATGGGCTGACTTGTGTTCCCTCAATATTCACATGTTCAAATCCTAACCCCCAGTACTTCAGAATGTGACTGTATTTGGAGACAGGGTCTCTAAAGAAGTAATTAAGTTAAAAGGAAGCCATTAGGGTGGGCCCTAATCCAATATGATTGGCGTCCTCCTAAGAATCAGGACACAGAGACACAGGGGCTGTGCATGCACAGGGGTTCCACCATGTGAGGAAGCAGCAAGAGGGAGGCCGTTTGCAAGCCAAGCGGGGAGGCCTCAAAAGAAACCAGTCCTGTCAGCACATGGATTGTGAATCTCCAGCCTCCAGAACTGGGAGAAATTAAACTTATGTTGTTTAAGCCACCTCGTCTGTGATAGTTTATTGTGGCAGCCCTAGGAAGCTAATAGAGAGGGCAGAGGGGATGCCAAGCTTTTTTTCTTAGAATCACAGATAGACCCTAGCAAATTCCCCTCTTTTCATGTTAGCTGAGATAGAAGTATTCTAAAACACAAAAAGAAACAAAACAGAACATTTTCAATAATAATTACCAAGTGATCAGTACCATTAAGAGAGATGGCCAACTGAATGACCATCTACTAAAGATCAATCAGGCATAGTTGATATCTGCAGTGAGGATTACAACTAAAGTGCCTATCAAAGGAAATGTTCAGAAGACACTTGTCAGCACCAGAAAAAAACCTCAGAAATCAACCAGTTCCACACACTTATTCTGTAGAAATAGAAACCAAGGCTCTAGAGACTAGTGTCCTGCCCCAGGTGACTTGGCTTGTAAATGAGAAAATCAGGATTTTAACACAGGTCCCCTCAACCCTAGACAAACACGTGCACATTTTACCAATGACTCTCTCAGTCCAGCAAAGAATTTTTCCAAATCTCCCTGCTGGTTCCTTTTCCCTTGGGTTATGGAGGGAAGATGCTACCTCTTTGAAGAGGAGACTATTATGGAGCATGAAGTCTTAGATTTGGGGTTTTAGTGGTGGTATTCAATGGCACCTGGCTGCTTCTCAGGCATATGAGCTCTTCTCACCCTCCAGTCTTATGCCTTCAACATCAGCAGCAGAGTCACATTAGTACAAGGGAAGCAATACGCCTTTCAACTTGATTCTGAAAGCTGTTAATACACAGATTATGGCCTTTTCTTAACATAAGCACATTTGGTGAAAGCCTACCTGTATCTATACAGTGCCTTCACCCTCCGTTCCTGAAGGGAGAGGAATTTTCATATTTTCCCTATCATAGGCAGATGGGGGCGGTGCAGGGGGTACTCAGGAAGAAAGAATGGGGAAACTGTTTAAACTTAGTCACTTCCTGGAAGAGTAGGGGAATTAACACTTTCAGGCTCTATGCTGGCCATCTTATACACAGTGATTCATTTAATGTCTTAATTAATTCAAGGTGAGCATTATTATTTCCATTTAACACATGAGGAAAATAAGACTTGGAGAGGTTAGCTAAATTGCTTAAGGCCACACAGAAATTGAACAATGGAGCTGGCATGTAGTTCTTGGTCTTGTCTCACTATTAAACCTATATTCTGCCAGCTACACATATAAAACAAGAGTAGGGTCTGGTCTTGTAGCCAAACCTCAGGAGTTCATGAAATAGAATCACAAAATTTCTGAAATTCCACTGGAAAGAATCTTAGAAGCAAACCCATTCTGTCTTTCCAACATGCCAAGCTTATATCTACCTTAGGGAATTAGCATTTGCTGCTCTTTCTTCATAGAGTACTCTTAACTGAAATCATTCTATGGCTGGGTCTCTCTCATCTTTCTAGCCTCCATTCAAAAGCCATGTCCTCAGAAAAGGTTTCCCAGGCCATCTTATCTAAGGAGACCCACCCGTGTCACTTGACCACGTTACCCACCTTCAATCACACTGCCTTGTTTCCTTCATTAACACTATCTGAGATTACTTCATTTGCCAATTTGTTTGTCTCCTCTCTCCATACTTTGCGTCCCTCCTCAGTGTTTCAATAAAATTCCACGGGAACAAAAATGTTATTGTTCAACTGTATCCTCAATGCCTGTGAGGTGGTCAACTTGTTGAGTAAATCTGTTCTAGTGGTTCTTTAATCAAGGATGCATGTTGATCTCTTCCTACTCATGTGTAGCTTGTAAAATCCCCCCAGATTATTCTGATTATTCTATTGGACAATTAAGGCAGCTTTCACATCCTTGGAACCTTTAAACATGAGTCATGATTGCCCAGGCATGCCCTCTCCCCACCCCAACTTGCTTTCAAGCTCATTGCATTTGAATCCTATCTCCAAGCAGATCTAAATTCCTGCTCAGGGACACCTAAAGCCAACTCTGATCCTTTAGAACCTTAGCACAAGTTCTCTCTATTCATAAGAATTTGATGTCTCTTGTCAACTTTGCCTATATCATTATACATCATTAAACATTTTAGAATAGGTATTGATAAGATCAAGCCCCTCAAATCCCACCTCCCTCTACAGTAGTGAACATAAATACAAAAAACAAGAAAAATATAAGCTGAGTGCAGTGGCTCATGCCTGTAATCCCAGCACTTTGGGAGGCCAAGGTGGGCAGATCACATGATGACAGGAGTTCAAGACCAGCCTGGCTGATAAGGCAAGACACCAGCTCTACTAAAAATACAAAAATTACCCAGGCGTGGTTATGCACATCTGCAATCCCAACTACTCCAGAGGCTGAGGCACGAGAATTGCTTGAACCCTTGAACCCGGGAGGTGGAGGTTGCAGTGAGCCGAGATGGCACCACTGCACTCCAGCCTCAGTGGCAGAGTGAGACTATGTCTCAAAAAAAAAAAAAAAAAAGATAAGAAAAAAGAGAAAGGGAAAGATTAAGTTGGATATTAACCACAGGCTGTATTTTTATCAGTACAAACAAAATCCCAAAAGAAAGAGGGAAAACCAACATTCTGGTAGTTTTTTACATCATTATACCCCAATTTCTAATCAATAACTATATGATACACTTGGGATAAATCCATTTGCTATTACTTCAAGGGATAAAATAAGTCTCAGAACAAATGTGGTCTAAGGGAAGTATGGTATGTTAAATAGCTAAAGACATCATGAGTATACAAAAGTCACTTGGACCAAACATACAACCAAGCATTCCAAGGTCCAGGTGGCATCCAGCCATCTCTTGTTTGGTAAATTAGTTTAATTTGAATTACTTGAGCACCGGATTTTGTGTTGACGCATTTTTCAGTGAATTGTGAGGGATGGAGAGAGTTTGGCCTACGATGGTTGAGTTGCAAAAATATTTGCTCTCTGATTTAGAATCCTAAAGTAACCTTGGCTACAAATTTCCATATACTTGTTTCATATCCAAATTAAACCTGCCACATCTTCTATCCCCTGCATCACTGATTGAATCAAGTTACAGATGAACATTCTTTTTCTCTCCCCTTTAATTTATTCTGTCCATTTTTCAGGGTATACTGAACATTCCTGCAATTCACAATAGAGATGTCACAATATCTGCAGAGAAACTGTGAGCTTTCACAAACCATCAAAGCATGTTCTTGATTCAGAAATCCCACAGGGCCTAGGTCTACAAAATAGATTTGTTCCCCACGTATAAACCCCATTTATACATATTTAATTGTGATCTCATTCCCTATAAAAGAAAATGTTTCATTGGCTCTGACTTCCTTCTGACATTTCTATCCTATTTTATTAACATTCTTGGTTCCCTTTTGCAGTCTTTGCAGTCCAAACTAGAAAAGTACTTTGCTTGTACTTCAGGGGTGGGGGGTGGGAATTAAACTGCTTTCCAGTTCTGAAAGTACCCATTTTTAGGGCAGAAAATAAAAACTTCCAAGAAGGATGGCTGAATATATTGCCAAGCTCGCCTTTTGCTCTTGGGTTTAATATACATAACTGTACATAATTATTTAGAGCAGTGCTCATATAAAGCCATGCCAATGAAAGTATCCTTGCCAAATTTATCATAGGCTGCTGCAGGCTGAGACACTGGCACCATCTCAAAGAAACCCGCATGTGCTAATACGAACTAGGAATTTTTGTAATTTTTATTATGCCTTTTGGGGGAAAACATCCTTTCTGATAAAAAGATACTTCATCATTCCTCAATTTAAAAATTTTTTTGTAAATAAGAATTAAACTTTTTCTTCTTATCTGTGTGAGGAACCAACTTACTGGTCAAATATTTGAATTTAAAGGAAGCCAAGAATAGAACAACTTAACTTCTGAGCCAGGATCCCAAGACACAAGTGACCCTTATAACATTATTGTTTCTGCTTATTTTAAAATATATTGCAACACTGTTTATAATTTATTAAATGGGTTTATAACTGCCGAGGGAGACTTGAGCTGAACTGCTGAAAACCTTTATAAATAAAAATAAACTAAAAAACATAGCTTTTTTAATTGTAATGATCAACCCCCATTAACAGAAGATATATTTGTTTCTTAAAGTTTTATAAATTTTCAAGCCATTTTTAAGTCATTGAAATACACATAAGTTTGTTTTGTTATTTAGTCTTTTTTAAAATCTGATTAAGAGTCCTCTATAGAGGAAAAGCATTAGTATCTATTACTTAAGTGACACTTAAAAAATGCATAATTTTTTACATTGAACTATTCACTACTAGTAAGAAAGACAATGGCTTCCACTTAATGAACACCTATGTTCCATGCTTTTCATTTTGGAAATGAATTCCAAGAAGTATAATTATCATCAGTGCACAAAACAGACAAGACAACTGGAAATCAAAGACACTCGGTCATTAGCTCAAGTTATGGTAACTAACAAGAGCTAAAAGTTACCTCAGAGAAAAATTAATAATTTTTTCCCAATATATACCTGAAAAAGAACACATTGATGTAATCTTTAAAGTTTACTAAGAACTAGCCATAATACTAAAAGAAAGATAGTTTAATCAGAAGTATATGAATCCAGAGATAAAACTCTTAAGAACAAATTTAAAAAGTAAAGAATTATCTGTGAAGGAATTTAGGAAGGCTAAATAAAAGGATAAGTTAGGCCTAATTATACCCACTCTTCTTAGGGATATAGTAGGGTCATGACAGTTATTCTGGAGGCTCCCTTTGAATATGTGGACCCTAGAAATTCTCGAAGGGCATTCAAAGTTCTAGGGGAAAGCCTTAGTAATGTTTCACACTCGGGAAGAACTCCTCCCCTGAGGAAACTCTTTAACAACTTTCAGCTAGAAGAGAAAGAGCGGCCCAACCACCTGAGCTTCGCTGGAGTCGGGGCGTGTTTTCCTCATGCCAGAAGTAGAAAAGGGGAAGGCATTATGCCATGTCTATCCCTCAAGCCTATGAGAAGTCTGTTATCTATCATCTAAGAGGGCAGAACTGAGCACAAACCCCTACGTGTATCTGATTCAAATTGCTCCCTAAAAATGTTTCATTGTGGCAAGAACACCTGCCACCCCAGAGCAACCAAAGAGATGGAAATATTAGCTGTTCATACTCATCCAACTCAACTAGGGAATGAGATTCTCTGAATAGCACAGAATCAGACATCCCCTGTGAGGAAGGCACTGTAGAAACCACACAGTGGCAGAATAAATAGACCCCAGTCTACAGAACTCAACCTAAGAATAATTAATTAATCAATGGACATTTTGATTGGCTAAAACTGGATTCTTTTGACAAAAATGAGTAGCCCACCTGAGACTATTAGGAATCATGACTGGCTCATTGTGCAAGAGTCTTAAATATTCTAGATATCCAATTTATGTTCCAAGAATATCAGTAACATGTGCTTTATCTCTCATCAGCCTGAATTACTTTCTAAAAGGATATAACAATTGTGAAAACTCAGAGGCAGGATACATGTCAAAGAGTGAAAAGTCTCACAAATGTGTCAATTCATTCTGCTGTAGGTTCTCTGACATGCTAGCCAAGGCCTGCATGATGTCTTCTGCTCTACATCCTTGCTGAGTTCAGCTCTGCTTCTTTATGTAACACTTAAATGATCCAGTGGCAAGTGTAGCCATCATGAGATTCTCTCAGCCTAAGTACCCCAAAACACACTTCCCAATATCCCACTGCAACCTGTGCATGATGTAAGATTTATTTCTTAATCTAACACTCAGATCACCAGAATTTTTGGCATTGCAATATCAACATCCATTTGAAACCATGGCAAAGAACCAAAGCACCATTCCCACCTAACAGCCTCACAGTACAGGACTCTGTGATAATTGAAAAGCAAGAGCAACTTTTTTTTTTTTCGTTTTCCATCAACACAAAGCATAGCAATTTCCATCAACTGAGTAATGTGAATTTAAAGCCAGCAGTCCAAAAACATTCCCAAATCTGATTCCGTTTCACCGTAAAGTTTTTAAGAAAGACCTCCACGTGGCCAATATGGTGAAACCCCGTCTCTACTAAAAATACAAAAATTAGCTGGGCACAGTGGCACGCACCGGTAGTCCCAGCTACTCAGGGGGCTGAGGCAGGAGAATCGCTTGAACCCAGGAGGCGGAGGTTGCAGTGAGCCAAGATCGTGCCACTGCACTCCAGCCTGGTGACAAGTGAGACTCGTCTCATGAAAAAAAAGAAACACCTCCAAAAAGTCCCACAGTGTTGATCTACAAGACTAGGGTAAAGTAGCTTGCAGTTTCCCTCAAAAATACAAAATGAAAAACAAAATCACATACAAAACCCTTTAACAGAAGTGTTTAATAGAAGTTTATACACATTCCCACCAGAGAAACAAGCTGAAAGACCAATGTCATTCTCACAGCAGGCTACCCTGCTTCTTTAACACAACTAGAAAAAAGAAAGATGATCGTTTGTGTATGCAGATATGATTCAAGAGGCCAAGTGGTAATGGACAGTCATTTCCTTAAACTGCACATGTGCCGACAAGCAGGCCAGGCCATTTCCAGGTGAGAGGTCAAGACAGAAACTATCACTGCTTTGGTTCTGTCGTGTAGACCTGCTGTCACTGAAAGTCTTAAACTTTCAACCAGTCACCTGACAGCTTACAGCTACTTTGGTCTGCTTTTGTTTGAGCTGGAGCCTGGAATTATGTTGCTCCCAGGCCCAGTTCCAGTGTTCTTGTTTCAGTGTTAATCATTCTTACAATGAATGAATCATTGAGCAGGAAATTATCTAAGAAATACGAATTCAGATCCAGCTTCCAGCTCTGTGTTGCCAATTGCTTTTTATTAACTTCTTTACCAACTAATCAGAGAAACACACTTAGACAAGTGATACCATTTTTTTCACATATCAAATGGTCACTTAAAAAATAGCCATAACCAGAGTTGACAGTGATAAGGTCAGAGTAAAATATTAATGGATACATCTTTTCAGATTGAAATTTATACCCCTTTGATCTAATAATTCTATCATAGGAACTTATCCTACTGAAACAATCAATGTTTGTTTGGTGCAGAGAATAATATGCAAATAAAGAGGATCCTCACGGGGCCATGTATAATACAGAAATGCCAGAAACCACCTCAATAACAGATAGATAAATTACCATACTCCATTCATTGAGCTACTTCGAGCCATTAATATTTAAGAAAATTAAGAATGACAATACTCTCATTATGAAACAAAAAATTAATGTTATTTAGTATACAGCAATGCATAAAGTTAAACAAAACAAAGTTTGGTTGTCAGCAAATTCATTAACAAGACTTTTTAAAAAATAAACCTCTAATAGGATCTGAGTTCTTGAGCAGTTATAGATTTTAGGTCCACTTCAAAAACAAACCCAAGAACAAAAAAGTGTTTTTAGAAAAATATGTTGCAAATGGCCAGGTGCTACTCTCTTTCTCGGGTTCAGGTGGTTTTTAATAGCTGATTGTCTGCTACTGAGGCTTCAGCCACCAATTTCAACCAGGCCTCTGATTTAATCCACACCAGGATTTGTAATACTGAAAGAATGTGGGGGAGTGCACTATTGTTAAACTGGGCCATAATCCCAGTGGATGACTTCCATTAGAAGCTGGCAACAATACCTGGCTCACAAAAAATTCAGGTTTTTTTTTTCTAATTATGCCCCCAAATTAGCTCATATTCCACTGTTCATTACAAGGAATTATTTCCAAAATTAGTAGAAATTACTCACTAAATTAGTTGCATACCTTAAGTTACACTCAAAATATCCTATAAGATTTTATTTAAACCCAAGTTGCTTTAATACAGAAAAATCTCAGTACTGTAATTAATCAAATTCTACTTTGTGAAACCTGCACATTCAAAAGATATGTATGAAAGCATACGAAAAACTCACATAAAAGAATCCAAGTGGTCCGGATATATATGGCATTTTCATTCCCAAGAGATATTTGACTTGTGAAGTCACCACATGGGTGGCAGCCCCAGTTGTCATTGCGCTGATCACAGGCTCTGTGACCACAAATGTGGCACTGCCCAGTTGCAGCACAAACATGGCCACCTAAGAGGAGAAGGGAGAAGTGAGATGAACTTCAGATGAAACTCCCCAAAGTTCCCAGAGGGCTTAATATTTGACACATTCTCATTTTCATTTGATAGAATCATAGAGAACTGACATGTAACAAGTTTGTTACATTGTATATATACAATATCTTGGGTTTCCCTGAGAACATTGTTAGGTTCTAAGAGGTTTCAAAGGTTTCTTTTTTTTTTTTAATTTAATTTAATTTTATTTTTTTATTTTGTTTATTTTTATTTTTATTTTACATATATATATTTTATAATAGTTTAAGTTCTAGAAAATGTTATTAGGTACAATGTGAGTATCTCAGTTAAAATTAACACAGTATTTTTTCTAAATTTATGCTTTTCTCTTTTCCTAATCCTACATGTTTCAAAAAAGGCAAATACACTCAAATCAGTTTAATGTATGGGTCTATGTGGAAGAAAAATTGAATTTGCCTTGCTATATCTGTAATTTAAAATTTTGAAAAGGAAAAGACATGATTCACTACTTTATACCCAGTAGGCATAAAACCTCAAAACCATTGAAGAAAGAAAGCCATTCCTCAAGATTCTCCCAGGTTCTGAGAAATGGGAACATACTCTTTGACCAGATACTCGGTCAAGTAGTAACCCATTTATGCCAGAGGTTGTAAATTTATTTTGTGAAAAATCAGACCTTGGCGATGACCTTGAGCAGTAGGATATAAATAATTCCCACAAGCTTAGCATTCCAATAGTGGAACACTAGGCATAATTATTAAGGGCTAATATTTAATAAGAATACATTAGGACTTATTTGTATATGTGGCACCGCAAAAGACAGATAGGGTAGAGACATATGTGTTGAGAAGCCCATAAATCAGTACAAAAATCATTGTCCTTCAACATTCCTTACTTTTCATAGCAACATCCTCCATCTCAAAACCATTTCATGACCAGGCAGAATCATCACCTCTATGTAGAAGCTGTGCATTGAACTCTGCTGGGCAAAAGGTGACAGGAATGACAGGAAGCAGCAAAACTCTTCTCTTTTTTCCTTTTTCTTTTTTTTTAGATAAGGTCTCACTCTGTCTCCCAGGCTGGAGTACAGTGGCATGACCATGTCTCACTGCAACCTCCACCCCCCAGGCTCAAGTGATCCTCCCATTTTAGCCTCCTGAATAGCTGTGACTACAGACAAATGCCTGGCTTTTTTTTTTTTTTTTTAGAGACAGGGTCTCACTGTGTTGCCCAAGCTAGTTTCAAAATCTTGGGCTCAAACAATCCTCCTGCTCTGGTCTCCCAAAGTGCTGAGATTACAGATGTGAGCCACCATACCTGGCCTCTTCTAACTCCTGATACTTCAATGACTAATGTTCTTCCTTTACCAGAGAGCTTTGAGAAGATGGCCCACACTTTGGCATAATGCAACTGTGTAAACTCAGTCACAGAAACTGCAAAAAGTAAAATTTACTATTTTGAAAGTAATGTTAAATTACATTCACAAGTATAAGCACTAGAAAATGGAAACAAAAGAGGTCATGCTGATATAACTTCTTAATGTGTTAATTATAATATTTACGCCGTCTTAAAATTCTTGTTGGCAAGCCCAGCACAGTGGCTCATTTCTGTAATCCCAGCACTTTGGGAGGTCGAGGCAGGAGGATCACTTGAGCCCAGAAATTTGAGAGAAGCCTGGGCAACATGTGAAACCATGTCTCCTAAAAAAAAAAGAAAAAAAAAATTAGTGTTGAGTGTGGCAGCGAGTTCCTGTAGTCCCAGGTACTCAGAAGGCTGAGGTGGAAGGATGGCCTGAGCCCAGGAGGTAGAGGTTGCAGTAAGCTGTGGTCACGCTACTGCATGCCAGCCTGGGCAACAGAGTGAGACCCTGTCTCAAAAAAATAATAAAAATAAAAAATTATCGTTGGCAAATGAGATTAACTCTTAAAGAAATCAGAGGGAAGGATAACAACGAGATCTCCTTTATCAAGAGGGCACAGTGATGAAAATGAGAAATATAAAGTGATATCTGGTACCACTAGAGCATAAATTGCAAAATATATTATTTCTTTATTCTGATCATAATACAATAACCCCTTGGCCAAAAGCAATAATGCTCTGAGCCTGAATTACAGTGGATTTTCATGGGCTCAAATCTGAAAATTTGAACCTATATTCTGACCCAGGTTCTACCACATCCTAGGTTTGTGATGATAGAAAACCTACTGAAATTCTCCAAGCCTCATTATCATCTATAAATTATTAGAGTGATATTTGCCTTATTTTGTAGAGTTGTGTAAGGTGAGTGTGAAATAATACATGCAAGGTCTTCGAAACCTGTAAAATGTTTAACCTATGATGTAGCAGGAACAACAGGGGGTGTCACACATATTTACCTAGTATGGAAAACCAGTCACCAGTTTCGAACATGTAGAAAGGGCCACACTACATTTTCTAACTCTGTAAAACTTAAAAGAATGTAATGAAGAATGAAATGTATTTAAATTGTTTGCAGTTTAGCAGCCACCTTTTATTTAATACATAATAAAGAAAAGAATATGGGGGGGCCAATGTGGAAATCAGGCAATCTGTTACAGTCAACTCAGGATGCCAAAGCAGCAGCTTCTGCTACTAACATTTTTTTAGCGACTGTATTTGTCAAAGAGAGATGTTCTGAGGGAAATACCCAAGCAATCAATTCTGTGGGCATAAATGGAACGTGGTGATTTTTTTTTTTTTTTTTTTGGCAGCTCTTGATTTGTGGTCAGTTGGTTTTCATCCTGAAAACACAATCAGCTATGAAAAACATTGAACCAATTATTCCCATGTATTTCTCTACTAGTAAGTTAGTTCCAACTTATGACATTAACTCTTACAGGCCATGAGGATGAAATTAGCATATTACCGAGGTACGATGAAAACCAGAGTTGAATTTTCATTTCAGCTAAATGTAGAATACAAGTAATCCAAATCTTTGAAGTGGCAAAACCAGTGTGCATACATGGAATTTATGCATACTTGGAATGTTGGAAAGTTTGCATCAGTATGCCAAGTAATCTTGAGGCCTTGTATAGACCATCATGATTTTACCTTCTGTTTTCCACTTGTTTCCTAAATTCCAGTGCCTACTGAGAGGGTTAAATGATTTGCCCTGCCTGGGAAAAAAAGGTTACCTAACCTTAAGTGGTCACCTACCATACCACTTCAAGCTAAACCACCATCTTCTAGTAGCAGCTTCTCTGTCATTTCCACAATTAAAAAGTTACAAACAAAAGAGTCCAGAAGAAGTTCAAGATATAAAAAGAATTCAACCATTTCAAGTATTAAAAAACATGGGAACCTACCTTGCAACACAAATGAGAAAAGATGAATTATCCTCTTTTAAAATGTCTAAAGACTCAAAATATTATTGTAACATTCTACTTGTATACATTATTATACTTTTTAAAAAAATCCTCCTACCAAAAGATAAATCTTTAACATGGAGAGTTCTTGACTCTGAAAGCTCAAGTTCCTTAAAGACCTAATTTCTGTTACAAACCACTGGGCATATGAAGGATGATTAAAAACATATGAGGTTTAACTGAGGAGAAATTTCTGTCTTCTGAATGACAAACTTCTTCAAGACCCAAGACAATGGCAGACGTGTTAAGAGGGAAGAGGAAGAAGAGAAGTAGGAAAGAAAGGGGAACTAGTGGAGGATGGGGAGGGGAGATTTAAGAGCTCCCTCTTTGCCCACCACTCAAATTTTAGTAGCTAATTCACACTGACATTAGGAATCTGGCATACAGATGCTGGTGTACACAGCTCAAAGGTAGCAAGTACACAAGCAACACAGGCTTTGCAAGAGGGGCCCACAGATTGAACCATGTTTATCTTCAAACTGAAGTAGGTGAAATGGGGCTCTCCTGGAATATTGTGCTTGGAGACCCAGTATTTAAATTTGATATCAATGTCAAGGATTTTTAAAGCTAATTACTTAATAAACAGCTACATCATCTCCTTTTACCAATAATATGGATGATAACATTTCTAATCTAGCTAGCCAACTCCCAAAATCCTGGCCATGCCATATTTCATGAGGATATTAATTTCATATAATATAGTTCAGCTGTTTGCAGTAATGCTGATGTTCTGGGCTAATACTGAAATCCTCTGACATACATGATCAAGATTCACTAGCATGATACTATTTGATAATGCTTCTATAAACACCATATGTTCCACATTAATTGAATGTATCTCAGATTTCAGTCCATTTTTTTTGCAAGTAGCCTTCAAATATTTAAAAATAACAAAGAGTACATAGGAAACAATTATATTAGCCAAGTGGATAGAATATAGAATGTATTTTAGGTTATGTTGGTTAGTCTGCTATCTGGCTTTTACATTATACCAAATCACTTATTGGTCCATTCAATTAATATTTATTGAATATCTACTAAGAGTTAGCCACAGCACTGTTGCAGATTACACAGCTAAACATACAGTTCACACCCTAAATGATCGTGTAAAGAGATGTGACATGATGATGTTGGGAAAGGGGACTGTTAACCAGGACCATGAAGAAGAATGATGTAGGTGACTGGATGGTAAAGTCTGAAAAGCTGTTTGGGTGGGGCCTGAAATGTTAAAGAGCCCTGTGTTGCATGCTGAGTAACGTATTCAGGTTTGGGGGAAAGAGTTAAATTGCTAATAACATTAGGAAAACAATTTAGTGCTGTTCAGAGATATGGGAGAAAAAAACCTCTATGTGACCAGAGGTCTTGAGAAGAACAAAGCTGAAGGATTCATACTTCCCGATTTCAAAACTTATTAAAAAGCTATAGTAATCAAAGCAGTGTGGTACTGGCATAAAAAGATATATAGACCAATAGATAAAATAGCCCAGAAATGAACCCATGCATACATGGTCACATGATTTTTGACAAGTGTACAAGACCATTCAGTGAAGGAAAGGGCAGTCTTTTCAACAAATGGTGCAGGGAAAATTGTATATCCACAAGCAAATGAATGAAGTTGGACCCTTACCTAACACCATATACAAAAATTAATCAAAATGGTTCAAAGATCTAAATATGAGACCTGAAACTATAAAACTCTTAGAAGAAAACATGGAGCAAAAGCATCATAACATTGGATTAGGCAGTGCTATTTTTAATATGACATGAAAAGCATGGGCACCAAAAACTAAACAAATTGGGCTTCATGAAAACTTTAAAAATCTGTGCATCTAAAGACTCTATCAACAGAATAAAAAAGAAACCCACAAAATGGGAGAAAACATTTGCAAATCATATATCTGATAAGTGTTAATATCCAGAATATATAGAGAACTCCTAAAACTCAACAAAAACAAATATCTGATTCAAAAATGGGCAAAGGATGTGTATAGACATCTCTCCAAAGAAGGTATACAAATGTCCAATAAGCGCATGAAAAGATGTTCAACATCACTTATCATTAAGAAAATGCAAATCAAAACTACAATGAGAGAGCACCTCACATCCGTTAGGATGACTACTATCAAACACACACACACACACACACAGACACACCTACATACACACACATACACACACAGAAAATAAGTTTTGGCAAGCATATGTAGGAATTGCAACACTTGTGCTCTGTTGCTGGGAATGTAAAATGGTATAGCCACTACAAAAAGCAGTGTGATGTTTCCTCAAAATATTAAAAATAGAATTACCATATGGTCCAACAATTCCATTTTGGGGTATACATGCAAATAAACATTGAAAGCAAGATCTCAAAGACATATGTTTACACTGATATTTATAGCAGCATTATTCAGAGTAACTACAACGGATCCCCAAGTGTCCATCAGTGGATGAATGGATAAACAAAATGTAGTATATAAATACAATAAAATATTATTGAACCTTATAAAGGAAGGAAATTCCAAAAATGTAACAACATGGATGAGCCTTGAGGACATTATGCTAAATGAAATAAGCCAGTCTCAAAATGGCAAATATTGTATGATTCCACTGACATGAAATACTTAGAGTAGTCAAAATCACAGAGACATAAAGTAGAATGATGGTTTCCAAGGGCTAGAGGAAGTGAGGAACGGGAGTTATTGTCTAATGAGTATAGAGTTTCAGTTTTACAAGTTGAAAAGAGTTATGGAGACATATGTGTGAAAGAAAAATAAAAACTTGGGACCTCAATACAATAAGCCAAAAGGAAAAGAAATAAGCTGAAAACTGAGTCATGCAAGAAACTGCCTTTCCTTTTGTTCCTAAGCAGATACCTACAGATAAAGGTGAAATATCTCCACAGGTAGCCACTCTATTTTTACCTTATCTTATGTAAAGTGCTGATATACTGAGAGCAAGAGGAATACATAGTTAATAATTCCCCTAGCTGCTCCTATTCCCTTGCTACATGTGGATTACCACATCCTCCCTCTTCCTCCCCCAGCCTGCTTTTCCCCTTTAAATATTGAAGCCCACAAAATCCTTTGGAGAAAAGCACAGACCATAGACCATTTTTTTGTGATGCCATGTTCGTTTCCGCTGGGCATGTCCTTAACCTTGGCAAAATAAACTTCTAAATTGATTGAGAACTGTCTCAGATACTACTTGGTTTACAAATGGTGGAGGCAGTTGGTGGTTACATAACATTGTAAATGTATTTAATACTGCTGAATTACATATTTAAAAATGGCTAAGATGGTAAATTGTGTGCTTGTATATTTTTCCACATTATATATATGTGTGTGTGTGTGTGTGTGTGTATATATATATAAATATATATATAACTAATCATTTAGGAGGTCAGGAGTTCTCAGAATGGAATGTAGAATATGATAAAGAATCTAATTGACAATGATTGTGCTCTTTACTGTCTCTATAGACTTTGTAAGTTCTGCCTTTTACAGAAGGTTATTTAAATGGAATCATATAATATGTAGTCTTTTCAGACAGGCTAAATGGATGCAACAACCTCACTGAAGTGGGTGGCGAAAGAATGTGCTAACATAAATAATTTTGAAAATGACTAGAGTCTGGAAGACTAAAGGCAAAAAGAAACACTAGACTCTAACTGCTGAAGTTGTTTCCCATGGGGGTAGGGGTTAATAATTCTGAAGCCACTGTTGCAACAAATCCATATGGGTGTAGCTCTGCAGCAACCTCAACACTTGCCTCCTCAGAAGAAAGAATTCAACTGAGGGACATAAGGCAGAAGGAGAGACTGAGACAAGTTTTACAGCAGGATTGAAAGTTTATTAGAAAGCTTTAGAGCAGGAATGGAAAAAAAAAAAAAGTAAAGTACACTTAGAAGGGGCCAAGCAGGCAACTTGAGAGACCAAGTGCACTGTTTGACCTTTTGACTTGGGGTTTTATATGTCGGCATGCTTCCGGGTCTTGTGTTCCCTCTCCTGTGATTCTTCCCTTGGAGTGGGCTGTCTGCATGCACACTGGCCTGCTAGCACTTGGGAGGGGAGCATGTGCGGTGTGTTTACTGGAGTCATATGCATGCTCACTTGAGGCGTTCCTCCCTTCCCAGTTGAATTTTCCTGGAAGGTCATACACCAGTTAAACTCTGCCATTTTGCCCCTTAATACGCGTTCTTGAGCCCACTCGCTCAACTGTTGAGATCTTATTGGGAAGCTGTCCTCACACTTTTATTTCGTTTTAACATTCTTCTAAATCTAGTAACCCAATTTGTCTCCTCTTGCTTTCAGGCCATCAAGCTCCAGATCCTCAGTGAGGGATACCATCCTGCCAAATCACCCTTCTACAGGGGACCCATAAACTGCCCATCAGCGGGACACAACAGAGGAAAAGTCCTGTCCCTGTCCCCCTTGGACTTGGCAGGATACCACTTTTACCAACCAATGGAGCCAACCCTGCCTTGACAGCTAGCTAAAGGCCAAGACCCACAGAACCACCGGACTTTTCTCCATTTTCTCCAAAAAAATTGGAGTCTTTGATGCCTGTTGGGGGAAATGTTATAGTAGGTAGCTAGTCAGACATGAGCAGGGCATTAGAGGGCCCTCCTCTGCCCCAACCTAGAATGTCAGGCAACCATCAAGTGATAGTCAGGCAGTTGTTAAACTGTTTCTCTAAAATAATAATTGGTCCCAGCCAGAACCAGGGAAAGGAAGTCTCCCAACAGATAGAAGCACCTGACACTGGTGATCAGCAGCTTCTCGCTAATATCTTAAGAGTTGGGCAAGTGGGCCCAACCATGCATATTCAGAGGCAAAATGGCAGAGTTTAACTGGCTTATGACCTCCCAGGGACATTCGAGTGGGTAGGTAAAAACACCTCGAGTGAGCATGCATATGACTCCAGTAAACACACTGCACATGCTCCCCTCCTAACCAAGTGCTAGCAAGCCACCGTACATGCCGACAGCCCACCTCAAGGGAAAAATCAGAGGACAGGGAACGCAAGACCCCAGAAGCATGCCAGCATATAAAACCCCAAGTCAAAAGGTCAAATAGTGCACTTGGTCTCTCAATTGGCCCGCTTGACCCCCTCCCAAGTGTACTTTATTTTCTTTTTGTTCATGCTCTAAAACTTGCCTTGGTCTCTCCTTCTGCCTTATGCACCTCAGTTGAATTATTTCTTCTGAGAAGGCAAGAATTGAGGTTGCTGCAGAGCTGTACCCACACAGATCAACCGCTGGCAAATATACTGGAATTGCAATATGTATTATATTGCAATATATTATTATATATTATATATACTGGAATTGCTAACTTAAACAAATGGATGGTGAGTGGTAGGAGCCAGGTTCTCACTGCTGGAGGGGGAGGTTTCAGACAAACAAGGCCAGAAAGCTAGAATGATCATTGTGGTAATGCATTAGGGTTGAAGACCTAAGTATATGCTCATGTTTAACTTAATATAGGCATAGATGGATATATAAATACATATAGATATGATTACATACATATAAATTATACATAATATAATTAATATACATAACGTATATTTTATTATGATCTCAAGAGTTGGGCAGTGGGCTCAAGCATGTGTATTAAGAGGCAAAATTACTGGAATTCTGCACAGATTTGCCTTATAAGATTTGCTGTATAATTAAACATAATTATATTATGTTTAACATACATAAAAATATTCCCTTGCTCTGTCAGATAAAAAGGCTTACAAGCAATAACACCCCAGTAGCAATAAGCATACCTACCATCTAAATCTTAAAGTCTAACAACTTTCTCTAATAAAACAAACCAGAGATCCTTAGAGAAATGGCTGATTCTAGGATTGAGCAGGGCATATAAAATATGAACCTGGATTATCTTGTAGTGCCAGAAACGAAGGAAGTGTTAAACAAGTAAATAAACAAATAAGGGTGTCAAAGACAGACACAGAGCCAACTGAAAGAACTCCCAATGTCCAAAGCCAGGACAATTTGAAGAGCAAAATAAATAAAGTAGTATTGGATTACAACCAAAGAATAGAACAAATATCCTAGAGTCCATACTAATATAAATGATTGACTAAATAAATAAATAGGGGAGAATAGGCAAATATGTTCAGAATTTCAGTAATTTATGTAGACAATATCCACTCATTAACTCCCCACTTGACAGAACCTCCACTCCTTAAGTGTGGGCTATTCATAATGACTTATTTCCACAGAATACAGTATGGAAAGGGAGAAAATAGAGTAACTGACAAGTACTACCTCAGCCAGGTGATCAAGTTAACATCAACAATGATAAGTGTTGTTATAGTTTATGATGTGGTGAGACTGTCACTTGTTTAATGAGTAAAGAGTTTCAGTTTTACAAGATGAAAAGGGTTGCATAGATGGATGACGGTAATGGCTGCTCAGCATTATGAATGTATTCAATGCTACTGAACTACACACTGAAAAATGGTTAAGATGGTAAATTTTATGTTATGTGTATTTTATCACAATTATATGTAGACACACACACAGACACACACACACACACACACACACCTCTTCCTCCTAAAAACATATAATGCCAATCTAATCATGGTAAAAACATCAAACATATCCCGATTGAGGGTCATTCTGTAGACTACCTGACCAGTACTCCTCAAAAGTGTCAAGATAATTAAAAATTTAAAAAGTCTCAGCAATGTTCAGTAATAAGGAAACTGAAGAAAGACAGGACAACTAAATGTAATGTGGTATCCTGGATGGGATCCTGGAACACAAAAAAAGGACATTAGGTAATAATTAACAGCCAGGCATGGTGGCTCCTGCTTATAATCCCAATGTTTTGGAAGGCCAAGATGAAAGGATGGCTTGAGGCCAGAAGTTTGAGAACAGCCTACGCAACATAGTGAGACCCCATTTCTACAAAAAAAATTTAAAAATTGGTCTAGCATTTTAAAAATTAGCGTGTCAGGTCCCTATAATCTTAGCTGCTTGTGAGGCTGAGGTGAAAGGATAACTTGAGCCCTGGAGTTCCAGGTTACTGTGAGTTATGATTGCATCACTGTACTCCAGCCTGAGCAACAGAGTGAGACTCTGTCTCAAAAAAAAAAAATAAGGAAATCTGGATACAACATATAGACTTTAGTTAATAACAAAATATCAATCTGGTTCATTAATTGTGACAAACATACCTTCCTAATGTGAGATGTTAGTAACAGGTGAAACTGTGTGGGTTATATGTCAACTCTGGGTACTATTTTTGTGCTTTTCTGCAAATCTAAAATCATCCTAAAGTGAAAGTTATTAAAAATGAAAAAAAGAAAAGAATATCCTCTCCACCTGTTCCACAGAATCTTCAGGTAAGTCTAAATTTCTCACCAAAGTGTGTGCTATTCATGAAGAGTTCCCGAATCCTGCATACATCAGCACAGGGAAAAAGAAGGACTCTAAGAAAAGCACCAAACAGCTGGGTTTTAGAAGTATGGCATGTGTTCAAATAACCACACCAAGACAAAAATATAAACTACGCATATAAAAGAGAGAAATAGAACATGTGCCACTGGATTTCAGAGGGAGAAGGGAGTATTGCTGGATAGGGTTAAAATTGTTAACTTGACACTTAAGGAGGAAAACCATTAGAAAGCATTCAAAAAAGAGGGAAGAGTGTGAGGATCAAACAGGACAGCATGGATATGTTCAGAGCAAGTCTGGAAGTAACAAAACTAGCCAAAAGTGAGTAACAGAAAATAAAGCAAGACATTTTGAAGTCAGAATATAGTCCACTGTAAAAGTAGTGAAAAGGGAGTTTTACAGGAGTGAGTGACATCACTTTTCCATACATTCATTAAACATCTGATCTTGCCAAGAACTATGGTGCACACTGGCTCAAACATGAGAGCTGTGCTTTGGTAGGATTGATCTCATGATAGAATGGCCATTTAAAGTGTTGGTATAACAGGAATAGTAAAGGAAAAAGGAAAAAGTCACCTAAACTAGACAGAGCAGGAATGGAGAGCAAAGAGATGAGCCAAGTACACATTACTCCACAGACAAACTAATCATATGTTCAGGAAATGTCTATCTAAATTTTGAGTAATATATCAGAAATTCACTGGAATTTAGAATCATCTTTATTTGGAATTACATGGTTGAAGGCAGAACC
Organism: Gorilla gorilla gorilla; assembly: GCF_029281585.2. Taxonomy (NCBI): domain Eukaryota; kingdom Metazoa; phylum Chordata; class Mammalia; order Primates; family Hominidae; genus Gorilla; species Gorilla gorilla. The sequence goes on along the minus strand of NC_073231.2, from coordinate 97,177,971 downwards.
ATAATCTTTTCAGTTCTCAGACACTTCAAGAAAAAACTAGCCTCTGATGCTAGATATTATGAAAGTCAGAACTGCTAGGGATAGACAATTTGACTCCTCTGGTTTCATATTTGTCTGAGAAATATGAGCTCGATAAAACAATAGTCATAAAGTCGGATGATTGGAAGCATGATATTATTAAAAGACACAAGTGTAAGGAGTTGTAGAGTAGTTTGTTTTTGTTTTTCATCAGGTGTGGGAGTATTCATAAGAAAAGGTGGGAGATTTTATTGACTAGGTCTGCACCCTTGAGCTAGATGGATCTAACAAAATAACCATGAGCAAATTAGAGAAGTATAAGTTTATTACTACTTGTTTATCAAGAACTGTTTTACAATTTAAACAGATACAGACACATTCCCTATCTTCTGGTGAAGGATGAAAAAAACTCAATTTAATTTTGGTTATTTAACATAGTGATGCCACTAACATTTAACTGACCTTTTTCCTCTTCAATTTAATCAACTCACATTTATTAAGTACCAGCTGTTGGAATTATATAGACAAATAGTCTCTGTTCTATAGAGGCTCACAGTCTAGAAAAGGAGGGAAATGTGTAAAAAATATTTCCTGGTAGATTGAGAAGCCCTATGAGGTAGGACATGAGCAATGTCTTACAGGAACAGTAAGAGGAATCACATATAAGCATGTCCAGAGATCCAGGGAAGGCTTCTCTGAGATGATTATGTTTGAGCTGAACCTTGAAAGACACAGACGAGTCATACAAGCGGCATGAGAAGGGGCCTGGCATGCCTAGAGAATGACAGGCACACTGTTGTGGAGCCAAGAAGATTGTCCTGCCACATGACACATGCCCGGTACACATGCTGCCACTATTATTAATGAGGTAAAATATGGGAAAGAGCTAGAACAATGCCTGGCCCTAGAAGTAGATGGATTAAGTTTCCTTGCTTCCTTTGTCAACACTAGTTTAGAAAGCTGCATAGCAGCAGTTAAGAAAGTGTATACTGGAGTCTGACTCCTCCTGTGTTAATTCCTAATTACAAGATTCTAAATAAGTCACTCTATTAGTCTGTTCTCACATGCTATAAAGAACTACCTGAGACTGGGTAATTTATAAAGAAAAGAAGTTTAGTTGACTCACAGTTTCACAGGCTGTACAGGTAGTATGGCTGAGGATGCCTCAGGAAACTGACAATCATGGCAAAAGGGCAAAGGGGAAGCAAGCATGTCTTCACATGGTGGCAGGAGAGAGACAGAAAGAAGGAGGAAGTGCCACACACTTTTAAACAATCAAATCTCATGGGAACTCACTATCACAGGAACAGCAAGGGAATAACCCACCCCCATGATCCAATCACTTCCCACCAGGTTCCTCTCCTAACATTGGGGATTATAATAATCCAACATGAGATTTGGGTGGCAACACAGAGCCAAACTATATCAGTCAGTTTATCTTCAGCATCTTTATCTGTATAACAGGGAATTATTCCTAAATAATTTTTCCTAAAATGTCAATGAGGATTGAATATATGAATACATGTAGTAAGCTTAGAACAGAGCTTGTCAAATACTAGGCTAATAAATATAATTATTTTTGTACATAAGGAAAGTTTTTTATAATTTTAAGAATGTTGTAATTCTAACTTGGTTAAGTTTATTACTTCTTAGCTTTGCCAGGTACAAACACAGATGGAAAGATTTAGATTAAACAGAGTAATGACTTTCTGCTGTAATGGTTGTAAAACAGTGAAACATTATCAAAAGAGATTTCAGATTGTCCTCCTCCTGCATTACAAAAGAAGAAAGTTGATGATGTTTCTGAGAAGAGTAAGTACGATGTGTTGAATAGGCAGTATAAACTAGTTTTATATCTTGTGTCCCTTCTATACTCCTGATCCTCTTATTTAAAACATGCAAGAAAATGTTTAGTGCAACACCAAAAGTAATTGAAGAATCTCCTATTTAGCTTACAGTTGTCTTTTTATCATCCTTGAAGACATAAGACCATGTGTCTCCAGAATGCACTAGTATCATAATACAAGGCTTTGTCACTAAACACCCACACTTTTATAATTGTTGAATATATATTTATGGCACAAACATATATAACTTAACTGAAAGATACTCAAACCACTACAATGGCATTATTCTAGTGAAGGCAGCCTACAGTAATGAATACACCTTTCTCAGTGCAAGAAAAATCAAAAAGACAAACTAGATTTCCCCATGGCAGAAATCTTGTCCTATGGCTTCTTCAGAAAAGTAGAGCTTGGGAAAATTTCCAGAGGTGAATGGGCAAGGGACAATCCCAGACCCCTCTCAGCTCTTGGAAAAACAAATATGCAAATTGTCCATCACAGGGAATAATAAAAGCTACAGGGAGAAGATAACAATGGTTTTTAAAGTGCATTGGCTTTTATTATGTGTTTGTGTCCCCAGTAGAAATGCTAATTGATACTGGCATTTTAAAGTTAGCATTTCATTACTGTGAGTGTGCAAGCAATTCCTTTCTTGGCTGCTACTGTTTTTACTGTTTTTAGCTAGAAAAATTGTCTTTTCCTTGTGTAAAGTAATACTAATAGTACAAAACTGCATTAATTCCACTAAAAGACTTTCTTATGAGACAACGTGCCTTAGAAATAGATGGTAGAACTGGAAACAATAAGATTATCATACCAGTCAATTCAGTCACTGCATTATCAACTGTCAGAAATTGCATGAGTCCTAATCACAAGAGTTCCTACTGTTATAAAACCATGGCAATAAATCTACAATATAAACAGCAATAAAGTTTTGCTGAGTGAAAGAAACCAGACCAAAAAAAAAAAAAAGAGAAGGGGAAGGGACATTACATTCATTTTTATAAAATTCTAGAAAATGCAAACTAACTCATAGTGACAAAAAGCAGATCAGTGGGTGAGGAGGGGAGCTAACGGAGTGGGATTACAATGGTCAAGAAAAAATTTTGTGAAATTACAGATATTTTTATTGTCTTGATGATGGGTTCATGAATATATACATCTGTCAAAAGATCAAATTGTACATTCTAAATATGTAAGATTTATTGCATGGCAATTATACCTCAATAATGCTGTTGTTAAAAAGCCCATATTCTAATGTACAACACAGAAACTATCATATTACATTATTATGGTTGTATAAGTGCACTTTGTTTATACTAGCAATATAAATCAAATGGTAACAGAGAAGAGAAACAGAAATTATTTATTTTGTCTGAAGGCCAATGAGTGAGAGACATTGGATGGTCTTATGTTTATGACACAAACATATATAGCTTACCTAAAAGATAATTAAACCACTACAATTCCATTATTCTAGTTAAGGCAGCCTACAGTAATGAACACACCTTTCTCAGTCAGTGCAAGAAAAATCAAAAAGGCAAAAAAGTGAATAATCATAATCAACAAGGAAGAACCTAATAGCTATATACTGATCTTTACACTCTGATAATCAAGGCTATATATTTTTTCTCAAGTGCTCATGAAACACTCACAAAAAAATGATTATACGTTAGGTTAGAAGGAAAATGTTAGTAAATTAGGTAACATAAGCTATTATAAACAATACTCCCTGACTGCAATGAAATAACACTAGAAATTATTGACAAAACTGAAAAGCAAAAAGACTCACCCACCTAAAATTAAAAACTCTTCTCTTAATCTTTGGGTAAAGGAGGAAATACAAACTGAAATCACAGAATTTTTATTCCTAAAAAATATTGAAGCAAAACACAGTATATATAAAAATCAACAGAATACATTTCAAACAATTAGCATAGGAAAATTAATAGCACTAAGTGCTTTTATCAATAAAAATGAAAAAAAAACAAGTAAATTGAATTCCTAGATGGAAAAAATAGAAGAGCAACAACCAAACAATAAAATAATGGTAAATTGAAGGAAATAATAAAGATAAAAGCAGAGATAGAAATAGGAAAAAAGTAGACATACTATTTGAAAATCCTGGTTTTCTTAAAAAAGTAACAAAATAGAAAAACCACTAGCTGCCTGGATCAAGAACAAAGGAAAAAGCACAAATATAAAAATAGAAAATATCAAAGGGTAAAACATTGAAACAATAATTTTTTTTAAAATTACAACAGACTACTTTAAAGACCTACATGAAAATACATTTGAAAAGATAGATAAAAATATAATTTTCCAAGAAAATAAAGATTTCCAATTCTGGTTGTTTTAGAGCTAGGCTGCTTAAACTGACCAATTTTTGTAGAAGAAACTGCAGAGGAACATCAAGAAATTATCTTACAAAAGAGCACCAGGCAACATTATTTTAAAGAGGAATTCTACAAAACCTCCAGTACTAGATGCTCCAAAAGTGCTATACATGCTGAAAAGCATTGAGAAGGGATGTTAAGAAGAAAGTAAAACATTGAGACTTAAACCTGATAAAGACAGCACAAGAAAGAAAACTACAGTCCAGTACCACTAAAGAAAAATGATGCAAAATACTAAAGAAGAAAATTAATCAACAGAATCCAGTACAACATTAAGAATAAAATAGACCGTGACCAACTGGAATTTATTCTTGCAATTTAAAGTTGGTTCAATATTAGGGAATCTATTAACATAATAAATGATAGTTTTGAGAGAATAAAAGTAAGATGATTTCTATAGATGCTGAAAAGGCTTCAGCAATATTCAACATTTTTTCTAGTTTCTATTAAACACACAAAAATAAGACACAATTTATAATTTCTTAACATGACAAGACATATAAACTTTATTCATGAGGACTGCATTATAATTTGTGGAGATGTTAATAGCATTATAAGTAAGCTCATGAAAGGGCAAGAACGCCCACTGTTTTCACAATTACCTAATGTTATAATAGAGGTTGCAAAACCCAAAGCAATTGGATTAGAGAAATCACCAGTCATATGATTTTGTAAAGAAGTAAAAATATCTCTTAAAAATTCTAGCAAATTAATGAACAATAAAACTAATTCAAATACTAAAAGAATTCAGTAAGATATCAGGATACAAAATTAACATACAAAAATCAATAGCTTTCAAAGACACAAACAATAGCCAGCCAGAGGACATAATGGTAAAGAAAACTCCACTTATAATAGCAACAAAGAAGATTAAATCCTTGGGAATAAACTTGACAAAAATGTGCAAAACCTGTAGGAGGAAAATTTTAAAACACTCTGAAAAACACAAAATTAGATTTGAACAAAATGAAAGGCATCCTCTGTTCTTGGACAGGACAAATCAACATCATAAAGATGTCAGTTTAACACAATCCCAATAAAAGTATCAGCAAGTTTCTTTTTATACAAGGAAGTTTCTCCCCCTGAAGTGTAGCTTGTATTTGTCTAATGTTCCCCACACACAACTCTTTCTCCACTTCTTTACTTGACTTATATTTTTTAACATTATTTTAATGATTCTAGTATGTCTATCTCTTTGATTTTAACTTATGCATTTTTTAGAAGAAAGTATAGCATAGAACAATAAATTTCCGATTTTAGTTTGCTCTTTGCCTTTTTTTGCTTTTCCTCCAATGCAAGTTGGTGCTGAAATTCATAAGGAAAACAAACATGCAAGAATAGCCAAGAAGACACACAAAAATTAAAAATACAAAGCTTGACTAGTCCTACCCTACATTAAACCATTCTATAAAGTCTCCATAAAACAGGGTGCTACAGTCACAAGAATAGAGTTAAAGGCAGTAGAATAGCAAAGAAAGTCCCAAAATTGATGGAAATTTTACATATGGAAATGTACATATGGAAATGATAATGGTGGCATCTTAAGTTATACAGGTAAAGATGGGCTTTTTAATAAATGTTGGCACAAGTAGGCAGCAACTTAGAAAAAAATAAAATTACATCCATATCACACACCACTCACAAGCATAAACTCCACAATTATCAGGAATGTATATATAAAAAGAAAAAAAATCACTTAAATCATGGAAGTCTAGAAAAAAAATATGGGTGACTTCCTCCATAAACTCAGTGTTGAAAAAAGCTAACAATGACTCAAAATAATGGGCAGTAAAAGAAACGACTGATAAATTTGACAACACAATTTTTTAAATTTGCATAGTAAAATAAAGTCAAAGTACAACTGCCAAATTAGAAGGAAATACTTTCAACATCTATCACAGAAAAACGGCTAATATCCATAATATATAAAGAACTCTTAAAATTTGAAGAGAAAAAAATCTAAAACTCTGATGGAAAAATGAGACAAATATAAATAGACAATTCACAAAATTAGCACAAAATGATCTTAAACATATGAAAAGATGTTGAACCTCACTTGTAATTAAAGAAACTCAAATTACCTTGAATACTACTTTTCACCTGCTTGGCTAAAGTTCAAAAGGCTGAGAACACATTCTGTTGGTAAGGCTGAGGCACTCTCATACACTGCTATGGGAATGTAAACTGACACAACCCGTTTGGAAGGGAATTTAACAATGTCTAACATAACTACATTTGTTTTTGTTTTGAATTTACCTTTTGACCCAGTAATCTCATTCTAGGAATTCATCTTGAAGAGATGTTCCTAACAAAATGAAAATCCAGATATATACATACATAGCAGCATTAGGGAAGGGAAGTGACAGTTCTGAGTGTGCATTTCTTTTACAGTCCCATCTTTCTATAATAATAATTAAAATTAACAAACATCAGACTCAGTTTATATTTTAAAATCATTATTACCTAGCATTATGTTTCTTGGTTTTCAAGTTCCTGAATAGATAATTCATTTTTTAATTCAACAAGTTTTATGAGAATCTACCATGTAGAGTTCTATGCTAGGTACAATGATGACTTTAACATGCTTTAAGATCATATTAATACCCTCAAGAACTTTGTTCTCTAAGTAATGTCTTACATAGAAAACAAACTAAAATATTATAGACATACAAAACATTGGAGGAAAAGCAAAAAAAGGCAAAAAGCAAACTAAAATCAGAAATTTATTGTTCTATGCTATACTTTCTTCTAAAAAATGCATAAGTTAAAATCAAAGAGATAGACATACTAGAATCATTAAAATAATGTTAAAAATATAAGTCAAGTAAAGAAGTGGAGAAAGAGTTGTGTGTAGGGAACATTTAGACAAATACAAGCTACACTTTAGTGGGAGAAACTTACTTACCAGTTACAAGAAGAGAAGGCAAAAAGAAAACACACCTAATAAGTCATGGAGCCCTTATTATGTAATAACAGAAAGCTGATTAGTTCATCAATTGAATGTGTTGCCAGACACCAAAGCCCCCCCAGAACTTACTTCTATAACTTCCTGTAATACAAGAAGCAATAAATATCTTTATGGGGTAAGCCTCCGATAGGAGGGTTCTCTGTTCCTTGCAGGTGAGAGCATTTCTAACTGTGAATCAGATCAGACATGATTGTTTCAGACACTTTAACAATACAATCTTATTAACCTAAATAATTCTGTCAGCTGGATCTTCAGAGAGAAAAAAATCAACCTGAAACTAAATAATATGCAAGCAAGAGCAAAACAATACACAAATAAATAAATAAAACAAGACAAACACACACTTCATATGTTTGTAGAAACTGGATACTTTGATTCAGTGGATTTCAAATCTGAAGGAATAAAAGGAAAAATGACTGAGCAGCTAAATCCTAAAGATGCAGAACTCTTGAAGTTTCTAGTTGACAATGGAAAGAAGAGTTTGGAGGTCAAATAAAGTCCAGCCATCTGCTTAAAAATTGGCTAAAACGTAAGTCACATATCCAAGATCAGAGCTAAAGAGGAAGAAAAGCAGATGCTTGATGAAGTTATAAGAGAAAATATGCAACTCTCTGAATCAGATTGTACATGTAATAAAAGGCCATGAAAACAAAATTATTTTTATTATCTTTAATAATATTCTGCTTTGCTCTTATAATTCTAGGGAGTTTCATTCGGGGAAATGAGACATATATTTTTTATGTTGTTAGAATCCTGGCTTTGACTTTTATATGTTATCATTGTAAGTCATAATCCAAGTATACTAGATAATAACAGAATACCTGATGATTGTTTCAAACTTTCAGAAGATGGTTAAAATGAGACTAAGCAGAAGGTTGCCAGGTCTTACCGCTAATTATGTACACTCTTAGATTTTTACTATACTAATACATACCTAAAACTAATACTACACTATTAAACAACCTAAAACTACTTGTTTCATGCTTTGTAGAGTGAGAGAATATCCAACTCTAGTAAAAACCATGAATTCAAAAAGAAATATGAATGAAAAAATAATGGGACAGAAAACAGACACAATATTATCTTTGCAATGTTAATACAAAAATTTTTTATTTTAAATGAATAGAAATTAAGGAAAACCTATGCCAAATCCAAGGCAATATATCCATGTTTGATCTACCAGTTCACAGGGCTGATTATTTCTGAGATGGGGATAGATGACAGATCTCAGAGAGCCTCATACAGGCCAGGCAAGGAGGAAAAGCCACTAAGCCTATCTGTGCAAGCCTCAGAATAGGCTGACATCCATGGTTGGAAAAATAAACTGAAAGTTACAGGGTACCCAGGCAACTAATTTTTATTTTATGATAGCTCAGATACAAGCCATAGAAAATACTGATTGGTCCACCAGTCTGGTCAGTCTCCTAAGCAAATGAGCTGCCACTCAAATGGTCTATTTCTTTCAAGGACTATGAAGACATGAGTTCTTACTCTAATTTCATTTTACATCCTTAATTCTTTCGGCCATTTCACATAGCTAGAAGGCAATGTAACTCTAAGAATTTTAATGCTTCCTTTCTTTTAGGTCACATGTTTTCTCTTACCATCATTCCAGCCAATCATCAACTATTTTTCGCCCTTCTTGGTGTTTACAAGATCTTTGACCTTGTAAATAATGTTACGGTGTAAAATAGAGCCTCCCAACCCAAAACACAGCCACCCAAGAAGTTTATGCACACATAATTCAGTTGACCATGAGACAGTAAGCAAAAATGGCTATCAAACAGGCAATTCCATGTCTAATATTCAGTGCCTGTCTAAATTTATTTTATAGTCACCTCTGAGCTTTCTAATTTTGACGACTGATTAGAAACATCAAATTACATATTCTGATATTTTGAAGAAATAGACTGTAGCAATCTTGGCAGCAACACGATGCTGGTGGTACAGATCTGAGTCCAGTGACCTCAGATCAGCAAACCTATAGCATAAACCAAGCACCATTTGTTACTGATGTAAGCAATAACATCATAAAATCTGAAAACTGGGAAGGACACTAGAGATCTGGTCACAACTCCTTCCTATTGCAGGAATTTTTCCTATAACATTCCCTTACAGTGACGACCTAGTCACTGTGTGGACACAGGGATTGCCTCACTGCTTTACAAGGAAGCTCATTCCATTTTCTGAAACATTTTTTAGAAAGTTCATTCTTAAAAGACCAAAAACTGTTTCTGTGTAACTTCAATTTATTGATTCTAGTTCATTCATTCAACCAGTATTTATAGAGTAATGACTCTAAACAGCATTTCCATAATGATAAAACACATCAGGCCTTTATCCACCTATAAAGACAAATTCATGAACAAGAATAAAAATAAAACACCAGCTGCCTTCGCTATGCCGCTGTGTCCCTTTCTTTGTGCTCAAGAATCACTTACCTGAATCACACCTCCCAAGAAGGAAACTGCTGCAGCAACTTGGATCCTTTGCATTTCAAAGTCGGATAAGCCCAGCACGCTTGTGTTACTCTGTGTGGTGAGATTCTGCATGTTCTGAGGGACAATCCGTTCCACGGCGTTGGCTGATATTAAGGATGTCAAGGCAAAGGTGCCTGAAACCAAGTGGTGTGGGGAATCTTCTATTAGTAATTCGATTTAAAGGCTCAATAAAAATTGTGGGATTCTGTCGAAGCTACATTGTGAAACCAAACAGATCTGTTAGAAACACTGTCCCCTCCTCTGTGGCCTTGCTTCTCCACTCTTCACCTCGCTCCATGGATGAAATGGAAACTTACCTCCATATATGCTTATTCATTCAACGTACAGCCACTCATCTATTTGCTATTCCCTCCTGGTTCAGACATTTTCCCACCTCTCTGCAGATTGGCATAAAGAATGTCCTGGTACAGGAAATAAGATTACGGCCTGGATTTAAATTCAACCACTCAACTTACCAATAATGTGACCTAAAGCACATTACACTGGATATAAATGGTCTTATCCATAAAATGGGAGTAATAATGCCTACATTTCAGTATTTAAGGGGAGTATAAATGAGATGATAGATATGAAGACCTCAGTAAATTCAGCTTTTTCCCTGAAATGCTTGCTTCTTCATTCTACCTGTGCAAATCCTATTTGTTTTTCAAGGTCTGGGTCAAATCCCATATCTAATAAGGATCCATCCCAGATCCTCCCAACTAGGCTTAATCTTTCCACCCTCTGTGGTCTCATAGCAGAGTATATTTTTATTATTGTATAACAACATATTGTGGCCCATAAAATAATTAAACATACCATTTCTGTCTACTGTTGTTAGATAAGGCTTGGTGTTATTTTCCAAGAATTGCCATGGCCTTGCACATTTGTGGGACCATTTTCAGTGTGTTCCCCTCTTCCTGTCAAGAGTTCTGAAGCCTCCCATCTTGGCACAGCATGCCTGAGAATGCAGCCTGGTGAACATGGAAATGCTGATTCTCTCAAAGAGGCATTGGCAAATTTGGGTTATAGAAACAAACTGCAGCATTGTGCAAACATTTGCTCTCATTACTTGAAGATCTTACTTTGCTTCTGGTCATAAGTGAGATTTCATGAAAAGGGCCTTTTCAACATGTAGACAACCCAACACAAACCATGCACAAAGCAGCATAAGGCAAGAGAGACATGAGTCAAACAGAAACAGGTCTCAATGGAAATTCAACACAGCCAATCCTTGGTCTTACTAGATAAGAGAGGCAGTACATGCTATGGATTCAGAAAAACATGATGATTGCAGCCTCCAAAAAACCTGGCCTAAAATCCCAGAACTGTCACCTCAATATTTTTGTCTATAAACAGCATTCCTCACCCAATGGGATTGTTATGAGGCTTAAATAATGTAATATAGCACATATCATAGAAGATGACATGTAGTTAACACCTGATAAATGGTAGCTATTCATATAATTTTTAATAAGACTAAAGTCAGAATGCTCTGTTATGGTCTATCATTGTATGTTTTTCTCTGTTCCATAGAGTTGGTGGTACATAAATACAGACAGCAGATTGAATAACATTCTTTTAGTGAGATAAGGCATTCTCAATAAATCATCAATAAATCATGACCACTGTCCTTATCATAAAGTACTAAATTAAGAGTACATCAAGAAACTAATGTAATATAACTGATTATTAGAAATGAGATTCTAGCACCCAGGATGGGAAATACCAAGTAGAGAATATTCACCATAGAATCTGGTCTTGATAGGACATATTTCCGAGGGTATATTACAACACGATGCTCGGGAGATCAAATCAGATACTTCTGAGAGTAAAGGAGTTTGTCTTTTGGTGTCTAAATCTCCTAGAGCACAGAGCAAAATGTTTTGTACAAAAGCCACTGAACAAATTGACTACAGAATTTTTTAAAAACATATAGATGAGTTAATTTTTTATTTTAGGCCTGTTTTTCCTGGGATTTGGAGGAAGATGGGAAGGAATCGAACAGTAAAAGAGAAAGCCATCTAAAAGGCTTTGTTAGGGGAACAAAAGGAAGCTTCACCTGCGTGTGAGTCATATTTCAAGAACACCTCCAGAGAGAGGACTTGCCAGCAATGGGTACAGGCATATCCACCACGCCAATGTGGACATGGGAGTACTGCTTCTTTAGCAAGGATAATGCTTTGCTGTTTCTGAGATAATGAAGGCCAATCAAGGGAAGTGGGACTGCCAGTGAATATGTGTGGCTGTTGTGGATGACATTCTATATTATCTATTTATAGGTCTCTTCTTTGTCTTTGTCTCCTCTCTACTAATTCTCTATCTTTGCCTCCTCTCTACTAATTCTCTATCTTTGCCTCATTTGCTCAACATTTTACCCTGGTTAGGCTTTCAGCCTATTAGTGGTACCCTTATATACCACTACTTCTACCTGATAGCTCAACAGTACTGTGGGTCACAGGGTCTCATAGGAAGTGAATATGAGCCCTAGAGTTAAATAGACCCAAGTTCGAATCCCAGTTCTACTTAATATGAACCTCTGATCTTGGTCAAGTTACCTAACCTCTCTCAGCTTCCTTATTTGTAAAATGATGATAAAATATCTATTATAAAATTTTGATAGAGAATAAATGAGATTTCATATTTTAAAAAAACACTATCTCAAGTCCTATCATATTATAATCCATCAGTAAATAATTGTTTATTTTTGCTTCTGAAAAGTGCCTTATATAGTCTTCACAATATCCTCTCTAAATTGTTAAACTTTGCTCTTTAAATAAATTTCCCTGATTTAGAGAAAAATTAAGATTATCCAATTGTCTCACATTGGTTCCTACAACAATGCTGTTGCCATTGGATTAATACCCAGGTTTTTTACTGTTATGTATTTCTTCCAATATATGTTCTTTGCAAGTCACAAAAAGTAATCAACTGATTTATTCCTTTTTTTAAAAAAAACCTATTTTAAATTAAAATAAGAAAGTTCACATTGTTGAGCAAAACAGCATGTTTCATGTCTTTATACTCTGATTTTATGAATTGTTTACTTTTAAAGATGCCGCTAACATAATTTATTATTGTATTTAGTAAGTCAGCATTGCATTCCAGCCATCTAAATTGAAGGCAAAATCCCAAATAAAGTAATTTTTCTTCATGAAAGTAACATCAATATCTTAATAATACTGTGGAAGTGGGATGCATATGCATCAAAATTAAATTATTTTAAAGAGAAGTATGTTCTGTATATTAATTTGCAGGAACTTGTTGGTGACACTCAGTCCCTATGTCCAAGATTAAAGGAAGGTCAAAACATAATTAGTCTATTTTCCCTGACATATATATGTTGCAAAATAAGGGAAAATTATCTTCTTTTTTTTTTTTTTTTTGAGACAGAGTCTCGCACTCTCGCCCAGGCTGGAGTGCAGTGGCGCCATCTCGGCTCACTGCAAGCTCTGCCTCCCGGGTTCACACCATTCTCCCTGCCTCAGCCTCCTGAGTAGCTGGGACTACAGGTGCCCGCCACCACGTCCAGCTAATTTTTTGTATTTTTAGCAGAGACAGGGTTTCACCGTGTTAGCCAGGATGGTCTTGATCTCCTGACCTTGTGATCTGCCTGCTTCGGCCTCCCAAAGGGCTGGGACTACAGGTGTGAGCCACCGCACCCAGCCTATCATTTATTTTTTAATGACCCAAAGAATCCTAAATACTGGGATAAAAAACTAATAGGAAGGCCCAGCTGACTGTCTCTGGTGAAGTACAAATGCAGAAATAAAATGTCTCTAGCATTTATTGTGTGGTAGCCCATTCGACTTAACAGAAGGGAAATCAGAATTAGTCTCCGGCTTTAATGTTGAATGACTACAGCTAAGGCTGTAAATTATGTGTATTTTGAAATGGATATTATTTATCAAGTAGACTATAAGATTCTGACAACTGTTAAAAATTTGTTAAATATAGAGTCTTATGTAAATGGTAATTTCAAAGTAATTCAGTTAAATATCTGTAAAATGTTTACAGTGATTCCTTAGGACATCAAATATTTTGTGTAAGTATGTATTTAAGTATGTTCAAATTGTGTATTTTTGTTTTCTTAAAGCAATTATGGTGTATTGGACAAACTTGTTTTGCCTTTTTCTTTTATCTTGGGTTTAACAGAGAAAATGTTTTTAGAGGTTAGTATTAAAACAACTTTTTTATTGCTAAGGATATGTTTAAATGTTTTGAAAAATGAAAAGAAATCGTTAGGAAATTAGGAAGCAAGATAATTGAAAAAATAGGCTTTAATAATTTATAATTAATTATTGTGCTTTTCTCTTTTTTGCATCAATACAAAAGAAAAGCTTATTCTTGAACAGTGAGTTGTAAAGTTAAAAGCTTGTGCTTTAGATTTGGTCACACCTGGGTTGCAATCCATGCACCTGTGACCTTTAATCTGTGATCTCACAGAAACTTTCTGAATTTTAGTGTTTTCTTTTCACCTGCAATGTAAAGGTAATAATATCTATTTAAAAGGCTTATGCTAGAACAAAATAAAATAACATATGTAAAGCTCTTAATAAAGTACCTAATAAATAAAACATCCGTGGTTCTCAAACTTAAATATACGTACACAAATATGCATAAACATATAAATACATATATATACTATATTACCTACAGATTAAATAAAAACAGAGATCTTATGAAAGTGCTGACTCTAATTCAGTAGGCCTGAGATGGAAATAAAGGCTTTGCACTTTTAACAAGCTCCTACATAATGCTGAACCTGCTGGTTCATGAGCCACACTTTAGGCAGAAATGTTGTAAGTGATTGATAAGTGTTGTTCCTTCCCTCATAACAAAATTAATTGATTTAAAAAGCCAAATCTACATAAATAAAATGTTATGTTAACAGAAAATATATGTATCAATGTAGTAGGCAGAATTATGACCTCTCAAATATTTTCCCATCCTAATCCCCAGAACCTGTGAGTATGTTATGCTATATGGTAAGAGAGAATTAACATTGCAGATGAAATTAAAGTTGCCAAGCAGCTGATCTTAAAATAAGAAGAGCAGCCTGGATTATCCAGGTGTGCCCAATGTAATCAGAAGTGTCCTTTAAACATGGAAAATGGAGGCAAAAGATCAGAGTCAAAGAGAATTTGAAGATGCGATACTGCATGTTTACATATCGCATGGTTGCAAGGTCCATGAGCCAAAGAATGCAGGAAGCCTCTAGAAACTAGAAAAGTCAAGAAAATGGATTGCCCCTAGAGCCCCCAAGAAAGAAACACAGCCCTGCTGACACCTTAGTTTTAGTCCTGTGAATATCATTTCAGACTTCTGAGCTGCAGAACTGTAGAGTAATACTTTTATCTTGTTTTAAGCACCAAACTTATGGTAATTTGTTACAGCAGCAACAGAAAACTGATACAATCAATAACACAAAATGACCATTGAAGAAATGGTCAAGAAATATTATTACTTAGAGGCTGAGATCATGTAATCCCCAAATAAATAGAAATGTCTCTATAGATATTTTTAGTTAAAATTATTTTATTATTTCCTTAATAGTTAAGACTAAGATACCATTTTTGTAATAATAATAATAGCTAACTTTATTAAATCTTATTATGTAGCAAGTATTAAATTAGGCACTGTATATCAATTATCTGGTTCTCACTATAATCATTAGAATTTGGAAGGTAATTTTGCTATCAAGAAAGCAGCAATGGAGCTTAAAATTTTACCTAAGACCATGTAAACAGCAAACAACAAATAAGATATGCACCCAGGTTTATCTAATACCAAATCACCCCTCATATTTTCTTTGGTAATATAGAGGTAGGTAAGGTAAGAGTTACACCAAGTAAAGAGCATTGTATAAACTAGCCTGGAATAAACCTAAAGATCATCATTTAGTCCACATATCAAATACATGTAAAATATTTTTCACTGTTTTTTGAGTAGCTATATTTTATGTAGTCTTACCTCCCAAGTACTTACTTTCTCTCATTTCATTGTAAATTCAGAACATTTCCCTTCCTTTTTTTTTTTTCTTGAGACAGAGTCTTGCTCTGTCACTCAGGCTGGAGTGCAGTGGTGCAATTTCAGCTCACTGCAACCTCCACCTCCCAGGTTCAAGCGATTCTCCTGCCTCAGCCTCCCGAGTAGCTGGGACTACAGGCGTGTACTACCACACCCCATCTCCCTTCTTTTGTGGAATCTTTGCAACTCAAAAATGCAAAGAATCCTTAGCAATTACCTTGGCTACACAGTAATATAGCAATAAACCACAGTGTATATTGACTATCTGATGCATGGAGAGTAAATATCTTCCTCTAATATTTGCTGTGGTTTTCAGCAGTGACATTAACACTGCTAAGGAGATGTAATCAGTAATAATCACTAAGTCTCTTTTGCGAGTAACATTAGAAGCATAAACATAGGAATTATTACCTGTGGCAACATGATGTCCCATTCCAAATATGGCGTAAATTATGGCAGGAAACAGAGACCCATATAAACCAAACACTGGGTGCACAGATGAGAGAACAGCAAAGGCCAATCCTGTGAAGAAGACGAGGGTAATTAAAACCACCTTATAACCCCAAGACACAGTCTGTTACACAATAGAATAGGTATTGGTTTACTTATAGACAAAATGAATCATACTTTATTCTACTTGCTCAACAAGAGTCTAGCATTATTGCCCTAAATAAAAGAAAATTCATGCTTTAGTTCATTTTTATGATTCCAAAAACCATTATCTTTGGACTAATGCTTTTTCCTTTGATTGCAGAGATGTCTACAAAAAAACAGTGGTTCAGAGAGTCTTCCTGTTGAATGGTAGGTTGGACAGTAACATTGTAAAATATCTCAAGGCACACTAAAATTTTAGAAGCATTTCACATGTATAATTTTATGTGCACAATAGCATCTGTAAGATAGGCGAGACTAGAAGATTTACCCCTGACAGATGAGAAGCCTGAAATGGAAGGGGAACTAGGGCTGGACAAAAAGGACGCATACTCAACATTGGCTGGTTGGCCAGCTGCACAGCCAGCTTGAAACTGTGTGTCACAGTGGTAGGGCCGATGAATAAACCCATGTGCTTCCCAACTAATGGGACCTTGGCTTATATTTCAGGTACAGTGTCTTAGAGTGGAAAAAGAAATCAACTTTTCTTACTCAAGGAGTAAGAAATAATTCATAACTGTTAATTTTTATTCCTTGTAAAGACTATTGCCTACATAGTTGGTATGATACATGCACATAGAAAATTTTCTTAGACATGTCTAAATGACCACTGGTGGTTTCAACGTGACCAAAATATCTACAAGTAAGGGTTCATAAAATTATCTTGATTGTGGCTGATCCTTGGAACGACAAATTCATTCAAATGTTTCAATTAAATTGGGCATAAAGGACTTTACATGTTACAAAGAGACTTGAGAATGGAGGAGGCATTAGATTCTGGAGTCTCTGAATATGAGGCAGGTAATTATTCACACTGTAAAGCCTGGCTGTCTGATTCTAATATCAATAATTTTTACTGTTGAGCTTTTACCATTTTTAAATTAAATGAAATTCCCTTCTTAATAAGCTCCGTAGTTATCTTTCAGATATTTTTCAAGCAGTAGAAGCCACTTTTGCTGCATTTAAAATACATGAAAAGTTAACCAATTACCACTCCTTTCTTCTTTTTAAAAACCATCTGAGTTGCTTGTTTGCTGGTAATGTATCCCTACAGTCTGGTGAAAATACGATAAAAGTGATTATAGAAGAGTCAGTGGCAGAGGCTGTTCTAGAATTTCATAAAGGCACGGTGAGAGGTAGAAAGGATGGTGTTAAGGGGCAGGTCTTGAAGCTTCATTAGTATTGGCAGGCTAAATCTTTCCCCACCTCTACCAAGAAGCACCTTTTGGCATTTTTAGTGTAAGCAACTTTGTAAAATATACTGTTTACATCAGCCATATGAAAAGCTAGAAAACAACTTTTTCTCATCCATTTTTCAGAATAAGTTACCTGATAAAAGTTATCTATTAAGAGACAGAAATGCAGAGTGTTCCTGAGCAAGAAAAAAATGTAGCTCTCACTTTATAAGATCACAGATTGACTAAATCAGTGGTGGAGAAGAAAGGCATATTTAGCAAAAGCTCCTGGATTAATCATATGGACAACATTCTGATAAATGTGGTCAATACTGACAGGATCAAAATTGTTCAGAGGTAGACCCATTTGGCTGCTCTGCTTGCAACAGGCAAACGTAACGTAAAGCTGGAAGCAGCTGGATCCTCTTATCTTACCATGTGAATAGCGTGAATAGCTACCTCCTGCTTATCTGTCTGCCTTATTACAATAACAGTCATCTCTCTCTGTGTTTATCCCAAATAAAATCTATAACAAACTTAGTTTAAAAACTGGATTTTCCCAGATCTCATGTTCCTATCAAATTAAAGTGGGAATAATCAAGTAAAATATATTTAATTTTTCAATGGTCTCTAGACCTGTAAATTAAATACAAAATATCATGTCAGGAGATTCTTCTACAACAATCTCCAAGACCAGAAATCATGTACACATTTCCTTTATCTCATATTACACTGATATTGAAATTTTACTTTAAACAACAATATCATTCGCCCTGAATGGAAACCCATTTCTCTCTTAATGTGGCAATGAACAATGGCCAAAACACAGGAGGAATGAACTAATTCAGATATACAGTACTGTAAAACATCAAGTATCCTTTCCACAAATAAGAACTACAAGACCCAAGACCAGCCCCCACACACGTACCTCAAAAAAAGGAGAGACAGCTGGATAAAGTTTCCTTTTTCTGATTCATTTATTATTCTGGTTCATAATATAAACTGGTTACATAGTCTCATACATGCGCATGTGCACACACATACACACACATTCACACAAGCTAAAATATGTTAAGTCCCCCCAAAATAGTGAATATCTTAATAAGTTGCTAACAAATTAGCAGAATTGATCTCTACTTTCTCTGTAATAAAACATGGCTTTCAATTCAAATAAGAGCAAAATTACAACTCTCTAATGCTATTATTTTGGGGAAAAATATTGCAAATGCCGACAGATGCTTATGTAACTTAATCTAATTTAGATAAGAGCAAAAGCAACAAAAACAAAAGTATCAAGGAATAGACACAGTGTTAGGCTAATGGGTCTCAAAAGAGGATGGCTGAGGGGATGGATGAAATCTTTACATGGCTGATTATTTTTAGAGGGACAATTATTTAATGGTAACGTAAGGCTGATACAGCCACAAAAGAATGGTCACGAGAAGACTTTGAAAGTTGAAATTTTTAAGAAAACATGCTTTGTAGGTATGATAATGGTTACAGGAGAAGAAATTCTAGATTCCCATATCAAAATCACCAATAGTCTCAGGGTTTGTGAACACTACCAACCTTTCGAGAAGCCCTTAGTGTGAAACTGAACATTTGCCACCGGTGTGCCTTGTCCCTCCAACTCACGCTGTGCTGAGATTGGCTTCCCTAGGCACAGTGCCTAACCCCAGACCAAGAAGGGCCATGAAAGCAGGTAAGTAGCTCAATCTCTGGCTCTGCTCCTATTATAATCTTTTGGCTGAGATCACTAGAAAGTGACTCAATCACTAGTGATGAGAAAGTGAACTATTTATCACAGAGAAGATTTATATATTAAAATTCAGATTTTTATTTCAGTTTCAGACTAGTTTATTTAGATTTACATGACATTATAGCAAGTATTCAGAAAACCAAAGAAACACATGGAGTTTAGAAATTGAGTAATGTATCTGAAGTTAGAAATTGGTGCTACAATTACACATAGAAAACCCCTCTGTTAGATACTCTATGTTTTGTTGGCCTAGCAGCCTTACCTTTTTATTGTAAGATCAGACAGCTAGGACTTAGAAGCACTAGTTTTGTTCCTCTCAGATATGAATACAAGACCAACAATATTTTATAGACTATAGCCATTGGTTATGGAGCTTCAAATATGAGCCAGAAAACTAGAGCTAACACAATTCAAAGGAGCAGCTATTACAGTAGAATTTACTGCCCCAGAAATGTCTATCATCTTCATAAAGCACTTCTTTATGCTTTATGGGTTGAATTGTGTTCCCCTAAAATTTATATGTTGAACTCCTAACCCTGAGTACCTCAGAATGTGATCTTATTTGGAAAAAGGTCATATCTTACATAATTAGTTAAGATGCGCTCATCGTGGAATAGGGTAGGACCCTAATGCAATATGACTGGTGTCCTTATAAAAGAAGACCATGTGAAGAGACACGCAAGCACACAGGAAGAACATCATGTGACAATGAAGGCGTGTGAACGCCATGTGAAGATGAAGGCATGTGAAAACACGTGATGATGAAGGCATGTGAATGCCACATGAAGATGAAGGCGTGTGAACGCCACATGAAGATGAAGGCGTGTGAACGCCACATGACGATGAAGGCATGTGAACACCGCATGACAAGGAAGTCGTGTGAATGCCACGTGAAAATGAAGGCGTGTGAACATCATGTGAAGATTGAAGTGCTGTTACCAGATGCAAAAGAATGTCAAAGCTTGCCAGCAAACCACCAGAAGCTAGAGAAGAGGCATGGAACATATTCTCCCATCATGGCCTTCGGAAGAAACCAAACCTGTCAGCACCTTAATTTTGGGCTTCTAGCCTCAAGAATAAATTCCTGTGGTGTAAGCCACCCTGTTTGGTACTTTATTATGGTCACCCTACACAACTAATTCAGGTGACAATTTTTAGAGGGAGACAGAAAGTAAGAGGTCACTTGATGCTGGAGAGTTCAACCTCATTTTCTGCACAGGATCAAATCACTTGTGCTTAATAAATATTAAATAATATTACAACCTTTGTACTTCTAATTCATAATCCCCAAATCTCTATAATATCATTTAAATTTTGTATTAGGAATCATAAAAGTAGCACCAATGAAATTTAGTTCCTAAAGAAGGTTATGAGGTTATGTTGCTAAATGTAAAGATAGTCTTTTAAGGAACTGCTTACTTAATACTCAGATGTAAGAGTTAAAGTTTCATCCAATCTCTGCTATACATGGTACCAACACTAGAAATTGTGTTAGCAGGATTCTCAAGGCAATATTCTCAGGACTCAATATCTGTAACTTTTAGGAGATGAAGCCTGTTCAATGTCTAAAAACAAATGTGAATAAAGATAGGCCAATCATATGTGGAACTGTAGTTAGTCTTTTAAAGCTTTGTAGAATTAAGTTTCCACAAAAAGAAACACAATTTAATTGTCTCCTTAGTCTCTCCAATCTCTGGTGCACAAGAAAGAAAATATTTGCAAAATATCAAGATGACTGACTAGGCTGACTAGCTCATGTAAAACCCTAAAGGCTCCTGGCCTATGCTCCCAGCCTGCTTCTAACCAGAGTTGCTGTTAGGGTATTCACCACATTTTTGGGGAATAAGAACACAGTGCCTCTTCCCAGATGATCTAACCCACCTTATTTGTGACCAATGACAGAGAAATTACCACTCAGAAAAACAATTATAAATTTCTGCTATCTTCTACAAAAATAGAAAACTATCTTCCACAAAAACGGAAAACTTTTAGTTTGGCTAGTTTCTATCTATATGTATCTATCTATATATGTATATACATATATTTCTCAAAATCATGTTAAAGTACTGTATTCTTTTTTTTTAAGTTGCCAAACCAAAACCAAGCAATGCTTTTCAGTTAGTTCTAAATATTGGGCTTACAGATGGATTACTGCATTTGGCGATGGTAGAAAAGGAACTCTAGGATTTGAGAAATTTATTTTAAAAGCAAAGCCGAAATTCTTGTCCTAATAAGTCTTACCACTCAATAATTCATAGTATTATCCAACTAACACCCCCTCAGTAAAGATATTTCATATGAATAAAAGCCAGCCAATGACAAAAGCTTAAGTATTTCTTCTAAATACCTGAGAGTTGGGAGTGGAGATGGCAGAGAGATGTCGTGAATATTGGGCTTCAGAGTTATTTTTGCTTGCATTTAAAAACTTAAGCCTAGAATGGCTAAGGAGAGAAGCACTTTAAAGTTCTCATCCCAAAGAATAAAGCCTAAATACCAATAATTTCCATAAGAGAAAAAGTAAGAGTTATGAATTTGGAGAAAATACCAACAAGAAGACCAAAAGAAAAGAAATGAAAGATTCAATCCTGTGCTACATTCTTTGATCACCCAGTTAAGGTCCTGATGAGTAGCCTTTTCAATGAAAATGAAAGGACATCTTTTATGAACAAGAGGAATGGAAAAGAAGGTGAACCTGAGGCACTTTTCTAGGTAACAATTAGAAAATAGGAATAGCTACCTCAGGAAACATGAAGGTGTCATATAAATTCTGTTCTCCCTCTCCCTATTCCTCTCTCCCTTCCCCATCTTTCGCTTCCTCCCTCTCTCCCCTCCTGGACTTCTCCCCTTCTCTTTCTTGTAAGAGAAAATCTCTTTACAAAAAAAAATGAGATTTTTAAGTTTATCTCATATATTCTCTGGCTCTGAAAAAGGTGGTGGAAATATCTTGAATCCCTTAACACTAGGAGAGTGGAAAGATAAAAATCTTGAGTCAGATACCCTTCTTCTAAAAGTCGAGTTTTCCTTACACAAAAGTTCTAGAATGTTTTTAGCTCACATTTATGGTTTCATGGAAACATGAATGATTTTTTTAAATTTTTTGCTACTAAAAATAACTAAACAATAAAGGGGGAATTAATGACTGGATCCCAGTTAGTCTTACAAAAAG
Source organism: Gorilla gorilla gorilla (assembly GCF_029281585.2). Lineage (NCBI taxonomy): Eukaryota > Metazoa > Chordata > Mammalia > Primates > Hominidae > Gorilla > Gorilla gorilla. The sequence continues at coordinate 97,155,484 of NC_073231.2, read as the reverse complement.
GAGAAATGCTTACGCTGAGTGCTGAATGAGGAGTAACAGAAGAACAAAAAAGCATGAAGAGTAGATGCCTGAGGAGGAGACAAATTTAGGTAGAAGAAATGTGTTCAAAGGCACAGCATTCTGAAAATGTTTGCTTAGCTAACCTGGAATGTAAAGCCATTTGGTATGCTCAGCAAAAAGGACACGTGACAAAGTGCCAGGTGATGAAATTAGACGGTAAAGAGTCTTCAGTATTAAGTGGTAAGAACTTACCTGACATTCAGGGTGATAGGACCTGGAACCTACGAGACCTTCTGTTTCCCTCAACTTCCTCTGTGTTGTAAGACAACAATCAGGTTAGAGTTGGCAGGGCTAGGAAGGAGCATCTGAAGTCAAAGTTGATGCCACAATCACAAGTGCTTAGCTGCATTCTCTTTGGTGCCAGAGGAAATCCAACAGACCTAATGACAGAGGAAAGAGCTTGCACCTCCTCAAGCTCAGCAAAAACTAGGATTTTGCCATTGATTAGGGAGAAAGGAGGAGGATTTTGGCCAGCAGAAGCATAGAAGTTTCCTCAGAGAACTGCTGTCTCATCGGCCTGCTGTTGTCTGGGAGGGGTCGTTCCATCCTGTGGCTCTAGAGAACTGCAGCAACATGTAGAAATTCCGTAGTCAGAGAAGCCTTCTACTCAATCCTAGAAATGTCTTCTCAAACCTCAGCTGACTGGCCTCTGCCCACAAAGACAGAATCTGCCTTCCCTTGAACAGCTTCTTGTTCATTCCTGCTTGAGAGAGCCTAATGGCCAGGTTGATGTAGGTGCTGAGAGAACACATACCCTGATTAGAACTAACTTAAGTGGTTAGTTCTATTTTGGTTCTCAAAATAACCAAAGGGAGGAGATCAAACTGAATCTAACAGTGAGTACACCTGAACGAAAAATGATGGCCTCAGATAGCTGAGAAGCTGAAAAAAGTAATCATGTGCAAATTTTACCTCAATAAGTGTGACTAAAAAATAAGAACTCCCAAAGAGATATCAGCTAGCAAATACCAACAAAAGATGTACAACTTTCCAATGTAAAACATCAATAAACAGCTGAAAAGGTATGCTTAATATTCTGAAAAGCAAAATACTACTATCATTGTGGCCAGAGAGATGCAGTCTCTAATTAGGCCAGAGTCACTTCCTATCCGTCATGGCAGATAATGTTGGCTTATAGGAACCAATGGCCCGAGAGTGGGAGGGAGATGATTCTCCAAGGTACCAGAAGAAGAAAGAAAAGATGTGGGTAAGAAACACCTCCACATACATATATACCTTGATCCAGTGGCTTGGGAAACTTTCACATCCTATAAGAATGCATACCTAATATTGTGAATTTAAAACAGTTTATGTACTGGTTGAACATGAAAATACAGGCAGACTTTTGTATTTGCCGGCAATTGGTTCCAGGACACCCCGGGACACCAAAATCTGCAGATTTTCAAGTCATTTATAGAAAATGGCATAGTATATCCAGCCCTCCATATTCCGGGGTTTTGATGCTTCTAGATATGGAGGGCTGATTGTAATTTCAATGCCTGTATCAATATAAAGATCATTAGACACACTTCTGCACAATTGTACTATGGAATATTATACAGCTCTTTAAGAGACTAAGAACTACACCCATTAACTGGGAGACATGACCATTATTTGTGGTTACACACGAAAAACAAGTCTCAGACTTATGTTTTGTATGATACTCTTATGTAAAAATCCAAAAAGAGGGCTACTGGTATTTTTTTATATATCTTTGAATCTTTATCACTTTGTACAATGAGTTCATAAAACCTATGCAATTTAAACATTTTTGAAGACTTTTTAAAGCAATCTGAACATTATCCTGAATTTTAAGGAAGCCATTAGGAATTTTTTTTCTAATGGGAGAAATTGTGATGAGGTTTACTTTTAGGTGATAACTACAGAAGTTATACAGAAGAAAAACAAAATTGACAGAAAGAGCAGTTAGGAAACTACCACAGATATCCAGGTTGTGGCAGTGAAGAAAGGGACAGCATTTCCCAAAGAAATATAGCTCATCATATATAAACAGGTGTTACACATACATATTTTAAAAACTAATCAGTTTCACTGCCTGAGGCTTGAGCACAGAACACTTTCTTTTGGAATACACCACAGGGCCAAAGATGGCTGACTGGATCCAAAGTACTGAATTAGTCATGTGAAAAGACTGATCAGATGAAAAGATGGAAAAATAAACCAATGGGAATTGCCAGATGCAGAGAAAAAAAAAGTAGGGGAAAAGAGCACAAAGGAAGCCATGGCCAAGAATCTGTGGTAATTCCACTGAAATGGCACTCCTGGCAAATAATAGAAATGTCCTTTTGACTTTGACAAGAGAGAGACCACTGGTGGCCTTGGAAAGAGGGCTTCCTGGGGAATAGAGCATGAGGGGAACAAGGAGGAGCAAATGGATCTTGGTGGAAGCAGAAGAGGCAGACGATATGAATTCATCTTCGGAAAGTACCGTTCAGAAGATGAGAGAAAGGCTTGGTGCTAAATGGGAACATGAGATCAAGAAAAGTTGAGTTTGTTTTCTTACAAGTTTTGAGATACGAGAAACTTGAGCCAAGAGACAGATCCAGGTTTTGTAAGTCCTAAATCTTACATATGTTGGGAGGCTTCCCACAGGAAAGATAAAATTGCACATAGAATTAGTTACCTTCCACATAAAAGGTGAAACTATAAAACAACTGGAAGAAAATATTCTGGAAAAGCTCCATGACATTGGTCTGGGCACTGATTTATTTTTTATATGATGCCAAAAAACGTAGGCAACAAAAGAAAAAATAGACTAATGGGATTACATCAAACTAAAAAGCTTTTGCACAGCAAAGGAAAAGAGTGAAGAGACACCCTACAGAATGGGGATAAAATATTTGCCAACCATACATCGAATGAGAGGTTAATATCCAAAATATGTAAGGAACTCAAACAACTCAAGAGCAAGAAAATAAGTAACCTGATTTTTTTAAATCGGCAAAGGACATGAATAGAAGTTTCTCAGAAGAAGACACACAAAGGACCAATAGGTATATTAAAATAAAAAATACATGGCTGGGCGCGGTGGCTCACGCCTGTAATTCCAGCACTTTGGGAAGCCAAGGCGGGTGCACACGAGGTCAGGAGATCGAGACCATCCTGGCTAACACAGTGAAACCCCGTCTCTACTAAAAATACAAAAAATTAGCCGGGCGTGGTGGTGGACGCCTGTAGTCCCAGCTACTAGGAAGGCTGAGGCAGGAGAATGGCATGAACCCGGGAGGCGGAGCTTGCAGTGAGCCGAGACCACAAAACTGCAGTCCAGCCTGGGCAACAGCGAGACTCCGTCTCAAAAAAATAAAATAAAATAAAATACACAACAACACTAATCATTAGGGAAATACAAATTAAAACTACAATGTGATATAGCCTCACCTCAGAATGACTATTACCAAAAAGACAAAAGATAAGTGTTAATGAGGATATGAAGAAAAGGAAAGCCATGTATGCTGTTGGTGGTAATGTAAATTAGTATAGTCATTATGGAAAACAGTACGGAGGTTCCCCAAAAAATTAAACATAGAACTTCCATATGAATCAGCAATTCCACTACTGGGCATATATCCAAAGAAAATGAAATCAGTATATCGAAAAGATACCTGTACTCCCACATTCATTGCAGCACTATTCACAATAGCCAAGATAGGGAATCAACTTAAGTGTCCATCAAAGGATAACTGGATTTTTTAAAATGTGATACATATATATATATACATATACACACACACTATGAAATACTGTTCAGCCTTAAAATAAGGGGATCCTATCATTTGTGACACTGTAGATGAATTTGAAGGACATATTAAATGACATAAGCTAGGCACAGAAAGACAATTACTACCTAATCTTACTTACACAGGGAATCTAAAGAAGCTTAACTAATAGAAAGAGTGAAATGATAGTTACCAGAAGCTAAGGAGGGTCGGGATTTGGAGGAGAATTGGAGATATGTTGGTCAAAAGGCAAAAAATTCCAGTTAGGAGAAATAAGTTCAAAAGACCTATTGTACACTGTGATGACTATAGTTAATAACAATATATTGCATACTTGAAAATTGCTAAGAGAATAGATTTTAAGTGTTCTTACAACAAAAAAAGTGTGAGGTAATGCATATGTTAATTAGCTTGATTTAGCCATTTCATACTGCATACACGTATCAAAACATCATGTTGTACTTCATAAGCATATACAATTTTTGTTAATTAGAAAAAGGCAAATATTTATTTAGAATGAGAAATCACACCAAATTATAAATTGTAAGAAGCTGACAAATTCCATGATCCAGAAAAAAATAACGTCTTTGCATTAATTTCATGATATACTTCTATAATACTTTTACTCTATGATACCTCTGTATACATATATAGTATACACTTCTATATATTATGATTTTAGGCTGTATAGTCTTTGAACACTTCTACATATGACAATGATTTGTGTAACATTTTCTATAGAGAGCATAGAAGGATAATTTTGGATTTTCTCTTGTATGTCAGACATCTCTTATGCATCAATTCAGATGTTCTTGGCCTCACCTGTCTCTTGTAGCTCTGCAAGAGCTCTGTCTGACTTCCTGTGATGCAATCTGACAGGTCCTTTTTCTTTTCTGGAGCCGTGGGGCTTCCCTGTTGGCACCTGCTCTGGGATTCTGTTAATGCCCACTCATACATGCCAACTCAGAGGAGCACCCAAGGAATAAAACTTTGACCAATAAGAGAGTGAGCTAGAGAATAAATATTTCCACTTCCCCTCTCCCCCTGCCGCTGAAAGATGGTCTAGAAGTGACATTGATAGTTTTGCAGGGGGCATGGTCCCAATGATATGGCAGTCAGCCACTCTTGAAGGTAGTCAGCTCTGTAACAAGCATCCTCTCATCTCTCCCTCCTAGTCTCTAGCTCCTGCCCTCTTGGTTTACACTCCCTAATGATATATGGTAGTAGCACATAAATCCTGACTCAGTCACTAATTTGGGGGGGGAATAAGCCTAAGATAGCATTGTTTATTTAAGTTTGTTTTTTAATATTGATACATTAAAATATTTTATTTTAGCTTTGTACCAAGTTAATAATATGTGAAGTTTAAACTACAAAATTGAAAAAGCCTCCATTAAAATTCTTGACAGCTGTAAAGTTTTAGGGAATTTTAAGTTTTCTTATACAGAAACATAAATATTTGAATTGCAGACATTAACAAGTTTATTGATAATGTTCTGGTTATAGGGCCATATTATGAGTTCTATTTTATGTCCATCAATGTCAGTATTTTGTGGCAACTTTTTCTTAGCCAGATTGTAAACATATTGCAGCCACTTTGATGCCACTGGACATAAGATGTGTGACCCAAATGAGGTTGCGTTGGGAAGACACATTGTTCTCAATTTATGTTAAAATATCTTACTTTTAAAATTTTACAAAAATATACGAGCATGAAAAAATATTGACTTTGAAAGGAGCATATGCAAATGGGGATGCAGTATTGAACAGGGCAGATAATGAGCATACAAATAGCAGTTTTATGCACGAATTACCAAAGGCAGTGGGAGAATGATTAGCCTCCACTTGAGAGAGATGTTCAGGAGATAATGCCTTTGTATAAGAGAGCCAGGTTTTAAGAAAGGCAAACAGGTAGAGAGAATATTTTGTGAACATTTTGAAAGTGTGCAGTTTATTCCCAAAGAAAGAGGGGTTCCTGAGGGTGCATTAGTAAAGGCTGGCAATGAAGAAATCACTGGAAGTTCAAGCCAGGGAGAAGGACACACATGTCAGTATTCGAAGGAAAGCAAGGGAAAAGAGGGCTCATTGAGAAAGGACTTGAGGCCATGTCAAGAATTCTAAGGATGACAGGAACCAGAGGCATGTATGTGTGTTGAAACGCAAATATACATGAAATATACCATTTCTTTGTTTCTTCTTACCATTTTTACTTCAGACTCTGAGACCCCCAGGTTAGGAAGAGAAAGTGACAGCAACAGTGGTTTCTGGTTTTCTGGGTCTCAATGTTAAATGGAATAAAACCAAAAGTTTCTGTGATATATGGAAGGAAGCAGGTGATAAGATGAAGTGCATTTTAAAAAATCAGCAATTTATGGCTTTGTCTGAGATTGCTGGCCAAGGAATTTTTTCTGCTTCAGCAAATTTTAACCCAAGTAGAAAGAGGGACAGTCAAGTGTGAATCCTGATGAGAGTCCCAACATAGCTTCTAACCCCCATAAAACCCAATTATTACAGGAAGGAAATGAGAATGGTCAGTTCAGGTCCAGTTCAGCACAGAAAGAAGAAATAATCTTGGCTACAAGAGGGCTTGATATGGAGAAGAATTTTGATGAACACCACCTCCTACTCCTAGTATCTGCTAGAATTTTCATTGTAGTTATATTTAATGGAATCCAGGATTTATAAACAAAAATGAGGCTTGTAGCGCCACACTAAAAATCAATGACTTCTTTGAAAAGTAAAAAAAGTCAAGTGAATGCAAGATAATAGTAATAATAAAATAATATACAAATGCAAGTTAGTAGTGAATTTGTTTTCTTAAACTAGATTTTGAAATTCTATGAATTATTTTTTCAAGATCACTAATAAAAAATGGCATGTCTTTCTTTTTATGATTTCTATCTTTTGATATTTTAGTAGAAGAGATGTTACTTAGCTATATTCAAAATTTTACAAAAAAAAAGAAGTAATCCGTTGGCCATAAAGTGACAGAATTATGTAAGTAAACATCACACCATGCATGTGGGATGATATCACTTTTCAGATTGTGATTGTTTAATTAATTCAAAAATTGATTATATACAGCCATCATGCTCTGAAAGGGTTAATTTACTACTTAAAGATAATACAGTTATTTTCAGAGAGGATTAGTTAGCTCACCGGCTTCAAGAGGATAAGTGTGCAATAGCAAACATTAAGGCCCACATGAAAATGTGGAAATACCAAGCAAGGGAAAAGGCACACAACGCTAATCCCTGACTCTAAGCAAGACTGAGAGGTGATTGTCTGGTCAGACCAGTGCATACAGTCATGGTCCAGGCCAGCACTCCCTTCTCACACAATTTACCCTTAGAGAAGGAAGTGGCTTGGACACCCGATATCATACCAAAGCAGTAATGATGTTTCTCTTTGCACAGTGCCATTCCCCAGCAATTCCCCCAAAGTTTATGCACAATAAGCTAAAAGAGAATGATCATGGATCCACATGTATCATGTAACGATGCAAAATGTCATTAAAATATTCTTTTAGGCCAGGCATGGTGGCTCACAACCGTAGTCCCAGCTCTTGAGAGACCAAGGAGGGTGGATCACTTGAGCCCAGGTTTTCAAGACCAGCCTGAGCAATACAATGAGACCCTGTCTCCGCAAAAAATTTTAAAGAAAAAAATCAGTGAAAGATGCATGCCTATAGTCCCAGCTACTCAGGAGATGGAAGTGGGAGGATCATTTGAGACTGGGAGGTCAAGGCTGCCGTGAACTGTGAACATGCCTCTGCACTCCAGCCTGGGCAACAAAGCAAGATACTGTCTCAAAAAAATAAAATAAATAATCTTTTGCCCAGTTATTGTGAAAGTGCTGGATACATGCCCAGAGACCCAAAATTCTATATTCTATGTTGTTATATATTACAATTATATATTCTATATACATTCTACATATAGAGAGTGAGTCTAAAATGTTAATTAAGCTATATGGTATCTTTTCCTATGCCGTTTTGGATTTGTTTTCTTTTTCTGTTTCTGTTTTTTAACCAGATAGATGAGGGTGAGGGAGGTAAGAGAAGTGGAAGAGAGACAGAATACATGCGCATTTATGCATAGAGTACCAGCAGATGTTGAATGGTATATATCCAATAACTGATATCAGTGATATATGGAAGTGAATTTCAAAGTACCCATCCTTGGCAAATTTGAGGTAAGAGACTGCCCTTAAAAAAGATGTCTAGAATTTGTCTAACCTAATTGTTTTTGAAAGTTTTCTTGCAAAGCTAATGTTCTCCACCTCCTTATCTTCTTACCTTCAGGTAGCAAAGCTAAAATCTAGAAGTATAAAAAATTCTAGAAGTGTCTAGAATTAAGCACTTTGTATGCTTAATTCACCTATCTATGTGCCAGGCACTGGAGATATATCAATTAACAACTCTGCTATAGTTTGAATGTTTGCTTCTTCCAAATTCACGTTGAAATTTAGTTGTCAGTATAAGAGTATTAAGAGAAGAGACCTTTAAAAATTAAGTTATGAGGGCTCCACTCTTGTGAATGGACTAATGCCATTACTGAGGGAGTGAGGTCACCCTCTCTTGCACACACTCTTGCATTCCTTGGTGCTCTCTATCTCTCTTTCTTCCTCTCTCTCTTTCTCATTCTCTTGCTCTCTGTTTCTCTCTCTCTCTCTGTCTACCACTATGTTATAAGACAGAAAGAAGGCCCTTGCCAGATGACAGCTGTTCAGACTTGGACTTCCCAGCCTCCAGAACTATAAGCCAATAAATTTCTGTCCATTACAATTTATCCAGCCTCAGTATTTTATTATAGCAGCAAAAAATAGACTAAGACAAATCCAAATAAAAATCTTTGTCTTTGTGGAGTTGATGTTTATAAATGTCATATCCTAGTTTATGTTCTAGTGGAGAATAGATGATAATAATAAGGTTACAATAATAGCATTTATTGAACATTTCCTTTGTACTAGATTCTGCCCTGAGCACCTTATATTCTCTCATTTGTTTTTCAAAGCAACTTTGTGTACTAGGTATTATTGTCCCTATTTTACATACTGGAATACTAAATCTTAGAGCAGCTGAAGAACTTGTTCAAGTGATACATCCAAAGTTAAAAACTGAGGTCTTCCTGACAGTTCTTAATTATTTATAAAGCTCTTATGGTGTCTCCAAATCCATATTAAATTCCATGAGAGATACAAAGGGACATAAGATACGAATTACAAGGTCCTCAACTAACACAAAGTTTCATCCAACATTCAACAATTATATGTGCAATTTATAGGAAAATTAATGTAACCAAAATTCAGAGAAAGTAGAAAAATTATGAGAAACATAATCACAAAAAAGTGTTATTGGAAGATAAGACTTGAAGTGGGGGTTGAAGGATAAACAAACTTTCACAAATGAATGGCCTTTCCAAGTTGCCTACCTTCCTGAAAAGTCACGAAGTTATTTGGTTGTATCTGATTTTGTCACTAAGCATATTTTCCAGTGTTATATTCTTATTGAATTTCACTCTTTGAGTTTCTAATCATTAGTTTTTTCTGTCCTGAGAACTGTATGTCTCATATATACATTTTAAGTTTGCTACATTTGGCCCTGTCAATACCTTTGTTTAAACTATTTCAGCACTTGCCTCCCAGAGCACCCTGATATTCACAGACCATATCTTCTCACCTCGCTCTTCTAGCTCTTACCACTCTTAAATGTCAGCATTCCCAAGGTTACTTCCATCCTAATTTCTCTTTCTATTCTACAAACTATCCATTAATTATCTGATCCAATCCCATACCATGACCACAATATATACATCTTTATGATATCCTTCCTAAGGTCTAGACCCAAATGGATAACAAGAGGTCCTGTAGGCACTTACATAACAAATACAAAATGGAAATTGTTTATTTTGGTCCGTGTCACCACCAACCCCTCCATAATAACAAAACAATATGCATTAAAAACAAAACAAAAACAAACACCGGTTGTTTTGTTTATTTATGCTCTATCTCAGAAAATGGCATCACCACCCATCCAGTCACCCAATTAAGAAACCTGGAAGTCATCAAAATAGACTCTTTTTTTCACCCTTATATTACATAAAACACTGATCTAAACTTATCTATTCCACTTAATATGGATGGAATTTGTCCCTCTTTTCTATTCCTACTGCCACTATTTCTGCCTTTGTCTGTTCAGATAACAATGCTTTATTTTCCAGAGATAATTTCTCCTAACTAGTCTCTCCTAACTAGCCTCTTGCCTCTTCCAAGCATGTAATGTAAGCTGCTGCCACAGAAATTATTGTAAAACACATGTCCCTCCATAGCCCTCCTTAAGATCCACCAATGGCTCTCCATCGCCTTCTAAAATCAACCCAAACTCTTTTTCTGTGTCATACAAGCCTTTTATGACCTAGACTATGTTAAATTCTCCAGTTTCAATTCTCACCAAATTATATTATTAGAAAGTATTTAAACAAACTTTCATTCTTCTTGTCACTGCATACGTTTTTCCTTTGTCTATAGTGCCCTTCGTCAGTGGTATCTAGTAAACTTTTATGTAGCCTTCAAGATCAGGTAAAAACATAATTTTCTCTTGAAACTTTTGCTGACTAATGACTTCATCCCCATTCCAGGAAGAGTTGATCGTGCTTTTAATGATGTTAGTTCATGCTATATGTTCTGCATTTGCAGTATCTACCAAAATGATTTTAATTGGTTGCTTTTGTGTCCAGGGGTCCATTTAGATTGCAAACATCTATTATTAAGGAATATTATACTAAGAATTACTTCAATTTATCAGTAAACTATTGTATATCAAGCAAAGTACCAGGGTCTCTTCCATGAAGCCCAGGTGAACACAGAAAGGATTCTGAAAATTATATATTCACCTAGAGTAACAGATAATATGAGGAGAGAAGCAAAGGATCAAAGACAAAAGGAAGGTCCTGACTATCAGGTAGATGAAAGGGTAAGCAAGGCCAAGCAGTCATCATCAATAGGACTGTGAATGAGACATAGAATCAAACTAAGAAGTTCATTACAGAGGCCAGTAACAACCCAACAGTGTTAAAGGCTAGTTTTTTAGGAAGTACTAAGCACAAAATCTTCTTGTAGATCCTGACACTCTTTCCCCATGAACACCCATAACTAGGTAAAGGTAAACAGTAATTATCCCCTGGCATGTTTCAGTGTTTTTGTGAAGGACTAACTTTCTATAAGATTTCTCGGCTGGGTGCTGTGGCTCACGCCTGTAATCCCAACACTTTGAGAGGCCGAGGCAGGCAGATCACAAGGTCAGGAGATCGAGACCATCCTGGCTAATACGGTGAAACCCCGGCTCTACTAAAAATACAAAAAATTAGCCGGGCATGGTGGCAGGCGCCTGTAGTCCCAGCTACTCGGGAGGCTGAGGAAGGAGAATGGGGTAAACCCGGGAGGCAGAACTTCCAGTGAGCCGAGATCACACCACTGCATTCCAGCCTGGGCGACAGAGCGAGACTCCATCTCAAAAAAAAAAAAAAAAAAAAAAAAAAAAAAAGATTTCTCTAGACCACCCCCGAGCCTGCAAGCAGCAGAGGACAAGAATTTTCCTCCCCACATACTTTGGTTCTTTATCTCTAACTTTGCATTCAGTTGAAGAAAGTATATAAGAAAATGGTGGTCTCCAAGTTGTCTGAGCTTAGTAAGAAGCAGCTAAAATAATATTTATTCATTTAACAAGCATTAGTAGAATTATCTACTATTTTCCAGCACTGCTCTAGCAACTTAGGATAAATCTTTTTTAAAAAATAGGCTACAATCCCTGCTTTCATGGTGTATACAAGAGAATATGCAGCATACAACAATAAACAATTGACATAAAATATATAAATTATTTAGTGCTATAAAAAAGAAAAATCAGAGCAGAATAAAAGACATTAGGAAAGTTTGGAGAGCATGGAAGGGAGGAAATGTGAAATGGAATGGTTGGGGTAGGCTCCAGTGAGAAAAATAATATTTGGGCATTGTCTTAAAGATGAGAAGTACACATGCAAGAACAGGTAAAGCTACTAGTATAAAGCAAGATAAATTATAATACCGTAGTTATAGTGGACCAGGGAAACAGTCATTATGACTACAGCAGAATTCAGTGGTTCAGATCTTGACAGAGAAGAGCCATTATCAGATTTTCTTCTTGATGGTACTTGCAGACAGTGATGCTGGTTAGCAGAAACCTTACCAAGATCCTTGGTACTTTAGAAACCTCTTGGATAACCAGTAATACAGTCCTATTTTAACCTACTACCAAGTTAAGATGATGCTGGCAAATTCAGGGGGATCTTGAGGGTAAAAGTCCTAAAAACTAGCGAAAAGAACAATTTATTTGACCAAGGAAAAGAACTCAATTCATAGAAATTTGAATTTCTCAGAATGTTCCTAGTAACTTCCTCTGTAAGAGACATCCCTTAGAGAGACACCTGAAGTACTCAGCTTACCTATTTCACTTGGTCAATGGCTGCCAGAGATTGGTGGGTGGCAAGAGTATGTGTTCATTGAGAGCTTTAAAAAATAACCACCTGAGGCCTGAAACCCTGGCTGGATTTATCACAAATCTCTGGTGCTCAAATGGAGCTGTCCCCTGTCCTGGAAACAACTAAAACCTTGGCAATTAAGTGCTGGTGCTCCTTTAAGTCTTTCCCAGGCCTGGAAAGCACTGCAGCTCTGTGTTTTGGTTCTAGTGCAGTGTTTAAGTTCCAATGATCACAGTAAATTTTCCCCAGACCAGGAAACAATGGCAAGCAGTGATTTAGTTTGGGTGCAGCATTTAAGTTCTGGTGCTCACTACAAGTTCTCCCCAGAATGGAAAGGAATAGCAGGCCTGCGATTAAGTTCCAATATTAAGTAGTAAAGGTCTAGTACCACCAAAGAGTACCTCCAAAAGCTGGAAGAAGTGGTTATCTTCTCAAATGTGCAGGAATCAATGTAAAGATACAAGGATTGTGAAAACTCACGGAAATATGAGACCACAAAAAGAAACCAACAGAGCTCCAACAATGGACCAAGAAGAATTGACAATCTATGAAATGGCTAACAAAGAATTCAGAACAATACTTTTTTAAAATTTTAGAAAAATCACAAAAAAGTATAAAAAATTAAATTTATAAAACAATCCAGGAAGAAAATGAGAAATTTGGCAAATAAATACAAACAATTAAAAAAAAGAGAAATCCTTGAAATAAAAAATACAATAACTAAGCTGAAAATCTCAGTACAAAGCTTCCACAGTAGATTTGATGAAACAGAGGAAAGACTAAGCGAGCTCAAACATAGAACATATGAAATTACCCAATCAAAAGAGAAAAAGGAAAATGGGACACCATTAAGTTAACTAATCTCCACTTACTAGGAACACTTAAAAAAGAGAGAAAAAGGACTGGAAGGCATATTTAAGAAATTAATGGCTGAAAATTTCTCAATTCAGGAGAAAGATGGCAGCATCCAGGAACGGGAACCTTGGAAGTAACCAATAAAATTCAATCCAAAGAGAAAATTCCCAAGGCGAATTATGGTCAAATTAGCAAAAACCAAAGACAAATAAAGAATACTCAAAGTAGCAAAAGAAATATATCACATTGAACAGAGTCTCAATATGGCTTTCAAAAAATTTATTAGCAGAAACCCTACAAGGCAGGAGACAGTAGAATGGTATATTCAAAGTGCTAAGGGAAAACAACAACAAAAAAAAACTGTTATCCAAGAATACTATGTCCAAGAATACCACACCAATATATGTACTAAGCGAAGTTAACCTTCAAATGTGAAGGAGAGATCAAGACTACCACACAAACAAGATCTGAGGAAATTCATCAGTACCAAACCTGCCTTATATAAAATGCTAAAGAAAGTTCTTTAAGCTAAAAGAAAAGTATGCTGACATGTAACAAAAAAACTTCAAAAAGTATAAAACTCACTGGTAAAAGTGAGCATACAAAAAATTTTAGAATACTCTAATACTGTAATTGTGGTGTATAAACCACTTATATCTTTAGTATGAAAACTAAAAAACAAAACTATTAAAGACAATAATGACTACAACAATGGGTTAAGAAATGGGCAGCATAAAATACGTAAGTTGAAACATCAAAAAGTAAAAATGGGAGGAATTGGTATAAAAGTACAAAGTTTGTTTTCGTTAGTTTTTTTTTTGTTTTGTGATCAAGATTAAGTTGCTATCAGTTTAAAATAGCCTGTTATAACTATAAAAATTTTTGTAAGCCTCATAATAACCACAAAAAAATCTATAATGGATACACTAAAAATAAATAGCACAGAAGCAGAACAGACTTTCTCTTTACTAGAGAAAGTCACTTAACCACAAATGAAGACAGTAAGAGAGGAAAAAGGGAAAAAAGAAACTACAAAACAACCAGAAACAAGAAACAAAATGACAGTAGTAAATCCTTACCTCTCAATAACAACATTAAATGCAAATGGATTAAATTATTCAATGAAAAGACACACAGACAGTGTGTCACTATCAGTGACACTTTGAATATGGCTGAATGAATTAAAATAAAAAAAGGTCCAACTATATCCTGCCTACAAAAAACCCACTTCATCTCTAAAGGGACACATAGACTGAAAGCGAAGAGATAGAAAAAGATTCTATGCAAATGGAAACCAAAACCAAGCAGGAGTAGCTATACTTATTTTAAATAAAATAGGCATTATGTCAAGAATGGTTTAAAAAAGACAAATAAGGACATTATACAATGATAAACGGGTCAATATACCAAGAGGCTATAACCTTTTCAAATATATATACACCCAATACTGGAGCACCCAAATATATAAATCAAATATTAATAAATCTAAAGGGAGAGATCAGTTGCAATACAGTAATAGTAGGGGACTTTAACACCTCACTTTTAGCAATGGACAGATCTTCTCAACAGAAAATGGAACATTCTCCAGGAAAGACCATACATTAGTTCAGAAAACAAGTCTTCATAAAATTTTAAAAATGAAATCATATCAAGTATCTTTTCTGACCTAAATGAAATAAAAATAGAAGTCAGTGTCAGAAGGAATATTGGAAACTGCAGAAATACATGGAAATTAAACAACATTCTCCTGAATAATAATGCATCAATGAAGAAATTTAAAAGGTAATTAAAAATTCCTTGACACAAATGAAAATGGAAGCACAACATACCAAAACCTGTAGGATACAGCAAAAGCAGTTCTAAGAGAGAAGTTTATAGCAATAAATGCCTACATTCAAGAAGTAAAAAGATCTCTAGTAAACAACCTAATGTTATACCTCAACAAACTAGAAAAACAGCTAACCCACTAATTAGTAAAAGGAAATAACAAAGATCAGAACAGAAATATTTTTTTAAAATAGATTTTTTAAAATATGAAAGATCAAGAAAAAAAGGGTTGGGTATTTCTTAAAGATAGACAAAATTAACAAACCTTTAGCTAGACTAACCAAGCAGAAAGGAGAAACAACTGAAATAAAATCAGATATTAAAAAGGAGATATTACAATTGATACCACAGAAATACAAAAGGTCATAAAAGACTGTTGTGAACAACTATTGACCAATGAATTGGGAAATCTGGAAGAAATGGATAAATGTTTGAACACATAGGACCTACCAAGATTGAATCATGAAGAAATAGAAAACCTGAACAGACCAATAATTAGTAATGGAATTAAGGCAATAATAAAGACTCTTCTCATCAAAGAAAAGCCAAGAATCTGATGGCTTCACTGCTGAATTCTATTGAACATTTAAAGAAAAACTAATGTCAATTCTTCTCAAAGTCTTCCAAAACAGTTGAAGAGGAGAGAATACTGCCAAACTCATTCTATGAGGCTAGCATTACCCTGATACCAAAATAAGATAAAGACACAACAACAACAACAAAAAGAGGTGGGGGGAATGTCAATATGCCTAATGGAGTTAAGTACGAAAAATCCTCAACAAAATATTAGTAAACTGAATTCAACAACACACACAAAAAAGAAAAATCATTCACGATGATCAGTTAGGATTCATCCCAGGGACGCAAGGAAGGTTGAGGATACACCAACCAGTAGACATAATACATCACATTAAGAGAATCAAGAAAAATATCCATATGATCATTTCAATAGATGCAGAAAAAGTATTTGATAAAATTCAATGTCGCTTCATGACAAAAACTCTCAACAATTTAGATATGGAAGGAATATACCTCAACACAATAAAGGCCATATATCACAGGCCCACAACTAACATCATACTGAATGGGCAAAAGTTGAAAACTTTTCCTCAAAAATCTGGAACAAGACAAGGATGCCCATTTTCACTTTTATTCAACACAGTACTGATAGTCCTAGCTAGAGCAATGAGAAGAGAAACAAATAAAGGGCATTCAAATTGGAAAGGAGGGAGTCAAATTGCCCCTATTTGCACATGACATGATCATATATCTAGAAAATCCTAAAGTCTCCACCACAAAATTGTTAGAACTAATAAATGAATTCAGGGAAGTTTCAGGATACAAAATCAATATACATCAATCAAAAAAACCAAAAGCATTTTATATGCTACAAATGAATTACACAAAAAAGAATTCAAGAAGGCAATCTCATTTACAATGGCTACAAAAATAAAATAAAATACCTAGGAATAAATATAACCAAGGATGGGAAAGATCTGTACAACAAAAACTATAGAACATAGATTAAATAAATTGAAGAAGACCCAAATAAAAGGCATCCCATGTTCATAAATTGCAATAATTAATATCATTAAAATGTCCATACTATGCAAAGAAATCTACAGATTAAATGCAATCCCTATCAAAATATCGATGACATTCTTCACATAAATAGAAAAAAAAGCCTAAAATGTGTATGGAATCATAAAAGACCTTGAATAGCCAAAGCAATCTTGAGCAAAAAGAACAAAGCTGGAGGCATCACACTACCTAACTTCAAAATATACTACAGAGCCATACTAACCAAAACAACATGATATACAAAAATCAACTCAAAATGAATTAACGACTTAAATGTAATACCCAAAACTATGTAACCACTAAAAAAAGTCATAAATAAAATGCTTCGGGACATTGGTCTGAGCAAGGACTTTTTGGATAGGATCTCAAAAGCACAGGCAACAAAAGCAAAAATAGATTAATGGGATTCTATCAAACTAAAAAGCTTCTGCATAGCAAAGGAAATAACCAACAGAGTGAAGAGACAACCTACAGAATGGGAGAATTTGCAAAGTATGCATCTAACTAGAAGTTAATATTCGGAATATAGAAGGAACTCAAACAACTCAATAGCAAAAACCAAAAAAACTAGAAAGGCACGCACACACACACACATCCCACAAAGAAAATCCAAATAATCCAATCAATAAATAGGCAAAAAGCCTAAATAAGCATTTTTTCAAAGACATACAAATGGCCAGCAGGTATATGACAAAATGCTCAACATCAGTGATTTTCAGGGAAATGTAAATCAAAACCACAATGATGCACCTCACCTGAATTAGGATGTCTATCATCATAATGACAAAAAATAAATCAATAACAAATGCTAGTGGGGATGCAGAAAGAGGGAAATTCTTATATACTGTTGGTGGGAAAGTAAATTAGCATAGCCATTATGGAAAATTGTATGGAGCTTCCTCAGAAAATTAAAAATAGAACTACCATATGATCCACCAATTCCACTACTGGGTATATATCCAAAGGAATTGAAAGCAGTATGTTGAAGAGAGATCTGCATTCCCATGTTTATTATAGCACTATCCACAATAGCCAAGAGATGAAATCAATCTAAGTATTTATCAACAGACAAATAAATAAAGAAACTGCAGTATAAACCATGGAATTCTATTCAGCTATAAAAATAGAATAAAATCCTGTCATTTGTACAAACATGGATGAACCTGGAGGACATTATGTTAAGTAAAATAAGCCATACACAGAAAGACAAATACCACATAATCTCACTTACATGCAGAATCTAAAAAGGTTTATCTCACAGAAGTAGAGAGTGAAATAGTGGTTAGTAGAGGCTGTGAAGGGGATGGGGGAGAGGGAGTGGGGAGAAATTAGTCAATGGGCACAAAGTTACAGTTAGATAGGAGAATAAATTTTGGTGTTCAATTACATAGCAGCATGCAGCTAATAAAATGTATTGTATATTTCAAGATAGCTAGAAAAGAAGATTCTGAAAGTTATTACCACAAACAAATGATGAAGATCTGAAGTGACAGACATGATAACTACCTTGATTTGATCATTACTCAATGTTTATATATATTAAAACATCACACTGTACTGCATAAACATGTACAATTATGTGTCAATTATAAACAAAAAAAAATTTTTGGCAAGTAACCTCCTGAACAGATATACAGTACTTAATGAGGTTTGGGAAACCATGAAAGTAAACACTCTTCAAGAAGCAATTTGGAAGTGTCTGAATCCAAGAGTGGGCTGGTCTGGGAGATTAAGTGACCTGTAATACAGAACTATCAACAATAGAAACAACATCATGGGGAGGACTGGGGAGAGACTGGAGGCAAATCTAGTGTGGTGACCTTCCAGGAGGCTCTGGTATAAGGAGTGGATTGAGTAGCATTTTGGTTTTCCAGGTTTATTCTTTTTCCCTAGCTTCTATTCTGCAGGTTCCCATGAAGTTCCTATTTTGTTTTGAAGTGTCAGGCTGGCAGGGCCATTGTCTATCCAGGGATACATCTGTGCTGACACCATAGCCTCCCTCCTTGTATGTAGCATTTAGGAGTGCTTCAATTAAATGATTCTGATTTTTCTCCCAGTGTTTCTGGGGGACAATGTTAGAATTAGTTTGCTTGAGCTTGTTGGAGACATGTGTTTCAATTCCAAGGAAAGCTGTAGATGTATGCGTCTCAGCAGGCAGGAACTTTTCTTGTGATAGGTGGATTCCCATATGTTATTTTACCTGGTCTTGCAGCACAAAGCCCAATGCATCTGGCACTAACTAGCTGTCCTCTGGACCAGCCTTAGAGGTAGTAACATTTAGGAAAGCGGAGCAACATGGATTTGGATCTCAATTTCATCTCTTTTTGGCTGAGACCTTACACAAGTTATTTAACCTCTCTGAACTTCAGTCTTCTACTGTTAAAAAAAAATGGAGTGATAATCCCTATCAATATGATTCTTTTATTCAACTAATATTTATTGAACAACTCCTTTGTGCTCATCACTTAACCAGTTACAAGAAATTAAGCGATAAATGAAGTAGACACGATATTATCCCTGCACCTACAGATCTCAGAGTTTGACATGAAAAACCCAGAGTAAATAAATATTTACATGTGAAGTTTTTAGAAAGAAAGAAGTATTGGAAGTTACAGGATCACATAAGAGACTTAACCCATTTCAGAAGGATTAGGGTAGTGTTGTTTAAGTCTTACACGAGGAACCTTGCAAAGGTGATAGGAAGGAAAGAAGGGAATTAAGAGAATATTCCAGGCAAAGCCCAGAAGAAAGGGAGCTTATGGCCCAACACAGGGCAGGCACAAAGAAAGAGTTAAATAAATGTCAGCATTTGTATAGGTATGGATATAATTATCATCCTCTTAAGATGGCATCTTCAAGATTTAAATGCCATAGTAAAGGGAGAAATTTGCACTTATAGTTGCTTTCAGTCAAGAAGGATAAACTGAAATTCCCTATTCAGTTTTTTAAATTAAATGATACAATGTTGCAAGTGCTTATATCTATGATTAATATAAAGAACCAAGGCTATAAAGTCAAGGCAGCATGGTCATAAATAGCAGCAAAAATGATGAGTACAAAAAAACCATTATATCAGATTTCCAATATCTGCCTTCCAATATCATCCATATCTGTCTGATGGTTGTCCCTTTATAGTTCAGTTTTTACTTCAGAGACTTGCAGAACTGAAATAACTTTTAGCTGAGATGCATATATTATGAATCTAATTAGGACCAGAGAATTACCTTTCAGAGCCAATTTCCTTTCTGTAAAATTGTAGTCCTAAAATTACTATCAATCACTTTGTTGCAATTTAAAAAACTTGAGATAGAATTGGTTTTAATACAGATAATGTTTGTAAGTTAAAGAGATTCACAGCACACAAGGTAAAATTTATGCATAGTGGTACATGGTTACATTATTAACAATTATTTAGAATTATCCTAAATAATGGTTTACTTATTAAATGCTGAAATATTGATTTTATATTAATAATTGTTAAAATATTTATGAAATTAAGCACTTTATTCAACAACCTTCAAGATTTATGAGTGCATTATCAAAATATTAAACATTTTATAGTCCATAAATTTTTAATAGAGGTAATTCTTAAAGTCAATATCAATAAAACTCCCTCTTCAAAACTAAAGAGCATAAAAAGCTGAGATTGTGGTAATCACTTGACCCTCCATATTCAGGAGAAAAAAAAAGTCAAATAACTCCTATTCTTGTGGGCCTACAATAGTCCACAAGAGGCCAAGAGGCCAACCTGATATTCTAATGCGAGGACGGGGGACACCAACACATGACCTTCCATGACGCTGGCTGATGCCTTCTTCCCTTACTTCTCTTGTCAGCCAGGTGCATCTTCTCACTGTCTTCCATGGGCTCAGGTTTACCCACCAAAATCTGAAGACTGCTCAGACGCTGGGTAGAAAATTAGAAAACACAGATCTATCATTGCTGTTGGCTTCCTAGATTGTAATTCAGACTCCTTTCTACCCAGAACTTTGGCCCCAGGTTCTAATCCTGACTAGTTTCTCCATTTTGCCTAAGCGTCAGATACTTGATTCCCCAGTTTTACTTTTTGTGTCAACCAGTCCTACAGGTTGACATTCAAGTGCTAAACTTTACCATCACCAGGCTGAGTTTATATGTCTTAGCTAAACTCCTCAAACCGGACCTAAATCCTACCTTTGGCAATGTCTTGATTCTATCCAGCCATCTCCAGGCGCAGTGCCACAACCTCAGATCAAGCTGTAGAGCAGAAATTCTCAGACCTCTTCTGTCTACCACCTCCTCCAAGAGGAATGATGCTAAGTGGAAGAATCAAAGTTGAACACTCTAAAGAGGATACATTTCCTGGTAGGAGGAGTTCACGTCCAATGGTATGTTTTACTCTCTTCTACTATTTCCTAATCCATGCTACTGGCTAATAAAAGGACCAGGGCCTGCCTCAAGGTAAGCTCTAAGTTTCTCTTTCTTTTCCCCACAAGTCCATCCAAACCTTAGCTTTAAAAGAAAGAAAGAAACTCCTCTTGGATATCAGGTCAAAACTGCTTTGTTCCACTCCAGTTTTGCTGGAGCTATGCTTTGCACACTAACTCAGCTGATTAAGTGGGACAATGGTTGCCCTTCCCTAGATGTTACCTGTGTGTACAGTTCCCTTGAGATCCTTTCCAGGGAAAGAGTGATTAGCAGAACCTGATTTCTTAAAATTCTACATCATATAATATAGATCAGTAGCAAATCAAACCTTGATAGCTTTTTAAGACTGCCAGTTTGTTGATCCAATTTTTACCATCAAATCGTCATTTCATGTTATGTTATATAGATGGGATTGTACTAATCTTCATGTTCCTAAATAAAAACACAGAATTCTTTGGCGACTCCCTGGGTTATACAATCTACTCAAGGCAAAAAGTGGCTGAAACCAATACTCCACAAACTTTCATTAAGAAAATGTTCCCACCCTTAAATACCCACACCAGAATGATATATTCAAGGTTAAAATAACAAGATCATATTCTCATATACTTTTGTACGCATTTCTGAAGACGGAAAAAATAATAAGCCCCTTGTGGGCTGGACTGTTGTCTTATACTCCTCTATCGCTTTCCAAGAACATAGCAAAAGGCTGTATTCTTTCAAATATTTTTTGAATAGAAATGAATAAAGAATCCTAGCAAGATGGATTAGTACTCTTAAAAACAAAATAATTAGGTGGTGGTAAGCACTTCCAAGAATTACACATAAAAAATCCAACCCAAATTGTGTGGGCAATGATGAAAGTTATTTCCCTGTGGTAACTGGTTTGTGGTGGTCTTAGAATAGTTATTAGCAAACCACAGTGTAACCAGCTGTCTAGTTTACAATATCAGCAGGATTAGGGTTAAGCGTTATTACAAGTGAGTCTCCTGGGGTAAATTTACATATATTCAACAACCATAATTGTGTGAAAACAAATTTCTATAAACACACATTCTTTTGGTCCACACACAACCATTATTACTCCAAGGTCAGTATTTCTAATCATTAGAGAGGTTGAGGCCAATCACATCATACCTTCCTCATGTGACTTGCTACACAGGTGAGGTCTCACAAGCACGAACACGAAGAATCACTATGATCAAGAGACCCCAAGTCCAACAGACCTAAGAGCTTAAATAATAGAAACAGAAAGAGACAAAATTCCCATGAAGAGAGGAGCCACCAGAAGGAGCATGGGCCTAGGAAAACCCCATCCATCTATCTCAATTATGATTGTTCACTGTCAACAAATATTTTAGTACTTACACTGTGCCAAATACTGGGGATAGGAGCTGAAAGTGTTTCCTGGAACTCAGGACTTTCAGTGCTAAAGCCAAGGTGATTGGTCTTCCTAGGCTGTAAATAATCTCTGCCCTCAAGGAACGTATGGCTTAGGCAATTGATATGGTTTAGCTCTGTGTCCCCACCTAAATCTCATCTCAAATTGTAATCTCCATAATCGCCATGTGTCAAGGGAGGGATATGGTAGGAGGTGATTAGATCACGGTGGTGGTTTGTCCCATGATGTTCTCGTGATAGTGCGTGAGTTCTCACAAGATCTGATGGTTTTATAAATAGCAGTTTCCCTTGCTCTCTTCTCTCTCCTGCTGCCTTGTGAAGAAGGTGCTTGTTTTACCTTCTACCATGACTATAAGTTTTCTGAGGCCTCCCCAGCCATATGGAACTGTGAGTCAATTAAACCTCTTTCCTTTATAAATTACCCAGTCTCAGGTATTTCTTTACAGCAGTGTTAAAATGGACTAATACAGTGCTCAGTCAAATATGAATCAAAAATAAATGCTATAAAGTTAGTTAAGGATATAAGTACCATGGAAAAACAAAATAGAGGTATCAACAGTGCTTTCTGAAAGCCTATAGTTCTCAACCCTGGCTGCTCATTTTTATTTATTTTTTCATTAGGTGAGTAAGCCAAGGCACAGAACATAAAATTATTTGCCCTAAATTATCCAGAGATTCTGATTTAATTAATCTAGGGTGGAGATTGGACATGAGTATTCTCTTCAGTGTCACAAGAGACTCTAATATGTAGCCATGGTTGAGAATTACTGAACTAAACCCATTCCTGAAATATGGTAGGTTATAATCAGGTGAAAGGGACAAGGCAGGGAAATATTATTCATTTTAGAGGAAATACCATGTGCAAATGTCCTGAGGCAAAGAAGCATGATCCTTTAGAATACTAAGTGCAGTCCAATATAGGCAGAGCATATGATGCTGAAGGGAACATAAAAAAGGTGTGGCTGGAAAGGTGAGATTCAGATATTGAAGGGCCTTGAAAAGCATTCTCAGAAGTCTAATCCTGTGCAATGAGAGGAAACTTGGCAATTTATAGCCATAACTGCCTTCTAGGTGTTGTTTACTTTTATATTAAATACCTTGTTATTCTAAATGCTTTGATGACCTTGGCCAGTCATGTTGTCCTTGAGCTGAGTTTGAGAACATCTGTTCTAGAGCTGAGCAGAATAAAACAGCAGGTGTTAAGTAGTGATGATGTACAAAAGAACAGGAGTGTGGAAGGGTACAGCAAATTAGAAAGTCCATGTCCATATAAAGGGTGCAGGCCAAAGTCAACTTCAGCCTATTGTTGCCATTTGGGAATATGGAACCTGTGTGGTTAGATGACTATATTTGAATGAAAGGAGGGAAAGCCTTCCATTTTAAAATTAAGTCTTCTGGTATTTAAACATTGATTCCCAATGCTGTAGAGGCCAATCAATGCACGCCTGTGGTTTCAGTCCCAGGGGTAGTATTTGGAGTTTCAGGAAGGAGCCAGAAATAGAAAGGGATGAGAAAAAAGACAGTAAGGAAAGTGAGAGAGGCCGAGGAGATCATGTGAAGCAAGGGAACAAAACAGAGTGAACAAGCAGGTAAAAAGGTATTTGCAGTGTTGCTGAAGGAATTTTAAGAACAAGGTTTCCACTACCTAACTCAAAATTTAGTTTTGTTGGAGTTTAAGATAGAGAATAGAGGGACAAAACTGTATGTGAGAGACATCCTAACTAGCAGGGTAAATTTTGGTGGCTCTTAAGGTAGAAGCACAGGCTCAGGAGTCAGAAAGATCTGCATTTAAACACTCCTTCTGCCTTATGCTAACTGGATTACCTTAGCAAATTAATCTACTTTCCTTCATCTGTTAAATACAGATAACAGTATCAAACTCTTAGGGTCATTATGAAGATTAATTGATATAATAGACAATGAATCCTTAGCACAGTTTACGGCACACTTTAAACATTTAGCAATTGTTGGTTGTATCTACTACTGTCAGGGAAGTGGCCATGAGGACAATGGGCATCAGGTGTATTAGACAGACATTAAGAGGGAAGAATTTACAGAACTTGGTTAATTGAATATAGTTGTTGAGGGGACAGGGGAAGAAGGATCACTCCCAGGTTTCTGGCATGAAAAACTGTGTAGATGGGGGGGTGACTTGCATTATAAAAAAGAATGGAGGATAAGGACTACTTTTGGTAGGAAAAATGATGTGTTCAGTTATAAAATTTGTCCCTGGGAGACATTGAGATTGTGCCCAATAGGCAGCTGGCGATTTATATCTAGAGCTAGGAAGGAAGAGTTAAGATGGAAATATATTCCTACAATTAACCAATAGAGCAGTGGCAAGTAAAGCCATGAAAATGGATTAGCTTAATACCTGGGTGATATAGCGTGGCTCTGTGACCCCCCAAAATCTCACCTTAATTGTAATCCCCATAATCCCCATGTGGAGTGGGGACCAAGTGGAGGTAATTGAATCATGGGGGCAGTTTCCCCCATGCTGTTCTCATGATAATGAGTGAGTCTCATGAGATCTTATGGTTTTATAAGTGTCTGGCATTTCCCCTGCTTGCACTCATTCTCTCTCCTGCCACCCTGTGAAGAGGCACCTTCCGCCATGATTGTAAGTTTCCTGAGGCCTCCCAGCCATGTGGAACTGTTGAGTCAATCAAACCTCTTTTCTAAATAAATTACCTGGTCTCAGGTATTTCTTCATAGCAGCGTGAGAATGGACTAATACACTGGGTGATATAATATGTACAACAAACCCCCATGACACATGTTTATCTATGGAACAAAACTTCACATGTACCTCCAAACCTAAAATAAAAAATAAAATGGATTAGCTCATGAAAAACAAACTGTATAGAAGGAAAAGACAGTCAAGCACAAAGAATGAAGGGGAAAAAATGCGGGTTTTTTTTATTTTTTTATTTTGAGAAATGGTGTTAAATGAGAAGAAACTATGCTGTCTGAGGCTCATGGCTATGAATAGGAGTCAAGTCTTGCCTTTGTGCAGATATCTCCAATGTTAAAATGGTTAGGAGAGCCCAAAGCAGTCCTTCCTCTTGGACTCAGAATGGGAGAAGTTAAATGTCCACAGTAGTGCTCTGAGCTGGGGGTGGTAAGTGTTAGAGATGGCATCTGTCCTGATAGAGGAAACAGAGCTGAGACAAGAGGGATCAAACCAAGCGGACAGCAGTAAGCCTCGTTATTTTCCCTTTTCGTTGCTCTCTAGCCTTTAGTAAAATTTCATTCAAACATTTCATCTGTGTGTCACCTCTGCTACATGGTAAAATCTATTATTCATGGATGCTCAGGCCAGTATTAAAGCATGTCTCCCCTCCATCTCTCCTAAGCTACTCTGTAGCAGGGGGCAGTGAGAGAACCTCAGGGGAAAGAGCAATAGCTCATTGTATTGCTTCTCACCAGCAAAGCTCTCTTCTGGTGGGAAATCCAGGGTTTTATTTTATCAAGGCAGGTGACATGTCATCATGGGAAGGGGCAGCCTGAGGGGTAGATGTGAAGGGAGGCTCAGAGTCAGCCCCGGTCCCACCCAGGCTATGTCTGTCATGCTAGAAGCAAGCTGGGCAACAGATACCAGTGAAGAATGAGGAATGGAGCAGGGCAGTTCTAGGTTTTAATCCATATTAGCAGTCCTAGAAGTGGGCCAATTCACCTAATGTTCAGAGCACATATTTTCATGAGATGCTCTTCAGTAGAATAATATCAATCTTTCTGGGTTTCATAATATTTGAAATAATTTATGTAACACATTTACACTATAATAGCACTCAAATGTGTCATTAAGGTGACTAGAAGAAACCCAACTTAAATCTACATAAACAAAGCAAAAAAGTGTTTGCACATGCAAATGGAGAGTCAGGGCTATAGTAGTTGTCATCAGGACTCGGTTTCTCTCTGCTATGCATTTTGCTGGATTGGCTTCATTGTCAGGCTGTGGAGGTCCTGGGAAACTGTAGAGGCACATTATCTCTACTGTCATCAGTTTCAGCATGAAGGAAGTTTTGGCTTCCTAAAAGGTCTCATACATGTACTGAGACCCAGACTGACCACTCAGGTCATTTAGATTGCCATTACCATTTTAATAATAAATAGCTGGCCCCTTGTATAGTAAACTCATATCCTTATGCCTAGAGGTCAGACCTTATTCTTGAATCAGTCACTGGCCAGGTGTATGGAACTGTGCTAATTATCACATCTTGGCCCACAAACCTTCACCTGGTCCAATAACTATGGCTAGATCCTGCTCTCACCTGTTTCACATTAGAAACCACAACATTTTTTTAAAAGAATAGAAGAAAGACAATGCCTCAATGCTGGGGCACAATTTCCAGAAAATCTGGTTTCATTGCTAGATATGGAACCCTTGTATTAGCATTCTTTTAATCCCCAAGGTGGTTCCAATAGGCCTCCACTTTGAGAATCCTGGTCTAGAGGCATTCGGTCCCCTGATCAGCCTGGACACCATCCGCTGTGCCAGCAATAGAACCTCACCTAAATCATTTGTACTATATATGGAACAGGGGTTATTCACCCAAACTAATCTGAGATACAGTTACTGAAAAGAGCAGGGATGGTTCATAGCAGGTAAAAACAGAAGATAGACCACGTATCTCATCCTGACACTCACTGCCAATGTATTTTGTTGCAAACCTTGCCATGTTTTCAACACTCTAAAATTAAAGGTCATGGTTCTTCCATATAGACAGCTCTAAATGTTATAGGGAGCATTATGCTAAGTGCATAAATAAATACAGGGTCCTTTAATATCTAAACCATCATTGTTTTGCATTAAAGAAAAATAAAAAGGGAGTCAAAAGTACCGAATGAAGCTTGGAGCTATAGTGAGGGATTGGGTCATGGGATGAGGGGAAATAGAGAAGGAAAAGACAGGAATGTGTCACAACTCTTCTATATTTTCATGGGGTAAGGAAAATATACTTTAGACTCATTTAGGAATATTTGGATGCCATTGCTCCTGGAGAAAAGTTACTAGCAGGAAGATACAGTGATTAAGGGAGCTAAGTTAGAGATATGTGGCTAATGCTAGGATTCTGTATCGCCAAAGCTGAGACCATGCAGGGAAACATTCCCAGACAAGTCTTTAATCTGTGCAATGCAGTATGCCTCAGGAATTTCCACTTATTGTTCTGCATGTCACTAAGCTGCCCTCAGGAGTGCAATGAAGCTCAGCTTCCACACACAAGTTTTGGTGCCAGTAATGCCACACATTCTGCATAATTATAAGGAACATCCATCTTTTGTTTGCAGCCCAAAACCTTGTGGTTTGAACATCAGGCAACCCTATGGCAGCTAAAAGTTGCATGGTTTGGGAAAAAAAAGTCTAGGTGAGCCCTTGGAATGCAAGGCCAAACATTTTCATATTCCACCCCAGTGGATTAGGTTCTTATATGGCAAGTCATGCATTTCAGGTCTCCACTCTGTCTCAATGCTTGAGTTTTCATGTTGGAAACAGAGAATCTCTTTCCCCCAGATGGTCATTCAGGCTGTAATGTGCACAAAATGCTTTAGAAACCAGAGTCTTATACTGCTTAGCTTGCCATCCATGTTGGTGACATGTTTTAAGTCAATGACATTCTCTACAAATGTTTGCTTATCTATAAAACATATTTGACAGTGAAGGTCTTCAAGATATCAGTTAAAGAACATCATGGCAGATACTAAATATAAAGGCTCTTACCTGATGTTACTAATGAGAACTGCCAAATGTTAAAAATATTTTTAAAAAATACAAGTGGTTTCTAAGAAATATTTGAACTTAGTAAAAGAAGGACCTGAAGTTTCTTTTATCTTTCTTTCTTTGAAATTAATACATCTACATGTTATTTTATACATCTCTATATTATACCTATTTACTCTGAAGAGGGGTAACCACCCCTTTGGCAGTCTAGTAAAGCTGCTGGACTCCTTCCCAGAACACATTGTAAAAATCAGTAACAGACAATGCATATGATTATAAAGAAGTGAAGTATATTGAAACATATGAGTCCAGGTTCACAGACCTGAAGGTTCTGTGGTCTTAGGTGAAGAAGCTAATATTATGTCATCTCCCTATAAAGGTTTTATTCAAGGGCAAATTTGAGGCATTTCAACAAAATATGTTAGAAAGTGTCTTGGCAGGGGAAACAAATTTGGTCATTCATAGAGCTAGGTAGGTAATGGTCATACCAGCAGGAAGAGTGGCAGTGAACCTGTGAATGGTGGGTGCTGTGGCAAAAGCGAGGAGGCTCTCTTAAGGGCCTGCAGATTTTGCCGCATGGAGATGTGGGCCCTGCGTGACCATGTCTCCCTAGATTTTTCAAGAGAAGCTGGGCATCTGGACTTTTATATAAACTATTCATATTTGTTACTGTTGGCTGAAGAAAAAATTAACATTGGGACAAAGAAAACATATCTTTTACCAGATTTGTCAGGAGGCCTGCAAATTTGTAACTTCAAGAAAGTAAGAGAAGTTGGAAAAAATCAATTACTTGTATTTTAATGTATTTTTTTACTATCAGTATCTTTATTACATTTATTTATATAATAAAACATAAGAATTAGTTTAAATTCAGTTTCCTCTCTAGAGTGATAGCATGCTGCAATGGAACAATTGTTGGCTTCTAGAATGTTTTAATTCTTCCAACAAACATTTATGTGCCAAGCAATTCACAAGCTGGTAAGAATATATAGATTAAGACATTGTCTTGTTTCCAGAGCTTACAGACTAGTGTGGAAAGAGTTGTAGCAAGATATTATAATACAATATGTTAAGACCTATCAAAGAGATATGTAAAAAGTACAAAGGGAGTAAGAGGGAAGAAAACATCTTCCCAGGAGATTGGGAGGGATTCTTAGAGGAGAGATCTCTTTGAGTAGAGCTTTGTATCAAGAGGCTCAGATTATTAATGATCTAACAGGACATGCTGAAGAAATGGACTTTTACTCTAGAGAAAATATAGGTTCATTAAACAATTCTGAACAGGATCAATGCATTCAGATTTTTGTGATTATTCTGGCTGCAGTATGGAATATGGCCTACAGGAGGAGACAGAGTAAGGAATGAAGACCCACAAGATGATAACTTCAATAGTTCAGACAGAATTACAGCGACTGCAGGGCCCATGAAACAAGACTACTTAGTTAAAATGAGAGGGGATAGAAACAAAAGAACCTGGCAGCTGGTCGTATGCTAGTGGGCAGGGTGGCAAAAGAGAGGAAAGAGTTGAGAATGATGTGCAGGACTTTCTAAGAGAAGAAGTCTAGTATAAAGATGAGGGCATAGTCTCAGGAGCCAGATTACCTGAGTTCAAATCCTACCTCTTCCACTCATTTGCTGTGTGACTTTAGGCAAGTTGTTTGTCCTCTCCCAACTTCAGTTTTGTATATATGTCAAGTGTTCTTACAATACTGCTTGCATCTGTGCCTAAAAATTACTGTTGTTATTATTATAGTTCTGGTTCGAATGGAGGTTTCATTCAGTTTGTTTTAGAAGACACAGCATTTGAAGTACATTTAGAACATTCTAGGTTAGCATATTTAAATATGTGGATCTCCAAGGTCACTCAGGAACAAAGGCTGCTGATAGAGTCAATGCTACCTCCAATATACAGCTTCCAAATTTGCCTTGGGCATTAATACCTGCCAGCATATAGAGGACATGAGGATCATACATGACTTTTACAGGCTAGGACTGGAAGAAGTATACTTCTGCTCATTTTCCCTCGGCCAAAATATAATCACAGGGCAACACCTAACCTCAAAGAAAGCTGGAAAAGGTAGTCTTGCAGTGTATACATCACATTTTAATGATAATCTGGCTGGTTTTTAAAAATTAATAAATAAATATGTAGATCTCAAGTTGAGAAGAAAGTTTCATTAGCATGCAGGGGGTGATTAGCATCTTTTATGCTTTTAGTGAAGGCCAGGGTTTGAATCTCCAGGACACTAGTGTTTGGTGGGAGGCAAAAAATCTGCAGAGAATCATAAGAAGAGAAGGACAGACAGGTAGCAGGAGAAAAACAAGAGTGGTGTCTAAAAACCAAGAGAATAAGGGATTTCAGAAAGACTGTAGTCAACACAGAAAATGCTACTGATAACAGAAAAGCATCTATATTTAACAATTAGGAAATCTTTAATAAAGTAAAGATTTACTTTATTAAAATAATTTAAAACAGCTTCTTGCTATTTGACATATAGAAAACACTCAAATGAATTTCCATTATCCTTAATTTAAATGCACTCCTTGAGAAAGAAGAACGAAAAACAACTACTAGATTGAAACATAAACATTCTATCTTTGTAGGTCAAGAAACAGTAAATTGGACAATTTTATATAATTCAACTATGCTGAGTAACTGAAAAGCTGCTTCAAAAATGGGTAAAGCTAAAAAAAGGTGCTCGAGCTTATTGTTTGTGTTATGATGCAAGAACAAAAATTATCCCTCTTTCTTCTAATTTTCCTTAGAAAATTGAGCTGATAATAATTGCCAATATTGTATTCAGACAAACAAGAGGTAATGATATCTAAATGCCTTCCTTACTGTGTATCCCACTCTAGTTATTTTTCTTGTCACTTTGCCTTTGAATCTAAAAACTGCAGGGATGAAACCTGAATGCAAAAGTAATTTGAAGGGAAGGATAGTCACACCTTTCCAAAGAAATGTCTTCTATTACTAATAACATTGGTGTTATGAAAAGTCTTGTTATTTTGGCAGTGTAGACTATAAAGTGAAAATGTTAAGAGTGTTGGCTTTGGAATCAAGTCCTGACTCCACTACTTATCAGGTATGACGTCCAGGGAAAATTTCTAACTCTTCTAAACCTCCATTTTCTCCTGTGGAAAATGGAGAGGAGACTGCTGTGTCTTGGGATTCTGGTAGGATAGGGGGAGATAATGTATGTAAGGGTTTAGGGCAATGCCTCTTACAACAAATGGTAGCTTATGGCATTTCACTTTTTAACTGTCTATACGTAGTAGATGAGCATGAAAAAGTTTGAGAAAATTGTTTTTAAAAGAACAGACATTTTAAAAATAATTAGTCTTAAATTTCACAAACAAAAACGTTTAAGTTTTTGTAGTGCAGCCTTATCCATTCACTGGTAGCCTTCCAAGAGAATCAGCAGCCAGATTCATAACTTCCCAAGACACAAGGGCTGAGTACGTGTTGTGCTTCTCATCAGTCTTGGGGCTGGCCAATGTGTCCCTTCATAACCAGTGAAATACATGACTCGTAAAACAAAATCCCTCAAAATCTATACCCAAATAAAAGCCATATAATTAACTACTGAAACTTATACATAAATAGTATCACTAATGATACACCATAGATAACTTTATCTTATCCTCAAATTGTCTTATTAACTTGATATTTTCCAAAGGTAAAAAAAGAAATTATTTTTAAAAACATAATTCTCTTTCATTTTACATTAAATTAAAGCAAAATAAATTTATAGCATGCTGAAACTATCTGGTTAAAAAAAAATTCATCACCTAAGTTTTAAAAGTACATTGGTATTGTTTCATTTGGAATTTAAAACTGAATAAAAGCAAGTCCAAAAATGCCCAAAGCTGTTATTTACTTTGCATTTTTCTGAAAGATTACTATGCATTTCTATTGGCAAAATGGTCATTAAAAATATAAGACTATTCAGTAAAATGGAATCCTATAAAGTATGACAGTATTATGGATCTTAAAGTCACTAGTGCAGATGTTCCTAATCATACCAAAAACACAAATACACAAACCAGTTTGTTCCAGCTACAGGATAATTTAATTAAAAGAGTGCTTATAATTTAACAGTGTAAATAATAGTTAAAGCCAAGGAGGTAGTGAAACTGCAAGGAAATATAAGCCTGCAGTGTCTATGCCAAGGAAACTGCTCTAAATTCCCAAGGTTCAGAAATTAGTTCCTTTCCTTGCTACAGGTAGAAAATTATTTGAATTAGCCAAGAACTGCAATGGATATATCTTTAAGGCAAACAAATACACACACATGCACACTAGGTCGGTAGCTTTCGCCAATAGAAACACCTATCTAAATCCAGAATATCATTTAGTCTGTTTTGGGGAAAGTTAAAATCAGACTTCTCACCAGTTTAAATATCTTACTGAGAAATAGATGTAGTAGGTAATGTGATACAGAAGTAAATCAGCATAGACAGTAAAACATAAGCTCTCACGACACACAGGATTCTCTTTGCAAATACCAATCTTGGCAAAGAGCCTCCTTTATGTACAGAAAGCTTTGTTCCTTGTTTATAGCAACTCTCAAGGCTATAACAGGTAATTGTGCGCTGCTAATTAGGTTCCAAAACGATTGTGTTCAAGCCAGGAGTATTTTATAGCTTGATTCAGTGAAAGTAGGAAACTATATCCATAAGATCATGTTATAAAAACTCACTCTCCCATAATTACTAATCTTTCACTCTAAAACAGTGTGAATTTTAACAGTGAAAAAATGTAATGTCATTCAAAAGTTTATTCAATGCTTAATAGCTATCAAAATACAGAGGAAAAAAGACAGTTATGAAAACTCTTCTCCAAATATATCCAATATGCTTGTTTCCCCACAGCTAGTATCCTTTTATTTAGCTAAATTGTTTATTCTAGGTCATACTATTATTCCAAGGAAGCAAAGTGACATCTACTCTGCATAATACAGGAAACTCAAATGCAATACATTACCTTGGGTCACCTGTTGAACTGCCAACATTATCCCAGACACAGTGTCTGGAAGCAAGTTTTCTTTCAGATTGTAATGTGGTGCCCAATCCAAAACGGGCAGTCGCCTTCTACACCACTGTATAATGTCTTCACACTGGGGGGTATGCATCTTGCTCCAAAGCATGCTTTTCTTTTTCCTCTTTGCTCCTGTCATTTTTCAGATTTCTTCTTGTAGAAGTAAACTTCTCTAAACAAGAAAAAAAATCATTGCAGAACACCTCCTTTCAATGCCAAGCTCCAATTCGTCTGTGGTTTACAATGTCAAAGCTGCCCAGAAAATAAGTAAATAAAAGAGAGAGAGAGAGATTAACAGAAGCACTTCAATATATGCAGCTGTCTTTTTATGATACAGCTAATTATTCTAGATTTAAAAACTATAGATTAAAACCTTGAATTCTTATCTGAAGGAGAAGTAGTTCCTGTTCATGTAATATTTTTTTCTGGTCTTGGAAAAGTAATGGGTTCAGTGTTAAGTTGGTCTACAGCTCTCTCGCCAGTAATTCCCCTTATATTCACTGTAGTCTTATGTTTTTGGCTGCAATCCCAATGGTTAATGAGATAGTTCTGGGCGTGTGTTGGAAGTGGGCTGGGCTATGCTAATGAAACCAGGAAATATCCAGCTAGTCCAGTCTCTCTCTACAAGCTGTGCAAAATCATAAAACTGCCAGAGGGATCTATTGTGCAAAATATATTCAGAGAATCCAGCCCTATTTCTTTGAGAGCTATATATTTTCAACATTATCAGATGACTGCCAGTTCTACAAAATTCAGAAACATAACAGGGCATTGCTAAAGGTCCTTACCATTTTTATTCCCTGGCAGATGAGGTTTTCATTCATACAGAAACATTCAGATAGCTACTGCTCAGTCTGGGAAAGGAGTAACTAGTTCTCATAAACAAACTGAAATTTCATCTCATTGGCTATGAAAATAAGTATCACAATGAGCACATATTTGTGACAGGAGACCTTCCCTGTCTCTGAAACTGTTCATTCAGTTTTCTCTGATGGTTTCTCTAAGTCCTATAATTCATTCTACTGTAACTGAAATTTACTGAGGAATGTTATATGGTTCAATATTGTTTGAAGTATCCTTAGCTTTTTTTATGGTGCTGCCTGCTTTTTGTATAACTTTTGGGGGTAGGTGCTCTCTTTTTAATAAGGGGTGTTACATTTTATAATAGAACAGACTGTCAAAGATTTTTATTTTATGATCATTTTGCTTAGCCTCCAAAAGAAAAAGAAAAACTTAAATCTATGAACTGTGCCATTGGAATTAAACCAAAAAGACAACATACTAACTAAAATTGTGTAGCCAAGGAAAAGAATACCATGTATATAGTTTGCTGAGTCCTTTTTAATGCCCATTTGTTTGGAGAATAGAAATCTGATTTCTGGAAGCCTTTATAATAACAAAGTACTTGGATCCCTCCTGCTGTACTTTTTCCCTTTGTTTTTAAATTAAAGTGAAGAGTTGCTCTCCATCTTCTAAAGATGACATCTCTAGCTTTGTGTCTGTGCAAAAATACCTTTCTTTTTAAATACAACGAAGAGACGCAGCGGGGTCGGGGGGACTTTATTTATACTTACAAAATAGAAACTGCTTTGTTTGTCCAACTGTTTTTACATTATATTAAATTTCTAAACCATTCAATAGTTCAGGTTGGGGGCCTGTAGAGAGAGCCCCATTTAGAGACCAAGTTGTAGCATTTTAATCCTATCCTCTTGGTATGAGAGATGAACTCACCAAATAATTGTAAATTCATGCTTGAAACATTACATTGGTTTTCCTTCACAAAAAGTAATCTTTACTTTTGTTTTATATACTCCATTTATTATATACGCAAAGAAATTCAGAAGCTATATATACACTGATTATGTATTACCTTTATAATAAAAATAAACACAAGATTTTTTTTCAAATCCTATCTAGGTCATAAATTCTAACGTATGTTAACAATATGAGAAAAATAATTGAAAGCTTAACTGAAATCACCAATCAACATCTATCATTTGTGTAATTTCAATCATTTTTAAATTTGTGTTAAATTCCAGTAACAAAAAATTCACATGAACAGGATTTTATGAATTGAAGGTAAATAGAAGTACCTAAATCATATAGCACCAGCAATTGTTCTAAAACATTTCAAGACCAAGAGAGGGTAGAAATTAACAAAATAGTTCTGAAGTCTCTCAATTTAAAACTTTCTTAAAATTAGAATGAATCTTTCCTAAAAATCTTTTTCGAAGCTTAAATCTGGAATTCCAATTCCAAATGTTTTCTTCAATTTCCATGTGCATACATATTATTTAAAACATGTCAAACCAGAGCATGGATCACACCTATTTATAATCAGCAATGCCAGAAAGAAAGAAAAAACATTATGAGGAAATTTATTCACACACATAAGATTCTCAGAGTAACTTGAATAGCCTGCAAAATTCAAGAATGCTAAGTGTATTCATTCAAAAGTTTCAATGACTAAAAGTAGCTTACAGTTCAACAGTATGTACCATCTATATGGAATATCTCTTCCTAAACATCTGGGATAATACCTATACAAATAAAAAGATGAAATTGTTATCTTCTACTTCATACATGGATTAACAGAAAGATTTTTTGTAAAATCTCATTTTGATTACATCACTGATATGTTTGAATTTCAGTTATCTCCAATATCAAACTTAAACTCATTAGTGGAAGCAATGCAGTCCTTCTCTGCTCCCCTACCCACCTTCTACTCACTAGCTTCTCATTAACTCTAATTCAGCAAGTTTTTATTAAACAATGATAATTTGCTAGACTCTGTGTGAAGTGCTACAGAAAAGGGAAGGAAAAGGAGTAGATAGTACCTCTGTATTCTAGGAGTTACTATTTAATGAAGAAAATCAAAACATGTATAACTAACTCAAGGCAGAATGTGATAAATAACAGTCAAATCCCCCAATAAGTCATACGGGAGCTCAGAGGATGGAGAGTGGCATTCCCTTTGCGGGGAAAAACAAAAGTATTTCAGCCTGCTGAGACTCTCTGTTGCAGCAGGTAAGTATAGTCATGATCTCCTGGCCATTACTTTTCCGTTTTTTTTTTTTTTTTTTTTAGACAGAGTCTCGCTCTTAACTCCCAGGCTGGAGTGCGATGGCACAATCTCCACCCACTACAACCTCCACCTTCCAGGTTCAAGCGATTCTCCTGCTTCAGCCTCCGGAGTAGCTGGGATTACAGGTGCACTAGTCTATTTCTATATTAATGTCCCTAGTTACATGGTATTTTACATCTTCTAAACATTTACTCAATGTTTACCTCTTCCACGAAACTTTCCCTGGTTTCTCCACAATTTTATTTATGCTGTGTAATGAACATTCAGGTAACTCTCAGTGTATTTGTGTGTATAGAGCTGTAGTCATTTTCACTGTTTATTGGTTTTCCTCCTTTAAATCTATTTCATGTGATTTTTATCCAGTCTGACTCATGAGATTGTACATTCCTTTTGAGTAGGGATTATTCACATAAATTGCTTTGCTTCTTTTTGTAGAATTTAGCAGAAGGAGCTGCAGACATTGGATTCACACAGTAAGTATTAACATACAAATGTTCATCCAAAAGTACCCAAAAATCATTTAGTCTATCTCATCCTGGTTTCCAGGTTGTGCTCTTAAAAAATCAGATAACCAGGTGGAGAGAAAATGAGAATAAAGGTTCTAGGAGAAAAATAAGATGAGATTTTATCTTTGTTTGCTCAGCTTCTCCCAGTTCTCTCTCAATCTACAGAAAGTTCTTTTTTCAACACAGTTATTTTTTCTAATATTATAAAATCTGGAGCACGAAGAGAAGAAAAACCAGATGGGAAATGTGGAAGAAACAAAGGAGACAAAGGATAGATAGACACCCTCATGGGTTGGGGCTTCAGAGAGAATTTGTAGAGGGTTGGCATGTGAGGATCTCTGGGGCAATTATGAAGTGTGAGGGAATTTGGCCAGGCTCAAGTGAAGAAACAGACTTTTGAGAAATGCTGTGCAGGTTATAAACTGAATCACATTTAATGGTTTCTGAGAGACATTAGTAAAGAGTGAAATTCTCTCACAATATTTTTGGTTTTGACATGAGGCTTCTTTGAATGTGGTCTCTGTGGAGATTGGGACACCTAAGACACTGATTTATATCGAGGTTACAATGAAAAGTATAGATCAGACATTGGAAGTTATCAACCCCAAACTCATACCTACCTCAGGAAGTTGATCTACAGCATTTCTAAGACACTGTAAAAGGCTCCCATCTGAGAGGGAAAATGAAGGCTGATACTAAGGAAGGCCATACTCTACCCACCAAGCCACATAGCTGGCATGGGGATACGTCCACACAATTGCGTAATTTGTATCAAGTCCACCAAAGTACTTTTTTTCTTAATTTACCCAAAGTTTCATACAGGCACATCCCTGAATCCAACCTCTGCTTTAATTCTTCCGATTTCTAAAATTAAAAGGCCTAGAAAAATAACCGATTCCAATTTTCTAACATTGTGATTGTTAGAACTTTTTTTTCCCCAATTATTGAGGCAAAATCTGCTACTTAAGAGCCCAATCCCAATGACACATAACACATAATTAGTTCCTCAGCTTCAGGCCTAATTAATTTAGTGTAAACCTCTAAAGAGTTCTGATATTCTATGGTGCTGTTTATTTAAAAAATAATCTTACATTCAAATATGGATGCACATATATAAGTTAATTACAGTCCTGAACAGTGCCGTTAATATTTTTCTCATGATAGGCCAACCAGTACAGTAGAGTGAGCAAAGTTCTATGTTCTCAACAATGATTGCCAGCATGTCTTACTTTGCTTTCTTTGGATTAAACTTTCCAATAGTTTCTTTAGTGTGTTTTTTTCTTTCTGCTATTATTTCATATTCTGTGATCTATTTTGATACATAATAGGGGCCAAAAGAATATAAATCAAGTGAAGTCACAAAATGCCTAGGGGCCAGGTAAGTGGCTCATACCTATAATCCTAGCACTTTGGGAGGCAGGGGTGGGAGGTTAACTTGAGCACAGGAGTTTGAGACCAGTCTAGGAAACATAGTGAGACCTCATCTCTACAAAATAATAATAATAATAATAATAATAATAATTGAAAAATTTAGCTGGGCATGGTGGCTCATGCCTGTGGTCCCAGCTACTCAAGAGGCTGAGGCAGGAGGATCACTTGAACTCAGGAGGTCGGGGCTGCAGTGAGCTGTGATCATGCCACTGCATTCCAGCCTGTGCAACAGAGCAAGATCCTCTCTCAAAAACAAACACAAAAAAGCAGCAAGAAAAAAAAATGCCTAGGGAAAGAATCACTTATATATTCAAACACATTTTACAATAATATAAGACATTTTCAAAGAAATCATAAAAAAAGAATGAAAAGAGGGAAAGAGGGGAGAAGGATAAAAAGGAAGAAGAAAACAAGAAAGAAGAAAAAGGAAAAGAAGAAGAAAAGGAAGAGGAGAAAGGAAGAGAAGAAAAGGCAAGGCAAAGGAGAAAGCAGTAAAAAATAATTAACTGAGGATTAATAAAAGCCTTGTCTCATTTCTTACTAACAACTGATAAAAAATAAGTAAAATAAACTATGGCCGTATCATGGCTTAAGAAGAATTGAAGATGCTTAAAAAGAGATTTACCCAATACACATGTAGGAAATTCACCTCCCTAGGGACTACATAATTGTGTGTCTGTAACTTGCTTTAGCAATCCTATTTCTAGAAACATTAACCTCTATGCTAAAGGAAATATGTATATATTGGAAGATTATGATTCTGTCTCTCTTTTGTATCTCATTTTGCAACTACACATACTAAGTTCCTTCAGTTATTCATAATATGATATATTTTCATCTTTTTACTTTTATTTATGTCTTTATATTTAATGCAGGTTTCTTTTAAGTGGTATACAGTTGGCTCTTGCTGTTTTAGTCCAATGTGATGACCTGTGCTTTATTTAGACCATTTACACTTAATGTAATTATTTATGTGGTTGGGTTTAAATCTACCGTCTTGCTACTTCTTTGTTTGTGGATTGTGAGATTTTTTTTTACTCTGGCTAATGAAAACATGAACTGTGATGAAAACATGGAAACTATGTGAGTTCCTAAGATTACTCATTTTAATCATTCCCCAGTGTCGGTAGGTTCCTCCCATTCATGTGCTGATCATTACTTAGTTGAATATTCTGCATGTGCAGATTTCTGAGTCAGTGTGTCTCTCCTCTCTCTGGTACTCTGCCATGTGAAATCTAGCTGCTTTGGAGTCTCCAGACTCAGCTCCTTCTCTTCAACCTATGAAGACTGCCAGCCTCCTCCTGAGTTATCCTCCACCCCCACTCTTCGGCACCATGGTTGCAAACTTTTCTAAAAGAAGATGGGACGGGACAATCTTAATGCTTGTTTTGTTTACTTTCCATCTTTCCAAGATCAGTCCTCTAATGACTGATGTCCAAAATCTTGACACCATCGTTTTATATATTGTATCAGGTTATTTTTATTTGTTTCAAGCAGGAGGGTAAATCTAGTCCCAATTACTCAAAACTGGCTAGAGATGGAAGTTATCTATTATGTAATATGGCTTTTAAACTGTCCAACATTATGATCACCCTCCCTATGACCTGCTACAGCTTGCCAATTTTCACTTTAGAATGTGATACAAAAATTTAACACAATTTTTAGCTGTGTTCTGACTTTAAAAGCATAAACATTACCACACAATTAAATTTTAACTTTTTGCAAATCCACCGCTGTTTAAGTGATATATTCTCTATATTTTTTTATGTAGGAGGTTTTTATAAAAATTTAAGCACAATATTTGGTATTAAACCTTGTTTGATATCTTGAATCTAGTCAATTAGTTCATTGTATCAAAATCTTTTTAATATGATTGTGTTATTATCAATACTGATAATTGTGCTTTTCACTTATAATGTTAGCTATTCCTCCAAACTTTGTTATCTGTATTAATGAGCGGAGGTGGTTATAACAAAATACTATAGACTGGGTGGCTTAAACAAGAATTTATCACTCATAGTTTTGGAGGCTGAGAAGTTCCAGATCAAAGCGTCACCTGATTCAGCTCCCTGGTGAAGGCTCTCTTACTGGCTTGCAGATGGCCACTGTTTCTCTGCATTCTCACATGGCAGAGAGAAACAGGAAGAAAGCTCTCTGGTGCTTCCTTTATAAGGGTATCATTGCCACCATGATGACCCTACTCTCATGACCTTATCCAAACCTAACTGCCTCCCAGAGGCCCTGTCTCCAGATTCCATCACACTGGGGGCTAGGGATTTAACATATGAATTTTGGAGGAATACAATTTACTCCATGGCATTACTAAAAAATTGATTAAAAATGCTGTATATAGGCCTTTATTAAAATCATTCATGAAAAATAAAAGCCAGACATAGTTACAAGTCCCTGTACTTCATATCAAAATTTATTCCTTAGTAGGCATTATTTGAGAACAATCAAATGGAATTTTTTCATGCTGTCCAAAAAGATATGGAGAGCTCATATCAAAGTAATTACTGAAATCAAATATGTTATGTTTTCAGCAGTCATGTAACTTTTCAATATAGTACTTCTATTAAAAGATATTGCAGTTTGTCTAAAAACTTCATTAGACTCTGTCCCTGGATAGAGAGTTCCCACCTGGAAGGGATAATAATTGCAGAGAAAAAAAATGAAATATTCAAAACTATTGTGTTACTCAGAAGAAAAATGGCTAAAATACTCCATACAGCCTATATTGTTCCAAAGGGATATGTCTAAAAAATATTTACTGAACACTGCCAAATAGTGTTTGACATGTAGGGGAAAATTTCAAAACTAGGGAAAATTCAGAACTAGCCTCTATCTTGCAATGTTAGCCTCATTAAATCTCTTAAAGTTGAAATAGTACCAAAAGATCATTCCTAATTGAAAGGACACAAGCAATGTGAAAATCATTTTTATAGCATTTCTAAGATACGGTCACGCAGCTTTTTATGTGCGAAGTAGGGGATTATTCTAAGATGGAGGGCTTATAATTATTTTTAGGGTTCCCTCTTCCTTGCAACAAAGAATGTTTTTCAAGACAATTATTGTGTCCATAGAAATATGAGTAAGTGTGCAAAGTTCAACAATAACCAAACAACTCTCATGTATATTATTTAGAAATTAAAACTCAAATTTTAAAGTTGACTTTAAAAATTTGCTTTTACTGTCAAGCTTCATGGCTTTGTATTCTTTGTGTTAAGGATCAATAGAGCAAAATGCACAACACACTTTGATAAGAATTCAGAAGCTATTTATATTTCTCAATATTTTTCTTCATTTTTCTGATTATTAAATAATTAAATTACTGTTATAAAGTAGATGAGTTCAGAAAGTATAGAAAAGTGTTTTAAAAGATAAAGAAAATATGTTCCATAATCACACTGTTGATTTAAATTTTGGTATAGTTTGTTCTAGCTTTTTAATGTGAAATATCTTTCTTTACGTAGTTGAGGCATTACTATACATGTAATTTTTTATTTCATTGAGATTCATATCATAAGCCTTTGTCATATCATCAAAAACTCTTAGAGAATATCATTTTTAATGACTGTACAATATTTCTTCACAAAAATGTACCATAGTTCACTTACCCAAGAAGTAGAAACTGGTTACTTACAATTTTTATTATTATTACAGATAACACTAGGGTAGACATCTTTGAGAATCAATCTTTATCCAGATTTCTGATTGTTTCCTTAGAAGCAGAATTATTAGGGTCCAAGTGTCAAAGAATCATTGCTAATGATGTCATTTTTATTGGACAGTATTTTTTTCTATGTGCCAGTGAGGCTCTTCTGGGTCACCATTTTACACGGCCCTGGACCTATAATAAACTCATCTTTTGAGGGTCTCACTCAACACTGTTGTGTGTTGACTTCCACAACACTTACTGATGTCTAGTTTTCTGGATCAATTGAATTTCCAGCAAGAATTTAGAGCTTTCATGCTTTCCCAGGATCTTAAAGCCAGGGAATATATTTTTCTTTTGTGCTTGTTTTCACTTGCTAGTTTTCATTCCACAACTGAAAACCTAATTTAAATATAGGCTACCATTAATGACTTGTTCACAAACAACACATAATAATATTCAGAAATTTGCTGTGCTCAAGCTTATTTGTCTCAGGAAGTCAAATTGAATGCCCAAGTATAACTCAGACAGTGGAGGTCAAAGTACTATAATAGGAAAAGGGACAGTGAATAATTATAAGTTTCTCATTTATTGGATGATGCAGAATAAGTTTATAAGCCATTTTAGTTTGTTGAAAATGCAAAATTTTAAGAAACTTTTTAGACCTTCCACAAAGCATTTATTTCACTTCAAGAAATAGCACATAGGGAATAGTTCCAGAGTTCTCATTCTCCCCATTAATTAGTAACACTATTGAAATTTCCTTTAGATGTTTCAAAGTTTACATTGCACACAGATTGGGATGATATTGTGTACCATATTCACTATATTACTAGCAGTAAAATACATATACTAGAATAGATAAACCAATCCTTATGGACTTTACTTTTTATTCATGTCAAAAGGAGCATAACAAAAAATAAATATTTGAAGTGTTGTAATATGGAAGCAGACAACCAACCAGAACATTGGCAAGCAAAGCTGAAATTCAATCCCACCAAAGCCAAAACTCAATGCCAACTTTTCAAGGTCTTTGAGGGAAGAATTTAGATAAGTAGAGTACCAAGGACAATGTTTGGCACACAGGAGAGGTGCTGATAGATGTTAGTTGTTAGCTTCCATAAATTTCATTAGTTGCTAAGATAATTTGGATAATGTTGAAGTCTTTCAGTAGTTTTGAGTTGTTTTTAATATGTCTTAATACATTAAAAACGTAAAGGAATAATACCATGTATGTCTTACTTCCCACCATTATTCAATTTGAATGAAATGTTTTCCTTTTCTCCTGGGATGGACAATCTTACCCAGTTTGTAGTCCCTTTCAAACCTGTCTACTTAGCCCCTTGAAAAACAACTCAAATCCATCTGTGTCAATCCTATGTCAACAAAGATGAATTAGTTCTTGAATTGAAATACTGAAATGCAGAGTGGAGAGGAATTCTGAAGCATTATGTTCAGTAAGAAAGTTTGCATAGACCCATACCTACTGCAGGCACTAGGGGATGTAACAACAACATAGTGTGAATCTGTCATTACTGATCTAGGAATTTTTAATCTAAGGCAATTTCTTATGAGAGCTAGCAGAAATATTTTCTCATATATATGTGTATATATATGTACACATATACACATATATACATATATACACATATATATACATATATACACAATACACATATATATACATATATACATATATACACATATACATATATATATATATATATATATTTTTTTTTTTTTTTTTTTTTTTTTGAGACGGAGTCTCGCTCTGTCGCCCAGGCTGGAGTGCAGTGGGGCGAACGCGATCTCGGCTCACTGTGAGCTCCGCCTCCCGGGTTCACGCCATTCTCCTGCCTCAGCCTCAAAAGTAGCTGGGACTACAGGCACCCGCCACCAAGCCCGGCTAAATTTTTGTATTTTTAGTAGAGACGGGGTTTCATGGTGTTAGCCAGGATAGTCTCGATCTCCAGACCTCGTGATCCGCCCGTCTTGGCCTCCCAAAGTGCTGGGATTACAGGCGTGAGCCACCACACCCGGCCTCATCTATATATCATTTTTAAGAGACTGACTCTGGGTATATATGATCTATAAAAACAAGATTTTATTGCACTTAAAACTAGGGCCAAAATAAAGTAATAAATATGCTTAGTAGCACATAGTACTTACGCCTATCAATCCTTATAGATGTCCATAGAGAAGGAATTGTTTTTATGGTCTCTCTACTAACTGGTATTTAAAATAAAATATCCATCTAATTAAATATATACATCCAACGTCTTCTACCCTATAAACGTTCTTATTATTTGGAGTCACTGTCTTAATAAGTTGCTTTAAAAATTATGCAGGATGATCAGAATTTTTTGACATAGCTTCCATACCCAAGGAAGACTCAAGAATGAGGGAGAGATATACTTCAAGATACTTAACATAACCGGGATTGTAGGAGTCTTTAAAACCAAGGACCAAAGACTTAAGAGCTCAAGGTCTAAAGTGCCCTTTTTGAATGTATTCTTGATATTAGTAATAAGGCAAATTATATGTATATATATATGTGTGTGTGTATATATATGTATATATAAATACATATATATATATAAAATCTCATGTTCTAATCAAGTCTTGTGTAGATAATGCACAAAAAAGTGAATGTAACAGAAGTGGCTATATCATATACATCAATAAAGCAATTTCTGAACCTGATGAGCCACTTTAGCTATAGAATAAAAAGTTATTTTCATATCCCACCTCCATTCTCATGAGCACTGTCAAATGACAACCAGTGGAAGGCAGAGAGCTCATCAACTTATTCATAATGAAGAAAAATAAAGAATAAAGAATCCCACCCAAGAATATGCCTTTTATTCCTGCCAGCCCCAGGAATCAGATAAGGAAAGTGAAATAGAAAATAAAAAAGGAATATAATGTTTCTCCTATGAATTTTTAATTCCTTTACAGGCTCCTTTTACTTTTGTTTATAATGTTATTAGATTGAAAATCAAAAGGAAAGATTCAAGAATACAGCAGTGGTAAAAGCAACATCATATAGCAAAAATTTGGGGGTCCAAAAATGTCAAAGAGAAATGTTTGCATGTGACTACATATATGGTGATACTATGAACACTATTACAGGAGAGATGAGAATGGGAATCTTG
Organism: Gorilla gorilla gorilla; assembly: GCF_029281585.2. Taxonomy (NCBI): domain Eukaryota; kingdom Metazoa; phylum Chordata; class Mammalia; order Primates; family Hominidae; genus Gorilla; species Gorilla gorilla. The sequence goes on along the minus strand of NC_073231.2, from coordinate 97,110,505 downwards.
GAATCCACCACAATAAGGTGATGATTAAACCCTAGGAAATAATACTAATAGAGTGAAGTATGGGATTAGAGATGGAACAATATCAAATACAGAGAAAACAAAGAAAGATGAGGGCTTAGAAAAGTCTGGAATTTAGCAATTAGAAAGTTGCTGAGTGACCTTTGGAAGAGGAGCTTTATTACAATGTTGGGTGCAGAAACCAGATTGCAGTTGAAAAGTGAATGAGTGATAAGGAAATAGGGGATATGAGTTTAAGAAGTATAATCAAATAGAGTGCAGTTAAAGCTTGAGGTTTTTAAAGGTAGAAATCTCTAATCATGTTTATAGAGGAGGAAAAGACATGGTAGAGAGAAAAAGAGTGAAAATGAGGCAGGCATGCTGATGCCAGATGGAGCAAGTCTGGAAAGAGGTAAGAAGTAAAGGGATAAAGGGCACTGATTACAGAAGCATCCTTTAAAAAGACAAATATATATTTCTCAGGGAGAAGTATCGACAAAGGAGAGAATCTGAAATAGAGAGGAAAGAAATTGAGTTTTTTGTTAAACTGCCCCAACTTAACTGGAGTAATAGCTAAGCATTGCCAGATTTAGCAAATAAAAATATAGGAAATCTAGTTGAATTTGAATTTCAGATACACAAGAAAAAATTATAGCGTAGCTATGTCCCACACGATATTTGGAATATACTTACACAAAAAATAAATGACGTTGTTGTTTATCTGAAATTCACTGTTTTGCATGAGACATACAGTAAAAAAGTCATTTATCAGACACACAAATTTAAATGGGCATCATGTGGATTTTAGTGTAGTGAATTGGATTGGAAATACTATAACAGAGTTCAGGGTATGTTCTATCCCTGGCCACCAGCTTGCTGTGTTACCAGGGAGCACATCTGTCAATGATAGCGGGTAGTAGTAACAGTCAAATGGGGTTTGAATTCCAGTTCTGTCACTTCTTAGCTTTGTAATCTTCTGCAAGTTCGGTTGACAGAAGGATTAAATGAAATAATTTACCTAAAGTACAAAGCACAAATGTTGTTACACAGTAAGCAATTGATAAATATTAGACATTAGTGTGGTGATGAATGGCCCTGGGAGTAGAGGTTGTAGTTGTTTGTTTTATTCTGCATGTATATAAATTTTATGTAGTAAATAATAATGTCAGAACTACTTGTAATAATAATGACAATCAGTATTAGTTGAGTTTCAGAACTGGGAAATCAGACACTCACATTTAAACTATAAATGATATGTTTATTACAATAGTGCTTCCTGTATAACTTTAACAATATTAATGGCTCTTCTTGCACTAACTCTTAAAGCAACAGTGTCATCTAGTGGCCATGAAGTCAATAATGAACAATTAAGAACACCTGGATAAAATTTGTGATTTTTTTTTTTTTTTTTTATCTGCACAGAAGTTATTGAATTTATATCAGTGATGAATGTTGATGGTAATATTTTCTGTAACCTATTACATCAGCTCATCTCATTTTGTCTCATTAAAATGATGCACACTTGACAACATGAGGGCATTGGGTATCTGCTGTCCTTACCTACTTTTGTTAAAGAAACATACCAGAAGGGTTTAATTATGAAATTACTCAGATGGACTTTGGACTTCCCAGACCTTCTCCTAACTCTATTATTCCCTGAAAACTTTGGCAGAAGGGGAGGGATAAGTGAGCAAAGCTGGAAATACGAAGCTTGAGACGTTCTCAATTACCAGCCTCAAATTGCTTTTCATTCTATTTAGGTCAGAGTTTTCTATTTTCTTTTTCATGCAGTTAAGAATATCTATGCTTTTCTTTTGGAAAAGAAATTTTCCCAAAACACAAATTAAGACATAAATATTTGGTTACAAATTTTGTATCTGTATTAATTGGGGACCAGTGTCTGTTCCGGATGCATTACTTAGCTTCTGTCTTGAGGGCTTTTCGAAGAGATGAGAGATTTATAGTTCATAAAGTTATGCATGTAAGTAAAATTTTCAGAAAGTAATGAATAGGGCAGCTTTTGTTCACTTCCAGAAATGTCAAGAGAAATTAAGTTAAGAATCCCAAGTAGCTTTTAGGAGAGATTTTACTCTGACCCCATTTAATCTATTTGTTATATGAGTATATTATAGAAGTCACAAACTAGAGTCCCATGGCCTAATGGTCAAAAGATGGTTAAATTAAGTAAACTTGGCATTAAAACTGGTAATATATCAACTCAGATACGGCTCAAGAGTTATTAATCAATGATTGTTGGAAGTATTTCCTGAGTTTGTGAGAAATACATATATTTTAAACATCAGTTTGAAATCAGTCCTTTTAAAGAACTAATCTTTTTTAGGTATACTTTTGAAATCCCCAGACAATAATTTTCAATTACCAAATATTTCTCTGGCTCCCAGACCTTTTGCAGTTTTCTCTTCCCCCAGACTCCCCTTCACCCAAAATCTCTCATAAATATTTCATAGCTTACACTGTTTCACAGTGTTCCTAGACTGGTGGGAATTCTGATTTTTCTCTTTTCGTCCTGATCTAAATGAGTAAAGATATGAACATGGATAATTTATTAGAAACTGCATACCAGATTCTTTAAAGTCAGTCCTAAATATGAGTGAGAATGTACCTCCAGTAATATTTCTTTCCATCTCCTCTAGTTCTCCTTTTTCTTTTGCTGTTTATTTTTAGGACTTTAGGGACTAAGCCCTCAATGACCAGAGTTGAGACATAATTCTACCCTGCAGAAATTCAGGCACTTGGGCTGGGCATGGTGGCTCATGCCAGTAATCCCAGCACTTTGGGAGGCTGAGGTGAAAGGATTGCTTGAGCCCAGGAGTTCAAGGCCAACCTGGGCAACATGTCAAAACCCACTTTCCACAAAAAAATTTTTAAAAAATTAGCCTCGTGTGGTCGCTCATGCCTGTAATCTCAGCTAGTCAGGAGGCTGAGGTGGGAGGATAACTTGAGCCTGGGAGGTAGAGGTTGCAGTGAGCCACGATCACACCACTGCACTCCAGCCTAGGTGACAGAGGAAAACCCTGCCTCAAAAAAAGAAAAAGAAAGAAAGAAAGAAACAGAGAGAGAGAGAGAGAGAAAGGAAGGAGGGAAGGAGGGAAGGAGGGAAGGAAGGAAGGAAGGAAGGAAGGAAGGAAGGAAGGAAGGAAGGAGGGAGGGAGGGAGGGAGGGAGGGAGGGAGGGAAGGAAGGAAGGAAGGAAGGAAGGAAGGAAGGAGAGAGAGAAAGAGAAAGAAACAGTGACTATTTTGCAACAATGACAAGCCTATTCATTGAATGAGAAGATTATTTTCAATTTTCCCATTTGAAAAAAATATAGGATTTTCATTTGGGCTTGTCTGTTTTATTTAACAGCATCACATACTTCAACATTTAATTTCGGAATTCCCTTATGGGACTTGAGAATGGAGCAAGTATTTTATGAAGCTGAAAAGAAGGCAAAGACAGGTGTCTTTCACTACCAAGTCTCTGTGCCCCACTTCTATTAAAAAAAAAAAAAAAAAAGAAGGGCCACCCAATTTTAATGAATGCAATAACAATGACTATGTGTCATTGCTTTAGTAATGGCTAACTGGTAGGCAACTACTCTACTTCTTAAGAGACCTAGAAGAGTTTCCTAATGCACACACTAATTAATGAAGGGTTTGGTGGGACACCCTGAAAAATAACAGCTTTAACATTTTGAAAAGAATTAAAAAGAAAAGTTTGTGATATGTCTAATAGACTTGCTTAAAGCCAATTAAGTTATAGAACTCGTGAGCTCCAAAATGTATTCCTAACCAACATTTAACACCCAGAAAGATGGTAGTCATCCATTGAAGGGCATGAAAAAAACAGATACCAGAACTTTCAGAGAATTGAGGATTATACTAGTGAAAAAGAAATTAAACTAAGTTGATTAGGAAAATTATTTCAAGATTCACATAAACCAGTGTTAAATCTATTCTTGTTTCAGTTTTCTACCTCTGCCCCTGATCAATTTGGAATAAGCAGATGTTTCTGGAAACCCAGATTAGAATATCATCCTTAAGATTTTTGGAGAAGAGAGGAGCCCAAGGACAGAGTGAAGGCAGTAAAAGAGAATGGAAGGTTGTTCTGGGGGCTGGAAGACAGTAACTCATTCACATGTCTAAAAATAGCATGTCTGTAGCAACAAGGAAATTCAAAAGATTGTTGTAGCAATTCTGGCTTTCTGGAGGACTCTATGACCAAAGCATAGGTGAACTGAAAATAAAACACATTGAACTAAAACAGAGGTAGCTGAGAGTTTTAGTGTAGTTTGGGACAAGTTGCTTGGGGCCTTTACCTTTTCAGCTTTCAAGAACATATTTGTCTGAAAGGTGAGATTTCAGGTTCCACGCCCCTCTCCTACGTTTTCTTTTTCTTTTTCTTTTTTCTCTTTTTTTTTTTTTTTTCTTTTTTGAGACAGAATCCCGCTCTGTTGCCCAGGCTGGAGTGCAGTGGCACAATCTCCACTCACTACAACCTCCGCCTCCCAGGTTCAAGTGATTCTCCTGTCTCAGCCTCCCAAGTAGCTAGGATTACAGGTGTGTGCCGCCATGCCCAGCTAATTTTTGAATTTTTAGTAGAGACTGCGTTTCACCATGTTAGTCAGGCTGGTCTCGAACTCCTGACCTCAGGTGATCCACCTGCCTCGGCCTCCCAAAGTGCTGGGATTACAGGCATGAGCCACTGCGCCCTGCCCCTCTCCCACATTTTCTAAGGGAAAAGCTGTCTACTTCTCTCCTTTTTCTCCTGATGTTTCCTCTTCTCCTCTTCTGCACTTATCTTGTTTTGCATTATTGCAAGCCTCAATCCAATGAATCTTAACTAGGCTGAAATAAATTATCCTCTGTTTGATGGTTTCTTTTTCATTAGGGTCTCACCAGGATATCAAAAAGCACAATTTAAATACAATCAAGCAGGACTGTGGCAGCAACTTGGAAGTATTCCCAATATAATTCAATTCTCCTGATGAACATTAAGCACATTCTTAGCTAGAATTGTCAAGTCTTAATTTGTCAGTAATCACCAGCTTTCAAAAATGCATAGCCTTTCTTGGAATCACGGGAGCCCCAAGAGATCAACTCATTCAATCTTCTGTATTCTCTAAATGCTTTTCCCCCAGTAAAAGCAACATTTTGTTTAGATTGAAGCTTCATAGAGGTGTATTACAAGCCTGTTAGGCATAGGCAGTGCCTGATTCTTTTATACAATGCTTTGAGCCTTGTGGATGTTCTGTCAACAAACACTAACTCCATGACATAGGCCAATTTAGGATGTCTGAAAACATCATCACTAGGTCTCCCCACTCCTTGCCACCTATTCAAGCATTCTGGCACTCTGATTTCCCCAAATCAAACCAATGTGATTTTTTTAGATGCCTCTGAAATTCAGCAAGACATGTTTAACCCAAAACACTGGTTATGGGGCACATGCCCTGGAAAATCTACTGGTAAAATATAAAAGGGAATATACTTAATATTGTAAAGAACGTAGTATGTTGTAGTGGAAAAGGACTTTTTTTGTTTTTAACAATAAAGTATCCCTTTCATGGAAAGTGAAGTGTGGAATCAGCAGTAAAATACTTGATATCTTTTCATCACAGATTCTCTGAGTTTCTCTAAATATTGCTCTAAAAACATAGTGTATTAGAATTCTCATTCATAATACAGACCCTATATTATGAGAAATAAAAATAGCATATTTTTGTTAGAAATAAATGTATTTGATTAGAAATAAATCTGAAAATGCTTACATTGAAAGACTTGAGTTCCATGAAAATTTCTATCAGGAAAGTAGTCCTTTATTTATTGCATATGTACTTTAAAAATACATTCAGGAAAAACTTAATTTCAGATTCATTTTGTTTTTCTTAATTAGTCATTCTGGTCCTAAAAGAACTTGTGAGCTTGAAAATCTTAGGTAGTTTTTGTTATATTACACACTAACAAAATTATACAAAATAATAGATGAAGATTTCATATACCTACTATTCTAAAAAATGACACAAAGACCCATCACTATGACTATGAAGTTCTTATTATATCAAAGGAAAGCCATTGTAGTAATGTCAGATAATTCTCTGACCTCCAGTTCCTGCCTAGCCGTGGTAAAGAAACAAAACAGGGAAAAAAGACAATGCTCACATGTGCACACACACACACACATGCACGCACATACACACATACACACAGAGTTCCCTATGTCATACAGTATTTGCCTCCTGCCTGGAGATCAGAAACCAAACCTACTGGCTCCATTTTTTTTCTTACAGTTTTAGGATTTAAAATAATCCGCCAGAAGCTGCAAGTTGAAACACAGTGATTCAAAGTGTCAGACTCTTAATCCTTCAGAAGAGACAGAAAAAGAAAAGAAAAGAAAAGAAAAAGAAAAAAGAAAAGGAAAGAAAGGAAAAGAAAAGTATTTCATCGCTGACACAGCCAGACCTTATTAAGTGGTCCCTTTCCAAGAGTGTGCCTTCTGACTTTGCAACAAGCTCCCCGTGTGTGATTTTGGCCTTCTCGCCATTACAAGAGCCTTCTGTACATGTCCCTGTATCTTTGCTATCTGCGACTACAACATCTAAGGAAATAAGTTAATTGTTCACTTGTTAAAACCCCATATAAGACTAGTCTAAAAGAGGACTTAAATTTGTAGAACAGCAATGAAATCATAGTCATCTGATGATATAAGGATATAATTCATTCCTCATCAGAATCCATGCCTTTGCTTATATTTTTCTTTCCAATGGCCTGCTGAGCATTTCCACTAATGTCCAGTTAGCATCCTTAATTTCCCACATCTATCATAAAATCAAACTCATCCTTTTCTACCATATCCAGGCCCCCTTTCCAAATCTCTTACCTTGCTACTTGGCACCCACATTCTTATAAATACCCAGATAAAACCCAGATAAGATGGAAAGTTTCCAGCTATTCATGTCTCCACCCACTTTGCTCTTTGATGCATAGTAAATTGATTCTCTCTCTAAAATAAAGGTCTTCTAAATCTATCTCATGGTCAGTTCCCCCTGCCATAAACTCAACTGTCATTTAGTGTACTCATGCAGACTAGTCTTATAAATTCAATTTGGTCTTTTTCCTCCTTGCTTGATTATACCCTCTTAATTCATCTTCCGTGCTGTTGCCATCACTTTTAGCCATTCCCTGTTCTGTAGTATTCAGTATACATAAAGCATAAGCTTCTAGAAATTCAAGGTCCTCCATGACATCTATTACAAACATTGACTGAACACATACTGTGATGCTAGGCTATGTGCTTTTCATAAATTGATTCATTTAATCTTTATAGTAACCCCCTGAAAAGGGACTATTTTTTATGTTACAGGTAGAGAGGTCACTGATAGAGGTCCTGAGAAGTGAGAAAACTTGCTTCTGGTCCCACTGTGGTAAATACAGGAATAGGACCAAAATGTGCCAGGAACCATCTGGGAGAAACTGTTTTCCGATTAGAGGGAATTGCATATTCCCCAGGTGGGAATAGCATGGGAGCTTCAGAGCACTGAAAGGAAGACAGTTGGGAGGAAAGTGAGCCTAAGGAAAGAGTGGCAAGAGGTGAGACCAGAGAAGAGGTAAGAAAAGCTAAACCACAAAGTGCCTGTGAGAGATGTCAAGGAGTTTGGACTTTGTCTAGAACATAACTGGCAGCTAACCAATGTTTCTATGTATGCTTTGGTTCATAGCAGCTTACTCATATTAAACAAAAATTGGACAAGCCCAAATTGGAGAATGGATGAGCAAAGTGTATTACAGTTACGTTATGGAATACTATTCAGTAACAAAAAGGAACACACTCGTGATATATGCAACAATATGGATGAATCTTGAAACCATTATGCTAAGTGAAAAAAAAGGCTTGCAGAAAAGATACATATTGTATGATTCCTTTTATAGGAAGTTCTACAACAGGCAAAAATCTATGGTGGAAAAAAATATCAGAAAAATGGTTGTTTGCCGGGGGTGAAGGGGCAGCATGGAATTTACCAGAAAGCAGCGTTGCCAGATTAATTTTGAATTTCAGATAAACGAATTTTTTAGTACAAATGTGCCCTGTGCAATGTTTATGACATTACTATATAAAAGGGTATCCATTGTTTGCTAACATTCATATTTACCAGGGCATTCTATATTTTTATTTGTAAAATCCAGCAACCTTACAGGGAAGGGACATGAGAACATTTTTTGGGGTGGTGGCAATGCTCCATATCTTTATAAAGGTTTGGGAATGTATTTGCCAAAGTCTTGTAAATTTGTGTATAAGAATGTTCATGTAAAAAAGATAAAAAGATAAGTATTTAACTCTAGTTAGTGATATGCACACTGAAATGCTAGAAGGGAAATATATTGATGTTTACAACTTACATCAAAATGCATAAAAAATAAGATAGACTGATGACTGAATAGAGGAATAAATAGATATTTAATAAGGCAAATATAGTAAATGTTAATTTTAGAATCTAGGTGATGAGTATATGGGTGTTCATTGCAAAGTTCTTCCAACTTTTCTTTATGTTTGAGAATTTTCATAATAAAATGTTAGAGGGAAAAATTCATGCCCTGCCCTCATGGAATTTACACTATAGTGGAGCAAGACAGACAATAAATAAATGAGTAAGTAAATAGTAGAGTGAAATAGAAGGTGATGAGGGAGAAAGATAAGGGAAAGGCCTTTGTGCATGTTGGGGTTGGCATCATAATTTTAAATAGGGTGGCCAGGGAGGGACTTCCTAAAGGTTGTGGGGAAATGAGCCAGAACATCTGAGGGAACAGTGATCCAGACAGAGGAAATAACATATGGAGAGAGAGACTGGCAGGATTCGAGCAGGGAAGAGCTTGGTCTGACATTTTAAAGGAATCCCTTTCTGGTCATTGTGCTAAGGACAGAAAAAAGCTCTCCGAGGCTTTGTCCGTCCACTCCTAAGTTTGGATAATGTCTTCCTTATGAGAAGTAGCAATAAATATTTGTTGGATGAGCACTTAGAAACATAAAATGAAAATCTTTTGGTGAGATATGGATATTTTATTCTTTGAAGTAGTACTTTCTTTTTCAAACTAATGTTACTTACTTGAATGAGGCATTTTAATTGGTCAGTTTTAAAACATTTTAAACGCACTTTTTTGTCCTCTATTTGGAAAGATAAAATAATAAACCACAAGAAACCCCTGGTTTCTTCAGTCACCAGAAAGAAATCACAGGCTTTAGTTATAATTAAAGTGACTAGAGGCTTTTTCTAATTTTACTAGGGGAGTGATGGCCATGATCCAGCTTCCCTACTTTCCAATACACTCACTTTCTTCCTCTCTCTCCAAATATGTATCAAATTACTTACAAGAATAAAAGCCAGTAACTTCCCATAAAGCGGCCGTTGTGAAGCTCCTGGCCCATGCAGCCCCTGCCCCAGGCTGTCTGCCTGAAACTCATGATCCAGGCTTAATGCTGACCAGCTTGCTCACCTTTAGTCTGCAGTGATATTAATAAGCCCCATCTCACTTCTTAAGGCCCAAACACTTACCTTTGAATGTGTCAGAACTCTCAGCTGCCCGTGGATGGCCTGAATCTATGATTATAGATCCTTTGCCTTCCGCATCCCACCTTCTAAAGCAGCCTTGCTCTTTTAGTTTTCATAGCTCATTTCCTCACTCGCCAACACCTATGTTTACTACTGTGCTGTCGTATTAACCATCTTCACTCACTCCAACCATGCAACTAGAAACAAGGCACATGTCTCCCATCACCTCAGGTGATTTCTCTGGCCCCTCAGGGCACTGACTCTAATGAGACAAGGACCTTTTAAAAGTCCCTTCTTTAATTCTGGTGTGCCATGGCTCTCTATGAGTCTCCAGATCCCTTTTGGACTTCAGATCAGGAGGCTTCATGCAATTTGGAGCCTTGTGGCCTACAGAAGGCTCCCAAAGTACCAGCAGTAAATTTGCATCTTAAGCTGCCTAGGGACATTCTCAAGGCCACGAGGGAAAACAGTTCTTTAGCAAGAGCAAGTGACTTCCAGCCACTTATTTTCTAATAGCTGCAGTCTAGAAAATAACTTAGACAACAAGGAACATGCAGAGATATTTTATGAAGAAATACCAACGAGAGTTTCAAATGTTATTCTGGAGATGTGAGAAGCTTCAAAATAAAAAAATTGAGTCCAGCTTCATTAAAAACTTTCTTGGTAATCTCCATTAATAAATATGTTAAGAAAGAAAACAATGCTTTTTAACATAAAAGTCCTAAAATAGCTAATATACATAATGGTTTATTGCTTTGATTATAGAAAAATAATATCAATACTTTAGCTAGATGTAGCAACTCTTTATCCACTGAATTCAACTAATACCATTGTGAAAAGTTGTTAGTAATATTGAGTAATTAAATGGAGAAAATCAATTTGGATTGCATTTACAAATAAGATACACAAATATAAAGAATCAGAGACCACATTTGAATTACTCTTAATAACTGAGGACATAAATAGAATTCATTAATAATCCTAAAATAATATATATTCTTCTGTTTGAAACTACTCCCCCACAACATAGATGTTAAGAGTTTATAACAAACAGTGAAAGAAACTTGAGTTTCTCTTTTTTATTCTCTGAGGCAAATGTGAGTGAAAAAAATTCCAAAAGCCAGCCACAGAAGAGACAAAACAGGAGAAAAATTGAAGCTAGATAATTCACAAGAAGTTATTTCTCCAGTTGCTTTAACTTCATCAGAATAAAAGAAAGTTGGTTGTAATTGTTAGAAAATATTTTGCAGTTCCAGATCCCAAAAAGAGAGTTTCAGATGGATTACAGATTGACAAGATAACCACATTCTCAAACACATACACATACATGTATATGTGGAGTGAGATTGATTAAGTTTCTAATTTAATTAATCAGTGATTCAGAACACTAGTTGACCCCACAGGGCAGAAGCAGATGCATTCTTCCAGAGTCTGGTTACTATGGTAACACTTGATATATGACCATGCAACCAGTAACAGTAAATTTCCTGACATCAGAGTCATGAATTTTTTTAGCACACATTTAGCCTGAGCTTTCAGCTTTTCAAATATTCAACTGGTTCCTATCCATTATATCCATAGGACTCACTCATTCACTTGCTTCAGATCTCTGATCAAATACTACCTTGTCTGATTCAGGCCCTCCATAAAAAGTATTCCCATAATTCTCTATCTTCTGGATCCCCTTTTACTTCACCAAAGTACTTATCATTATATTGTTAGCCCATTGTTTATTGTTTGTCTCCCTACATTAGAAAGTAAGTTTCATGAAAGCAAGGGCCCTGCCAGTTTTGTTCATGCTATATCATTAGAACAGTGCCTGGTAGATAGTAGCTCCTCATTAATATTTATCTAATAAGTGAATAAATGGGAAAAGAACAATTTGTGAAGAAGAGATAATCATAAGAAGCCATTATTATATATTAGCTTTTTTAAGACTTTCATGTTAAAAAGCATTGTTTTCATTCTTAACGTATTTATTAGTGGAGATTACTGAGAAAATTTTAAATGAAGCTGGACTCCATTTTTTCATTTGATAAAGCTTCTAAAATCTCCAAAATAACATTAGAAACTCTCATTAGTTTTTCTTCAGAAAATATCTCTTTGCATGTTCCTTCTTGTCTAGGTTATTTTCAGGACTACCACTGTTAGAAAATAAATGTCTGGAAGTCATTTGAGGTTCTATTTTAGATGTCTTGAAATTGAGAAGCTTGGAAACATAGGTTAAAATGGAGAAACAGATTTAGATACTACCCACCGAGGTGTGGTAAATGAAGCTAAATGAAACTGGTGAGAGTAGAGATTCATTTGATAAAGAAAAAGCACTCAAAGAGAAGAAAATGAGACTGAGTAGAGAATCCTCTGCAACACATGGTTTTGAGAGAAATACAGAAGAGGATTCTGTTAAAGGGATGGGGAAAAGGAATGGACCTCAGGGATGTAGTTCCAAGAGGCAGGAGACAGCCAATTAAGCCCAACCTTCCATGGAGTACCAGCCAGAGGAGGAGCAGCTGGACTGGGAGTAAGTCACTGATGACCTCTGAAACGCCAGTTGCCGTGACATGGAGGAACAGAAACCAGGTTGCAGTACCTTGGAATATGACAAGGACAGGAGTAGAAAGGAGAAGTTAGGGAGCCAACATTTTCTTTTGTGTCACCTGAGATAGATGGATGGATAAAATTTTCTCCCCACAACCAAGACAGCAAATACATTGTAGCTGAGATCATGGGGTTAAAATTGTAAAAAAAAAAAAAAAACCAACAGTTTTCTAGGGGGCAGGGCCAAGATGGCTTACTAGAAGCAGCATTGTTCAGAAGCTCCCATCAAAAAAAAAAAAAAAATCATAATAAGCATGTGAATCCTTCACCGGCAACCAAGGTATCCAGGTTCCCTCATCAAAATTGACTAGAAGGCTGGCATGACCCACGAGAGAAGGAAGAGCAGTGTGCTGCAGCAGCCCACCTGATAGCCACACAGGGAAGGGCAATCCCCTCCCACCAGAGAAGGGAGGCAGTGAATGAGCATGCTACTCAGCTGGGGAAACTGTGCTCTTTCCATGGAACTGTGCAACCCACAGATCAGAAGATCCCACTTGCAAACCCATGCCACTGGGACCTAGCATCCCAACCCCGGAACTCGCAGATTCTTATAGCCTCTCAGCTGGAATCTGTTCAAGCCTAACAAACTCCCAGGAGGAGGAGCAACCAGCACCTGCTGCCACTGCCTGCTGTCTAAGCCATTTGAGCTCCTTGGGGAAGAGGCAGCAGCCAGCACTGGGACTCACAACTGCCTAACATGCAAAGCTCCCTAGGCAAGGGAAAGGCGGCACCCATTTCTATAGCTCCAGGCTGCGCTTTTTCCCCTGCTGGGGCCAGGGAGGCTGGATGGCTTGGTCCCAAGTCTTGTCCCCACAGCCCAACGCATTGGCTGTGTCAGTCTGTGGCCAGAGTGCCTCTTCAGGTCTAACCCTGACCCATCCTTCAGTGGGTAGGGCTTCCCTGCAGGATCTCCAATAACTCCAGCCAGAGGCTCAGGGACAGAATTCAGATCTCCCTGGGCCTGAGCTCCTCGGGAGGGGTGGCTGCAGTCTCTAAGGACCAGCAGACTTAGCCTCTCCTCCTGGTCGTTCTGAGGAACCCACGCAACCTAGAGAAGTGGGTTTCCCCCCAGCAAAACACACCCTCTCCACCAAGGGACAAAGTGCTTTGTTAAATTAGTCCTGCTCCCTGTGCCACCCAACTGGGTGAGACCCTCCAACAGGGTTTGTCAGACACCCTATACAGGAGCAATCCTACTGGCATCAGGGGTTGGGGCCTCTCAAGGTCAGAGGTCCCAGAAGAAGGAGGAGACACCCATCTTTGCTGCTGTCCAGCCTCCTTGAGTGCCATCTCCAGGCATGGGAGGAAATCAGATGAATAAGGCCTGAAGTGAACCCCCAGCCAACTGCAGCAGCCCTACAGAAGAGGGTCCTGACTATTGAAAGAAAACAAACATGCAGAAAGTGACCACAACAGCATCAACAACAACAGTAAGTCCCCACAAAAAAACCCCATCCAAGGATCAGCGGCCTCAAAGACTGAAACTAGACAAACTCATGAAGATGAGAATTGATGAAAAAATGCTGAAAACCCAAAAGGCCAGAGTGCGCCTTCTCCTTCAAATGATTGCAACAAGGGCACAGAACTAGACGGAGGATCAGATAGACGAACTGACAGAAGTAGACTTCAGAAGATGGGTAATAAAAAACAACAATGAGCTAAACAAGCATGTTCTAACCCAATGCAAAGAAGCTAAGAACCTTGATAAAAGGTTAGAGTAATTACTAACTAGAATAACCAGTTTAGAGAGGAACATAAAGGACCTGATGGAGCTAAAAAAACACAGCACGAGAACTTCTTAAAGCATACACAAGTATCAACAGCCAAATCAACCAAGCAGAAGAAAGGATATCAGAGTCTGAAGACCACCTTACTGAAATAAGACATGCAGGCAAGAACAGAGAAAAAAAGAATAAAAAGGAATGAACAAAGCCTCCAAGAAATATGAGATTTCTTTAAAAGACCGAACCTACGATTGATTGGAGTACCAGAAGGAGACAGGGAGAATAGAAACAAGCTGGGAAACACACTGCAGAATATTATCCGGGAGAACTTCCCCAACCTAGCAAGACAGGCCAACTTGCAAATTCAGCAAATACAGAGAAAAACATTGGATACACCATGAGAAGATTAACCCAAAGACACATAATCATCAGATTCTCCAAGGTCAAAAGAAAAACTGTTAAGGGCAGCCATAGAGAAAGGTCAGGGCACCTTACAAAGGGAAGCCCATCAGTTCTTTGAAACCAATGAGAATGAGGAGACAACATACCAGAATCTCTGGGACACAGCTAAAGCAGTGTTAAGAGGGAAATTTATAACACTAAATGCCCACACCAGAAAGCTGGAAAGATCTCAAATCAGCATCCTAACATCACAAGTAGAAGAGCTAGAGAAGCAAGAGCAAACTAATCCAAAAGCTAGCATAAGACAAGAAAAAACTAAGATCAGAGCAGAATTGAAGGAATTAGAGACATGAAAAACCCTCCAAAAAATAAATGAATCCAGGAGCTGGTTTTTTGAAAAAATTAAAAAAACAAATAGACTGCTAGCTAGACTAATGAAGAAGAGAGAGAAGAATCAAATAGACACAATTAAAACGATAAAGGGGATATCACCACTGACCCCACAGGAATACAACCTACCATCAGAGAATACTATAAATACCTCTATGCAAATAAACTAGAAAATCTAGAAGAAATGAATAAATTCCTGAACATACACACCCTACTAAGACTAAACCAGAAAGAAGTCGAATCCCTGAATAGACCAATAACAAGTTCTGAAATTGAAGCAGTAATTAATAGTCTACTGGCAAAAAAAAAGTCCAGGACCAGATGGATTCACAGCTGAATTCTACCATAAATACAAAGGAGCTGGTACCATTCCTTCTGAAACTATTCCAAATAATTCAAAAGGAGGGACTCCTCGCTCATTTTATGAAGCCAGCATCATCCTGATACCAAAACAGGGAAGAGACACAACAAAAAAAGAAAACTGATGAACATCGATGCGAAAATCCTCAGTAAAATACTGGCAAACTGAATCCAATAGGACATCAAAAAATTTATCCACCACGATCAAGTCAGCTTCATCCCTGGGATGCAAGGCTGGTTCAACATAACAAATCAATAAATGTAATCCATCACATAAACAGAACCAACGACAAAAAACACATGATTATCTCAATATATGCAGAAAAGGCCTTTGATAAAATTCAATATCCTTCATGTTAAAAATTCTCAATAAACTAGGTATTGATGGAACATATCTAAAAATAATAAGACAAATCCACAGCAAATATCATATTGAATGGGCAAGAGCTGGAAGCATTCCCTTTGAAAACTGGTACAAGACAAGGGTGCCTTCTCTCACCCCTCCTATTCAACATAGTATTGGAAGTTCTGGCCAGGGCAATCAGGCAAGAGAAAAAAATAAAGGGTATTCAAATAGGAAGAGAGGAAGTCAAGTTGTTTCTGTTTGCAGAAGACATGATTTTATATTTAGAAAACCCCATCATCTCAGCCCAACTTCTTGAACTGATAAGCAACTTCAGCAGTCTCAGGATACAAAATCAATGTGCAAAAATCACAAGCATTCCTATACACCAATAATAGACAAGCAGAGAACCAAATCATGAGTGAACTCCCATTCACAATTGCTACAAAGAAAATAAAATACCTTGGAATACAACTTACAAGGGACATGAAAGCCCTCTTCAAGGAGAACTACAAATCATTGCTCAAGGAAATAAGAGAGGACACAAACAAATGGAAAAACATTCCATCCTCATGAATAGGAAGAATCAATATCATGAAAATGGCCATACTGCCCAAAGTAATTTATAGATTTGATGCTATTCCCATCAAACTACCATTGACATTCTTCACAGAAATAAAAAAAAACTATTTTAAATTTCATATGGAATCACAGAAGACCCTGTACAGCCAAGACAATCCTAAGCAAAAAGAACAAAGCTACAGGCATCATGCTACCTGACTTCAAACTATACTACAAGGCCACAGTAATCAAAACAGCATTGTACTGGTACCAAAACAGACAGATAGACCAATGGAGCAGAACAGAGGACTCAGAAATAATACCACACATCTACAACCATCTGATCTTTGACAAACCTGAAAAAAACAAGCAATGGGGCAAGATCTCCTATTCAGTAAATGGTGCTGGGAGAACTGGCTAGCCATATGCAGAACACTGAAACTGGACCCCTTCCTTACACCTTATACAAAAATTAACTCAAGATGGATTAAAGACTTAATGTAAGACTTAAAACCATAAAAACCCCAGAAGAAAACCTAGGCAATACTATTCAGGACATAGGCATGGGCAAAGATTTCATGACAAAATGACATAAGCTACTGCAACAAAAGGCAAAATTGACAAACAGGATCTAATTAAACTAAAGAGCTTCTAGAAGCACAGCAAAAGAAATTATTATCAGAGTGAACAGGCAACCAACAGAATGGGACCAAAATTTTGCAATCGACCCATCTGACAAAGGTCTAATATCCAGAATTTACAAGGAACTTAAACAAATTTACAAGAAAAAGACCAACAACCCCATCAAAAAGTGGGCAAAGGATATGAACAGATGCTTCTCAAAAGAAGACATTTATGTGGCCAACAAACATATGAAGAAAAGCTCAACATCACTGATCATCAGAGAAATGCAAATCAAAACCACAATGAGATAATCTCACTCCACTTAGAATGGTGATTATTAAAAAGTCAGGGAACAATAGATGCTGGTGAGGCTGTGGAGAAATAGGAATGCTTTTACACTGTTGGTGAGCGTTCCACTGTTGCTGGGAGTGTAAATTAGTTCAACCATTCTGGAAGACAGTGTGGCTATTCCTCAAAGATCTAGAACCAGAAATACCATTTGTCCCAGCAATCCCATTACTGGGTATATACCCAAAGGATTATAAATCATTCTACTATAAAGACACATGCACACGTATGTTTATT
Organism: Gorilla gorilla gorilla; assembly: GCF_029281585.2. Classification (NCBI taxonomy): domain Eukaryota; kingdom Metazoa; phylum Chordata; class Mammalia; order Primates; family Hominidae; genus Gorilla; species Gorilla gorilla. The sequence continues at coordinate 97,093,378 of NC_073231.2, read as the reverse complement.
GCAGCACTATTTACAATAGCAAAGACATGGAACCAACCAAAATGCCCATCAATGTTAGAATGGATAAAGAAAATATGGTACATATACACCATGGAATACTATGCAGCCATAAAAAATGAATGAGATCATGTCCTTTGCAGGCACTTGTGTGAAGCTAGAAGCCATCATCCTCAGCAAACCAGCATGGGAACAGAAAACCAAACACCACGTTCTCACTCATAAGTGGGAGTTGAACGTTGAGAACACATGGACACAGAAAGGGGAACATTACACGCCAGAACCTGCTGGGGGGTAGGGGATGAGGGGAGGGGACTTATAGGATGGATCAATAGGGGCGGCAAACCACCATGGCACCTGTACACCTATGTAACAAACCTGCATGGTCTGCACATGTATCCCAGTTTTTTTTTTTTTTTTTAGAAGAAATAAAGAAAAAAAACAAAAACACTTTTTCAACAGCATAGGTTATAAGAAATTATTTCCCTAATCAAAATCAATTTACTGAGCAATTTTCCCTCAAAATAAGCATACATACTTTACCCCTGTAATGCATTTTTGATGAGCTCATTTGTACTTGGTTTTTTATTTTTGTTTAAAATGCATTCTTGGTTAATGGAGCCTTTAGAAAGTTACGTTGAGGCCCCATCTCTGTCTCAGTGGGGCCTGAACTTTGCTCTCTGGTTTGAGGATCTCTTTGCTCTGCTCCATTGATTTCATTTCTCAGTTATGCCAGAGGCAACTCTGATGCATAAAGAACCTGAATTAAACTCATAAAAGGCCTTGCTAGGAAGGTAACCTGATAATAACTACCTGGAAGATGAGAGACTCCACTCAGCTTTCCACCAGAAGGACCATAAGTAGTGACAAGAAGAAATAGATTTCTGGTGGGGTTTAAATATGAAATTATAATGACATTTCTCACTTTTCTGAACATGCAGCAGCTTTATCTAAGTCTATCCTGTGGTTCTCAAACTAGAGCATGCAAAGAGATCACGTGGAGGGTTTGTTAAAATAGCGATTTCTGGGCCACACTCCCGAAGTTTCTAATTCAGTGCTTCTGGAGTGGAGCCAGATAATTTGTGTTTCTAACACGTTCTCAACTGATGTGGGTGGTGCTGAATAGAACACAATTCCAAGAACCACTGGTCTGTGCAAAGCACACCACATATTTTCGTAACTTATTTTTCTACTTTTCTGTTGTCCTTAAAGAAAATGAGCACAATTCTCATTTCTGAACTACTGCCTCGGCAGTTTGTCATGTAAAAAGTTTTTTTAAAACAAGAAAAAAAAATTTAAAACAGTCACAAAGTGATATTAGGGGTTACCACACCTGAGTTTCCAGGCTTCTACTCATTTTTTCTGTGAAGGTCAGTAGATATTAGTGCCTCAAATGAAATCACACAAATGTAATACGACTATCTAGCACAAAATAGTGATTCCTTTTCAATTGCAAAACATTCATAAAATAAATACTTTTCCCCGTCAAAGTCTCTTAATACTCACCTAGAAAAAGGGGAGTGGTGCTCATAAAACAGCAGGAAAAAATAACTCACTTGCCACACAAATCTTTATTTTTCAATTTTTTTTTGTACTTTTTTAGGCCAAAAAAAGCACACCTAGAATCTAAGCAAGCTAAAGGCAGATTGTAGTGCTTAGATTGGGAATGTTATAATGGAATTATTTTTCTTCCTTTATTTAATGTGTTGACAAAGAGAACAGGCATGGTATCTTAAGTAGGGCATAATCTGTGTATGCAGAGCTGACAGGGCAATTGGAGTGAGGCTGTGAATGAGCACCTCACCTGTTCTACACCTGAGCAATTCCAAAGAGGTTAGGGTCACGTTGAGTAAAACATTTGTAAGAACAAATTAATACTTGGAGAGGCACCAGCTTCAGATTCTTGCTTACCTTCCAGTCCTAAAAAGTAAAGATTAAAAATAAAATTTAGGCAGTGTTCAATAAATATTTTTCATTAAAATAAATATTTGCTTTCTCAGAGGTTTCAGAACATTGACTTCTAAAGGACGCACTATTCTATTTATGCTTGATTTGCTCTTTTCTCACACATAAAAACACAAACTAGCTAAGAAAGTCATACTCAAATGCTAAACAAAATCCAAATGATGAAAGATTATGTGTGCTTTTATTCAAACATATCATTATGTAGTCTAACCATAAAGTGTTTGAAATGAAGGTGAAAAAATGATACAGAATCTACATGAACCTGACTTTTGTCCTTCAGGGGTATTAAATTGATCAATCAGCAAATACGTACTGAACTTCTTAATGCGTATCTTGGTTTTACCTGCCCAGCATGCAGTTGCCATGGAAATTAATCTTCCTAAAATTCTTTGTTCACTGTCTGTACTATTCATTAAGATCTTCACTGGCTGGGTCTCAGGCAAGTTGCCTAATACATGAATTAAATTTTTGTACTTCAAATATTTCTAATCTCACTTCTTAGTGTACAAAATAAGCAGTCAAAACCCCGTTAGCCAATTTAGTGTACATATATTGACCATTTATGTTTGAAATAATGGTAACCTCAAAAGCTTACCATTTCTATGTTATATAATCATCTCCTGAAATCAACACAGCTCTCAGTGAGAGAATCCAAAAGATTTCCACAACTGGTAACTGGGAAATATTTAATTGGTTGATAACGCTGCTTAGTTTTACCATGAAACCATTTGGCCAACACCATCACAGCCCACAATGAGAGATTTGATTGCTGTTCTGTTCACTCTTCCACAAAAGAACTCTGAGATCCTATTGAAAGGTTCAGACAGGTAAGCACAGTTATTGATCCACCCTTGAGAGAGTAACAGCCTTCTAACCCTGGTGATATATCAGCAGGGAGCCAAAGTCATAAGTCACATCTCCTTCACACAGACCTCCAACAGTGGCTGTGAAGCACTTAGAGGTTACACAGCACTATCCTAACCGTAAAATATTTTGGATGAAGGTGAAAAATGGTACAGAATATCTACAAACCTGACTTTTTTCCTACAAAGACATTAATTCATCAATCAGCAAACAGGTTCTGAACTCCTCACTGGATGTCTTGGTTTTTCCTGTCTGGGATCCATTTCCCATTGTGCTGGCACAAAAGCCCTGTTTTTCCTTTGGGCAACTACCACTCCTCCAATCTCAGTGCATATGCTGGGGGAGTGAGAGAGCAACTTTTCTCGCTCCCTGGCTCAATATATGACCATGTAACTGGGGCCCAGGCAATGACTCAATTGCTTCCCTCTGACAATGGTGATTAGTCTGGGGTAAGCACATAAGGCAAGACAGTTCAAGGAAGCCAACGAACATCAGCCCCAGGACATTCTCTGCATCTATTGGGAGAAGGAAGCTTTCCCTTTACTCCCAAAAGACACAATTTAGGCAGCAGCCACTGGAAAACAAAGCCAAAACAAAGGAATGCAGAGATAATAAATAAAGGACAGATTCCTAATGATAAATTTGGAAACCTAATTTAGACATGACAAAATCTTCAGCCAGATTCATCCCTGGACTTTCTTCATTGCTTAAGTTGGTATATGAGTTGGGTTTCTTTAATTTGCAACCACGAGTCCTGACAAATTATAAGTTAGCTAAAATCTGCACATTAGGCAAAGTGTCAGGCTACAAAGATATACAGCAAACAATCCCTGCCTCTAAGAATCTTAGCATCTAGTTGGAAAGACAATAATCATACACACACACACAAATAGAAACATATAGCTCAGCCCAAGGATAGGTTCTATATGAGTGCAGAGAAAGGAGACATCATAGGCTGCATATTAAGCAAGATTTCACAATATAAGAAAAAGGTGAGCTGGGTTTTGAAGGTTGACTAGAATGTGTCTGCCTGGGGAGAAACCAAAAGGACATTTCGGGGAGGGTGAACTATGAGAGCATAAATTCAAGAATGTGCACATTGTATTGGGGAAACAATACAGTATAAACTATAAATAGACCATAAAATGTTAAATCATGGGATATCAACAATACATTAGTCCAGAAATAAAAAGATTTCATAAGTATTTTTGAATGACAGACACATATAATATTTTAAATCTACTATATAAGATATAATATTGATTCTCTAACTAGATTATAATGATTAAGTGATGAAATTGTGGTTGGAGAACAAATGGCAAAAGACAGGCTAAATATGGTCTTTTCCTTTTCCATATACCAGACAACCGTCTCACCCAACCAGTTAATCCTGCCTACTTCTGTAACATATCTCAGCTAGAATTAAAGAACTATTGAAAATAAAACATGCTACATACATTTTCCTCAGCTCCTCTTTAAGAAACCTGAACAATTAATAGAGCCAAGAACGAAGAGGAGGAAGTTAGAGAAAGAAACAAATATAAACTAAGGAAACAAGTTCGACATCTGATTTGCTTTGTCCAGTTTCTTCATGAGGTGAAAAGTTTATAATAGAAAGTATTAAAGGCATTTTCTATTTCCATTGTGGTTTTAGCCATTTCCCTTGTGTCATTAGGACATTGCATGGGCAGAGTTTAGGTTGGCTCTTTTTGCAAGCAGGAATGCAAAGTGTCTGTGTCCCTCTTTCCCCTTCTTGGGGGAAACATTGTTTAGTTAATTATAATAAAATGAATATTTTGGTGAGATTTTTAGAAGTCTATTAAATGCCCATTGTTAGTTTTATAGTGAACATGAAACTTTGAAGGTGATTATTCTCTAACTTAATAATTTCTATTTCTTATACAATATTTTTCAGGGCTATGAATTGTTTTCTAGAAATTTAACTTAGAAAAACAACTCAGCATAATTTCTTGGTATTACACTTTTCCATCTAGATTCATCATCTCTAGTAATGTTTGCATAACATAAAATTCTCGTACCACCTTACCACTTGCTGCCCTTTTAAATCTGTATTTCTATTTGTGGCATTATTGCAACTGTTTCTACTGGTACGACATATGTCCATTTGAAATGAGCATGTTACAAAGGAATAAGACACTCCCTGTTACAGAGGACCTCTCTTCACAAACCTCAATTAACAAAACCTCATGATTTTGTCAAAGACAAATACTGCTTTTGTCATTGTTTATAGATAGAGATCAAAACACTCAATGAAATATCCTTTCTGTCAAGCCAAGGTCAGTGAATAGGAAAAGGAGTTGGTCTGTGATTATATATGCTTTTATTTTGAAAAAATATCATTTTAGCAAAAAGCTTTAAAAAGTAAAATGCTATAATACAGTTTACTTTTTCACCATTAATATTTGCATTATTTTCTAAAGCAAACAAACACATGATTATATTCTCTATGTGTTTTTTAAAAAGTAGTTTTCCACTTTAAATTCAAATATTACTCTTTGCTAAGTTTTATGTTTGTTGAATGGTAGAATTGAGAAATTTTTAAAAATCATTCAACATAATTGGTAACCATCACTGCCATATTTTAAACTTTGAGAAATTAAAAATTATTGCAATATATATTTATATGGCACAGTAAAAAGTTTGGATAAGATTTCAATATTATATGAAGCACAAGGAATAGAAAAAGAGCATAAGATGGTTTCCTGTTTTCTCAGGAAAAGGTATCTCGGTAGGCAAAATAATGTCCCCCCAAAGATGTCCACATCCTAATTCCTGAAATTCATGAATATGCATGTCACCTCACATAGCAAAAGGGACATTGCAGGTTGGGTTAAATTAAGGACCTTGAGATAAGGAAGTTATCCTGGACTATCTAGGTGGGCACCATGTAATCACAAGAGTTGTTAAAGTGGAAAAGGGAGATAAAAGAGAAGGTCCAAGTGAGGTGATATGAGAAGGCCTAGATCAGCCAATACTGACTTTGAAGATGGAAGAAAGGAACCATGAGCCAATGGATATGGGGGGCCTCTAGAAGCTGTCAAGGGCCAGAAAATGGTTCTCCCCAGGAGCCTCCAGATGGAAACCCAGCCTGCAAAATCTTGATTTTTGCCCAGTGAGACCCATGTTGAATTTCTGATCTACTTGACTGTAAAAAAAAAAAAAAAAAAAAAAAATTCCTGCCAAGTCACCAAGCTTTGGGGAATTTGTTAACAGCTTCAATGGAAAACTAATACTGTTATCATGTTCCAAATTAGCAAGACTTGAAAAGCATAACAATGGCAGCCCTCCCTGCTTATGGAATCAATGCATTTTCATGCTAGAAGAGACTGGTCTAATCCCTTCATTGTCCAAATGAGGAAATTAGTCCTGATATAGTAAGGTAGATGACTTACCTTAGGCCTCATATTTCAAGGTACAGACAAGATTAGAATCTAAGTTCACTAAATTATAGCTTAGTGTTAGTCATTGTATGATTCCCAGGCTCTTTCATTAATGAGGATTTCTATTATAGCTTAATAGCAACTACAGAATGGTTTAGAAGAATGAACAGTTGTTGGAAAGTGCACATGTTTTCAAATAACATACTGAAGAAGTATATTTCTTTTCCATGCCAGTCTGTCTCCAACTGAAGGTTAAACGTATTCACTTGAATTATCCAGGCATCACTTGAAACTCAACATGTCTAAGATACAACTTGGGGTCTTGCCTCCCAAACCAGCTCCCTTCTGGACTCTTTCTCCTTCACACCCCTCAGAGGTTTCCCATGCTCAATCAATCAACAATTTATATTGTCCTTCCTTCCTTACGATACTTACTCTCCTTACTTTTCCACCACCACACCTTACACCCACAGTAGGCAACCACTCTAACTAGCCTCTTATCTTCAGCTTCTCTTCTCTTCAAACTTCAACTAAGCCAGCACACTATTGCCAAGTGACTCTTTCTAAAACACACACACACACACATATATATCTCACCGGTTTTCCCCCACATGTTCAGTAGGGTTTCATTTCCAAACAAGATCAAGTTCAAACCCCTTACTTAATCTAATCCTTTGACAGGTTCATGGCATGTGACCTCAACTTTTTAATAATGTCTCCTCCTGCCACTCCTATCCACAAACCAACCTAACTGATTCACTGCCCTATGAACATGATTTATTCTCCTCCCTACCATTCTCTTCTCCTAAAACATTCTCTTTACTTTCTTCTCCATGTATCTGAATTCCACCTATTTCAAGGCTATATACAAGTCCTGTGTTTCTAGGCACTTCCCAAACCAGACAACCTACAGTGATCTCATCTTCCACTTTGAATCCTAAAGCAATTGGTCTCTATCACTCATTTAACATCTAGATTTTATTGCTAATATCTTTTACCTCTTAACATTTAAACTCAAATTTTAAACCATTTGGGACAGACTAGGTCCCCTACTTATTCGCATTGTACTTAGCATTCAGTTCCCTGCTTAAAGCAGGCCCTCAAAAATTTATGGAATGACTAAATATAATTTATCACTGCCATGCCACAGTGATAAGTGACATGAGTACTGCTCTGAAGTTAACTACTCCATTTAGCAAGGGTAACCATACATTGGGATTTGCCAAGGACAGTCCTGGTTTCCTGTTGTTTTTACAGCTATTAATAAAATCTACTTTTACTCTCAAAGCATCTTGGCTTAGATGATACATTATATGGTCATTCCACCCTTAGGGCAATTTGGACTGTGATAAGAACAGAAACGACAAAGAAAATCCCGTCATGTTCCAGCCAGCCAGCCAGCTAAGCAGCATTCCCTTCCCCACACAGTGGTCCTGCTCTCCCACAGCACCCCCTGCATAATCAATATCCTCTGAATTTCACAAGGAATTTTCAACATTTTGATGGTGCACAGCTTCAGAAAACTAAACTAAAGCTCAATAAAATGTAAGATTATTTAGAAGAAAAAAAATTATAGATACAGAATACTACTGTGACTGTATCCAGCAGTTTGAGAACAAAAGGGAGAGTTCTCCGAAAGGGTAAGAGTATTCGAGGAGTTCTCACAGGAGTAAAAGTAATCAAGACACAGTGTATGAGCTCATTTATACTCTAATTGTTTTGTTATTTTTGGAATAAAACAATAAGAAATATATATCCATTTTAATATTTCTAAACAATAAATACTTATGACTTTCATGGCTGTTTAGAATTAGAAATGTGATGCTTTCTGATCCTCTTAGTACCTAATGTACATTAAATTGACTAACCACGGCATAAATGTTTTAAAACCTACATTCATTTTCACAGTTGACTGGTTGAAATGATCAGTTTCATAAATGAATGTCAGTGGTATCTTAACAGTAATAACTTTTTACTACAAAGTAAGATTTTACTTTATAAGTAATGAGTAAAATTATTAAATGTAATCTTATGTTTCATTACTGGCAGCTTGTCATAAAAAAGGAATTAAAGTTACAAATTTTCATTTATTTTCATAAAGTAGATGAACGTTTTCGCTCATTTATAGGGAGACCTACGCAGTCTAATCTCTTTCGAGGGTAGTTTTAATTACATTACATCATTTAATACAGGGTTGAGAGTTCATGTTCCAAACCATTCCCTCCCTAAACTATTCAACTTTAAAGGAATCTGGGGAAATGTTAAGTTCAACTAACGAAACTATAAGAAATGAAAACTATTAAATGCATATCTTGGGCACAGGATCACTCAAGTGTTTGGAAAGAATTTTATGAGGCTATTTAGGTTAGGTCTAAGTCATTGTTCAAATACAGACAAAGTTAGTAGTAACTAAAAAGGATAATTTTTGTTGCTGTTTCAAAGATTTATATCATTAGTAGCTAATATTGAAATATCAACTACATTGAAATTATTGATCATTTTGTAATTGCTAAGGACTAACTCAACTTTGATGGCAGAACTATAGCATTTAGAAAAAGACAAAAGCATCTGGATGAATTATGATCAAGACTGATATTTGAGACTGAATAAAATTGTTTTGACTATTTTCCAATCCTCATCTCATTATTTCATAAAGCAAGCATGACATAATTTTACATTCACCTGAATAGAAGCAATTACAACTTGATATTTGATTGTTCTGTGTTTTATGTTGAGAACAAAGACCCATTTATCATCCAGTGTCTCCCTCCTTTGAGTGTAAACCCCATAAGAAGCAGAACATTGTGTAAAGCACAACAGGGGCAACTAGACGTTGGCATTATCAAATATGTTCTCCCTTCCTGATAAAGTATTTGCTCTAAAGGTCAGCAATCTCTAAGTTTAGTTTCTGAAGAGATAATTAACAAATTAAAAAAATTTTAACAGAAAGAGAGGCTTCCAGGCAAAAAAAAAAAAAAATTTGTATAATTGCTGTCTACTTAACATAAAAATCTAGAGATATATAAAAGCAATTGTTTACCAGTGTGGTTAATCTGATTATCATCCCCAAGTATTCTGTGCATGTTTTCACTCTGTTTCAACTCTGGAAACAAGGAACTTATGAACGGCATTTAAATTTTTTTAACTGCTAACATCTAGTAATATATATTCAAATCTCAATTTTCTTTATCAATCTTTAAATATTTTAAGCATCCTTAAATTTATTTAGCATGATTAACAAGCTGTAGACACTTATTCTAATTCCATTGTGATATACTTTTTTACTATCATATACTTACTAGATATTATTAGCTTAATGATTTTAATAAGGCTAGAATCAATGGTTTTTATAAAGCAAAACAATTTTCCTTTAAAAATTTCTTCTTGTTATAATTTTCTGACACTCCCATGGCTTTTGCCTATCAATGTATCTACACATATAAGTCTACATTTTGAGTTATTTTCCCTTAGTGCTTTGAAAATAGTATGCCATTGTTTTTTCTGGCATCTATTACTGTCACTGAGAAATCTGATGTCAGTTCATTGCTGCTGCTTTGTAGGTGATCTCTCTTTTCTTAACATTTCATCTTTAGCTCTTAATAGTTCAACTTGGGTGGTATATAGTTTTACCAAAATGTGTCTATGTATGGATTTGTTCTTGTTTGTTCTGCTTGGAACTCAATGTGCTTTTTCAATCTGAAATTGTCTTCCTTCAATATTTGAACATTTTCTGCCATTAGCTAGGACATTCAAAGGGTGTAGATCCTAGCTAATAGGTTTCTCTTTTAACCATTATGTTTTTAATCCATGCTATATTCTTATGCCATTATGTTGCTGTTTTTATAATGCCCTGACATATCTAATTCATAAAAATGTATTCTCTTTTAATTTTTAAAGTGAAATTATATAGATATCAAATCTCCTTATTTTCCTACTCTTGCTTCCAAGCTTGTTTCCTCAGTGATGACTGATGTTAACCTGTGTGTGTGTGTGTGTGTGTCTGTGTGTGTGTGTGTCTGTGTGTACAATCCTGTAAGAAAGTTCTATCTATCTGACCTGAATGGTCAGTGGTTCTATTTTCTACTCTGCAAGTCAACAGAAGGAAAGCCTCATCTCTCTTTCACATGACAGTGTTTCAAATATACAAAGATAGCTATTGGGAGTAATGGTATCATCATCAATCAATAAATTTATTTGCACTTTCTCTTATGATTCAAAATGAAATTGTGCATGTTCTAGTGCAGGAAAAAAGAGATAGAAGGTGGTATCAGGAGGTGTCAGGTAAGCTAAAGTCCTAATTCTATTATTTGATAGATTTGAAATTTGTGAACAAACTACTTAACTTTGCTTAGTCTTAGTTACCTCAACTGTGAATAGAGACAATGAAAACCAAGTCACAAAGTTAATATGAGGGCCAGAAACTCTATTACTTAAATGTCACCCCCTGGGAAAGTTACCTTTTAGCCTCCACCAAAGTCGTTGTTTGTTCTGTCTATGACTCCATAGCATGGGTATATAATGCTTTATGACAATGCTTCTAACGGTACATTTTAATAGTCTGTGATCTCCTCAATAGCATGAACCGCATCTTATTCATCTTTGGATCCAGAGAGCTTAGCATAGTACCTTGCATATAGTAAGAACTCAGTAAAGATGTTGAAAGAAAAAAATATGTGAAAAGCATTTTGTAAGTGGAAAAGCACTACCGTTACCCATCTTCCAGTTGTTTAAAACCTTTCATATCTCCTCTTCTTGGCTTACTCATTCCCTTAACATGATGGAATAGATAAGGTTCATCATGCAGTAACAAATTCTATTAAAAATTCTACTAATTTTTTAAAGTAGCAGTACCTAATCACAGCATTAAACTCTTCCTGAATTGGTGTACAAGACAGACTAATTTTACATCCTCCTTACTAGCTCTTTCCACAGCCTACAACCATGCACATATCTTCCCATTTTCAAAATTTTTCTTCAAGCCTTCCTCACCCTCCAAAGAATATTCTATAGCACTCCTACCTTTTACAGCTACATTGCTTGGAGATTAGTCAAGACTTGCTGGCTTCACTTCCGTATTCTTACCAGGCTTATTTATTTATTTATTTATTTATTTATTTATTTATTTATTGAGACATAGTTTCACTCTTGTTGCCCAGGCTGCAGTGCAAGTGCAATGGCGTGATCTCGGCTCACTACAACCTCTGCCTGCTGGGTTCAAGTGCTTCTCCTGCCTCCTCAGTCTCCCGAGTAGCTGGGATTACAGGTGCCCACCACCATGTCTGGCTAATTTTTTTGTGTTTTTAGTAGAGACGAGGTTTCACCATGTTGGTCAGGCTGGTCTCAAATTCCTGACCTCAGGTGATCCGCCCGCCTCGGCCTCCCAGAATGCTGGGATTACAGGCATGAGCCACCACGCCTGGCCCCATCAGGCTTCTTATTGATGCAACCTGCTTCCAGCCCTGCCACTTAATGACACAAAGGACACCACCTTCCTCTTTTGATTTTTCAGTGCTGTTTCTTCTCCTCAGCCCTGGATCTGTCAACTTGGTGTCTTTAGTCAGCTCATTCTTGAGCCCATATTAGAGTAAGAGAGCAGCCAAAATTTTCTTATGCCCAGAGAATAGTGTAGAAGTGGTTGAAAGAGAACCAGCAAACAAAAGGGACTTCAACATCAGAACAAGAAGACACAGGGTACATGGAAGAAGAAGCATGACCAATGGGAAGTAGACACCACCACGGAGCTTCGATCTAGATAGGAAGATCATACACCAGAGGATGCCCACATGAAATAGGACATTGGCAGAACATATGGCTCCTACCTCCTAATACCATGACACTACTTAAAAACTCCAAGAATTAGATAATACAGGCAGAAAGGAGGCGAAGGAAATTCTAAGTGATCAAGATAAAATCTGAAATGACTTAGGAAATCCTAAAATTACCACATAAGCCTTGAATTAACTAGGTAAACTTTCCAGTAGAATGGGGGCCCAAATAAAAGCTAAGTTCAGTGGAAGAAAAAGCAAGAAAGCCCTGTTTATTGTGCATCTGTGTTTTATAGCTGAAGAATTTGTGCCACTCTCCCTGTTTTGCCCTTCTGTCCCTGAATGTTTCTTTTCATTCTCATTTGCTGACTCCTGCTTTTGCCACCTTTTAATAATATTGCCCTCCAAGGTTCTGTCCTTCTGGTCTTCTCACCCTACTGGGTAGATCTCCTTAGGTAATCTTCATTCCCAGGGCTTCGAGTGTCTCACTTATATAAATAATTTTTAAATCCACATCACCAGGTCTAGCCTCTCTTTGTCAAGCAAAAATGTCATCATACCCCACTACTTCAACAACTCTAAGTAGCTGTTACGGGCTAAACTGTGTCACCCAAAAATCCATATGTCTTAAACCCCAGTATCTCCGAATGTCACTGTATTTGGAGATAGGGTCTTTAAAGTGTTACTTAGGTTAAAATGAAGTCAAGTAAAGTGAGCTCTAATCCAATATGACTGACATCCTTATAAGAAGAGGAAATTTGGACACAGACACGTACCAAAGGAAGACCATGTGAAGACACAGGAAAGAGCCAGCCATGTAGAGGCCGAAAAGAGAGGCTGCAGGAGAAGCCAACCTCTCCTGGCACCTTGCTCTCAGACTTCTAGCCTCCAGAATTGTTAATAAATCAATTCCTGTTGTGTAAGCCACCCAGTCTGTGATACTTTGTTATACAGCCCTAGCAACTTATACACTAGCTTTTGAAATTAAGCTCAAACTTCACATAAAAGAGTCACTGTAACCTCACACTGTTGTTCTCTCCAACTTCATCTCTCATACCTCACCTTCCGTGACTTCACTGTACTCATTGTGCAAATTATATTTGCACAATATTACCTCTGCACAGGCAACTGCCTAGCCTGAAATGCTTATCCACTAGTTCTTTATCTATTCTAAATGCCTCCCTAGCCTTCAAAGCACATTTCTAAGAAATGCCTCTTAAAATAACTTAACATTTATTATGGATTCACCAAACACAATCACTGTGGTAGGCACCAGGGTTAAACCAGGGACTATCCCATTTACTGGAGATGCCTTCTTCTCACCGCATCCTGTGCAGCTTCACATCTGCTTATCACAAGAATGCAATCATTGTCTCTTTCTTGTCTGAAAGCCTTGGTTTACAAAACACACACACATTTTAAAAATATACTTATTAAGCACCTACTATATGCTACCTTTGTTGAGCACCCACTGTACTAAGCACTGTTTATGCATTACCTCGTGATCCCTAACCACAGTTCTGTGTGATGGGTATTATTATTATTGCCATTTGACAGAATGAGGAAGCTTAGCCTTGAAGAGGAAAGTAAGAGGACACAGGTGGCAAGTGGTAGGGCTGGACATCAAACCTAACTTGTCCGATTCCAATCCTTATTATCCCACTTCTCCTGGGAACATGTGAGTTTCTCAATGATCAGGGTTCTGTATTCCCAGCCCTGGCAAATAATCTGACACATAGTTAGAAAAAAATAAATAAGTTTCAGTGGATAAATAAATAAGGACAGAAGAAGGATCTTTAACATAAATGTCTTAAGTTCAGCTGAAGTAAATGGGGAATAACTAGGCTGGAAAAGCATAGGAAACATAGCCCAGACTCTCTGGTTAAGGATCAGGAATAACATGTATGAGTTCCCTGCCCATATCCTCTACTTGGCAGCTTTCTGAAACTGGCAAAATTACTTGGTTTCTCCTTGCCTTGGATTTCTTACTGGTGTCATGGGGTTATTTTGGACATTAATTGAGGTATTCCAGGTGACATATTTAGCAGAGCACCAGACGCACACTCAGTACCAAATAAATTCTGGCTGTTGTTGCTTGTATTAGGTTGTAGTTTCTGAAAGAGAGACATGAAATAAGAGTAGCAGCACATCAGATGGTTTTGAGAGGGAATCTGTCAGAGCACAATTAAACATGGCAACTTGTCCAAGGTGTTCAGAACATCACCAGTGGAAAGCAGGATGTTTTGAAAACTGTTTCCAAGTAATCTGACATGCTGTACTCATTAAATGTCTCTTGAATATAACAATCCATTCCAGATGATAATGTGAACAATTCACAGATAGCTACATATGTGATCAAGATTACATATTTACTCCCATCTTGAGGACCAACATACATTTCTATCCTCTTTTTCCCACTGATGAGCTGTCTTTTCTCTTTGTATTTAAGGTCCAGCTAGTTTTAACTTTCAAATTCCTGCTGAACCACTATTTTAATGTTCTCTTGGGCTATCTGTTTAGTTCTAGATTCTGGGCTTTTAAAAATTTTAACATTAGCCTTCCTTGGCAGCACCTTTGCCAGATTTTTCTTATGATACATAGAGATGTAATATGTTGACAAACTAATTAAAGGAGGAGCTGGTATTCAAATCCAGATCTGATTTATCATCCTGTAGAAATAAAATTTTATCAGGTATTGTCCGAAGCTCTCTCTCTATAAAGGTGAACAAAACCAAAATGGTTCTTGAATTCCTTGAGCTTAGTATTCAATGGTAGAGACAGACACCAACACCAAGTAAATCGATTACTACAAATTTTGCTAAATGCCATGAAGACTTCAAAGTTTTCTGATATAAACACCAACTCAACTTTGACAAAGACATTTCCATAGCAAGAGCATCAAGGTATTGAAAAACTGAACAACTTAAATCACTGTTTCTTATTCATAGAGAACTTTTATAGGCAACCACTACACTAGAGCCCAATATACATGTAACTGAGATGAGAATGATTTCTCTGATTAGATTCTTCCGCTTTTATTTTTTTGTCTTAAGCACACATGGTTATGTCTAGTAAGACATAATTTGTACATGACTGGATCAAGAGGAAAACACTTCTAGCCTTCCTTTTAGTCTTTTAGTCTCCCAATTCACATGCAACATTTTACAATACTTGGCAGTGTCAAAAACTCTGGTAAAGGACATTGTGAGAAAAATTGTAGTAGCTCTACACCACAACCACAGCTGACTTAGGTCTTTTACTCTGGACTAGCTCTGTGGATCCTGTCTATCAGGCTGTCTGTCAGGATCCACAGAGCTAGTTCAGAGTAAATACCTGACATCAGGTGACGTGAATACCTGGCATCAGGTGATGTGTAAATACCTGACATCAGGTGATGTGAACTCTGATGACTGTTCCTAGATTTCATTCTACAGGATTATAAATGAACTACGTAAAGCAGCTGTTGTAAAATCTGTACTCTGCTTCTTGGAAAGTAAACAGGCCAGTAACGTGAGCCTCCATGTCCTAAGCATGGGTTAGTATAGCTTAAATAACCTACATATTTTCTGGCTCATATATTGTGTTATCCATTGTAACTCTTGATAAAATCTCTCTACTTGGTATGAAGGGTAGCTTTATTTATCCATTCATTCATTCATTCATTCATTCATTCATATTTTTTATAATTCGAATCTATTCTTCTATTTTTGCCCTAGAAAGTAATAATACAATATTTCTAGGTAGGCTACATTCTTGGCTTGTGTCAATATCAAATTTGTTTTGGACAAGATGCATCCTTAAAGGCAAAAAATAGTAACAGATAAGGCCAATGGAAAAAAATATTAAAAATCGGCAACTCTAGGTAAAGGGTATACAAATGTTCATTGTATTATTCATTCAAGTTATGTGTTGTTTTCCAATTTCTCAAACTAAAAAGTTGGTGGAAAAAAAGTTGTCCTTGTTGAACCTCATGATGAACAACACATATAGTGAAGTTCATGAAAGAAAGTTTCACAATTACAGTTTTGAGAAAGATAATGTATCTCTGAACATAAGTAGTGATGATCTCATCCAGGAGTTAGAAATGTAAACTTATGAAACAACTAATAATGCTAGTAAGAATACATTATCACCATTCACATGCACTCATCGATTGTCCCTGGGGAGGCCATGGGCTATGAAAGGCGAAAGGCCTAATCCAGGCTCTGGAGATTCTTGGGAACATAGCATACTTGTATGCAGGAGCCTTTGTTCTGCTTACAGTGGAGTAAAGTGAAAGACTTTCAGCATAGGGTCCAAGAAGCAGACTGACAGAGCAAGCTCTACAGTGTGCCTGAAGGCAGCCATAGTAAGAATTCTCCCCAGCGTAGAGGCCATATTAAGGTGTTTGTCATCTTCCAGTGCTCCACAGTGGATTTACTCCTTCACCAACACCTCCTTTTCTTTTTTCACTATTAGCTATACTACACCTTTGTCACTAACAATTCATTAATTCATATATTCAACCAATGAATATTCATTCAACTTTTTTTATATTCAACTTTTTGTTATGTGTGAGAAACCACATAGGCCTTGCTTAGTAAGGTGTGTAAGACACAACCATTTGCCTGTGGTACTGGGACAGCCCTAAACAGGGAAAGCAGAGATTCTCAGCCCTGACTGCACATGAAAATCAACTAGAAATCTTTTTTTTTTTTTTTTTTTTTGAGATGGAGTCTTTCTCTGTCGCCCAGGCTGGAGTGCAGTGGCACGATTTCGGCTCACTGCAAGCTGCTCCTCCTGGGTTCACACCATTTTCCTGCCTCAGCATCCCGAGTAGCTGGGACTACAGGTGCCCGCCACCACGCCCGGCTAATTTTTTGTATTTTTTTTAGTAGAGACGGGGTTTCACTGTGTTAGCCAGGATGGTCTCGATCTCCTGACTTTGTGATCTGCCCGCCTCGGCCTCCGAAAGTGCTGGGATTACAGGCGTGAGCCACCGTGCCCGGCTAGAAATCTTCATAAAAATGTGGATGCTCAGGATCCTACTGCTACAGACTCTGATTTAGTAGTTCTAGGGTAGGATAATCTGTATTTTTTAAAAGATTCTTTGGTAAATTTGGTGAGTGGCTGGTGATAAGATACACTGAGGCCGGGCGCAGTGGCTTACGCTTGTAATCCCAGCACTTTGGGAGGCCAAGGCAGGCAGATCACCTGAGATCAGGAGTTCGAGACAAGCCTGGCCAACATGGTAAAACCCCATCTCTACTAAAAATACACACACAAAAAAAAGCCAGGTGTGGTGGTGGCCACCTGTAATCCCAGCTACTTGAGAGGCCGAGGCAGGAGAATTGCTTGAACACAGGAGATGGAGGTTGCAGTGAACCAAGATCACCACCACTGCACTTTAGGCTGGGTGACAGAGCCAGACTTTGTCTCGAAAAGAAAAAAAAAAAAAAAAAAAGATAGGTATAAGCATATTCACAACTCAGATCCTTTATTGTCACAAAGACTACTGGAGCATAATGATATCCTAAATCACTCGAACAACAGGATTTAGAATCAAACTCTTTAGAGATAGAGATGATGTAGAGGTCATATATCTAGTTCCCCACCAAAATCTTCCCACCCACCCACACACACACTCACAGCTAACAATGAGTCCTAGACTTCCCAGCATGCCTAACAGACTAGATAGGAGTCTATAGCTTCCAGGTTGCTCAGGCTCCCAGATTTTGCAGGAGTCTCATACTTAACCATGTGCAAAAACAGAACTTCTATCTCTCCCCAACAAGCCTACTTCTCCCTTAGTCTTCCCTATTTTAGTAATAAAAAAAAAAAAATCTGCTTTACACAGTTCTGTAGGCCAAAAAAACCTGGAAATCTAAGTCTTATCACTTCTTTCTCCAAGATGCATCTTCAATCCATAATTTCCCTCCACTGCCACTGCGATCATCATCTCTCAGCTGGTCTAGTGCAAATAGCCTACTGCCTAATCTGACTTCCTTGCCCTCTAATTCATTCTCTATGCAGATGTTATATTGTTAAAATGCAAATTAGGATATACCACTCTTTTACTTAAAATTCCTCAAATGTGTCTCATCACACATTAAATAGAAGCCAAATTCCTAATGTAAACTACATGGTATTTTGTGATCTAACTCCTGCCTATCTCAACTCTCCTAGTCAATCAATACTTTCTAATCACACTGAACCATTTTTCAGTTCCTCGAATCAAAAAGTGATTTCCCATTAATACACACTGTTCCTACTGGAACAGTTTCCTGGAAACACTCTTCCACAATTCTACCTGACCTTCTTTGCCTTTAAGGTGTCATTTAAAATATCCTTTCCTCTGTGAAGACTTCCCTTATCCCAGATTTAAAGAATGGCTTCCCTGTTACTCTTCCTTGTGAAACCCATTGGTTATGGGCTGAATTGTGTTTGTGCCAAAATTCGTATGTTGAAGTCCTAACATCCAGTGCCCCCAAAAGTCACCTTGTTTGGAAATAGGGCCTTTACCAAGATGATCAAATTAAATGACACCTGATTTTAAACTTCTAGCCTCTACAACTGTGAGACAATACATTTCTCTTGTTTTTGTTTGTTTGTTTGTTTGTTTTGTTTTTGTTTTTGTTTTAGACAGAGTCTCGTTCTGTTGCCTAGGTTGGAGTGCAGTGGTGCAATCTCGGTTCACTACAACCTCTGCCTCCTAGATTCAAGTGATTCTCCTGTCTCAGTCTCCCAAGAAGCTGGGATTACAGGCGCCCATCACCACACCCAGGTAATTTTTGTATTTTTAGTAGAGATGTGATTTTATCATATTGGCCAGACTGGTCTCAAACTCCTGACCTCAGGTGATCCACCCACCTCGACCTCACAAAGTGCTGGGATTACAGGTGTGAGCCACCACACCCAGCCTAAATTTCTCTTGTTTTAAGCCACCTAGTTTCTAGTACTTCGTTATGTCAGCCCTAGCAAACTAATATACCATTCTTTTATGTCATGTTAGTCACAATTTATGTTACATTTGTGTTTACTTATTTGTTTGTCTCCTTCACTAGATGATAATTTTCAGAATGGCAGAAACTGCAGCTGTTTTTATTAATTTATTTAAAATTATCCCCCAATATTATACTATGCTAGCCCAAGGAAGGCCAAGGGCTCACCAAGAGCAGAAAGGAATTCTGGTATTAAAAGCAAATATTGGACAGTCTAGAACAAGTGTGGGAAAACTATGGTCCCCAGGCCAAATTTGACGCACCTCCTGTTTTCATAAGACTTGTAAGCTAAGAAAGGTTTTCACATTTTTAAATGGTTGAAAAAAAATCAAAATAATATTTCATGATATGTTAACATTATATGAAATTTAAATTCACAAGTAAAGTTTTATTAGAACACAGCTACACTCATTTACATATTATCTAGAGCTGCATTCATGCTACAAAGGAGAGTCAAGTAGTAGTCACACAGATCACACTGTCTACAAAGCCTAAAATATTTACTATCTGGCCGCTTAGAGAAAAAGGAGTTTGCTGAGCTCTGGTCTAGAACATGCCTTATGGGCTATGTGAACTGCCCTGGGATTCACAACTCCTGGGTAACATAATGTTGCAGGTGCACATTCACGCGTATTTAGTGTTCTAGAACACCATCATGATATAAACTAGCCAGCACATTCACCTTTTCTACACCAAGAATTCCACAACAGACTACTGACCAATTCTTCTTCTGAGAAGAATTTAGTTCTGGTTTTATTATTAATATTCATGAACAAAAGGGATTTACTGATTAAAAACTTTCAACTTTCATGAAATTTTGCTAGAATGCATGTATTTTGATAAATTTGGGAGTCTATGAATGTAAATAGAATGGGTGATGATGATTATTACAGACACTTATCCAAATTTGTCTATCCAAAATTTACAGTATACTATCCTATAAGCCAATCATAGGTACAAATCTAGTTAGTATTAACTGATTTAGATAAGAACAAAGGATAGGAATCAGTATTATGCTCATATTCGCACAAAAAGCATCATTTACCTTTGGTGGAGGAACAAATCGAACACATTCCAGCCATACGGTTATAAAGTACTGTCCACATATTGCACATGTTTTTCCCTGAGAGATCATGCTCCTGACTTGTGGGTACCGTTCTATGCCATCCATTAGGAAAGGGTTATTTTCTGCTAGCTGATTCATTACAAATCTTGATGTTATTTCCTAAATTGAAAAAAAAATACAGATCCTCAGATTGTTTTCAAAACTATTTTACATTACATTGATTTCCATTTCATTAGATAAAGTGTATGGCTTATTATCTAGATTCTGTTAAATTAAGATTCTGCAGTGTGTCTAATGAATTCTGTTGTAAATGACTGGCATTGCAAATAAGTTTGGTTTTCATCAATATAAGAACAATAAGTTTCTTACATTGTCGTATTTCTACATCTCTTACATATAGGAATCCAAGTCGTAATACATTTGCATTATACATTTTATAAAGTTAGATACAGTTTAGGTTTAAATCTGGCACCTCTCATTACAATAAGCAAAAATTGTACAAACATTCAGACTGGATTCAAAAATGAATTTTGTCATGTTCACTAAGGTCTAAATCCTAACTACTTAAACTGTGGTTCACAGACTGCATCACATGGGAGCTTATTAGATATGCAGAATGTCCGACACACTCCAGACCTACTGAATCAAAATCTGCAATTTAACTAGTTCCTCAGGTAATCTATATGCATATTGAAATTTGAGAAGCACTGGTCTAAATTCCTTGCTGCACTGAGAACCTGAATAGCGCCATCAAAAAAGCAATGATTTCTATGAACCAAATATCTGAATTTAATCTCAGTTAAACCTATCTACCTAGATATGTTCAGAAAATTGACTTGCAATAATAATAATAAAATACTAAATAATAAAGGGAGGAAGTAAGAAAATGGAAGTTGCCTTTCACTAGGGCTATCATCTTAATAAAAATATATTACATAATGCATAAAATTAAATCTTCACTGACCAAGCAAAGAAAATAAACATTTGCCTGAATCCATTAAATTTTCTCCATTGTTTTTGTCAGTAGCATGGAAGTCCTGTATAAATGTTACACAAACACTGCTTGAAATTTTAATAGTGTTTGGGGATGATTTATTTGGTACTTTTTTTTCCTGACAAAAGTGAAAGATTTCCCAGTAGTATTGAAATAGTCCACATAAAGCTTGGATAGGAATTTTTGAAAATACATATATACACACATAATCTTTCATGCATTCACCCCATGCATGAAATTAATTTAATTTAATTTTAAATTTAATTTTAAATTAATTAAATTTAATTTAATTTTAAATTAATTAAATTTAATTTAATTTTAAATAAATTAAATTATTTAAAAACTTAAAAAATAACAGCAAAATCTTATAAATTGCTGTGTCCATTTCCTATTATCCTATCCCTCCCAATAAACAAGCACCCGAGAAAGCTGCCTTTATACAGTAAACAGCCCTCAGCATGGATTCTTTATTCGTCTGATCCTTCAACAGCACAACCTCCTACCCACTTAAGCTCATTCTCCTGGGTGGTTGCATGACTGAGGTCATGCTTTCACACTAATATTACAAGGGTGCCTAAATCAGATGTTTATTTTCACCCTTTCTCCAACTACTTAAGCAGATCATAACTTGTGATTCTTAAATAAATACTGATTTTATAGGTGGGCTTTTAGCTACACGAATTCAATGGCCAAGTCTTATTATAAAGCTGTAGAAAACTCATGGATAAGGATTCACTACCCAAAATAGCAGATGATAGAAGCATTTGCTGAAATACCAGGGACCTAAAAATAGGTTCATATAGATCACTTTTTCCATTTATGATTTCTGGACCCAAACATGTTTGTTGCACTCAGTATATCTGACAGCTCTTACATCAACTATTATTTATATTTTTATTTTACTTATTGCCAATGTGTTACTTTGGAAGGATAGCATACACCATTAAAATATAAAGTTCTTACTTGGAAATGTGAGTACATATAAAATAAAATACTATTGGCATGACCAATAGTATCTTTTAGGACATCTCTTAGATATGCATTCAATGCAATTTTTGAGAGTATACAATTTAATGATGGTCTAATTCCAGTGTTATTTAAAAGTCAAGAAATCTTTTATAGACCAAAGTGGTCTATAAAAATATTTCAAAATACTCAAATTGCTCCTTTTAGATAGCTTATATGCTATTTTCTTAGAATATTTGTAAGTTAATTATAATTCATCATAAATGAAATTAATTTTATATGTCCTACATTTTCCTTACATATAATATTTGAGTTATTAAATTATACACATAAAAATTATATAATATGAAAAATATAAAATGTAAAAACAAATATGAATCCTTAGGAGTGATACATTTTGGAACCACTGTATACTCAGGTGTTACTATGTGTATGATAAGCACTAAAACGCAGCATCAAGAGCAAAAACTCAAAGTCTGAGACAAATACATGCATAGGTGTAAATTCTGGCTCTATGACTTGTTTGCTGTGTGGTCATATTTGGATGAACCCTTAACTTCCCTGGTCTTGAACACCTCATCTGTAAAGTTGGGATTTTTTCCAATACTATCACAAAGAGTTTGGAGAATTAAATTACATAAAAACGGTAAACCATTTAGCCTGGCATCTACTAATGCAGTATATTCCGGGTAATATTTTTCTATAATATAGTTATTAGCATTAAATTGTACTTCATATATCTCTGAGGTGAGGTAAAGTTTCTAAAATCTTTACCAAGGCATAACCCATATCATAGTTCCTAGAATTCTTTGACACAGCAAGTACTTTAATCAGTAACATTGACTAAATGCCCAGTAGAAATAACTCTTATTTTAAGTACAAATCAATTTAAGTCACTTTTCTGAGAAGAATTCTTAGGGATACTCTTAAAACTACCCACATCATTTACATATTACAGGCATAGATAGCTACTTCCACTAAACACATTGTAAAAATTAACTTTTGGAGACAGGAGGAGCCAAGATGGCCGAATAGCAACAGCTCCGGTCTACAGCTCCCAGCGTGAGCGACGCAGAAGACGGGTGATTTCTGCATTTCCATCTGAGGTACCGGGTTCATCTCACTAGGGAGTGCCAGACAGTGGGCGCAGGTCAGTGGGTGCGCGCACCGTGCGCGAGCCAAAGCAGGGTGAGGCATTACCTCACTAGGGAAGCGCAAGGGGTTAGGGAGTTCCCTTTCCTAGTCAAAGAAAGGGGTGACGGACGCACCTGGAAAATCGGGTCACTCCCACCAGAATACTGCGCTTTTCCGACGGGCTTAAAAAACGGCGTACCACGAGATTATATCCCGCACCTGGCTCCGAGGGTCCTACGCCCACAGACTCTCGCTGATTGCTAGCACAGCAGTCTGAGATCAAACTGCAAGGCGGCAGCGAGGCTGGGGGAGGGGCGCCCGCCATTGCCCGGGCTTGATTAGGTAAACAAAGCAGCCTGAAAGCTCGAACTGGGTGGAGCCCACCACAGCTCAAGGAGGCCTGCCTGCCTCTGTAGGCTCCACCTCTGGGGGCAGGGCAGAGACAAACAAAAAGACAGCAGTAACCTCTGCAGACTTAAATGTCCCTGTCTGACAGCTTTGAAGAGAGCAGTGGTTCTCCCAGTACCCAGCTGGAGATCTGAAAACGGGCAGACTGCCTCCTCAAGTGGGTCCCTGACCCCTGACCCCAAGCAGCCTAACTGGGAGGCACCCCCCACCAGGGGCACAGTGACACCTCACACGGCAGTGTACTCCAACAGACCTGCAGCTGAGGGTCCTGTCTGTTAGAAGGAAAACTACCAAACAGAAAGGACATCCACACCAAAAACCCATCTGTACATCACCATCATCAAAGACCAAAAGTAGATAAAACCACAAAGATGGGAAAAAAACAGAACAGAAAAACTGGAAACTCTAAAAAGCAGAGCGCCTCTCCTCCTCCAAAGGAACGCAGTGCCTCACCAGCAATGGAACAAAGCTGGACAGAGAACGACTTTGACAAGCTGAGAGAAGAAGGCTTCAGAGATCAAATTACTCTGAGCTACGGGAGGACATTCAAACCAAAGGCAAAGAAGTTGAAAACTTTGAAAAAAACTTAGAAGAATGTATAACTAGAATAACCAATACAGAGAAGCACTTAAAGGAGCTGATGGAGCTGAAAACCAAGGCTCAAGAACTACAGGAAGAATGCAGAAGCCTCAGGAGCCCATGCGATCAACTGGAAGAAAGGGTATCAGCGATGGAAGATGAAATGAATGAAATGAAGCGAGAAGGGAAGTTTAGAGAAAAAAGAATAAAAAGAAATGAGCAAAGCCTCCAAGAAATATGGGACTATGTGAAAAGACCAAATCTACGTCTGATTGGTGTACCTGAAAGTGACAGGGAGAATGGAACCAAGTTGGAAAACACTCTGCAGGATATTATCCAGGAGAACTTCCCCAATCTAGCAAGGCAGGCCAACGTTCAGATTCAGGAAATACAGAGAACACCACAAAGATACTCCTCAAGAAGAGCAACTCCAAGACACATAATTGTCAGATTCACCAAACTTGAAATGAAGGAAAAAATGTTAAGGGCAGCCAGAGAGAAAGGTCGGGTTACCCTCAAAGGGAAGCCCATCAGACTAACAGCGGATCTCTTGGCAGAAACCTTACAAGCCAGAAGAGAGTGGCGGCCCATATTCAACATTCTTAAAGAAAAGAATTTTCAACCCAGAATTTCATATCCAGCCAAACTAAGCTTCATAAGTGAAGGAGAAATAAAATACTTTACAGACAAGCAAATGCTGAGAGATTTTGTCACCACCAGGCCTGCCCTAAAAGAGCTCCTGAAGGAAGCGCTAAACATGGAAAGGAACAACCGGTACCAGCCGCTGCAAAATCATGCCAAAATGTAAAGACCATCAAGACTAGGAAGAAACTGCATCAACTAACGAGCAAAATCACTAGCTAACATCATAATGACAGGATCAAATTCACACATAACAATATTAACTTTAAATGTAAATGGACTAAATTCTCCAATTAAAAGACACAGACTGGCAAACTGGATAAAGAGTCAAGACCCATCAGTGTGCTGTATTCAGGAAACCCATCTCACGTGCAGAGACACACATAGGCTCAAAATAAAAGGATGGAGGAAGATCTACCAAGCAAAAGGAAAACAAAAAAAGGCAGGGGTTGAAATCCTAGTCTCTGATAAAACAGACTTTAAACCAATAAAGATCAAAAGAGACAAAGATGGCCATTACATAATGGTAAAGGGATCAATTCAACAAGAAGAGCTAACTATCCTAAATATATATGCACCCAATACAGGAGCATCCAGATTCATAAAGCAAGTCCTGAGTGACCTACATAGAGACTTAGACTCCCACACATTAATAATGGGAGACTTTAACACCCCACTGTCAACATTAGACAGATCAACAAGACAGAAAGTCAACAAGGACACCCAGGAATTGAACTCAGCTCTGCACCAAGCGGACCTAATAGACATCTACAGAACTCTCCACCCCAAATCAACAGAATATACATTTTTTTCAGCACCACACCACACCTATTCCAAAATTGACCACATACTTGGAAGTAAAGCTCTCCTCAGCAAATGTAAAAGAACAGAAATTATAACAAACTATCTCTCAGACCACAGTGCAATCAAACTAGAACTCAGGATTAAGAATCTCACTCAAAACCACTCAACTACATGGAAACTGAACAACCTGCTCCTGAATGACTACTGGGTACATAACGAAATGAAGGCAGAAATAAAGATGTTCTTTGAAACCAACGAGAACAAAGACACACATACCAGAATCTCTGGGACGCATTCAAAGCAGTGTGTAGAGGGAAATTTATAGCACTAAATGCCCACAAGATAAAGCAGGAAAGATCCAAAATTGACACCCTAACATCACAATTAAAAGAACTAGAAAAGCAAGAGCAAACACATTCCAAAGCTAGCAGAAGGCAAGAAATAACTAAAATCAGAGCAGAACTGAAGGAAATAGAGACACAAAAAACCCACCAAAAAATTAATGAATCCAGGATCTGGTTTTTTGAAAGGATCAACAAAATTGATAGACCACTAGCAAGACTAATAAAGAAAAAAAGAGAGAACAATCAAATAGACGCAATAAAAAATGATAAAGGGGATATCACCACCGATCCCACAGAAATACAAACTACCATCAGAGAATACTACAAACACCTCTACACAAATAAACTAGAAAATCTAGAAGAAATGGATAAATTCCTCGACACATACACCCTCCCAAGACTAAACCAGGAAGAAGTTGAATCTCTGAATAGACCAATAAGAGGATCTGAAATTGTGGCAATAATCAATAGCTTACCAACCAAAAAGAGTCCAGGACCAGATGGATTCACAGCCGAATTCTACCGGAGGTACAAGGAGGAACTGGTACCATTCCTTCTAAAACTATTCTAATCAATAGAAAAAGAGGGAATCCTCCCTAACTCATTTTATGAGGCCAGCATCATTCTGATACCAAAGCCTGGCAGAGACACAACCAAAAAAGAGAATTTTAGACCAGTATCCTTGATGAACATTGATGCAAAAATCCTCAATAAAATACTGGCAAAACAAATCCAGCAGCACATCAAAAAGCTTATCCACCATGATCAAATGGGCTTCATCCCTGGGATGCAAGGCTGGTTCAATATATGCAAATCAATAAATGTAATCCAGCATAAAAACAGAGCCAAAGACAAAAACCACATGATTATCTCAATAGATGCAGAAAAGGCCTTTGACAAAATTCAACAACCTTCATGCTAAAAACTCTCAATAAATTAGGTATTGATGGGACGTATTTCAAAATAATAAGAGCTATCTATGACAAACCCACAGCCAATATCATACTGAATGGGCAAAAACTGGAAGCATTCCCTTTGAAAACTGGCACAAGACAGGGATGCCCTCTCTCACCACTCCTATTCAACATAGTGTTGGAAGTTCTGGCCAGGGCAATTAGGCAGGAGAAGGAAATAAAGGGTATTCAATTAGGAAAAGAGGAAGTCAAATTGTCCCTGTTTGTAGACGACATGATCGTATATCTAGAAAACCCCATTGTCTCAGCCCAAAATCTCCTTAAGCTGATAAGCAACTTCAGCAAAGTCTCAGGATACAAAATCAATGTGCAAAAATCACAAGCATTCTTATACACCAACAACAGACAAACAGAGAGCCAAATCATGAGTGAACTCCCATTCACAATTGCTTCAAAGAGAATAAAATACCTAGGAATCCAACTTACAAGGGATGTGAAGGACC
Organism: Gorilla gorilla gorilla; assembly: GCF_029281585.2. Taxonomy (NCBI): domain Eukaryota; kingdom Metazoa; phylum Chordata; class Mammalia; order Primates; family Hominidae; genus Gorilla; species Gorilla gorilla. Next base: position 97,066,052 of record NC_073231.2, on the reverse strand, counting down.
TCTTCAAGGAGAACTACAAACCACTGCTCAATGAAATAAAAGAGGATACAAACAAATGGAAGAACGTTCCATGCTCATGGGTAGGAAGAATCAATATCGTGAAAATGGCCATACTGCCCAAGGTAATTTACAGATTCAATGCCATCCCCATCAAGCTACCAATGACTTTCTTCACAGAATTGGAAAAAACTACTTTAAAGTTCATATGCAACCAAAAAAAGCCCGCATCGCCAAGTCAATCCTAACCCAAAAGAACAAAGCTGGAGGCATCACACTACCTGGAGGCATCACACTACCTGACTTCAAACTATACTACAAGGCTACAGTAACCAAAACAGCATGGTACTGGTACCAAAACAGAGATATAGATCAATGGAACAGAACAGAGCCCTCAGAAATAATGCTGCATATCTACAACTATCTGATGTTTGACAAACCTGAGAAAAACAAGCAATGGGGAAAGGATTCCCTATTTAATAAATGGTGCTGGGAAAACTGGCTAGCCATATGTAGAAAGCTGAAACTGGATCCCTTCCTTACACCTTATACAAAAATCAATTCAAGATGGATTAAAGACTTAAACGTTAGACCTGAAACCATAAAAACCCTAGAAGAAAACCTAGGCATTACCATTCAGGACATAGGCATGGGCAAGGACTTCATGTCTAAAACACCAAAAGCAATGGCAACAAAAGCCAAAATTGACAAATGGGATCTAATTAAACTAAAGAGCTTTTGCACAGCAAAAGAAACTACCATCAGAGTGAACAGGCAACCTACAAAATGGGAGAAAATGTTCGCAACCTACTCATCTGACAAAGGGCTGATATCCAGAATCTACAATGAACTCAAACAAATTGACAAGAAAAAAACAAACAACCCCATCAAAAAGTGGGCAAAGGACATGAACAGACACTTCTCAAAAGAAGACATTTACGCAGCCAAAAAACACATGAAAAAATGCTCCTCATCACTGACCATCAGAGAAATGCAAATCAAAACCACAATGAGATACCATCTCACACCAGTTAGAATGGCAATCATTAAAAAGTCAGGAAACAACAGGTGCTGGAGAGGATGTGGAGAAATAGGAACACTTTTACACTGTTGGTGGGACTGTAAACTAGATCAACCATTGTGGAAGTCAGTGTGGCGATTCCTCAGGGATCTAGAACTGGAAATACCATTTGACCCAGCCATCCCATTACTGGGTATATACCCAAAGGACTATAAATCATGCTGCTATAAAGACACACATACACGTATGTTTATTGCGTCACTATTCACAATAGCAAAGACTTGGAACCAACCCAAATGTCCAACAATGATAGACTGGATTAAGAAAATGTGGCACATATACACCATGGAATGCTATGCAGCCATAAAAAATGATGAGTTCATGTCCCTTATAGGGACATGGATGTAATTGGAAATCATCATTCTCAGTAAACTATCGCAAGAACAAAAAACCAAACACCGCATATTCTCACTCATAGGTGGGAATTGAACAATGAGATCACATGGACACAGGAAGGGGAACATCACACTCTGGGGACTGTGGTCGGGTGGGGGGAGGGGGGAAGGATAGCATTGGGAGATATACCTAATGCTAGATGATGAGTTAGTGGGTGCAGCGCACCAGCGTGGCACATGTATACATATGTAACTAACCTGCACAATGTGCACATGTACCCTAAAACTTAAAGTATAAGTTTTAAGTATAAAGTATAAACTTAAGTATAAAGTATAAGTAAAACTTAAAGTAAAGTATAAGTATAAGAAAAAAAATTAACTTCTGTGCTCCTGGACCCAACAGTTCTGAAAATTAGAACAATTTCTCTCTCATTCACCGCCCTCACAGACAAGGTTCTTGTCCTTGAAGGCTCTCTGTAAGACAGCTACCAGATTGGGTTAACTGCTAATTCAGCCTCCTCCACAAACCAGAACCTCCTCCAACCCAGGATGACCCTGTCTCTATTTCCCTCAGCTCCCTATATCCCCTTTCTGAACCAATATTGCAGCTGGGAGTCTGGAACCCAACTGCTTAAGTTGGCATCATTGTCCCAACACTTAGTAGCTCTGTGACCTCAGATAAGTTATTTGACCTCCCTGAATCTCCATTTCTATATCTATAAAAAGTGGTCAATAATGATAACTATCTTTTTAGGGTTAGTAGAGGACTAAATTAGTTTATTCCTGTTAAGTGCTTAGAACAGTACCTTGTCCATAATAGGCATAAAATAAGTGTTAGCTACTATTATTATACTGAAATGATTGATGAAAGGAGAAAAAATAAGTTATAAGGGAATGAAAAATTAAATACAACTGTTACTCAAATTATTTACTATTAAATTTCAAATGAGATGTTTTTCTGTTACAGAAGAGTAAGAAATAATGCTGTTTGTGAAAATATTCTGTGAAAGGGAATCTGAAAAAAATAAATCAAACTTTACAAGATGTCAGTTCTTTGGCCCAGCAGTTACATTTTTAGGGATAATATGCACAGGAACTAAAAATGTACTATGAGAATGGTCACTGTCCCTTTGCTTTTTGTTGTTGTTGCTTTTTTACTTTGGGTGGGGGGGTTTGAGACAGGATCCTGCTCTGTCACCCAGGCTGGAGTGCAGTAGCATGAACCCGACTCATTGCAGACTCAACCTACTGGGCTCAAGCCTCCTGAGTAGCTGAGACCACAGGCACACACCGCCATGCCTGGCTAAGGTTTTTTAAAATTTTGTAGAGATGGGGTCTCACTCTGTTGGCCAGGCTGGTCTCAAACTCCTGGGCTCAAGCAATCATCCTGCCATGACCTCTCAGATTGCTGGGGCTTCAGGCATGAGACACTGTGCCCAGACTTGTATCTTTCTTTATAAAGGCTAAAAAGCCAGAAAATTATTAATAATTTAAACATCCAACAGTGGGGAAGTAGTTAAAAATATTATGATATCATCATATACAGTAATACCATGTATTCATCAAAAAAGATGTCATGGTCTGGTTTTATTTTGTTTTGTTTTACTGATTGGAAAGCTATTCACAATAATTGAGTGGAAAAACAACTCTATATAGTGTATAGAGTTTGAACTCATCTTTAATTACAAAAATATTTTGAATGCATAAAAAGTTCTAAAAGAATAAATGTCATAGAGCATTAATTTGATTTCTTAGTATTTTTATTAACTTCTATTGGCTTTTTTTGCCCTAATTTCTCTACGGGAGCTTGTATTACTTTTGTAGTAAGAAACTTTTTAAAAGTCAGTATAAGAAATTTTGATTTTCTCCATTGCTCATCTGTATGTTATTGTTTTCTGCAATAAACAGGTATTATTCATACAATTATTTAATTTAAAAAAAAAAAAAGTAAGCCACTGGACAAGACTGGATGTTTCCTGCAGCCAGGAAAGTTGATCCCATACAAATCCTAAAAGTCTTATGACAATCCTGCACGTTAGCTACAGACCCAAATGGATCTCAGAAATCTAAATTCTTGATGGAGAATCATAGCCAAATGTGGGAGGATCCGTGATCTCTGACTTGTCTATTACCAAAGAGTTCTGTAATATGCTTTCCTGTTCCTTCTTTTAATACCATTAACTTGTTTTGCTGAAGTGAACATAGTTTCTGGATCATATTCATTCATCCACTAGGGATAGAGACAAGTAAAAAGGGAGTGAAAGAGGTAAAGACTACACTAAGAACAAATCAATACATCTTTAAATAACACTGAAAAGGCTAAAGTGAAAATAAATTTCTCCCTTTTATTCATCCTACAAAATATTTCCATTTCTCTGAATTAAGTCACTCTGGGAATCAGAGTGACTTAGGATTTCATTGGATTCTATAAGCAAGTCAAAAAGATTATGTATAGGATCCACATTGCCAATGGACTAGGATTACATTAATCATTTGCTGGCTTGGCAAGAATGTTTTAAAAGAAAACGCTTTAAAATTTAAATGGTGGCTTTAGTTTGAAGACTTAAGTTAATGAGGTAAGTCTTCACCTGTAGACTCCAGACGTTCTCCTGCTGTGTAGAAATCACTGGCTGCTGCAGGAACAGTGGGTTTCCCTCACAGTAGAATTCCCTCAGCTTCAGATCCTGAAACTTTTCAAACAAAATAAAAACCTTACTGCAGAACAAAATAATGAAACTACCTCTAAAGCTACATTTTTAATAAAATTAAACTGAAATTATTTTATTTAGGACTAAAAATCCACAGTAAGTACTAATGTGGATTTAAGTCCTAAATAAAGTAATTTAGGGGCACACTGGGGCATACTGTACTTATCAGAAGCATAAGAATTTTAATGGTGGCATGAATGGCCATGACCTTAGGGGTCACTGGTCATATCCCCATCCTGAACAACTAAGAAAACTTGTTTAGGGTTATAGAACTGGTTAGTAATAGAATAAGCATTAATAAATTGAGTGTTGGGAACATTTTGCAAATATATTTATTAGAAAACCAAGCATAACAAAAAATAACATCCTAACATACACCAACCTCTAGATCTCAAACACTGTCTTATGATCCATTTATGTTTAATGAGGAAAGTAAAAGAAATAAAAGAACATCAAAATGTTCACATTATAACTTATTAGGGACCAAGAAAATATTACTAAAAATACAAAAATTAGCCAGGTGTGGTGGTACATGCCCATAATCCCAGCTACTCGGGAGGCTGAGGCAGGAGAATCCTTTGAACCCAGAGGTGGAGGTTGCACTGAGCCGAGATTGTGCCACTGCACTCCAGCCTGGGCAACAGAGTGAGGGAAAAAGAAAAAAAAAAACAAAAACAGAAGACGGAAGATATACAGTTCACAAGGATATTTAAACTTCTATGGAGAAAGTCTAAATCCAATTGCACTCTACAACTTCAGTAGAAAAAGAAAAGATTAAGAAGAGAATAAGAAGAGAAAAGACAATGTCTTACTCTCCTACAGAATATCTTGCCTTGCCTCCCAAAAACCCATGTAGCTTTCACAGTTAACCTAATTTAGGGAGTTATTTCTCTGAACCTAAATTTCAGCTGTAAAATGGGGACATATGACCTATCTTAAGTAGTATGCTGGTAAACCAGGTCCTTGAAATGAAGAAATAAAAAGCCTCAATTTGCAGTGACTGTTGACTCCACAGTGTAAATCCTCCTGCTATAGCTGATTCAAGTCACTGAACACAGAGTTTGGGAAGGGATGTGCAAAATTAGCTCTTGTGAACCTGGGTGAAGTGGCTCCACACCACTGCATCTCACAACATTTATAGGAAAATTAGAGATATTTCCATAATTTGAGCCCAGAATTTGAAACGTAGCAAGCATGCAACAAATTAAAAATAATTGATTTTAAACATCTGGGATATCATGTCATTAGGTTTCAAAAGTACAGGAAATCTTACACAACATAGGCAGATGTTTAAATAAAATACAAAGCTCAAGTCTATGTTGGTATCACCTTGAGTCCTGGTCTCAAAACAGACATTCTAACTTTCTTAATTCAGTTTCCTATGTTAACAGTCTCATGGGTACAACCTAGAGTTGAACCCAATGGCAGCTCTAAGTCAGTACTCAGTGTGCTGAAATGAGAAGGGTTATTCCTTGTGCTTCATTCTATGTAACCACCATTCTTTCCTTTTTTGTCCTAAAGGATATCATTCCATAATTTATACTAAACTCACAGTCCTCTAAGAAAAAACCAATACAGTGAGATCAATGTAAAGGAGAAAGAAGGAATAAGTAAAACAGAAATGAGCAAGTGAAGGACACAGAATGATCTTAGAATATTAACATCTTTTAATTATCTTCTCCTTTGTGACCAGAGGAAAAGGAATTTAAGTGAACCCCTGAATAAGTTTGAAGACACTGGATGGTTGAAGGAGTCAGACATAGTCCCTTCAACTGTTTGAAGCAGAGAATAAGACCATATGTCAGTTGAGTTTGGAGGCACGGTATCAGTGTGAATGGAGACAGGAAGAAAGCAGTGAAGGTTTGAAATGTCCCACAGTTTTCAGTAAAGGAACCTGGACAGAAATATATTATACAGAAGTGCTGAGGGAACCACTGTAATCTACATATTAGTGGTGGACCCTGTCTGCACAATAATGTGCTTCCCTTTAGCATTCAGCTTCCCAGATCCAACATAAAGAGTCTGCAACATAAGTATGTCAGAAAGTAAAAGAATGAGCATGTTGTGTGTACTAAATATTAAAGGGCAGGACTGCTCCTTTTCCGTCTAGACTGGTTACAGGAAGGAATAACAAGACCAACTCTGATGGACTAGGAGAAAAGAAGACGTGGCAAGACATGAAGTCTCAATGACTTTGACTTAATGACTCATTGAGTGACTTCATGTCATTGAGTCATTAAGTGAAAAGATATGGATATAAAGCAATAAGATAGCTTGAACATACAAGGAACCAGTGGTCACATTGCCATACCAGACCTTAATTCTTCAAATTTAGAGCATGTGAAGGTGATGTCAGGATCTAGACTTGACTATAGATATGGTTTGCTGAAGTGAAGACTGAGGAAGCTCCTTAAAATGAAGGATTCAAGGAACTTTGAGGCTAAGATGTCTGTGTCAACTGCCTTCTTGAGTAATGGTCTCAAATATTTGGCTGTCCAATGGACCACTCCAACTGGAAGTTCCATTGGCACCTAAAGTTCTAAATTCTAAGCCTAAATTCATGTTTCCCCCAAATTATGCTTTTTCCTTTTTCTCATCACCCACTTCAAGTCTCTCACCATGTCCTGTCAATTCTACCTTCTTAAAACTTTTGGAAACCTCTCTTTCCACCCTCCATCCCATCCACCTCCTCACCACCCCCACACAATCTTCTCCTACTCCTGGCCACACCCACTACCCACCCCACCTTCATTGGAGGCCTTTGTCTTATGTGAGTTGTTGCAATGGTACTTGAATTCATCTCAGCGCAAACTTTCGCTGAAGAAATAAATGGTTTTCTGAAAGGAAAATTTGGTCATATAACAACTTTGCTTAAAATCTTTCAAGGCTCTCTTTTGTCCATAGGATAAATCCAAAGCCATATGTCATATGTCATATGACATATGTCATACTTGGCTCTCCTTGGCTGACTCTCCAACCATATATCCTAGTAAGCCCCATCTTTACCCTTTTAAGCTTTCAGAGATACTTAGAGATCTCATGACAGGCCTGTATCTTATCTCACAGTTATGACTCATGCCATACCCTTTTAACTCATCCTACAACTGGGGCATCTCTTCAAAACTAAAATGTCACCCCTCTAAGCTTCTCCAGGCTCTATCGAATGTTTCCTTGTCTCCTCATTGGGCCTGGTATATAAATTAATCATATTACCTATAAATACTGTGAGACAATCATTGCTGAAAAGTCTATCTTCATCTATCAGGCGTTGGTCTCTTTAAACACTATGACTTATGTGACTAATGCAAGCTCAAAATTCAACGCCTAGTACAGAGCTGATGTTCAATAAATGATTTATGAATAAACAAATATCTTCTCAGAAATGCCAGACACATTTGCTTCTCCCTGCGCACTCAAGATTTGCGAAGGCCTTCTTCTCCAGACTTGGTAAATTTTTATAATTGTTCCCACAAAGCCCCAGGCCTCAGGAAGAATATACCAATTTAGCAAGTCCTTCTGTTGCTTCAGACTAGCCCAAAGTAATGAGGGAGATCAGAAGGGGGCTAGATTAGCAGGAGCATTTATAAAGTAAACTGGGGGTGAGGGAGGAAGCTGAGATTTCACATGGACTCAAAAATAGAACCAATAAGCAGGGTATGACAAATCCCTGTGCATTCTTCAAAGCATCTCAAAATTCATAGCGTTACTCTTTAGTGAGAACTGGGATTTCTAAATAGGCTTAAGGTCAAGTTTCAAGGAGGGGGGAAAAGATTCAAGTGTGGGGGCTAAGGCATCCAAAAATTAGATTTAATTAATAACTCTAAAGGATATTAATACTATTTGTGACCAATGGGAAATTCAAGAAACTGTATGATAAATTTGATATCTAATCAGAATTGTGGAGCAATTAGGCTGATGATATCATTTGAACATAAGAAAGCCAAAAATATCTGTGCTGGGAACCCATGTCTCACACACCCTGCATGAAAGGGAGGGAAAATAGTCAGAAAGTGACCTAGAGTCATAATCCTTCAGTATCTGCTGAATACTTCTCCCAAGAGAAGATCCTTAGAGGGAGTTGAAGAAAAGAGGCTAAGAGCCAAGCCTGGAAAGAAATAGATAAATAAACTCCCAGGCTATAAACACACACACACACACACACGATAGAGAGAGAGAGAGAGACAGACAGACACTGAGACCTTCCTCATTCTAGTCAGGGAGAAGCAGATGAAGGCCCCCAAGCCCAGGCCCTGCCCTGCCTTTTGTACCCTAGGCCTTAAAGCTGAAGGGAGAGTCCTCTTCAGGCTTTTCCATTTAGACATCAGCATAGAAATAACTGATCTGGGAGGGCTTATTTGTGTCACCGCACAGTCCCCACCCCATGCTTGCTTTAGACCCCATTTCTGCCCTTGAACTACCTGAGAACCAGTAGCCCGAAGAGGCCTCTACTTCTACCCTGCTTGTGTGTGCCAACCCTAACCATGCAATTGCTTTACAATGCAAATCATACCACTTCACTCCCCCTCTTACAACCACCCAGTGGTTTCTCATCTCACTCAAAATGAAATGCACACTCCTCACCCTGGCTTCAGGACTTGGTTATGATTTGGATTCTGCACTATCTCTTTGGCCTCATCTCCCAGAACCTGCTCTCTCACTCTTTCTCCACTTCTCTCTTGTCTCTCTCCACTGTGGCAACATTGGCTTTCTTCCCAAGCATTCTCCACCTTGGGGCCTTTGCATTTCCCTCTTCTTGGAACAATTTGGCCTCAGTTTTGTCCATATCATAAAACGTCACAACAAAATGGAGTAAGATCTTTAGTGGTTTGAGAGGGAAAGTGCTTATGACCCAAAGATTCAATAACCAGAAAGTTTTCTTTGTTGTTCCAAAGCAACATGAAGACCTTCTCATATGTGCATGAGCTATGCACCTTAACCAAAGAAAATTACTCATGACACAGCAGCTGAAAGAGAGTAAGAAAGAAGAATTTGAAGGATACATTCTTTTAGCCTGTCAAAACACAAAGAATAAAAATTAGAACAGCCACTGCCCCCATGCAAACAAGATTAGAGGAATCTGGAAACAAATTGGCAATGTCATTTAAAAGGCTGAAAGTTATTCTTACTCTTTGAGTAATTCTTATAGGAATTTCTCCAAAAGAAATATTTAAAAGAGACAAATGTTTATGCATAAAAGGTATTTCTCAGAATTATTTAAATTTGGGGTGGGGGGATGAGTGGGTGGGGTTTTACTCTGTCACCCAGGCTGGAGTGCAGTGGTACGATCTCAGCTCACTCTAGCCTCTACCTCCTGGGCTCAAGCTATCCTCTCACCTCAGCCTCCCAAGTAGCTGGGACTACAGGCATGTGCCACCATGCCCAGCTAATTTTTTGTATTTTGGGCAGAGATGGGGTTTCACCATATTGCCCAGGTCTCGAACTCCTGAGCTCAAGCGATTCACCCAATTCGACCTCCAAAAGTGCTGAGGTTGCAGGTGTGTGAGACACATGCCAAGCCTAAATTTTTTTTTAAGAAACCCTTTTCTATGTTTAAAAAAAATGAATGGTAAATTATGCTATCATATGCCTGAATCCTCTGACACTCAACCTTCTCATTTCACATATCTTACAAAACCTTTCTGGGTCATTCTTGCCACCAGGCTTCCTTGCCTCTGTGGTGCTGTTTGCAGAGTCACACCTCAGGGAAGACCAGAATCACCATAAATTCATCATCACCAGCTTCCAGTATACCCTCAGTTGTTGCCAACAATTCCAATCTAGTTAACATGCTCTTCTAACTAAATTTTCCTTGATAACTCATAATTCTTTGCCCAGTCATGAAATAGTGCTCCCCAGAGCCCACTACATTCTCTTTGCACTTTATCTTCTTCTTTTTTTTTTTACCCATATTCATCAAATTGATTAAATCTCTATGGCAAAGACTCTGGTTCCACACTCAATAGGCAACTGCATACTCAAAATATTCACATGTCAAACTCACTGTTTCCAAGATTGAACTCATGATCTGCCCTCCTAAATTTTGGTCTTCTAGTATTGTCTATCTCAGCCCATAGAAAACATACTAACTCCATCACCATTTTCAAATTTACCGGTTAAATATCTCTTAAATATGTTCAGGTCTTTCCACCTTTCCTGCCACTACCTTAGACCAAGTTATCTTCATTTCTTATTCGACTTCAGCAAAAGTCTACCAGAAATCCACCCCACATTCCCTGTGGCCTCCCTCCAGTATGTCTGTCATTCTTCAGATGGAAAGATCCTCTCAAAATAAATCTGATTATGTCACCACCTACATAAAACTCTGAGATTTCCATTGTCCTTCAAGTTCAAAATCCTCAGCATGCCCTACATTCCTGGGCCACGGCCTGCTCCCATACAATCTGTGAGCCCCAGTCACACTGAATTTCTTCCAGTTTTCTGAACATTCATGTTCCCTCTCACCCTAGGGCCTTTCTGCATGCTATTCCTTCTGTCTGGAATGTATCTTTCCCCTTTACCTCACTGATTGTTGTTCATTCTTCAGCTGTCAGCTTGTGTCACCTCCTCCAGGAAGCCTTCCCCAGTTTACTTATTTAGTCTGGCTCCTGTTGTCTATTACCGATCTATGTTCCTTTCATTTAGTGCGCTGATTTCAGTTTGTAATTATACATTTAAAATGTTAATTATTTGGTAATAATTGTTTCTCTACACACTGCAGCTCAGAAAGAGCAGACCCTCTATGGTTTCCTTATCATTCTATCTCCAGTTCCTAATGCAAGGCTTAAACATATAATGCAAAATGTATAGATTTAGAAAGATGGACTTGGGAGTCAAATTGCCTTGTTTGGATTTCAGCTCCATACTTACTAGCTGTGAGAACTTGAGCCACATTACTAAACCTCTTTAAGTAAAATGGGAATAATAATTATAGGTTCCTCATAATGGCTAATATGATTGTTAAATGATGTAATCCATACAAAGTACTTAGAACAGTTCCTGTGGCAGAGTAAATAATTAGTATTACCTGTTATTATCACAGTAGGTAGTCAACAGTTTCAACCATTAATAATTTAAACATGTATCATTTATTTTCTATTTTGTATTATAATGTTTTAGTAAATATTAGGATTAACTATCTTATGCCCCTTAAAATTTATTCAAAAATTAAAAGGTAATAAATTTAATGATGTTTACAAGAGATTTTTAATGACAAAATTGTCCTGATATGATATTGAGTAAAGTAAGCAGTATGCAAAACTGTTTTTAAAAAATATCTTTTAAATCATAAATATTAAAACAAAACATAGAAATGTGCTAAAATATTAACAGTTGTCAATGGGTTGTATAGTTGTAATTTATTTTTATGCACTTTTATATTTTCCTAAATTTTCCAATTCAGAAAACTATGTTTATAACCAAAAGAAATACTAGAAAACCCTTTCTTCATTTAAATGTTGGAAAATAGACCAAAAATACGCCCCCTGATGTGAAGAAAAATGTGCCTGTCAATATCAAAACTGATAGTCTTTTATTTTTTCATATTTTATGTAAAAGATCATCATCATTGTTCCCTCTTAGGTGAGTTAATGCTTAAGAGTAAGACAAAAGTCCCCATTTTGGGCCTCCACTGACTATCTTTAAAGTCTGTACTCTGCTTTTTAACAGTCTAGTTACATCCCTTGAACTTTACTTATTTTGGACACTCCCTTCTCATGAGGACCATTGCTGCCAAGTTAAATCATATGCCTAATTCCATTCATCAATTGCTTCTTTCTCCTATTGATGTTTCTAAGGTATTCCTATTAACTCTGCATTGTCTAAACTCTACAATGTCTCTCTTGATACTTAACTAAGTCTTGCCAGTTTATTTGCATGAGTCTTATCTCTTTTCCTTCTAAATAATATCCTGGTCATATAAATTGTCTTTGTGTAATTGACCTACACAACTAAAGCAGTAAATCTATCTGACCACTTAGTTTGCATGTATGTTATGTCAGTTCCACATGTTGTATCTCTGATATCTAAACATGCCACAAGATTATAATGAAATTTCTCTATATCTGTATGTCAAAAAGATGAAATGACTTCAATACTTTCTCTCTCCCCACTAAGTAATTAGGAGGGGAATGAGGAAGGGTGGAATTTTAATTCCACCTTGCCTTGGTTTCATCACACATTTATATTTCACTTTTCATAGCCTAAATGTGTTCATAATGTGCCCAGCAATGACTCTTCAGTTATATAATTATTGTCTCTGATAACAACTTTATTTCTAAATCTTTTATACAAAAAAACTTCTAGCAATTCTTATCTTTTTTTCTCCATATATTTTCTTTAAAATAATTACAAATTGGTCTACTCTTGAATCTTAATTCATTCTTTTCAGCATTGGCACCTAAATCACCATAAAAATGTCTCAAACAGTTATACTCAGATACTATACAATAAAGATTTTAGAAAATAGCCCTTTTGGACAGTTCCAATGGACTTATTTGCTTCACAACTGGGCAACAGCTTTTGACTGATTCCAGAGATTTTTTCCTAGAGGTATTTTATTTTATTTTCTTCTCTTGCCCTTTCACTTTCTACACAATTATCCTTGTTTTCTCTCAGTTATTTTGTTCTTCTTCATTCTTTCCCCACTTCCGTCTCTCACTGTCATTCTTTTTAGCCCCCTTCTTATGAATACCTAAGACATCAGAACATAACATTCCCAGGTTGTGTAGATTCTTTGCCCTATGCCAGACCCTCATTCCCTCTAAACTACCCTGTGCATTCTCCCAGTCCCTCTTTATTTTCCCTGCCTTCATCTTCCTATTTTCTGAAGTTTTGCCCTCAGCCTACAGAGCTCAAAAAGAAAATAATGATAGAGTACATTTTGTGCTGTTAGTGTACTGTGGTAACTTTAAGATATATCCACAAATTATTTGTTACTGCTCCTTTAAGAGGTAGAGCCTAATTCTCCTCCCCTTTAGTGTGTACTGGACTTAGTGACTCACTTCTAATGAATAGAATAAAGCAGAAGTGATGTGCACAACTTCAGAGATTAGACCATAAAAGGCATTGCAATTCCTGCTTATTCTCTCTTCTTTGTGAGTCACTTACTCTGGGGGAAGCCAGCTGCCATGATGTAAGAATATTCGGGTAGCTCTGTTGAGAAGCCCACATGCTAAGAATCTGGGGTTTTCTGCCAAAAGCCATGTGAGTAAGCCATCTTGGAAGCAGATCCTCCAGCTCCAGTCAAGCCTTCAGATGACTGCAATTCCAGCTGACAACTTGATTACAACTCATGAGAGACCCTGAGCTAGAACCAACCAGTTCAGATACTCTCAGATTCCTAATCCTCAGAACCTGTGTGAAATAACAAATCTCTGATGCTTTAAGCAGCTAAATTTTGGGGTAATGTGTTATACAGCTACAAGTAACTAATATGTAATAGAGAGCTTCTATTTTACTAAAGCAAATCAATAAATATATTGATAAATCCCAACACCTACTAAGAACAGGACACTAGGCTAAAAATAATGAAAAGTTGAATGAAATAGAAGACTGGTTCCTGTTTTCAAAAGCTTAACATTCTGTTGGAAACAGAAAACCCTAGTTTCAAGCTGTAGACCTACACATACGACGTTTCATTGTAATATCCCAATTTACAATTCAATGTTACTTTTTACAAGACCATGTCACATTGTCTTTCAGTCCCTTCATAAGAACAATTTCTTACTCTTTGTATCTCCTGATCTAGCATACGTTTAATACATAAATGTGGTTCAATAAATATTTTTCAATAAATGCTTGATTATCCATACCAAAAAATAATATTTATCAATAAAAGGTAGTGAATGCCTAGGGTCAAAAGACCAATGCAGATAATAAGGGTATCTTTAGAAAGAATGTTTGCTATACAAATGGTAGAATAGGAAAAAGTAAAGTGGGTAGTAGCTTAAAATATCTTGAGCATTATATTTTATATGTTATGAATCTGTGTCTCTGCCCCAATCTCATGTAGAATTGTAATCTCCAATGTTGGAGGTGTGACTTGGTGGGAGGTGACTGGATCATGGAGATGTTTCTCATGAACAGCTTAGCACCATCTCCCTTGGTGCTGTTCTCATGATGGTGAGTTCTCATGACACTGGTTCTTTAAAAGTATGTCGCACTTTCCCTCTTGCTCTCTCTCTCTTGCTTCTGCTCCTGCCATGTGAGACAACCCGCTCCCCCTTTGCTTTCCACCACAATTGAAAGCTTTCTGAGGTCTCTCCAGAAGCAGAAGCCACTATGTTTCCTGTACACCCTGCTGAACTGCAAGTCAATAAAACCGCTTTTCTTTATAAATTACCCAGGTTCAGGTATTTATTTATAGCAATGCAAGAATGGCCTAATACACTGTTTAAGTGCAATGACTTTGGAGTTAGCTAGACCTGGGTTCAATCCCATGTCTCATTTAATCCTCAGTGAAGAGGATATTATTAGCTTCTATTTACAGATGCAGAATATAAAACCTAGGTGAATTACAAGAACTCTGCCAAGTTTACATGGGGAAAATATTTCATCTGAACCTTAAAAGTCAAGGAGAAATCATACAGGAGAAGAAAAAGCATTCAGGGTAGTGAAAATTGTGTACACATAAACATCCAGTAATGAAACTGCCATGGCCCCCTGCCAATCTTGTCCCAGGGTCACCTCTCAGGTAGTCCTGCTTCCTCGGGACACCAGTTAAGGAAAGATCTGTTGCTAGAAGCCAGCTCCTAAGGTCCCTTCAAATAATGTGAAAGGACTGAGCTGCCAAACCTCTCATGTCTTGAATCACATATACCCTGAAATTTCTGAATGTTCCTTGAAATGTAAAGACTTACATCAGAGGATACCATTTTGCAAACATTTTTCAGGGACTTTCATCATCTTTACCAGGAGTCTGAAAACTTGTGAGCACCAGCCTAATGTTGTCTGGTACATGACAAAGGGAAACAGAAGATAAAAGCAAAAAGCTAACAAAATATTTGCCTCAATTTTACATATTAATTGTACTGTCTGAAAATTTAGGAAAATTTTCCTTTTTATTGGATTGCCCCTGAAGCTCTTCCTTCTATTAGGAAGAAAGTCATCTAAGTTAATTACATAGAATAAAAGACAACTCAAAACAAGTTATCAAAGCTGTTGTTTTAAGTGGCCCAGAAAGAGGAGGGGCCATATCAATTGTAGCACACAAGTTTTCAGCTGTTGCAAACAGAAATGAAATAGGCCTCTAGGCCTGGACTCTTTCCAACTACTACTCTGTCATCTATCATATATCATCATATTTTATCCATCGCAGAAATCCGATAAACATATAGCACAAGAATTGGAGTTGAAAAGCAGAAAACAGGCCGGGCGCAGTGGCTCACGCCTGTAATCCCAGCACTTTGGGAGGCCAAGGCAGGCGGATCACAAGGTCAGGAAATCGAGACCATCCTGGCTAACACAGTGAAACCCCGTCTCTACTAAAAACACAAAAAATTAGCCGGGCGTGGTGGCGGGCCCCAGTAGTCCCAGCTACTAGGGAGGCTGAGGCAGGGGAATGGCATGAACCCGGGAGGCGGAGCGTACCGTGAGCCGAGAGCCGAGATCATGCCACTGTACTCCAGCCTCGGCAACAGAGCAAGACTCTGTCTCAAAAAAAAAAAAAAAAAAAAAGAAAGAAAAGCAGAAAACATTTAGTATTAGAGAATAAAACCTAGGAGTTCTGGAAAGAGACTGAGATAAAAAGAGAAAGAAATACAGGTTTTTAACCCTACAATTCTACTGCTAGAACCTACAGACTTTTATTTCTCCAGAATAGCTGATACTATTCATTTCCATTTCCTCTTGTTCGCTTTCTGCTTTTGAAAAGAAAATTTTCCACATTCCAAATAGATTTGTTATCATTTGTTGAGTACCATGTGCAGCAGTGTTTCAGAAAAGTGTTCATTCATACCTATATAGGAGCCTAATACTATTGGCAGCAAGTCATTTTTGCTTATTATATTAAAGTGAATGTATATAATTATGTAGAACTATAATTCTTCTTAAACATATTTCAATATATATAGTTGATGCTTATCATATTTGATACAAATAAAGTAAAATAGAATGAATAGTCTATTGAATATTTGCCTGAGATCATATCTAAGAATCAGATGAGATGAAAAAGTACAGTAATTGATTGTCAGATCTTTCCTAGAATATCTTCACAAATAAATCAATAGAGAATACCAAAATTTCTCTTAAAACTCTGATAACATTTACCCTTTTTAGAATTAACACTATTCCTGAATGACTTGATGTTCAAATACATATAAACATGTGCAGCATAATTTTGAGATGATCCATTTAAAATTGCCATCTATGGTTCTAAACTGTACATTCTTTATGTGCTAATCAATCAGTCCTTGATTAAAGGATATTGTAATTACAAATAAAGTAATTCAGATCTGATTCCTCCCCCCAAAAAAGACTATAATTACCTATTTTTAATAAAATGACCACACAGTTAACTAAACATAAGTAAATAAATTAAACAGAACATATAATAATATTTCAAATATATTTAAACTTATTTACTGTAATGATTAATTTTATGTGTCAACTTCACTGGGCCATGGCGTATCCAGATATTCGGCTAAACATTATTTCTTGGTGTGCCTTGAGGGTGTTTCTAGATGAAATTAGGCAATTGATGAACTGAATGAAGCAGATTGCCCTCCCCATTGTGACTGGGCATTATCCAATCTGTTGAGGGCATGACTAGAACAAAAAGGTGGAGGGAGGGAGAATTCACTCTGTCTGACTGAACTAGGACATCAGTTTTCTCCTGTACTGGGACTGAGGCTTATGCCATCAGCTCTCCTGCTTCTGAGGCCTTCATGATTGAACTGGAAGGATACCACTGGCTTTCCTGGGCCTTCAGCTTGTATACAGCAGTTAGTGAAGTGAGACTGCTCAAACCCATAATCATGTAAGCCAATTTATTATAATAAATATGTTGAGAGAGAAAGAGAGAGAGATATCCTGTTGGTTCTGTTTCTCTGGCAGACCCTAATACATCTATTTAAAATATATCCTAGAGGCCGGGCACAGTGGCTCATGCCTGTAATCCCAGCACTTTGGGAGGCCTAGGCAGGCAGATCACAAGGTCAGGAGATTGAGAACATCCTGGCCAACATGGTGAAACCCCATCTCTACTAAAATACAAAAAATAAAATAAAAAATTAAATGGGCATGGTGGCACACGCCTGTAGTCCCAGCTACTCAGGAGGCTGAGGCAGGGGAATCGCTTGAACCCGGGAGGCGGAGGTTGCAGTGAACTGAGATTGCACCACTGCACTCCAGCCTGGTGACAGAGTGAGACTGTCTCAAAAAAAAAAAAATGTATATATATATATGTGAGGGATGGTGCCTGAAACCATAAGCCAAAGAAACTACTAAGGAAAGAGGCAATGGAAATGTGACAGCAATTGCAGCTGAAATAGAGGATGCCATGAAATAAATTCTGTAATAGAGATACCTACAAAATGTTAAGTAATCATACATGAAAGAAAAGAGAAGATTCAGTAAAAGAAATATTGTTACACTGGAGAAGAAGGAAATACGCCAAAATGTGAATAGTGATCATCTCCAGAGAGCATCTAAAGTAGTCCTTTAAAGCATGTCCAATTATATCACTCCTCTGCTCAAAAAAAAAAAAAACTCCGGTGGTGTCACGTCTTACTCAGAACTTAGTCCTTTTCAAGATAGTTAAAAATTAGTCAAGAATACCATTCAACATACAATAGGACCACCAAACTTTTCCTACTCTGTTGATGCCCCCCTTTCGAAGTGCAACCACCCACCCAGAGACCCTGTCATATGCAGATTTTACACTATATAATTCTACTGCTTGGGAACTGAACTAACGGAACAAGAGCTTGACTCTTGAGCCAAAGAAAGCCAATATAGCCTGGCTGCAAACTCTGATTCAATCACCTAGCCACAAAAGGGTTGGCCTAATCATATACTCTTCAGGAATTCAAACCAAGAAATATGGAAATAATTTGACATTTAGTTCCGGAAGCTGAAATAGAACAGGTATTATGTCAGGGACTGGAGAGTTTACAGTGGGCTATGTGCACGTTGAAGTTACAAAGGAGTAGAAAAAAGGTATAAGCAGAAGAAGCATTTGGAACATGGCTAAGATATGCTGCATTTAAGTGTAACAGGTATGATGACTTAAATGTTCATGCAGCTGAGGATTCCAGCTCCTCCTTGAACTGAGAATCACCTGCTAACTCCAGTACCTCTGAGCTCTGCCCAGCCTTACCGTATCTCCTGTTTGAGTCCCCATGAGATTTTCCCTACTCCTCCCTGTGTAACTTTAATTAAACTCCATTTATGTTCCAACCAAAGAACCAAAAGAAAACATGCACAGCAATTTCAACATGTCATAGAATTCTCCTGCTCTACCTTTGGCAGATAGATAAGTCCCTCCAATATTTCTAAATTGCTCCAAATAACTTTCATGGGTATTTTTAGTGAATTATCCTTTGCAAAATGTCAAACTCTACTTCTCTCTTCTCTCAATCTAAGACTCCCAATCCTTAGTCATTTATTCCTTAAAAACAGTCTTTCCAGGTTTTAAAAGCCAGTTATATAGTTAGCACCTCTCCACTGGATAGGAGAGCCGTATACCTAGTGATGTTCTTTCAACCATACTTGTAAACCTTGCAGCACTAGTTACAAAGAAAAGCTGGAATGAGCAGTAACCAGACTCTACAAAAGGCACTTTCCTTAGGGAATACCACAGATGTGAAAGCTCCCAACCTCTGCCCTGGAATAGTCTACAATTTAACTAAGGAATTCCATTTTAAAATGTATTCAGACCATACAACAACTCATAGCAGTGAACTAGACGAAAGATATTCAAAGATTTCGTGAAGGCTGTTTATAGTTTGAAACCTAATTGTGAGATCTTGTCTTCCATTTATCTTATCTGACAGGAAATTAAAACTTGAGTGGTCAGATTCATGATGGGGACTGCAGAAAGAATGTCAGTGGAAGCTTATGGCTTGGTTTCCATACAAGGCCCAGTGTGGTTTTAAATAAAGCCTCTCAAAGGTATAGCGCCTTTAATTTCACTTAGTATATTTTTGTTCTTCTGTATTAGACTATATGTTTCAAGGGGTTCTTGAATGCTTTTCTTCACCTTCCTTTAAGTCACTATTTTAACCAAAAGAATACTGTTTTTTAGCTTTTCATATAACTTTATCTGTACTTAATAGTAGACTAGACAAAGCACTGGACTTACAGGCTGGGGAAAGGATTTAATTCATTTCTTCCACACAGCCTCTATGAACATATTATTTAGAGTACCTCAGCCTGTTTCTCATCTTATAAATAGAAGTAATAATATCCAACTCATTGAATTATGAAGATCAAATGAGGGATGTTTAAATAACTTCAAGGCATTGTAGAAAAATAAGGTACTACACTAACATGTAGTTCATTGTCTAAAGTAGGCAAGTCATGTTTCTTGCTCTCTTTCAATAAAAAGGCCTTGTTAGGATCAGCTTTTGTTTTTTCTTCTTTTTTTTCATTATTGCTATGGTCTGAATGTTTGTGTCCCCAAAAAATTCGTTATGTTGAAACAATCCCCAATATGATAGTATCGAGGTAGGGCCTTTGGGAGATCATTAGTTTGTGAGGGTTGAGCCCTCATAAATGAGATTAGTGTCCTTATAAAAGATTCCCAAGGAATCTTGTCTATGCTTCTACCACATAAGGACATAGCTAGAAGGTACTATCTTTGAAGCTGAGTGCAAGCCCCGAACAGACACCAAATCTGCTGGCATCTTGATCTTGAACATCCCAAATTTATAAACAATTCCTGTTGTTTATAAATTACTCAGTCTAAGGTATTTTGTTAGAGCAGCCCAGATGGATTAAGACAATTACTTTGCTTCCATTCATCTCTACCAGACAATATACTGCAAGTGTATTAGTAAATTGATACAAGTACTTTCAGTTTTAAGACGGTAAAACTAGGCATACTTAGTGTCCCTCCCTCCCATGCCAAAACTTAGAAATGATAAGAGGATAACTTTTAAAATAATACATAAATAGCCACTTAAATACAGGAAGATAAATTCTTACAGGAACAGAAACCACATGTAGATAGTATCAAATGAGGAAGGAAGCATTGACCCAGGATGAATATGGAAGCCCAAGGAAGAGCTTTCACCAAAAATAATTAAGGCAATTCAAAACACAGAGGTAGTAGAGTCCTTCAGAGAATAATGGGATCAGGAAACAATAGACAGAGGGATTACTATACTCTCTCAGGACCAAGCAGCTCTGTGGACTAAACCACCTACTCTACCCCATAGCCACACTATTCCTCCTATCCCTCACCCTCTTCCCCTACATCCTACGCAACTATAGCCTAGTTAGGAGATGTGCTTCGAACAGAGAGAGATAAAATGGAGCCGTGAGTAGCTGGCAACACCAGAGAAGAATCAGAATGCATTATACTTGCTTCCACACAGTCACTGACCAAAGCAATCTCCCGTCAGACATTTTTCCTCTCTATAAAGTGAACTGAAAAAACAGTCATAAGTCTTTCAGGGAATCTCCTGTGCCCAGAATTCAAAAATAAGCTGAAATTTAAAAAATGATTCAATGATCTGATAATCATTGAATGCCAACACCATTCAGGCTAATAGATGAAAGAGTTTATGGCCAGGAACAGTGGCTCATGCCTGTAATTCCAGCACTTTGGGAGGCTGAGGCGGGCTGATCACGAGGTCAGGAATTCGAGGCCAGCCTGAGCAACATGGAGAAACACTGTCTCTACTAAAAATACAAAATTAGCTGAGTGTGGTGGTGCATGACTGTAATCCCAGCTATTCGGGAGGCTGAGGCAGGATAATTGCTTGAACCCAGGAGGTGGAGGTTGCGGTGAGCTGAGATCTCGCCATTGCACTCTAGCCTGGGCAACAAGAGTGAAACTCAGTCTCAAAAAATAAAAATAAATAAAGAGTTTATACCAGAGGAAATAGAGCTGATAAAACAGGACTATAAAATAATTAGTATATTACTATCTTCAAAGAAATATGTAAAGAATTGCTTACATAAAGCAAGAAAAAGAAGTGATAATAACCAATTAGAAAACTTGGAAATGTTGACTCATAGAAGTTTCCTGAAGCATAATTTAGCAATATTTATCAAATCAGTAGAAGTGTGCATAATTTTTGAGATAGCAATTACACTTCTAGATATATTTCCTAAGGGAATAACTAATGGTATGTACAAAGAGTAGCCACACTGAACTTTATGGAAGCATTTTTATTGTGGTAAGAAGTGTGAAGAATCCTACCTGTCAAAAAATAGGGGACTGTTTAATTATATACATATATCAAGGCTAAATAGCCAGTAGAAATAGTGATGTAGGAAAATACTCTAAACCATGGGGAAATGTTTACAATAAAATGTAAAAGATACATTACAAAGCATGTATGAATAATACATTAATATGTATGAATAATACTAATAATACAAACACAATAACATGTCTGAATATTCCATTTTTTTAAAAAAAAAAACCTCCATGTGCATGTGGATACATGCCCTCACACTCACATACACATTTTTAAAATGGAAAAATAGTAAAGAAATAAGCCAATATGTTGTTCACACCTCCTTGGTCAGACCATGGGTAATTTGGCTTTTATTGTTTGCTTATCTATATTTTCCAAATAATCTACAGTGAAAAGACATTTTTAAAAGTTTTTCCAGGAATCATTAAATTTACATCACTCTGATTCTGATTACCAATCTGTAAATTTTCCAAAGACACATTTGGGAATGAGAATACTAGGAGATAGATTCCTCCTATACTTGCTCAAAAGACTGAAAACACAGCTTCCCAACGTGGATACGATTTTCCCAGGGCTAAAAATATTTCAAGACTTTCAAGAAAGCTGTATCAACATCTGTGCTGATTCTAAGATTTTCTCAGAAGTTTGAAAACTCTCCCACATATCTGGCCCATGAGGTAAAAAAGTAAGAAATATTTTTTCAAGTTCAGTGCTGAAAAGTAAGAAATATTTTTTCAAGTTCAGTGCTGGTTCAGCTTACGCATTTTAATCACGGAGCAGGAGGGGGTGATATCATCCCCAAGGATGTAAAAATCGGTTTATGAGGGAGGTGAAAAAATCTTAGATATTATAATTGTTTATGATCCTCCAAAGCTCAACTCTGACAATATAAATGTATATATGGAATAACTCTAATACTAAAATTTCATGGGGGGTAGGAGGAGGTTATTAGAGGAATAAAGTCAAACAATTGTCCTGGGTGAAGGGAAACAATAATGTAAAAATGGTTGAGAAACACGATTCAGCCTTAGGAACATAAAACCCAAATTCTTTTTTTCATACATTCTGTTTTTGTTACATTCCTTAGAGCCTCAGAATTGACTACTTTAAAAAAATTATATACACCCACTTTTTGATGGGGTTGTTTGTTTTTTTCTTGTCAATTTGTTTGAGTTCATTGTAGATTCTGGATATCAGCCCTTTGTCAGATGAGTAGGTTGCGAACATTTTCTCCCATTTTGTAGGTTGCCTGTTCACTCTGATGGTAGTTTCTTTTGCTGTGCAGAAGCTCTTTAGTTTAATTAGATCCCATTTGTCAATTTTGGCTTTTGTTGCCATTGCTTTGGGTGTTTTAGACATGAAGTCCTTGCCCATGCCTATGTCCTGAATGGTAATGCCTAGGTTTTCTTCTAGGGTTTTTATGGTTTTAGGTCTAACATTTAAGTCTTTAATCCATCTTGAATTGATTTTTGTATAAGGTGTAAGGAAGGGATCCAGTTTCAGCTTTCTACATATGGCTAGCCAGTTTTCCCAGCACCATTTATTAAATAGGGAATCCTTTCCCCATTGCTTGTTTTTCTCAGGTTTGTCAAAGATCAGATAGTTGTAGATATGCGGCGTTATTTCTGAGGGCTCTGTTCTGTTCCATTGATCTATATGTCTGTTTTGGTACCAGTACCATGCTGTTTTGGTTACTGTAGCCTTGTAGTATAGTTTGAAGTCAGGTAGTGTGATGCCTCCAGCTTTGTTCTTTTGGCTTAGGATTGGCTTGGCGATGTGGGCTCTTTTTTGGTTCCATATGAACTTTAAAGTAGTTTTTTCCAATTCTGTGAAGAAAGTCATTGGTAGCTTGATGGGGATGGCATTGAATCTGTAAATTACCTTGGGCAGTATGGCCATTTATGCAGCCAAAAAACACATGAAAAAATGCTCATCATCACTGGCCATCAGAGAAATGCAAATCAAAACCACAATGAGATACCATCTCACACCAGTTAGAATGGCAATCATTAAAAAGTCAGGAAACAACAGGTGCTGGAGAGGATGTGGAGAAATAGGAACACTTTTACACTGTTGGTGGGACTGTAAACTAGTTCAACCATTGTGGAAGTCAGTGTGGCGATTCCTCAGGGATCTAGAACTAAAAATACCATTTGACCCAGCCATCCCATTACTGGTTATATACCCAAAGGACTATAAATCATGCTGCTATAAAGACACATGCACATGTATGTTTATTGTGGCATTATTCACAATAGCAAAGACTTGGAACCAACCCAAATGTCCAACAATGATAGACTGGATTAAGAACATGTGGCACATATACACCATGGAATACTATGCAGCCATAAAAAATGATGAGTTCATGTCCTTTGTAGGGACATGGATGAAATTGGAAATCATCATTCTCAGTAAACTATCGCAAGAACAAAAAACCAAACACTGCATGTTGTCACTCATAGGTGGGAATTGAACAATGAGATCACATGGACACAGGAAGGGGAATATCACACTCTGGGGACTGTTGTGGGGTGGGGGGAGGGGGGGAGGGATAGCATTGGGAGATATACCTCATGCTAGATGACGAGTTAGTGGGTGCAGCACACCAGCATGGCACATGTATACATATGTAACTAACCTGCACAATGTGCACATGTACCCTAAAACTTAAAGTATAATAAAAAAAAATTATATACACACATATGTACATGTACTCATGCTCCTTTGTGTCAGGAAACTCTTCAGTAATTTGCTTCTATATTGAAATTTCTATACCAAAAAGATAATATTTTCTAAATTTAACTTTTATTTTAGGTTCAAGGGTACATGTTCAGGTTTGTTATATAGGTAAATTGCATTTCATGGAGGTTGGTATACAGATTATTTCATCACCCAGGTAATAATCATAGTACTTGATAGAGAGTTTTTTAATCCTCTCCCTCCTCCCACTTTCTACCCTCAAATAGGCCCCTGTGTCTGTTGTTCCCTATTTTGCGTCCATGTGTATTCAGTGTTTAGCTCCTACTTATAAGTAAGAACATGCAGTATTTAGTTTTCTGTTCCTGGGTTAGTTTGCTTAGGATTATGGCCTCCAGCTCTAAAAAGGACAATATTTTATAAAGTCCTGGATGTTTTTCCAAGCATTTTGTTGCTTCCTGTTTTGAAATATAAGTGTCTGAATTGTTGATGAAGTGTGAACTGACAGCTATTAACGTTAGTCCCAAGATTTTAAATTCACAGTTTGTTTTTTGTATTTGACTCTGGAATCACTCACATTATTATGATTCCTATTATAAAGCACAGAATAAGGGCTCAAAAGTATGTAATGATTCTTTATTACTTGAGTCATTATGATATTAAGAGCAGCATTTTTTGAGCAACGTTTCTTAAATTCTACTGTTTTATATGACTTATTTAGTATTCATTATTCTTCCTATATTTTTATGGCCTGGCTTGCTATATTAATTGCAAAAAAACACAAAAAACAAAAAAACAGACAACACATAGAGTGTCATTTATCTCATGTAACAAGTGTCACAAGTTGAGCAGGCCAGGAGTAGTAAGGCTGTGCAATGCTGCTGCCAGAGGTCCATCCTGCTTAGCAGGTAGGTTGTTGTCTTCGTGCTTGCACTTTACAGTCCCAAATGGCTGCTAATTCTCAATCAAATTCAGGCAACACAAACAAGAAAAGACCAAGGGGCAAGAGATAAAGTCTGTCCAATTTATAGGAAAAACAAAAGCTTTCCTGGAAATCCCACCCAAAAGATTTCCATTTATTTTTCCCTAGCCAGAACTATGACACATGACCACTCCCACTGGAAGTAGTTCAGGAGAGGAGGGCTGGAGATGGGGGTGTCAGCAGCTACTACCCAACAGCACCTGCCACATTTGTTCTTGTATATCAATCACATATCTCTGGTCATCTTTCGGCCCCTCAGTCTTTTCCAAAAGCCCTAATTAGAGTACCAGAGCCTTCATTTATACTCTGAATCATTCTTACAATGTCGTAAGCACTGAGGACACAGCAGTGCCCAAAACAGACAAAATCTCCCCTCCTGGGCTTAAAATGCCCTAAGCGTTTTCTTCATGACACTACCTTAAATTTGTTTACCTGTGTATTATCAGTCTTCCCTACTAGATTATAAGCTCCAAGAGGGCAGGGAATTTGTATTATTCACCTCTGTATCCAGATGTCTACAAAAGTTCCTGGCATACAAAAGACACTCAGAAAATGTATATCGAATACATATATTAATAAATAAGGAAATTGAGACTTGGGGAATTTAAGGATCTCTACAGAAAGTCATACAGTTAATAAAGCAGTAAAGCTAATATTTTAAGAATTTCTATCACCAAAAAAGGAACATTGTCTCTTAAAATTCTCTACCATATCCTCCCTGTCTCAGTCAGTGGTGCTAAGGCTACTATCACTGGTGTGCTGACTGGCACCAACACAGAAGAGGCAGTTCTGAGCATCAATGTCCAACATGGCTTTTGGTGACATTATATTGGTAGCTTGAAACAGGCCATGGTGGGAGTATTTACATTATGGGAATTAGCAGATGCTACAAACGAGGGTTCCGCTCTGGCGCCCCAGGGAGCTGATTGTGTTAAACATTTACTAGCAAAACACTGGATGTTTCACATCTCACTTCCTTGTATATATTAGTGCTGAAAGCATTCCATTGAGCTTTCCAGTTTCTCCCCTTGATATGGTTTGGCTGTGTCTCCATTCAAATCCAATCTTGAATTGTAGCTCCCACAATTTCCATGTGTTGTCAGAGGGAGCCAGTGGAAGGATATTGAATCGTAGGGGCGGGTCTTTCCCGGGCTGTTCTCGTGATAGTGAATAAGTCTCACTAGATCTGATGGTTTTATAAAAAGGAGTACCCCTGCACAAGTTCTCCCTTCCCTGCAGCCATATAAAATATGACTTGTTCCTCCTTCCTTCCGCCATGATTGTGAGGCCTCCCCAACCATATGGAACTGTGAAGCAATTAAACTTCTTTCCTTTATAATTACCCAGTCTCGGGTATGTCTTTATTAACAGCATAACAAGAGACTACTACAGCCCTCCCTAGAAACAGTCCTTATTTTGCTGCTCCTGTAGTACTCACTGAGTTTTCAGCATGGTGCCCTCCTCTTGCTTTCTTTACCCTCCAAATCTCTAAATCTTTGAAGAAGTATCACAGCCCAACAGGGAGTGGGGCAAAAACTGTAACTAAAAACTGTGACTATCCAGCAAAGTGGGCAAAGGCACCGGAGTGTAGGTGGGGAAAAGAACAACAGAATCTATAACCAGCTCTGTGTCTGAAAACGACTAGGGGCAGAACCTTTGTTAAATAACAGCGTTTGGTTGGCAGTCTTGAGCTTCCTCTGTGGAGGCATAAATCTTGTTCTTTTTATATGAGGACAGGTAGTACTGGACTGACTCTACTTGCCATTCCCCAGGGCACTTTCAGTGGAACTTGCACTCTAAAATAGTGAATAACTGAGTAACAATTGTATATGTATCCCATAAAACAATTTCGTAAAGTGCGCTTTTCCATGCTAATATTTAACACAAGCTATATGTTTGATTTTGTTTTCTTCTTGCTTTACAGAGCATATCTTTGATCAAGGAATATAAATTATAATTCCTCTTCCTGCCATGAAGTTTTTCAAAATTGCTAATATTAGGATTTTCAGGTATTCATAGGTTTTGGGTTTTTTTTTTTTTTTCAGTTTATTTTACAACCCCCTCCTCCCATCTGTTCTCTCATTGTCCAGGTTAGATTGCCCCAGAGGACTCCCATATATGTAGGGTAGCCTAACGAAAAAAGAGTGGTGAGAAAGCAATAATACCACCTTCTAGCACAATTTGTCTAAGGTTCTGACATTATGGTGGCAGTCCTACACCACTGTAATAGTGTGTATGAGGTGGAGGAACATGCTGGAGCTTTGATGGTGACAAGGGAAGACAGGAATTAGAACTAATGTAATATTCAAAGTACTTGCTATGTTCTTGGTGATTTATATTTGTTAGCTCAGTCAATCCTCATGGTACACAGTATCATTTGTATTATTTAGATTTTTTAGATAAAGGAATTAAAGTTCAAGTTCAATTAAAATTTTCCTGAAGTCACACAGTTAGAAAGTTGCAAAACTGGAATTCATATGCAGTGCATGAAAGTTCATGTGTTTTCTACTACACAATGCTGCCCCAACCAAGTCAGCACTCTGGCTGCCCTTCACTCTATAATGACCTAAAAAAGAGGTTACTACCAAAATCTTGCTCACTAGATTTCCCTGGGAAAGCTAATTTGTAAAGAAATCTACCAAGAAAAACCTGCATTCTTCTACAGCCAACTCAGGGATCTCTTGCAATAGCTGTTATCTGCAGGAATCATAAAACGTCAACCATAAGTATTGTCAGAATTAAAACCCAAGTTTGTCTGATTCCAGACTCTGTCTGATGTTTTCATCCATCATACTTCTTCCATTAATGAAAAAAATTAAAATATATCTACTACACAAAAACAGAAAACCCATTAACTGCATGTCTTTATTAGAGTTGTACATGTGACTTGAATCAGCTATAATTCTCATGACAGAGATGCACAAAGAAAAAAATCTGAGGTCCAAATACGCACCAAACCACCTGAGAAATCTTGCCACCAGATTATTTTAATATATTAGCACTAACTCCCGTCTTACAAGTATAAGAAAGAGAAAGTAAGCAAAACTTCTGCATTCTGAAACAAGCAACTACAGTAACAAAAACCTCATGGTCTCCCCACAGTGACACGATCAGCTTTTCTGAGGGTCACCTAGTGTGTCACCCTTTGTGATTCAGTTGCATGACATCCCCTGCACAGCTAAGTTGCCTAAGTCTTTTACTAACCCAGTGCCTTCTGTTTGGAATTATTTCCTTGACTTTCAGCTCTGCTTTTTCTTTAATGTATCCTCCTATAAAACCACACCTGAAATTTCTTTGACATTCCCATTTTATCCTGGACTACAGGAATGCCAGCAAAGACTCTAAGATATGGTGCCAGAGAATATCCTTTCTTCCTCTCAAAAATTAGGCAAAATTTTCCTTTTGTGGGGGAACTACAGATGTTGCCAATTGTTCCTCCTAATTACCAGGCACAAAATGTCTATTCACCAACCTTCCCATCTCAAATGAACCTTCGTAGGAGTCTTGACTTCTATTTTCTAAAGTGAGCCTATAGGAGTTAGGGAGGTATGTAGCAGCAAGGAAGGAATTCACAGATCAGTCCTTTCTCTGGCTAGTTCAACTCAGCCAAGTCTTCCTCAACAATTAAAAGAACATGCAATATTAACGAACAGTCAAGAACAATACATGATAATCAGGCATAATATGTTTATATAAATCACTACTAGTAATTAAGAGTATTTTTGGTTTTGAAGCAACCTAGGTTTGAATTTCAGCTCTGAAATTGAGAAAAGTACCTTAATCTTTTCTGAAAGCCTCAGTTTTATCATCTGTAAAATGGAAACGGTAATAGTTCCTAGCTCATGAAACTATAATGAAAATTAAATAAAAGGATACTATTTAAAGTGTTTAGCACAAAACCAGCATAGTTTTCAAAAAATATTATTAACCATTGTTTGTTTTTATATAGCAACTTTACATATCCTTTCTTGGCATATTACTGTTTCCAGCAAGCATCTGTGACCTAGATAGATGAAACCATAGCTAACCATTCTGAGTATACCCCAGACTGAAGAGTAGCCTTCTATGATGGACTTTGGCCATCTTTGAAGGTTCTGACCTTAATCATCAGACTTCTAGGCCATGGAATTTCCTTGCCAGCTTTTCCTAAAGGAAAGCAGTCCTGGCTCTAACAGAAGAATGAGCTATTTTCTGAGCCTAGTTTCCTGACACCTTTGGGTAGTTGTCTTCTTGACACAGAAGTTAGTTTTTACCCTTATTATATTCTAGAACCTTCCATATTTACTGCCTCTAATCACTATACCTATCTCACAATACCTTCTCCACAATCCCAATTTACAATGTGATTTTCTGTATATGGGCACTTGGAGAAAAAAGCAAGAGAAAGCTAACATTTATAAAGTTGTAGGAAGTTTTCTATAAATTTATTTGATCCCACTTCATAAAAATGTTAAGAATAATGAAAAAATTGATTGCCTTGCCTCATACTCTCACTGCTGACAACAAATAAAATATTCTGAAATTCCCTGAAATTTTATACAGGGAGCTTTGGAAGTCTCTTGAGATACCTTCTCAGTCAAGAGCTGGATTTTTATTTTTTATTTGGCTTGTATTTTAATATATATTCCACTATCCTCTAAGAACTTTGTGATTTATAATAGAAGATATGAAAAGTGTGGCCAATAAAATTAGAGCTCAAAATATAGAAAAAATATTGATTTTAAAACTATAATCTTTTAATTTTTTTCTAAACTTGGCAACCATAGCAGTAAGAATTTTTAGGGGTTTATATAATTTTAACTACCTGATAAAATTTAAAAGGAAATATAACTATAATAGAAATGTAATGCAGCTATTAAAGAGATTTACCTTAAAGTGGTCTTAGAAGAAAGAACACAAAGTCTTCTGAAAAATAAGTGGAACAGGAAAGCAATATAAAAGCAAGCAAATAAAGTGGAAGTTGAGAGAAGAAGGATCAAGATGGAGACAAGTTCTGACATCAAGGTCAGAGAAGATTTTTGAGACCCTCCCAAAGTTTGTGACTTGTGAACATTAGATGAAGTGTAGGGAAATCAGACAATGGCTATGATAAAGCTATTCAGTCATTCATTCATTCAACAATGTGTATTGTTGCTTATTATGTATGCTTATTATTTGCCAAGGATTGCTCTTGGCAATAAAATATAGCAATGAATAAATAGGCAAAGATGCTGTTTTCATGGAAACTTGCATTCTATGGAGGATAAAAAAATGGAGGGTGGGTACATAAAAACAATAAGCAAGTAAACAAATCTAAACATGTATTTATTACAGTGGTAAGTGCCATAAAGAAAAATTTAAAATTTGATGTCATAGAGTAGAGGCTATTTTGACTGAGTTGTGAGGAAAAGCTCTCCTGAGGAGTTGATATCTGAGCTGAGATCTATATAATACAAAAAAGACAACCATGGGAATATAAGATAGAAATAACTGCACTTAACATGATCTGGAAAATAAAAGCCAAGTTTAAGATTTTCAGGAGATAAATGAAAAGTGTAAAAAGTAACATAGTAGATTTGAAAAAGAACCAACAAGAAATTGTAACAATAAATAAAACTGAAATACATGATCTAATGGGTAGGTTTGACAACATGTAGACAAAGCTGAAAAAAAAAGTATTAATTTGTAAAATATATCAGGAGAACATATCTAGAACTAAACACAGGGAGACAAAAGAATGGAAAACAGAGGTGGAGGGAGATAAGATGCAAAAAGATAAGTAAGTACTCACCATCAATAACAATATTGAATATAAACAGTTTAAATTTTCCCAACTATAAGATTTAAACAGGCTGAATGGATAAAAACATAAGACCCAACTAATTCTGCCTACAAAAAACTCACTTACCTGCAACAACACACATAGACTGAAAGTTAAGGGATGGGAAAAGATGTTCCATACAAATGGAAAACAAAAGTGAGCAGGAGTAACTATACTTACATTAGATCAAATAGACTTCAAGTCAAAAAATATAAAAAGGAACAAAGAAGGTCATTATATAATGATAAAGGGATTAATTCAGTAAGAGGATATAACACATGTAAATGTATATGCAGCCAACACTGGAACAGCCAGATATATAAAGCAAGTATCAGTAGAACTAAAGGGAGAGATAGACCCTAGTACAATAATAGTTGGGGACTCAATGCTCCACTCTCAGCACTGGACAGAGTATCCAGACAGAAAATCAATGAAGAAACATCAGACTTAAACTGCACTACAAAATCAAATGGACCTAACAGACATTTATAAAACATGTCATCCAACAGCTGCAGAATGCACATTCTTCTCCCCAGCACATGGAACATTCTCCAGGATAAACCATATGTTAGGACATAAAACAAGTCTCAACAAATTTTTAAAAATCAAAATCATAAGTATCTTTCAGATCACAGTGGAATAAAACTATGAATCAATAACAAGAGGAACTGTGGAAACTGTACAAACACATGAAAGTGAAACAATGTGCTCCTGAGTCACCAAAGGTGAATAAAGAAATTAAGAAGAAAATTTTTAAGTTTCTTGAAACAAATGAAAACAGAAACACTGCATACCAAAACCTATTAAATATAGTAAAAGCATTACTAAGAGGGAAGTTTATAGCAATGAATACCTACAACAAAAATTAGAAAGATTTTAAATAAACAATCTGACAATGCACCTCAAGGATCTAGAAAAGCAAGAACAAATTAAACCCAAAATTAGTAGAAAGAAAGAAAGAAAATTAGCGCAGAAATAAACAAAATAGAGAATAAAAAGCAAATTTAAAAAGTTGTTTGAAAAGATAAACAAAATCAACATGGCATTAGACTAAAAAGAGACAGAAGATTCAAATACATAAAATTAGAAATGAAAAAGGAGACACATTAATATCACAGAATGCAAAGGATCAATAGAGATTATCATGAACAACTATATGCCAAAAAATTGGAAAACCTAGAGAAAACAGATAAATTTCTGCACATATATAATTTAACAAGGTTGAACCAGGAAGAAATAGAAAACCTA
The DNA here is from genome assembly GCF_029281585.2 of Gorilla gorilla gorilla. Lineage (NCBI taxonomy): Eukaryota > Metazoa > Chordata > Mammalia > Primates > Hominidae > Gorilla > Gorilla gorilla. Next base: position 97,033,838 of record NC_073231.2, on the reverse strand, counting down.
AACAGATCAGTAATGAGTAATGAGATTGAAACAGTAATAACTCTCCCAAAATGAACAAACAAAAAAGCCCAGGACTGCATAACTTCACTGCTAAATTCTATCAAACTTTTAAGAAAATAACACCCACTTTTCTCAAACCATTCCAAAAAGAAAGAAGGAAGTTCTTCCTAACTCATTCTTCAAGGCCAGCATTTCCCTTATACCGAAACCACAAAAGGACACAACAACAACAAGAAAAACTACAAATGAATAACCTTGATGAACATAGATGCAAAAACCTTAAAAAAATAGTAGCAAATGGAATCCAACAGTATATCAAAATGATTACACACCATGATCAAGTGGATTTAGGCCATGGATTCAAGGATGGTTCAATATATGCTAATAAGTAAATATATAATACATCATATCAACAGAATGAAGGGTAGAAATCATATGATCATCTCAATAGAGGCAGAAAACGGATTTGATAAAATTCTACACCTTGTCATGATAAAAACTCTCAACAAATTAGGTATTAAAGGAATATGACTAAACAAAGTAAAGGCCATATATGATAAACCCACAGTAAAATCATAGTGAGTATGGAAAAGCTTTCAGCAGGGAAAAGGAAAATGCTTTTCCTCTGAAATCTGGAGCAAGACAAGGATGCCTATTTTTTACCACTCTTATTCAACATAGTATAATACTTGTATTACTCCATTCTCACACTGCTATAAAGAACTGCCTGAGACTGCGTAGTTTATGAAGAAAAGAGGTTTAATTGACTCATGGTTCCACAGGCTGTACATGAGGCATGGCTGGAGAGGCCTCAGTAGACTTACAATCATGGAAGAAGATAAAGGGGAAGCAAGGCACATCTTCACATGGTCAGCAGGAGAGAGAGCGAAGGGGGAAGTGCTGTGCATTTTTAAACAACCAGATCTCATGAGAACTCACTATCACAAGAACAGTATGGGGTAAATCTGCACCCATAATCCAATCACCTCCCACCAGGTCCCTCCCCCAACATTGGAGATTACAATTCAACATGAGATTTGGGTGGGGACACAGAGCCAAACCATGTCAGCACTGGAGTTCCTAAGAGAGTAATTAGGCAAGACAAAGAAATAGTAAGGAATGAAATTAAGAAACAGGAAGTCAAATTGCCCTATTTGCAGATGACATGATCTTATACATTTAAAAAAAAAACAAAAAACTAAAGATTCCGCCAAAAAACCTGTTTGAACTAATTAACAAATTCAATAAAGTTGCAGGATACAAAGTCAACCAAACAAAAATCACTAGTGATTCTATAAACCAGTAATAAATAATTCATCAAGAAAAAATTATCCCATTTACAGTAGCTACAAAAGATTTTTAAAGCTAAAAATAAATTTATCCAAAATGGTGAAAGATTTCCACAATGATACCTACAAAATACTGCTAAAAGAAATTAAAGAGGGCACACACAAAGATGGAAAGACATCTCATGTTCATGGATTGGAAGAATTCATATTTTTGTTGTTGTTGTTTTGTTTTGTTTTTTTTAAGGTGGGGATTGACTTTTATTCCAAGGAACAACATCAGTTCACTGTTGTTGGAGACATGACAATCATTTTCACCCCAAGAACACTTTAAGGAAACATTTTACAAGTATGCTTGAAAGAATGTCACTAACTGGTCCAGAATTTTATCTTCTTGATTTTTCCAGATTTCTCTATGTTTTTGAGAAAGATGTTAATGTTTTGCCATGGTAAAAAATTTCAAACCTCATTTTCTTTGTTCCTTTTCTTTTTACTTTAAGAAAACTCATGCTCTGTTTCTCTGAATCAAATGAAGTAGAAGTTTACAAAGCTAACTTTCTTCTTGTCTAGCTATTAACATGATTTGTCAAATGCATGTTTTTTTCAGCCAAAGCCTTGTTCCCATTTTTTTGTTGATGTGTACTCTTGCTCTTTTAGCTAGAGTGTATGTGAAAATAAAGAAATATGTCATTGTATTCACAACCATGTGTCTTCATGTATAACTTTTTGTTTAAAAAATTTTTAGTTCAAGTTTAGTTCATTGATATTATCCTCTGAATGCAGTTAAGGCTTGGCAGAAATTCTACTTATGTGACATCTGCCACAGGTCTGTTTTGAAGCTTTTCTTCTAATGGCAATGTTTATCCTTACCAGGATTTAATCTATAGAATTGTCTCTCAACTCTGCTTTTCTCCAGTTCCAGATAACGCCCTTTAGACCATCCCTTCAGGGGTTCACAAAACTCAGATTTGTGTCATTCTATTTTATTTATTTTATTTTTTATTTCCTTCCCTCATACCTTGCCCATTCCCTCTGAATATTAGGTGTAATGTCAACAGCATGTTAGAAGGATCAATGGGAAGGCAATGATTGAAAACATTTCATTGAACCTTAATAGTGTTCCTTTGAGGAGCACGCAGGAAAATACCTGGTCATAGATCTTTTTTTAAATGCAGTTTTATAAAACCCTAATAGTGGTGATATGATTAGACTGTATGAATCAATTTTATTACCTAGTGTACAAGTGTCAGTCATGTATCATTATATAGTCTGTTGATGTTTCCATTTGCAAAAAATTAATAGTTTTCCCCCACAAATGCACAAAGTTGTATGTTTCCAGTCTTCTTTCAATGTTTATAGTCATTCCAAAGTAACATTCTATTTTACACTTTCACATACATTGTTATGAATCATTGGTTTTTCTCTTTTTTCCACTTTTCACCAATGTATTTCATTCAGCCAGACTTGGTGTCTTCATTTTGTAGAACAGTGTAAGTGGTTTCCATTCCAGCATGAATGTGGTCGGTCACATGGCAGTGGAGTAACCAAATTCCAGGTGTTCTTGGAAACATTTCTAGGGTTTGGTATGTTCCAGGGAAAATGTCAAAGACATCAGAACTATAAACACCCCTGTGCTTGTATTAGAAGCTATGGCCGTGAAAATGTACAGGGTGTAAGTCTATTTCATCGCCCATTGACTTCATCTCCCACGTGCATTGTGAGGTCTTGTAGGTTTCCAAACATTCTTCCATTAACAGCATGCATTTTATTGCTTTCTATGAATTCCTCATTATCTTTGTTTACTTTCTTGGGGTGATCAGAGTTTGTTTTGATGTTGTCATCTAAGTACCAAGATTCATTCTCATCAAAAACTAGAAACAGAAAGGCAAATTCCAGTTTCTTTCTGGGATTGAATACTTTCAAGTAATGTCTTCGACAAACAATCAGGGGGCCAATTAATCCACTGTAGAGACCCTTAACTTGATCCACAGTTGAATAGTAAGCCCATGGAATACAAGCAGAATCCTCTGTTCCAGCTCCAGATCTTTCTGGGATTTTCCATAGGTAAGTGAGAGTTTCACCTGGTAATGCTGGAATAAATGTAGAACTCTCCATTTGTACCCCATGGGCATGTATTGAGTAGGGCCTTGTGGTCATGTTTTTAAAGATAATTTTGACTTTGTCTCCAACATCTGCATGAAGTTGTAGACCTAGAATTCCCAGATGTTCTTCTTCAGCTTTTCTCTCCACTGGAATACGGAACGTGCTATCAGTATACTGCCGATACACAACTTTCTTGTACTTTGAGCCTATATAAAACTCTCCCTTATCTAAAAATGCATTTGAAACATTCTGCTCTTGTAAATGATGCAGCTCCTTTTCCCACTCCCTTTGTGGGGAATAATCCCATTCCACTTCCACTGCTGCGATATAGTATGTCCTCTCTCCCAGGTAGAAGGTGGAATCCTCAGACTGCCGCCTGCATTGGTTCACAGTATATTTTTGCTTCATGCCGCCTGTGTAATGATCAGCTAGCTGTAAGGCATTCAACATTAAAAGTCCAGTGCATTTTATTAGATTCCTGAAAGTCTTCATCTTCCTTATCCACCTGATCAGGTGCAGTTGTAAACATTCTGATATTATCTTCCAGAAGTAAACTCTCATTCTCATTAAATACTATAGGAAACAAATAGAACTCCTTGTCTACATCTTTCTGTCTCCAATTTGCATGTAAACTTCCTTTCTTGCATATTTTCATTGGCCCAATAAGCCCAGTGAATGTATCTTTAGTGGGATCCACAGCAGAATAATACATCTTAGCTAGACATACAGGATCTGCATTAGTGGGTCCTACTTCTTTGGGGACAGTCCATTCATAGGTGAATGTTTCTGTGGGTGCCACATGGGAAGCTGAAGGAGGCACACCTGTGAGAAAGGTCACATTAGAGAGGTGAAGTCTGCTTTCTAATGTCAGAATTCATAATGTTAAAGTGATTATATTACACAAAGCAATCTACAGATTCAAAGCAATCCCTATCAAAATACCAATGACACTCTTCACAGAAACAGAGAAAGTAATTCTAAAATTTATATGGAACCACAGAAGACCCCCAAGAACCAAAGCAATTCTGAGCAAAAAGAACAAACCTAGAGTCATCAAACTACCTGACTTCAAAATATACCACAAAGCTATAGTAACCAAAACAGCATAGAACTGGTTTAAAAAAGACACTTAGACCAATGGAACAGAATAGAGAACCCAGAAATAAATCCATATATTTACAGTCAACTGATTTTTGACAAAGGTGCCAGGAACATACACTGAAAGGAGAGCCTCTTCAAAAAACGGTGCTGGGAAAATTGAATATCCATACACAGAAGATTGAAACTAGACTCATATCTCTCACCATAAACAAAAATCAACTCAAGATGAATTAAAGACTTAAATGTAAGACCTGAAACTATAAAACTACTACAAGAAAACATAAGGGAAACACTTCAGGAATTAGTGTGGGCAAAGATTTTGTGGGTAAGACTCAAAATCAAAATAGAAAGAATATTTTTTTAAAAAACAGAATAAAAAAATACTCAAAACCACGGACAACAAAAGCAAAAATAGACATGATTATATCAAACTTAAAAGTTTCTGCATATTAAAGGAAACAATCAACTGAGTGAAGAGATAACTTGTAGAAAGGCAGAAAATATTTCCAAGCCATTCATCCTACAAGTGATTAATATACAGAATAAAAAAGAACCCAACTCAAGAGCAAAAGGAAACCCCAAATAATTTGATTTAAAAATTGGTGAAGGATCTGAATAGACATTTCTCAAATGAAGACACACAAATGGCCAACAAGTATCTGAAAAACAGGTCCAACATCACTAATCATCCAGGAAAATGCAAATCTAAACCACAGTAAGACATATCTCATCCCAGTTGGAATGGCTCTTGTCCAAAAGTTTGAATTTGTTGTAACAAATAGAAACAAATAAAAATAAATAAATGCTGGTGAGGACACAAAGAAAACTCATACACTGTAAATGGGAACATAAATTAGTACATCCATTATGAAAAACAGTATTAAGTTTCCTCAAAAATCTATGAATAGAACTACCATATGATCTAGCAATACCACTACTATTTCCAAAGGAAAAGAAATCAGTATATCAAAGAAACATCTGCACCCCCATGTTTACAGCACTACAATATGTAGTCAACCTAAGTATCCAGCAAAAGATTAAGGAATAAGGAAAATGTTGCATATATATATATATGTGGTGTGTGTATATATATATGGTGTGTATATATATATATATATATATGGTGTGTGTACATATATGTTGTGCATATATATGTTGTGTAGATATATATACGTTGTGCATATATATATACACAACATACATATTCATAAAAAGAATATTATTTAGTCATAAAAAGAATGAAATCCTGTTATTCGAGGCAATATGGATGAACCTGGAGGACATTATGTTAAGTAAAATAAGTCAGGCACAGAAAGATAAATACCACATGTTATCACTCATGTGTGAGATAAAAATGTTGAGTTCATAGAAGTAGAGAGTAGAATAGTGGTTATTAGAGGCTGGGAAGAGTAGGGAAGAGGTGAGGAAAGCGTTAGTTAACAAATACAAAATTACAGCTAGAGAGGAGAAATAAGTTCTAGTGTTCTAGTATTCTATAGCACTGTAGGGTGCCTATAGTTAATAATTTATTGTATGTTTTCAAATAGATGAATTTCAAATAGATAGGTTGTTGAATGTTTCCAACACAAAGAAATGATGAATATTTGAGGTAATGGATATGCTAATTACTCTGATTCAATCATTACTCATTGTATATATGTATAAAAATCTCACTCTGCACCCCACAAATATGTACAATTATTATGTGTTGCTTAAAAATTTTTTAAAAAGATGGAGGTATGTAATAGAAAGTTTTGAATTGTCTAAGAGGAGAGAATAAGTATCAAATAAATACTTTTCATAAAGCACACAATAATTTTTTTTTAATTTTTAGGGTAGTCAGTTAAAATAATAAACAAATGGTTCTCCTTGAAGAGGTCCTTCACATCCTTTGTTAGCTGTATTCCTACATATTTTAATCTCTTTGTAGCAATTGTGAATGGAAGTTCATTCATGATTTGGCTCTCTGCTTGTCTACTGTTGGTGTATAGGAATGCTTGTAACTTTTTGCACATTGATTTTCTATCCTGAGACTTTGCTGAAGTTGCTTATCAGCTTAAGGATCTCTTGGGTTGAGACGATGGGGTTTTCTGGATATAGGATCATGTCATCTGCAAACAGAGACAATTTGATTTCCTTTTTCATATTTGAAAACCCTTTATTTCTTTCTCTTACCTGATTGACCTGGCCAGAACTTCCAATACTACATTGAATAGGAGTGGTGAGAGAATGCATGCTTGTCTTGTGCCAGTTTCCAAAGGAAATGCTTCCAGCTTTTCCCCATTCCATGTGATATTGGCTGTGGGTTTGTCATAAATAGTTCTTATTATTTTGAGATATGTTCCATTAATACCTAGTTTATTGAGAGTTTTTAACATGAAGGGATGTTGAATTTTATTGAAGACTGTCTGCATCTATTGAGATAATCATGGGGTTTTTGTCCTTGGTTCTATTTATATGATGAATTATATTTATTGATTTGCATATGTTGAACCAGCCTTGCATCCCAGGAATGAAGACCACTTGACCATGGTGGATACACTTTGTGATGTGCTGTTGAATTCAGTTTGCCAGTATTTCATTGGGGATTTTTGCATCAATACTCATCAGAGATATTGGCCTGAAGTTTTTTTTTTTGTTGTGTGTCTGCCAGGTTTTGGTATCAGAATGATGCTGGCCTCATAAAATGAGTTAGGGAGGAGTGTCTCCTTTTGAATTATTTGGAATAGTTTCAGAAGGAATGGGGAATGGTACCAACTCCTCTTTGTACTTCTGGTAGAATTCAGCTGTGAATCCATCTGATCCTGGGCTTTTTTTTTTTTTTCTTTGGTTGGTAGGTTATTTATTACTGCCTCAATTTCAGAAATTGTTATTGGTCTATTCAAGGATTTGACTTCTTCCTGGTTTAGTCTTGGGAGGGTGTATGTGTCCAGGAATTGATCCATTTCTTCTAGATTTTCTAGTTTATTTGCAAAGAGGTATTTATAGTATTCTCTGATGGTTGTTTCTATTTCTTTGGGGTCAGTGGTGATATGCCCTTTGTAGTTTTCATTGTGCCTATTTGATTCTTCTCCCTTTTCTTCTTTATTAGTGTAGCTAGCAGTCTATCTATTTTATTAATTTTTTCAAAAAACCAGCTCCTGGATTCATTGATTTTTCTTGAAGGATTTTTCATGTCTCTATCTCCTTCAGTTCTGCTCTGATCTTAGTTATTTCCTGTCTTCTCCTAGCTTTTAGATTTGTTTGCTCTTGCTTCTCTAGTTCTTTTAGTTGTGATGTTAGGGTGTCAATTTGAGATCTTTCTAGCTTTCTTATGTGGGCATTTAGTACTATAATTTCCCTCTTATCACTGCTTTAGCTGCATCCCAGAGATTCTGGTACATTGTCTCTTTGTTCTCACTGTTTCCAAAGAACATTTTGATTTCTGCCTTAATTTCATTATTTACTCAGGAGTCATTCAGGAGCAGGTTGTTCAATTTCCATGTAGTTGTGTGGTTTTGAGTAAGTTTCTTAATCTTGAGTTCTAATTTGATTGCACAGGGGTCTGAGAGACTGTTTGTTATGATTTCAGTTATTTTGCAATTTGCTGAGGAGTGCTTTATTTCCAACTATTTCATCAATTTTAGAGTAAGTACCATGTGGCACTGAGAAGACTGTATATTCTGTTGTTTGGGGGTGGAAAGTTTTGTAGATATCTATCAGGTCCATTTGATCCAGAGTTGAGTTCAAGTCCTGAATATCCTTGTTAATTTTCTGTCTCAATGATCTAATATTGACAATGGGGCATTAAAGTCTCCTACTATTATTGTGTGGGAGTCTAAGTCTCCTTGTAGTTCTCTAAGAACTTGCGTTACAAATCTGGGTCCTCCTGTATTGGGTGCATATACATTTAGGATAGTTAGCTTTTCTTGTTGATCCCTTTACCATTATATACTGCCCTTTTCTTTTTTGATTTTTGTTGGTTTAAAGTCTGTTTTGTTAGAAACTACAATTGCAACCTCTGCTTTTATCTGCTTGCCATTTGCTTGGTAAATGTTCTTCCATCCCTTTATTTTGAGCCTATGTGTATCTTGGCACATGAGATGGGTCTCTTGAATACAGCACACTGATGGGTCTTGACACTTTATCCAATTTGTCAGTCTGTGTCTTTTAATTGGGGCATTTAGCCCATTTACTTTTAAGGTTAATATTGTTATGTGTGAATTTGATAATGTCATCATGATGCTAGCTGGTTATTGTGCACACTCACAAACCGCTGCTCAAGGAAATAAGAGAAAACAAAGAAATGGAAAAACACTCCATCCTTGTGGATAGGAAGAATCAATATTGTGAAAATGGCCATAATGTCCAAAGTAATTTATAGATTCAATGCTATACCCATCAAATTACCATTGACATTCTTCACAGAATTAGAAAAAACTACTTTAAAATTTGTATGGAAACAAAAAAAGAACTCTAATAGCCAAGACAATCCTAAGCAAAAAGAACAAAACTGTAGGCATCACGCTACCTGACTTCAAACTATACTACAAGGCTACAGTAATCAAAACAGCATGGTACTGGTAACAAAACAGACACTTAAACCAAGGGAACAGAATAGACATCTCAGAAATAAGACCTCAAATCTACAACCATCTGATCTTCAACAAACCTGACAAAACAAGCAATGGGGAAAGTATTCCCTATTTAATAAATGGTGCTAGGAAACCTGGCTAGCCATATGTGGAAAATTGAAACTGCACCCCTTCCTTACACCTTATACAAAAATTAACTCAAGAAGGATTGAAGACTTAAATATAAAACCAAAAACCATAAAAACCCTAGAAGAAAACATAGGCAATACTATTCAGAAAATAGGCATGGGCAAAAATATTACGATGAAATCACCAAAAGCAATGGCAACAAAAGCAAAAATAGACAAATGGGATCTAATTAAAGAGTGTATGCACAGCAAAAGAAACTATCACCAGAGCGAACAGGCAACCTACAGAATAGGAGAAAATTTTTGCAAACTACCCATCTGACAAAGGTCTAATATTCAGAATTTACAAGGAACTTAAACAAATTTGCAAGAAAAATAAACATCAGAAAGTGGGCAAAGGACATGAACAGACACTTCTCAAAAGAAGACATTTATGCGGCCAAGAAACATATGAAAAAAAAAGCTCAACATCACTGATCATTAGAGAAATGCAAATCAAAACCACAATGAGATACCATCCCACAAAAGTCAGAATGGCAATTATTAAAAAGTCAAGAAACAACAGATCCTGGCAAGGCTGCAGAGAAATAAGAACACTTTTACACTGTTGGTGGGAGTGTAAATTAGTTCAACCACTGTGGAAGACAGTGTGGTGATTCCTCAATGATCTAGAACCAGAAATACCATTTGACCCAGCAATCCCATTACTGGGTATAATACCCAAAGGGATATAAATCATTCTATCATAAAGATACATGTACACATATGCTTATTGCAGCACTATTCACAATAGCAAAGACTGGGAACGAACCCAAATGCCCATCAATGATAGACTGGATAAAAAAATGTGGTACATACATAGTTGGAAGTAAAGCACTCCTCAGCAAATGTAAAAGAACAGAAATTATAACAAACTGTCCCTCAGACCACAGTGCAATCAAACTAGAACTCAGGATTAAGAAACTCACTCAAAACCACTCAACTACATGGAAACTGAACAACCTGCTCCTGAATGACTACTGGGTATATAATGAAACGAAGGCAGAAATAAAGATGTTCTTTGAAACCACCGAGAACAAAGACACAACATAACCAGAATCTCTGGGACACATGCAAAGCACTGTGTAGAGGGAAATTTATAGCACTAAATGCCCACAAGAGAAAGCAGGAAAGATCCAAAATTGACACCCTAACATCACAATTAAAAGAACTAGAGAAGCAAGAGAAAACACATTCAAAAGCTAGCAGAAGGCAAGAAATAACTAAGATCAGAGCAGAACTGAAGGAAATAGAGACACAAAAAAACCTTCAAAAAATCAATGAATCCAGGATCTGGTTTTTTGAAAAGATCAACAAAATTGATAGACCACTAGCAAGACTAATAAAGAAGAAAAGAGAGAAGAATGAAATAGACGCAATAAAAAATGATAAAGGGGATATCACCACCGATCCCACAGAAATACAAACTACCATCAGAGAATACTATAAACACCTCTACGCAAATAAACTAGAAAATCTAGAAGAAATGGATAAATTCCTCGACACATACACCCTCCCAAGACTAAACCAGGAAGAAGTTGAATCTCTGAGTAGATCAATAACAGGCTCTGAAATTGAGGCAATAATTAATAGCTTACCAACCAAAAAAAGTCTAGGACCAGATGGATTCACAGCCGAATTCTACCAGAGGTACAAAGAGGAGCTGGTACCATTCCTTCTGAAACTATTCCAATCAGTAGAAAAAGAGGGAATCCTCCCTAACTCATTTTATGAGGCCAGCATTATCCTGATACCAAAGCCTGGCAGAGACACAACAAAAAAAGAGAATTTTAGACCAATATCCCTGATGAACATCGACGCAAAAATCCTCAATAAAATACTGGCAAAACGAATCCAGCAGCACATCGAAAAGCTTATCCACCATGATCAAATGGGCTTCATCCCTGGGATGCAAGGCTGGTTCAATATACGCAAATCAATAAATGTAATCCGGCACATAAACAGAACCAATGACAAAAACCACATGATTATCTCAATAGATGCAGAAAAGGCCTTTGACAAAATTCAACAATGCTTCATGCTAAAAACTCTCAATAAATTAGGTATTGATGGGATGTATCTCAAAATAATAAGAGCTATCTATGACAAACCCACAGCCAATATCATACTGAATGGGCAAAAACTGGAAGCATTCCCTTTGAAAACTGGCACAAGACAGGGATGCCCTCTCTCACCACTCCTATTCAACATAGTGTTGGAAGTTCTGGCCAGGGCAATCAGGCAGGACAAGGAAATAAAGGGTATTCAATTAGGAAAAGAGGAAGTCAAATTGTCCCTGTTTGCAGATGACATGATTATATATCTAGAAAACCCCATTGTCTCAGCCCAAAATCTCCTTAAGCTGTTAGGCAACTTCAGCAAAGTCTCAGGATACAAAATCAATCTGCAAAAATCACAAGCATTCTTATACACCAATAATAGACAGAGAGCCAAACCATGAGTGAACTCCCATTCACAACTGCTTCAAAAAGAATAAAATACGTAGGAATCCAACTTACAAGGGATGTAAAGGACCTCTTCAAGGAGAACTACAAACCACTGCTCAATGAAATAAAAGAGGATACAAACAAATGGAAGAACATTCCATGCTCATGGGTAGGAAGAATCAATATCATGAAAATGGCCATACTGCCCAAGGTAATTTATAGATTCAATGCCATCCCCATCAAGCTACCAATGAATTTCTTCACAGAATTGGAAAAAACTACTTTAAAGTTCATATGGAACCAAAAAAGAGCCCACAGTGCCAAGTCGATCCTAAACCAAAAGAACAAAGCTGGAGGCATCACACTACCTGACTTCAAACTATACTACAAGGCTACAGTAACCAAAACAGCATGGTACTGGTACCAAAACAGAGATATAGACCAATGGAACAGAACAGAGCCCTCAGAAAGAATGCCGCATATCTACAACCACCTGATCTTTGACAAACCTGACAAAAACAAGAAATGGGGAAAGGATTCCCTATTTAATAAATGGTGCTGGGAAAACTGGCTAGCCATATGTAGAAAGCTGAAACTGGATTGCTTCCTTACACCTTATACAAAAACTAATTCAAGATGGATTAAAGACTTAAATGTTAGACCTAAAACCATAAAAACCCTAGAAGAAAACCTAGGCAATACCATTCAGGACATGGGCATGGGCAAGGACGTCATGTCTAAAACACCAAAAGCAATGGCAACAAAAGCCAAAATTGACAAATGGGATCTAATTAAACTAAAGAGCTTCTGCACAGCAAAAGAAACTGCCATCAGAGTGAACTGGCAACCTATAGAATGGGAGAAAATTTTTGCAATCTACTCATTTGACAAACGGCTAATATCCAGAATCTACAAAGAACTCAAACAAATTGACAAGAAAAAAACAAACAACCCCATCAAAAAGTGGGTGAAGGATATGAACAGACATTTCTCAAAAGAAGACATTTATGCAGCCAAAAGACACATGAAAAAATGCTCCTCATCACTGACCATCAGAGAAATGCAAATCAAAACCACAATGAGATACCATCTCACACCAGTTAGAATGGCAATCATTAAAAAGTCAGGAAACAACAGGTGCTGGAGAGGATGTGGAGAAATAGGAACACTTTTACACTGTTGGTGGGACTGTAAACTAGTTCAACCATTGTGGAAGTCAGTGTGGCGATTCCTCAGGGATCTAGAACTAGAAATACCATTTGACCCAGCAATCCCATTACTGGTTATATACCCAAAGGATTATAAATCATGCTGCTATAAAGACACATGCACATGTATGTTTATTGTGGCACTATTCACAATAGCAAAGACTTGGAACCAACCCAAATGTCCAACAATGATAGACTGGATTAAGAAAATGTGGCACATATACACCATGGAATACTATGCAGCCATAAAAAATGATGAGTTCATGTCCTTTGTAGGGACATGGATGAAGCTGGGAACCATCATTCTCAGCAAACTATCACAAGGACAAAAAACCAAACACTGCATGTTCTCACTCATAGGTGGGAATTGAACAATGAGAACACATGGACACAGGAAAGGGAACATCACACACTGGGGCCTGATGTGGGGTGGGGGGAGGGGGGAGGTATAGCATTAGGAGATATACCTAATGTTAAATGATGAGTTAATGGGTGCAGCACACCAACATGGCACATGTATACATATGTAACTAACATGCACATTGTGTACATGTACCCTAAAACTTAAAGTATAATAAAAAAAAATGGTACACAGACACCATGGAATAGTATGCAGCCATAAAAAGGCATGAGATCATGTCCTTTGCAGGGACATGGATGAAGCTGGAAGCCATCATACTCAGCAAATTAACCCAGGAACAGAAAACCAAACACCGCATGTTCTCACTCATATGTGGGAGCTGAACAATGAGAATACATGGACACAGGGAAGGGAACAATACACACCAAGGCCTGTTGAGGGGGAAAGGTGGGGAGAAAATCAGAACAAATAGCTAATGCAGGCAGGTTTTAATACCTAGGTGATGGGTTGATAGGTACAGCAAACCACCATGGCACAGGTTTACCTATGTAACAAACCTGCACATTCTGCACATGTACCCTGGAACCTAAAATAAAATAAATTTTAAAATAGAAATAGTAAAATGATATAAAACTTCATAAGATTTTTTAAAATGTGTCATTAAAAAGTATCCAATTATTTCAAAAGAAAAAAGAGAAAAGGAGTACAGAACAAGCAGAACAAATTAAATATACACAGCAGGCTGGGCAAAGTGGCACACGCCTGCAGTCCCAACTACTTAGGAGGCTGAAGTGGGACGATAGCTTAAGCTCAGGAGTTCGAGACCAGCCTGGGCAAAATAGCGAGACCTCGTCTCAAACAAAGAGAAAAAAAGAATAGTCAGATGGATTTTTTTAAATGAAGTATTATATGATACTTATAAAAGATACATCTAAAATATAAGGATATAAAAAGGTTGAAAGTAGGCAGTGAAAATAGATATATCATGTAAACGTGAATCAAAATATATAATATATAATATGTTTATATATAATATATAATATGTTTATATATAATATAGCTATATTCATATGAGAAAAAAATAATCTTTAAAGCCAAAGCATTATTAGCAATAATTTACAATATATGAGCATGGGGCCCAGGGATCAACATTTTAACAGGCATATTGCTGAGTCTTATAGACTCTAAAATCTACTTGATAAAGATATATTTTATTAGGATTAAGGCCTGGAGAACATAAAGAAATAGTCAATCCCTTAAATCAACTTGGTGGGAATGTAAACTAGTTTCTCAATCTCAACATGGACATTTTGGGCCAGGTAATACTTTGTTATGGGGGGACTGTCCTATGCATTACAGAACATTTAGCAGGATTTCTGGCTTCTACTCACTAGATGCCAGCAGTATCACTCCTCAGTTTTCACAACCAAAAATATCTCCAGACATTGTCAAATATCCCTGGGACATGGAGGGAGGGCTAAATCTTCCCTGGTTGAAATCCACTGCCTTAAAACAACTTTATTATTAATTGTGACAAATTAGTTTTGATTTTTCAGAGGAGCAAAGCAATCATGTTTGTTATGTAAAATCCATATCCACCCACCCATCAATCTATCCGTCTACCTATCCTTTCTGTAATTATTTATTGGATGCCTACTCTGTGCCAAGCACTGTTATAAGCTTGGAATACATCAGTGAAAGGGACAAAAACGCCGAACTCCATAGAGATTACTTGGAGATGGAAGGGAGAGAGAGAGAAATCATCTAAATGAAAATCAATGCTTAAACAGTCTGTACAAGAGCCACATTTGATTTCAATCAGACTCTCTTTATAATATTTTTAATTGAACTTTCTCAAAAATATTGGCCCTGATTTTGAAATCGTTTTAACTCCACTTTTACTGCAAGACTAAAAACACAGAAGTTCCAACTCTCTGACTTTATGATCCTGTCCTTCCTACCTCTCAACAAGAGAGATGAGAGGTGAATGTTGCTGAAATTTGAGGATCTCCATTTTGAAGGTAAGCAAGGCATCCCCTTTATCTCCTGAATTACTTTCATTAGGTACTTGGCTAGAAGAATAAAATTTCCAAGGGTAGCTAGCGATAGTGGTTGGTGAAATGCTGTTCACCAACCACTATACCATGTGAAACAGGGTCCTCTGCAGCACTTACATTTTATAGGCATTCAGGACCAGCCTATCTTTAATTCTAATAAAAATCACATATAGAAGTAGAAAGTCAGAACTCAAATTATGTAAGTTAACTAAAAAGAGAAAGATAGTTGTATTCCCTAACTTAATTGGGCCCTCAATATTTAAAACAAGAATTTGAACAAAATCACCATTGCATCAAGGATAATATTTCATAATTTTTTTCTCTCTGCTTTTCATTTCAAACATTCTACCCCATGAAATTTTAGAATTACAATGGTGAAAGAAGCAATAACATATAATTCAACACCCTCTTCTTCACCCACCCCCATATAAGAAACAGCAGAAAACATGATCTCATTCTCATAAAAGTAGTGACAGGGAAAGCATTTAGTCAAGTTTTGGAACTCACTAATTCTATATTAGCTAAGCTTACATCACTTACATAAAACCACAGAACCCACAAGGGGTTTCCATTAGAAAAGCATTGGATTGTGTCCCACTTTTTAAAAGGTCAGTGAATGTTGTTTTAAATGTATGGCTCCTAATAAACTGAGCCACTGAAGGCAGCATTGACAACCAAAGAAAATTATACTATTTTAAAATCAAGGTCAAATTTTAGAGAGGCATTTAAAGAGCTTCAAGAATAGGGTATACTTTTCCTTAACATTAAACAGAGAAAATAAACTATTCATATGGGAACAAGAATAAAGTGGATCTCTAATGCTGCTAATCAAAAGAGGCAGAACAACAATGGGGATGAGGCAGCCAACTGGAATTTCTCATGGCTATTTGAGCAAAGTGGATAGTTCCAAGGAAATCACTAGATTGTGGAGATATTCAGGGATGTTCTTGACCACAGCTTTATGGACCTTTCCCTGTGTATCACTTTTAAACTTTTAGGCTATTTTCTACCATCTTGCAAAAGAGTTTCAAAAGTTTTGACAGGAGTTTTGATACAAGGCAAACCACAATTTCACTTTCCCAAGGAGTTTCTTTCCCACAATTGTATTGCACTTTCTAGACCACTTAAGGACATTTTTGATCATGGACATGTTTAAATTTGAAATAGACATTCTCCAAGTGTTCAATCAATTTCACAGAAATATTTCTGTTAATGCAAAACTAAATGGTCTCCCTAGGAATGCTTGTCTGTATGTGCACATATTTGTGTTACTGCTCATATATGGAAATCATTCTATTGAAGGCAGATGAATTCATTTGGAAATGAGAATCATCCAAAAATAAAATGGTTTTCTTCACTTGACTTTGTATTAAGCACAAAAAATATTTATGTACTAACAAAAGATACCGGTAGTATTTGAATTAGACAAGTAACAGACAGAGAGTGACAGTAAACCAGGGTATGTACCATGCTAGATATCAGGCATGTGTCCGGAACCAAGGACACCATAGCAAGATATGCTTAGACTGGTGTGGATCAAAATCATTCATCATTGGGTATAAACAGAGAAATCCTTTTAAATTAAAAATATCCAAGAAAAGAAGAGACATCAGGATAAGTAGTAGGCAACGAGTTAAGTGAAGTGTCTAAGAAAAAGGGAATTCAGTAATGAGAGGTCCTATTTCCAGAAGAATCTGGTCTGGCAAACAAACCAAATGAGCCACAAGGGAGAGGGAAAGGGTAAGACAGAAATAAACAGAAAACCAAAGGCAAGGAGCCAGGGAAAGGAGACCCCCTTCAGGGAGATAGTTTATTGGTTCTGTTTTGTTGCCCAAGGAAGGTAAGCCTAAAGAATGTAAAGGAATCTGCAGAGGAAAATAACCTGGAACAGGGGCAAAGACAACATGGGGAATAGGAAGCAGAGTGCACTGCTGAAACCAGCCACCCTTGTACACCCTTGGGTACAGATCAGTTGGTTACAGTAACAGTTACGAATTAGAACCATTCAGGTGATCTCATGGCTTTGAAAGCCTTCAGAGACAACCCTAAATTTGGGGTGGATTGAGGGGCAGGTATCTCAGACCAAACCTTAAAATGACAAGAAAATAACATTCAATATCTGTCATGTGCCAAACACTAATAAGAATTCATATACATTATCTCATTTTTCATTCAATCATTACTGATCACCAAATGTTATGTGAGACACTTCCCTAACAATGTGATGATACAAGTGTTATTAATATCCCCAACTTAAAGAGGAAAAAAGTGAAACATAGAGTAATGGAGTTACCTGTCCAAGGTCACACAATGGGTACATTGTTAAGCTAGGCAAATTTAATTTTTGTTTGGGAAAAATGGATTCAAATCTTCTCCTCACTATTCAAATGATTTGTGTTTCTGGGAAAGTTGCTTCCATTTTTTTTCCTCCTGTGTTTCTCATACTGTAAAAGAGGAAACTGCTTTCAGTATTCTCAAATTTTATTTATGATAACTCTAAACAATTCTTGAAGGAAAAAAGGGGCATTGATGAAATGGAATAGGTGCTATAACTATGATTTCCCATAAATAGTCCAAGCATACTTTTTCTCATGACAACATTGCATGAGGCTTTCTCGCTTTATGTTTTTTTTCTTATAAAAACAGTATGTGCCTACAAACCTTAGGGATATACAAATACTTAAGATTCTTAACTCTGACACAGAATGTGTTTATGGAAGCTACAGATTCACATGAATGTTAAATCATGAATTTGAAACTGAAAGAAAGCAGTGACTGTGGAAAATGTAGCATTGGGTATAATTTACATCTTTTTAAGCACATTTCTTAAGTGTCTACTCTTAGCAAAGCACTTTCTCATAAGTTGTCACATTTATCTGTATCCTTGTAAATGTTTTAGCTACACTTGAGTTTCACTCCCAAACTATAACCACCCAATGCAAAGGGTGAACTTTAAAAAGACAAAACTCAGAAATGAAAGTAACATGGTAAAGATCTGGCCTTCCCCAAATTTCTCCAAAATAAAATTTAGTGTTAAATTAACATGCTAAAAAATGTCTCCAATTTTAGATTGGCTGATGAATAAATGTTTAAGAAGTTTTGTCAGTGGCATATATGCACCGAGTACATCCACAGTGTGGCTAAAAAGAAGTAAGGCTAACCGAATTAAACAACATATAAAACTCAGCCTCCAACTATATAGGCATTCCTTGTGTTCACATACCAAAATTCTAGTTTCTATGTGAAATATTTTTCAGAGTATACAAGAATTCTATTGTCCAAAGAATGTTCCTTGAGTATCATTTTAGTCAAGGACACAGTGAAATTCTCAGAACCCAAACTCCCAGTGAGCTCAAAGAAATGCCTTATTTGTATAGCATGACAGAGACTGCCCCAACCTGGGACAAAGAATGGATTCCTCAGAGGCAGGAGGAGTCCTGACAGTGTAGCCAAAAGTCTTGAGTGCAGGTTCAAGCTCTGCCACTGTTCCATCATTCAGGCCAATGGTTTTCCAAGTGTAGTTCCTGGACTTACAGCATCAGCATTACCAAAGAACATAACAGAAATGCAAACCCGTGGGATCCCCAACCTACTGACTCAGAAATCCTAGAAGGAGGGCCTAGCCTTCCGGGTTTTAAGAAGGCATCCAGGGGATTCTGATGCACATTCAAGTTTGAGGGTCGCTGCTGCAGACAAACTACTCTGGAGCCTCAATATCCTCAGCTCCAAACAGGAATAATGATACCAAATCTGTCTTCTTCAAGGAATTATTCAATAACAAATAGATTTGATAACTTGCAAATTTTTAGATAACGACAAAGTATTCATCCAGAAAGATAACTTTGAACTCTATTTGTGAATTTGAAAAGTAGTCATAATAGTACAGGTTGTTAGATAGATTGCTAACGGAGGATTCTAAGAGCTTATTTAAATGTGAAGTTTTCTATTTGGTCTGCAATATTTTATATATGATATTTTGTTATGAACTTCACATCAAACACAAAACTCATGATGCTCCCTGGTGATGATCATTAAAACTTTTTCTTGCTTTTGTCAGGTCATCTTTTTCTTCAAATGATTGCAGTTTGAAAAATAACATGGCTCCTGAGAGAAAGAGGAGCTAGAGAAAGAAGACCTGTGACTAAAAGATTAAAATAAAAACTGTTTCAAAGGAAATATAAAATTTCAATAATTTACTTTTTTTTCTGTTGAAAAGACTGAATCACAACTACTTCATAGACTGAGTTTTCTGACCTAAAGAAAGATATTAGTAATCCTTTCTTCCCAGAAATCCCATGATGATAGCCTATCCAAAACCCTTCAGCAGCAAATAATAATGTTTTTTCTTTCCCCATCATCAAAAGTTATGAAGGCAACAGGTCACTTTCCCCTTATTATTTTGAACTCAACAATGAAATTACCACCTAGCTGACTTGCATCTTTGTTCAAGCTAATTCATGCCAGTTTCTTTGATTTTTCTAATTTTAAATTTCTGTCCATCATTAAAAATCACATATTTATCTTGTTCTTATGATATCTCCAGGTTCCACTTCAATGTTTAGAGATTTCTTCAAACACAAATTCCAAAGTTTCTATACAGCAACATCCATATTTCTTCATTTACTTCCCCAGATTAGAAGAGAGCTTGGCAACAGAGAAGGTACTCAGTAATTGTTTATGGAATTGGAAAGTCATATAAACCTCATCAAGGAGGTTTATATCAATTGCCCTTGCAGATGCTAAATAGAGTAATAAACTCAATGTTCTATCAAAGTATAATGGGTTAAATAGTGTCCTCCAAGATTCATATCCACCCTGAACCTCAGAATGTGACTTTATTTGGAAACAGTCTTTGCAGATGTTAACTAGTTAAAATGAGGTCATATGGATTAGAGTGGGCCACAATCCAAGGACTGGTATCCTTCTAAGAAGAGAAAACAAAGACATGTCCTTTAAGCCCCAGTTTGTGATATTTTGCTATAGCAGCCTCAGGAAACTAATAAAACAAGCATCACTGTTTCCTGCACTAACTGAACAACCGACAGTGTTGCCATAAATTGTCCAGTGTCCACTAAAGGCCATACTTCAGATATGTTATTCTCTGAAAGACAGATACAAATAAAAGACATTTTATTTCAGATCATCCTTGTTCTCAAAGGCTTGTTCATTCAAAATCCAATTCTAATTCCAGCAATAAATAAAAATGTCAGAAAAAGTGAACACATGATAAAGAAAAGGTAGAAGAACACCCAATGATTAAAAATCACATATTGAAGAATATTCATTTAAGGAAAGTGCTTAATATATAATGTTAAATGAAAATGACAAAGCAAGACACGTATTTCTTTACGCAGTATACATTGAATTTTTTTAATGAGAATATAAAAATGAGATTCTTGAAGAAAACAATAAAGTGTAGTCTCTGGAAGGTAAACTTAAAGACACCTTACATTTTACTCTTTCTATACTTATTTTCTTATTTTCTACAATGAATGAATTACCAGAAAAATGCTACTTACAAAAGGATAAATGAAGACAACATCTTAAATCTTAATACCCATTCATTCGAGAAGCAGAGGACACTTGCAAACTAATACAATAAATAATTTGGTATGTCTCAGACAGGAATTAGGTATCAAAAAATTGTATGTGAGAAAACTGAGAATGTTCTAAAATTGTGCAATGATAGATAGATCAGATCAAAATAGCCCCCAGAGTTTTGCTTTCTCTCGCTGATCTTTCTGCTATTGATACATTGATAATGCTTTATGGAGAATACTTGAATAGTACTTTTTTTTTTTTTTTTTGACGGAGTTTCGCTTTTGCTGCCCAAGCTGGAGTGCAATGGTGCAATGATGTTGGCTCACCGCAACCTCTGCCTTCTGGGTTCAAGCAATTCTCTGGCCTCAGCCTCCCGAGTAACTGAGATTACAGGCATGGGCCACCACGCCCAGCTAATTTTGTATTTTTAGTAGAGACGGAGTTTCTCCATGTTGGTCAGGCTGGTTGCCAACTCCTGACCTGAGGTGATCCGCCCACTTCGGCCTCTCAAAGTGCTAGGATTACAGGCGTAAGCCACCGCGCCTGGCCAGACGGTACTTTTTTAGAAAGAAAAATCATACTGGGAAATTAAATATAATGAAACCAATCCAGACATAGTATCGTGTGAAAAAAATGTTTTAACAGGCTTTTCTAAAAACACACATGAAGAGGTCCTGGAACGGAAACTTTCTTTTTTTTGAGACGGAGTCTCACTCTGTCGCCCAGGCTGGAGTGCAGTGGTGCAATCTCGGCTCACTGCAAGCTCCGCCTCCCGGGTTCACACCATTCTCCTGTACATACGCCTGTAATCCTAGCACTTTGAGAGGCCGAAGTGGGCGGATCACCTCAGGTCAGGAGTTTGCAACCAGCCTGACCAACATGGAGAAACTCCGTCTCTACTAAAAATACAAAATTAGCTGGGAGTAGCTGGGACTGCAGGCACCCGCCACCACGCCCTGCTAATTTTTTTGTATTTTTAGTAGAGATGGGGTTTAACTGTGTTAGCCAGGATGGTCTCGATCTCCTGACCTCGTGATCCACCCGCCTCGGCCTCCCAAAGTGCTGGGATTACAGGCGTGAGCCACTGCACCCGGCCGAAACTTTTATTTTTATTCCATACTTTTGTTTTGCTTGACATTTTAAGAAACATGCAGAAGTTGTACAACTTACAAAATTTTTAAGTTTTAATTTAATTTTTTTAAGTTAAAATAAAAGAAAGGAAAAAAGAGGTAAGGAAAGAAACTAAAGTCTCTCTGTAGCAGATCTGACTACATGTTCATAAAAGAATGAAGATATTTCTTTTTTTTTTTTTTAAGACAGGGTCTCACTGTGTTGCCCAGGCTGGAGTATGATCTCAGCTTACTGCAACCTCTACCTCCCAGGCTTGAGTGATACTTTCACCTCAAGTAACTGGGACCACAGGGTGTACCACTAAACCCAGCTAATTTTTTTGGTGGTTTGTTTGTTTTGTGGAGATAGGGGTTTCACCATGTTGTCCAGGCTGATCTTGAACTCATGGAATCAAAAGCAATCCTCCCGCCACAGCCTCCCAAAATGCTGGGATTGCAGCCGTGAGCCACCATATCTGGCCATTTCTGAAACAATTAATTCACTATGTGGTCATGCCAGATTTTTTCTTAGTAACTAAATAACACAGAAACTCTTTTGATCCAACACATATGAACAAATATTTATAATAGTCCAATTTTTTACTGTAAATTTCCATTTAATGTATATTCTTATACAAAAGTCCTGGTGAAAATACAGTTTCAAATGTTCAAATGCCATGTGAATTTCAAAAAAAAAAAAAAAATACTGTTCTGAAAAAAATTGCATTTTCTAAATTGCACACCAAATTTATTTAAATCATAAAATAGCAAAACACTCTTAAATAAATACCTATTTTAAAAAGTAGTTATAAGGCAGTAAAATAAACTACTCAAAGGCACTTATGCACAATGCAGTTTCAAATCTTTGAGTTAAGAGTACACTTAAAAGTAATGGGTACACAGAGCTTTATTTTGCTTTTCTGTCTGTTTTTATGTATGTTTGAATATTCTCATAGTTTAAAAAGGTTTTTAAAAATGTACTTCACAAGGTTAATGCTTCCTATCATCACCAGTAGAGAGTAGATGATTGCTATAATTATATATTACTTATTAGTATTTCATTATTGGTATATATTTTATACACAACATATAATAGTTTCCATTCCTGGAAACCAACTATGCACAAAATGCTTCATAATCACTATTTCACATAACAACCTTATGAGGTTAGTGGTTTTAATATTGTCATTATATAGATGAAGAAATAGCAACTCTGAGAAATGAAGCAACTTGTTTGAGATTACGAATTTAGAAAATAGGAAATTAATGCTTTAAATCCACGTGTATATGACTCCAAAGTCTATGTTATTCATGTCTACACTACTGTGTTTCACAAAAAGCATGGCTTAATTGTTTTGAATGTTCTCTACCATTACTTTGAAACTTACTCTCTTTCGCTGATAATCATTGTGTGACCTAGAGTCGGTCATTTCTCCTCTAGGTCCACCAGTTGTGCCATATTTTTAATGTGGGAAACTTTGATTTTGAATCAGTTGAACCAAAATAATTTGAAATGGTTGGACCAAAGCTCAGATGAGTTTGCAGATCATCTTATGTGAGAGTGTTTATAGAAATTCCTGAAATAGGTACTACACAGATGAAACCAACTCAGACCTGTCAAAATCACTCCAAATTATTGGGACCTAAGTAATTATGTTTTATCAAAATTGTTAAGTACAGAATCACTTCATAGAAGAAACAGTCAATTAACAGACTACGAAGGTGAAAGGTGAATAATAAATGAAGTTCAAGAACATCAGTTAGATTTATTCATTTAACAAATACTTATTGAGTTAAAATTCAAGACACTGCAGGTATAGAGGAAAAAAAGAGTATTCTTTCTCTGGAAGTTTACCATCCAAAAGCAAGAAAGACTTGAAATGAATTACTCCATTATGTTGCTCAAGCATACCATAGAAATACCATAGAAAAAGTGGCACCAGAAGATACCATAGAAGTAGTAGTGGCATTAGGGGTACCATAGAAGAAGTGGCACCAGAAGGCATCGCAGGACATAGAGAGTTAAATTAAGACAGAGGGTAAATAAAACCATGTCGCATTTTCAAGGTCAATATTAACAATATCCAATTTTTACTAAACATTCAAATCTACACATTTTTGGAAACACTGTGGTGATTCCTTAAAAAATTAAACATAGAATTACCATATGATTCAACAATTTCATCTAAGGATATTCCCAGAGGAACTGAAAGCAGATAAAGAACAAGTATTTGTATACCCATGCTCATTACAGTAATAGCCAAAATGAGAAAACAGCCCAAGGTCCCACAGGTGGGCAGATACCTGTGGATAGACAAAATGTGGTATATACATACAACTGAATATTATTCAGCCTTAAAAAGGAAAGAAACTCTGACACATGGTATAAGATAAATTAATGTTAGTCATATTTTACTAAGTGAAATAAGTCAGTGGTAAAAGGACAAATATCTGGTTCCACTTATCTGGTACCTAGAGTACCTAGAGTAGTCAAATTCAGAGATATATAGTAGATATGTGGTTGCCATGGAGGGGGGAAAGATCTTATTTCAAAGTATTTATAGGAACTTCTAAAATAGGTGTACAAAGGGAATGGGGAGTTAGAGTTGAATGGATACAGAGTTTCAGCTGGAGAAGATGAACAGGTTCTAGAGACGGATAATGCTGATGGTTGTGCAACAACGTGAAAGTACTTAGTACCGTGGACTATACAAGTAGAAATGATTAAAATGTTAAATTTTATGTTGTGTATATTTTGCCACAATTTAAAAACTGTATACTTTTTTCTAAAACATAGACTTTACACTCATTTTTTTATATTTGAATTATCTTCAGTATAAAATATTGCTCTAGGAGGTAAAAAAAGACTGAAACCTCAATTTAGAGGGGATAAATCAGGAAAAATAATTAATGGGTCAACAACTATTCATTGAATACCTTCTGGATAGATGGACTTCTCATTATTACCATGAATGTTTAAGCATGTTCAACTGGATATAAAAATGCAATAGGAAAAACTGACATTTCTTTCTTAAAAGTTAGGAGTTGCCAAGACAAACGGTTTCTCCATATTTGAAATAAAATGAGGTCAAAATTCATTTTCAAATGAGAAAAAAAGTGCATTTTTCATTGTTTATGGCCTAAAAATGACTAACAAAAGTGTCACCTTTGGATTAATTACAAGGGATAAAAATTTATGCTCCGGAAAGTAATATTTTCAAAAAGCCAGAGGTGACCAAAAGCAGTGTGTAATAACCAAAAAATTTAATCATAGCTGATATATTAAAATATTTATGATAGCAATCAGAGTTCACTTAGTTCAGACAAGTTCAGCAGGCACAGAACACAAAGAAAAAAACAGGAGAGAACAGGTTTTGAAATTCTAAAAGCAAATCTTTGAGTCATTTGTATAATTTAAGGTTCCAATTACTACAGGTTTTACTGTCTGCCCATATTTTTTCTATTCCCAATAGCATAAACAAAATTATTTTTCAATTATAATGGAAGTTGACTCTACTTACTCCTGATGGAAATATCTGAATAATATTTCCAGCTATGTCTAGGATTCTTAGTTTTTTAAGATCACAAAGTTCCTGTGTCAGAAAACAGAAGAGAGAGAGAGATTTTTTAAATCTAATATTTAAAATCATAAGGAAAATCATAATTTTTTTTAAAGCTCCAACATGATGAAGGTGGCCATCTTTTCTAATGACTGTACTGACCAATTCTTCAGCACATCTTCCAGAGCAGACCCCCATATCCTGGACTGCCAGCTATCTTTGAATTCTTCATTTCCTCTGACCACTCCAGGGCAACATAACATGGCCACTGTGAGTTACACTACATCTAGATTGAAATCTCACCTCTGGCAGGTACTATAACTATGGGCAAATTTCTTAATTGCTTTGTACTTCAATTTCTTCATTTGTAAAATGAAAATGCTAATAGAAGCCCTTAAGTCATACGGTTGTTGAGTGGATTACTTAAATTACTGAAAGAGCTAACAGCTAGAGGCTGTCTGCAATCCCCATTCCCTACAGCTAGGCAGCAAATCCTTGAAGGGAGTCCTCTTCTTAAGTCCTACATAGGCTTCCATTGCCATGATACTCTCCTTTGTATTGTTTTAGCTGCAGAGATTTTCAGACTCCAATGTGTTCCTTCAGTATCTCATGTTATGATATAAGGGCTTCCACCCTACTTGAAAACACTTCAGAGCATTACTTCCGTTGCTGTCCAGTCTTGCATTTTCATTTGTTTGTTTTTGCTGCCATGACTGCCACTATTATTGCTGTTGATATTTGTTGCTGTCTTTTTCAAATCTTTGCATGTGTATACCCCTCACAAGTATTCAATGAAGGTTTAAAAACTCACAAATAGGCAAGGGCAAAGTTGTGCTATGAGAATGAGAAGTGTTATGAAGGGTTAAGGAAACAGTGATATATGGAAAATTTGGTATTAGGAGGTCAGGAAAGGCTTCCTGGAAAAAGTGAAGTTTAAGCTGAGATTCTTTGAGTTATTTGGAACAAATGATGTTCCATTAAGAGCAAACAGTTGTTTGGGATAGAACTATAAGAAGTCTAGTGTGATGGTTAATTTTAGGTGTCAACTTGACTGGATTAAGGAATACCTACAATGCTGGTAAAGCTTTATTTTGGGTGTGTCTGTGTGAGGTTGTTTCTAGAGGAGATGGGTGTGTGAGTCAGTAGAAGGGGTGGGAAAGATATATGTTCAGTGTTGCTGGGCACCATCCTATCAGTTAGTGACTTGGATGAAAAAAAAAAATGTAATTTCCTCTCTCTCCTGGAGCTAGGACACTTCTTCTTCTGCCCTTGGACCTCAGAACGCTGGGCTCTCCAGCCTTTAGACTCTAAGATTTACACCAGTACCCCTCCCCTCCAGCCACCACAACCTCCCAGTAATCAGGCCTTTGACCTCCAACTGAGAATTACACCGTTTGCTTCCCTGGTTCTGAGGCTTTCAGAGTTGGACTCAGCCACACTACCAGCACTGCAGGGTCTTCAGCTTGCAGATAGCCTGCTGTAGGACTTCTCAGTCTCCATAATTATGAATACCATCAACTACTTGCTATCCTCCTGCCCTGTCACTTCCTGCTAGTGCCTCTCATCTGCCATATCCAAGAGGAAACCAGAGGACAAAGGAGTTCACTGCTGCCCACACAGTCAGTCTCCCAAGCAGAAGGCAGGACAGAAAGTGAATATGAAGGAAAAAAGGACAGCCAGTACATATTCCAAAGCCAAAATGAACTTGTATTTTGTTCTGTATACATCGTTACCAGATAAAACATATAATGCTCACTTAAATTGAAATATCAAGGCTGGGCGCAGTGGCTCACACCTATAATCCCAGCACTTTGGGAGGCCGAGGTGGGCGGATCACGAGGTCAGGAGTTTGAGACCAGCCTGACCAGCATGGTGAAGCCCCGTCTCTACTAAATTATAAAAATCAGCCGGGCATGGTGGTGTCTGCCTGTAATCCCAGCTACTCAGGAGGCTGAGGCAGGAGAATCACCTGAACCCGGGATGTGGAGGTTGCAGTGAGCCAAGATTGTGCCACTGCACTCCAGCCTAGGCAACAGAGCAAGACTCTGTCTCAAAAAGAAGAAAGAAAGAAATACCAAACAATAAATAGGTTTTTTAGTCTATTCCATGCAATATTTGCAACATACTTATAGTAAAAAATTTAATCATTGCTTATCTGGAATTCAAATTTCAGTGAGCATTCTATATTTGTATTTACTAAATCCCTAGCTATGTGGGATAATTCAAATTATAGCCTTCTTCTGTCATAGGGATTTGGGAACTGACTATATTTAATCTGAGAGAAAGCAAGTGGTGGCTTATACTCAGATACCCAAAGCTAATCTATAACCACCTCCCATCATGTTGAGTTCTTCTCCAACAGCAAACTACTGTGGTTCCATGTTTTGCTTACCTCCGGCAAAACTCCAATGTTGTTTCTGGCTAGCAAAAGCTTCTGAAGCTTCTTCAAGAATTTAATCTTTTCAGGTATGCATATCAGCTGATTGTAGTTAAGTTGAAGTTCAACAAGATTCTCAAGAAAACAAAGTTCTCTAGGAATGCTGGCTAGTTGGTTATAATTTATACTCATATAAGTAAGACTTTTTAATCTAAAAAAAAAAACACCAAAGTATATGAATGAAACTCACAAGAATAAGAGTCCACTATATAGGCCCAACTTAGCAGAAGCCATGTGTCAATTTATTTTTTGTAGCTCTTCTGAGCTTACTTCAGTCAAGTGTTTACAACTATTGTGATCATAAGTATAAAAAGTTTTTGCTGAAATTTAATTTTTACAGATCTTTTGTAATCAGATGGCTTATGTTAAAAGTATGTTAGGTAATCAAAACCTAGATTTCAGAAAAAGAAAATTCTATTTCCTTTCTTTATACATATACATTGGCCATACCCAAGAGAAAGCTAGAGGACAAGGAGAACACGGACATACCTATGTATACAGATCAATACAGGTACAGGCATAAGCATACATAGACATAAATATACCTAGTACCAAATAGATATGAGTACTGCTCAATTGCTGTGGAAGTTCAAAGATGAATCAGCCACAAATTCTGCCCTTTTGGATGCCATGGTTTAGGAGATATTAAATAGAGCCATAAACTGAGAACAGCAAATGCCATTGGCTAAGGAGAAAAAGGTTAAGGAAATTTGAGTCTGTAATTGCAGATATGGTTCCTGAAGCATATTGCAAGTTTTTCTAAAGAACTGACATTTTGAATTTGGCCCTGAATAAAAGAACTTATAAAATAGGGCAGTAAGAAGGAATAGTAAGCTAAGAAAAATATTATGAATAAGGAAGCAGAAGGGAATTAACATTACTAAGCACAACTACATGCCTGTGCATTAAATTTAATAATCATCAACATAACTCTG
This sequence comes from Gorilla gorilla gorilla, assembly GCF_029281585.2. Lineage (NCBI taxonomy): Eukaryota > Metazoa > Chordata > Mammalia > Primates > Hominidae > Gorilla > Gorilla gorilla. The sequence goes on along the minus strand of NC_073231.2, from coordinate 97,004,952 downwards.
AGGTTGGAATTACTACTCTTATTTTAAAAGTGAGGAAAATAAAGCATTAGAGGCAGTAAATAAATTCCCCAAGTTACCTATCTAGTAGGTAACAATGTCAAAATTCTAACGCAGGTGTGCCTGTTTGCAAAGCTAAGAGTGAAAACATGTAATGATCTCAAGGTTGAAGTGTGCTAAGATTGAAGTAATGTAAGAATGAGGGAACTAAATTTTTAGGCAGTTGAAAATGGGAGACTGGAGGTTAGGAAGTTATCAGTGCTAGCAAAGGGAATTTTGAGGATTCTACAGATCTCTCCGTACATAGTAGAAGCCATATGAATACCTGGGATTGATAGGAAAAACAACAAAAGAAAATGGGCAGAGAGAAGAGAGAGGAAGCCAACAGAAAGATTCTTGAGAAATATAAACAACTGACCATTAAAAATTAAAGGCATCCAGCAAAGTTATGAACACAGAAGTAGAAGAAGAACCAGATTAGCAAGGAATCTCTGAAGGTGTGAGAAAAGAAAATTTCAAAATTAAAGAGATGGTCAAAAGTTTAAATGTTAAAGAGGGATAATCCAAACTAACAAACAAAACTAGTAGAAATAATGCCGAGTCACAAACTACAAAATCAATATTTAAAAAATCTATTGTATCTCCATATTGTAGCCACAAACAAGGAAAATAAAAGTTTAAGATTTCCATTTATAGTAATGTATAAAAAAACCTTCATGAAATAGTTAAGAGTACATATAACAAAAGACATGAGGGACCTCTACACTGAAAACTATAAATTATGAATGAGAGAATGTAAAGGGGCTTTAAATAAAAGTAGAGATATATTATATTCAGGTATAGAAAAGCAAAATATTGCTAAGATATCAACTTTTTAATATTGATCTATAGATTTAATAATAGATTCAAATACAAATTTTGACAGCTTTTTTTGTATAAGACTTGACTTGGGCTGGGTGCTGTGGCTCATGGCTGTAAACCCATAACTTTGGGAGGCCAAGGTGGAAGGATTGCTTGAGCCCAAGAGTTTAAGACCAGCCTGGGAAACATAGTGAGACCCCATCTTAAAAAAAAAAAAAAAAAGACAAATCAATTTTAAAATTTATATGGAAATTGAAAGGACCTAGAATAGCCAAACTATTATAAAGAATAAAATCAAAAGACTCACATTACCTGATTTCAAAACTTACAATGCAGCTACGGCAATCAAGATCATATGGTATTGGAGAAATGACAGTGCTATGGTCTGAATATTTGTGTCTCTTCAAAATTCATATGTTAAAATCTAATCTCCAATGTGATGGTATTACGAGATGGGGCCTTTGGGAGATGATTAGATCATGATGATGGGGTAAACCTCATAAATGTAATTAATGTCCTTACAAAAGGCCCCAGAGAGCTCCTCGCCCCTTCTACCATGTGAGGACACAGTGAGAAAGGTGCCACTCTAAGAACCAGGAAGTAGACCCTCACCAGACATCACATCTGCCGGCACCTTGGTCTTCACTTCCCAACTTCCAGAACTATGAGAAATAAATTTCTGTTTTACTCCTAGAAATTTAAATGAAAATGAAATTAAACATGTTTACAAAAAGATTTGTATAATAATGTTTATTGTAGCTTAATCCATAATAGCCCTAAACTGGAAATAACCCAAATGTACATCAATAGGAGAAAAGACGAATGATTTAGGGCATATTCATGCAATGAAATGCTACTCAGAATAAACAAAAACTGCCAGGCATGGTGGCTCACGCCTGTAATCCCAACACTTTGGGAGGCCGAGGCAGGCAGATCACTTGAGGTCAGGAGTTCGAGACCAGCCTGGCAGATACGGCGAAACCCCATCTCTACTAAAAATATGAAAATTAGCTGGGTGTGGTGGCAGTCACCTGTAATACCAGCTACTCAGGAGGCTGAGGCAGGAGAATCATTTGAACCTGGAAGGCGGAGGTTGCAGTGAGCCGAGATCGTGCCATTGCACTCCAGCCTGGGTGAGTAGGGCCAAACTCAGTCTCAATAAAAAACAAAAACAAAAACAAAAAACAAACCAACGAACTACTAATAAATGCAACAGTTACATGAGTCTCAAAAAATATGCTAAGCAAAAGAAGACAGACACAAAAATGTATATACCATATGATTCCATTTATTTAGTTCTAGGATTGGTAAAACTAATTTGTAAAGAACACAGAAATCAAAATATTGATTGCTTATGAGAGGTAAGAATTCACTGGAAGGGTGTATGAGGAAATTTCTGGGCTGAAGAAAATGTTCTACATCTTATTGGTGTGCGTACATTTGTCAAAATGCATTGAATAGTACAAAATGCATTGAATAGTTTTATGTAATTTTTATTCAGCAGAAAAAAAAGGCCATTATATTTGACTATGTAAAGGACAGTAACGACTTTTGAAAATGATCTAAGGTAGAATGGAGAAGACAGAAGAGAATTTACAATGTGTTACACAGGAAGCAAAAGCAAAAGACACGGGACTTCAGAGAGAGATGACAAGGAAGCAAGAGCGAGAGGAAGGAAAGAAATAGAACAATGGAGAGAAAGATGCTGAAGAGAAGGGAATTGAGGGAGCTCAAATTTCTCAGGATAATAGGAAGTGAAGTTCTTTGCAGTATAAAGGGTCAAAGAAGGACAACTCAGCACTGAAATGGAGTAAAAATGTGTGGAGCAGGTCCTGTGGGGAAAGGGATGGGGAATTTTCTTCATTAATCATTTTTATAATCATTTTTATTATTATTTTTATTGATTCTACTCTGATTTACTATATCATGGGAGTTGGTTTTAACTTTTTTGTTCTTTCAAGGCAATAAAATGAGCTCAGATCCTATTGTTCATTTGTCCATCATTCATTTGTGTGAGTAAAGAGCAGGGAGAGAAACAAATATCTGCCATTGTTCCCGATTCCACAAAGCAGGGAGATGTCCTACTTTTCCAAAGAAAATCTACAGGAGATACACTTGTAGATTCTCCCTGACATCTGTCTTCCCCAGGAGATTGAAGAACAACTTCACTGACTGACGAATTTGGAGAAAGAACTGAGCCTGCTGACTTAGTCCCTTGCTCTCTCTCTCTGTCTTCCAGACTCATTCTGTCACCAGGATGCCCATGCTGTCCTCTTCCTGTGCCTGTGCAGCGCTGTCCATGACAGAGTTGTTTAGATGTAAAACTCTTACCTGCCCAAATTTGACTCCAAGTCCATGAACTGATATTCTGTAGTTTAAATGAGCCAAAAACAAAACTCCTTTTCCCTCTCCTAAGTTCTAAATAAATTGAGAAATAAGATATGGGATTTAGAGAGAAGGAAATCAAACATCAGCACAGAGCTGACATGATCACTCTGAGTCCCTGCTAGCCCTCCTCTGTGTTAAATATACCACCCCATTCACAGCCTTTCCTGCTGAGGCTGCTGCTTACTTCATGGCAGGGCAAGAGGAGAATGCCAAACTACACATGCTCAATGCTTTGCCCAAATCCACTGAGAAGTCATTCTTTTGTCTCTGGAAATCAGTGAACAAAGGGAACGGAAAGAAGCTAGAATAAAAATAACAACCAATAATAATAAAAGCTAACATCCATTGAGCACTTACTCAACCCTAATACCTTTTATGTCCAAGGCTCAACCCTAAATATATTGTATGAATTTGCTTAGCTGTCAAAACAATCCGATTTATTTTCTGAAAATACTATCATCATCCTCATTTTGCAGGTGAAGATGTTAAGATATAGGAAAGTGAAGAAACTTTCCCAGGCTCAGAAAATGGAATTCTACTTAGAGAGATGACCAATTAATTGATATCTAGTAGGATACAGCCAGAATATAGACAATCCAGAGTTAACTATAAGACAGAACAGACCTATACACTCTGCAATCCTACTTTTTTCAGTGAAAGCATTCTTTCATCTTTCTAACATATTCCCTTAGATTTACATGATTCCTTGAATACTGTAATTTGTATTCCAAACAGAGATAAGTGTATGAAATTGTGAAATCATAACGTGTTATAGCTGCAAAAACTTTGAGGTTCATCTATTCAAAATTCTTTCTTTAGAGATGAGAAGGCAGCAGTTCAAAGTAGTTAAATTACTGGTCCAAAGGCATAAATCTAGTTGCACAGAGATATGCCCTGAACCTCATTCATGAGATCTCCCAAGGGATTCTTAAAATTATATCATCATCAATATATACATCGATTGATAAGCTGAATTTGTAAAAAAGCAAGCAGACAACTATTAGCATGGCATTTTCATTGCTGCAAATATTTATCTTTTATAGAAATTAGATTGATTCAATTCTTTTCTAGTTGCTCTGACTTAAAATATTGCTTTCCTTAAAAAAATATATTTGGAAAAAATAATACATTGGCTAGAGGTATAGACAAGTAAATTGGAATAGATGTTAGGTGCTGCAGAAAGCCCTGTGTTGAGGACTGTTCAAAGTTTTGTATTCTCTTTTAAAACCCTGGATGCTCTTGCTCTGTGACACATCTGTTTCTGCTCAACAGGCAATAAAGGGAGTCTCCAAAGTAAACCTGAACAGAGTTCTCTCTCCATCTGTCAGAGGAAAAGCCCAAGAGCGTGTTTTGCCTACAGAAGGACAAGGCTCTCAGCTGGCTCCATAAAGGCATTCTGTCTGTGCAGATATGCGGGATAAGCAAAAACAGCATTTTTTTTTTTTTTTTTTTTTTGGTTAATGACAAAAAAATGTGGGGTTTTTAAAAATGAAAATGACTTCGCAGTTTTAAATCCTTAGTTTTTACATTACCTTTTCCATCAAGCTCAAAATGGTTTACAATACACATGCGAAATAACATTTAATGTGCCCAATTCTGTGGCTAACCAAGCTCCAAGAACCTCAGAGTTGGGAAATCAATGAGACCATCAGTTTTAGAACTTTATGTTTCAAAGCCCAATGTTTACACTAAGATTATCATGCTGTTTCTCATTTCTCCAAAGTGTTTAAGGAATCATCTGCTTAAAATTAGTGGCTTGCCTCAGTCCTTCAGATCCCTCTTTGCTATGTATAAATCTCACAGGGACTTATGCTAGGCATAATGCTTTCAAATGACCAGGGTGGGGATGGAGGAGGGGTGCGATTGTTAACCAAGTCTTGCTATAAACAAAATTACCTGCTGACTTCTTGAGGAAGCTGCGTAAGATGATTGTTGTTCAGATTAAGCAGGATTAAATTTTGTAAGCCATCTGTTAGAAAGTAATTTTAGTCACTTTAGCCATCTGTTAGATAATTTTTAGTCACTTTTCTACTTTTCTACATACCTTTGTTTTCCTTCTGGTTCTTGCCTTGGCCAAGGCTCTTTTGGTGGTGGTAACAGAAACCCTCTTAAACTAGCTCAAGCAAAAAGGAGTAATTTATCACAAAGTTACAAATCTAAGTCACTGTGCCTGTGGAATGAGGATGCAACCAGGCTCATCAAAAACTGGAATCAGAAGCTAAAAGGCACCCAGAACCTGAGAATGTACTGTCTGAATATCTCTGCAGAAAGTATAATTTAGTTCTTCATTACAGCTTCTCTCATTTTCATATTTATAATATCTTACCCGCTCTCTCTTTCCTCCCTCCATTCTCTCTTTTGAACATGTTTGCTCTATTTTTCTATGTACTCATAACCATATCACAACTTCTGAATTTGAATGTTCATTGACAGGGAATACAGAGCTTTCAAACTCACATGTCCACAGGAATCAAAATGATAATCCCATGCCATGTCAGACAGGGCCACCACCATTCAGCCAGCTCTGGCAATTGTCATATGGGAACACAACTGCAGTGTTGCTAAATCTTTCTTTTTTAAAACAGATTTTTAAAAAGAGCCAGAGATCCAGACTTCTTTGTGAACTCTCCTGATTTGAAAACATGGGCACCTAATTCAAAGATTTTTAAAGGCCAAAAAAATAGAATCAACTTATTTATGAACCAGCTTCAGCCCATGGGCCACCAGTTTGCAATCTCTGCCTCAGGTCATGTAATTATCTCAAACCAATTAAACTGTTTTAGACTCTATCACAATTCCCAAGAAAGAGAAAATATGGCAAGCTTAGCTTGGGACCCAACTCCAGCCCTGATCAATCTGCTCTGGTCAGGGAAATAGGGTCATGTAATGCAACAAGGTTATTCAGACTCATGCTGGGCAGCATTAAACTCCCTGACATCAAACTACTTCTGACCTTGAATCATCAGGACCTGACATAGAACATAACTTAGGTCAATCACATGGGATTTTCAAAGTTCAATAACCCCAAGTCAAGAATGTCCCCAACTCGAAGAAATGATAAGTGTTTGAAATGATGGCTGTGCCAATTACCCTGATCTGATCACTATATATTATAGGTATCAAAATGTCACTATGTACTCCATGAGTATGTACAATTGTTATCTGTCAATTAAAAAAATAATTATTTTTAAAAAGAAATATAGAAACTAAAGACATTCAAGAGCACTCCGAACAAATTTTATATACGTATATAAAATATATCTAAATAGATATAGATACAGATATATATATACCTAATCTCAAATTTAAAGGCAACATGATACAAAATTCCTTATAGAGCCTTAATTAGTATAAATTAGTATGTTCAATATTGTTTATGTATATCAGGTTGCACTTAAATTTGTCCCCTCAGTATAGGTCATAAAATATTATTATCTATTGATTTGCATGACCTTAACTTTTTTAGTGTAAACTGTTTTCTTCCAAGGTGAATTGTAACTGAACTCTGGTCTGTGGCTTTGCATATATAATGTGTTCAAGTTCAATAATTGTTTGTTACATCTATTATTTTGGAAAAGAATATTTTTCCAAGATACATGACCTAAGATTTTAAAGTACCTTTAAAAAGACAGTACTAGAGTCTACTTGTGCTATTTGCCAAATATAACCCCTAATTTATTGTTGCATGCAGAAATGCCATTAATAAACTCTGTGTGAAGATGACAATGATTATATATAGCACCCATGCCTCAAAAGTTCATAGAAATTTATAAATTTTATAATATTTCTCTCATTTCACTACTAAGGACCAACACAGAAAGTGGTGAAGTACCTTACATTAGTTGATAAAGCTATAAAAGCCAGGTAGATCTCTTTGTCATACATTTGTCCTTAAGCCCACTCTAGGAATATTAAATAAGAATAGCATCATCTTGAATGGAGAAATTATTAGTTAATGGGAAAAAGAAAGAAAAAAATGCTTATTGGATCTCATATCTTTTCTTTAAAATTCTCCCCAAATTGATTTAAGTTTAGCTTCTTGATCAAAAGGGTGACTTAATATCTAAGACAGAATAAAAAGTGAAAAGAACAAAGCTACAGTATAGCTTTACTTGATTTGATTTTCCAGTGGAATTATCTCTGGCTTAGGAAAAGGGTCCCCAGATTCACAATCTGACTTTATACTGATTCTACAAAGAGGAAAATTCATTAACACTGATGCTTACTTATTTTCTTAGGTCTACATGTAAATAAACATATGATACAATACTTTTTTAAAAGTGTTGTCTCCTCCTATATTTCAAGAGTAGTATGTAAATATCTCCAACAAAAAAAGATTAAACATGCAAAATTCTTTTTCATTTCAGTCTCATATTATTAAATATGGAGATTAAATTTGATGCTATAATGTTGTTCCTTGTTGATTAAATTACCACAGGCTCCAGGTGCAAATCTACAGATCCTATTTCCAGATAAATGGAGATTCTTCAGAGATGTAAGATATTTCATCTCTTCTGGAACTTCTTCTAAAAGGTTGTTTCCCAGATTTAGTGTTGTCAACTGCAAACATATAGAGGTTTAATGGACTCATATATCATCCAACTTCAAATGAAAAAAAGAAATAATTTAAGCTCCCTTGCTCACATCTATGTAACCTAAGAAAACTTCAAAATATTTTTAAACAATTATTTCAGTTATACCTAAAGTTATCTTTATAAACAAAGTTCATTTGAGCTTCATGCTCACTTTATGTTAATTAAAGCACAATTTAATTTTTAATTAGAGCACTTAAGTTCATTAAAATTATATTACAAACCATCCCAAGGATATGTAAAACCACAACCGATGATCCATTTATAAATCATTTGAACAACTTAAGAGTATCTGAACCTTGTGACCTATAGAATCAAACTATTAAACACTCAGCAAAGGAGCTAAGTTACTGAAAACAGAAACATAGCCAAAGATCTGAGGTCCTCCTGACATACGACTCCCAAATGAGCTAGGCCATAAGACCACTCTATTACATGTACACAGCCTGGTGGGGCGGGCCTTTAACTTTGATGTCACTCTGTGGGATCACAAAATTTAGAAAAGAAACTATTGAAATGGTATAATGAGCGTAGAAAAGATCTACCCTACAGTTATCTGTCCTACAGAGAACAGATTGGTCAGGCCTAGGAAGAACCGCACATAAGGGGAGTTAAAAAGTTCCTCCTTGATGTTGTAATCCAATAAATAAGTGATACAGATTGTTCCCAAAAATATAGTAATATTCTTTGTTGTAAAATCTAATTGTACTTTCCAAAATACAAAGAGTCTTTTACTTTACTCCTAAACATAATTTACTATTCAGGTTTAATTACCAATTGCATACTTTAGAATTTTAATAGTAAGGGCCAAATAAAAGGTATCTTGGAAGTTTTAACAAACTAATGAATTTACATAAAACCAAAAAAAAATTAAGAAGAAAATTTAAGCCATTCACAATTTATATTTAAATGTCACCTAGTACTTGTTATGGATGTAAGACAATGATTTAAATTAACACAAAGAAATATACATTGAAATTAAAATGAAATTTCTCATCCTAAGAATTCATGGTAAAGGTTTTACTTGCATATGTGCTTTTGTCTAAGAATTACCATTATCCTAATTTATAATAGTATAATACATCTACTACCATGTTTGAGGCCTTCTTCTATTGTAAATGTGAAGTTAAAATACATTCATGTAGCTATTTTATCCAGAGTCTGTAACTGTATTGGTTTCCTATAACTGCTATAAAAAATTACCACAAACTTTGTGGCTTAGAACAACACAAATTTATCTTATATTTCTGGAGATCAGAAATCAGAAACAGTCTCACTGACTAAAATCAAGCTGGTGTTCCTTTCCGGAAACTCCAGGGGATGATCTGTTTGCCTGCCTTTCCTAACTTTCAGAGTCAGCCTCCATTCCTTGGCTTATACGCCCCACTTTCCCCTTTAAAGCCAGCAATGGCTGGTTAAGTCTTTTTCAAATCATATCACACTAATGCTGACTCTTCCACACTTAAAAACCTCATAATTACACTGGGTCCACCTGGATAATCTAGGGTAACCTCCCATTCTCCAGGTTAGCTGACTATCCACCTTACTTCTGGCTGCACCCTTAATTTCCCTTTGTCATATAACCTAACACATCCAGAGGATTGGGGGATTAGGTGTGGGCATCTTTGGGGGTCCATTATTTGCCTATCAAAGTGACTATTTGCAGTCTCTTCCAAAACAAGGTAGATTTCATTCTTTTGCCTAAATTTAGTGAAACATGCACAGCAGTCTAGCAGTACTGACAGCCCAAGAAAATCTCCCTGAGGACTGGCGAGATACGCAAGAACGTGTCAGGCATTGTGAAAGGTCCAAGATTTTACCCAGTTTACAAGCTAACAAGTGAACCTGCCACAGTTTCGTGAATGCTGGTGGAAAACATGAGACCCCTGGGAAAGATACAAGGGACCATTTATTACTTAGAGCAATAGAAGTGTCCAGAATATTACTATTTTTGCACTGAAAATGCAAAGAACACAAAGAGATACCTAGATGTGAAGTAGGCTGTGTTACTGAACAGGAACAATGAGTGTTTTTTTGATGGGCAAATCTTTTATGATGAATCTTTTATGATGGGCAGTAACCATGCCTGCCCTTCGGTCCAGAGGGAGACACTATTTCTAATTTCCAAGGTTGTCTTCTATGTACTTATACTGGAAAAATTGGTCCAAAACAAAGCCAGCCAGTGCCTCTGTTAACAGAATGTGCAGAAGTGTGAGACTCATGGTGAATTATCACTTAAAAAAAGGGATGGTAACATATATTTTTAAAGTAAACAAGAAACAGCTTGCAATGTCCCACACTATCAATGCTTTTCTGTGTATTTCTGAGGGCATATACTGTACAGTGCTCATTTTGTATGTTATGTGGTAAGTTCTTACATATGAGTTAGATATATTTTTGTCATTGTGTTTTACAGAATATAAGGGTCTGGCCCAGATATATGAAGATACATAGTAACTAGATTTCATCATATGTCAAAGGGAAATCACAGATTATAATCAATCTTGACTGTAAAGCAGGGTGGGTTTCAGTTTTGGTTTAGTTTTTGTTTTTTTGTGGGTTTTTTGATGCTTAGAAATATATCCATAAACAGCTTAAAAATGCCGTCTAAACTGCACATATTCTAAGTGAATACATATCTCTTAAAGCAGGTGGGTCGCCATTCATTTATTCACTCATTAAAAAATATTCATTGCATGCATAAGACATGTAACATCTTTGCCCTCAAGGCACTTACACAGTAAGAAAGCAACCATCCAATGACTAAATGGCTAAACAAATTAATATAAAAATAACAGACAGTATTAAGTGTTCTAGAGACAATTTAAAGAGTGAGGAGAAAGTGATTTGTTGATCAGGAGAACCTGTCTTAGAAGTTGATATATAGACTGAGATCTGAGTGACAGTAAGGAAGAAGAAATTGTCAAAATAAAGACCCCAATGGAGGCACATTCTTGGTGTGGTTGAGGAGCCCCAGGAGATGCAGCTAATGTGGCTGAGCACTGCAGGTAGAGGAACACTCAGCGAAAAAGAGGTTGGAAAGGTATACTTGGGCCAGATTACATAAGGTTTCATAAACTAGGGTAAGGGGTTGGGATTTTACTCTAAGTTCAGTGAGAAATGACTGTAGGGTTTTAAGCATACGTGTAACATTATTTGACATGTGTTTTAACAGGATCATCCTGGCATCTGTACAGCAGAATCTGCAGGGGTAGCAAGAAGTGAAACACAAAGAGAACACAGAGGCAATACTGCAGTGGTGCAGGCAAGAGGCAATGGCTTTAGCTATAGGTAGTGGGTGGTGGACCTGGAGAGACGTGGATGGGTTTGGGATATGCTTTGGATGAAGAGCCAGAATGTTGTATGATGTAAGATAAATAGAAGAATCATGAGTAGCACCTAACTTTGGAACTTGAGCACCTGAGATGGGGAAACTGGGACAAGGGCAGGTTTGGAGGAGGGACAAGGAATCAAGAGTTTAGTTTTATCCCTGTTAAAATTAAGAAGCCTTTTAGATCTTTAAATGAAAATGTCAAGTAGGAGTTGTAAATGTAATTCTAGGGTTCTCCGGAGTAATCAAGAGCACAGAATAAATTTGTGAGCCTTCAGTAAGTAAAAGGCATCATGTGGAATTTTAAGAGATGAGAATGCAAGCCCAGCAGAGGAACTGACTGAGGAGTGGCTGAAGTAGAAGGGAAAGATAGGCCACTTAAAGCATCTGGTACACCACATCCCACAGCTGAGTCGTGCTCCATCCGCAGCTACCATGAATTTATCCCGTGAGGACTTTCTCCTGCACCCTTCTTGGAAGAATTTCCCTTAACTGCAAGGAAGGGCTTTACCTGGAAGGTTGTGCCTCTGCTCCATCCTTCCAGACAGCTGCTACACCATGGCAGATGCCAGGACATAACAGCCCAACCCCTTTGCCTCTGTGCTGCAGGGCATGCCCCAAAGCTCTGAAGGGATTGGGCTGAGACTACCTTTCTCCTGGAACCACCTCTTTATCCAGGTTCTTTCCCTGCCCTGTCCAGATTCCCTCACTCCTGGACAGGTTTCTTCTGAGAGAAATGCCTCAATATTACAAAAATCTATGTTTCAGGATTTCCCAGATATATAGTGTAACAGAATCCAAGGCAAAAGCAAAAGAAACAAAAAGTATTTTAAAAAGGAAAATTTGGGACATATCCCAGGGGAAGGCTAAACAAAATTAAAGCATTGAAATAACCACTGGATTTAGCAATCGGAAAGTGATTAGTGACCTTGAAAATAGGGGTGAGGTGTTGGGGAAGAAAGTCTGATTGAAGTGGGCTGTGCAGAAAATGTGAGAAAGCAAAGACAATAACTAACAGACAATTCTTGTAAGAACTTTTGCTATGAAGGGAAACTAGAAAATGAAGAAGAAGCTGGAGTTTCCCCCCACCCCCAAGATAAATGATAGTATAGCTTATTTATGTGCTGATGGAAATAACTCTGTAGGGATTAGAAACTCATGCCTTAAATATGGGGACACTCACAGAATCAAAATCCTTTAGAAGACGAGACAGGTACAAAGTACAAGTGGGTGCTGGCCTTAGATAAGTGTAAGGGTTCTTCATCAAGGGTAGTAGGAAGGAAGGTAGGAAAGGGTGAGTGAGGATCAGATAAGTAGATGAATTTGTGATGAAAAGATGAGAGAGTTCCTGAAGGATGATGTCTGTTTTCTCATGGAAATATGAAACAAAGTCATCTGCTGAGAGGAGGAGATTAGGAGGTTTGAGGAAAAGGAAAAAGTCACTTTGAAAGGCAATCTAGGGGAATGTAGTAGGGTGAACGACAACCACAGTTGATTATCTCATCCAAGTTAGCTCCCAAGATATTGTAAAATGGATAGATGACCTAGGAAAAGACATTTTATCTGGATAACCTCATGGTCCTTTGACTGCAAGAAGCTACCATGTGAAATTCTGAGCTCTGCAACCAAGAATGTAGCTTGGAGAAGAGGAAGAGAGTTCACATGAAAACCTCAACTTGTAAAGGATTTCAAAGTCAAAACTAAGATGAAGTGAGTGGGACTGGGAATATTCTTCATAGCATAGGATAACCAAAGGAAGATTACTGATTGCCTTTAAATTCATAAATGTCTCTTAAAGACTAGGTAGTAGCATTTATACTCTGTCACCATGGCAAATACATCAAAGCTTCAGTGTAGATTACTTAAATTATACAGAAAGGTCCAGAAACACTGTAGCAAGGATAGAGTTACCTTTGAGAAATACCTCAAGCCCCTAAACCTAGATGTTTCATTAATTCAATTATGTTTAAGATATGTCTATGATGGTACTATTTCTGAATGCTAGAGGAAGAGTGAACAAGACACACAAGATCCCTCTCTACAATGCTTCTATGTTGGGAAGTGAGTCAGACAACAAATAAGTAAACAAATGAATAGTGTGTTAGTAGTTAGTCTTAAATATGAAAAAAAGACAACAAGATAATGCTATGGAAAGTAACTCAGGACTAGATTGAGTCATTAGAGAAGTACTCTCTGAGAAGATGACATTTGATGTAAGATATTTGGAATGCTTTGACAACATTGTTTCAAATGGTGTTTTACTAACAAAGAACTGCAGAAATAGCAGATATCCAGAAAGAGTGTAGGCAGTGTTTCATTAGTAACATTCTCTATGGTTATGTGTAGTTCCTGAAGGAAGGCTTTAGTCATATGACAGACAACTATTTGATAAGCTTTAAAGCTTGCATCTCTTCAGTAATTAAATGTAGAATGAAGTTCTATTGGTATTCTCTCTCCCTTGGAAATTGGTATGGTTATAGATGGAAAGACACCATTGCTACTGATTGCTACAGATTGAAAGACACCATTGCTACTCATAGACCCATGAGCCAGGGAATTATAGCAACTTACAATTAGAAGAATTTTTTTTTCCTTTTGAGACAGTCTCACTCTGTCACCCAGGCTGGAGTGCACTGGCACGATCTCGGCTCACTGCAACCTCTGCCTCCCGGGTTCAAGTGATTCTCATGTCTCAGCTTCCCAAGTAGTAGGTATGTGCCACCACGCCTGGCTTTTTTTTTTTTTTTTTTTTTTTTTTTTTTTTGCATTTTTAGTAGAGATGGGATTTTTGCCATGTTGGCCAGGCTGGTCTCAAACTCCTGGCTTCAAGTGATCCGCCTGCCTCAGCCTCCCAAAGTGCTGGGATTACAGGCATGAGCCACCGCACCCGGCCTAGAAGGAAATTTTACAAGTCACCTAGACCAACATACAGAATGCAGGTGGGCAATTATATACCTTCCCCATGAGCACACCCAGTAATGGGTAGCACTTTTTTCTTGTTAGGAAGATCTAGCTATCTATATTTAACTTTTTAGTATTTAGGCTCTCTGAAATTTCTACCCAGTTCTTCTCACAGCAATCATAATAAATATTTGCACTCCTTCTCTCTCACATAACAATCTTTCAAATTTTTGAAGATTGCTATCATATTCCCTCTAAATTTGTTCCATTTTCCCTTAACTATTTCCCTCAGGACATAATTTCCAGACCCCTGACCATACTGACCACTCTCTAATTTTTGTGAGCACCCCTCTCTGAAAAGATGGAGCCTACGGTGAGACAGGAAATCAGCTCTCATAGCACATATGTTAGTGGGACCACGGGTCTCCCTCTGGCGGATGACAACACTTCTATTATGCAGCCTAACATGGCATGTACTCTTTCAGCAACAAGGCACATTGTTGGTGCATAATTAGTTTTGTCTGTGGCCAATAAAAACCCCTAAGCTAACTGTCAAGCAGATATCCCACATCCTGGACTTGTGCAATTGAATTCATTTCTTAACCTAAATGTAGGAATTTACATTTATCCCTGTTAAAAAAAAAAAAAGTGGATCTTGTTAGTTTCGGCTTCTAAGATAACTCCAGTGGATCACTCTAAATTCAAAGTATAAAACTGGACAATGCCCCCTGGACAAACTAGATCTGCTTCTCCCACTTCTCATAAACCTATGGCGGCCAAACATTGGAGCTACCTAGAACATCTTTCTCTCCCTCCACCTAAATTCAATCTGCCACCAAGTTTTAGTCTTAAAAATCCTTTTAGATGTACCTTTTTCCGTTCTATCTCATTGCAATGAACCTAGTACTCATTACTGCCTGCCTGTAGCATTACATAGCAAAAGATGCAAAGAATGGATGTATTGTGACTTAAATTCCCTTTATTCAATCCTACTAGATTATATCTAAACAGCTGCCCAAAAGATGAACCTATAATTTCTCTACCCAGTATATCCTAAATGTTTCCAACCTCCCTGTAGATAGTCTTTTCTATGTCTTTGTATACTTGCTCCAAATACTGTCTGTCTATGCTCTTACTAAATTTTATTTGATTTGTTTGATTGTATTGACCCACTTGTACCTGAAAGTTATAGCCTATCTGTGGCCTGCCTTAAAATAGGCATGTGCACTTTCCCTTACATCTTGGATATGAGGCAAGCATCTCAATGTCCATTGATGCCTTTGGATTATAGAATCTAGGTTCAATGTATAGTGATATTTTTAATAAGTAAGAGAGAAGAAGACAAGAAATTTAAGGAGAAAACATACTGATTATTAATGACAATACTAATGACCAATATTTAAATTAAATTTAAATTAAGTGCCAAATATATGAAACACTGTGCCAAGCTGAACATTGTCTAATGTGGACCTCGCAATAACCCTGATCTTACAGAAAAGGGATCTGAAGTACAGGCTATGGTTTATGGTGAAATGACCTAGGTTCATTCTACGGCCTATATTCCTAACTTCTACTCTCCACTGTCTTCAGTAATACACTGCGTATCTTTAAAAAGAATTTACTATTGCTCAGAATGATCATACATATGCACATGATACAAATATATATATATATGTATACAGACACATATGCTCACACACATACACATGCTCACAAAATGAAATGGAATACAATACATGAAATTCTCATTTTAAATATCCTTGTCCTATCATGTGCACGTTCTTGAGTCTGTATTGTGCAATAGGCAAAGCACAGGCTGTTTGCTATGCAATGTACTGAATATGTGATCTTGGGCAAGTCACTCAAATTCCTAAGCCTCTATTTCTTTATAAAAATGGGGATACTAGCATTTACTTCTTAAGGTTGTCTTAAGGATTAGAGACAGTTTAATAAAGTGCCAGGCAAATAGCAGATATTATTAAATGGTAATCTTTTAGGCCCAGGAAAATACTGTGGGGTAAAATGTTAGCCATACCTCATGCTAGAAATGCAGTAAACACCTGATACACACACACATACACACATACATACATATTGACACTTTACTAGTTTTCAAATTTAAAACCTGCTTATTTTCTTAATTTCTAACTCATTTTTTCAAACATTTCTAAATTCACAAGCACTCTTTTATTAGGCATGGGATATTACATTTAATAGGTTATAAACCATGATTAAATTACACATATGTATTCATTACCTGGCTCACGGTAAAGAGACATGTATGTTAGGCTTACCTGCAGGAGTGATACCTGTAAATATGAGTGGGATTGGCAGGATCTCCACGTGCAGGGTCAACCACGGGCAAGGAACCTGAAGCAGCCTTGCTGGAAGTGCCAAGGAGCAACTCCAGGGTCAGCTTTGTTTCACCCTCAGAACTCGCTAACCATAGTTAGGAGGCACAGTCACCAACAGCAATTCTATTTTCTTCTCCTACTTGACTGAATTTAGAAAATCGCTTTGATTTACAAATTGCAAAAAGGGAGATATCTGATAGAAACTAAGAGACTGGTATATCTTCCCAGATGTTTGGGCAAAAATTTAAGCAACATTTAGACTGGAAAAGTTTAAAGAAATATTCCTGCATACTTTAGTACATAGAGAACAATGCATCCCATTTGCTGAATTAAGCCTAAACTCTTAGCTCAGAAACTGGTATGGCTAATAGACACAGTATTTTAAAAAATAGTATTTCTTTCCACAGAAGCTTTAAATACACAATCCTGCTGTGACAAAAATCCACCAGTGCTGGGGACTGGCTGGACGGTCACTACTGACTATGCATGTATGAGCTACCAGTTAGCCACAGTTCCTTCCTGGTCCCTTTTTCTCATATGTTACCTGCCTGGAGGCATGTGTTTTCAACCTCTGAATAAAATAGATGGCCTGCAAAAGAAAATCTCATCCTATTATTTAACAGCTTTCTCCACCCATTTATCTCAAACTGTTTCTTGTAACTTCTTCTCTGTGTGTGTATGTATGATCAGAATACTTCAGATCTACCCCTTGAGCAAATTTCAAGTATACTATACAATATTAACTATAGTCACATCATTGTGCATTAGCTCTCCAAAACTTATTTATCTTACATAACTGAAACTTTGTACCCTTTGACCTACATCTCCCCTCATCTCCCTCTCCCTAGACCCTTGTAGCCACCATTCTGCTCTCTGATTCTGACATTTTTATATTCCATGTATAAATGAAATCATGTAGTATTTGTCTTTCTGCATCTGGTTTATTTCACTTAGTATAATGTCTGCCAGGCTCATCCATGTTGCTGCAAATGATAGAATTTTCTTTTCTAAATCTAAGTAATATTCCAATGCATATACAGTCATGTGTCACTTTACTATGGGGACACATTCTAAGAAATGCATCATTGGGCAATTTTGTCATTGTGTGAACATCATAGTACTTACACTAACCTAGATGGTATAAGCCTACTATGCACCTGCTATAAGCCTACTATGCTATGTGGTATAGTCTATTGCTCTTAGGCTAAAAACCTATGCAATACAGCATGTTACTGTACTGAATACTAAAGGCAATTGTAGCATAATGGTAAGTATTTGTGTATCAAAAAGTATCTAAACATAGAAAAGGTACAGTAAGAATACCATATAATCTTATGGGACCACTGTCATATATGTGGTTCATTGTTAACTGAAATGCTGTTAGGCATCACATGACATATGTGCATATATACATATATATATATACACACACACACACACAAACACACACACACACACACACAAACATTTTCTTTATTCATTTGTCCATTGATGGACATTGTGGTTGTTCCCATATCTTGGCTATTGTGAATAACGCTGCAATGAACATGTGAGTGCAGATACCTCTTCAACATACTGATTTCATTCGCTTTGGATATATACCCAGAGTAGGATTGCTGGATCATACTACTATTAATTTTTTGAGGAATCTTCATACTCTTTCCATAATGACTGTACCAACTTACATTCCTACCAACAATGTACAAACATTTCCTTTTCTCCACATCCTTGTGAATACTTACTTTTTGTCTTTCTGATAACAGCCATTCTAACATGTGTAAAGTAATACTTCACTTTTGTTTTGCTTTGCATTTCATTGACGATTAGTGAAGTTGAGTACCTTTTCATATACCTATTGGCTATTTACATGTCTTCTTTTGAAAAATGGCTATTCAGGTCCTTTACCTTTTTTTTTTTTTTTTTTTTGAGACAAGTCTCGCAATGTTGTGGAGGTTGGTCTTGAACTCCTGGTCTCAAATGATCCTCCTATTGGCCCCTTTACCCATTTTTAAATCAGGTTATTTGTTTGTTTGTTTCTTGCTATTGAGTTGCATGAGTTCCTTATATATTTTGTATTTTAACCACATCATATATATGCTTTGCAAATATTTTCTCCCATTCTGTAGGATGCCTTTTTATTCTGATGATTGTTTCCTTTGCTGTGTAGGTTTTTAGTTTTAAATTATCCATTTGTCCATTTTTGCTATTGTTGCTTTTGTTTTTGGCGCCATATCCAAAAAATCATTGTCCAGACCAATGTCAAGAAGTTTTTCCCTATGTTTCCTTTTAGTAGTTTCACAGTTTCAAGTGTTACATTAAAGTCTTTAATCCATTTTAAGTTTATTTTTGTATACCATATGAGATAAGGGTCCAATTTAATTATTTTCCATATGGATATCTAATTTTCCCAACATTTATTGAAGACACTATCCTTTCCCCAATGTGTGTTCTTCGCACCCTTTCAAACATTAGTTGATCATACATATGTGGATTTATTTCTGGGCTCTCTATTCTATCCCATTGGTCTATGTGTCTGTTTTTATGCCTAAGCCACACTGTTTTGATTACTGTGTCTTTGTAATATATTTTGAAATCAGGAGGTATGATGCCTCTAGCTTTCATGTCTTTGCTCAATATTGTTTTGGCTATTCAGGTTGCTTTGTAGTTCCATATGCATTTTAAAATTGTTTTTTCTATTTTTGTGAAGAATACCATTAGGATTTTGATAGGAATTGCATTGAATATGTAGATCACTTCCAGTAATATGGACATTTTAACAATATTAATTCTTCCTATCTATGAAGAAGGGATGTCTTTCCATTTATATGTATCTTTTTCAACTTCCTTTATTAATGTCTTATAATTTTTCATGTATAAATCTTTGACCTGTTTGGTTGTTTGTGAGTACTTTATTATTTTTATTGCTATGGTAAATGGATTGATTTTTTAATTCCCTTTTCAGATACTTTATTCCTTGTATATAGAAATATGATTTTTAGTATGTTGATTTTATAACCTGCAACTTGACTGAATTCATTTGTTAGTTCTAACGGTTTTTTATTGAGTCTTTAGACTTTTCTATGTACATGATCGTGTCATTTGCAAACAGAGATAACATTATTTTCTGATTTGGTTGCCTTTCTTTTTCCTTATTTAATTGTTGACGAGGACTTCCAGTACTATGTTGAAAAGTAGAGAAAGTAAGTATTCTTTCCTTGTACCAGATATTACAGAAAAAGCTTGCAGCTTTTCCCCACTGATGATGATGTTACTTGTGGGAGTCTCATATATAGCCTATATTGTGTTAAGGTAAATTCCTTCTATACCTATTTTGTTGAGAGCTTTAATCATGAATGGATGCTGAACTTTGTCAAATGCTTTTTCTGCATCTATTGTGATAATGATCTGGGTTTTTTTCTTTCGTTTTGTTAATGTGTTGTATCACATTGATTGATTTGCATATATTGGGGTCCTTGGCAGTAAAAGGTGCTGCAGTGCTGCTGATCTCTTTCCCTTCTATCAGCGGTAGTTGTGGCCAAGGGGATGCCCCTTGGTTGTAGGTCCAGCACATGGGCGTGTTTGGGCCACAGAGATGCCACTGTCAGAAGTGCAAGTGCAAGCAGAGCAGCAGCAGAGCTGGGTCTGGAGCACAGGTACATGCAGAGTGATCACGACTTTGAGGTCCCAGGTCACAGCCACTTCTGAATGACATTTTCATGGAATGAGAAAAATGGCCACAGAAGGACTGTTAATTTTGCTGGATAAAAATTCTTTATTGTTTCTGCACTAATGATGTGTTTCAGGATTCTGTTTTCATTAAATACTAACAATATCTTGGTTCTCCAATAATTATAACAGATTTTCGTGCTTAATGCTTCCCCTTGAGATTTACCATCTTCCCCATGAAGGCATCCTCCTTTTGCATTTGCATAGCATGGTGTACTTTCTATTATCAATTATTATTATTTATATTATAATGACTTGTGTATATATATTTTTTATTTTTTTCACTTTTAAGTTCAGGGGTACATACATGTTCAGGTTTGTTACATAGGTAAACTTGTGTCATGGGGGTTTGTTGCACAGACTATTTCATCACCCAGGTACCAAACCTAGTAGCCATTAGGTATTTTTCCTGCTCCTCTCTCTCCTCCCAGCTTCCACTCTCTGATAGGCCCCAGTGTGTGTTATTCCCCTCTATGTGTCCATGTGTTCTTATCATTTAGCTGCCACTTGTAAGTGACAACATGTGGTATTTGGTTTTCCGTTCCTGCGTTAGTTTGCTAAGAATAATGGCCTTCAGCTCCATCCATGTCCCTGGAAAGGACATAATCTCATTTTTATTTTTATATTTATTTTTTTTTGAGATGGAGTCTCACTTTGTCACCCAGGCTGGAGTGCAGTGGCACAATCTCAGCTCACTACAACCTCCACCCTCTGAGTTCAAGCGATTCTCCCACCTCAGCCTCCCGAGTAGCTGGGATTACACGCGCCTGCCACTGTGCCCAGCTAATTTTTTGTATTTTTAATAGAGACGGGGTTTCACCATCTTGGCCAGGCTGGTCTTGAACTTCTGACCTCGTGATCCATACACCTTGGCCTCCCAAAGTGCTGGGATTACAGGCATGAGCCACTGTGCCTGGCCCATAATCTCATTTTTTATGACTGCATAGTATTCCATGGTATATATGTACCACATTTTCTTTATCCAGCATATCACTGATGGGCATTTATGTCGATTCCATGATTCACATGTATATTTTACCTCTACTATTAAATAGGAAATTTTCCAATGACAGGGTCTCTGTGTGAATCATCTAGCATTCAAAGAACAATATCTGGAATATAATAGTTGCTCAATAAATATTAGTTGAATGATGCCTGCTTAGATCATCTCTGTAAAGACTCAAACTATGGAATAGTCACTATGGCTCCACATCAGTTTTTATTTTCAAAATCAAGTATCTTTTGAGCTTAATCTGTTCTAATTTGCCCAGCTTTATTTATTTCCTTCTAATGAGCTGCATGCTTTCTTTATTCTAGCCTGCTCATTCTCACTAGCCCCTATATTCAGTTCAATGTAGTGCATATCATATGTAGGCCTAGAACTTGGACCAGACAGCCTCTCTTAATATTTAATTATTCCATGCTTGTAGCTATTAATTATCACTAGAAAACTCTATGCTACTTATTATATATTTTAATTACTTGGTTTTCACTAACTTAGATAAACTCCCCCACTCCCCGGCCTTTTATTTGAGACAGAGTTTTGCTCTTATTACCCAGGCTGGTGTGCAATGGCATGATCTCGGCTCACTGCAACCTCCACCTCCCAGGTTCAAGTGATTCTCTTGCCTCAGCCTCCCAAGTAGCTGGGATTACAGGCATGCACCACCACACCCAGCTAATTTTGTATTTTTAGTAGAGACGGGGTTTCACCATGTTGGTCAGGCTGGTCTCAAACTTCTGACCTCAGGTGATCCCCACCACCTCAGCCTCCCAAAGTGCTTGGATTACAGGTGTGAGCCACTGCACCTGGTCAGATAAAACCTTTTTAAGTATTAAAAAAATTCTCAAATGTCCATCTTTATCTGGAAGACTGTCTTCCTAAACTAAATCATGGTTATACCATTTTGGAATAAACTATTTGATTATTTGCCTATAAGATGTATAAATATGTTTGAACTACTTAACTTCCTTAAGAAGAGTGAATCTTTAACTTCCTTAAGAAGAGTGAATATTCACATTTACTATAATCAAATAGTATATAATATACGTGTCAGGTTCTGTAAACTATTTTGTAAAGGTAATCGAATCAAATTAATGAAGGAATAATAACTGGATTTTACATTTTTGAATTAGCATATGTATGGCCAACATATGGAAGGAGGTTCAATTTATGGTTCAATCTGCTAATTCTTATCAATGCCTTTTTTTAAAGAAATCTGTGGCATCCTTAAAACCGCTGTTTAATACAACTGCCAAACTGCTTCTGAGTCCAGCTCTTCCTGAAGGAATTTATTTATATGAATAACTGCCAATTTCAAAGCTACTATTTAATTTTGCAGTAACTTCCTAACAAAGTCATATTTCTCAAAACAATTATAATTTCACTAGAAACTGAGGGGAAGTTTCCATGGGCCAGCATGTTATCTCATCTCTAGATATTTCATGGAGATACCACAACCTCTTACTGCTGGCCCCTTAAATCCCAAAGTTAAGCTCAATGTCAAGAAATATAAGAAGGATTCTCTACTGGCATTAACATAAAAAGATTATCAAGCCATTGCCTTTTAATATCCCATCAAAAGCTTCATAAGGAAAGAATAAGAAGGAAGGACAAGAGTTTCAAATTATTAGAATTCAATTAAAATGTAAAATTTTAACATTCAATTAAAATGACATTCAATTAAAATGTAAAATCTTAAGTGTTTGGAAGTTTAAATGAAGGTTCGGCTAAAATTTTCTATGTAAACAACATGGATAAGGCATCCTATATTAGGTAGGTAACAGTGATGGCAACTTTAGGAGCTAAGAATGACGAGGCCCACTTTTCAGATGAGTCAAGGCAGGTCTACAGATAGAGTATATCAGTTGTTCCACATCACTAGTGAAGGAAAGAAGAGGGCTGCGTCTTTTCTAGACACCTACCTGCCAGCAGAGAGAGAAGCTGCATTTCCAGCAGGGGTTCAAGAGACCTTAATATACACCTTGGCATGAAAGCTGAGGCAAAGGATACATGAACGGTTCCTGGAGAGAAGGTACTCACTATGTGCCCTTGTACCAGGACAGGACACAACAAAACAGGATAATGAATCCCTGTTTGGATAGCCAGGCTTAGGAAATAGGAGGCATTACCTAATTGATGGAGAAAGAAGAGATTTTCAGTGGATGGAACAGGAGAAGAGAAAGGCTTGATGCTGACAAACAGTATAAATGACATGGATCTTCTCTGTTCTGCTTGGGTTAGAAAGTGAGACCAGAATGCCCAAGGAGGAAGAGTTACGGGAAGTCTCTGCTCATGGTCATTCCTTTCCTCTTCCTCTGCATAATTTGTTCTTTATCAGGGATGTCCAATTCTTTGGCTTCCCTGGGCCACACTGGAAGAAGAATTATCTTGGGCCGCACATGAAATACACTAATACTAATGATAGCTGAAGAGCTTAAAAATAAATAAATAAATAACAAAAACATCTCATAATATTTTAGAAACAGTTATGAATTTGAGTTGGGCCACATTCAAAGCCATCCTGGGCCACATGTGGCCCGCGGGCCACGGGTTGGACAAGCTTGCTTTAGATCTTAACTCAGTTGCACGTTTTCACAATCACCTTCTCTGACTTCTCTGACTAGAGACTCTCATAGCACAAGACTTGTCTGACTAGAGACTCATAGTACAACACAATTCTCCTTTACAGCACTTTTCACAATTCTCCTACATCACAAGTGTAATATTTCACAATTGTAATAATACACTTATTTGTATGTTTCGTTAACTTTCTCCACTAAACCTATTAGGGACATATGAATGATTTTGTTCCTTTTTGTACTGCTGCCACCTAGGAGAGTGCCTACTCCACTGCAGACACACATAACTAGTTGTTTAATGTATGAATGAATGAAGTTGATTGGGTTAAAGGGTCATTAAGGACAGCAAAAGTATGAAAAGGAGATATTAAGGACACAATTAGTAAGTTTATAAACTACTCAAATCTGGTTAGAGTTGGTCTTATTTACTGTCAATTGTTTATGGCCAAATAAAAAGCTATGGCAGATCATATCTTTGTCCTGGTCAGCTGCACATGTGAGCAGCTTAAGGGGAACTTTGCCACACTGCCATTGGACTTTATGATACATGTCAACAGTGCTGCACACAATTAGAGATGATGGCTATTTGTTTTACCTGTGAGGAACCTTTGTTCCTACGTGTGTTTGGTTAGGCAGGACTTTGAAAGTTACTTCCATTTCACTCATGTTGACATTATATGAGTTAGTAAGTAAAAAGCAATAGGGACGAGACAAGATCTTTGCCCTTAAAATTCATAAAGTGCTTCTCTGAAAATTGTTGACATCCCCGTATTTCAAGAGCCACAGTCCAAATGCATTCACCATAAATTATAGGACATTAACCCATTTTTTTCATTGTCATTAGAAGTGACTGAAATTTTCCAGAGCTTCACTAGTTAAATTAGCAAAGAAAAATGGAAGTAGGATCTAAAGTAGGTTCTTTACTAAAGAACCCCTACCCCCTCATTTTATCATTGTTGCTAGTCATATCATAATGGTAACACTAATCATAATAGCTAAAATGTATTTAAAGCTTCTACATGCCAGCCATGGAGCTTTAAATATATAAGCATTTAATTTAATCACCAAACATGAAGGCAGGGACCACACTTTGTACACATCTATATCCTTGGGAACAGCATAGATGCAAGAAAATGAATGGTAAATATTTGTTAAAAGAATCACTATGGGCCGGGCGTGGTGGCTCATGCCTGTAATCCCAGCACTTTGGGAGGCCAAGTGGGCAGATCATCTGAGGTCAGGAGTTCAAGACCAGCCTGGCTAACATGGCGAAACCCCGTCTCTACTAAAAATACAAAAAAAATTAGCCAGGCATGGTGGCAGGTGCCTGTAATCCCAGCTACTCGGGAGGCTGAGGAAGGAGAATCACTTGAACCTGGGAGGCGGAGGTTGCAGTGAGCCGAGATCACGCCACTGCACTCCAGCCTGGGTGACAGAGCAAGACTCTGTCTCAAAAATAATAATAATAACAATAATAATACAAGAATCACTATGGGCTAGGTGGGGTGGCTCACACATGTAATCCCAGCACTTTGGGAGGCTGAGGTGGGAGGATTGCTTGAAGCCAGGAGTTCAAGACCAGCCTGGGCGACAAAGTGAGACCCGGTCTCCAAACAAAAAAAAAATTTTTTTTAATTAGCCAGGGGTAGTGGCACATGCCTGTAGCCCCAACTACTTGGGAAGCTGAAGTAGGAGGATCACTTGAGCACAGGAGTTTGAGGCTGCAGTGAGCTATGATCACACCAGTACACTCCAGCGTGGGTGACAGAGCAGGACCCGTCTCTTAAAAGAAAAAAAATATGCAAACAAATGGGAGGAGGGGACAATGCATGTAGTGTTCAAAGCAGCCGTCTTTAGGCAACTCAGTTTTTAAGAACTATAAATTGAACACCATACCCTGATAAATTTCACACTAAATATATAGAATAATAACACAATAGAGCTGAAAGCAACCTCCAAGGAGACCTCATTTTACATTTACTGGTTGAGTGACCTTTGACAAATAATTTAACCTCTTCCTGAACCATAAATTTTATTAACAGTATGAGGGTAATAACTTCCTTGCAAGTTGTAGAAAATGATGAGCTCCTGATACTATGCTTGGCTCCCAGTGAATGGTTGATGTTGTTATTCTATTAGCATTTTATGAGTAAATAAATTTAAAAGTAGTGTTTTTGTTTTAGGAACTTAAAAAAAAATCAAGACTATGTTAATACTTTGCATTCTGTGGGAAATATGACCAAAAAATCAGTAAATTGGGGCAAACTGGACTTCGTATGATGAAAAAAGGCTACTTCAAAAGATAAACACTGTAGACATAAAACAAAATGAAACAAAAGTCATAGGTAGATGGGTAGCTTTAAACATTATTGATAAAGGGTATGACTATAGCCACATAAGAAAGAGTTCAAATTAACTTTAAAAGTACATGGAATTTTAGAGAAAACTGTTAGAATAAGAATTATAATCACTGAATTTTGACATACACATCACCAAGTTATAAAGCCCACAAGACACTCTGTGGCATCAGTCAGGTCAGCTGAATGTCACAATACACCCTGCCCCTTCTCTCTGCTTTATTTTTCCCCTTAACACTAATCACCGCCTCACGCCCTATTTTGCTTATTTGTTTCTTACATCACTCCTGACTAAAACATAAACTCTATGAGGGCAGAGATTTCCACCTGTTTTGCTCATCACTGAATCACCAGTTCTGAGTGCCTGAGACACAGATGGTCCTCATTGCTTATTTGTGGATTAAATAAAGGAAGGCAGAAATTGAGGCCCAAAGAAACTAAGTGCCTTGTATATAGCTGGTAACTGCTGAACCAGTTAAGTTGTGCCAGCGCTTCTAAACTCTCCTTTTCAATTCTCTAAGCTGTCTCTTTCTTTGAAACCTTCATCTGCCTTTCCTTTTTTTTTTTTTTTTTTGAGACAGAATCTCTGCAGCCCAGGCTGGAGTGCAGTGGCGCAATCTCAGCTCACTGCAACCTCCCACATTCTGGGCTCAGGCAATCCTATGGGACCAGAGGCACGTGCCACTGTGCCTGGCTAATTTTTAATTTTTATTTTTTTGTAGAGATGAGGTCTGACTATGTTGCCCAGCCCAGTTTCAAACTACTGAGCCCAATCAATCTGCCCACCTTGGCCTCCCATACTGCTGGGATTACAGGTGTGAGCCACTGCACCGGGCCACCTGCCCTTTACTACCAACTGTGAGACAGATGGAGCTGTATATCTGAACTCTATGATAATCTACAACCATTCTTTGAGGGTTTCTAGCACATTTTATCTAGCATGCTTCTAGAACTCCCATTACATAGGGAAAATTGTGGGTTTTTTTCCAAAATTCCACAATTTCTCCAAGACCCTATATAAGAAAAACTACTAGCTCATGAACAGCTAAACATAATACCATTGGCCTGAATCTGACTTTTAAAGTATTTTAAAGACAGAATAGACTATAAGCAGCCTAGTTGCAAATCAGTTGAATTCTTAATGGTGTAATTTCTTCTTTAAAAGTAAGCACTGGGCTCAGACAGCTCCCTGGTGAAGGAACTAAGAGTGAACAAACAGAAGTCAACACGTAGGTTACCCCTAAATAGAAGAATGAGAGGGCAAGTAATAAAGGGAGCCACAAGAAGAAGACAATGTAATGATAATCAGACTCTTGGGGCTTTTTCCTATGGAAATATATCTTGGAATGTGTAACTTTTTACTAAACAACTATTAACCAAGTGTGAGACAAGAATACAGACATTTTCAGATATGCAAGGGATCAAACAATTTAACTACCACATACCCAGACTAGGATGATTTCTTGAGACTCCTGAAAAACTAAGAGAGCAAGCCAAGAAAGGAAAATACAGGATACAGGAAACAGTGGGTCCAATTTAAGACAGCAACAAAGGGAATGTCTTTGGCTGGCAGTATCTAGCAAACCTAGATAGCAGTCAACTTAGAGTGGGGCAGAGGATGGAGGGTCTTAGAGGGAAGTCTCTCAAGGAAAAGTACATTTGACAGAAAAAAATAATACAGTTTGAAATAAAATGAGGCTACCATAAAGCTAAGGCACAAGAACAAAGGAAAGGTTATTAGAAACTCCAAGGGAACAAAAATGGCATATAAGAAAGAAAATATAATCATAGATTAATTGACTCCATGTGAATATTTATTTATTAGTAATATATATTTTTAGAAGTTTAGAGTTACCCAAGACACAAAACAAATATTTAATTATGGTTATAACTGAATAGGATATAAAAGCTGTAAGTCTTATAAAAGTAAAAACTTCAGAGTTTGTGAGGGCGGAGAGGAAAGGACAGCTGAAGGTGGATTACAGAGGCTGACACTGTCATCTTACGAAGTGGGGAGTCAAAACAGACTGCAGTTGATGAAGGAAGAAATAAAGGTGTAGTAACATTACATGTAAAAGATACCTGTAGACCTAATCCCCTGATTCCAGATGTGGACCAATATACAATAGATACATTAATATAACTGTATCTAGAAGATGAAGAAAAATGATGCCAAAAATAGACAAATCAATAAAATAGATGAGTTAAAAGTGGTTATATATGGAGATCGGAATTGAGGATGAGGGGAAGTGGGATAGAAGATAGCTTCTTGCTATAAGCTTTTTGTAATATTTAATTCTCTGTAACCAATGGTTAGTACTACTTTAATGGAAATAAATTCAAATAGAGGGAGAGAATAGGTTCATGACTCAGTCAAGTCCCAAATTCTTTTGCAAAGAAACTCCTCTTTCCTATTAAAAAATTCCAAGTCCTTGTTGTCTTGTAACTACAAGTGTACCTTCTGCAATTACTAACAAAGGGGGACTTTGTAAAAGTAACCCTATTTCTTATAAAGATACAACTACAGATTACAAACTCAATTTCTTAAACCTAAAAGGAAATGAGGTAGGGTGAAAGTAAGAAAATACAGATTTATTTTTTGGAACTGTAAACTCAAAATTAATGAGCTATAACGCCTTAGCTGCTTCTAGGTTCTTCCTGTGCTGATGACAATTCAGCAGTGAACAAAAAGAAAATTACAAAGTTAATATCCCTTGCCTTCTCTCAACCTCAAGATTTTTGGCAGCTAGAGTTTCACATTGTTAGGCAGAAAGGTTTAACACAAGCATATGGGATTCATTCATGTCAACTATTGCTCTTTAAAAAAGAGTATTTTTTATTTAAAATATTAACCTTCCTTTAAAGACTATTTCAGGAGAAATAAATGTCCCCTCCTTCCTATTCCCTGCCAACACTCCATTTCAAAGTTTCAGCCTGCCCTAGGAAATTGAAAAGGAACTCCCTTGCTACATCCTAAATGTCTCTTCATTCTAAATGCAAAAGCTTCAGGACAGTTCCCAGGGTGAACAGCATCTCCTGGATCCTCAAAACTACTTCCAGATGTAAGCCCCCAAGATAGACGACTAGATCCAGGTTTCCAACCCCTTTCCAGATGACAGCCTCTAGAAAGATGAGTGTGGCAGAGACCTAGTCCCCTGACTCCAGATGTGGACCAAAGAGCACATGAATAAATTGAAACATCTCTCCCTACCACATGGAATTCCCTAAGGGAGAAAGCCTTCCGATGCCTCTCCAGCAACACTCCACATTAAGTCTCCAGATACCTAAGTCTCCATAGATCGAAGTGTTATTGTTCTGTCTCTTACCCCTTTTATCTCTCTTCCTGTTTTCCATCTTCAATACCAAACCACAACAGCAAAACACTGTTCCTCACCTGGGTCAAGTTGCATAACTCTGGACACACTTTGGGGATTAGGTTATTCTGAAGGACTAGAGTCTTCAGGCCAGGCAGTTTTCCTAATGCTGAGGGCATCTTTGTCATCTTCTTCCCATTCAAAGTAATGATCTTCGTATTTTTACCACCACTCAATGCTTTTATTAACAATCTCTCAGTCATGATCTTGGAAAAGAAGTAGAAAACAAGGTAACCATTAGAGTTCTTTATTATACAGCTTTAGAACCTCTAATTACAGAATTGGTGTGTCATAGAAACAAGAACATTCTGAGATCCACCATGTTGAAGTGGGGAAGCATTAGATTATTTTCCTATGTGAAAGATATGAAGGGAAAGTAGATGGTCCAGGTTTGGGGCAGGAAATGTATAATGTAAGCCTAAAATAGCTTATGCCTGCGATATTAAAGTTATCAGAGATTAATGAGGACACAGAAGTGAACTTCTAGGAGCTCCCACTAGTCTAAGATGGAAAATATTAAGGATCAGAAAGAAATAATCTAGAATAGACTGAAACATATCAAAACACATTAAAATCTGAGTTCATAATGGCATTTTTTAAAAAGAAACATTACTCACCCTGGGAATTACTAGCGCACCAACTCAGTCTGAAAATTGATAAAGGAAAAATATAAGCATTTATTCTGCTTTTCCAGTACAAACTGCACTTAAATATAACTTAATAGTTAATAAATTTCTTATTCACAAGAATTGAAACTAATAAATGATAAAAAATAACTAGAATAATCACAATTTTTGCAAATTCTAATAAAATAATGGAGCTATGCAAAAATCATAATTGGAGACTGAAAGTATTAGATGAAAGGTTGATGAGGAACTTTATAATCAAGTGATCAGGTTAATAACCCACTAATCATTTTAGCATCAATAAAATTGAGACAATCACATTATAAGCCTTATGAAGTAATGAATTAAAAAGTACACAGCAGCACCACCTATGAAATGTTCCTGTCCAAAAATTAAATCTGAATCTAATCATGGCTTCAAGATCTAACTACCATTTACAAAGAAACAGAACTAGAGAATAAGTTAAGTTCATTATAGGGAAACAGTCAAATCTATAACATGGAAGATTCTACAGGACTGGTCCCTGGTCCAATGTCACAAGGTTTCACCAACAAATGAAAGACATTAATAAAAAGGAGGGAAAACTGTTACAATGTAAGTGAAACTTAGGGCAAATAACAGCTAAATGCAATGTCTGGACTGTATTTGAATCCTCAGTTGAATACAAACATCTCAGGGAAATTTGTTCATCGGCTATTAGATGAGAGAAATTAATTCTGTTACATGTGAAAACGGTATGGTGGTAGTATTTATTTTAAATGTGCTTAACATTCAGAAATGCATACTGAAATTTTCAAGTGAAATAAAATGATATCTTGAGTTTTCTTTAAAATAATCGGGGGGGAAGTGGGTGGAAGAAACTGATCAAACAAGATTGACAAAATGTTGATAATTATTAATGCTGAGTAATAGACACATAGGGGTTTGTATTTGTCCATTCTCGCACTGCTATAAATACCTGAGACTAGGTAATTTATAAAGAAAAGAGGTTTAATTGGCTCACAGTTCTGCAGGCTATACAGGAAGCATGGTGCTGGCATCTGCTCAGCTTCTGGGGAGCCCTAAGGAAGCCTACAATAATGGTGGAAGGCAAAGGGAGAGCCAGCACTTCACATGGCCAGAGCTGGAGGAAGACAGGAAGGAGGTGCTACACACATAAACAACCAGATCTCAGGATAACTCACTCACTCACTAGCAGGAAAACAGCACTGAGGGGATGCTAATGCATTCATGAGAACTCCACCCCCAGGATCTAATCACCTCCCACCAGGCCCAGTCTCCAACACTGGGGATTATAATTGAACATGAGATTTTGGAAGGAACACAAATCCAAACCATATCAGCATTCATTATATTAGTCTTGTTATTTTTGCATATGTTTAAAAATTTCCAAATAAAAGATTAAAACGGTGACAAAAAGGAGAGGGAGGGGAACGGTGGCCAGTAACATTTGATTATTATCACAATCCCATTAGCACCCAGATAGGATGAGTCTTAGAGGCATTAGGATTAAACATGTATGTGACACACTTAGATGTGGGTTTCCAAAAACTTGAACATTATAAAATACATTCTGCACTGAAAGTGATCTGAACAGAAATCAATCCTTCCTTTGGCATTCAGAAATCACTTTATTTATTTATTCAACAAATATTTACTGACCACCTACTACATAGTCAACACTGTTGCAGGAGTGAATGAAAAAGATAAAAATTTCTGTTGTCAAGGAAATTCCATTCTAGTAGGGGAAGAAAAGCAATCAGATAAGCAAATCTACTATGTTAGATGGTGATTTGATGCCAAGGGGGAAAATCTAAGCAGAAAAGAGAAATAGGGAGTGTGGGAAATGAGAAGTGTACAGTTTTAAATAGGATGACCAGGAAAGGCCTCACTGACAGAATGCTATTAGAGACAAGACCTCTTCCAGTAAGAGAGTAAGATCAAGTGCCAGAATTCTAAAAAAGGATCATTAAATTTTTTTTTTTTTTTTTTTTTTTTAAAGAAAAAAAAATAGTGTTTTATTAACTACCACACTGTTATAATACACTTTAAACGTACAATAAGGTAGCCTTTAAATTTGAGGTGGTCTTAAGAATAACAAATGAACAGAATTCCAAATTTTTGAAATAGGTGAACTGCTGCAGTTACAGGTATACATTTAGGAAAACTGTAATTTTTAAAGGGATTATAATGAATATCAATATCATAACAGTAAATCAAGAGATGCTAATAGTGACTTTCAGTTGCTAGAAAGATAATTTTTCAGCTTCTTAATCACTGCTGCTTGCCTTCCCTCTTCCAAACCTATGCTTCGTCTTCTTTACTTTGATATTATTTGTTTCCTAAGAATAATAAAGCTGTTACTGTCAAAACAAACTGATTACAAGGCTTTGTTTAAAAAAAAAAATCCATGACAATCACCACCTCTTAAGTAAATATTGGGTGGCTAGCATCCCAGACGACACTGTCCAAACCCTGGAAATTTGTTACTGCTTTAAGTAGGTAAACAAACCAATACAATCTGCCACTGCTTTCTGTCAATCTGCTGAACCTAGGAAACCTGGTTAACATTCTTGAGTCTTTCTTCTCCCTTACTTCCAATATATAATCAATCCTATTCATACTGTCTGTTCCAGTTATCTATCACTGGGAAACAAACCACCACACATCTTAATGGCCTAAAACATTTACTTTATTGACAAATCTTTTTTTTTTTTTTTGAGACGGAGTCTCACTCTGTCACCCAGGCTGGAGTGCAGTGGTGCGATCTCGGCTCACTGCAAACTCTGCCTCCCAGGTTCATGCCATTCTCCTGCCTCAGCCTCCCAAGTAGCTGGGACTACAGGCGCCCACCACCACACCCAGCTAATTTTTTGTATTTTTAGGAGATGGGGTTTCACTGTGCTAGCCAGGATGGTCTCGATCTCCTGACCTCGTGATCCACCTGCCTCGGCCTCTCAAAGTGCTGGGATTACAGGTGTGAGCCACCACACCCGGCCTTTATTGACAAATCTTAATCTGGGCAGGGCTTGCCTATAGTTCTCTTAGTGACAGCTATAGCAGCTCAAAGTCTGCAGCAGAAACCATCTAAAGGTTCAATAATCCACATCTGGTGGTAGATACTTCTTGTTGGCTAGGGCCTCAGGGTGGTCAGCCTCTACATGTAGCCTCTCCAATGTGGCTTGGACTCCCTCCCAACATGGTGGCTTGGTTTGAAGGTTGAGCATCCCAAGAGAGAAAGTGGAGTGGAAGCTGTATTACTTTCATGACGTTGCTTCAGAAGTCATACAGAATCACCTCTACCACATTTTATTCATTAGAACCAAGTAACAGAAACGAGCTCATATTCAAAGGAAGACAAATTAGACTCTGCCTCTTGAAGGCAAGTGACCAAAAATTTGTGGACATGTTTTAAAACCCACCACAATCTACCCTGTAGCCATGAGCTGTTTACATTCCTCCCATATGCAAAACAGAGACACTCTTCCTGGAAAGCCCCCTTCCCTAAAAGTTTCATCTATTTAGAACATCAGGTTCAAAGATCTTGTCATCAAAGTTAGGTACAAAGGTAGATGAAGCTCCTCTGAGGCAGTTCCTTGAGTTCAGCTTGAGTGCAGTTCATCTTGACCTGAAGACCTATCAACTAAAGAGACAAGTTATCTGTCCACACATACCTAGAATACAACATAGGTAAAACAAAGGGCAGGCAATAGTTAGTCCCATTCAAAAAAAAAAAAAAAAAAAAGGGAAAAATCAGAGGAACAAAGTAGCCACAGGTTCATAGCAATTCTGAAATCAAATGAGGCACAAGGTTGTCATTATTTTTGTTTTTTGTTTTTTGTTTTTGAGATGGAGTCTCGCTCTTTCACCCAGACTGGAGTGCAGTGGCACAATCTCCACTCACTGCAACCTCCACCTCCTGGTTCAAGCAATTCTCCTGCCTCAGCCTCCCGAGTAGCTGAGATTACAGGAACGTGCCGCCATGCCTGGCTAATTTTTGTATTTTTAGTAGAGACAAGCTTTCGCCATGTTGGCCAGGCTGGTCTTGAACTCCTGACCTCAGGTGATCCACCCACCTCAGCCTCCCAAAGTGCTGGGATTACAGGAGTGAGCCACTGCACCCAGCCCACATGTACTGCCTGGGATTAGCTTTTGGTTCCCCTGTTTGGGCTCTTGATTCCATCCTCTTGAATTTCTTTCCTTTTCCATAAAATGTAGCCCATGTTTGCCAAGTAGTTTCCTCAGTCTGCTTCCTGTCCATAGAAGTTCAAGGTGCCAAGGGTCTCTCATTTTAATTCTTTTTTGATAACAGCTTTATTGAGATAGAATTCACATACCATTAATTCAATCATTTAAAGTATACAAGTCGGTGGTCCTTAGGATATTCACCAACTTGTGTAACTACCACCATAATCCATTTTCGAATATTTTCATCATCCCCAAAAGAAAGCCTGAAGCCTTTAACAATCACTTTCCATTCCTCCCATCCACTCCAACCCTAGGCAACTACAAATCTACTTTTTATCTGTATAGATTTGCCTATTCTGGGGATTTTATATAGATGAATTTATATAACATGTGGACTTTTGTGACTGGCTTACTTTACTTAGCATGTTTTCAAGGCTGAGATGCTTTGGATATGTGTCCCCACCCAAATCTCATATCAAATTGTAATCCCCAGTGTTGGAGGTGGGACCTGTTGAGAGGTGATTGGATCATGGGGGCAGATTTCCCTCTTGGTACTGTCCTCATGATAGTGAGTTATTGTGAAATCTGTTTGTTTAAAAGTGGTGGCACCTCCCCCCACTCCCTCCTCCTCCAGCCATGTGAAATGTGCCTTGCTCCTCTTTTGCCTTGCACCATGACTGGAAGCTTCCTGAGGCCTCCACAGAAGCAGAAGCTGCTACACTTACTTTACAACCTGCAGAACTCTGAGCCAATTAAACCTCTTTTATTTATAAATTACCCAGTCTCAGGTATTTCTTTATAGAACTGCCAAAACAGACTAATACAAAGGCTTATCCATGTTATAGCATGTACTGGCACTCCACTTATTTTTATTGTCAAATAATATTCCATTGTATGAATACATCACAGTTTACATTTCCACTCATCAGCTGATGGGCATTTGCATTGTTTCTACTTTTTGGTTATTACAAATAATGCTGCTACAAACACCATCTGTGTACAACTTTTTATGTGGACATGTTTTCATTCTCTTGGGTATATACTTAGGGGTGGAATTGTTGGGTCATACGGTACCTTTATGTTTAGTCTTTTGAGGCACTGCCAGACTTTTCCATAGTGGCTGCACCATTTTATACTCCTATTAACAGTGCATGAAGGTTTATCTTTTCATTTTATTGTCCTTCTCAATCCAACCTGATGCAAATCCTTTAAAAACTTCATGGGTTTCTTTTAAAACAGTTTATAATTCACTCCATCAGACACAAACCACACCCACAAATCTCTTTCGGATGGCCCATCTCTACCTTGGGTTCCCATGTGAAACTGCCGTGAGACATTAAGATTTTTAGGGGCCCTATTGTTTGTTGGTAACACAGCATATTTAACCTTCCTGTTCTTAACAAAGCCTTTTATAGCCATGCCTTTTCATCTTCATCATTTTGCTAAGAGTTCCCTGGATTGGCTCTGTCTGGAACAGATTGCTTAATTTTGGCATCATTCACTGTCTGGAGAGGTTAGGAATGAAAAAAAGTATTTTTCAAACCCAAAAAGTTGTGGCTCCTTTATATCGAACAATTTTTTATCTTGCTTGCCTTTCTCCTTTTGTCTTTTGCTATAGGGGCTAGAAGAATCCAGATAGCACCTTTGACATTGCCTAGAAATCTCTTTAGTGAGAACATCCAGTTGAGCTATACTTATTTTCCACTGTTTCATGGAAAATAAATTTCCAGCATTGCTAAAATTTCTGCTACTATGTCACAAGAGTCACCTTTCTTCCAGCTTCCAATAATATCTCTCACCTTGTTTAAACCTTCACCAATAGCTTCCTGAAGTGACATTAGGCTCCTGTTAACAGTCTCTTCAAGGCCCTTCTAACTTACACTCAAGCGCAGTTCCAAAGCTCCTACTACATGGCTTAGTAGCAGCAAATTGTATATCAAGATTTAATGAAAAATAATAACAATACAAACCATTTGGAATTGTATAGAACATGGGTTTTATTACAGGAATTTGAACTTATATAACTATGGGAGCTGGTTAAGCCCTCTATATATGGTTTTTACTTTTGTGCCCAGTGTTATGCCTTCCCTAAAATCCAGAGAAGCCAAAGGAGAAGATCTAGCAGAAGTGACAGTACACAAAGTGGCAAAGAGTCTGATCTGTTGGTTCAAGGAAGATTTCCTGCTGTTGACTGCTGGGTCCAGTCACAACGGATTAAAAAGAGCTAACCAGATGATGAAATAAATGTGAAGTGGAAAAACACTTAAATAAAAGCATGAAGAAAAGGTTCAGGGACATGAAATACACAGGACCATGGGGAGCATAAATAATTGATTCTAGTGCATATATCTAAAGAAAGGAGTGATGGGAGGTGACACTGGTGGAGTAAATAGGACCTGTCATGAAAGACCTCTTTTAAACGCCATAATAAGGAGACTTCATCCTATGGGAATAGGAAGCCATCACAAGGATTAGGTTAGAAAGTATATTAAAATATACCCAGAATTTGTTTTAATCAAGTGATTAAGAAGTGATTGTTATGAAGGAAATTTATACTCGAATCCCTAGAAACAGAAGGCAGGGCCACGTGGGAAAGGACTGGGGACTGTCAGGAGGTAGAAGAGAGTAGCAAGGGTAGAAAGTCTAGGCCAGAGGGCTAGGCACGGTGGCTCACACCTGTAATCCCGGCACTTTGGGAGGCCAAGGCGGGCAGATTACGAGGTCAGGAGATCGAGACCATCTTGGC
This sequence comes from Gorilla gorilla gorilla, assembly GCF_029281585.2. Taxonomy (NCBI): domain Eukaryota; kingdom Metazoa; phylum Chordata; class Mammalia; order Primates; family Hominidae; genus Gorilla; species Gorilla gorilla. Next base: position 96,967,929 of record NC_073231.2, on the reverse strand, counting down.
TAGCATGGTGAAACCCCGCCTCTACTAAAAATACAAAAAAATTAGCTGGATGTGGTGGCAGACGCCCATAGTCCCAGCTACTCGGGAGGCTGAGGCAGGAGAATGGCGTGAACCCAGGAGGCAGAGCTTGCAGTGAGCCGAGATCGCACCACTGCACTCCAGCCTAGGCGACAGAGCAAGACTCTGTCTCAAAAAAAAAAAAAAAAAAAAAGAAAGTCTAGGCCAGAGCCTTTATTGGAGTTCTTGTGGAAAATACAAAGCAGGAAAGGGTAAACAGTTTAGGACTGGCTAGTGTGAATAATTCTGGTGGGTTTTGGGATTTAGAGGTGGTTCCAGAGTACCTGGCCCTAGGATGATTAAAGCAAAGGAATATTGTCTCCTGGGGTGTATGGGTCAGACAGAGGAGGTCTGGCTTAGGACTGGTTAGTTTGCATATCAAAGCCATGCTCCTGGCTGCACCTGCCCTTTGCTATCTCTAAGAACCAACTAACCCCAGTAGGAGCACCCCCTCCTCAGCCAGAAAGGTTTTTTAAGATGTCAAAACATCAGAATATACAAAAAATAATCAAAAACATAAACGATACAGGAAAGTGGTAGCCAGATTTGCATTTGTGGCAGTTCACTTTAGTAGCATAAAAGAACAGTTTAAGGGAATAAGATCGGAGGCAGGGATGGCTTCTGTACTATTCCAGGTGATGGAGATAAAGTGATAGGTATAACCTGGGGAAGACTGTGACTAGAATCTGGTCTCTTTATAGGAACATTAGATAAGCCACAATTTAGGATGTGGAGAGATGAGAGTTGTGTAATATTTAGCAGGGTACAGCTGTGACACAGGTCTAGGTTTATTAAGACATTGAGAATCTAGGAAAGACAGATTCAGAAAAAGAGATGGAGTTTGCTCTTTCAAACTTTTCAGTTTTCACCTGCATCTTAAACACACTCCTTATGGACACCAGCTGAAAATGAAAGGGTTGCTGATCTCTGTGCCGTATAGGCTAGCCTCATGGAATGTCAGAATCTAGAGCTTTCCCAGCAACCTGAAATCAATCCATTTGGCAGGCAAATCAAAAAAATCACCAGCTTTTTGAGACAGCATCAGCCTGTGAACTCAGCAAAAAACTAGGAATCTAAAGTTGAATGTTAACCCAGACGGTTACTGACTTATGTGTAAATTTAGAAAGTCAGTCAAATTGACTGTATCTATCTCTCTTCTCATCAGTAAAACAACAAGAAAGAATGCCAATCTATTCCACAGAGATTGTGTGGGAAACAGCTAACTAATGATTACAAACTATTCTGGAAGTATAAAGTGCTGTAAGAATGCTAAAATATATAGCATCCTAGGAACTCAAGGACCCTAAAGTTGAAACAATCATTAATTTTATTAACAGAGAAGGGTTGTTTCATTTATTAACACTTTATAATACAAAATAATCTGGCTAATTCTTAATATGACAAGGGCCCATGACAAATTAAAAATTTTGGAAGTTGGAAAAATGCATAAAAAACATGAGTTCATAAACACAGGTTATGGCAGAAACCAATGCACTGACTTGATTTGTTTTGGCAAGCTTATTTTGTGATTTAAAATGTGGTCTGAGACTTGGGGTAAAAGTTTCAAACATGATCAGATGCTTCATGTACTTGAAAACTGCTATAGAAATTCTGTCCTGTAATAAAGAAGGGTACTGGGTTTCTCTTGGTTAGTTTTCTTTTTAAATATGAAATGGAAGGTTTGATTTAAAGGGCTTGGGATTCTCAAAGCCTACCTTCTAGAGTCACTTACTAGCTATGTGACTAGCCTTTGGATTCTCTAGCCTGCCTTCTAGAGTCACTTACTGGCTATGTAGCTTAAGCAAGTTATTCATTCTCAACCTCTTCAAGTCTCATTTTCATTCTCTAAAAAATAGGGATGAAAATAGCAACCCCTGCTTTCCTTGAGGCATAAGTAAGCCACATATTTAAAGCATTCAGCACACTGCCTGGCACACAGTAAGAGCTCAGTAAAGGGTAGTGGTTTGCTTTTATACAATCTCATATACACATTTAAATTAGGAGTTCCACTTTCTGTTAACAAATCTCAAGTGTGCAAGCACTACCCCTGAGGCTGATCTAAGGTGCTAACATGTGCCCACTGTGCCAAAGATGTCTCCCTGATGCCACTTTCTTGCCACTATACTCTTCTTTATCCATCACTACTTCAACTTATTGCTTAGATATCTGAGTACACTCTTGTTAGAGAAGTTCAAATGAGGGGCTAAATAAAGATCTGTTGGAGATGTTATACAAGAGATCCTTAAACTGGCTACATGGCTGGAAATAGATTACTGGTTCACAGACTTTAAAACAGAAAGAGATTTGTAAGAAATACAGTTACCAACTCTTAATTTTGTCAAGTGAGGACATTTTTTTTATTCACTCTCAACTACTGCCACCATAAATTCATAAAAGTAAGGACATTTTAAACCCTTCTGTTGAAAGAGGATGACATATACATAAGTTTCTTAAATTGATTAAATTTGCTTTATGAAAATCTCACTATCTTATACTAAATGTTGTTATGTTGCCAATGGGATCAGTTTACAGACCAGCATTTAACTACCACTAGGCTAGAGGAATCTCTCAATACTCTACTTAAAATCACATACACAAATACACACACATATTTTTATATTTTTGGGAAGCTTTACCAAGTATTAAACACAGAAAACAGAAGTAGCCAATCAAAACAAAAAGTAGCAATGAATAGATTACAAAATAGAACACTGAGATAAACTAAGACCAGTATGATAGCCCAACATCTACAAAGTCTAATAAAGTAGGGAATAAACCAAAAACGGGGATAAGATAATGCCAAGATTTTGGCTTGGAAACTAGGCTTGCCTTTTTTTTTTTTTTTTTTTTTAAAGACAGAGTCTTGCTCTGTCCCCCAGGCTGCAGTATAGCGGTGTAATCTCTGCTTACTGCACGCAACCTCTGCCTCCCGAATTCAAGCGATTTTCCTGCCTCAGCCTCCCAAGTAGCTGGGATTACAGGCATGCACCACCAGGCCCGGCTAATTTTGTATTTTTAGTAGAGACAGGATTTCTCCATGTTGGCCAGGCTGGTCTCGAACTACTGACCTCAGGTGATCTACTGGCTTTGCCTCCCAAAGTGCTAGGATTACAGGCGTGAGCCACCATGCCCGGCTGGAACTAGGCATTTTTGACTGAGATAAGAAATTTAAGTTAGCAGACCAGGTGGAGATGGTGGTGGGTGAAACCCTGTTTGAAACCTCCAGCCACTGCTCACTTCTTATTGAGTGCTGCCACAAGGAAATCCTGGCTCAGTGTAGACAGCCCTTCTAACGTTTTTTAAGAAGCTGGAAATATGAATTTTTGGTGAAATCTCCCCTTAAAAGCTACCAACTACCTCACATCTTTTTTTTTTTTTTTTATTTTAAATCACTACACAGGTCTAATAAAGTATGTCTCTGAGCCACATTCAGTCCAGCAGTTTGGAAGCTCTGACGTAAGTGTGAAAAAGAGGGTCAAGGATAACATCCTAAAGGACAGTCAGGGGAAGAGGCTCAGACCAGAACAGCACCTAAGGAGGAGGAACCGTTTAGCAAAGAGTAGTGTATTAGTCAGGGTTCCCTAGAGGGGCAGAACTAATAGGATAGATATATATATGAAGGGGAGTTTATTAAGGAGTATTGACTCACACGATCATAAGGTGAAGTCCCACAATAGGCCATCTGCAAGATGAGGAGCAAGGAAGCCAGTCCGAGTCCCAAAACCTCAAAAGTAGGGAAGCCAACAGTGCAGCCTTCAGTTTTTAGCTGAAGGCCCAAGAGCCCCTGGCTAATCACTAGGGTAAGTCCAAGAGTCCCAACGCTGAATGAAGTCTGATGTTTGAGGGCAGGAAGCATCCAGCACAGGAGAAAGATGAAGGCCAGAAGACGCAGCAAGTCTGCTCATTCCACTTTCTTCTGCCTGCTTTATTCTAGCCATGCTGGCAGCTGATTAGATGGTGCCCACCCAGATTGACGGTGGGTCTGTCTCTCCCAGTCCACTGACTCAAATGTTAATCTTCTTCGGCAACACCCTCAGAGACACACCTAGGAACAATACTTTGCATCCTTCAATCCAATCAAGTTGATACTCAGTTTTAAACATCACAAGTAGTATTATGGAAAAAGTTAATTTCAAGGAGGGTGTAGTCTACAGTGCTAAAGGCAGCAGAGATTTCCAGTAAGTTAAGGATAAGTTAGCAGTTCCTGGTACTACTCTTAGAAGCAGTTTCAGTGACATGGTAGAGACCAAATCCAGACTGTTTTGAGTCAGGAGGAGGGGAGGAAGAAAGAAAATGAAACAAAACAAAACAAAACAAACAAACAAACAAAAAATATATATATTCAAAATTACAAGTTTAAATAAATAGGTCCATGTGCAAAGGGTGTCATTCATTAGCAATAATTAAAACAAGCTTTGTAAATGTATTACAACATACACAAAATATTTCTTTAAAGCACCTGAATATTCTTTGTGGAGCTTAGTAAAGGTGTTTTCTTAATTCACATTAATTCACCCACAATACCAAAAGAGTTTAAGAATATCAAAACCAAACCTGACAACCTCTATGTCAATCAAGAATCTTGACAGCTAAATCCTAAACAGAATATAAATATCAAAGTTTGAGATATTCAGTAGAAAGTAAAACAGAAATACTATTAGAATGTTTACCTTATTATGTCAGATACTTTCTTGGTCTCATAGTGGTCTCATTATGTCCTACAAGTTACTACATACTAAATTCCTACATGCTTAATTCTAAGAGCAACAGTGAAACGGCCCCTCGTTCTAGCATTCCAAGGCTCTGCTTTATAAACCACCTTGACAATCCCACTTTTCCAAAAGAGATTAGTAGCCTATCACATTTCTGCTTCCCATTTAGGTGACATATAATACACCAAAAACCAACCTGTAAAATAATAACTATTATTCTCATAAATACCATAAATTATATAGAATATGCTATATATATTATCTAAACATTCCTACTTATCTTTATAGTTCTCCTACTAGGAAAACATTATTATTCCTATTTTATATAAGTAAACAGGAGCTCTGAAAGGTTAGTCAATAAGCGCCAGGGTCAAGACTGAAATGATAAGTCTGAACCCAAAGACCACGATTTCCAGTACATGTAATAATGCTTAGTAATGTTCACCAAATATTCCAGCTCCCTGCCTTCAGAACACAGGGTAGGACTGCACTTCTGGGCACTTTTCTACTTAGGTGAAGCCATGTGACTAATTCCGACAATGAATGGAAATGAGATGTGTTTCTGCTAAGCCACAGAATTTACTTGCTGGAGGGAGATCCTCCAGAATGCTCTCTTCTAATAAAGTTTAAGACGGTGACAGCTTGAATAGTTTGGGTCCTACAGTGCAAAATCATGGAGCAGGGCCCTCAGCCAACTTCCAAAATGTAACAATACAAGAAACACTCCCATGTTGTTATGTGACTCCAAGATTTTTGAGTTGTTACCATAGCACAACTTAGTCTATCCTGAATGCTACCACCAGTAATCCCAAAAGCCAAATAAACACATTTTAGTGGTTAAGAATATGAAGAGAAAGGAAAAAAGTTAAGGTCCATTCAGCTTTTTCAAAGGGGATTCATGTAAGTCTGGCATTAGGCAGTTGCTAAAGTCATGTAAAGTAGATGACTAACTGCCTAATGTGTCCAATTTGTGATCTAAATGGTTTTCTTTAGAACTTTCCAACCTCATTAGCAATAAAACTTATGATTTAGTAAGTGGTTCTCAACTGGGGGCAATTTTGTTCCCAGGGAGACATTTTTTGTTCTTACAACTTTGGAGGGGGATGATACAGGTACTTAGAAAGGAGATGCTGCTGCTAAACATCTTACAATGCCACAACAAAGAATTATCCAACTCAAAATGTTAATAGTGCTGCTGATGAAAATCTCTGATCTAGGTATATAAGGCCTTTCCAATGTCAGTCACAAGAGTAGGGGTGGGTGGGGGGTGGGGGAAATGCCTGATTCAAAAACAGCAATTTTTCCATCAGGATTTGGCAAAGTGAAAAAAACCCTTACTTACTGCAAATTAAAACCACAATGAGATACCATCTCACACCAGTCAGAATGGGTATTATTAAAAAGCCAAAAATTAACAGAAATTGCCAAGGATATGGAGAAAAGGGAACACTTATACATTGTTGGTGAGAATGTAAATTAGTTCAACCCCTGTGGAAAACAGTATGGAGATTTCCCAAAGAACTAAAGATGTAACTACTATTCAATCCAGCAATCCCACTACTGGTTATCTACCCAAAGGAAAAGAAATCATTCTATCAAAAAAACATCTACACTCATGTTTATCAAAGCACTATTCACAATAGCAAAGTCATGGAATCAACCCAAGTGCCTATCACTGGTAGATTAAAGAAAATGTGGTACATAGACACCATGGAATACTATGCAGCTGTAAAAAAGAATGAAATCATGTCCTCTGCAGCAACATGGACGTAGCTAGAAGCCATTATCTAAGTGAATTAACACAGAAACAGAAAATCAAATACCACATGTTCTCGCTTATAAAGTGAGAGCTAAACAATGGATACAGATGGACATAAAGATGGAAATAACAGATAGTGGGGACTCCAAAAGGGTAAGGGAGGTTGATAAACTACCTATTGGGTACAATGTTCACTATTTAGGTGACAGGTTCTATAAAAACACACATTCCAGCATTATAAAATATACCCATGTAACAAACCTGCACATGTACCCTTTAAATCTAAAATAGAAAATTAAGAAATAAAATGAAATGAAAAATTTAAAAAACTCATGTAATTTACTTTTTAAAGTGAGGTCATTATTTTTGTTCATCAACTCATGCACTGAGGTTATTGATCCCCATGTTAATCCTATATTTGGTTAAAACTATAAACAATAAATAAGACTTTTTGTCAATACAAGAGTGACAAACAAGAGCTAGATTATATATCATCCCTATTCACGGAAATAAAAATTCAGCAGCCTTATAGAAAGGCAGCAATTTGTTCCAGTGTGTCATACTAGTCATCCTGATTATACTGAAATAAGACAACTATAAAACTTCTTCATGGTCAGTATATTAACAAAGGTTTTAATTTTTTTCTAACTGTAAACTTATTTTATAGGATTCTTATATTTGTGTAGATTTATTAAAATCAGACATTACCCTAATTGGTACGTGAACGTAAATTAGCTGAAACATTACTATTGGAAGTTAAGAAAAATGAAAGCTCTGTTGGGTTCCCTTTCTCCCTTCAACTGACCAAAAGACTTGAAGAATTCATCCAAGGGCAAGGTAAATTAAAAAGCAGGCCTTTTGCGAGCAAGCACAATTCTAAATCATATCCATCTCTCTATTCCCAGCAGTCTGTTAACCTAATGCAACTTCTTACTCATATCCTATCCTCTCAACTGATAGTCTATCAACAAACATTTTTTAAGCACGCAATGCAGACAGGCCAGGCAATGTGCTAGGTATTTTAAGAGCAGTGAACAAGAAATTCTTGTTTCTAAGCTCTTAACACACTATGGAAAAAAAATAGATGAAAAACAACTAAATTCAAGTAAGTGATTACAAGTGTGTAGGTATTAGAAAGAAACAAGATTGGGAGGAGTCTGAGGAGGGTTGTCTCAGAAGGTACTATTAATATGTAAACTGAGACTAGAAAGACAAGGAAGCTGGATAAAGCAGGTTGGGTGAAACATTCAATTCTGAATGGTAGTTCCAAGACCTTAAGTGGGAGAGAACAATGGTGGGTTAAAAGACCCATGTGTTAAGAATTAAAACCTCATGAGCTCTAAGATAAAGACTTAAGACAGGAGGAAACAACCAATATATGTGATAACAGAACAGGCAGAGAAAAATTTCATCTGTTCGATAAAAGTTTTTAAAAAAAAAGCATGAAATCACCAAATAAATTCTCAGAAAATCAACTGATCTAGTCCTTCAGCTACTTCATAAGAACCTGTACCAAGAAGGCACTATATTAACAATTGTGTGAAGACATTAATTTGTACAAACTTCCTTCTTACTGCTCCACATTCTTGCACACAAATGTTTATTCTTTATTTTAACATCTATGGGTCTTAAAATATTTTTCAAATTCACTTACCCTAAATAAACATTCATTATTCTAAAAGGTTCTAAGATTGTACCTGATTTCTAAGAGCTATAGCTTAAACGGCTATTACTTTATTTCCCTCTACTCTGGGGCATAAGCTATGCTCATATATTTATTCAAAATCCCTTAAAATGTAAGAATCTGTGTGTGAAGACAAAGTAAAGGCTGGATACAAAGCAAAAGGAGTTTTCTCCACTTCTAAATTCTCGAATTGTTAAAGAATGACAATTCAAGCAAATAAATGTTGATTTAATTCATTCATCTTTTATTCTTTTTTTGGCAAACATCACATAATATAAGCAAAACTATGCTGTTCGCTATAGTTACACACATTCTTTTTTGCTTTATACAAGTTGTAAACAAATTTAAGTGAATAAAATTCTTGGCTAAAGACATATTCCAGAACTCTGACATATACTTTTCAGAGTTAGGACAAAAGAAAGCATATGTAACTTCCATTAGACCATCATCATATGAAAAAGTAAATTAGCATATGCTGCTTTTAAATTAACATCTGTCATTTTATTTAAACACTTTTTTAGGTTATAGCTAAAATGATATTTATCTGAAGTTTTAGGAAAGAACAGAAGCTGACCATACAAATCTTGTTCATAACCACATTGGCCACTTAAATTAAAAATATAACAAAATTGAAAAATAGACATATAACCAAAAAGATTCTAAATCTTGTAAGGAAAAAAAGAATAAAGCTGCCAATAAGTTATTTTAGAATACTTTAGATGTAGATAACATTTATAATACTGGGTTTCATAATATCTTGTTTTATGGCTTCCTAATGTTGACATTTTAAAGTAACAGATTACTTCAAAATAAACCCAAAGCATTTAGTGTTTTAGAATTTCAATTTCATTCTTTTGTAAATTTCAGACACCAAAAAATTCACATCAAGGGTTACAAAACAGGCATCTTCAGAATATAATTTGTTTGGCAGGCAGAATGGCTTGTAATCTTTTGAACTGGAAAGCCTTCAGGAAGTACTTACTAGCTATCAATGACCCTGCCAGCTTCCCACATTGTTATCTGCTGGGCGTGTGAAAAGACTGACACCCCATTTTTCATATAAACCCAATATTTACTTATAAAAATTAGTTGTACTCATGGAGCAAAAATTCAAATGTTATAAACAATACTAAATCTTACTAGTTTTATCTCTAGTTTGGGAAACATACATCAAACTAAATAAGTCTCATTTTCATAATATTTCCTTACATAAATTATGAGAGATGTTTGTATATATCCTCTTAGAAAGAATACTGTTGTGAGTAACCTGAAATCTGAGCTAGAACAACCATTCATATACAAAACTACTGTATACAAGTCTTAGCTTCCAAACAGTAGCTTTCAACTTCATTCATATATGTAACATAAAATTTCTCAAATATTTCAGTTGAAGGAAAGGTGACATTAATAAGGCTAATAAAATAAGTGGCAAAGGTTTTCTTCAAATCCTAGAGAATGAGGCAAGAAGGGAAATATCTGGTAAGACAAATCAGAAAAGAGGAAGAATTTCAAGTAAATGTGGTCTTGGACCTTTTACACTGCTACTCCCTAAAATTGCACAAGGTAAAGGCCACAGAATGCTTGTTCCTTCAAGGAAAGCAAAGTAGAAAACACAAAAGGAAATATAAAAATGTGTAGTTATGAAAGACTCAAGAGATGATGGTACTAACTCCAGTCCGATGCTTAAAAAATACCAAAGAATAACAAATGCATTAAAAAGACAGTAACCTATTAGGTCTTTTTTAAGTTATACACAAATAAAAAACTAATCTCTAATTCTTTAGAGATTTAAATTTGACAGAGAATACCTATTTACCTTTGAATTTATCTCACTTCTTTAAACAACTGAATCCCATCTAAATAAATATTTTTAAATTATTAATTATTAAAGCAAGCTTCTTAGCTTGCTTTGATAAGGCTATATATATTAGTAATAAAGCTTCACTGCATTAATCTCATCGATACCATGGTTACTGCAATCAAGTTCATTTTATAAGCAATAATTAAATTGACCATCACCATACTACATTATTGCAATGACAAAGATATTGGGTAAACTTCTTCAAGACAAATTACATTGAAATGGTTATTTTGAAAGTTTTTAGGAACAGGCAGAAAAGGGAGAATTAAAAACACTGAAAATTTGTTCCAACACAAAACAGAATGTCCAGGATCTTACATAAATGAAAATATCAGCTAATAGGGGACCATCTTGGTCTATGAATGATGTTCTCTACAATGAAGTTAACAAATTTTTAAAATTCCACTAAGAAGACACTGGTTAAAGTTTATCTCTGACATATTTCTAAAAACACCTGTTAGTAGCTTTGCCATAAAACTGATATAAGGTAGTTGTGTTTTTCAGTAGCATTTAGAACAACCCAACACTTGGTAGAAATACTCAGTTCAGCACACTGTATTAAAACATAATTGTACAACATTGTATAAATTAGCTGCAATTTTCAGTAACTATGTTTACCAACCGTGTAACCGAATTATAATGTTCTCCTAAGCCATATGCATGTCTCATATATCTGAAATTAAAAAAAAAAAGAAATGAGTAGTTTTGATGAAAGCAATTTTTCTATATATATATGCTTATTATATATATATAAACCAATGACTCTGAATGACTCAGTCCACATGGGTTTCACTCAATAGACTATGTGGACATATTAACTAAGAGTTCAACACCATTTGAAAAGTGGCAGCAGTCAGCAAGATCTGGTTCAATCACTGGGGTAAAATGAAAAGGCTGAGACGCTGAAGGTTCAATCAGCTTAAATTGTCACCTAGCCATTGATGACTATCTTAATAGGTTTAGCTAAAAAATACTAAAGCCAATAGCAAACCCTGCATGCTGTATTTCAGAAGAGATTTCTAAATCATGTAAGATATTTTCATAAAATGAAGAAAAATAAATCTAAGGAATAAACAGGCAACATGAATGTATTTCAACTTTTAACACTTGTTGAAACTTTTAGCATTACTAATGTCAAACCAGGACAGTATACAAACTAGTCCTAAAATGTTATAACCTTTAGAAATGACTTTATTCTTAACTCACACACAAAAATAAATCACTAGAGGTTTAAAAAATTATCTAAGTCACATACTTTAACACATATAATCTAAATTTTTTAATATTCCTTTTTGTATTAATTGTGAAAAATAAAACAGTAAAAATGTCTAGGTACTTACACAAGTATTAGTGGTTTTTTTGAATATTCTTCGCCAACTATAATGGGAGGAGAATCTGCCTGTATTATCTCTATTGGTGTTTGTAAAATGTGAGACAGAGCTCTTAGCTATAGGAAGAAAAAAAGTATCAGTAAGGAAAATAAAAATGTAAATCACATTCAAGTATGTGTGAACGGGCAACCAGTCACAGCAGGGATACGCTGTGTTCACCACTGTACACAGAGAGCCTGGTATATACTGGGCACTTAATAAATATCTGTTGAATAAATAAATATAATACAGGTTGAATATCCCTTATCCTAAATGCCTGGAACCAGAATTGTTTTAGTTTTTGAATTTTTCAGATTTGGGAATATTTGCATATACTACATGAGATATCTTGAGGATGGGACTCAAATCTAAACACAAAATTCATTCATGTTTCATACATATCTTACACACACATCATGAAGGTAATTTTATACATTTTAAATAACTTTGTGCATGAAACTAAGTTTGAACTGTGACCTGTCACATAAAGTCAAGTGTAGAATTTTCCACTTGTGATGTCAGCCCTCAAAAAATTTGATTTGGGAGCATTTCGGATTTCAAATTTTCAGATTAGGGATGCTCAACTTGTATTTATTAAATCAAATGCAGAGACTGCTCAAGCCCTGCCTGCACAAAAGCTTTGTAAAAAATATCAATGCCACAGTTAATGAAGAGGGGCAATGGGTAGACTAGGTATATTATACTAGTCTACTTTTGAATACGCTTGAAAATGTTCATAAGAAAAAAAAATTTTTAAATACCATTGCTCAAGCACCGGACCAAATAAATTACAATGTGAGAAAATGGGCAGGGGGAAGAACAAAATATTTATTTTTTTAAAGTTTTTCAGATGATTCTAATCTACAAATACTGTTGACAACCACTGTTCCATAATTTTCAAAGAGTAGAATGAGATATGTATATGAATTGTACTGCCCTATTAATGAATTTCTATTTGATTAAAATATACAATTTTAAGTAATTTCATACCATACAATATAAAATTAGAGCCTAAAGCCAGATGAATAATGGTGAATAATGAACATTAATGCTAACATTTTTAAAGACTTATTATGATTATGGGCCAGGCACAGTGGCTCACGCCCGTAATTCCAGCACTTTGGGAGGCCAAGGTAGGCAGATAACTTGAGTCCAGGCATTCGAGACCAGCCTGGGCAACATGGTAAAACCATGTCTCTACAAAAAAATACAAAAATTAACCAGGCATGATGGATCACTTGAGCCCAGGAGGCAGAGGTTGCAGTGAGCCAAGATCACGCCACTGTACTCCAACTGGGGTGACAGAGTGAGACCCTGTTTCAAAAAAAAAAAAAAAAGACATATGACCAAACACTCAAGCATTTTAAGTACTTTATGTGTATTAATTCCTTTAATCCTCTCAATAACTTTATGGGATAGGTACTGTTGTTATTTTAAAGACCCAGAATCTGAGGTAAAAAAAGGGTTACAAGACTTGTCAAAGTCACTTGAACTCAGGAGTTCGAGACCAGCCTGGGCAACACAGGGAGACCCTGTTTCTACAAAAAATACAAGAATTAGCCAGGCATGGTGGTGCAGCTACTCAGGAGTGGGAGGAAAGCTTAAGCCTAGAAGATTGAGACTGTAGTGAACAATGATGGATAGCACCACTGCACTCCAGCCTGGGTGACAGAGTAAGACTCTGTCTCAAAAAGAAAGTAAAAATCATAATGCCCCGATCTATGGGGGCATTATGGGATATGTACTTGCCCCATTACAAGAACATTCCATTGATGAACATACTCCTTCCTGAGGTTTTGGAAGAATGTAAGAAATTACTTCAAAAATATGGAAAGCACTCTGCTGCATGGTGGTAAATCAAAAACGTTCCTTTGAGGCACATTTTTCTTATACCTAAAATATCATTTTTAAGAAACTAGCATAGAATAGAGGATGCGAACCAAACTCTGGGAATTCTACTATGCCTTCTAACTTCAGAGATCATAGAATGATTTTCTTTAATAACTTAAATTTACTCTATTGTGAAAACTGCAACTCTTACTTCAAATGAATTCACAGATGAAAAAAATGTATAAGTGTCCCTCAAAAGATGTTTTAAAAGGTTTTTCTTAATTTCTTGATTTAATCTCTAATACTCATATGAATGATCCTTTTAAGAAAGTTCAAGCATTTTTAACTATTCCTAATGTAGTACTAACAAAGCTACTATGAACATTTCCTGAGTTTCCGAGGCATACAAAACTAATGGATACAGTTCCCTCTGGTGGAAATGCACATACACAGCAGTATTAAGAAAAAGATTTTGGGGCAACATTCATGTTGCATCTTCAAATGAAGCAGTTCTTAGAGTGAATTATTTAGAGCCACAGACTATTCATGATGATTAATCATCATTGTATATTACTAATTGTACTGCCTAGGTTCATCCATCTGGCACTTCAGCTTACAAACTTTTATGCAGGTACTCTCTGCCTTACTTAATGCTCAAAAATGCTCAACTGAGTACACAGAGAGGGTTTATTATGGCCATATAGTAATCAAGAAACTCAAGCTTGGGAGGATGGCTGACTCCCCTGTGGCCACAAAACAGAGGGGTGGAAGAAAATGCCAGGACCTGAACCCAGAACTTTCTTTCTTATCCTATTTAATACCCAGGCTGCTTCATCACCATCTGGCCTACCTACCTGTTTTTTTTTTGTTTGTTTGTTTGTTTGTTTTTAACAAAACAAAGTTAACAGTAAGATTTTTTTAAAATTAGAGCTAAAAAGTAATCTTGATAACTTCCTGTAAGTGACTGAACATACTGTTTTCTTACATATGAATTTAATGCACCAACTACTGCTTTCAAGTAAGTCAGTCACTATCAATTAGGAATTCAAAATACGATTTTAATATATATGTTGTGGTAGGATTTGGCCTATAATTTCATACAATTTTTTTTTCCATTTCTGATGTAAAAAAGATATTTTTCCAATAGTGACTTTGATCAGCTGAGCTACTAGGCTAAATTTTACTTTACTTCAGTAAAATTTTCACTTTCCTAAGTCCAGAAAATCAAATGTATTGCCAATACTACTATCACGATGAAAAGACTTACACATATGTATTTCCAACACACAGATCTAACACTGAGCTATTTAAAATGTAATAGTGTTTCAATCCCTCAACATACATACTTTAATCACAGACCTAATCATGTTAACTCCCTATTTCTTTGTCAGTTAAGAGCAAATATATAAAGAAAAGGAATCTTCAAAGAGAAATTGGGATCAGCTAAGAAACATCTAAAAACTACAGAAGGGATTTAGAAATAATTTAACAACCCACAATCACTATGAATAACTACAAACTTACCTCAAGCTGACCTCCCCATGCAGCTGTGTTTACAATATCTTCACAGTACTTCTGAAATTCTTCTGTAGAGAATAGGTCAGAATACAGCACTTAATAATTTTTGTAACTCATGTTACAAAATCCCTTTTATAGTTCCCACAATTCCTGACAAAAATGCCCAAGTTATGAACATTCTCCTTCTCTACCAGTATCCTCCAGAATCTAATCTAACTCCCAGGTCCAAACTTAATTCACCCCAACTTTCTACCACATTTCCATCCAAGAACAAAGCAGTCCATTTCTGCTTTTCTTCTTCTGTCGGAGGCCCAGATACCCTCCCTATATAACAATCCTACCTCACTCTACCCCAAGCGTTGACCCCAAAAATTGCCACCATATTCACTATCTTGACATGTGTTTTGAAGCCCAAACCTGCATCCAAAGGAATACCATGAAAGACAAAAAAATGTAGTTCCTGTATAATCAGGTTTACTGTAAGACTCTGGGAAATATACGAAGAGAATTCGAGTAAAAGTACAGACGAATTGAAATTCCTTCCCCAGAGATAGCGTCAAACAGTGCCTCCACTTGTTATTTTGGAAGCACTTACATTACTTGCATAAGTATCAGTTCTAACCAAGGAAAAGGCTTTTCGATCAGCCCTGAGAAATAAAAGACCTAATCACTAAATTTACAATGGATATATCTTGTGCATACACCTTTTTATACAGTATGTTAAAATGGAAAACAATTATCCTTACTACAGAGATGGAAGTAAAGAAATTATGGACATCTAGAAGAAAAATATGTCTCATGTGTTTGTCTCATACCCTGTTAAATCCTTAGTGTTCAGAACAGTGCCTAGAGTAGTGCTTGGCACACAGCGGCCTTCAATTAATATTGGTTGAATAAATGGAGATAATTAATTAAGTCTTTTGTGTTTTTCTCTGACTCAGCATACTGAACTGCCACCTCCTGTATGCCCTACAACTAGCGCAATTGGGGAGTTTCAATGATTTAGTAATCATTTGGGAGATAAATGACAGAAGAGTCATTTATCACATTGCCTATGCATATATCAAAATATATGGAAAAATGTGTTTTATGTCCCATAGCAAATTCTTTAGAAAACAGCAATGACCTAAAACAGCAAGAGATAAGTTAACATTTCCAACATGACATCTATGGGAAATTAATTCGCTACAGAATTAGATTATGCTTAAGTCATTCTTGAGATCTATCAACAGATACCTTAAGCCATACACACTAAAGGAGACACACTTGACTGCCAATGCTCATTCTTATCAATTCTGCATCACTCTCTACCTTTCCTCCATGGAGGACAGACTCCACTAAAGGAAAGTCAATTTTAACCTTTCTCTCTCCAACCCATTCTGGCCATATGACTTGTTCCCAATGGATACTGCCAAACCTGCCATATTCTCTCAAGGACTAATAGTCCTCTATTCCATTCATCACTACCCCAAAACCTATTCAGATTTTTACTTGCTCTCTTCCTCATCTGCTAGTTGTGTACTTTTTTACCTCCTCATAAATATTTTATCTTAACTGTGATAGTATTGTATAGAATAAAGCAGGTTATTAACCCATTTGTTTTACTTGAACACTAATCTTCCTAATTATAGCTTATTGTAAATAAAAGTAAAGTTCCCAAATTATAAGATAAAAGCAGGAAATAGTTTTCCTAGTCATTCTCTCCTTATGGTCTTCAGACCCTATATATACTTCCTGAAGCTTACCTTCCTCAATACTTCACTTTGTCAAATATGAACTTACATTTTTTTCAAAAATGACTAATCTTATTCCTATTTCTATCTTACATAAAATGATTAGCATATTATAATTACAAAATAACTAAGTAATTAAGAAATCTTAATAGAGAAAAATATACCAACATCTATTAAAATTACAGAAAATAATTCTGCCTAAATCTTGTGATGTTTTTTCCTCATAAGGATCATCTGGGTTCTTCTTACGCTCAGTGCTGGGAAGCACTTTATTTAAAAACAACTACAACAAAGCAACAATAAAACATAGTAAAGAAAAATAAATTACCTGGAGTATACATGTCTCCTGTATTAGGGTTTGTTAAAAATGGCAGAAAGTCTTCCACATGGCTTTGCATATACTCAGCGGTCTGACTTCTCAAGGCAACCACAGTCAGAGCACAACCCTTTTCTTTCAGTTGATCTTCAATGGCTCTATACATACAGTGGCCATCAGATGGAATCTGCTTAATTTCTAACTGTCTAGCTGCCAATATTTGAGCAAGTTTCTCACTTTCCATATGTCTGGCTCCTGTTAAGTTTTCAATTTCAGCTTCAGCTATCCGTTCTTCTCGCTCCTTTTCCAATGCAGCTTTCTTTTCCTAAGAAAAGGAGAATGCATGAAAGTTAATTCATAACAATTTGGACTAATTCTCATTTATTAAGGGAACGGAAACGTAAAGGTCTCAAAACTTTTCGGTGTTTTTTCTCCCTTCTCGCACAAGCACTATCACATTGATCATCTCAAGAATTTTCTACAAGGTGAGCTCCTTACTCTCTTACTCATCTGTGTGTTTCCAGCACCTTGCTCTATACTGGACATTAAGAAAGCCCTCTAATTTTTCTTTAAAGTCTACTTAAAAGCTACATGCCAAGTTTCTAAAAACTTTACTTACTGATTTCAAAGTATTCTCTTAAGACTGAGTTATCCTGGGCCTTAAAGCACATTATTATTATATTAAAGCCCAGGCTAATCCAGGCTTCTTATCAGTCCACCAGTAACATGTCAATATGACACAGCCTTTAGAAGGGTACAGGCAGACACCCTTTTTATCAAGCTTTTTAAAATGTCTGTATACACATACATTTAATTAACAAATATTTTGTAAAAAAAAAATTAAAATATAAGAGAGAGACTCAAGCTCCCCATAACACCACTGCCATCCCAGTGCTTGCTCTAGAGGTTTGGTATGCATCCTTCTAGATTGTTTATCCATTCATTTTAATAAATATGGTATACTCTTGAAAATACATATAAATTCTTAATAAAAATGGTATCATATGTTATATTCTACAATTTGCTTTCCTTACGCAAATGTCTGATAAGCTCCTCCCATGGAAACATATGCAAGGATGGAGTGGGGTGACGGAAATGAGAGATTTGTGACATGAAGAATAGACAGGAGGTGTATAGGGAAGGTTGGGGAAGAAGAAAGGAAAAAAAATTCCTAACAGATGGACTAGTAATGATCAAAAGCCAGAAAGCACTATATGTTTCATAGCTAAAAACAGTTCCTAGAGCTACAGTGCCAGAGAAAAGTGTCAAGAGATGAAATTGGAGGCAAAAAGCATAGGCATATAGTTAATATACAGTAGGTCTATACTTAACATAGGACTAAAAAGAAACTACAATATACACAAAGTATTTATAGTGCTTTTCTCTGGATGACGGGATTCCAAAGTAAGTTTTATTTTGGGGGGGGTGTGTGTGTGTGTGTATGTCTGTATGTTTTTCTGCATCTTTCTAATTCTCTACCATATATTTTGTTTGTACACTCAAGGGGAAATTGCTTTATAATTTAAGAATAAAAACTAAGTTACATAAATTTTGACATTAATAATAAGTTACAGTGAAGGATTTGGTAAGCCAAGAATAGGAAAAGGTAAAGACTTCCGTAACGCTAGCTCTAATTTCTCCTTGGAACAAAAGTGAATGGGAAGGCAAGTTTCAATTAAACTTATTGTCATGTACCTGTACTACTTGCCTGTTATGTGCCATGCTAGATGAACCTAAAGTGATTTCTAAGTTACCTGAATCAAAAGCAGTAATATCTCCCTAATAAAACATAGCCTATTTAAGGTTTGTATAAGTAATAGGAACAAATTTATTTCACTGTGTACCTAGAACTGTGGATCACAGAGGCATAAAATCTTAAAACACAAGATGGCACTATTACTTTATAAAAGACTAAAAAAGTTTCAGAGGGGAAAGGAAGAATAAGCACCTTAGATATCATCTAATCCAAAACCCCTCATTTTCCTCTTCTGAGGAAACAGCACGCAGAAAGATTTCCAAAGGCCATACAGCTGGTAAGAGCAGAGCAGGGACCAAGGACAACACAGAGAGCTCCTTCTATCCAGGCACCTGAATCAGAATAAAAGTTGGAGCAGATGGGAGCTGGAGTTAATGATGTCATGTACTATTTACTGAAAGAGTGGCACTTTATCCTATCTGCAAAACTGTTTAAGCCTCTAAAATACTAATTCTAATCATTTCATTTTTTTCCCTTCATGCTTTGCTTCATTAGAACAAAGCAATTGAGTTTCCTTTTCAGGGCACTAGGTAAGAAATCCACTGAATTCTTTTTCCAGCAATATATAGTTTCCCAAGAGCACTAGGCACTTTGGTTTCTACAGCTATAGTAGTGGAGATACAATGGCACTAATAAGTTCTAATAAAAACGTATAAAAGATGAAAATAGCATGTAAATCATAAATATATTGTCAATAAAACTACAGTCATGTTGATATAGTAATATAACAAAGAAGATTCAAAGGGAATATTAAGAGCTGGACACCAGTCCTGGGTTTGTATCAAACTTTTAGTGTACAATTGAGATAACTTGGGTCTCTGCTTTCTCATTGGAAAATACAGAAATTGAATTCAATCTCATTCCAGCCCTCAAATTCCATATTTTTGAAACCCAGCTGTTCTAAGTTCTATTTTAGACTCTTTCTATCATATCAAAAAGCTTCTAAGTTCTTTGAATAAAATACTGTTTTTCTAGACTAAAAATAAGAGATATGCTCTACAATATTCCACGATATTCTTAAAATAAATCTTGACAAAGTTTTATCACGTTTTTCTTCCAGAGTTGTATCTTTCCCAAAGATAAACATCATTAATTAAATGACTTTGCATTCCTTGATGCTTCTAGCAAAAAGGAGGTTCCAAATAATCTAACACCCGATTGTGCATCCTGACTTCAGGTTCCATTTTCTTAAGCATTATAAACGTTTAATGTTTTCTGTTCTAAAATCCCATTAATATAACCCTGTAAAAACATTACGTGGGCATTTTTTCTGCCAAGTGTTAAAGCAGCTGACTATAAAAGATACTAAATGGTTTGAGAGTATAACTGACAAAAGTATTAATTCCAGTTGTGCAGTATCTTAGGGAAAAAGTAACAAAATTTTTGAGAAAGTTAAGGGAGTTTTCGTTTTGTTTGTTTTGTTGTTAGAGGTCCAGCTGGGGAGGAACAAGTTTTGATAAAGATAGGAAGAACTTGTGCCCTTAGGTTTTCCAGAATTAAATAGGCTATTATAAGATGTTTCAATTACTAAGTAGACGTAATTCCAATGTTTTGTTATGCTACTGGCATGCAAAAATTCTGCCCTTCCTTTTTGATCTATAGAAGCTAGAAAATTGTGAGATCATCACAAAAGAATGCATATCCTAAGCAGACAATCTCCAAGATTCCATGAGATCTAAATTTTATGAATCTACAAAATTCACAATTATATTTACTCAAGAATAAAATTCTACACAAGAATGAGAAATGTTGGACTATGTGCATTTCATCAACTTGCAAACAAAAAAAGACATTGCTTTTAGGTTTAATTTTTTAAGAGGCATAGTATGCACTACTTAACATAGAAAAAGACATTGCTTTTAGGTTACATTTTTAAGAGGCATACTATACACTACTTAATATAGAAACAATACTATCATTTGTTGACCCATTAGTTCTCCAGGTCTTGTGTTAAAGGCTTTGGAAATAGTACAGTATTTAATATTCACAATGAATTAGCTTACGAAGTAGCTATAATTTGCCCCCGTTTTATAGATGTGAAACTGAGGCTTAAAGAAGAACCGTACCCAAAGTATAACAGTAAATGAAATTAAAACCTCATCTGTTTGACACTAAACTCCATGCTCTACTAAATTACATACTATGTCATAAGATGCAAAATGAACTTAAAAATATGCATTTAAACCATAGAAAACATCAAGTGTTAATAAAATAATACTCGCAACTAAAAAGACTGAATTTAATCATTTTTCTTTTTCAAATTCAAAGGGACTTATCTATCTAATCTCATTTCCATAATGCTGATATGAACTAGCTACTTCCAATAAATCAGTTTCCTTATAGCTCTTCAATAATGCAATATATCACCCCCACATTTGTTTTTGTGCATGCTGCTCCTCCTATTTGGAATATCCTATCTAAATAATATTTCTTTCAAATTCCAACCCATTATTAGTATAATGAACTTTCCCTTCTCTAAATTTTCATAATTAACCATTATATAGATACCTACATAATTCTCTAAGAATTTTGTATACCTACACATGTTAACTTCTAGGTTCAAATCCTTATTTCTCACCCAATGGTATGGTTCTTGGCCAGGGTTGTGCATCAGAATCCCCTGGGCCCACATTCTGAATTTTTAAGTCTGGGATAATATATTTGTAAAAAAACTACTTTGCACTCCCACTCCCAGCTTCGCTCTCCTATGAGAGCTGCAACCTGAATACGTTATTTTATATTCTCTTAGGATCATTTTCTTCTCCATAAAATGGGGATAAGAAATCCTACTTCACAGGATTATTGTCAGGACTAAATGAGATGTCATATAAGCAGCTTAGCATAGTATGTGACACACAGCAGGTGCTTAATAAATGTTAGTTCAAGTGCCTAGACAAGGAACTGCATCATTTTTTTTTTCATTCTCTTCCTATAACAAGACCTAAGATAGTACCTAAGATAGTATTGAACACACAGCACTAACTTATATACTTGGTGACATGACTTTCATACCCGTCTCTTTTGTGCTTTTGATATCCGAGGTGGCTGATTCTCAAGCACCAAGTTTGAAATGTTAACAGCAACAGAATCTATCTGAAGGAAACAAAAAGCATTAACAAGTCAATGTACTTATTAAATTACTGAAAATCATAAACATATCTAATCCCACATTTCAAATTTGAATAACAGCAATAGACATTGTATTAGATAATATGGTTTTGTCTCCTGTTTCTATTTTTATGGAAGAATTTGACAAGTTCCCAAGAAGTTTCTTTCAAAGATCATGCTCATCCCTGCATGCTTTCCTTCCTTCTTAGAATGCCTACTCCATTAATCTAAATGCAGTACTGTACTTCCTGTAAGCGCCAACTCATTTAGCACTCCACTCTTCTTTTCTCTGACTACTGCCAGTACATATAAGATAAAGGTCCTGTGCTGGCTCAGTTCATTATTATCTGCATAACCTCAACTGGCAGCAGAAGCCTTTTTCCATCTTAATTAGCCAGAACCTGATGAGTACTAATCTTTGACCCTAGTAGCAAGTTGAGCTTTTCCTACCCTACCCTTTTCCATCTACAAACTGATAACTGCAGGCAGAAAATATATTTAATTTATAATATCATTTGATATTACAATCAATCCTAAATGGCTAGTGTGTGTTTGCTAGAGTAAAAAAAAGATGCTAGACTTTTAACTATAAGGATGAGTAGCTACTATTACTGCAACTCTAAGGTAAACCAGTTTTTAGTATAACACATGCATAGAACAACTCAAGGCCTTTAATACACAGAGACAGAAGTCTGCAAAGGCTATGTCCCAAATGATCAAAATATCAAAATCAGATAGAGACTTCAAAGAGTGGCTATCAACTATAGTGAAATTAGGAGTCTTGTGATTCTTCAGAGGAAGCTGTTAAAATTTACAAACATCTATATTGACAATAGGCAAGATAAAAGAGATGTATCTGAAAAACAAAAAAGCAATGGCATTAGTTTTTGGTAGTATTCAGAAAAGAAAACCAATTGAAATTAATGAAACAGATAAATAGTTCAAAGTAAAATGGGAGTTTGTGTTTTAACAGTAGGACTCCATGTAGCTTATGAATCAAACATTTTTGTCCTTGGAAACCTGGGAAAGAAACCTCAAAATTGAAAGGTCTGAGGGAGCAAACAAAACTATCTCATTAATAGAAAAGATGGGGAGACAATTAGGAACACAATTGTCACAACACAATTTAACGCCTGGAGTATCATATATGCCTTGTTACCTGGAGATGAAGTACATTAAACGCAAGGAAAGTTGGGAACTTGATAACTAACAAAGTTAAAGAAATTTAGACTATATTTAATGTAAGGACCATTGTAAAAAGCACAGACAAGCTGTACTTGTCAACAGCAAACCAAAAATCAACCAAAATTTAAGTATGGCAGATAAGATTTTACATAGACATAAGAACTTTCTATCAAAGATGGAGTGAGGTTGTGGGGTCTATATGACCCTTCACATACAAAACCCATACAATAAATACCACACTATACAAAGCTGTAACAGAATTCAGTATTCACTTCCTGGAGTAAGATAGTTCTCATTTGGAATTCTGGCTTTGGCAATCAACAGCTGTTACGACTCCTGGACAAAGTTCTTAATCTCTCTAAACCTGTTTCCCACTTGAAAAAT
The DNA here is from genome assembly GCF_029281585.2 of Gorilla gorilla gorilla. Taxonomy (NCBI): domain Eukaryota; kingdom Metazoa; phylum Chordata; class Mammalia; order Primates; family Hominidae; genus Gorilla; species Gorilla gorilla. The sequence continues at coordinate 96,944,656 of NC_073231.2, read as the reverse complement.
GGGATTATGTATACTTACTTCATAGGTAATACCTCACAGTGTGTTACTCAGGTTAAATGAGATAATACATATAAACCAAAGTATTTGACACATATATATTAGATCCAACGATAAAATAAATATTAGTTAAAATTATGAAAGTTAGGATGCTCCAACTTACCCAAGAAACATCAGTAAAATTTCATTCATTACAACTTGTTAATAAAGCACTTTTATAACTTAAAAATGACTTCACGTTCACTTTATTGATTCTTACAAAAACCTGTGCTTAGAGAGTAGAAATATTTGTATCGTATTATATATGTGGGAAAATTTGAGCTCAGAAAGATTAAGTAACCTTGCTCAGGTTACAATCCCATTCAGTCGCAATTCTGGGATCAGATGCCTGGTCTTCCAACTTTCATTTGGTGAAGCTTCATCTTTTGGGCAAGTAAATAGGTAAAGAAGTATAGCACTTTCTTTGCTGATCTCCCTTATAGAAACACACTGCCCTGTAAACTTGGTCACAAAAACATTAATGAGAAGTGATGCATGAGCATAACTAAGTGATTTCATTTCCCTACCAATTTCATGATTTTAGATAATAAATAGTTTAACAGGGCCGGGCACGGTGGCTCACGCCTGTAATCCCAGCACTTTGGGAGGCCGAGGCGGGTGGATCACAAGGTCAGGAGATCGACACCGTCTTGGCTAACATGGTGAAACCCTGTCTCTACTAAAAATACAAAAAATTAGCCGGGCGTAGTGGCGGGCGCCCATAGTCCCAGCTACTCGGGAGGCTGAGGCAGAATGGCCTGAACCCGAGAGGCGGAGCTTGCAGTGAGCCAAGATTGAGCGTGTCTTGCAGAGCGAGACACCGTCTCAAAAAAAAAAAAAAAAAAAAAAAAAAAGCAATTTAACATTTAACAGAAGTGGACAGCTGTTTTCAAATGGTGTAGGCAACGACAAACATTTATTTCACATACCTTATTCTCCTTAGTAGTCAGCTTCAATTGCTCCAGTTCCTCTCTATGTTTCTGTTCCATTTCTTTTTCCAACTTGGCCACATCTTCGGTGAGTTGCTTCCTCCTTTTCTTGTCATTCTTGGGAACAGCATTCTTCATGCCCTGAATTTTGGCTGAAAAGCCATTAAAATCACTAAGTCAGATACGCAGGAGTCAAAGGAGATGAGAAACAGGAACCAATAAGGGGATAGTAAGGGGCGAAGGGTACAGAAAAAGTAATTATGGAAGAAAGAGTCATCACGTAACAGACAGCTACAGAGAGAGAAGGGCCCAGATGAAGCTGAGACCAAAAAAAGAAAAACTTCATTAACAAAATCTTGAATATGTTTCGGTTGTTTGGCGAGATAAGAGAAGGAAAAAAACCTGACTGTAGCCAGTTTTAAATCTTTCCGGTATCCTTTCTGAACCTCCTAAACTGAGGCGGGTCCATTCAAAATACACCCATTAGGGACAAGTATCGGTAACTGGGGCAGGTATAGAAAAGGGAGGCATCGTGGGTTTGGGAGCGGACCAAGACGGCGGTTTCTAGGTATTTTCAGACACCTGCATCCCGGCGGCGGCGCGGGGTAGGGGGCACGCCGCAGGCCTCAGAAGGGGAAGCCTCTGAAGGTTGGGGAATTAAAGGGCCGCCGGGGCAGGTGAAGAGAGAAGAGGCCACTTGCTACTAGGGGAAGTCTAGGGTGATCCAGATAAGTCACGCCTTAAGATTCCCCAGAATCGACCCGCCACGCGCCCTTCCCCCAGTCGCGGCGGCTTCCAGATTCCCACTTCCTTCCGCCTCACCTTGCAACTCCTTCTTCTCTTTGCGATGCCTTCTCACCAGCTGCTCTTCCTCATCAAGCTCTTCGGTCAAGACCGCCTCCATGACGACCAGGTAGCCCAGCACACGCGCTAGAAGAAACCTGCACCGGCTAGTAGGCACCTTCCACCCCTCAACCCTCACCCGGGGCTCCATTGGCTACGGCTGGGACCCAGCCCCGCCTTCAAGGCGGCACCGGATCTAAGCCAAGCCACTGCAAAGACGAGAAACTTAAATGGAGTGCTGCGCGTGCGCACTACCGTGACCCTGCCGTGATGGGCGGGGCGGCAGGGGAGGAAACAGACTGCGAGCGGAGAAGCGGAGTTTGCAGCCTCGGAATTGGCTAGAGCGCCAGAGCCCAGTCAGCCATAAAGCTACGCGCTAGGCTCTTGGCCCTGACGTGAGGCGCGCAGAGATGACGTAACGGGAATAGTTTTCAACGTCTATTTTATTCCCTGCTTCAGAGGACCTCTTTAATCTTTGATTTTGGTCCCTGTTTCTAAGAAAAGCAACTGAAAAGGTAAGAAGAAAAATAAAGCATTTTAATAAAGCCGTCGATAATTATCAATGGGAATCTTTGGGCTGTTTGGGGCTGTGTGGAATTAAATTATGTTTATTGTCTCCAAGGTCGTAATACCGCCCCTGAGAAGAAAGGAGCAGCGCTAAGTAATCGAGAAAATGCCTCCTCTTGAAACGGATATAGAGATGGAAACAAGATATAAGAAGGATTGAGAATCATATAATACAGGAGCTTAAACACCTATGCGCGATGATAAAGAGGGTAATATTAGAGCGCTTGGAAAATACCAGGAAGTTGAGAGAGTTAACAGAAGGGCGCACGCTGGATTGGCCACAAAATCGAATTACCGAAGTAAGTGCAAAACGACAAATTGTCACAGAATACAGAGAAAAGGGGAAAAGAAATTAAGAGGAGAAAAAGAGAGATCTAGAGGGCCGGTCCAGGAGATACAATCTATGCATAATAGGAATACCTGTAACTGAGGACAGAGCAAGTGGAGCTGAAACGATAATTAAGGATCTACTTGAAAAAATTTTCCAGAATTGAAGAACGGACTAGATCTACAAATGGAAAAGGCTCACAGGATACCTTTAAAGTTTAATGAAAAGAACGCAGCATCTAGACATATCCGGGTGACGTTTTTGAATTTCAAAGACGAAACATTTTACAAGCATCCAGTCAGAGAAAGCAGGTTACTTACAAAGGGGCAAAAGTCAGGCTGACCTCAGATTTTTCTCCTGCAATTCTAAATGCCAGAAGACAGTGGAACAATATCTAAAGTGTTAAGGGAAAATAATTTTGAGCCAAGAATTATATACTCTGCCAAGTTATCATTTCTTTACAAAGGAAACTGGAAGACATTCTTAGATATACAGGGGTTAGGAAAGTATATCAACCAAGAACTTTCCCTGAAAATTTTGCTGAAGGATTTACTGCAGCTAACAGAGAACCTGAATTAAAATAAGAATAGGGAGGCAATTGTATGAAAGAACTGATGGTATGCATTGAAACTAGTTACGGAGCATTAAGTTTAAATTGTTATGTATAGGGCATTAAAACTAAATACAAAAATAGAAACATAAGCTGGGTGTAAAATCTCAGTTTACATTTAAACTGGAAGGGCATACCACATGTTCAATATATTGGACAAATACTGTTTTATTTTTAGCATGTAGTATTGTAGATACGCATGTTCTTAAGCTAAACCTAAGTAAAAGGGCTTTGTCACTGTAGATTTGACAAATAACATTCTAAATGTCAAATCTGACAAAATTGGAAAACAGTACAGTTTTATTTCCCTTATTTTTAAGTATAGCAGGAAAAAAATAACAAGTTTGTCCATGTTACTACTGATACTGTAGAGAAACTTCCAAATCACTGGTTTGGGAGGGGGTGGATACATCCTCATTTTCTGTACATGATGCATGGGGAAAAACAGTAGTTACTGCATCATATAGTTCATCTAAGTAAATTTGACATGGAAATAAGTGTTAACTACAAAAATAGAATATATACATTCAAATGTTTGGAAAAGAAGTGGTAAAAAGAAAGATAGCAAAAAGACATTAAAATTAGCAAAAACTAGATTGACAGTACAGATGACCTATAAACTGGTTAAATAGCCCTATTACGATTGAAATTGGGTCAAAACTCAATCTCTAACCTGAGATACATTTGTATAAAACAAAGGATCAAAGAGTTTAAAGATAATGGAAACTATAAATCATAGAAATAGCAACATTTTTCTTAAAATCTAAACATAAGACATTTTATGTAAAACATACAATATTGGATGTAACATTTAACAAACTATATGGTAAATAATATGACATTAATATATAAAATACATGTTCCAGATCTTGATGTGGGTGATAGTTTTACTTATGTACATCGATATACATCTGTTTAAAAACATGTACATTTAAATTGTTGCATTTTATGTATTTAAAATGTATTGAGTAATCCTTCTGTATGTATTATTAAAGAGAATATAGCAAAAAAAAGTTGGACTGTGACTTCAACATTTATGATTTCTTTTTTTAGAGACAAGAGGGTCTTGCTTTGTAGCCTAGGGTGGAATGCAGTAGCAACATCATAGCTCACTGCAGTCTCCAACTCCTAGGCTCAAGTAATCCTCCTGCCTCGGCCTCCCAAAGCACTAAGATTACAAATGTGAGCCACCAACCCAGCGCAGTTACAGCCTTTGATAAATCAAGTAAATGGGAAGTTAAGAGATAAAAGGTAGTTAAATAGTTAAAATATGTGTGTAATATATATATTACTTTTCTACCTTATTTTTGCATTATCTTCAAATTATCCTGAAGCATTTCTAAATGATTTTATACTCAAATGTAGAGAAAACTTTAATATATTTCTAGAAAGCACTCATGACCACATTACAAAAAAAAAAAAAACCCTAGAAAATAATAATTTTCAACCCTGAAAAATCACATACTTGGAATTTTTTTAATGTTCTTAAATAATCTTTCAGTCAAAGAGGAAATTATAACAAATACTGATGATTTAGGAAATACAACAATGAAGATAATTATACTTTACATGCTATGGGATGGATGTAGAAAAGGCAAGAAACAGGAATTAAAACACTAAGTGAAGAATGGAATATGCATGGGAAGGACTCAGTAACTAAAGTTCTTCAATTTTGCTACCTTTCAAATGAGGAAGTAGTCTGCCTTCATAGTGGATTTATCCCCAATATGTTATGAGACCACAATTTACTTATTTCTCCCAATTGAGCTTTAATGTAGCATAATGAATTCTAAGCATCTGACAATTGATTCTCAAGGAAAGGAAAGCCCAAGTCTCCTTTTTTCTTTCCCCTCCCTGCACTGTTTCCCCTTCACAGACCTCCATATAACAATATTTTAATGTACAACACTTTTATTGAAAAGTATGGCCTTCAGAAAAACAGCATTGGCATTACCTGGAAACTTGTTAGAAATGCAATATCTCAGGTCAATAGCAGCATAGTATTAGATTATAAAATCTTACACATTTACAAGACTTCTCAGCACAGTGCATTATACATTGTGAATGCTCAATAAATGCTATCCAGAATATGTGTAGAAAAAAATATTTGGATGTTGCCAAAACATTAATAGTACTTATATCTGTGTGGCAGCTTTTTGGATAGTTATTTACTTCTTTATGTTTTTTAACATATATTAAAAAGCTATTTTACTTTTATAAATTAAACATTTCCGCAGAAATTTTGAAAAGTATATAGATGATGATAAATGTTACCTGTTGTATTAGTACATTCTCATGCTGCTATAAAGAAATACCCAAGACTGGGTAATTTATAAGGAAAAGAGGTTTAATTGACACAGTTCTGCATGGCTGGGAAGGCCTCAGGAAACTTAAAATTATGTCACAAGGTGACAGGAGAGACAGTGCAAAGCAAAGAGGGGAAAAGCCCCTTATAAAACCATCAGATCTCATGAGAACTCACTCACTATCATGAGAACAGCATGGGGGAACTACCCCCATGGTCTGATCACCTCCCACGAGGTTCTTCCCCCAACACGTGGGCATTACAATTTGAATTACAATGAAGATGAGATTTGGATGGGGAGAAAGAGCCAGACTGTTTCACCTATGATCCCACCATGTAGAGAGACCCTGAAAACAGTATATTTCCTTCTGGTCAATTAAATTACTATTCAAATTTAGAATAATACTATATATAAATTTCTGCTTCATTCACTTGCAGTTATAGACGTTTTGCCAAGTCAATTATTTTTCAAAAACATTTTTAACCGCTGCATATTTTCCCATCACACAAAATAGCTGTCACTTTTTAGCCCTTATCTTGCTTAACTTCTCAGCAATATTTGACACTATTTACTGCAGTATTGGCATGATTGTCTCTCCCTTCTGTCCACACTTCTACAAAAACCCAATGTGCTCTTCCCACCCAGCTGTCTTAGTTTCCTGTTTAACCTGCTTGATTTCTCTCCATAGCAGTCAATGCCATCTGAGATGGCCTTGTTAAATTGGGTGTTGCCTGTCTCCTCTCTTGGCTTCTATGATACACCCTCTTCCTTTTTATCTCCTTTGGTTCTGGATGCTCCTTATTGACTCTTCTATCTCTTCCTGAAATTTGCTGAGTTCCCTAGGGCTCTGGCCCAGGCTCATTTTCGCTCTACATACTTTCTGCCAACTTCATCCCATTATTCAATTACCACATCTATGTGCCGACTGGACCTTTCTCTCAAGTTCTAGTGTGTATTAAGATTCTCCGGATAAACAGAACTAAAGGAATATAATAGATATGTAAGAGGAGATTTATTATGGGAATTGGCTCACACAATTAAGTTGGTTCTCTGGGTTTTTGGTTTGTTTAGTCTTTTGTTCTTTTAAACTAAAATTTATGTGTTTCCAGGATTCTTTTTGAAATCTTAGTACATGACACCACTCTACACCCCAGACAGCCCCGTATATTCTGGATTCATCTCTGATCCCATTTACTCCGAGTCCTAGAGCTTTAGCCATATTTATTTTTTTTCTGTGTTTACAAAAATCAGATTTCCTCCTGTCACCAAAGTTTTCCCTAGGTGCTTCCTTGACTTGGGAAAAGCATTCCTGAAATTTTGTAAAACTGACTTTTTGTTACTAAGATCAAAATTTATGTTTCACTTCATCAGAGATGTCTTATGTAGTAACAACCTACATAATGGTATCCACCACATTCATATCATCTATTGCAAGGAACTGTCAATCACTTTGCCTGCTCTATCACTGTCACTTATTACTGTCTGACAGAATCTCCTTTTGGCTTTCTAAAAACAGTTTTACTGAGATATAATTAACATGTAATAAACTACAACCAATCAGCCAATAAGTGGCACTACTGTCCTTTCACTTGCTCATGTTGGAAACCTTAATGTAATTCTTGACTACTTTTTTCCCTTACCCTTTAATATCAACAAATAATTAAGTCTTAGTTTCTAAATATGTTTCAAATCAATCCACTCACCTTTAGTTCCACTAGCACCACTCTAAGTCCAAGCCCGAATCATTTCTCACCTGTATTATGAAAACGTGCTTCTCTCCAGTTTATTCTTTATAACACAATAAGAACTTTATGAAATTCAAGTCAACTTAGGAGTTTCAACTTAAGTGGGTTCTCAATAAAATGTATACTTCTTAATACGCTTCTCAAGGCCCATTCCAGTCTCATCGCACACCACACCTGATATAATCTATTTGAGCCTCTCTGGACCTCAGTGCCTTGAACTTCCATACTTTCTTTTCCTCGAGGAATGGAGTGCTTCTGGAAATAGAGCTTTCTTACCACTGGAAATATTTATCCACCATCACCCCTTGACCGCCCTGTCTAGAATTATTCACAGTTCTTAACCATTCATTCTCTATTGAAAGCACCCTATTTATTCCCCCTTTTAATACTTTTACTTGCCTTCTATCTGTTTCATGAACTTGAATATAATGAAACATAGAATAAGTAGATCTGTCTCGTTTGCCTTTGGGTCCTCATTACTTAGTATTATGCTTAGCCCATAGAAGCCATTTAATAAACATTTTAATTAAGCATGAACTAGATGACTACTTAGGGATAATAAAGGCAGATAAAAGAACACTTAAAGTCACCTTCAGCCTTAAAATTATACAATTATGGAAGTATTGTCCTATAATTTATGCTTAATATTTTTCAACTGTAGCATCAAACCAGCTCATGGTAATTAGAAGACAAATCTTGTCTCTGTGATGATGTTTTACCCAATGGCAACCTCTGCACTAAGTGGATATCAGTAAATGAAAGGAACTATTTTATAGAACTTTATCTTTTGGCCTTTCAATTTTCTAGCCTGTCTCTTAATTTATATTGTATTACACTTTCTTCAAATATTTTCAGTTGCAATATTTTAAAATCTCTGTTTTGTTTTCTATTTTCCCATTTCCAAATTCTTTTTGCTAAGTTATTTTTCTTCTTCTTTCATGATATTTTTTTTCTTTTACTTTTCTCTAAAAACTTACATGGCATCAGGAAAGAATCCTATGTGTGAAACTTAATGGCAAGTTGGTACTCAGTATCCACTGCAACTTTACAGAGTTGACAGAAGTTTCAAAGATTGGAAAGATAAATAATACATTTTTCATATTCTCTTTTCTGTTATCTCAGGGCCACTACTGATTAGGACATTTATAGAGAACGTGGGTAGCACTGAAGCAGCATTCTAGTTTCCAGGGCCATCAACCTCATACGTATCTACCTGGTCTCTGATCGAAGCTACCGTAACGTGTTCTTGAGGTCAACATGTTTTGTGGAAGTCACTGTATTTGCCCCTTTATGTCAATTACCTATTATAAACCGAGAGAAATGGGAAAATTAAAAACCTGTTTTGAATTATTTTTAATGCAGAACTATTTTTTCAAGTGAAATCTTATACAGAAGTCTGGTATATGAAACAGATAAAAATGAACCAATGAGATTGAAGGGAATGAGTAGCATGGAATCCTGCCCACTCTTCGGAGAATTTGAGGCAACTTTGTAGAGCCTTAGGAGTTCAGTTTGTATGTTACTGGGTAATTTAAAGCAGAAATTTTAATCTGACTGCACTTAAGAATCATCTGAAGTGTTTGTATTGGTTAGTCTTATTTTTAATACTGATGTCCTGGTCTCTCTCCCCTCAAAAAAAGTCTGCTGCTGGGACCAAGCACATAGATGCTTTTTAAAAAGCTCCCGAAAATGACTCTAATATGCAGCCAGGATTGAAAATAACTACCCTACACAGCATTTTTCCTGATTCTGAGCACTCAGCTTTTCATTGATTTTCCCTAGGGCAAGTCCTTCATCTTATTCTGGGTCCTTGTGTTTTCTTTCTGAACCTACAATTTCTCCATAGGTCCCATGGTTTTCAAAATTTCTCATTTTCCATTTTCTGTCCTTTTATATTACCTACTTGAAAACCACAGTCATCTTTCAAAACAAAACACTGCCTGTTTCTTAGGTCTTTATTGTGGGCTTGTTATTCCTCAATACAAATTTACATAAAATAATAACAATTAAGACATGGGCCTTGGTGTCAGAATTATTTTATATCTCTTTTTCTTATTAACTCTGCGGCTTACCAGCTCTGAATAAGTAAAAGGACAGCTATAGTCTTACTACATAGAATCATTATAAGGAATTGGTGGAGTGATCCTTATAAAGTGTTTGCATGGTACCTAGCACAGAGAAAGTGCTTGAAGTTGTTAACTGTTATGGTTACAAAATATGTAAATAATTTTTATTGTCCAATTTTCTCTCTTCATATACACTAAATTGTTCTAATTCTTGAACCACAGTAACAACGTGTGAATGACTTATGCATTCAGTGTGTCCACTCAACTACTATTAAGTACCTGTTATGGTCTATGAAAGGAACTGGCAAGACAGTCATTATTTTCCTTAAATATTCCCAAGTGTTAGTGGTCAAAGTTTCTCTCTGCTGAAAATGAAAAGTACCCCGTAGGATGGAGGAAACAGCCATCTTGAGGGCTAAATCTGGTCTAACATAATATTTGTTGACCTGTTACTACAGTGTTGCCACATATGCTTTGTTGGTTTTTTAATTTAGCCCCCAAACATTTTAAAAATCAGATCATTTCATGTTAAAAGAAATCTAGACTTCTAGTTCTCTTGAAAATGTGAGCTCTGACAAACATTGAAATTATAGAGTAGCAGGGGTAGTGTGCCATTTATTTGGTGCATGTCTTCTGCAGTTTCCCAAGTTCTGCTGTTCTCTGTTGTTGCCTCATCACTGAGGCCAAATGTCAGTTGCTGCTTACATGCATTTGAACAGTTGTTATTTTTTATAGTGAAATTAAAGGTAAACAGTTTTGATATCCATGTTTCTACCAAAGGTAAGAAAACACAAGCCGAAAAGACACAGATTTCAAAAAAAAAATAAGAGAAAGCATAATTCTTTATGGAAGTGAAGAATAGTCTTTGTATCTAAGTATGCCAAAAAAAGTATGTATAAAAAAATACAATTTAAGATGCCATTATGAAAAAACTCCAAGTCAGTGTTTACTAACATCTTTTCAGTTTTAGGAAGGAGGCAGGTTGTCTTGCATCTCATTGGATCTCCTGTACTACCTATTTCTTGAAATACCGTAAGTGCTAATATATACTTGCAATAGATAAACATGAGGAGTATTACAAATATAAGAGATAGCAGGAACTATTTTAATATTAAGAGATATCAAATATGCATGCTAGGATTAATAAATGAAATAATTATTTTCCTTCTTCTACAATATTTACTTAATCTGGAGGCAGAAATACATGTTGTCTGTCTTTCTGCTTCTCCATCAAAATCCCGACCAAGTAATCAGGATCTTTGAGAATCACAATAAGAATTACAGCCTCATGTTTGGATTTTTTAAATTTAAATTTTAAATTACTCCTTTCCACTGATATTTATTGAGAAACTGCTATGCTTCTGGTACTGCGATAAACGCTGGGCAAATATTGGAGAGCTAAAAAGGCATATTCCTCTTATAAAGACATTATTTACTTGTAACAAACAAGTAAATAAATGTATTAGTCAATATGTAAGTAAACAAAAAAATGGACAAGCACAAATTATATTAAGTACTATGTAGGAAACCAATAGAGTACTGTAACAGAATACTAAGGTATATGGGATGGGGGTGGGAACCTGTTCAGGGATGATCTACCTGAGAAGGTAACATGTAGGCAGAGATCTGAATCGTGAGGAGTCAGCCTTTCAGAGTAAGTGGAGTAGGCACTTCCAAGAGAAAAGCATATTCCTGGCTATTTGCTTATCAATGTCATCTTGAACAAGGGTTAGCAATCTCCTACCTGTACCACAGATGCTATGTGCCACCTCCATGCTACCTTTGCCACCAAGAGATTCAATGTGATGCATGATTTGAAGGTTCCTCATCCTGATACCCTGTGGAAAGTAAAATCAGTGACAAATAAAAGCAGATCATTATCTCAGGTAGAGTCTGCTAAAGATGATACTTGCTTGTCAGTACATGAGTATCCACCCTAGTAAAAAACCACAGAAGAAGTGGGATATATCTTCAGTGTTCTCTCACTTCCCCTTCCAAGTCCCTCTCCTGCCTTCTGATGCTCTTTCCCACAAGTTGCAGGCAAATAAAGCATGTATATTACTCTCTTTTTATCCAGAGTTGCTCCTTGTCGTTATATGAAGTAGATTCCAGACCTCACAATTGCATATGCCTACCCTTGTACTCCAACCCCTCAAAAAAAGAGGAAGAATGAAAGAATGAACAAGACAAAAAGAAGGAAGGAAGAGAGGGAGAGAGGAAAGGAGGGAAGGATGGTCCTGAAGATCACAGTTCGGTGCTGAAAAAAGCATTTCTATTAAACTTCAAGACAGAATGAATGACCATAGCTAATAATGTACCTTAAGCTTTTCTAGAATCTTTGTATTAAAAAAGTTGATTGTTACTAAATGTATTTTAATCTCATAAAATTTTAGGAATTTAAATGAAGAATTTCACAAAGGGTAAGAAAAATTATATTTATAAATTTGTCATTATGATTCTCCCATTGTGGAAAAAAAAACAAAATCTCGGTACCCCAATTCACTAAGCCAAAAGGAAAAAAGTAAGCTGAACGCTGAGTCATGCAAGAAACTGCTCGCTTTTGTTCCTAAGCTAATAGCTACAGATAAAAGGTCAGATATCTCCATAGGTAGGTACTCTATGTTCACCTTATGTAAAGTGCCAATTTATTGAGCGTAAGAGGATTACCTAATTGACTATTCCCCAGCCTGCTCCTTTTCTCTTGCAACATATGGAGTCAGCAATGGGACCATATCCTCTCTCTTTCCCCTCCAGCCTGCTTTCCCCCTTTAAATACTGAAGCCCTCAAAATCATCTTTCTAAAAAGGTATGAACCATAGATTGTTCCTGTGGATTTGTGTTTCTTTCTTCCAGGCATATCCTTAAGCTTGGCAAAATAAAATTCTGAATTGATTGAGTCCTGTCTCGGATGCTTTTTGGTTTACGCTATCAAGGTTTGGAAGGCTTAAGACATGTCATTAAGGTACTTTATTTCCTTCTAGCATTTTGATTATACTGAAATTGGGTAATTAGTGGTGCCTGTTTTGAGTAACATGGTGAGTAGAATTAAGAATGGAAAGCACTGGGAAAGGGAAAACAAAAACACATCAAAGATTTCCACCTTTACTTCCTTAGTTTTTTTAAAGAAAAATTAAATGTATTATCTAATCACAAGCTACGAATTAAAATATTTGATTTACTTTTTCAGCAAAAGTTATAAATTATCGAATAGAAATTGGGAAAAGATTATGTCATTTTTAACAGTGTTAAAATCTTAGTTATACTCATTTGACTAGTTAGTACAGCTCTTATTGACTTATTCTACAGACAGGTACACTCTTTTATCCTCGTATAGAAGTTACTTTAATTTTTTAGTATTTAAGTTATCCTTAAAATACAACATGAAGCTATTTTACCGTATATAATTTACTTAAATATTTATTCTTAAAATAACATTATTTTTAAATAAAATATGTATGTGAATTTAAGAATTCCTTTCTCTAACTCCAGTCCTCAAATATGACCACTGTTAATAAATCCACTTAATATAAATATCACAATACAAACAGCAGCAGCGTGATCCTTACAAGCTGTGTTAGTTTCCTTGGCCTGCAGTAACAAAGTATCAAAATATGGGTGGCTTAAAACAATAGAAATGTATTATTTTATAATTCTGAAGGCTAAAGTTTGAAGTTAAGATGTCAAAGCCATGCTCCCTCTGAACACATCAGTTCTCTCAGATTTATTATTTCCTTTCCTTTGCTAAATTTAGGTTTTATTTGCTCTTTCGTTTCTAGTTTTTTAAAGTGGAAGCTGAGGCTGTTGACTTGAAATTTTTTTTCTTTCTAATACAGACAGTTTCATGGGATAATTTTTTATTTGAGGATTGCTTTAGAGCATTCCACAAATTTTGGTATGTTGTGTTTTTTTTTCCAATTCAAAGTACTAATTTCTCTTTTGATTTCTTTGTTGATACATGAGTCATTTAGCATGTGCCTTTTTTGGAAAACTTTATGTTTTGATTTATTTTAGGCTCACTTAGAAGTTGCCAAAAAAATAGAGTTCCTTTATACTCTTCAACCAGCTATGCTGCCGTAAAAAAAAATAAAATAAAATTATGTCCTTTGCAACAACATGGATGCAGCTGAAAGCCATTATCCTGAGTGAATTAATATAGAAACAGAAAATTAAATACCCATGTTCTCACTTACAAATGTGAGCTTAACAATAGGTATGCTTGGACATAAAGATGGAAACAATTGACCCTTTTTGGGGACTCCAAAAAGGGGGGAAGAAGGGAGCAAGGGATAAGAGACTGTCTATTGAGTACTATGTTCACTATTTGAGTGATGGGTTCACTAGAAACCCAAACCTCAGCATTACACAATATACTCATCTAACAAACCTGCACATGTACCCCCTGAATTGAAAATTAAAACACGTGCACATGCGCGCGTGCGCACACACACGCACACAGAGGAAACTGCCCCTGATGCAATACTATTAGCCATAGACTATTTGGATTTCACCAGTTTTACAAGCATTCTTTTTGTGTGTTCTATACAATTTTACTGCATGTATAGATTTGTGTAACCACCCCAAAATCAGGGCACAAAAATGTTCCATCACCTTGAAGAAACTCCTTTGTACTGCCTCTTTATGGTCATACCCTCATCAGAACTCCAACTACTTCCAACCTTCTTATCATCCTTAAACTTACTTCCTCGTCTATGCAGTTGTTCTGGCGCTTTTAAATGTTCTTTTATAGTTTGAATATTTTGTTAGGAGAGTCTTAGCTAGTACACTGTTTTATTATGTTAATTTTTGTGTAGTTTTTGCTTTGTGGATAATGAAAGGGATGTTTTTCTATTCTATTTTCTATCTTGTTACTGCTGGTTCACACAAATTGCTGGTCTTTCTAGCTCCTTTTTTTCTTTCTTTTTGGTTGCTCTCTCTTCAATTCTTGTTTCTTTCTTTCTCAGTCTTATCTCCTTGTCAGAGGAAAAAAAAATGTATTTTTCCTTTACTCATGATGAATAATTTTCTGACTTCTGTTTCCCCACCTTCTAATATCAGTGCCCAGAAAGTATAGGGCAGGCTGTTACAGGGGTTAGTTAGCACTGTCCAAATGGTCAGGAAAAACTGTAGTGTGTTCTAGATCAAATCCGTACCCAAGGGCACCTAATCTAGCTGTGGAGGTACAGTGGCAAGGTTATCAGCCCACCATTAGTGGGCTGATCAAAGTGATTCCCCAAACATCGATTTTTGACAGAAATTCTATATTCCTAAAAAATCTTTAAAAGATAGTTTTGACAAAAAAAAGATAGTTTTGACTAGAAAAACTGCATCAGAAAATTTACAAGTATTTGATCAGAGACCATAGCAAAGGAAAATGTGAAACATTGCTATCAAGTTAAAAGGTTATTGTAAGGCAACAGTAACTAAAATTTTTATGTTTACTCTTGACAACTATTATAGTAGTGCATGAAATTATTAGAACAGTGACTATTTTCCTTTTCAAATTTTAAAACCGAAAGTAAAATTTTTTATTGTATAAAAATAGAGATTATAATGCAGACTACCAAAATACAACATATGTATAATTTACCCTAGAAAGGAAAAAAATATTAATTGTATTATATCTACTCCAATTTAATTATGAGGTTTTTTTTAAAGTTGTGTCTTCAGTGAAGATAAGAATCTCATTATGTTAATGGCTCATATGAAGGGATTGGAATAAATGATTCAAATAATAGGTAAAAACCTTTGGGAGAATAGAACAAAGACATGGAAGGCAGCTAAGATAAATGACCAGCTGCAAATAGCCTTGGTGGAAGGATAAGGAGGAAGAGGAATAGTGTAGAATTGAGGAAATGATAAAAGTGAACAGCCTAATTTTCAAATTCAAGAGCAGAGCATCCTAATAGTATTGAACAAGATACATTTTTGCAGACTCTGACTAAAAATTAATTATTAAAGGATTATCATAGCTACCACCATCTGTGTATGGCTTCATACTTCTCAACATAAGCAATCTCTATATGAGAGGCACACATGTTTTAAAAGAAAGGATTTGGGACCAGATGTTTTGGATTGGGTTTCCAATTTCAATACTTAAGGCTAGTAACATAATGAGTGTTTCAGTGTCTATCTCAGTAAAATGTATATACTAGTAGTGTCTGTTTCAAGGATTGCTTTGAGGATAAATTGGGATGATTCACAAAATGTAGTAAGCCCTCATTAAAATGTGTTAGCTAGTGTTAATATCAAAGATAACCCAATTTATTGTCAGAAACTTTTTCACTTGAGATATAAATAAAGTATGAAAATCCTTGGCTTCCCCAATTGGCTCAGCTTTGCATCTCTCCCATTTTTGACCAGGGCTAACCTGTAAACCTGTGTAAAAAAATAAGTGAGACAAAATACATTTTTTAAAAAAACAAAACAAAACAAAAAACATATCCACCAGGGCCATGGTCAGGATATCATCTGGCCTCTGCTTAGGAATTCTGAGCTTATCAACTTGTGTCCTCCAAGCCACAGCTTTCCCCCATATTTTCCCAGTCTACATGTGCCTGGGTGTCTGCCACACCCGCCCCCAGCTCTGATTTCTGCTGCTAACTCTTGTGCTCTTCCTTGAATTTAAACCTACTTCACTAATACCCAACAACCTGTGGAGCCCAAGCTAACCCTTTCTCCACAGGTTAGACCTGGGCCTCTAATTATTGGCTTCTAATTCTTCATCAGCTGGTTCAGTGCTCTTCTGATTTGAATTTCAGTTCTTCCTAGATAACCTTGCCACTGTACCTCCACAGCTAGATTAGGTGCCCTTGGGTACGGATTTGATCTGGAACACACTACAGTTTTTCCTGACCATTTGGACAGTGCTAACCAACCCGTGTAACAGCCTGCCCTATACGTAAATAAATTCTACGTATTCTGCTTACTTTTGATACCCCACCTTTCCCTTTCAAACCAATTATTATTTCCTAGGATACCTCTAGCAAAACCAGTCTCAACTGTGGTATAATTGAGTATAAACCTGTGGAGATGTTTCATGAGATAAGAAATTGAGGGTTGGATATATATGGCTCAATAGTATTATCTGTCCCACTTATTTATTACACAGGTTTACTCTGAAGTGAGAATCTATATACAAAGCATCTTTTGCATTATAAATTGTATGCACATACATACGACATTTCATTTCTGGCTCACCCTTCCTCTGCCTTTCTAGTCATGCCTTTGTTTCCCTGGTATGAATATCTAATTATATTGTTCTCCCTCACTTTCTTATTTCTCTTCTTTCTTATCTTCTACCCCCCATCCCCTATGTCCCTTACATTTTACTTTTGTCATCCAATAGGTTCTCATTTCTATATGAAAGGTCAGCTCTTCTCTGAGTCCAGCTTTTACACTAGCTCTCTTCCTCTCCCTGGTGCACATGATAGGACTGAACAATCAAGGCTTAAGACCTAGTAGGTGTACGCATGTTCTCACTCATAGATGGGAATTGAACAGTAAGAACACATGGACACATGTGTGCCGCCCACCCCGGCCTTCCAAGGTGCTGGGATTACTGGCTTGAGCCATTGCGCTTGGCTTAATCTTTTAGGTTTTTTGTCTTCTATGTTGTCTGGGCTGGTCTCAAACCTCTGGCCTCAAGTGGTCCTCCCACCTTGGCCTCCCAAAGTACTGGGATTACAGGCATGAGCCCTCATGCCTGGCCTATATTTTACTTTCTTCTAAAATTTTAAAGCTTTATATTAACCAACTCATATTAATTAAGCAAAAAATTAAGAAGAGTTGAGATTTTTCTCTGAGAAAATATATGCACTGAATAGTTCATGACTAGACTAAATTTAAGAGTCATAGAAAAACCATGGAAGGGGCTTGCCTTTGTGTTATTGTGTCGATAAATCCTTCTGTGGTAAGTAGAATAAAGGCCTACCAAAGATGTCCACATTCTAAACCCCGGAACCTGTGAATATGCTACCTTACATAGTGTCTTAGTTCATTTGTGCTGCTATAACAAAATATTTGTGACCATGTTATTTACAAACAAATTTATTTCTCACAGTTTTGGATGCTGTAAAGTCCAAGATCAAGGTGCCAGCCAAATCGGTGCCCAGTGAGGGTCATTCTCTGCTTGCAAGATAGCGCCCTGTTACAGCATCCTCTGAAGGGAACGGATGCTGTGTCCTTATGTGGCAGATGGAACCAAAGGGCAAAAACGGGATGAACCCACTCTCTCTAACCCTTTTATAAGGGCCCTAATCCCATTCATGAGGACTCTGCCCCCATGACTGAGTCACCTCTGAAATACCATCACATTGGTGATTAAGTTTTAGCATATGAATTTTGGGGGACACATTCAAACCATAGCATGTGGCAAAAGGGACTTTGCAGATGAGATTAAGTTAAAGATACTGAGATGAAAAGGTTTTCTTGGATTATCCATGTAAATAATCACAAGGGTCCTTATAAGTGAAATGAGAAAGCAAGAGAGTCAGAGTCAGAGATTTGAAGATGCTTCATTGTTGGCTTTGAAGATGGAGGAGGGAGTCAGCCAGGAGGTAAGGAATGCTAATGGTCTCTTGAGGCCAGAAAAAGTAAGAAAATGGATTCCCCACTAGATATCCCACAAAGGAATGCAGAATTGCTGACTGCGTGGTTTTAACCCAGTGACCAAGGTTAACCATTTTGGACTTCTGACCTTCAGAATTATAAGACAAATTTGCATTGTTTTAAGACACTAAGTTTGTGGGTAAGTCATTGTGGCAGCAATCGGCAACTACTACATCTTCCTAATGGATATATATATATATATATATGTAATTGGTAAATTAAAATCCCCACCCATTATGCAGGCCAGTGTTAGAGACAGCTGAGTAGGATCAGTTTAGCTAGTCTGACTAGTTAGTGTTGACTAATGTGGCTAGGGTGATCGGTGAGATCAGTGAGAATATGTGACAAGTGAGGCTGGTAACAAGCTGTCCAGGCAAACAAGGCGGTATCCCTCAGAAAGACTGAGTGACATGAGGCATATCGAGTGTCAGATGACCAAAGAGGGAGAGCAGCCTTCAGTGTGAATGTTCAGTAGGTGTGAGAGGAACCAAGTGGGAAACAACACTCTACCCACACTTTCATTAAAGGTGAAAGAACAATGAGTAGAATGGCACACATCTGAATGCCATTTAATTTAAGAGTATCATGTACTCTGGGCTTAACATGAAGCAAGAAAGAATGAGGACAGGAATTCTATCAGAAAAGAAGACAGTTTGACATTTCATGGGCTGTAAATCATAGAGAATCTAAAGAAAGATTATATACAGAGACACGACATAGACAGTAAGAATGTTTTAAACACAGCAAACATTGAAAGAGAAACTACAAACTAGGAAAAAATATTCGCTTTATTTATTACAGGTTTATAACTTTCAAAAGTTGTCTGAGACTGCAGGTGTTGGGCACTTCATACAGGCTGTTGCAGCAGGGAGAATATCCAAAGAGAGTATTTTCTGGAAAACAGGAAACAAAGAGGCTTTCTATGACAAATTAACAATGTTGCCAGTTTGTCTGCTTTGGTCAGAAGGTATTGCAATCCTTTAGACAAGAGGTATCTGTGAGAGAGAACATGAGAGTGAGAGCGAGAGTGATTTGACCTGTTTGACTCCATTACCTTCTGTTCTTGGAACTGTTCGCTTAAAGAAGGAAGTAAAAGGAGTGGGTCAGTCTCTCAGTACCAGGAAACATAGATCAGTGTCCAGTCAAAGAAGAAAGTTTTACATTTCTCCATAGAGCAAAAGGTCCACATATTTAATTTATGAAGGTAAAGAAATTCTTACAATTCTTTCTATATATTTCTTTAATAGTTAGGAAATACACCTGCTGCTGTAATTGATAAACCCTGAAATCTCAGTGACTTAACACAATAAAGTATATTTCTTACAACACTTCAAAACCGGTGTTCTTAGTGGGCAACTCTCCTATAAGTAGTGATTTAGTTTGCCAAGATCCTCCCTTCTTGTGCCATTTTCACCGTGTGACTCCTGTGGGCTCCTCTGGGGTTCTTTCTTTCCACTTAGCTTTGAGTAGAAAAGAGTGTGGAGGATCATACAAGGAAGGTTTTCATGGCCTACATGGTCTACAAGTAGTCTACATCACTTCCACTGACGTTCCACTACCCAGAATTTGGACATATGACTACCCCTAAGTGCAAGAATGGCTGAGAAATGTAGTTTATCTGGGTTTCCAGGAGGAAAAGAGAATGGATTTTATAAATAAGCAAGTAAAATTTTAAATAAGAATTATAATTAAAAATATTAAATGATAAATAGACGAACTCCCTAGTGGAAAAAAAATGGCCAATACCATTGACCAATAAAAATATTAAATATTCAGAATCATTAAGGATAAAACTAAGATACAAAAACATATTTCCCTATTAAACTGTCAATATTAAAAATAATGATAATACCATGTTATTTTCCTATGCTGCTGAGAAATAGACAGTCTCAGACGCTGTTTCAAAAAAAAATGTGTAAAAATGTTTTTTCAGGTTTCAGAGGACAATTTGACAATATATATCTGAAAGACTTTTAAATGTGTATAGTCTTTGATCTAGGCTTCCAATTCAAAAAATTATCAAGAATAAATAATCAGAAAAGTATTCAAAGATTTCTGTCTTTCATATTCTACATCACATCGATGAGCAAATCATGTTAGATCTAGCTTCATAATATGTCCAGAATCTGATCCCTCTTTCGACCTCCACTCCTTTGTTACCTATAATCCGATTTTCACATAGTAATTGTAATCCTTTTAAAACTTATGTCAAATAAGGTCACTCTTCAAAAGCCTTTAAGAGCTCTATAGTTTTCTCATCTCAGAGGAAAAGCCCAACTGGCCCCATGTGATCTACCCCATCGCACTCCATGACAAACTTCTCTGGTCTAATATCTACTTTCTACCCCTTCTCTCCTTGCTCCCTTTCATCGGGCTACACAGACTTCATTGCTGTTCCTACATGAACCAAGCGTGCTTCCTCTTCAGGGCTTTGCTGTTGACCATCCACATTTCTGCTTCACTGTCTGTGAAGCTGATCCTATTCCCTCCATGTAAAAATCAATGTGCTCCCTCCACCCACCTTTCCTATTTCCTTCAATAATATTTATCTCCATCTGATATACATCCTTGGTAAATTGAATTTTGCTTATCTTCCTGTGTTGTGATGTCAGGAATTTTGTATCCGTTAAAATAGTGTCAGGCACCTAGAAGGTGCTCAGTAAACATTTGCCAAATGAATGAATAGTAAAATATTATAAAAATTCTGAAACATTGAAAAATAGGAGACTGGTTAAATAAACTGGGATGGTTGACTTAAAGGCCATACAGTCAGACAAGATGGAATCAAAAGCATAAAATAAATGAGAATGTGATTCTGTATCTCACTGGAGGAAGTGCTGGAAATACCAATTTCCAAATAGATAATAGTTACGTTTCTTACCCAATTGGTTTCTGAAACCATCGGAAAGGGAAGTTTCTCATCCTAAAGTTACTTTTACATGTATCAACTAATTCTATGGTCTCGAATAGATTTCTCGGTGAAGTGTGTGTGTGTGTGTGTGCGTGCACGCGCGTGCACGTGTGTGTGTCCAAGGGCTAAATGGATTTTTTTTAAGTAATCTTATTATTTGCAGATTACATTGGTCATTGGTCAGCTAGGGCTGCTACAAAATAATACCACAGACTGCATAGTTTAAAGATCAGAAATTAATTTTCCCACAGTTCTGGAGGCTCCAAGCCCAAGATCTATGTCCAGCAGGGTTTGGTTTTTGGTGAGAGTTTTCTTCCCGAGTTGCTGGTGGCCTTTCCATGATGCATGCTTGTGCAGACAGCGAGCGAGTGAACAAGCTTTTTGTGTCTCTTCTTCTAAGAACATTCATTCTACCAGATTAGGGCCCTATTCTTATAACCTCATTAACCTTAATTACCTCCTAAATGTCCTGTCTCCAAATATAGTCACATTGCAGATTAGGCTTTAACGTGTGAATGACAAGGGGAGGGGCACACAATTCAGTCTCAGGTATATTTACCCTGTTTATTAAAAAAGCAAACAGTCACTAAACCTATTTTGCATCGCCTCAACTAATATTGCTTTTTCCTAGGCTTTCTTTTTAAGATTTATCCAAAGATCCTGAGAATATACTGAGTTAAACTAATAACCTTTTGGAATACTATTCTAGTTGAGATCATTAATTTGGAAACACTAGCAAAGCGATTAAGTGATAAGAATAATACATCAAAACCAAATTTTGTTAGTAGGAAAAATACACTGTTCAAAGGTTAAATAAATGTTTTAATGAAGAAAAAGAACTCACTTTTTAAAAACTGTTTTGTCGGGCGCGGTGGCTCACGCCTGTAATCCCAGCACTTTGGGAGGCTGAGGCAGGCAGATCACGAAGTCAGGAGATCGAGACCACCCTGGCTAACATGGTGAAACCCCTTCTCTACTAAATATAAAAAAAATTAGCCGGGCGTGGTGGCACGAGTCTGTAGTCCCAGCTACTCAGGAGTTAAGGAAGAGTTTTTTGTTTTTTCTTTTGAGACAGAGTCTCGCTTTGTAGCCCAGGCCGGAGTGCAGTGGCATGATCTTGGCTCACTGCAAGCTCCGCTTCCCAGGTTCACGCCATTCTCCTGCCTCAGCCTCCCAAGTAGCTGGGACTACAGGCGCCTGCCAGCACGGCCGGCTAATTTTTTGTATTTTTAGTGGAGACGGGGTTTCACCGTGTTAGCCAGGATGGTCTCTATCTCTTGACCTTGTGATCCACCCGCCTCGACCTCCCAAAGTGCTGGGATTACAGGCGTGAGCCACCGCGCCCAGCCCTGGAGGCAGAGTTTGCAGTGAGCCGAGATCTCGCCATTGCACTCCAGTCTGGGTGACAGAGCGAAACTCTGTCTCAAACAAAACAAAACAAAACAAAAAACTGTTTTAACCCTAAGACACACACACACACACACACACACACACACACACACACACACATTTTTCAGAGAAACTTGTTTGAGACAGTGAAATGTACCCGACAGTGCTCCTTCAAGGCAGCAATGATAATGCTTAATTACACACCAAGCTAGCTGTGTAGGGTCTGGAAACATTAAAAAGTATTTTTGACCAAAATAATTTGTTACAATGGTGATAAGTGGTCACATTTTCAATGTATGTTGGTAATCTTCCCAACTTCTTCTTACAATTGTGTTTATCTCCATGGTAGGAAGGAATGGTTTGTCTCAATATTGTCCCAACTTGTAACCCCAGCATTTAGCACCAAATACTTATGTTAGTTAAAAATGTTTAAATCAAGGGGAACATGAATTTAAGGTAACAGTCATCTCTCTCTCTCTCTCTCTTTTTCCCTCTCTCTGCAGGTTATTAAATAAGCCGAACTTGTAGAAGTATAAATCAGAAATGTTTACAGTTTTCTCCAAATACTGCCACTAACAAGGCCATTTTAAATTCCCGTTACCTCCTGTAGCAGATATCTTATCACATTATCACATCTTGGGAAAATTCTATAATTTCCCAGTCCATTTCAGTGATTAAAAACCCACTTTGTTGGCCAGGTGAAGTGGCTCACACCTGTAATCCCAGCACTTTGGGAGGCTAAGGCAGGTGGATTGCTTAGGAGTTCCAGACCAGCCTGGGCAACGTGGTGAGACCCCCATCTCTACTAAAAATACAAAAACAGTTAGCCAGGTGTGGTGTCACACAGGCTGTAGTCCCAGCTATTCAGGAGCCTGAGGTGGGTAGATCACTTGAACCCAGGGGTAGGGTGGGGGAGGTTGCAGTGAGCTGAGATCATGCCACTGCACTGCAACCTGTGTGACAGAGTGAGACCCTGCTGAAAACAAAGGCAAAACAAAACAAACACTTTGTCTAAAAATCAAATTTCCTATGCAAATTGAAGATTTTCTCTTTGTGGCTAACTTCTAGCATTGTGGCTTGAGGGACCTAACACAGGGAAGAAGGATATGATTTCTTTTTATTTCTTTCCTATTACCTACATTGGGGACAATATATTTTGCCTCTGGTTCTCAGCTTCTTCTTCCCTCTTGGATATTCTAGCTTCTCCAGTGAGTGGACACAAGGATGAATCAGAAAGATTCATTGGGCCATTAGTGAAGTCTTCTTTCCTGTGTTTGACATTAATTGCTGGGCCAATAATGACTGTCCATTGGCAATGCCCTCTCAATGGCAGGCACTCAAATACTGGATTTATAGAGGAGACACAAAGGTGAGTTATTTCAAAGCTTTCCCAATCCACAGCATCCTGCTTCACCTCATCTAACCCTCCAAGGCCCTTGCATTTACTGGTATACTCCATGGGCTCTTGTCGCTGGTTATTTCACCCAAGAGCTAGCTTTTTTTGTTGATGTTAGCATGATGACACAAGTGCAGCTATTTTTTGTGGTGCTCACTTTGCCTACCGGAAACTTGTATGCTCTCATCAAAGCAGAAGTGATAGCTGAGCTGAACCACTGGCCTCTGTGTGCCCTGCTATCATTCTCGAGTTGTTTTTTTTTTTTTCCTATTCACATAGACCTTCAGAAGATTGACTAGCCTATGTCCTAACCTGATGTATAACTAGAAAATTAGGTGCTGATTTTCCTTTTTTTCAGACACCCCCAGACTTTGCCACTGACTCCCTTAGAGTCTGTCTCACTTGGCTTTTTGGGGAGGGGCAGGAGCAAGCCATAGCAGTGCCTCCCAAGCCAAAAGTCATGACTCCAATAATTCCTGTTTACCTCCTTCCTATTCTCCTGTTTATATGGACTGAGGTAATTGTGGTTATTGAGGGGCTAGTTCTGCTTTAGTATATGGGGTTCCATCCTCATTTTTGGATCCTAGCTATGTTTTGTATAACAGGGAAAGTTTCATACAACTTCAAGTTACATGTCCTCTATTGAACTTTGCATTTCACTCTTTTGCATTCCGTTCTTTTCTTTTTTGGAAGTGTTTGCAGAGCTTTTATTTTATTTTACTCTTATTAGCATCCTGTGAGATGCAGGACAGCTACTTCAATTTTGCTGATGAAACTGAGACAATAAGAGGCAACCTAGGACTAATTACTTGAAAAAAAAAAAACCTTTACTGAGCACCACATATGTGTGTGGTGCTGTGCTAGATGCTACAAAGAAACAAGTAGTCTCTGCTCATGTATATGTGTCAAATAGAATAAAGCTATTTTAAAATGATGTTATCATGGTAAAAAAAAAGTCATGCAAATATAGTAGGGGAGAACATAATTTCAACTCTGGCATTTGAATGGGTATTTAAAGGATTGACAAGAACACAAACGGTTGGAACTCGGGACCACAAAGTCTGTAGGTTTGACCTCTTAAGTTTTCTTGCAACATCAACACTAACAGAACTCCCATGATGCCTCTTACTGAAGAACTGCTCACCTGGGAGGAAACCATGTGGTCTTGCCTTTTCCTCGAAGTGTTTGGAAATAATACAGGGAAACAGGATTTCTTCTAGTTCTATTCCACACCTATACCTTAACTTTCACTAGGCTTCTCTACTGCTGCTCTAGGCTGTTGACTGGCTCTAGTCCTTTGTCTTCCTCCCTGGACTCTTCTGTGACTACAGTTAAGCCTTCAACCTTCCTCTATTATTCCTGCAAAATGTTGTGCCCTTTTAAATTCCTGAATATGGCCTTATTCTCTCAGGATTATTACTGTGTCTGCTGGAAAATATACTTCTCATATTGACTTTAGAATTTCATATTAAACTTCCTTCCAAAAGCATAGTGTTCCATACAGACGTCTCCTCTGTCATTCTCTATGTTTTTCTTAAATGACATGTTTGTAGCTGGACTAGATCACTATATAAGGCCCCCAAGGAATCACACCTTTCTGCATCCGTGCCCTTTTGCATGTGACATAGCCACATCTTCCATCAAGAGACTGAATTTATCCCCCTGACTGCTTCAATATACTCTGTCCATGTCACTTTCTCTGACCAATAGAATGTGGCAGATGCAGCCATGTGCGTTCCAAAACCTTGGACTTATGAGGCCTTGCAGCAACTGCCTTTGGCCTCCAAGGACCCTACCCCGAGGCTGTCATGCAATGAAGAAACTCACAATGAAACTGCATTTGGAAAGAGAGTTTCAGCCAACCAGATTTCTTGGCTGAGATCAGTCCCCAGCTGATCCACCAGCTGAATGCATTGGCCTAAGTGGGTGCAGGTGAGACTTGGCAGAAAACTACCTGATTAACCCTAATGATTATTAAAAAAAAATACAGTACATTGACAATTAATCCACTAAGTTTTAGGATGGTGGATTCTTATAAAGCAATAGATAAATAAAACAGAACATTGTACTAAAAATAGAAAGCAACAGATAAATCCACTAGAAGTTGGCCCTGAAAGTACAAAGCAATAGATAAATGTAGCAAATTGACATTGCTGTAACAAAACCCCAAGTATATGGCATTGTCTTAAGGGCCAGGCACAGAACAATACTGAGGAGGAGTATGTGAAACTAGAAGAGTAGGGAGGAAATTGCTATTGGAGACTAGAAAAACAGAGGTGCACCAATTAACTGTTGCCTGTAGTAACTTAGAAAATAGAAAATGTTCCTAACGAACTTGTTGATTTCACTAAAGTAATTTCCATGTAGAAAATTAAAAGCGACAACTAGCTTCTTTTAGCTGTGTTAAATAAGGTATTTTAAGAGAAAGTTTTCATCTTCTGTTGATGCCATAAAAATTACCACAAATTTTGCAGCTTAATACAAATTTTGTATTTTATAGTTCTGCAAGTCTGAAGTTTATCATGGCTCTTATAGGGCTAAAATCAAGGTGTCAGCAGGGCTATGTCCCTTTCTAGAAGTTGTAGGGGAAGATCTATTTCTTTGCTCTTTTGGGTTGTTTGCAGAATCCATTTCTTTGTGGTCTAGGACTAACATTTGTACGTCCTTGCTGCTGTTAGCTGAAAGTCTTTCCCACCTTCTTGAGCACACCCATACTCCTTGATCTCTTCCTCCATCCTCAGGCCAGCAATGGTAGGCTGAGTCCTTTTCTCACTTTAAATCTGTCCTGTGAATATCTCTGACTACAGCTGAGAAAGGTTCTCAGCTTTTAAAGACTCATAATTAGGTTTGGCTCACATGGATCATCCAGGATAATCTTCCCATCTGAAGGTCTGCACCCTGTAATCATATCTGCAACATCCGTTTTGCTAAGTAAGGTAAAATATTCACTGGTTCCGGGAATAAGAGCATGGACATCTTTGGGGAGGCATTATTTTGCCAACCACAGAAATGAACTAAAGTAGGAACTTTCAGTTTGCAATTGAATTTAGAGGAAATATAGGGGGCTTAAGACAGTCTTTCATCCAGCAACAGATTCTCGATGTAAGAAATGGCCTCAGAATAAAGTTCAAATCAGGAATATGGCTGTAAAACCCTCCCTGAAGACCTCTGAAAGACTCAAGCAGTGACTTGGAGACTTCCTTAAATAGACAAGGGAGCATCTAAGAATTTGAAGGGCCTCAAATGTGACCCAAACATAGAGAAATACCTGTCTCGAAAAAATACTATGTTTGTGGCTTTGTGGGCATGAGGTAAACCCCATTCAGATTCATTGGAAAGGCCTACACATTTCTAAGGAAGTTGTATCAATTTGGATTAAAAGGGACAGAGGTAGTTCAAAATGAAAAGAGGCCTCTGGGTTCCCAACTTTCTTTGCGGGGAGGCAGGCTGAGAAAGGTATGCAGCTGCAAACAGGAGCCATTTCTTATGAAAAAGACCAGACTTAGTGGGAAGGGCCAAGAGCCAAATATAGGAACAGATGAGGAAAAGGAGTAGCAACAGAGGCAGACTGTGCCCTAATAAGGAAGCATTCCATGCCTCTGGGGTCAAAAGAGCTGGTGACATGGGCCCAAGTGGATTTCAGAATTCTGTGGTCCCGTGTATTCTATGTACCTTCTATTCAGAATGCCCCCTCCCCCTTCTTCTTTCAGTAGTTATCCTGTTCTTGTTCCACTGTTAAATGTTGGGGGTTGAGACGGCTGGGACAGAAGAAGGGCACATGCTTCGTCCTTTTAGTTCACAGGTCTCTGGATCAACAGATGCTGTACCCAAGGAGCTGGACCTGTGGAATTATCCCCCAGGAGTTTTGACTGCGCCTGGATTGGATTTAGGTGAAAGATACATAAAGTTGACTTTAGTGATTAAACTAGACTTTGGGGTGTTGGGAGTGGATAAGTGTAGTTTGCCTGTGAGGGGGATGTGAACCACAGTGACCAGTGGGCAGACTATTGTAGATTGTTATATAATAGCATCCAATGGATCATGCCTTATTGTGTTCCACACCCCTTTGCATTGTGACATTGCTACTCTTCACTTGAAGTGATGGAATCTGTTCCTCCACCAGCCTTGTGACTTCCTTTGATCATGAAGAGGCCTCTAGGTGCTCATTTTTTTCCAAGCAGGAGGCAGGCTGAGAAAGCTATTGATGGTGGGAGAGTGTGATAAGAAGCGATGTTTGAGAACCAGAGCCTAGATCTTAGGGGTCTCTTACCTTCCACCATCATCCTCTTAGAATAGTGTTCTGAGAATACGAGGTATATGAAGAAGTCTGGAATAAAGACTACATGAAGAGAATTGCCCAGTGAGTCCAAATTTCCCACCTGAGCCTAGCCCCCAGCAAACCTGCCAGCTGAATGCTGCTGCCTGAATGTTCAGGCAAGTCTGACAGAATTGCCACCCAATCAACTACAGAATCATAGAAAATAACAACTCATGTTGTTTTAAGCCACTGAGTATTGGTATGGTTTGTTAGTAGTAGATCGCTGAAACAACAGCTTAAGTACATTAGATCTCACATATTATCTGTTTATAGAGTATTTTTATTCCAATAGACACATTAGCTCATCTCATGAATAGAGATGGCAAAGTATCATAATCATAATCATAAAAATACCTTGGATTGATGAGTATTATTTAACAACTATTGAGAAACCATAAACCATAGTATGATCTTTAACCTAGAATGAAGTAGTACTCATCTCATAAAAGCCTTTTGCTTTTTGTGGAAGTTGAGATTGCTGCAAATATAATCTCAATATATCTACTACCTTTTGTAGTGTAAGAAGAGTAACTGTCATGAGCCTCAAATGAGTTCTGCAGTAGAGAAACCATATAATGAAGTAAAGAAAAAAACAAACAACAACAACAAAAAAACCTTTATACTGATCACTACATGGGCAAAAAAGAAGACAGTTGTAGAGGTATGATAGAATAAAAAAAATTGATCAGTCAGATGGCAAAACTGTCATCTTCATCAAAATGCCAAGAAATGTTCTTAATCTTTTTGTGCCAAACCTTTTGTTTTAGTAAGATTCTGGGACTGTGTATATTTGTTCATTCACTCAATTGTTTATTTGACAAATATCGAGTGTTTACTAATGTGCCAAGCATTGTGCTAGATACTGGAGATCTAGTTATAAATAAGATAGATAGGTTTCTGACCTCAGAAATTTGGTTGGGGCTGGAGTTGTCACAATGGAGTGTGACAGGTAACACGACAGAATACTATAGTAATAAGATTTTGTTGATTTTTTCTTATAATTTTCTTTAACTCAATAGTCTCCAGGCTGCAGTTATAAAAACGCTGTTGTTTATTTTTGTAAATTACAGGCACTTTTGCAGGAAGTGCTACATCTTGATTCTGTACTTTCCAGGTTCCTGCAGACCTAGAAATGTCCTTATATCATATAGGGATCCTTATATTGTATTGTATCCTGATGCTACTGATCCACAAAAGATGCTGCGTGAGTGCAAACATCATTATTTGATTTCCCCTTAGGATTTCCAGCTGATGCCTAAGTGGATTTTTCTGGAAGAAAGAATGTATCTTTAGAAAGCAGAGTGAGGATCCTTCCTAATGTAATCTGAAACATAGTTTCATATGTGTAACTTCTGCTTTGCCTCATGCTCACTGAAATCTACAGCTAGCCTCATTTTCCACTTGTTTTTGACTCTCTCAGGCATCTTGAGGATTGAGATCATGTCATAGTTATCTTTTAGACTTAGTAAATGACTAATAAATGTTTCTTTTGAGTGACTCAAAAATTATTGCAGAAAAATTATCATCCTAGATCATTACTATTTTTCTATTGCATTTTTATTTAGACATGTTCAAAACTTTAATTTTTTTTTTTTTTTTTTTTGAGACGGAGTTTCACTCTTGTTGCCCAGGCTGGAGTGCAACGGCACGATCTCAGCTCACCTCTACCTCCACCTCCCGGATTCAAGTGATTCTCCTGCCTTGGCCTCCCGAGTAGCTGGGATTACAGGCATGCGCCACCACGCCTCGCTAATTTTGTATTTTTAGTAGAGATGGGGTTTCTCCACGTTGGTTAGGCTGATCTCGAACTCCTGACCTCAGGTGATCTGCCTGCCTTGGCCTCCCAAAGTGCTGGGATTACAGGCGTGAGCCACCACGCCTGGCCTCAAAACTTTAATTTGTTTTCATATTCATGTAAACTACTTTTGGATAATATGACAAACCACCAAAGAAAAAAGAAAAGAAAAACGTATAAAACATGGCAAGAACTGTGTTTTTAAAGAAAAAAGTTATTCAGTGATTCTTGTCAAAGCATGGTAAGGAAGACTGTATTTAGGGCTATAGTGATAGGTATAGGGACCATGGCAGCAGGGTCTTGCCATGGTGAAGAAGAGATTAGGCTCAATTCTGAATACAGCATGGACAAGTGGGAATTTATAGCCTAGGAGCATGCAGGACAGGGGCAGTAGATGGAAAATTACCAAGGAAATATCAGGGATAAGGGGGATTCTGACTAAACCAAGCAAACGGGATTCTTGCTGAAGACAGAACAGTTCAGGCCTCACATGGGGGATGCTGGAGGATGAGGAATCTGATCAAATATCAATATTGAGAATGGGGCTTCTTGCTAAATTAAGTTAGTAGGGTTCTTTGCTAAAACTGGATTTTACAAGGAAGTGCAGATGGGCCCAGCATAAGATTCAGAAACCTTACTTGTTTGACCAAGCAAAGAATCTTTGTCAGTGCTTAGGGTTTTTTGTGTTTTAACTCTGTTTTACAAGTAAACGATTATTTTAAAACTTTTGTCTCAAGAAACTTGTTTTTCGTTGTTTGACGTTATTCATAAACCTACTTACTGTGTATGTGTCAGGGACAATAGGCTACAAAACCAAAACTAAGATGACAACCTATTTTGTAAAATGAAACTTGTAAAAGGCAACAAACACACTGCATAGTTCCAAAAAGGTACTGTTACCAGAGTTCCAAACCGGTCAGGCCAACATTCCTGTTGTTAAAAAAAATCAATCAGGAAAAGTAGGGAATGCTGACACTTCCGCAAAGATCTACTTTCTCTTAGATAACAGATGTTGAAAACTGATTTCCCACAAAAAAACCGTAGAGGAATTGATAACCCCAGGAATATGTTTTCTTTATATAACTGCTGCAAAGTTTGACAGCAAAGAGTCAGTCCCTCCTCCTCCTTAGGGGAGATAAACTTGATAATCTGCTTTTGCTCCAGTTTTCTTGTAATCAAGTCACAGGCCTTTCCTCTTCGCTAGCCCCTTTCAGGCTGCTTTTTATCCGTCTTTCCTAGAGCAAAGGACTTGTCCCCCTCCATCCCATTTACTCTCGACCCCCTTTCAGTTACTTGGCATCTTCCTTTCCTCGCGTTTCCCAGTTGGTCCTAATTTGTTCCCCTTTTCTCTGGCTGGCTGGGCTCCCGTTCCTCCACTCCTGCTCCTCCCACTCTGCGGGTTCTTTCTTTCTCCCTCCCCTCCCCTCCCCCCGCCATGCCTCCCAGCGCGCTTCCCTTCCCCCGCCTCCCGGTCCTGCACCCTCCCCTCCCCTCCCCCCGCTTCCTGCCTTGTGACACATCCCGGGCACTCCCGGAGGCGGCAGCAGCAGCAGCTGCAGCGGCAGCCGCGGCAGCAGAGGCAGCAGAGGCAGCAGCGGCAGCAGCAGTAGCCACCACTCCGCCGAGGCCACAACCCCGGCTCGGCCTCCCCAGGCCCCGCCGCTGCCGCAGTCATGGCTGCTGATGGGGTGGACGAACGCTCGCCTCTGCTGTCAGCATCCCACGCCGGAAATGTCACTCCCACCGCCCCACCGTACTTGCAAGAAAGCAGCCCCAGAGGTAAGGCCAGCGTAGATCCCTCTACTTTGCAAGGAAACGCCCAGAAGGATAAAGACCTGGGAGCTCTAGCTTGGAGGTGGAGGTGAGCCTCTCGCTTGGGCTGAGGAAGGATGCTGACTGTGCCTTCCCAGGCAAGCCCGCCTGCCTGATAGCTTCTCCGCAGGGTTTTTCTGGTGGTGGTGGTGATGGTGGTGGTGGTGGTGGTGGTGGTGGTGGTGGTGGTGGTGGTGGTGGTGGTGGTGGTGGTGGTGGTGGTGGTGGTGGTGGTGATGGGGTGTGTGTGTGTGTATTTCACCACTTCTTACCCAGGGCTACAGGATGTGACATGAATTTCCCAAGCTCTGCTTAGCTGTTTTCAGAACAGCCCCTAAGCGCAGCTAGGAGGTGGTGCAAATCTTTCACAATCATTCACAAATCCTTTTCCGTTGCTGAGAAACCAGGAGTATTGCTCACCTTGGCATCTGTCCTTGAAAGGGCTTTAGCTTGAACAATATGCTTCTGCTACCATTCACCCAACAGTGCTCTGTTCACTCAGTGAATTGCCATACCCAAAACGAATACAGTTAATCAATATTCCTAATATGTCTGAAATTCCTGCCCCTCCTTTTTACTCCTACTTTCAAGGAGTATGTGTTAGATTTAATTGTGAATGAGAAGGAAGGACCTTACTTCTGATAGAAGGGAAGATGGGATATTTTTAATACATATCTGGGTGAGATTGAAATTAACTTGTAAAAAGTAACCCAGATTAATACTACATATATTTCTATTTTTTTCTCAAGAAGAATTAAAAAAGATTAAATGCAATGGGATCTGGAGAAATATGGAATCTATTTACCATACTATTTGATTTATTTAAAAATCGATCGTTGTTCTAAGCCTTTTAGTTGATTACTATAGTAAATAAATAAGGTGGGGTCAGGCGTTACAAGAAAATGGAAGGCAAGACTTAAAAAAACCCACTTAAGTTAGCGAAAAGATTGGTCAAAATGGCACTTGCAAATGTTCCTTAAGTGCATCTCTCTCTTTTTTTGGCTAAATATGAGCAAAGTTTAAAAACCCAAGGAAGCAAAAGTTAATGATTTTGAAAATATAAGTAGGTAATGTTTCTTGTAATACAAGTTTTTAAGTTCAAGTCTGGAATTAGAGCTGACGTAGAGCAGGTTGAACTTGCTTAGTATTTAAAATTTCTATTTAACATTTTGTAACTTCAAAATCAACTATCTAGATCTTAATCCATACTTAACAAGAAGAAAAACAAAGGAAAAAGATGCTTAGCTGTAAATAATTCAGTGTGAGCCATGGCTTGAGAAATAAGGTACAGAGTCTTGCCCACAGAAAACCGACAGGTCACTTTTGTTGGTCAGCATTAAACTTGTATCAGAGGACACCAGGCAAGAGAATTTCCTCTAATGGGCCAATTTGATATGAATATTTTACTGTTATCTAAATCGTATTATGTAGAATAGACTTAAACACTCACTAATGAATGTTTCAACTTCATCAAGTCAGCCTTTTATGGCAAAATGTTTGGCGGTTTATTAGGAGACAAAGTTTCAATTTAAGTAATTGTCCTATAACCTATTTTCGTGCCCTCAACTAGAGGATAAGTTATTTTTTAAAAATGGTTACACTCAGGGACCGGCTTGTAGACATCTTTATTATTTTCCTTATATTTGTTTAACCTAATAAGATTCCTCAAACTACACAAGTATAAGTTCCAGTTCAGCCACTGAGAAAAAGTAGTGTCATTGTAGAAAACTTTTAACAACCAGAGAAATTCAATGACTTAGCAAAAAGCTTCTTCTGCCTTATGGTAGAATACATTTTTTCTTAATTGGTGAATGAGACAGGTTAGATGATTAGAGAAACTCTTAATTTCATATGACATAACACCTACTAAGGAAGAAGCATAAATGAGAGGTAAAAGCATTTTATTTGCATTTTGACAGAATATTTTTCTTCATAAGTAACAAACATTGTAATAAATATTATGAGTAACACACAAGATCTGGAAGACCACCACTATTCATTCATTTATTAATTTATTGGGAAGCACAATGTGCCATACACTGCTCTAGGGGAACAAGAGTGATCAATCCCATACCCTCATGAAGCCTATATTGTATTAGGGAGAAAGAATAAATAAATACATGGCTGAATTATTTCAGATTGTAAAAAAAAATTCTATCACTAGATCAGATGTTTTTGGTAGTTGAAAACCATTAGGATTGACAGTTGGAATTCAATCAGAAATAGAATGCACTTTCTGATAATGAATTTTAGTTCATGATCCCATTTACAATTATTCAGACTTTTATTTTTTTAAAAAAAGAAGTTAAAAGCTATAACTAGTGAATATTTTCTCCAATCTAACCCTTTTCTCTTTCTTTTACCTTCTAAAGTACATGAATGTTAGTTCCCACCTCCAAGATGAAATAGTCCATTTCAGGTTGAAAGTTGGTGGAGTGTTTATTTCTAGACAGATTATTAATAATGTAGCAGGGAGCAGTTAGTACTCTGTGTTTGGTTTTAGCACGAGAAAAATCATGTGTGGTCTGTGTAACAATCCATGTTGGTTTCTAAGTGGAGCGTGTCTAGTGTTCTCTACTGTCAGTATTGGATTCATGCATAGGAAATCGCTTCTCTCCTGCTTACAGTGCTTCATTTAATATACTTGCCAGTTTTTGTTTAGGTATAGAAATTAAAATTAAAGAGAGTTTTAGGCTCATCTGAAAGGAGATTGGAAGAAATACCACAAAATTTACACAGTTTTGATGTATTAATTGATTCCTTTATACATCTGCTAATTTTGTAGTTAGGATATAACAAAAGAATATGACCTTTGAATTTATAAGATTTTTTCTGTGAAAATTGTTTATATCTGGGGTTGTCTCATTATGTTTTCAATATGGAAATGGGATTACATACTTCACTATAATTCATAAAGGGAAAATAATAATTTGTTATACAGAGGCAGACAGTTTGATTTACTTAGTTTATTTTATTATTCAGCAAATAAATATTTGAGTACCAGCCAAATCTGTGGTAGGAGAAGAAAAATAGACATGGCTCCTCTTCCAGTGTAGTGGGGGTATTGAGAAATAAATTATGTAATCACACAAACAGATGCAAAATGCAATGGTGATGAAGACAGTGCTGGAAATATATGCAATACCTTGAGAGTATAAATTAAGATTTAATTTTGTTGAGGGAGTCGGAGAAGGCTTTCTTGATGCTTGAATGAGATCTGAAAGTTGAGCAAGAGTTAACTTGGCAAAAGGTGGACTGGAAGACCATTATAGGCAAAGAAAGCAGTATTGGCAAAGCCATCAGCAGGGTGGAGTATGACAAATACAAGGAGCTTAAGGAAGGCCAACGTGGCTAAAATGGAAACAGCAATAGGAAATGCACTGCAAAATGGGACTGGCGAGATAGGTATGGTGGATATTCTCCGAAGACTCTCTTTCCCCTTCAAAGAACTATGTCTTCTGATATTCAGTTTCCTCCCCTTGAATCTGGGCTGATGCCATGACTTGATTTCGACCTCTAGAATAAGATAGAAAATATGCTGAATGACTTTGGAGGGTAGGTCAGAAGAGGTTTTACAGCTTTTATCTTGGTCTTTTGTAAAGTACACTCTGGGGAAAGTAACTTGTCATGTAAGAAGTGGAACACCCTGAGACTGCCATGCTTTATGGAACCTGAAACTAGCCTCGTAGAGAGAAAGATGCCTGACCAGCCCTCAGACATGTGAAGGGAGATGCCATCTTGGATGCCAAGCTCAATTGAGCCTTTACCTGACTCCAGCCTTAGCCAAATTCTTACTACAACCACATGTGGCCAACTTGTTCTGCAGCAACAGATGACCAGAATAATGAATATGAATCAGCCCATCCAGGATATTGTTGGTCATGTTAAGGAATATTGCCATAAGCAAAGGGATGACTGGATTAAATCTTTATTATTAGTTTTTAAACCACTCTATAGATTAGAGAATGAATTAGAGGATTGGCTAGAGTAGACAAGAATAGATGACTTCCTTGATTATTGTAATAATTCGGGCAATTTAACTGAACTATTTCAGTAGCTTGGACTCAGGTGGTGGTAGAGATGGAGAGATGAAGGATGATGTTAAGGAGGTGGATTGAACAGGGCTTGATGATGGATTGCACATGGAAGTGAGGGAGAAGTGTCAAGGGTATCTCCTAGAATTCTGGCTATGCAACGTCATGGTGTGATTACCAGAACACCAGAAGACGGAGAACACCAGAAGAGGACTGAGTTTTGGGGAACGCGGATAATGAACTTAGTTTTAGACATGATGTATTTCAGATGCTTTCAAATATCCAAGAAGAGATGTGACAATTGGATCTACAGATCCCATTTCTGGCAAAATGGGACCTGTAGTGTAGATCCGGTTGTCATATCTCTTCTTAGTCCTCGTTTCTTAGGACTAAGAAACGGGGCCTGGGCTGAATATATAAAATTGTCTGTTATTTGCATATTGGTGATAGCTAAGTACATGGATGTTGATTCAGAACTTCCCAGGGCCCTACCATAGGATGTGCTGTGATGGAACATACATGTGCTAAGGTAGTGATTAAAGCCTTCAGGCCAGAGGCCTCCAGTTTTTTTGTTTTTGTTTTTTTTTCTTGAGACAGGTTCTTACTCTATTGCTCAGGCCAGAGTGCAGTGGTATACTCATAGCTCACTGCAGTCTTGACCTCTCAGGCCCAACTAATCCTCCCACCTCAGTCTCCTGAGTAGCCACCACACTCATCTAATTTTTTTGTATTTTTTATAGAGATGAGGTTTCACCAGCTTGCCCAGGCTGGTGTCAAACTCCTGGGCTCAGGCAATTTGCCTGCCTTGGCCTCCCAAAGTGCCAGGATTACAGGCATGAGCCACCACACCAGACCCAGAGACCTCCAGTTCTAAGATGTCATACACATATTGTCATTTTCTCTGTGTACCACAGTGTGAAAAACTTTGAGCCGCTCCATATGAGATAACCTAGGGAGAAAGAGTAATCTAAGAAAAGGAGAAAGCCTGGACAAAGCTTTGAAAAACCTTCACATTTAATGACTAGGGAGAGGAAGGTGAATGTAGCTGCCGGCAAGGTGACAAAAACCAGGAGATGATAATATCACAGAATCAAGAGCAAGAAAATACTTCAAGAAAGGAGTCTTCATGCAAAAGTTTAAGAAACAGCAAAGATGATAAGGACCAAAAATGTCTTTTGAAGTTAGTGTCATGGAGATCATTAGGGACTTTAGTGACAGTTGTTTATATTTGTTTATATTCAAGCTCTTTTTAAAGAATTGAAGAATTATCTATTTCCATCTAATGTAATATTCCAATATACCTTTATTTTAATTGCAAACTGACCTCAAAGCAGCTTAACATAAATGAAAAGGTTAATATTTCTTTACTCTGAAACTCATTTAGGTTTTCTATAAAGCATAATTGTCATAATTGTGTTTTAGAAGACATTGCTATATCCTTTTCACCTTTAAAAAACATGTAATCTTGAAATTGCTTGAGAAAATGTTTTCAGTGAGTAGAAAAATAAAATAAATTGACTCCTGGTTTTGAGACATATTATTTAATATGTACTCTTATGCTTTCTTAGAAATCCTACAGTAAATAGGTTTATTTTTAGTGACTCCCATGTCCTATACCTGGAGAAATCTAAGGTTAGAGATAGTGTCTTAGTTTAAAGTTAGGTAAGGTCTTAGTTCATTTTTAACTATGTTCTACACTTGGCTAGACTTTTACTGAATTAAAGAGATTGAATACATTTTGGCAGTCTTTTAAATTTCTGAGTCTCCCTGCATACTTGCAGAGTATAAGGTTGTCTGTGGATTGGCAGGAAGAGATGACACAGATACAGGGACTGTTACCACATGCACAACCCATTGTAAGGCTAGATTAAATTCTCACTTTACTTGCCAAGGATTTGGAAACCCACTGGAAGCCAGATTGTCACAATGAGGAGAAAAGGATGCAGGATATTTGAGAGCAGCTTCCTGAAGCTCCCCCAAGCCCCAGTAGAGTGTTCACCTGCTGTGATACTGAGCAAGCAGGGCCTTGGCAAATATGAGAAGCCTGTTGTGCTATGCTAACGCTAATGCTCCATTTAAGGGAATTTTTTTCAAAATGGTTCTTGAATCAAAATTTGCTTCACTGAGGCCACATCCTCATCAAGGAAAAATAGAGCCCACACATTGGTGAAATAGATCTGCTTCTAGCTTTCCAGTATGGTGGTGAGCTCATTTGCTGTTGTAGTCTTTTTGTCATTATTCTGTAGGCATCAGGCTCCAGGATTCTTTTATTCTGTTTTATAATGCCCACATTTCCTTCTGTCTATACTGAGCATCTTTAAAATATTAATCAAGAAATGTTTCATTCAGTCATCCTTTCAAACATTTGAATGCCTATTACAGTATTCCAGATGCTGGAGAGCTTACATTCCTGTGAGAGATACATACAGTAAGTGTTATAATTTCAGAGGGTGAAGAAAATAAAGCAACCTGTGAGGGTGGAGAGTAACTGTTTGGATGGCAAATGTTTGAGATGAGTGTCCAGGAAAGACAACTCAGAGATAGCAATCACTGAGAGACCTGAAACATGAGTTGGATCAGCCTTTGGAAGATTTACCGAAAGAGTGCTCCAGGCAACGGGAACAGCAAGTATAACACTTGCTATTTTAAAAACAAGGAGGAGGCTGGGCACTGCGGCTCATGCCTGTAGTCCCAGCTACTCATGAGCCTGATGCTGGAGGATCTCTTGAGCCCAGGAGCTTGAGGCTGCAGTGAGCTGCGATTGTGCCATTGTACTCCAGCCTGCGCAACAGAGTGAGACTCTGTCTCAAAAATAAATAAATAAATAAACAAAAACAAGGGACAGTGGGTTAGAGCATGGTGACTTAGAGGACAGCAGAAGAGGTAGAGGAAGTGCGAGGTGTAAATGAGGGAAGCCCAGGGGAGATTTCTATTCCACCTGCTGAAGAAGGGATTATGTCTTGAGGATAATGAGAAGCTATGGAGAGGTTGGAGCAAAGGAGAGACATGAAAACACTTTACTTTTTAAAAAAATCACCCTTGGTTGGCATGTGGAGGAGAACAGACTAATGAGACATGACACTAATCCGGATGCTGTTAGAGCAGAAGAGGCAACAGGGGATGGTGATCTAAACCAGGGTACAGGTGACAGAAGCACTGAGGTGTGGTTGGTGTCAGGATGTATTTTAAACAGGACTTGCTGACGGGTTGAGTCAGTGAAAAGAAAGGAATCACAAATCTCCAAAAATGACCCAACTAAGTAGGTACAAGGTTATATCTGAGATAGGCAAACAGGAGGAAGAGTTGGCCATGTGTTTGGGAGGTGGGAGAAGAACAGTGGAAATCACTATTCTGTTTCAGTCATGTGGAGTTTGCAATACCTTTAGTTATTCAATTAGAAATGTGAATTAGGCAGTTTGTTGTACAAATATGAGGTCTGAGAAAACCTAGGGTTGGAGAGCAAATTTCATTCAACAATTATTTATTAAATGTACAGTAGCATTTTCCTGGAGAGGGAGACGATACTCTCAATTTCCTGTTTGTTTCCAAGGACTATGCAGACTCTTCAAGAATGTAAAACTTGTAGGGTAGAGCATTCTGTTAAAATTTTGGAAGGTTTGCCAAATGCATACAAATGTTAGCTAGATGGATATAGATATTGGAGAAGAAAGTTAACAGGAGGGATGTTCATAACTATCTTTGAGGGCAATAAACAGCTATCTGGGAAGTGATCTAAATGGAAACTGTAATACTTCCATTTGGGAAAAGCAGGTAACCCTGAATACACCTTGTGCTCAGGTGTTTTGTGTTTCTTTCTTTCTTTCTTTCTTTTTTCTTTTTTTTTTTTGATACAGACTCTCACTCTGTTGCCCAGGCTGGAGTGCAGTGGCGTGATCTCAGCTCACTGCAACCCCTACCTCCCAGGTTCAAGCAATTCTCCTTCCTCAGCCTCCCAAGTAGATGAGACTACAGGTGCCTGCCACCACACTTGACTAATTTTTGTATTTTTAGGAGAGGTGGGGTTTCACCATGTTGGCCAGGCTGGTCTCGAGCTCCTGACCTCAAATGATCCACCCACCTTGGCCTCCCAAAGTGCTTGGATTACAGGCATGAGCCACCGCGCCTGGCCTGTGCTTCATTTTTAATGAGTAAGAGGTATTCAATAAATTGGGAATGGCATTCCATAGTAGCTCCTGAAAAGGAATACATTCTTCCTGCTGTTTCTGTTA
Organism: Gorilla gorilla gorilla; assembly: GCF_029281585.2. Classification (NCBI taxonomy): domain Eukaryota; kingdom Metazoa; phylum Chordata; class Mammalia; order Primates; family Hominidae; genus Gorilla; species Gorilla gorilla. The sequence continues at coordinate 96,904,735 of NC_073231.2, read as the reverse complement.
TTTTATGAGGGTTTCTATGCTTTTTTAGAAAAATTTTTGGTGGTAGTGGGGGTGTGCAAAGGAGTTTATGTTGCTTTTGAACTTTTCTAGATTTTTTCTTTTCCAGTTGCTGTTGTAAAGTGAGTTCCTTTTCTTCTGTAAAAACCACAACAACCAAATGTGAAAAAAGCCAAAAGCATGGTTCCTTTTTCTGGACTTCAGGTGCATTGTGCAGGTATTGTGTAACTAACTCCCTTTAGAGTCCAGAGAAGGTCTGCCACCAGGTAGTGTTTGGCTTGGGAGACCTGAGGCTTTTTATCTCTGCCAGTTACTACCTGTTTGGCCTTGGAATCATTACTTTACATCTCAGGGCCTCAGTTTCCCACATTTATCCAAGGAGTGGTGCATTATGTTTCCTTTGGCTTTTATATTTTATGACACAGTTGTTCTTAGGAAGCTGGACACACTTAGGAAAATATATCTATAAATTTACCTTTGGCTTTTATATTTTATGACACAGTTGTTCTTAGGAAGCTGGACACACTTAGGAAAATATATCTATAAATTTAAAATGTAGATGCTTGTTATCCTTTCTTATCTCACTCTTTTACTTCCAATGTCCCTCTTTCACCTAAATAGCTATTCCTTCCAGTATGCTTTTAGAAATGAGAAAGATAATATATTGAAGATTAAGGATGTTACATGACTCTTGTAAAAATTAGAAGCCCAACTAGCATGCACTGTTTTATTTCTCTGTAGAATATATTTGCATGTGTGTGCTGCATGATTGATTAGGGCATTTTATTCTAAGCATTTACTTCGGAAGGCAATGGCAAAATTTTTCTTCCTCTCATATTGAGATATTTAGGCTTGGTCAATCTGTAATAAGGATTTTAAAACAGTGTACAAGAAAGCCCCGAATTTTTTGACATTTTTAACATGTGATTTCTACAGGGGGAGAATTTGGAAGAAGGCATGTTACAATATGACATTTTATTGTTTGAGAGATTAAGTGCTACGACTGACAATCCAGAGGAGAAACAATATAGAGAAATGATAGTGAGTAGACTTAAATGAGATTTTCAGACACCTTTTAGACCATTGGACATATCCAAATAAACATTGATTTCTATTCGCTGTATGGATTTTACAAACTAATATAAAGTTATTTTAAAGTTTTGTAACAAAAGCATTTTCCAAGTTTATAGAATTTGGTTGTCATGTTCTAGTTCTCTATATAAAATACCTTGCCAAGCTCAGCAAAAGTCGTATTTGGATTTGCTACCATCCCTTAATGAGGACATAGGTCATTATTAAAACTATCAGACATGCCTGAATACAAGATGACCTAAGTGGAAGCCATGTGGTCTTTTATGACCCAGCTTCAAAAGTCAAATATAATGTCATTTCTGCCATCCTCTATTTGTCAAAGCAGTTACAAATACCCAGATTCAAGACTTCACCTCTCAATGGGAGCAGTGCCAAAGAAGTTGTGGCTATTTTGTAAAACCACCATAATAAGCCATGTCATATCCATAGAATGAAACAACATGATGCTGGAAAAGAAATTATTAAACTCTATATACAGTTATGGAAAGATACACTGTAAAATGAAAAAACAATGAGATGAAGAATAGTTTATAAGTCATACTCTCTTTTGTAAGAATGATGGAATAAATGAGAATATGTATATGTGTATATTACCTGTGCTACACTCAAGGAATACTAAAAGGATACATAATAATAACATAAGTGGAAATCTCTGAAGTAAGACTTGGCGAATGGGCATAAGGGTTGGAGTAACAATTCTGAGCATATGCCTTTTTACATGATTTTGATTTTTGAGCCATGCCAATATATTACTAATAAAATTTAATATGTAATAAATACATTAAACTTTGGCTACATTATATTATTGGTATTTGTGAAGTTTGTCTTGGATTAGTACCTCAAACATGTTAACAAAGCCATTTTTTTAGGCTGTGTCCCCACATCTCTGTATAGGTCCTTGCAGTTGCATATGTTATTTCACCCTGCTTGATTACTCCAGCCTATAAAGATATTAATAGGAAGAATCCTGTTTTGAGATGGAAGATCTATTACTATCTATACACTTTTCCCTAAGACCATACTCATTGCCTCATACACTTATTAGCCATTTATAGTCTTTTCCAAATGAGATCTACTTTTTTTTTTTTTGAGATGGAGTCTTGCTCTGTCGCCCAGTCTGTAGTGCAATGGCACAAAAATGGCACAAATGAGATCTACTTTTTACTTCCTATAGGTAGATGAGTAGGAAAGGGATTCTTAAAATTGTAACATTTAAATTCTACACATTTGCTGGGGCTCCTTTCTTTCATGCAGTCTTTTCTAATTTCTGTTGCTGGAATATATATGTTCCCAAAACAATACCTCATATTTGTACTATATATCTTTTTGTTTTTTTGAGATGGAGTCTCGCTCTGTCGCCCAGGCTGGAGTTCAGTGGCACGATCTCGGCTCACTGCAAGCTCTGCCTCCCAGGTTCACGCCATTCTCCTACGTCAGCCTCCCGAGTAGCTGGGACTACAGGCGCCCGCCACCACGCCCGGCTAATTTTTTGTATTTTTAGAGATGGGATTTCACTGTGTTAGCCAGGATGGTCTTGATCTCCTGACCTCGTGATCTGCCTGCCTCGGTCTCCCAAAGCATTTGCACTACATATCTTAATACTTATCTATGCATATGATCCCATAAGGAGAGACAAGGAGGGAGATAGGATTCCTGTCTCATCAGGGAGCTCTACTATAGTCCCTTGCCTATGAACTTTTACATTTAGGCACTTAACAAATATCGATTGTATGAATGAATGATAGCCTGAGAAAATAAGGAAGGATATGATGGTGATGATGAAGTCACTTAGGAACTGAAAGTTTTACAGGTTGCTGGAGGAATGTGGGAATAAAAGACAGAAGTGATCCAGCAGAGCATGTGGTCAGATCTTTGTCCTCATTAGAAACATCCACATGACAAAGGGAAGAACTCCATGGCTGTAACCCCTGCTTGCTACAGTGGGGGTGCCATTTTAATGGTTTAATTCCTAGATTTCTTTAGTAATTTCTTTTTTTTTTTTTCTTTTTTTGAGACAGAGTCTCTCTCTGTAGCCTAGGCTGGAGTGCAATAGCACGATCTTGGCTCACTGCAACTTCTGCCTCCGGGGTTCAAATGATTCTCCTGCCTCAGCCTCCCGAGTCGCTAGGATTGCAGGTGTGCACCATCAGTCCTGGCTAATTTTTGTATTTTTAATGGAGACGGGGTTTCATCATGTTGGCCAAGCTGGTCTCTAACTGCTGACCTCTTGATCTGTCCACCTCGGTCTCCCAAAGTGCTGGGATTATAGGCATGAGCCACTGTGCCCAGCCATAATTTCTGTATTTTAAAATAAAATTCCATTAATCCATGGGCTACAGATAAACAGTAGAATTTAAGGGATTTATTCACTAGATATTCTCTCAACACCTACCTAAAAAAATAAATATTGATTCTAAAGACTCTTGACTTTCTCTGGCACTAGAGCTCATACAGCGGCCTTATCACATCACTTCAGTTATGAAGCAGCAGTCAAATTTAGATAATAAACAAGTGGAATGAAGATGTGATGGGTATCACCATCCTTGCATCTTAACAGGTCTTTCCTAGTGGCACCAATCTCTGAAATTTCCCCAGGGATGTGGTGTTGCTTTTGGTATCAGTTCCAGGGACTGCCACTTGGCCATTCCTATATTAACCTATGGGCCGGGGAACAAAGTTGGCAATTTTACTGGTTGCCAAGAATATTTGTTCCAATTATATATTCATAACTAATAAAATAACTTCAGAGTGGATCCCCATATCTACTGGGACCACTGTGAGTTGGATCTGGGCTAAGACATCATCTATCACTTGATAGCCGCTTTGAGTCCCTCTGGAATTAGCACTGTTTAACCACCAGTTTCTAGTAATTCCTGAACCATCTGGGTATTCTCTTTTCCCCAGTACACAGTCTTGTAAATAGCCTTGTAAATAGCCTCAGGTCTCTTTGCAGAAAGTTTGAAGGAAGATTTACAGTACATGTTGAACCTACTTTTGTTGGAAACTGGTTGAAAGATTGTGACTCCCTCTTTCTTGCGGCTACCAAAGTTGGGTTGCTGGTCAAAATACTTAGAGTTTTTTCTAAGATATACAACCAAGCAACATCTTTGCAGGTAACCCATCCATTTCAATCCTAGGCTAATTTCAATTAGCCACTGCCAAAAGTCCTGTGGCTCAAAAAATTGTAATATCCACTACTTCTTCTTGCAATAAATGCACCCACCTGTATTCAGTGTTTAATTGCTGCTATTTGGCCTGTTACTCCAGGATTTCATCATCCTCATTGAAATCAGGCGGCACATCTCAATGGGTCATCTCATACTGTAATGTCTGGTCTGCATTGGAGAGAAACCACAGCAGGATGCATGTGCTCCTCTAAATAATGTATTTATTGATGCCTTAGTGAAGGGAGTATGCTCTGGCCCTTCTCAGGGGAGGTAGTGAGGTATGAATATGCAGGTTTCATATGATAAATCCACTTCAACATTCCTAACTCAGTATGCCTTTGATTGCGTTTTCTGCATTATTCTAGGGATATTCTAGCATCTCAGCCTCACTAAATGTAAGATCAAGTCTCATCAACCAATTAACTAAATGTTTAAAGCTACTTCTAGCTTTAAAACAAAGATTGAATCCAGAAAATCTTGCTAAATTCATTATTGTGTTTTATTCTCTTTGGTTTAACACCCTTAGGATCCACTTCACAAGTACTCTCCAGGTTTCTGGAAATACATATTATCAAAATATTGCAATTATTTTATGTAGAAGCTGCCTCTTACTGAATTAGACTTTGTATTTGCCCTTCTGAAACATGTTGAGATTTGACCTTAGTTATGGATCTTGAGACAAGGGGCTTAATGGTGGATTTTAAGAAGAATGGTCATCCCCTTGTAAGGCAACTGCTTCAGGCAAGGGCATTACAGAGTTTTCCAGCAAGGGAAGGCTTAGGCACAAGAAGGAAAGATATTTTCCACTTGCAGTGGAGGTTCAGAGTGACTCAGGAGTTTAACATTTTCAGTTCTGTCTGGGTACAATCAGTTGGTCTCATTCCAAGTTTTAGAGTTCCACTTCTTTGCAATCAATGCCCCAACTTTCAGTGAGAAACTTGATAAGGCTGTGGATTTACCTAGTAAGGCTGTGGAATTACTTGATGTTATAATTTTGCAATTTGCACAATTAATATTTCTGTTTTATTTCCAGCAATAAATTTTTTGTTTATTAGAAATAAGTGATACTTTTAAGGTTATGATAGACATTCCCTGGTTCTCTAACCATGACTTGAGCGAGAATTTAAAGACCGGAGCTTCTCATTTTCTGTCTGTAGAGGCCCAATGCATTCATAAGGATCCATCCACATCATAGTGCATATAATAATTATTACTACCATAATGCTCAAGTGAAGGAGCCACAAACATCACAATCAACTACTGGGGATAATCTGATTCATCAGGATGGCACCATGTGTCATAGATTACTACCATCCCATTTCCCATTGGTAAGGAGTTTGGCATAGCATTTAAGCTCAAGTTCACGAAACACTTCTCCAATTCCATCTTTGAGGAATTGTTTCCTGAGATCACTTCTGATATGAATTTCTATATCAGTCAGGATTGGTCAGAAGATAGAAACCACACAATGGAGTTTAATATAAAGAATCATTAACCAAGTATAAAGTTACTAACTAGGTAACTGTAAGGTAAACATATTACTCTAAGGTATCAAGGAGGTAGCAAGAAGCAACTGCCACCACTAGGGCTACAGGAAAAAAGGGAAGAGATTGGACTTACTAAAACTTAGTAACTTAGAGGAGGGGTCCTGCAGAACTGAAATATGACTTCTGAAGAAGCACTGGCTAGCTTGTGCTGGTGTCTCTGAACTCTAGAGAAACTCTCTGAACTCCTTCCTTGGGAAGGAGCACTGGCTATTTGGTGTGGGGGTCTACACAAGGAAGCTGGTTCTGGCGAATGTTGAAAACTGTAAACTGACTTCAGTGTTCCCAGGGGAAAGAACTACCACTGCCAGGATGAAGTAATACTCCTAGGGTGATGTTCAGAGAAACAGCAAGCAGATTGGGAGCAAACAGGTAACAAATAGAAGGAATAAGTCCCTTATTTCTCCTCCAGCCTTGCAGCCTCCCAACATCACCTCCTATTAAGAACATAACCTGGAGCCGGCAGACCAAACCAAAATGTGGTTTGCAGAGTTCCTGCTCCAGCATCACAAAAGAGAGTAAAGGTGGATTTGGAACTGAGGGTCAGTAACCTGATAACTAGCACATTTCCTTTTCAACCTGTCTTCAGCCAGATGAATTTTTCCGAGAATGTCATTGTTCTGGGAGAACTTGAGTCTCCTAAAATAGTTTTCTTTGGTTTCAAAGATGGGGAGGAGCAGAAAGTGGTCTTCGTTTGCTCTGTATTGAACTGAACTGGAGAAGTGTGACACTAAAAGCAGCTAACCCATAGTGGCCAAGCTAAGTCTGTCCCTAACCTACATTCTGCACAAAGATACTAGGGAAAATGAATTCTTGCAATGAAAATTAGAGGAGAAAAAAGCCAGGCTTTCCTCAAAGGCTGCTCTTTTATACTTTTCTTGCTCCTCTTATAATTGTAAAATATCTCTCATTTTAAGCTGACGTCATTTTCAATTTTGATATAACATCTTTGTCAAGAGCCTGAAGGGCTGCATATAGAGGATGCTAATGTAGTAAGTGAATTAAACTGCCAAATATTGTCATTGAGGAGATGTATAAAGGAATAATTGAGATAATAAAGGTCAGAGCAATCCAACAAAACAATTTAAATCTTTAAAATACTGGAGGATATATCTGAGAAAAGATGAAATATGGATTAATACACCAGGATGAATTAGCAAGACAGAGGGGCTGTTTGGCATAAAATAGATAAATTAGGTAAATGTGATGAGAAATGTAATCTGATCACTTGTGGGTTTACAGAATATAGTGCTTGCTTTTGAGTGTTTTAGAAAGATCATTATGTATGCCTTGTGATCCATAAATTATCATTCTCTCCCTTTTATGAGTCCGTTTTTCTCTGAAGTTTTTACTGTGAAATGTTTCTTCTTTTTAAAATATATTCTAATTCCCCCCCACCCCGATTCTTCCTTCTCCTCTTCCTCTTAATTCTCTTTAACCAAGATTTCATTCTCCAGAAATCTACATTATCAGATGTTTGCTTGTTCCTAGAAAAATCCCCCAGTTGGTCCTTAAATATTTTCCCTGTATTAAGTCATTATTTATTAAAGGAGACAGCTGTTATTGTGGAGCGATCTCCAGAACAGGAGTCAGCTCTTGGCTTTGCTGAAGTTGTGTATAACCCTTAAAAAGTCAGAATTTCTGGATTTGTTTTCTCCTTTGTAAAATAAAGAAATTAGACTTCGTAATTCCAAAGATTGTTTGAATTTCTAACATTGTTCTATTCTGGAGCTTTGAGGGAGTTTTTTTTTTTTAGGATTAAGGACTACTGGCCTAACAAATACTGCTCACATGGAGGAAAAAAGCTTTTTAATTTAGAAAAACCCCATGGAGAAAAATGACCATTGTTTAGATAACAAGTAAGACTTTTCCAAAATGAGGAATTTTTGTGACTTTCAACATCTAATGATCCTAAGTTCTGAGATTACAGTGGACTTTTAAAATGTAGTGCGGAAATTTAAAATAGGTAGGATACTGGTGATCAGTTGTTTTAAAGTGAAAATATAGGCATGGTGGTGCATGCCTGTATTCCCAGCTACCGAGGAAGCTGAGGTGAGAAGATCACTTAAGCCCAGGAGTTCAAGACTGTATTGAGCTATGATTATGCCAAAGTGAAAAGAGACAAAATGAATAAATCTAAGTTAATTTAATTATTATAGGTTTAATCTATAATAATCTAATTATTAATCATTTAAATTAATAATCTTATTCTAATTATTGTAGGTTTACTAACTGTGGAATCTCCAGAATTACAAGTCCCATATAAGAGGAGATGGAGCTACAAGTAAATGTTTCCTTGAGGTAAAATCTGAGAGAAAGGGAAAGGCCAAAAGTACAAGAAATAATCTGTCTAAATCAGTTTAAGGCTGAAGTAATGGATAGAACATTGAAATGAAAGGCCAGGAAGCACTGTTTATTGTGACAATTAGTCTGCAGCATCTGTCATTCTATTGATCTCTTGGATTGATTCCATTTATCTGGTGGGCCAGGCCAGTGTTCCCTGACTACTTCACCTCTCTCAGTGCATTATTTGGAGAGAGTAGTCTTCTATATAAAAGAAGCCCTTGTTTTCCATCAAGCTGCACTCCCCTGCTAGAACCTTAGCTCCTCTGCAAGGAGAGTAGGGCTAATGTATTAGGTTGGTGTTATTTTTCCAAGACAAATAGATATGTCTAATAAATTTTAGTGACTCGCTGATTTATTAATTCATTCAACCATTGAATAAACATTTAGTAAGCATCATCATAGACCAGGCATTATGACAAGCGCTGGTGAAGTAGCTGTGGACAAACCAGATGTGCCCCTGGCCTCGTGGAGCTTATGGTCTCTCTTATATTAGATTTATAATCCTCACTGCTTGTTCTGTCCATGTCCCTCCACTTCCCAAGCCTCCAAAAGAGTAGATTTGAGCATATTTCTGTCATTGAAGGCGTTTTTTTTTGGCAGATTAAAAATTATGTAGTACAAATCTTAGAAGAAAAATTCACAGGGTTTTACTGGCTCTAATGCCCTTTTAATGATTGTTAAGATCACCCTCTGAAATTTTCTTAGGAGATTTCTTTGAGCAAAGCTGAGGAGTGTATGGGTTGGTGTCCTTTTATGTAGTGTAGCAATATGTCACTTCCTCCTCTCCCCCTAATGCCCTTGTTTTCTTTATAAAACTGTCTTGCATTTAAGTTTCCTTTCTATCATACTGTGTAAGATAGAGACCTGGGATTACGAGAGAACTATGTAATGTTACTGTACAACTCAAGGAAAAGGCCAGAGAGGAAGCAACTTTATTAATAATGCTACTGCAAATAATTATTAAAATAATATTCATTATCATATACCAGGCAGTGTGTCTTGAATTTCTAGTGAGGTACATATTCTTTCCCCAAGAATAATGTCTTTATTGAGATCTGACAAAGTAATCCGCAAATTGCAAGACCTTAAGTATATTGTTGACTCATTGTTTCTTTAACATGTTTTTTTCTTCTTGATTAATACATTACAGGTCACTCTGGATCACGCTCAAATTCTTTTCATGGATTTAAAATTATTTTTATAATTTAAGACATGTACAGCTTCTTTTGAATTTCAGTGTTTGGCAGTGTTCTGTTATAAGCCTCCCAGAAACATGAGCATATCGTCATTTCAAAGTGGCCTCTTTCAGAGCCTTGGCTGCTGCAGAAATTTGTCTTATGAATCATTTGAACGAATACCACTTGTTGCTAATCCTTAGCAGTTTGAAAAAAATCCTATATTATAACCCAAGGATCAGGTAGAAATATGTGTATTTTAAACATACCAAAATGTTTTATGCTCTAATTCTTTTTAAAATATCACAAAGTTTAGAACCTAATACAGTGGATAGAAAACCTTTATTTCAAAAATAGCTCTTATTATGATTAGCTATTGTGATTATATTTTATAGTGTTACAGAAGCCTCTTGAGATACCAGTTCTCTTTCGTGCTTCAATCATGTGTTAGAGTGTGGCCCTTTCCAAATGTCCCAAGACAAAACTTTACCTTGGAAAAGTCTTCTATTCCTGTAGTTGAGATAGTTACAGAAAGGGGTTAGGCAGTCTCCTTTAGAAATCCCATTCCAGAGTAGTATATCAGGATTCCTTTTCTCAGACTTTTGTAACAAATATACACTTCTGGTAGATACTTGATTTTGAAAGTGGGCCTCCACCCTTCACTCACTCACTGAGTCAACCTTAAGACTCAAAAAAAACACTGTGCGTGTGTCTTTGTATTATGGGAATTTTCAAACATACACAAAAGTAGTATGAAACTATGACCTTCCATGTCATTATATTCATCAGTTATCAACATTTTGCTACTCTTGTTTCATCTGGTTCCCCATTCTTTTTGTGGTTGTTGTTGTTATGGTTTTTGAAGTTTTTAATCCCACATACTACATTTTTTTACTCATAAACACTTTGGTGCATTTCTTACATTTTTAATGGTAGGTAAATTTTGAGACTAAAAATTGTTATATTTACTTTATTTTTGTTTTGTGTCTGAAATTAGCATGGTTCCCATTTTTGTTCCATGCTGAGAAGTTTAGTTTTCTTAGGTTCATTTTTGTTTCTTCTTGACTTCCTCCAACACCTTGTTTTATTCTTGTCATAGCCAGCAGTCATTATACTGGTTCCAATATAAAGACAGAGCATGACAGCTACATAATTTATATGTATGGATAAGCAATTTTAAAACTTTGCTTTCATCGACCATTTTTATTTCCTGGGAATCAGATCACTTGTGTAAAATTTTTATTGTAGGCATAAATTACCACTCTCCTGTTAGAGACTGTATGAATTTACTAATAGGAATGGAGTGACATTTTGAGTATAGATTAGTAAAAGGAAACTGGGTTATTGGGATAGACCTAGGCAAACATGATTTAGATTTTATCAGAGTTAAGAATTATTTTACTTGATAAGAGTCTCATGGATGTTTGTGCTCTAAAAGTAAGATAAATTGGCTAGCTTTGAAAAATAAATAAAAGAACGTGGGAAAATCTTGATTGTTTCTTCTTTACTTATATTGCCTCTATACTCAAACCAGCCATAGTAATTTCTCCAAGACTCTGATTCAGTGACTAATATCTTTTCAGCGGAGCTCCCACCTCCATATACAGCCATTGCCAGTCCAGACGCCAGTGGTATTCCAGTAATAAACTGCCGTGTGTGCCAATCACTAATCAATTTGGATGGCAAGCTTCACCAGCATGTGGTTAAGTGCACAGTTTGCAATGAAGCTACGGTAAGTGGAGATTTCCATTAGTAAAAATATAAATCGTTATTTGACATTTTATTCCTAAAGGAAGTACTTCAATAATGTTACTTAAAAGTATATGTGGGCTGGATACAAATATGGTAATCTTTTTTCCTGTCTTTTCTTCTGTCTCTCTTTCATCATAGGATACCTCACTGTGTTTAAAGCTAACCCCATTAAGAGAATTTCATGGTGAATTTAAATATAATGCCTTTTGGCTTTTTACTTTCAAAAACTAGACTGAGCATGGCAGTTATGTATAAATACTTTCAACATCTATCCACATCACAACTACATTCATTCTAGTTTTCACTAAAATGAAAATATTGTGTACTAAACTTCATTACAGATGTAAACTTTGCCCTATTTATGTGGAAAATTATTTAAAGTTATTTTATGTCTGTAGGATGTCACTATTGTTTTTCTGGGCTTTTGTGATTATGCATTTATTATTAGCATCTGTGCCAAAGTGTTTACAAATAGTTTGACATTTTATTCAATTTAGTTGATAGTAATTTAGGAATGTTTAAAATATTGAATAACACCTTTCCTTTTTTAAAAATTGAGCTTTGGGGAGCAACTAAATTTTCAGCAGTATTTTTATAGCTTCAAGTAATAAACTGGTAAAGCATACACTGGTTTAGATGAAATATATTTCTTTCATAGTTAGGCTTTATATATTACATTTTGATCTCTCAAAATCTGCAATTAAATATTAATTTTATCTTTGACGTTTTATTTTTTTCTCTTTAGAAAAGTCTAAAAAAAGTCAGCCAGTGATTATTGTGTCTTGAAGGACCGCAAAACATGAATACTTGACTTCATATGTTTTATAGAAAAATCATAAAATAAAACCTTAAGTTACAAAAGCAATATATTTCATTAGTCTTAATGGAATCCTTTCCTTTTTAAACACAAACAAACTTTGACAATCTGTACTTTGGTTAATTGCTGTGTTTGCATTTTCTTCCCTTATCCAGCCAATCAAAAACCCCCCAACAGGGAAGAAATATGTTAGATGCCCTTGTAATTGTCTTCTCATTTGTAAGGACACATCTCGGCGAATAGGATGCCCAAGACCCAACTGGTAAGAGATAAAGATTAATTCATTGATTCATTCATTTGTTCATTCAACAAGTATTTACTAAAGGTTCTTCATGTGCCAGGCTTTGTTCTAGAAAGAGTTTTTGTTTTCAAAGTCATTCCAGAATCTAGATTATTTTTTTGTTAAAGGAATGATAAGCTTAGTTTGAACTTAGTCATAGATATTTGTAGGATATAATATTCTTAAATGAGCAATGAATGTTTTCTTTGTGTTATGTAAGTACTTAATGCACCGTAATAAATCAATGACACATTGAACTTATTTAAAAATAATGAGGTCAGGCCAGTGGTTCATGCCTGTATTCCTAGCAATTTGGGAGGCTGAGGTGGGAGGATTGCCTGAAGCTGGTAGTTTGAGACCAAACTGAGCAACATAGTGAGACCTCATCTCTACAAAAAATTAGCCACGTGTGACAGCATGCACCTATATTCCCAGTTACTTGGGAGACTGAGGCAGGAGTATCATTTGGGCCTAGGGATTAAAGCCTTCAATGAGCTATGACTGTGCCTCTGCACTCCAGCCTGGGCAACAGAGTGAGACCCCATCTGTTTCTCTCTTTTTTTTTTTTTTTTTTAGACAGAGTCTCAACGGGAAGAGTCTCAAAAGAGTTGGCTCACTGTGACCTCTACCTTCTGCCCTGAAAGCCTTCCCACTATTATAGCCTCCTCCTGAGTAGCTGGGACTACAAGCACACACCACCACTCCCAGCTAATTTTTTTTTTTCTTTTTTTTTGTAGAGACAGGGTTTCACCATGTTGCCGGGGCTGTTCTTGAACTCCTGGGTTCAAGTGATCCCAAAGCGCTGGGATTACAGGCATGAGCCACCATGCCCGGCCAATCTCTTAAAAAAAAAAAAAAAGTAATCACTTAGTTTACTTTTGATATAATTAATCTTCACCTGCAAATGTTTTAGTTATTTTTGTGTATCTCACTGTATATTATACTAATCTCTGCTGAATGTACATGTGCAATAAATTCTGAAATTATTCGCTCATGCCCAGTACCATTATGGATGTCCCCAGATACAAGTATATAAAGGCCTTACTTGTGTTTTTTTTCTGTGATCTCTCTGGCTTTTTGACCATTACATGAATCATGTACAGCCCTATCCAATGATAGACTAGAGAATAGAAATGAAAGCAGGATCCTGTTTGCTTTCTTTTCATCTCTGATTAAATACGCATCAAGGAATATCACACTGCTCAGAGAAATTTGGTTGTAACCCAGCCCTTCGGTGCCTTCATGGCACAGAGATTTTTGTTGGTATAGAATATTTTTAACTTAGTCTTCTACCAAACTCTAGTTGGCTTCCTAGATAGGGAAGGGTAACAACTGTTTTCTGATTTGAACTTACGAAAACTTGGAAATGACAGTTAAATGGTTGCCATTGATTAGGACCAATGCTATAATATATTGTTTCTATCCCAAGTACAGACTCATATTTTGCTTTTGAAAAACTGACTGTTGCTGCTCTTTGTAGTTTTGCCTCCAGCTTGACATTTAATTCACTTAATTTATGAAACAAGTATAGCACATTTCATATTTTTGGCCATATGTTGCAGGTTTTGCTCTCAGTCCATTTGTGGGAGAGTGAAGTTGTTTCCTTTCTCTTTTCACAGTAGACGGATAATTAACCTTGGCCCAGTAATGCTTATTTCTGAAGAACAACCAGCTCAACCTGCATTGCCAATCCAACCAGAAGGTACAAGGGTCGTGTGTGGGCACTGTGGAAACACATTCCTGGTAAGTCACTGGACATTTGTCATTAATCTGTAAATATAGGTCATGATCTTACAGATTAGACCACTGCTCATAGTCTTATAGTTTTGTCCAAATGCAAATTAATCAAAATATTAAAATAGAGACTTATTTAGGCAGACAATCAGAAGTGCAACTAGGATATAGAGCATCTTCTGTGAACTAGATAAAAGGTACGTCCTCTGATAAGTCCAGTTGCAAAAAGGATCCTCTCTATGTAGGCCAATGAGAAATCGTGCCCAGGCTTAGTTCCATGAGTATCTTGGCTTGGGGAGCAGCTATGTCTTAGCCCTGCTCTCACCTGCTCAGCAGAGGTCAAAGTGCACAATCTCATGCAGTAGATTTGCTTCATGGCTTCTAGATTCAGGAAAAATTTGAATAATAATTTATCAAAAATTTTCTGACTTTTATAAATTATTCTTGGAGCAAAGGGAATTAACACTGTTACCCATAATTAGATAAAACCATTAGATAAAGAATAAGAAAGTATAATTTGATATGAGCAAAAGTTATAGAAGTTTTTGTTTTACTACTTCTAACTTAAACTTAGTTTGATTTTTTTTTAAAGTTAAATTCATAATTAACTTACCCTGTCAGGAAGGATAAGGACAGGTTTTCTTTTATTGTTCAGCCCATATAGGAGACAAAAATTTTCTTTAGAACTTGAATATGAAAAATATTTATCAGAGTATACACATGGGAGTCTAAACAAAACCTGCTGTCACTAAGACATGAATGAGCTTAAGAAAATATAAGTGGTTTGCTTTTTTTTATTTGTAATTTTACTTTTATTAAAGAACTTTATGTATATAGTTCTAAATGTCAAATGGGACTGCAATCTTCTCATCTAGCTGACCCCTAGTTACTGTTCCCAAAATGCGTTCAACTCTTTCAGCTGCTTTATTGATAGTCACTTCTATGTGTTTATTTTTTATAATTTTTAAATTTTTATTTATTTATTCATTTATTTTTTGAGATGAAGTCTCACTCTGTTGCCCAGGCTGGAGTACAGTGGCGTGATCTCAGCTCACTGCAACCCCTGCCTCCCGGGTTCAAGCAATTCTCCTGCCACAGCCTCCAAAGTAGCTGGGACTATAGGTGCACACCACCACACCTGGCTAATTTTTGTATTTTTAGTACAGATGGGGTTACATAATGTTGGCCAGACTTCTATGTGTTTAAATTGCTTATCCTTTTTCTATTTGATTAAGCAATTTTAGACATTACCCACTAAATAGTAAACTGCAAAATGAGAACTTAGCACTTATACTGCCCTCCCACTCATATTCCTTTCCTTGCTTTCATACTCCCAGTCAAATTGCAACATTTTGTTTAATTAATACTTAGTGTTTACAATTTTTATGATTAGGTAAATTTTGTTCACAGCTGAACCAAGCAAGGTGGTACATTTTTCTTGTGTATGCATTTTAACATTTTCTTGGACTTACAAATAATTGCCCCCTCCTTTGGATTTAATTTTCTATGTGTAAATCATTCATTCTTCTCATATTCTTGTGTAGAACTATAAAATACCTATTACTATAATTAAATGCATCAAGAAATCTATTATTTAGGCTTCCTGCTACATAGTTGTCATCCTTCCCTTCACCATCATCATGAAAATTCCTTTTACCTCTTTCCTGTGTTGGATCCCATGCCATCCTCAGAGTTCTTAGTTTATTCCTTCATTTTGGTGGAGCACATCTACTCTTTGCTTTCTGAGAAAAGATGCAGGGAAATATTATATTTGAGCTCTTTTTCCCTTAAGTGGTTTTTAATCTGATCTTACATTCACTTTATAATTTGTCTAGATGTGCAATTCTAGGTTGCCAGTTGTCACCTTTCAGAAATTTAAAGTCTTTGTTCCATTGTTGATGAGAAGTTCAACAGCTATTGTGATACCTGATCCTTTTGATATGACATATTTTTTCTTCTTTTTCTTTTTCCTCTTTCATTTTCTTCAGTGTTCCGAAATTTCATGAGTCTGTGTCTTCGTGAGGGTCTTTTTGAACTCATCATTTGGATGTTCAGTGGGCCCTGTTATTGTCCATTCCATTTTTTTGGTTTTTAATTTTGTTTTTTCATATTATTTAGTGGGAAACTTCATTATATCTCCTCATCTTAATTTAAAATTTTAATTTCAGATGATCTAACTTAATTTTTAATTTCTAGGAGCCTTTGTTTGTCTCCGATTTTTTAATAGCATTCCTTTTTCATGACATCTTTGTAAAAAGTAAAGTAGAGGTTCCTCTTCAAAGACTTTCATCTCCATCTAATTAGGAGTAAATAGTAACTTTTCTTAGAAGCAAAATTTATTCAAAGACCTGTGCTAACATTATTAAATATCTGCTAGCTGTAATAAAGAAATCAATGTACTTTATGTTCTTAGCTCCCACAATTTAGCCTAAATATTTGCCCTGGCATGTTTATACTGGTCCAAGCAAGCATTTGGTCATAGCCTGTTCCTCTTCTTATTTGAAGGTGTTTTTACCTTTCTCAGCATCCCACAAGTTACTTCCTCCTTCCTTTGTTCTCCTCTGCCTTTGCCTCTTTTAGAAAGTTCTAAGTTGTTAGCCAATCAAGACAAATACAGAATGCAAAGTACTGTTCCAGCCAATAGAAACCAGACACAGCAGTAAGGTAGACACATCAGGTTATAAATGACCCTGTCTCCTTTGTTCAGTGTACTCTTGTGGCAAAACTGCTGGCGAGCGTACCCTTTCTGCAGAAAGTATAAAAATGGCCTTGCTGAGAAAATTAAATTTATGTTCAAGTGCTATTTCTTTATGGCACCAAAGAACAAGCATTTTCAAACATCTTTCTGAAGCCATTAATTACATTTTTTCTGAGGTATTGTTCTTCTTTATGCCTTATCTCTGTTTTCTCACTACTTTTTCTGTTGGTATTTCTTTTGATAGAAGTTTTATGCAGAAGTTTATATTTGAGAGCAAGTCGCTGATTGGAGTCTCTATGTATGCAGGCAGGGGATAGGTGAAAACTTTCTCCTCCTCGTCCTCTCCCTCCTTCTCCCCCTCCTTCCACTCCTCCTTATCCTCTTCCTCCTCCTCCTCCTCTTCTTTCTTTGTAAAGCTGTCAGCTATTAGTATCAATTGGTCTTTTTTTCTTTAGGGCAGATTTCTCTGGGGAAAGATCCTCTAATCTCTTGTAGGAGATATGCCCGAGAGACAGCCTTTTAGGAGCTAAGAGAGGTAATAGGGGTGAAGCTCTTACACGCTTTTCAGACAATAGACATTAATTTAAATCCTTTGTTTTTAGAGTGACTTTTTATTCGTGCCTTCTTCTGTGCCTGGTGTTCCTGGTCCACAAGCTCTATAGTCCAATTTCTCTACAGAATAAATCATTCTTCTCTTAATGTACTGGGGAAGGGTGGTTTTCTGGTTTTGTGAGAATTTGCAATCAATACTTCTGTTTTTTTCCCAGCTTTATTGGGTTATATTTGACCAACAGAAATTGTATATTTGAGGTGTACAGCCTAATGTTTTGATATACGTCTATATTGTGAAATGATTACCACAATCAAGTTAATTAACATTTTGATTACCTCATATAGTTACCATGTATGTGTGTGTGTGTGTGTGTGTGTGTGTGTGTGTGTCTTTGTGGTAAGAACACTAAAGATCTACCTTCTTAGTAAATTTCAAGTATATAATACAATATTGGTAACTATAGTCACTATACTGTACATTAGATCTTCAGAAATTATTCAGCCTGCCTAACTGAGACTTTGTACTCTTTGACTAAAATCTCCCCTTTCCTCACCCACCTCAATGCCTGGCAACCACCATTCTACTCTCTGCTTCTATGAATTAAACTATTTTACATTCCACATACAGGCGTGATCGTGCAGTGTTTGTCTTCCTGTGTCAGGCTTATTTCACTTAGCATAATATCTTCCAGGTTAATACATGTTACAAATGGCAAAATTCCCTTCTTTTTAAGGCTAAATAATATTTCATTATATGCATATACCACAATTTCTTTATCCGTTCATCTGTCAATGGAGATTTGGGTTGTTTCCATATCTTGGTTTTTATGAATAATGCTGCAGTGAGCTTGGGATTGTGATACTCCTGCTTTATCCTTACCCCAGCCTCCACCTTTAAAAGTATAGGGTCTATTCTGAGTCTTTCAGTGTGAAGCAGCCTGCTGTCATTGGCTTATCTCTCTGTAGGTAGTTAAGTTTCAACATCCCTTTTGCTAAGTGAGTTGCAAAGTCCATCTGCTTTCCATTGTCCAAAAATTTGAAGTCATAGTCCCTCTTTTTTTATCCTTATGGTATTATACATTTCAAAATTCATTTACTATTATTTTAGTCAGGTTTGGGAAAAAAATGGAAACGCATGCATTTATTCAATTTACTGTATTTAACCAGAATTGCTAGGATTTTTCTGATTTAGTAGGATACGTCTCCTTTGTTACATTTATATTTTATTGATTAAATCAGTGACTAAGTATGTAAATTAGAAAATATACTTGGTAGGGATAGGTAACAACTTTCTTTTTAAAAAGTCACTATAGGCTGGGCATGGTGGCTCATGCCTGATATTCCAGTGCTTTGAGAGACCAACATGGGAGGCTCGCTTGAGGCTAGGAGTTTGAGACTAGCCTGGGCAACACAGAGACCTCACCTCTACAAAAACATTTAAAAATTAGCCAGGGGTAGTAGCATGCACCTATAGTCCTAGCTACTCAGGAGATTGAGGTGGGAGGATTACCTGAGCCCAGGAGTTGGAGGTTGCAGCGAGCTATGTTAATACCACTGCATTCCAGCCTGGGTGATAGAATGAGACCCTATTTTTAAAATAAATAAATAAAAATCAGTATATACTGATTTAATATAAACTAACGTACTCTATAGTTACCAATAGATATTAAATGAATTAACTAAATTAAATATATAAAGCATATTTGTTATTTTCTTTTTCATATGTGAACAAACTTTTGACAGTAACACAATTTTAAAATCTTCAATATAGATTTGTTTCAACCTACTTCTGGAGATCTCCCTTCCACAGCTACCTTGCATTCTTTCTTGTTATGTTTTATATTCCAAATATTTGCCATGGATAATCCTTGTAGCCACATTACAAAGGGAATGATTTTATTTTTTCAATTATATATATTGAGCGTGTGTACCAGGCACTGAGCTAGGTGCTAGGGAAACAGTGGTGAACAGGAAGCATAGTCTCTGCTTTCATGAAATTTTCTAACCTAATAGGAGAGGAATGGATAGCAAAGAGACAAGCCTGAAAAAGCACAAGGCTAGAATTTCGGCTTTTATTTTTCAGCAAAGTGATGATGATAGTCAAGAATAGCATAAAGAATTTGAGAGAGAATTGACTGTACTAATAGGGTAGAAAAGGGAATGAGGAGAAAAGAACAATCAAAAAGACAGTTGTTATAAAGGTTTATATTTAATTTTTAGAATCATCTGGCAATGAATTCTAGAGAATGATCTAAATTGAGAGTTTAGATAGATATGTATGTGCCATGGTTTCTATTATTTTAAAAAGTAATTTGTACATTTAGATATTTTTCCCCAAGAAGAAAATTACTAAAGTAATGTGCAAGCCAGAGACTTACTTCTAAAGCTGGCTCTTTCAGAGACTAACTTCTAAAGCTGGCTTTTCCTTACTTAACATTCAGTGCAGGCAAGTGAATCATATTATCATATTAGCAGAGTAATTATTATTTAAAACTTTAATTCTTTAGCAAGAAAAGATGTTTTGGATTAAAATACAGTATTTAAAGATGATATCAAAATTTTATAGAAAATAAAGTTTTTGATGATTAGGGGAACACTGTATACACCTATAGGAGAGGTATTGGTTACTTTTGAGAGTTTTGGATTAATGAGAGATGCTCAGTATTATGAAGAATACACTGACTACAAAGTTCTTACAGCCTTATCCTTATTATTATGCTGATCTTGACTAATCTTATATTCTTCATAATATGTTATTTGCCCTTCACACTGTTAATTATTAGGTTAATTCATTTACTCATTTCCTACTTTGTTTTAGACTTAGCTTGCAAGGCTAAAAGCAACTGAGATAAGTTACAAAGATACACTAAGTTCAATATGATTGAAAATCAAATGTGAACAAAATCAGGAAAAATAATAAGTAGGGCAGAAAAAAACAACCTGAAGTCATGCATAATATAAGTATGCTAATATTTAGTCTAATACAGTTGATAAAATTAGGCTGAATCTTAGCTCTGAGTTTTCTAGAGTCAAAGAAAAGAAAATATGACCTGTGACAAAATACTCAAGATATTTTATTGGAAAGATCACATAGGAAATGCTTTTCCTGAAATAATGAGCTCTCTCTCCTGAGAGAGAATTCTCTCAAGGATTAAGATAAAAGAACTATTATATGTGACAAGGCTTTTATTATTTAAAAAATTTATACTTAAAAATAATTTAATTTTGATATTTTACCCCCAGAAAAAAACACAATTGCTAAAGTAATATGCAAGCTAGAGACTAGCTTCTCCATATTCTCACAGCATCCTTCTGTTTATAATAACATTGTTTAATATACCAGTGCTATAATGGTAAGGTTAAATTTTCTAGGAATTCACAATATTTACACTATTCATACTACAGCCTAGCTGGGACCATGGATAAGTTTAGAAAAGCCAGATTTGCGTTTTCCAAAGTGTATTCAATGGCACATTTATTTTATAGGTTAATAACAGGTGTTTGTGAGTAAAGAGTTCCATGTTCGTTGGGAATTGCTAGGATTAAAAAATTAAACAGAATTTAAAATAGGATATTCTTTAGCAGTTTTAGCATATACCTTTGTATATATTTAAGAGGGAGTTTTTATGTTGTATGTCCAAACATTTTTTACCCTCCAAACCATTTTGAGATCATCTAGCCTGAGTGGTGGTTTGAAGGGCATTGTTTGAAAAATAATTTCCCAGAAGAATAAATTGACTTATAAAGCCTTTAGCTAGTTCTCCATAAATGCAAAGAAGTTTCTTAACACAACTGAACAGCAGAGTTTACTATTACATTTCTGTAGGGCCCATGGTCTCTGTTGCTGGTGAAAGGCATATCCAGATACTTTGTTAATCAACATTGACTGAGGGTTGTTGTTCTTTAATAAAAGTGAACACAACTTAGTTCTAACTTTGCCCTGAAGTGGGCCAATTTAGTACCTTCAGGCAGGGCCAGATTTTTTTCATTTGTATCTAGGGACAAATGGGTGCCATAGCAGAGAGGGATAATAGTTTTAACTTGAACATATTTCAAAGTGTTAGCAGTTGCCTATTGTATCTATCTATCTATCTATCTCTCTATCTATCTATCTCAGTAAGATACTATAAAATTAAATTATTAGTTTTAAGCAATATAGCTTTTTTTTTTTTTTTTTTTTTTTTTTACAAATCTTCTAAGATTAGTTGCAAAATATATCTTGGGGAAACTCAATTTATCCATTACATGTTATAGAATAGTTAGAAATAAGTCAAATTTTAGAAGATCTCTACTAAAAATGATTGGGTTTTAGAGAAGTTGCTTTTAATCTTGCTGATATAATTAAGATTTTTTTCTTTTTGGTCTAATGAGACTTCAAGGTCTGGCAATAAAATTTTAAGAATCCAGAGGCCAGATTTTAGATGAGAGAACAGTACTAAGTCAACTTCTTTTCCAAAACATCGGTTTGGGATTCATTTGAATAAATTATAAGAAAATTATTCTAATAATAGATGCTTTTTGTTATTAGTTTGCTCCGTTTAAGTGAGTACTTGCAGATAACAACAAAACCAGATGTGGTAGGTTGCTGGCAATGTGATACATTAATTACAGAATAAAGTCCCTACTGTTTGTCAGTTATCATTGATTTTATCATGCATAATTTGTGCTAAAATGAAGAACACTATATAATGATAACATTGGACTAAACAATCTCCTTAGGCATCATCTAAAATACTGAAATTCCTGTGTTAGTCTGTTAGCCTTAAGTCTTGGATTTTGAGTTACTCTTGACTCAAAGGTTTCATAATTACCTTCTCAAACGAGTTTGCTTCTTTTAACTATGAAAAACTTCAATTTTTTATTTATAAATAACATTTGAAATGACATTACAAGTTCAGTAACTATCCTAAGCCTGTAACAGAAACATAAAAAAGCACTTAATAATAGTTCTATATTCTTCCACTGCTTAATGTTCTGTACCAATTTCTGTAGAAATCTATATTAATATCTGTTTAGCACATTAACTCAAGAATTTTTACTTTAAGAGCAGTTTTAAAATAAATTAACTTGTTACAAATTGATATTATAAGTAATTCTCTCATTATAATTAATGAGAGAAATATTCACTCGCTTGAAAAATAAGTGCCCTTGGTTTGACATTTGCAGATGTTTAAAAATAATCATTTTGTAAAGAGAGTGAACATTCATGTAAAGTTTTATTTCTCTTTTATTTATCTTGGGACTATATGTTCCTGTTGTGACTAAGCGAGATCATAACAAGGTTAACTAAATTTCATGAGATTTGAAATAAAAATGAAGAGAAAGGAGTTTAGGAAACCCAATTTATATTTTCTTTTCCTAACTCTAATCATAAAAGAAAAAAGTATGCATCAGATATTTTCTAAAAGGTATCTTCTATTGTGTGGAAAACGTTTGAATATCCGTAAGTTTTTGAAACCCCTGTATCTAGAATTTGAGCCTTCTGAAAAGAAAAATTGGTGGCCTAGATTTCCAAATGAAACAATTTTAATAAAAATATGTTGTTTTGATGATAAACTGCCAAAGTACTTAAAGAAATTTTCCCAAAACTATCAAGGAAATATACCCTTTATAAGGAGGTATATAGAAAAGCAAACAAGATAGAAGAAGATTGTTAGAAAGTCATTTAACAAAATATATTTCATGGGATAAAGATTTACTTTAAATTTATATTGCATATTCCTTCAAAGACTATCTACAACCAGTAAGTCATTTCAAGTATCTGAATAACATTCATGTGAGGAAGGTAGCACATTTATTACTTAGATTTACAGGGAAGAAAATTGTACTAAGCAGTGAGTTTTTGTTATATTGTATAAGCAATGACAGAACAGGAAACAGTTCCCGACTTTTTAGTTTATGTACTTGGTGACTTTCTCACATAAGTAGAATAAATACTTTAATTTTAGTAATGAATCTAAATATTCAAGTATTTAAAAGGCCAGCCCTCAAGACTTAAAAGAAAAATAACTTTGATGGTATATGAAATATGATTGTATTCGTTGGAAGTGAACTGAGACTTACTGAACAAGATGACCTCAATTATGGTATTACATTCAGTATTCATGTAAAGCAAACCTAGATTGCGTCAGAGCATTGGAAAAGTCATGGGAACTATTTCAGAGGAGGATCCCAAACTGTATTTTAAGAGAGGGAGAGAAGTGTTGGAGGGAAAAGCTCATGTAACCGTGAGAAGGTGATTGCTTCTGTTGTGATCCCTGATGACATTTAAAGTAAAAGAAATGTCTTATCAGATTGGATAGTTTTCAGTTGTTTTCTTTTCAATTCCTCTCTTTATTTATTTTACAGTGGATGGAACTGAGGTTCAACACTCTGGCAAAATGCCCACACTGCAAAAAAATGTAAGTTCCCTACCATTGGAAATATTATTGAGAAATACTTGAGACAAATTTGAAGAGTTCAGAATTTTCACTTAAGTAGATTTTGATTTTAAAACATGCTGTGGAGTGAATGCATGCCAATATATTTATGCTTTTTAAGACTAAAAACATATCCTAAAACAAATATATCCCATTTTGAAATTAAAATGATTAGGCTTGATTATCATAATCTCAAGGGAAATCAATTTCTATTATAAGAAAGTGAAATTGCTAAAATTATCAGTAACCTGGTTAGGATATTATAATCTGTTACAAATAATCTAAAATTTACATTTATAAAATGGGCTGTAATCTAGGAGAAAACTCAAATTGTTCTGGACTTCATAATTAGGTGATTGTTGGCCTTTTTCATCTCCTGCCTAATAAGATTATTACTGATGGCAACGTTTATATAATTATTTGTTTATCTTAACTATTTAGCCTATTTCTCTCTATTCCTAAATGATGCACCTAATGAAAATAATATGACAATATAAAATGAAAAATAATAGAAGATATTTTGATTAAAGACATTTTATGGCATCTGTGTTGGGGGTCCCAAGACTACACCAAGGTTCCTTGGTTTTCTACAGGGACTCATAGAAATTAATATATAGTTGTACTCACAGGTATGATTTATTATAGCAAAAGTATGCAAAGCAGAATCAGCAAAAGGAAAAGGCAGATGGAGCAAAGTCTGGAGGAAACTAGGGACAAGATTCCAAGGGGCCCCTCCCAGTGAAGTACCCCAGCAGTGAATTATTACCATGCATGTACCATGTTGTCTACCAGGAGGCTCATTAGAGACTTGGTACCCAAGGTTTCTACTGGAGCTGGTTACAGAGGCACATCCTACCTAGCACATACCAAAATTCCAAATTCCTGTTTGAATGGAATTTATGTTTAGCATAAACCATACTGTTTACACAAACAATTTATACATAATAAGCCACTCTTACCAGTTAGGGAATGATGGGAATTCTCCCCAAATCTAAATTTCTAGATGCCAGCTAAGGGCCAACCTTACAAGCAGGGCTTTCTAAGGATAGCAGTCTCAGGCCTGCTGTGTTAACTCTTTTCTGCACTGCATCTATTTTGATAATAAAATTATAATTTAAAAAATTATTGTTATCCTCTTATGTATGTGAATTATAACTGAAGCAAAGTAAATTAAACTGGGATGCTTAGACAATCCAATTTTTATTGAAAATAAGAGGTTTGAAATAATATTCATATTTTAATTTGTGTGATCCTTAGTATGATATAAATAAATACCTTATCTACATTGAGAGTTGAGAAATCCCAAGAATGGTTTATAGGAGAAAGTAATTAAAAAGTATTTGGAAGTAGAATATGTGTAGCAAAATATCTCCGTCTCTGCTAGATCTGATTTCAACTAAATATAGCTCTGTAAGAATAACTTTACAGCATATCTTAGCTTATAAAAAAGTTTCTTTTTTATTTGTGAAATTAATCATTCTAATTCCTTACTGAATCCAATAGAAGTCTGTACATGGAGAAGCAAAGTGGATAAACCCTTAATACGTGCACAAAATAATATATATGTACTTGAGGAACACACCTATACTCCCCCCTCCAAAGTATGTGAATATGCATATGGATGATACATATTTCTGGGTATTATGTGTATTTTCATGAAAATGTACAAAATTAAATTGCAAATATATTCACCAAGAACATTAAAATGGAAATAACGATCTTATAGAAAAGAAAAGGCAGAGACTTCTTCTTTTTTTTTTTTTTTTGAGACAGAGTCTCACTCTGTTGCCCAGGCTGGAATGCACTGGCACGATCTCAGCTTACTGCAACCTCCACCTCCGGGGTTCAAGCAATTCTCCTGCCTCAGCCTCCCAAGTAGCTGGGACTATAGGCACACGCCACCACGCCTGGCTAATTTTTGTATTTTTAGTAGAGGTGGGGTTTCACCATTTTGGCCAGGCTGGTCTCGAACTCCTGACCTCAGGTGATTCACCTGTCTCAGCCTCCCAAAGTGCTGAGAATACAGGCATGAGCCACCGCATCTGGCCTGACAGAGACCTCTGTGGTTAGCAGAGTGTGTGCTAAGCAGAGTGATAGTTGCTTTATATATACATATATACTAGCTGTAATCTTTACAGCAATCCTGTAATACAGGGATTATTTTTGTAATTTTACAAATCAGCAACTGTTAAGAGAGGTTAAGGATTTTGCTCAAGGGACTTGCTTGGTTAATTATTTTCGTACAATGGCAATATTTTTACTACTAATAAAGAAGTATTGAATGTCTGAATACTCTGTGATTTGTTAAAATATCACAAGACAGTGTATTAATATGAAGAAGAATTTTTATCAGCTACTTAGGGAATATCTTACATAGAAATTCACATGGAATAAATTGGCTTAAACATTATTCTAAGAGGAAGGTTTGTAGAATCGGAGTCACATGCTAAACATGGGAGGACTCAGAGCATTCATTACTTATTTGAGTGCAAATACTGTTACCACATGAACACTCCTAGCTGGTATCTAGATTTATTTTCTTTTTGAATGTTTTCCTTCAGAGCAAAATGATGGGTCATCTGTTGGAGTAAGATTCTGAGACAGAATTTTTTTCCTTTAAACACAGATATCCTAAAATTAGTTTTAAGTTACAGAAGTTGGTAAATTTATTACTGTGAAACAAGTGTGTTATGTGCTTTTATCTCACAAAATGTATGGGGAAAGCTTCCCCTAGAGCTCCAAAGACTGAGGGGCATTTTCTCATATTGCTGTTTCTTACTCGAATGGTAGCTGGTACTATGGTAGCTAAAGGTGATGTTGTTCTTTTAATTAGGTGGCTTGTGGCCACTGCCAGACTGAAGGTGTAGTTGTAGCATTCTGAAATACAGTTTGGACTATGTTTCCATGCAAATGTTATAATGGACCTATGACTAGTAGAGACATTGATTTAATCCATGACAATTATCATTGAATATCATTTCTTTTACATCACTAATGTACTCTTTTGAATCACCTCCTGCCATTTTAAACAATAGTGGACTTATTCTCAAGTGTTATCCTTTTATTTTGCCATCTAGTGTTATATTTTATAATTATTCATTAATTCAACAAACAATTCTGTGCTAAGTACTGGTTGCTTGAAATAAAAGATATAATCTTGCCTTCAAGGAATTTAGTCTTGTGGGCATAGTGGGGAGAATAGTTAATTACTATAAAGTTTTAAGTGCTTTGAAAGAGGTATAACCGGAATGCTCTGCTTTGAAGAGTCCCTAATCCAGATTAGAGGGAAAGGGATCATGAGTGAAGGTTTTCAGGAGGGAGTGATATATGAACTAAGTTATAAAAGATGAGTGAGAGTTGTGTGAAAAAGAGGGTGCACTGTAGAAGGAGCTACCTGTGCAAAGGTACAAAGGAGTCAGAGTATAGATGTACTAGTAAGGAAATGGAATGGATAGGACTGAATGTGAAGGAATGAGAGAGAGAGAGATTGGGATCAAGAATGACCCTATTTCTGAGAGGCTGTAGAACCATTCACTGAGACAGGACATGCAGGATCTAGAAGAAATGTGTCTGGCAGAAGAAGATAAATTCATTTTCAACATATTAGATATAGAATAGTAGGTTTGCTAGAATGGTTAATCATCATTCCATCTATCTGCTTTTCAAAGCAGCAATCTTGGATCAATATAGCCATGGCTTCTCCCTTCCTTCACCAAGATAACTGAGAGTTGAAAAAATTCTGTATTCAGTTCTTTGCAAATGTATAGATTTGTAATTTATCTAAATTGATCTATATTCCTAAGTGTCCTTGATTGACTTCCCATTTCCCAAAACAGCTATCTCCAGATATCCACTATTCCTCCTAAACCCCCACCTCAGTACCCCCAACTCTCCAGGTCTCATCCAATGAATTGCCTCCTATCTCTGAAATAATTGAGGCTATCTGTGAATTCTCTCATTTTTGTATTTCATACTCGTAAACCTGTCTTTATCCATGCTCACTTCATTTCCTCTTCTCAGAGGGATGCATGTCTCTTCTTTCCAAGGCTTATACCTTCATTTGATTATTGCACCCCATTCTCTCTGGAATAAGGCACAATTAGCTATCCATCCCCAGTGGGCCACTGAATTTGCTCTAATGAAATTCACATCCCAATAATAAATCCAATATTGTGATTCTCATCCTGCTTGTTTTCTCTGTAGCATTTGATACTATTGATCATCCTGGGTGTGCTGATTAATTTTAGGTGTCAACTTGACTGGATTAAGGAATGTCTAAAGAAATGGTAAAGCATTACTTCTGGATATGTCTGAGAGGGTGTTTCTAGAGGAGACAGTGGACTGAATGGAGAAGATCTGCCCTCAATGTGAGTGGACACCATCCAATTGGCTGGGGGCCCAATAGAAAAAAAAAAGCAGTGGAAAGGCAATTTTCACTCTTCTGGAACTTGGACACTCTTTTCCTGCCCTTGAACATCAGAACTCCAGGCCTTCTGGCCTTTGGACTCTGGGACATACACCAGTGGTCCCTCAGCTCCTCAGACCTTCCTCCTCAGACTGAGAATTACACCATTGGCTTCCCTGATTTTGAGGCTTTTGGACTTAGACTGAGCCACACTGCCAACAGTCCAGGGTCTCCAGCTTACAGATCCCCTGTTGCAAGACTTCTCAGCCTCTATAATCACAGTAGCCAATTTCCTTGATAAATTGCCTCTTACCTATTTCATCTATCTATCTATCTATCTATCTATCTATCTATCTATCTATCTATCTATCTATCTAGCTATCATCTATCTCCTATTGGTTCTGGCTTTCTGGAGAACCCTGACTAATACAATGGTTTCTTTTCCTTAAAGTTTGTTTTCTTGGTTTCGAGATACTGCTTTCTCCTGGGTTTCTCCTACTTCTCAGAACTCTTCTTCGTTGGCTTTATTTTCTCTTCCAAGTTGTTAAATTTTGCTATTTTCCAGAGTTGGAACTTGAACACACTTTATCCGGGTTTTCTCTTATGTTCCTATGTCATTTAGATGCCATTAAATGACCCCAGATATTTCTTTGGAGCTTCAGATTTAAATATACTATCTCTATTCACTATCTAGCCTAGAATTATTTCAACTTGATATCTCATGGTCATTTCAAGCACAACCTGACCCAACATTCCCACCTTACTCTGCAAGCCAATCTCCCATGTGTATTGATAAATATATTATGTTTTTCTTTTTCACCCCCTACATTATTTCTAGAAAAAGAATATATTATTTTAATGAATGTTATCCTGTCTGTCCAACTGACCAAGAAATATTAGTGTATTTTTATCATTCTCCATATTTAAATGGTAATATCCTATCAATTATGTCTCTTGACGTTTTAATTCTGTCCTCTTATTCTCATGATTTCTACTTCAGTTCATGTATTCAGCATCTCTCACCAGGACTATTGCATTGGTTTTCTAATTTATCTCTTGACCTCCAATACTGCAATTATCTATTCATTTACTAGAGTAGTAGTTCCTAAATGCATACGTCATTTTAGATTCTCTGGCATCAAATCTTTTAATGGCTCCCAATTTCTTAGCCATGGCATACAGTTGTGCAAGTTGTATGCTGCACAACCCGAAGAGGTACAATTTCCATTGTTATTTTAGGTTTGTATATTTAGTTTCATATAAATTATTCTGAGGACTTCTTTTACTTATTGGCATAAATGTACCATATGGTTTACTATCAGCCCATTGCCTAAAATCCAAAATCAAACTCCAAACTTCTTTTAGTCTTTGCCTAACTTTTCTAGGGATATCTTTGTTTTCTTCTGTCTCTACACACACAACCTAGTTATTTCCTAGCCCCAACAAAATGCACTTCTACTTCCACAAACATGTTATGCAGTTTCTTTCTTCTGTTCCTGAGTCTTATCCTGCTAGACCTAGAATGGCCTGGCTACTCCTTTCCTTGCCCTTGTCTACCTAGAAAACACCTATTTAACCTAAAAAATTAGCTGAAACATCCCTTGCTTCTACTCTTCATCTGTAGAAACATTCTGTGGCAGAAAGGTTATTCTGCTGCTTATTCCTTGAACAAATTTTCTTTTCACACCTGAACAATTCTAATGTAATCAGCTGAAATGACTTACTCCCCCATCTATTCACATTTTAAGCTATCCTTAAGTCTTGTGTAATAAAGCCATCCCTGGCTGCCTTGTCTGAAAATTGTAATGTAAAGAACATTGTTTGCCACCTTTTCCCCTTATAAATTCCTGTAGCACTAGCTACACTAGCATTTTCCAGGTGTTCTTCATAATCCTAGTGTTTCATAAGGTGTTTTTGTGAAGCGAAAGATTAATAATTTGAAGAGTGAATAGTTAGATGTTTGAGAGCATTGAATGGTCTTTTCAGCTTGGAGATTCACTGTCCACATTTTTGTATATGCCCTTGACTTTCACATGCAGTAATATAAAAAACCAATTAACTGTAAAAATCATCCTTTTAAATGCATAGCTCAGCTCATATGACAGTTAAGAAAATCCCCAGGGACCAAAAATGAAGATTAAGTGACAAGCAGGACTATCCTGAAGGTATGTGCCAACACTAGGGATCTACAGCCTTGGAAGAACGAGAGAGAAGGCGTTGGCCTTACACAAGGTAGCGGGGTTAGAATACTGCCTCCTCCCAATAAAGTACTTAAAGTACTCTTCCCCTGGAAAAGAGTGAGTTAGGAAAAAGAAATCAACCAGAAAAGGAAGATTGCAGAGGAGAAAATTTATAAGAACAGTGAATTTAGGTTTATATTTTTATATCACTTATGCGATCTAGGAAAACCTAGTTCCAGAAACTGACTTAAAGTTTAGGGTTAGTATCAGTCTAGGAAGCCTGAGAAAAGCAAATGAAAGTTCTGTATATAGGAAAGCACCCCCAAACTATGCATGCCAAAATTTTTTTATATTGAGATCTGCCAAAATAAGTTTTCAACAAAAGTTACTAGTCATAGGAGAAAACAAGATTCCAGAAGCATAATCAACATTGACAACAAACAGCATAATTAGACCTCTAAAAACTTCAGATTTATAATTATTAAATATGGAGTATGTTAAAACTATGCCTAAGATGTTTTAAAATAAAAATAAGAGAAAACATATAAGACTATTTAAAAATTACCAGGTACTCACAAAAATGTATATGTGAGTGTTTGTAGCAAATTTGACACATGCAACAGCTTGGATGAATTGAATTTATGCTGAGTAAAAAAAAAACTAGCCATACAAGGTTACCTGCAGTAAGATTTCATTTATGTAACATTTTTCAAATGACAAAGTTGTAGAAATAGGGAACAGATTAATGATGGTGTGGCAGGCACAGGGTGCAGGATGGGCAGAAAGGAGGGTGTGGTTATAAAAGGATCCTTACAGTGATAGACTGTTCTCTATTTTAGCTGTGGCAATAGATACATGAACCTAAACGTGATAAAATTGCATAAAATTAAAGACAAATCCATACTCATATACCTGAGAAATCTGAATATTGGTGGATTATATGAATGTTAATATCCTGTTTATAATATTGTATTATAATTTGCAAGATTTACTATGGGGGAAATAGGGCAAAGCGTACATGGTATTTTTCTGTGTTATTTATTACAACTGCTTGTGAATCTATAATTGTCTTAAATAGAAATTTGCAAAAAATAACCAGATAGATATAGAAAGAAACAATAGAACTTCTAGAAATTATTACAGAAATTAAAATGCACGTATGGTTTAAAGAACAGATCAGCTAAAGGTGAAGACTAAAGTTGTGAATTGGAAGATAGAGGTAAGTGAATTGCCCAGAATCTAGCATAGAGAGACAAAGATGAATGTAAGATTAAGAGAAAATATATTATTAAGATGCCAATTATATATCTGATCTGGAAGGAACAAATAAAGAATGGGATATGGCATTTTAGGAGATAATCTCAAAGAATTTTCAGATCTATGAAAGATATGAATTTTTATATTCAGAAAGAACAATGAAATCCAAGCAGGATAAGTAAATGTGTTACAGTGAAATTGTAGAAAACCTAAGAGAAATAGAAGGTAATTAAAAGCAGAGAGACAAAAGGCATATTTTCAGTAAGAAAAAGATAACAGTTCTGTCAGCAAATGTCTCAACAGCAAAAATAGAAGCCAGAAAACAAGTTTTAAAATACATCAAAAATACTAAGAGAAATTAACTGTCAAACTGGTATTATATACACCTATCTAAACCATCAAAGAATAATGAAGGTAAAATAAGTATATTTTCAAAAGCAAAACCAACAAACTTACAAACAAAACCCAGGGTATCTACCATCCTGGTACCCTTACTAAAAAAAAAAACTGCTAAATGATGAACTAGGGAATATGAACAAATATTCCAGAAGAAATTTCTGCAGTGCAGGAAGGAAAGGTAAACCAAGAAATTGTAAC
Organism: Gorilla gorilla gorilla; assembly: GCF_029281585.2. Classification (NCBI taxonomy): domain Eukaryota; kingdom Metazoa; phylum Chordata; class Mammalia; order Primates; family Hominidae; genus Gorilla; species Gorilla gorilla. The sequence continues at coordinate 96,872,723 of NC_073231.2, read as the reverse complement.
AATTCACCAGAAACACTGACTGTATAAAATAGCCAAAACGACAGTACCAATTATATTAATGCTAATAAATTTTGAGACACAAAAATACAATAAAACTGAAATATTGGAAAACAGTAGCATTAAGATGCTAGTGGAATGTTTGGTGTTAAAACTTTCTAAAATCTTTATATTTATCAGGAAGATGGATTTAATAATTGACTTTAGTTTTTAAAACATATGTAAGTTAAAATTTTAAGTGCAACTGCCAAATGAATGAAATAAATTGTAAAACTTTCAGAATAATAAGAGGAAAATGAAATGAAAGAGTCATGGTCAATATAAAAGAAGTCTGGAAATAAAGGTAGAAAAGCAGGAAATACAGGAATAGTAGAAAGCCAAACTAAGGTGTCAGAAATAGTCCATGTATATCATTAGACTAATCTTGCTAGTAAAACTTAACAGAAATGGTAAGACTAGATGTAAGAACAGCTATATACAATTTGAAGAAGGAACACATGAATATTAGAACATAGAATGAATGTATAAGGATAGAAAAAGATACAACCATAAATCACTAACCAGAGGAAAAGACATACCAGGCAAACACTAGCCAACATTAAAATGTAATGTTAATATCAATTAAAATAACAGAGACTGCTGTTTTCTCCTTCCTTTTATTAGTAGACCTCTGAATTTGACTAGCCACTCAGCTAGAGATGGATTTCCTAGCCTGTCTTGCAGATAGTGTGGCCATCTTTAAGTTAGGACCAATGGAATGTGAACAAAAGTGATGAGTACAGTTTTCTGATACTCTCCTTAAAGACAAAATTGCCTGTCTTCGTTTTTTCTCTCCTCTTTGAATTGAGTGGAAAAGCCAACTGGCAGGAATGTTGTTACCTGTGTAGAGTTTGGCAATACCAATCAGGGAGTACAGCTGACTACCAACCCTAGGCTGTACATTTACCTTTAAGTTTTATCTGCTAGAAAAATAAACTTATTTTTAAACTTCTGTATTCTGAATTTCTGAATGTTATGTTCCTTTCTCTCTACAACCTCACCAGCATCTGTTATTTTTTGACTTTTTAATAGTATTAATTCTGACTGGTGGGAGATGGTATCTCATTGTGGTTTTTATTTGCGTTTCTCTAATGATCAGTGATGTTGAGCTTCTTTTCATAGAATTGTTGGCCGCATGTATATCTTCTTTTGAAAAGTGTCTGTTCATGTCCTTTGCCCACTTTTTAATGGGCTGGTTTTTTTTTTTCTTGTTTAAGTTCTCATAGATGCTGGATATTAGACCTTTGTCAGATGCATAGTTTGCAAAATTTTTCTCCCATTCTGTAGGTTGTCTGTTCACCCTGTTGATAGTTTCCTTTGATGTGCAAAAGCTCTTTAGTTTAATTAGATATCATTTGTCCATTTTTGCTTTTGTTGCAGTTTCTTTTGGTGTCATCATCATGAAATCTTTACCTGTTCCTATGTCCAGAATGGCATTGCCTAGGTTGTCCTCCAGGGTTGTTATAGTTTACATTTAAGTCTTTAATCCATCTTGAGTTAATTTTTAAATTTGGTATGAGGAAGGAGTCCAGTTTCAATGTTCTGCATATGGCTAGCCAGTTATTACAGCACCATTTATTGAATAGGGAATCCTTTCCCCATTGGTTGTTTTTGTCAGGTTTGTTGAAGATCAGATAGTTGTACATTTGTAAGTGTGTGGCCTTATTTCTGGGTTCTCTATTCTGTTCAATTGATCTGTGTGTCTGTTTTTGTACCAGTAATATATATTGCATGTAGATACCACATATGTACTAAATATGTAAGAGATTTTATCATTAATAAGTGCTTGTTGGTCATTGTCTTATCGTGTAAGGAGATGGCACTTGAGTTGTGGAGTAGCAGTAGGTTATTTTTTTCAGAGAAGATTTCTCAGATGTAGTGACTATTTAATTTGAGTGATGAAAAAGAGAGCACAGGTTTTCTAAGCAGAATTTATGCACTGAAATTAATGTACTAAAGTGTATTCTCTTGGCTCACAGAAAAGCCGCTCTAATATTCACTTAGAAACTTTTGACTTATTCAATACATAATTTTAATAAGCTTAGTTGGCTTCTAATAAATGGTATATTACAAACTGCCAAATGCAGATGCACAGGCAGTGATAAGAAACAACAACCAGATGTGATGTATAAGGCAAGAAAAACCACCAGTGGATGCATAGAAATTAAAACCAAAAATAGACTAGGGCTAAATGTTACATAAAAGCAATGAATCCTACATGCCCTAGTAATTCTAGATAGCAAGCTGTACAATATAGTAATTAATGGTGGTCCCCAGGTCATCCAGATGTTTGTGTTTGGGCTCAAGTACCCAGGAAAATTTACGATGTATATTTGCAACAAACTTCATCAGTTTTTCAAAAAGATTTGGAAATTAAAGGAAATAATTTTGTATGCAAAATTAACCTATTTGGAATCACATGTTTCTAAATCATGCCTAGTAAGTGATGAATTTCTGTATTTTACTTATTCATCAGACATTTTTTGAGAGGTTATTATGTGTTAGGCATAATGTTGACACTGGCCACACAAAGGTGAATCAGATACTTCTGTGTCATTCACTAACACGATGCCTTGCATATGGTATATAGTAATAAATATATGTACGTTAAGACAGAGAAGAAAGTGCTAATTTGGCTACTAATCTCTGCTATAACTTATATCATTTTGAAAATTACCAAAATTAGAAACAGAGAGGGTTAATACTACTAGATTTGGAATTTCAATTGAGTAGCACAGTAGAGGGTTTTTAGCAGTATGTATTAAAAACAATTCAAAAAGTTTAATCCCTTTAATTTGTAATCCTAATTCTAAATTTAAAAATCTTAAGAATGATTAAAAATAAGCACAATGCTTTTAAATGATACTTTGTTGGCATTATGTATAATAATGAACATACTTTAATGTACAATAGTAGAAAATTTGTTAATTATGTTATATTCATCCATCAGAATTTTAGTTTGAGAATATTATGGGAAAAAGTTCATGCTATATATTGGTAAGGTACAAAATTGGCTACAGGAAAGTATGCAAAAATACTGAGTGACTATTTTATGATATTGGGATTATAGGTAATTTTTTCTTTCCTTTTTCTTCATTGTTTCTTTCCTTTTTATTCTACTTTCTAAATTTTTTACATAAACACATACTCTTTTAACTGTAAAAAAATCAAATGCTATTTGTAAGATAGTTGTTTTTCCATTCTGAAGTAGATTTTTTGGAAATAAACTTTTACCTTGGGAGATTAGTAGGTACTACAGTGGATTTCTGTGGATATTATCAATGACCAAGGCTTGAACTTTGTTTAAAGCCACAATAGTATCACAAATTCACCCTGAACGATTTTGTCACCCATTAAAAATGACATGTTTAATGCATGTTCTTGTCTGTAAAGTTGAAGCAATGAATAAAAAGTATATAATATTACTAAAGCCATAGATAAGAACTCACAAAAATGAAATAGAGAATTTTTATGTAAATACTTAATGTTCTCTTCTGCTTTCATGAATTTGCAGCTCCTCAGTGGGTAGTGCACTTCCACGAAGACGCTGCTGTGCATACATTACCATTGGAATGATATGTATTTTCATTGGAGTTGGGTTAACTGTGAGTGTTACACTTTGATGTTAGAGTTCTGTCCTCTCAACTTTATCAGTAGTCAATCATGAGGCCTGGGACAACCTTCAGGGATTCCTGAAGAGGCTGCATCCTTGGCATGCCAGCACTAGAAGCTTCTGAATGATTATGAGCAATCAGAAACCCAATCCATGGACCTCTTTTTGATTGAACTCGCCCATCCAAGTGAAATGGTGTCTTTTTACCTCCAAAAGTCCTTACTGTTGGGGATTTTATCATCTATTTAGCAAAAGCCCATTTTAAAAAAAATCAGTGCCAGAACTAATTTTTATGGCTATGGGGTCTCTTATTATTCAAAGCAATATTCATTCAGCTACAGAGATCTAAAAAAACCACTCTTCTCTTTATCCAAATCAAGCAGAGATTTATTACCAATATGAGGATGGCTTGTTTTTAGAGGAGACTGGAGCTAAGCAGTTAGCATGGGGATTATGCCAGAAGAGGAAGATAATCTCTTTTGCTGCCATTTCCATGCTCCTTTGTTTGTCAGTACAACTAGTCCGTTATTATGAGCAATGTCCTATTGTGTCCCATGATAGTAAGAAGTTACATGGATTAAATTCCTTGTAGAGATAATATAGTTTAGTGTGCTTTTTTGTTTACTTCATAACATTTATAGTTACTACAAGTAGCAGTATGGTCTATCAGTTGCAGTCAACAGATACACCTACTCTTATAAGGACTTTGTGTATTCAGTCTGGGGGTATATTTCATAAAAATCACATGTAAGCTGATACAAGTTCTCTAAGCAGATATTTTCTTAAAGTTTCTAATATTTTGTTTTGATATTGCTTTTTACTTTAGGTTGGCACCCCAGATTTTGCAAGGCGATTTCGAGCAACCTATGTTTCTTGGGCAATTGCTTATCTCCTAGGATTGATCTGCCTTATCCGAGCTTGTTATTGGGGAGCCATAAGAGTCAGTTATCCAGAACACAGTTTTGCATAAGCTTGTTTATGATTCAGTAATGCAGGTGAGAGTGTCTAGCAGTTCTTGGTAACCTACTCTGGACATCTTTAAATTATTTATCCTAATGGATTCCATTCTGGTTTATGTATAATCGTTTCAAGACTTTGGGAGTCTTTTATGAACAAATGCTCATTGCACTATATTATATGCAAATTGTTTTGTTGCTAGGTTTTCAAAATTTGAATAATAAAGCCTTTTCATGTTCTTTTACATCTCTTATAGATATTTTTGGATTTGTTACCAAACATTACATTTACTCTCACCCTTTTATTATTTTTAAATAAGTTATTTCATTACTTGCTGATACATGAGTATTCCTAAGTGTTTATAAATATTTCTACAATAGTTTCACATTTATATTTACATTTTAATTAAACAGTATCAAAATTGCTTGCTTAAAACATAAGCAATATGCATTTTGCTTGAACTGCTTACTGTAACTTTAACCTAAGATTATAGTGACCTTATTCAGGAAAAAAAAAAAAAATTTAGTGTACCTTCAAAGACTTGACATTCTTGTCAGAGGAAAAAAAATTTCTAGATACTGTATGCTTGTTTTTTGTTGTTTGTAGAAAGATAAAATATTTTGGTAGTAATTTAAAATACAAGAACGAATATTTATTTGTCCACAGTTGGAGATGTTGGATAAATGTCTTTTCTCAAAGATCACAGGACTTTTGTCTTTCATTTTTGTCTTTTTATTTACCATTTATAAAAGATCTGGTCTGGATTATGGAATTTAATGTTTATCAGCTCTATGTATTCCTTTATAGAGGCTGGAGGAAGTATTTCACATAACATGTTTTATAATACTTAACCATTTATCCAAAGATATATTTACATTGGGTTGTGCCCCTTTCCCTTAGATCATGGTAAATTTTTCTTATTGAGGTAATTATGTACTACTTATATTTGAAGGAAACTTATGACATTTTACAGTAGCTAAAATGTTGAGATTAGAGGTACTTTTACTATTCTTCTCAAAGGTAACTGATCAGATAATTACCCAAATTATTCAAGAAAATAGATCAGAGATAAAGAACATAATTTTCTAAGAATTCATTGAAATTTATGGAATCAGCTCTCACACTGCCCATCTTTGCAGTTTTGAAAAAGAAGTTGCTTAATCACAAATGTTCTACAGTCTTTAAATGTAGTAGAATTAGACAGTGAGATCATCTGAGTAAATTGATTGGTGATTCCAGAGATAAGACTAATATTTTAAATTATTTATGATACTGATTAGTATAAAAACATACTCATCACAGAATTTGAAGCAAAATACATGTACACTTCAAAGAGTAAATGACAAATGTATAAATGCTGTAGCTCAGGATTATATGTACCTTTAAAAATACACTAATAAAGATTATTGTTCAAAAATTACCTTGTTTTATTCCATTAAAAATAATGTCACTTCCAGAGTTGCCTTGAAATCTTGCTGTAAAGTTTTCATGTTTAGGAATGTACCTGTTTCTTTATATAATATTCATTTATGTTTTTTATACTATTTTCAAATGGTTTTATCTTTAAAATATAGTTTTTAAATCCATTTGTAATACACTTGATGTTAGGTATAAAATAATCTTACTTCTTTTCCTAATGGTTAACTAGTTGTAACAGCATTGTATACTGAATAATCCATTCTTTCCCTCATTGATTGGAAAGCTCACATTAAATTATATGCTATGTCATATTCCTTCTGGAATAATAACTTTATGAGAGCAAGAACCCTGGTAGTCTTGTTCACAGCTTTATCCCCACTTAGAACAGTTCTTGGTGTACATGTGCTCAATTTACGTGAATGAATATGCATGAATGAATAAATGGTTGAATGAATTGCTATTTTAAATTCTTATATACACTTGAATATGTACTTTATATTTTGTACCAGAATGTATAGGTAAGTATTTGTATAACCTTGGGTTAAGAAAAAACGTTCTAAGTAGAACCTAAAAGAAGAAATTATATAGGAAAGGATTGATACAATGAAACAACAACAACAAAATCCCCAAAATACTTGTGTATGATAAAAACCCTTAAGCAAAGCCAAAAGACAAACTGGTGAAGCTATTTTCAAAATAGGAGAAAGACTGTAATATCAGAAGGGACTAACGGTATGAAAAAGCAATTCACAAAATGACTACAATAGGTCATAAACTGTTTTTCGATTTTTCTTTTTTTTTAGACAGGGTCTCACTCTGTCACTTAGTCTGGAGTGCAGTAGTGTGATCTCGGCTCACTGCAGCTTCCACTCCCCTGGCTTAAGCCATCCTCCCACCTCAGCCTTCCAAGTAGCTGGGATCACAGCGTGCGCCACTATGCCGGGCTATTTTTTTTTTTTTTTGTATTTTTTGTAGAGATGGGGTTTCGCTATGTTGCCTAGGCTGGTCTGGAACTCCTAAGCTCAAGTGATATGCCCAGCTCACCCCCCGAAAGTGCTGGGATTACAGGTGTGAGTCACCACACCTAGATCCCAATTTTCTAATATTTGAAGAATGTAAGTTAAAACAAAGAGATACTATTTTTCACTTACCATATTAACAAAGAATTAGAAATTACAATAATACCCCTGTAATGCTGAGGACATTGGAAACACACACACACACACGCACACACACACACCACATATTCTTTGATCTAGTAATTCTCTAAGAATTTATCCTAAAGGTATTGTCAATTTTCTAATAAAGAGTAAAAATATAGTCCAATAATCCAATAACATGAGATTGAGGAAATAAATTATGGCACACCTATACAATGAAATAGCAGACAATCAAGAATATGACGAAAAATTTCATCTATTGAATTGGAAATGGCTTGCAAATTGTGTGATACATAGAATATGATCCACATTTTAGAAAATGTATTTTATGTGTACATACTGAAAAAACTAAGGAAAACCAAAAATATTAGGAGTGGTTATCTCTGGGTGAAGAGAGAGAAATTATTTTTACTTTATTTTTGGACTAGATTGTTGGAAAGTAGGTTTTACTCTTGATGAATAGATAAGAGTAGTATATGATGATTACATTAATATTTGTTAATTTTCATTTTGATTCTTGAAAAGTTTTAAAATGAGTTTATTAAAATCCAAACCAATGACGGTCATTGATAAAACCTTAAGCTTTAAAGTCAGAGAATATATATTTAAGCTTAGTCCTATGTGAGTTACCTAAAATTTTTAATTAATTAAATTCAAATTTATGAGACTTTATACTCAGTGTTGTCTTTTGTTATTTTGTTTTGTTTTGCTTTTTTAAGTAGAGCATGTCTTCCAGTGCCTAGGGAACATAGAAAATAACTGGGAAGAGGTTATTTGAAAGAATACACCATAGCCATGAATCAGAAAAGGAATGATGTGTTTGTCCCTTGCTGTTCAAAGTAGCAAAAATTGCCTTAGTTCTTCTTAGAAAAGAGAAAAATGGCACCATGACCAGGTATTCTTGAACAAGTCATTTGTGAGTACATATATGTTATTTTAGAAGAAAAAAGGAAACTTGGCATGTGCCAAGTAGAGTGCTAACCTCACAATACGTGCTGTTTAAATATTCACAAGAACCTAGGAAGCAAGTACAGCATTCTTGTTTCTATTTTACCAGAGGAAATTGAACTGCCGCTCCCACAGATCTGAAAAAGTAGATGCTGAGTAGGACAGGAATCTGCATTCAAAACAATCACTCCCTCATGATTCTATTGGATATTTTTCCTGGATCACACCTGGAGAAGAAGAAACACTACTACACCATGTAGAAAATATTATTACATGTTTATATCCACTTTGGCATTCATATTTTCACATACAGAAAAATGCTGTGATTTATTTTATTTTATTTTTTTCCCATAAGTTATTGGGGTACAGGTGGTATTTGGTTACATGAGTAAGTTCTTTAGTGATGATTTGTGAGATATTGGTGCACCTTTTGTTTAGCTTTTGTTTAGTTTTGATATGGCTATACCTGCACTCATATGCTATGATAAACCTCTACAGCCATTTCTCTGTTTATGATCTGCATAAATTGCTATAAAATCTAAGTTTTCATTTATTCAATATATGTTTCTGGTATGCTCATACATACATATGTAATAAGCAATGAAGACAAAAGCCCTAGTGTTTATGTAGCCACCTTACGTATGTTAACATTTAATCTGTCACAGTTATTATTCTACCATTGAAGAGGCTAAGACAGATTCAATAATTAAAGGTCACTTAGCTTATATGTGAGGAAGCCAGCTGGAATCAGTCTGTCTGCTTCTGAAATGTGTCTGCTTTCCACTACATAAGGTTTTATTGTTTCACTTTGTAGTGAAAAACTTTTGATTTTTGTGCCCCCTGCTGTTCATTGTCTGTAGGTCATCTGTAGAAAGAGAATTATTAGAAAATGTTTGCCCAAAATAGTCATTTCAAAAGCATAGAATAATTTAAAATTTTTAATGAATTTGATATTATATCCAACTACATTAATTTTAGAGCATTTTGATTTATGTAGCAAAATATTATTACATGTATTTTCTTTTTTATAATTAGCATAAAATTATAGGAAGGCTAAGTAAAAATATTTTCTTTTTTTTCTTTTTTTTTTTTCTTTTTGAAAAAAGGTCTCACTCTGTCAGCCAGGCTGGAGTGCAGAAGCAGAATCTCAGGGCTGACTGCAGACTCAACCTCTCGATCACTACAGTCTCGGTCTCTGGGACTCAAGAAGTCCTTCCACTTTGACCCCCTGAATAACCGGGACTACAGGTGCACCACCATGCCCGGATAGTTTTTTTTTTTTTTTTCTTTATTTGTAGACAAGTGGTTTCGCCATGTTGCCCAGGCTGGAATGGAACTCCTGAGCTTAAGCGATCCGCCTGCCTCGGCCTCCCAAAGTGCTGCTGGGATTAAAGGCATATGCACCCAGTCAGAAGTATTTTCTATTAAATATGAGGAAATTGACATGCGATGAGTTTTAAATAACATAATTGTATTTTCTTTTTCTTGTAATAGCAATATTTATGAAAATGATTTGTTAGCACAAAATGCTAATAAAAATTTGTACAGGCTTTTGATTTTAAAATTTGTTTTACATATGCAGTTACACATTTAAATAAATACTATGTTCTTTATATTTTGCTAAACATGCATATGTTTGACTTGAAGTGGAATATTAGATTAAAAACAGAAAAATAAAGAGCCTATTTGTTTTCTTTTGGGGACGGCCTCACAGAGTAAGGATCAGATCAGGCCAAAGATTTAAGAAGTAGGTCTAGTTTGTAATACAGTAAATGAGAGTCTTTGATCTAACAGTCTTTTCAATTTTGTAACTAAGAGTTATTTAAGGTAACTTATTAAATAGGAAGTGATCGCACACATTGCTCTTATGAAATTTTGAATGCCCTGAGTGGCCTGTTGATAGGTGTAGGTAATAATGGTAGGATATACAGAGTTATGGAAAAGTTCCCAGTGTTCCAATAAATTTTTCTGAAAAACCTTGCCTCAGTATCTCATATTTCCACATGAAATATACCTTTGGCTTAAGATAGTGGACATTTAAATAATCTTGAAAATGCATTAAATTTTTTATTTTTTTAATTATTTTATTTATTTACTTTTTTAAGAAGGAGTCTCACTCTGTTGCCCAGGCTGGAGTGCAGTGGCACAATCTCGGCTCACTGCAAGCTCCGCCTCCCAGGTTCATGCCATTCTCCTGCCTCAGCCTCCTGAGTAGCTGGGACTACAGGCGCTCGCCACCATGGCCAGCTAATTTTTTTGTATTTTTAGTAGAGACGGGGTTTCACTGTGTTAGCCAGGATGGTCTCGCTCTCCTGACCACGTGGTCCGCCCATCTCGGCCTCCCAAAGTGCTGGGATTACAGGCGTGAGCCACTGCACCTGGCCAAAATGCATTAAATTTTTATTAGTTATTAAGCCTCAAGAAAGAGTTTAGGAAACGTGGAGAATTCCCTAGCTTATGTAAGGCCATGTTTTTTTGTTTTTTGTTTTTTCTGGTTTCTTCCTATGTACCTGCCTAAACTCCTTTATAAACTTCCCTTCTACCTACCATCTGCCATCCACAGATCTCCTTTAACTCCCTCCTCACCAATGCAGACTTCAGTACCTGGTTTTTATTCTTATCACATGCCACTGATTTAAATGTCAATGTGAATGGCTTATCTAATACTGCAGTCTGGACTCACAGTTCTTCGTCAAGTCTAATGACCTTTATTTTCCTTTCACTTCTGGTATTCACCTCTACAGCGGCATGCTGGGTGGTTATACTCAGAACCACTCCATCTCAACTCTCACACTCAGTTATCCCACTGTCTGAAAATACACCTCTTCGAAAATATACCTCTTCTGTCCAGAAGTCTCACACTGTGAGGACTTCAGGTTTATTATTCTTTCAATTTATCATCCCTTCCTTTATTTGCCAATGAATCTCACAACCTTTATAAATTTCTGATCTTCACCTTCAACTGTCTCCTCAACAGTGTTCACCTGTTTTCAGGTGAACATTCCCCAGAAATGCTGTCTCAAAATTTGAAAGTCCTACTGCTTTCCACAGTAGACCCCTTCCACTTATACTGGATAATCTCTACTTCACCTATTCTTGCTTTTGTCCCTTCTCTTCACCTACAATCTAGATCCCATTCTCTTGTGCCTCCTCAGGCAAATCAAAGTATCTTTTTATTTTTTTCCTGTATCGCTGTGGGTGCGCAAGTCAATAACTGGCATCACTATTTTCCACTTTCCATTCTCACACTCTACACTGTTAGCAGTTTTCCTTATTCTCTCAGCTATGTGTACTTTTCTTTCCTTATGGTCACTATCTACCTTTACTTATGGCTCTCAATAAACATTGCCTGGATTACTGTAAACCTCTTAACTGATTCCTCTGCCTCTCTTCTTGTCTTGCCTGATGCCTACTCTGCTTCCCAATCCATTTTTCATGTTGTCATTTAAGTAATTTTTTCCCAAATGGTCATAGAATACTATTAAACCCAAACTAAAATCCTTCAGTGTCTCTCCATATCCTTATAAAGGAGATAAAAGACACTTCATATTTTATTAGCCTAATATCAAGCCACTACCAGGCAGTCTCTTGTATTTTGTGTTTCTGCAGTACTGAATTACTGATGTTTTCTTTTATTGGCTGCTGCTCTATTCCTGTATATCTCTGGGCTTGTTCTTTCACCTGCAAGGAATACCCTTTTCTAAGTGGGTAAAGGTTTTATCCTTAAAAATCCTGCTCAGGCATTACCTCCCCTGTGAACCCTTTCGTGATGTCTCTTCTCCATCCTCCTACCGTTCAACAGAATTATGCCTTTCCATATAGTCCTTCTTTTATTCCACGTAAACATTTCTACTACATATACTATCTTCTATTTCATATATAGGCACTATTATTAAGCTAGCGTTCTCTTCTTGCTAATTTTGCATCAGCCTTTCTCATCATATTTCAGTTTTTCTTTGTAACCTCAGTGTGTATCAGCCTTTCTCGTCGTATTTCAGTTCGTCTTTGTATCCTCAGTTTCTAGCACATAAACATAGGTCTTCAAAACTTTTGCTGAGCTGAACTGAGCTGAATGAAACTAAGTCATTATTATAGCTTTTAACACAGGGGTTTCTAACCACTGCCCTCTCCCAGACCCCAGACTGGTACTGGTCATTGGCCTGTTAGGAAACAGGCCACACAGCAGGAGGTGAGTGGCAGGTGAGTGACTGAAGCTTCATCTGCATTTACAGCCCCTCCCCATTGCTGGCATTACTGCCTGAGCTCTGCTACCTGTCACATCAACAGTGGCCCATAGGAGTGTGAACCCTATTGTAAACTGCACATGCGAGGGATCTAGGTCGTGTGCTCCTTATAAGAATCTAATGCCTGATGATCTGAGGTGAAACAGTTTCATCCCAAAACCATACCCCGCCCTTCCAGTCGTCCACGAAACCAGCCCCTGGTGCTAACAATGTTGGGGACCACTGTTTTAACACATTCCTATAATAATTATGAGCATCTGTGTTGTGTGTTTGTTAGTGTATCCTTCATAAAATGCTTCGTAAATGTTTGAGGAATAAATGAATAAAAGGCGACTATTGGCAGGAGGTTGGCAAGGAAATCATTTGGTAAACATGAGATAATGCTACCTCTTCAGCTTTCTGAGTTGCCAGGCTTTCAGTGGCACCACCCAGATTTAACAATTAACTTACTGAGTTGAAATTGTCTGTTTGCATATCTGCACCCTCACTAAACAGCACATACCATGAGATCAAGTAACCAGTTTGTATGTGTGTGTGTGTAGTTCTAGGTACTGTGAAAGTGGAGTTAAATAAAATATGAAAATATAAGTTTAAATAAAACCTCTACTTACAAGTAGTAAGACACATTATAAATTATTATCCTTCTAACTGGGATATCTATTTCCACTGTTGCTTTTTCTCAATCCATTCTCCAATTCTTTGAGTGGCCAGAGCAGGGCAGGAAGCAGGGATGGGGGGCGGTTACCAAAGTAAATATTTACTTAGAATAAGAAAATCAGTGACAACAAATTACAGATTTTTAAAAAGATGATAAATACCACAAATATTTTAGAAATTCAGTAAAATGATATTTTAAATTAACTACCTGAACCATTGCTATGTTTTTCCTATATTTTTAGTTTTCATTTTTTTTTATTGCCTCATCATTTGACAGTAATTTTGTAATGCACTTTCCCTGGTGATAATGAATAATGTGGTACTCTTTTCAAAGCAAAGTTAGTCAACATGTATTTTTTGTTATTGAAAGCTTAAAAAAGTTATTGCAGTTTCACAATTTGTTATCGGTAATAATGCCAATTTTTAGTATTGCTAAATTTGGGGAAACTCATCTTGAGGTTCTTAGGTGAACTCTGTGATTTCAGGGCACTTCAAGTTTTCTCAGGCAGTGACTAACCTTTAAGTTGCTAAAAGTCATTAACCTGTTTGTTGTCAAGTTCTTGTTGTAAAGGTATGAATTCTAGATTATCCTTGTAGATGCCAAAATTTTATGTCATTATCAATAAGATTTTGAAAAGTTTCGATATGTTTATATGGTTCATTTTTCTTCCTCAATTATCAAAAAATTAAGGAGTCTGTCTAGTCTACTCTAATTTCTCTCTTCCTCTCAATAAATTACTAATACTGATCTGAATTGGAATTCTTCCAATTTACATTTTTGTCACAATAGTTTCTACTGACTTCATACAGTGATATGCACAAAATAATTTTATTGTAAGATGTATATAAAATTATACATGCTTCATTGTTAAGTATATTCCTGAAGAAGAAAAATTCTGTTGTGACTAGATGGATGAGAACCACATCCTGCACTTAAGATTTTCTACATCTGGTGGTTGGAATATATTGATTCCACTGTGCAGACTTCTGGTGCCTCACCCCAAGGGATGCCCTTTTATCATGACCCATCTCTGACCCTGGACCCTAGGTCTCTGATGCCAGGCGAGTTGTCTCAGTGGATAGTAGGAGTGTTTCTGGAAGCCATTTCTACACGGAGACAGCTAGCAATAACTTGACTATACATGGAAGTGCTTGTGAAACTTTATACCTTCCAAAATGGTAAATCCTGATAGTGCCCCACTTAAAACCGTTCAGTGTTTGCCAGTGCATTTTCAACTGTCCTTTTGGTGCTTGGGGACGTGAGGGACTGCCACCTCCACGTCCCTCAGTACAAGCAGACAGTCCCCCTCTAGGGACACTCAAAGATAATGAAAAATTAGCAAAAGGATTGAAGGTGAAGATTAAAAAGAAATGACTCGGATGGAGTTGCCTTAATTCATTTTGTTCCTTTCAGGATGGCAGTCTGTGTGAAACGCTGTATCCCTGGTCTGAGGTAAACCATGTCTCAAACATCTTCCTCCCTGCCAACCCGAATCCCGACACCCACTAAATGCACCAAGGGGAAAGCAGCGCCTGCCAGCAGCTCTGACGGGGGACAGGAGTGGGGTGGACTCAGTCGTCAGCACGACGGCGGCCTCCCTCACAGACGCTGCCTGGAACCCGCCACCAAGCCCCCAGCAGGCGGCCCGCCTGGCGCCTCCCAGTCTTCGCACAAGCAGGGCCACGGTCTGAGGCCCCCAAGGCCGTTCACGCGGGCGCGCCCCGTCGAGGGCTAGCCTGTCAGCGCCTCACTCGCGGCCTCCTGCCCTAGACGACCGGCTCTGGGCGGCGCCGCTCCAACCCCACGCGCCCAGCTCGCCCGGGAAAGCGCGCGCCACCCTTTTAACGGTTCTACCCCGGCAGGCGTGCGGCTGCTCTCGAGGCTCAGCGCCCGAGGCCACGCCCCGCGCCCGCCCTGGGCCCGCCTCGTGCCCCTCGGAGCCGCCTCCCGCCCCGCCCCCCGCCCCCCGCCCCCCGCCCCCCGCCGCCGCCACCGCGGTCAGCCAGCGGACCAGCGGCAGGAGCCGTTCCCCGACGGGCAGCAGGGCGCTCGGCCTCCGCGTCTGGGCTGAGCGCGGCGACGCTGCTGCCCCGAAATCCTCGTGGATTTTGAGTCGGTAAGTGGCTGGAGAGGATGAGCGACACTGGGGGACGGAAGTCGGGCCCCGTGGTGTGGAGGAGGCGGATGGGCGCCGTCTCCCAGGCCCGACCCCGGGAAAGTTGCGGCGAGGGAGAGAAGCTCTGAGGTGGGTCGGGAAATCTCTCAGCGCCCCTTCAGTACCCTGTGGACCCTGAATGGGAGTGGGATGGGAGCGAGCGCGTCGGATGAGGGGAAAGAAAGTGTAGGGGGCCAGGGGAGCCCGACGGAGGGGCAAGTGGCCGAGACCAAAGCCATCGCCAAAAAAGGAGCTAAGTACACAGCTCCCCTTGGCTCTGCCCCAGCACCTGGTGCCAGGCGGTGGGAGGCTTTCAAGACGATTTGCCCCCTCCACCCGGTGGCACAAGGTTTTCATTGCTGGTGTTTTAGTCAAAGCTACGGAAAGGACAGTTACATGACTAAAGTAATCACAGACACCTATTACCTGGACAGCTTTAGCCCATCCGAATGTTAAATTGTGTTTTGTTTTGAGAAATCCCTCAAATAGACCAAAAAAAAAATTAAATTAGTTATAAAGAGAAGGCATGAAATGGAAGATATGTTGGAACTCTCCTAGCTTCTAGTTTTTTGATATTTTCATTTTAATTTTTCCTTAATAGTGCAACCAGATATGTGGAACGTGAAATGTCTTTCACCACTTGAGTCATAGGTGGTTTATTTCTTACTCCCCGATGTTTCCTGTTTCTCTTCATCTATCATTTTGTCAGTGTGAGCAGTTTACTTACAAGCAGTATTGGGTTTCAAGGAATCCTAACTTTGTAATGTTTTGAAGTTGGAAATTGAGATGAAATTTTATCTGGTTATCATATGGGAATTATACACAAGGTAAATTCAAATATGGTCTTTTCATTTCATTATTTCACTTTATACGATCTTATTTCTCAACGGCAGCGGTAGCATCAGTACTTTCCAAAGAAGACTAGAATTTATATGGGAGTTTAAGTATAGTACTCAGCTTCTAAAAACAGTGCATAGTATATTTCATATGCTGTGATCTATGGTTAGTATGGCAGTATACCATGTCTGTAGCGTGAGGAAAGCACAGTACTCCCTAATTTATTTAGTATTCTAAGAAAAATGGTAAATTGAAGAAATGGATATTGTTAGCATATACCAATTTATTCTGCATGGCCTTATAAATAAATGTTACTTTTCACATTAATTTTTAAATCTATACAGGCAGTGTCCACATATAATAAATGGACAGTCAGATATCTTTCTTTTATGTAACAAATAGGCAAGTTTTGATATAAAGGTGTGAACTTTGTAGTCAAATCCTAATATCTAGCACTTAGTAGCTATGTGGACTTGGGCATGTCTCTTATTTTTCTGAGCCTCAGGTTTCTTATCTGTGAAGTGGGACTAATAATAATTTTCTTCCACCGTTCATATATGGCTCAAAATTAAATGAAATTATATTTAGTATGTAGTAGGACCTTAAAAATGGCATCTTAATTAAAAAATAAGATTAATAAGATTTTGGCCAAAGTGGTCAGTGTATCTGCTTATTATCCCATTGTATTTTAGACAATTCTAGGTTTACTGGTAATATCAGGACTGATAAGGCCTGAAGATTCATACTTAGGTAAATTTTTTAAAACAGAAAAGGAACCTAAGATATAGTTAGTATTGCCAGATGTAGAATAGCAACTGTAAATAACTAACTGATTTACCAATATTCTATTCATACAACTTGGTCTTTAAAGATGATTTGTTAAGTGCGTGTGATCTTGAAAAAAACTATTCAGCAACCATTTCTCAGTGTGTATTAATAGAAAGTTTTTTGGAGACATTGGATCAAAATATCCTTTAAAAAACATTTATACCACAAAACTATACATTTACATTTTTAAATTTACATTTTACAACCTTATGATAGGCCCACTACTTGCTACCCAATGTTGTAGGCAGAATTCTGTTTATTTTGTAACTGTGCTTTGAATCGTTGATATGATAATGATACATGGCTACTCTAGGTAGCACCAGTAGCTTCAAGGGAAACTTTTTGATCTCTACATTCCATGGATGAAGCAGGCATTAGAGTTTAAGATTGAATTTATTTTGTATAATGACTTTGTAGTGCAGTTAAGTCTTTATTATTTTTAACTAAACTGAGAATTAGGTTTTGGTTTATGGAGTTCTGCCTTAATTATAATCTCGTGAATCAGTTTTACAATAATAATTACTTTTTATAAATACTTAACCTTTTTCATTAATAACATGATGGTGGAATGTACTATGCATTGTAATCCCAAACTTGTCCCCTATAATGTCAGTGTTTCCCTGCAGGCATCGTTTACTTTAAAAAAAAATATTAAACAGAGTACTGAATGACACCATCTTTTCTAATTTCCTTAACTGATGTGGATTTATATACAGGGAGCCATTGCTGTATCTTTCCTACTGTAAATTGAAGGGTAGGTGGCACCAAAAGAGCTTTGATTTTTTGTTTATTTACTTGTGTTGCAAAGTCATATAATGGAGTTCTGTAATCCCCAACTCTTGAAAATCCCTAGTTTGAATACTGTGGATTTGCCTTGCTCAGCGATTGGAAAAGACTTAACAACCTACAACTAAATTTCAGCTGAGCAATGAAAAACAACGAAGTGTGTGCCAAAGTACTCTATCCTATTGTATTCTGATTCACTAGTTTCATATGGGGAACAGGATGGAAAGTTACTACATACTAGTATTAGGGTCTTAACTAAAATAGCTAGGATAAACATCAAATAAAGCAATGTATATTAGGTTGCTTTTTGGTCCTTATTTTAAATATACTCTTCTACATAGAAAATATTAATAACTTTATTTGAAGTATTTTTTCTATTTGTGCTTATAACTTTTTTTCATCTTGTTATATCCAATTGTATTGCACAAAAAGTACAGAGAGCATTAGTTTTGCCACGTTGAAATACTAGTTAACAGACACATTACAAAGCTGGGTTGGTATTAACTTGAAGTACTTGCTGGCTTATCTCCAAATAGTAACTTTTGGGTGCTTACTTATCATTCCTAATTTTGAGAGGTTGTTTATAAGTTTATAATTTTAACATTTGAATTGTACATGTCCAAAGATATTTTAAAAATAGGATAAAGCATTTCTGGGAACTTAAAAGGTTACTAACTCTATCTTATACTTGGTGAAATAGGCACTTAGACTTATGATTTGCTTAATATCATATGGTTACATTATTTCTGGATAAGCAGGTGCAAAATCAAGTGGAGTTTTATTTTTGACTTTGTCTTGATGGGCATCAAAATTTGGAAATCTTGTGTCCCATACAGGTGTCAGATTTTAGTTGCAATGACGAGGTACTTAACATTTATAGAGTTTATTTAATAAATCTATGTTGCAGATACTAGAATACAAAAATAAATAAGGTCTGGTTTTTGTGGCCTCAACTAACTGATAGTCCAATAAGTAGACATGTAATATATTTACTATGATATATTTTAGAAAAACTGATAAAATACAGTAGGGACCAGTGAAGGAGGAATGTGAGGAAGGAGGAATTATTATTATTGTTATTATTATTTTATTATTAGAGAACTTCATGTAGACTATTTTATTTAACCTTACCTGTTGAGACAGGGGGATATTTTCCAAGGAAGTGGCAAGAGCTTGATCTTGGTCTGGACAGATAAATAGCTGTTTGGAAGAAGAGCAGCAGAGATAGTAAGGGAACTATAGACAAAACACCTGAATGTCCAAATATATGGTGAAACAAAATAACATTAATATTTTGGAAGTAGCGTGAACAGAAATTAAAGACTGATTTTGGAATCAGAGGCTCTAATTTAGCCCGTCAAATTGAAGGCAGTTTTACCAAGTGTGGTCCAAGGGAGTTGGTGATGACTTTAAAGGAATACAGGAGTTAAAGTTATTAATTAGATTTTAGATATGTTGAATTTGAGGTACCTGTGATAATATATAAATTGAAATATTATTAGACAATTAGAAAAATAGAACTGGAGTTTAAAAGAGAAGTAGATTCTGGAAGTATAAATTAGGGCATATTTATCATGTAGATAGGAAGTTGCAGCCGTGAGCATAGATGAGTTTTAGCTAAGAAGACCAAAGCCAAATTCGGAAGGAAGACAGAAGAAGAGGAATCAGCTAAGGAAGTTAGAAGAGACAATCGAAGAAATAGGAAACAAACCAAAAGAACATAGCTGGGGCAACATAGTGAGACCCCATCTTTAAAAAAAATATATTAGCTGGGCATGGTGGTTCATGCCTGTAATCCCAGCTATTTGGAAGGCTAAGGCAGGAGGATCTCTTGAGCCCAGGAGCTTTAAGTTGAAGTGAGCTATGATTGTGCCACTGCAGTCCAGCCTGGGTGACAGAGTGAGACTCTGCCTCAAAAGAAAAGAAAAACAGAAATATAGAGTCAGTAAAGTTAAAGAAAATGTTTCAAAGAGGGAATGTTTAACTGTGACAAATGCTATAAAAGGAGTCTTGAGTATTGCATATTAAATGCTTTTTTGTGTTTGTGTTTTCCACTTTAACTTGTAAAATAGGCATCTTAAAAAAAGATGTAGTTATTTGTATACATGTAAAGCATCTTGATTATTTTGTCCAAAAGATAAAAATGTATTTTTTCGTCTTCTAGTATGGAACCTCAAGGTCTTTGTGACAATGGAAACCAAAAAATTAATTGGTAAACCGCTTCAACCAGCAAGACCTGTTCGTCATCTGACTTCTCCCCCAGGTGAGTAATAGATTGTACAGTTCTTTAAATATTAATGTATTAATGACTAATTAGTATTTGAAAAGCTAAATCATATATAAAGTAATTGTTTCAGGTGGATATTTAAAGAAATAATGAAAACTAAGAGTTTGTAAGTATTACTGAAGGAGAAAGATTCTTAATTACCTACCAATCTATAATCTACCAGACCAACAAAAGTAGGAAGAATAACCCTTGACTGAAAGTAACTTTCTGTGTGTGTGTTTTTTCTCATGTCTCATTTTTGTAGGCTTCTGGCTTCTGGTCAGAGTGATACTCCCAGTACAAACTGTGCCCTGTGATTGTGATCACTGCAGGGCAATCATGCTGGAGAGAGAATTTAACCTTTTAAAATAATAATTACATAACTAAATGCCAAAAAATATTAGCACAAATCTTAAAGGTTCTGTAGTAGTTGTGTCATACTTGTGCTCTGATAGAGGTTATGGCTGTGTTTGAACTAGAACAGGTCTAATTTCAAAATATCTATTTTAAACATTCTAAAATGTTTTTCTTTTGCCCATGAAGCTATTCTTTTGGAGAAATTCCTGAAATACCTGGTATTTAACTTCTAAATTGGGATATCAGTCTTTTAATTCTGTTCATTACTTGTTGCTAGAATGGCTTCTGTGTCTACTTTAGGTGATACACATATAACTTTTTAAACTTTTTCTTAGTCTGTGTATTAAGCTGAATTAACTTACTACTTAGAAATGGGAAAATATAGATACTTTGTTGAGTTTACAAATGAAGCAAAAAAGGTAGAAGTGGCACCAGTTTCTATCCTGTGTTCATTTTCCCATCATTGGATCCTTCAAGGAAGATGATAATCTCCACTTTGGTTATGTTTGCTCTCAATATGCCTGTGACTTATGTCAGCTAAATGAAATTAATGGATCTTCTGGGACCATAGCTGAATAATGCTAATTCTGTATACTTCTGGTGCAGTGGAAGCGGTTGTGTAGGGTCAAGTCTCAAATTTTATCCTAAAGGAAAGAATGTAAAACAATTGCAGCAGCTCTTTTCTGTGACCAGACTTTCTCCAGCAACTCCAACCCCCCTTCATCTCTGCAGATCCAGTTTTTCACTGATTTATCTCCAAGGTTGTTACATGGAAGAATGAGAATGAGAGGGGATGCAAGGTGGGCAAGTAGCCCTGGTATCTTATTTAGTTGTACCTTCTTAAGATCCAGACGCAGAGTAGGGAATTATTAGGCAGAAAAGTCTAGTAAATCAGAAATTAATTTTGGTGTTTCTTAACACGCTTACATACTCCCTAGCCATCTCAGATCTCTAAAGGAATTACTACGTTTTCTTTTAGATTCAGTTTCAGATTTAATTACTTCATGTTGTGAAACCTATGTGATACCCCAAACCTATTCCGTTTGCCCTAGTACTTTCTCTAAATCTCTCAATAAGCATACTGCTTATCAAATTGTATTATAATCATTATATATGAACTTGTCTTTTAAAATAGACTGTGAACTCTTATCTCTGAACTCTTTTCATGTTTGTATGTCCATCCTTTTAACACAGCATCTGACATTTCATAAGGTTGGATGAATGTTGAATAAATGAACTATCAGAACACATTTCAAAACAGTGCCAAGAATATCTTGGATACTTAAGCTTTTTAGTTGATTATATTATTTATTGAAATAATAGATATATGAAATTGTTTTCTTCCTCTCCTAACAGGAGCAGTGTTCCCTTTCAACTTTCAAAATGAATATCCATGCAACACTCAGTGCATACAAAGTGGAGTTAGCAGAGTAAGTCTTAGAAATTATAACAGAAGGAAATATTATAGATTGGAAAGTAACATGTGTTAGATGGCTATTATCTGCCAGATACTATGCTTATATACTTTATAAAAATTTATGTACATATGTTAAAGATAATGTAACACCCATTTATCTGTCACCCAGCATTTTTAAGTCTAAACATTTTGCTATATTTGCTTTAAAAAAGTTTAAAGAAAAACAACTTCACATATAGTTACAAACTCTATATATATGCTTCTACCATCGTATTTCCTTCCCATCCTGTCCATAGATAACTATCCTCAATTTATTTTTTCCATGAATATATTTGTACTTTTGCTATGATAAATATAATTGTTTTATTTGTTTTACGTAAATAGGATTTTGTCATCTTTGCTTTAACATTTTATTACAAATTTTAATTTTTTGACTAAGTAAATTAGTCACAAAGTTTAAAATTCAAAATATACAAAATGACATTTATTGAAAAGTTTCCCTCCAATCTCTGTCCCAGTCTCCTATTTCCTCTGATCAGAAGTAAGCATTGCACCAGTTTCTTAGCCAGATGCATTGTACCAGTTTCTTACCTAGATACTATTTCTTTCTCTCTCTGTCTTTTGTTTTGTTTTGTTTTGTTTTTGAGATGGAGTTTCACTCTTGTTGCCCAAGCTGGAGTGCAATGGCACAATCTCGACTCACTGCAACCTCCACCTCCAGGGGTCAAGCGATTCTCCTGCTTCAGCCTCCCGAGTAGCTGGGATTATAGGCACCCGCCACGATGCCTAGCTAATTTTTTTTTTGTATTTTTAGTACAGATGGGGTTTCACCATATTGGCCAGGCTGGTCTTGAACTTCCAACCTCAGGTGATCTGCCTGCCTCGGCCTCCCAAAATGTTGGGATTACAGGCGTGAGCGACTGTGCCTGGCCTCTAGATACTATTTCTTATCCAGGAATAGACTATGCATGCACAACCATAAATATATTTGTAAATGGAATACTAGGCAACTTTACAATGAATAAAGCAGTTAAATATGAACTGATACAGAACAATCTTTTAATATATGTGACTATACCACATTTTTTTCCCATTTTCTGTTGATGGGCGCTTGTTTCTATATTATAATAAATGCTATTGTGACTGCCATCTATATGTTTCATTTTTACATGTTTGAGAAGTTTTCTGTGGCATAAAGTTAGAGTAGAATTACTAAGTATTCTTAATTTCAACTTTTAGATACTGCCAAATTACTCTTCAAAGCGATTTGTATGAACAGGGGCTCTGATTTGTCTACCTTACTATTGTCACCTTGACATTGTACCTTACAATCCTCACCTTACTATTGTCAGACTTGAACATTGGGTGAGACAGTGGATGAGAAATTATATATTTTGGTTGGTTTTAATTTTTAATTCTCTATTACTTGTGAAGTAGAGCATCTTTTCATATGTTTAGTTTGACCATTTGGATTTCCTCTTTTGTGAATTGCCAATTCAAATTATTATCCCATTTTTCCAGGATTTTATTCTTTTTGATTTATATGCCTTTAAAATATGTTCTGGATTCTAATAATTTTTATGTGCATAAAAATATTTTCTTTTCCAGGAATATGGTCTGCTAGAGAGTCATTTTTTATGTGGCATTTTTTGTTTAAAAGTTTTAAATATTAATGTAGTGATATTATCAATGTTTTTCTTTAGGATTTCACTTTTAAAAAGTCTTCCCATTTCCAAAATTAAAAGATGTTTTCTATAAATTCTTCCAAAAGCTTTGAAGATTTGCTTTCATATTTAGGTGTGTAGTCTACCTCAAGGTGATTTTTTGGATGGTGTAAGATAGAAATCTAATTTTTCTCCTATAAGCAACTGATTGTAAAGCATAATTTATTGAATAATTCATCCTTTCCACACTGATTTATAGTGGAATCTTAATTATATAATAATTTTTCATATAGATATATCTGTTCTGGGCTCTTTATTCTGTTCTAGTGATCATTTTTGTATCTCTGTATAATCAATATCATGATGACTTAATTACTCTGGCTTTATTATGAGTTTTCTATAAGTCATAGAAATGTTGTATTTGTTCTAGCAGCTAACATTTCCCTAATTAAATACAACAGTAATATTCATTACTTTTTGGAACCATTGACCTTCTTTCACTTTATATGTAAAAAATTAATATGGTAACATTGCAGTTTTATAGAGAAAAATCAAATTATGAATTAAATTACTTCTAAACGTACAGTTTTGTCTGCTACTTCAATTATAATGCAAAGGCTATTAGAACCTATGTTAGAGATACTTGATATATTTTCAAACCTACCTTTATTGAGGTATAATTTACATATAGTAAGGTGAACTCATTTGTTCAATGACTTTTGAGAAATATTTATCCTATGTAATGAACCCCACAATGAAAATCTTCCATCTTCCTCCAAAATGTCCTTATATCCCCTTGCAATAATTTACCACTTACACTTAACACTAACCCCTTGCCCTCCTTCTTGCCCTACACATCCACTGATCCGCTTCTTTTAATGATAGATAAGTTAGTTTTTACTGTTCTAGAGTTTCATATAAATGAAAAATATAATGTATATTCCTTGGTGCTGGGTTCTTTTGCTCAGCGTTATGTTTATGAGATCCTTTCATGTTGTATATATCAGTAGTTGGTTTTTTTTTTAATGTGGAATAGTGTCCTACTTTAAATATACAACAGTTTGTTTATTCATCAGTTGACAACATTGCATTGTATCTAGTTTTTAGATATTATAAATAATGCTACTATAGACTATCATGTACAAATCTTTGTGTGGAAATACACATACTACCCAGGAGTGGAATTGATAGATCATATAGTAAGTTTGTTTAGCGTTATAAGATATCATGAAATGTTTTCCAAAGTGGCCGTTTTACCTTCTCATCAGTAATATGAGGGAGCTCCAGATGCTTCACAGCCTTGCCAACATTAGTATGGTCAATCTTTTTATTTTTAGCCATTTTAGTATGTAAGTAGTGGTATCTCATTGTATTTAAATTAACATTTTCCTAATGTTTAGTGAGATTTGGCATCTTACCATGAACTTCTTTGACATCTGTTTTTCTTTCCGTTTTTCTTTCTTTAAAAAATTTTTTTTTGATGGCGTGTCTGTTCATATCTTTTTGCCTATTTCTATTATTTGGGTTGTTTGTCTTTTTATTATTGAACTGCAAAAGTTCATTGAAAAATCAGTATATCATACATGCATTAATTTATTTCAAAACTATTATGATCTGTTGATTTATGTCTATCTTTATGTCAATATTACACTTTATAGTCTACTGTAGCTTTATGATGTCTTGAAACCAGGTTGTGAAAGGTCACTAACTTCATTTCTAAAATTTATCTTTACAATTCTAGGTCTTTTGCATTTGCATATAAATTTTAAGTGAGCTTGTCATTTTCTACAAAAAGTCTATTGGCATTTTGATTGAATTTGTAGATTAATATGGGAAGAATTGACATCTTATGATCTATTAACATGACATATCCCTTGATTCTTTGTATTTTCCAGCATAGGGCTTTTGAACATCATTTATAAAATTTATAAGTGTTTCAGATATTTTGATACTGTTGTAAATGGTATTTTTTGTAAATTTTAAATTTTACTGGTTGGTTGCTAGGGTTTAGAAAAATAATTGATTTTGTATAGTGATTTTGTTAAACTCAATTATTAGATCTAGCAACTTTTTTTGTAGAGACCACCGTTACATTCTTGTGCTTATTATGATGATAATTTTACTTTTGTTTGGACTGTAAACACACAATCATTACTAATGTTTTTTTTTCTTTCTGTGTTATCTTTTAACTTTAAAAACTAAAAGAAAGAATTTTATTTTACTTTCATTTATTGCCTTTCCAGAACTTTTTATTTCTTTGTGTAAATCCATGGCTCTGTCTGGTATTATCTTTCTTTATGAACAACTTCCTTTAACCTGTTTTTCATTATTTCTTCATAACAAAGTATTTGAAAATTTTGGCTTAAAACAATAGCTTATTTTTATCTTTCATGGTCTCCTGGGATGACTGGACTCAGCTGGCCCTGTCTCACTTTAGTGTAGTCATGTAGTTGCAGTCAGATAGCATCGAGGACAGGAAGCACTTAAAGGCTTGACTGGACTGGATGATGAAAATGGCTCACTCACATGGCTGTCAGTTAATACTGGCCATTGGCTTGGAGCTCAGCTGGTACTATGAACTGGAATGAGCACCTACAAATGGCCTTTCCAAGTGGCTTGGGCTTCTTATAACACTATATGTGGGTTCCAAGACTAATGTTCAAAGGGACAGGAGATAGAAGTTGCCAGTCTCTTAATATCTGGGACTGGAAACTAGCACTGTGTCACTTCTGAAATGTATATTGGTAGGAGCAGTCATAGATTTTGCCAAGATTTAAGTGAAGGAGATACAGAATGTACCTCGTGATGAGAAGAGTATCAAGAATATGTGGCTAATTTTGATCTGTTTCAGAGTCATTTGGATTTCCTCTCCTCTGTGTTACCATTTCTTGTCCTTTGCCCATTCTCTTCTATAGGCTTTTTTATTTTGTAAAAAATTGTTTTCCTGGGAGCTCTTTTAGGTGAAACCATTTAAGATACGAATTGTAATTTTTTTTCCTGTTTACCTTTTGTCTTTTGATATTGCCTAGAAATCTCACACTTTAATTTTTCATTCTAGGAATGGAGAGTGATACTCATTTGTCTCTTTTATTCTCTTTCCTGATCTGAGTGGTATACATTTGTTTAAGACGAGTGACAAGAGGCTGGGAACATTCTTGCTATAGAATATAAAAGGGCCAGATGGGGTGCTCACACTTGTAGTCCTAGCACTTTGGAAGGCTGAGGTGGGAGGATCACTTGAGCCCAGGAGTTTGAGACCAGCCTGGGCAATGTAGCAAGATCTTGTCTCTACAAAAACTTTTGAAAAGTAGCTGGGTATGGTGGTATATGCCTGTAGTCCTAGCTCCTCAGGAGGCTGAGTTGGGAGGATGACTTGAGTTCAGGAGTTCAAGGTTACAGTGACCTATGATCACGGCACTGCACTCCAGCCTGGGTGACAGAGCAAGACACTGTCTCAAAAAAATACAAAAAGTCTAGATAGAAAATCTGGGCATGCATATTGGGGAATTGTGCCATTGCAAAGAGCACTTGATTTGAATAAAATTATAAGAAACTTGATGCTTATCCTGCTTTGCTCCTCTGTTTAACCTTTTCCATTTCCTGAACTAGCCATATTTTCCTATGCTCTTCAGTACAAGGCTATTCCTTTATTCCATAAACATTAATTTTTCATCAGTTTGCCAGGCTAACTCCTACTGACTCTTCAAGAGTCAGTATAAGCATCATCTCCTATGTAAAGCCTTTCCTGGCATTTCTAAGCCAAGTTCGATACCCTGACTCAGTCCTTTTATTGTACTTTCTGCATATCTTTATTACAGAGCTTCTCAAATTTTATTATGATTTGCTCTTTTATTTTTCTGCCTTTTAGTTTGTGAGTCTCTGAGAACAGATACTGGAATGTCATGTTCATCTTTGTATTTCCTGACACAAAGCACAGTGCTTGTCATGTCATAGGCATTCTGTGTTTGTTAAATGAATGAGTTCAACAGGTCCACTACTACACATTTGGCACCTTTGCAAGAATTAGAAGAGGAATGAAAAATTATAGAAAAATACAAGTTTTCTTTTTTCTGAGTAAGACACTTTGCTGCTCTCTGCTAGAAAATATACAGCATTTCTGTGGTGAATGGTAACCCTTTAGATGCATACCCTTCACAAATTTACATAGTAGCCTTGAGTTTCAAAACCTAGCTCAGCTGTTTCTTATCTGTGTACTTTTGGCTTGGTCACCAAACTCTTCTGGTCTGATTTTCCTTACCTATAACATAGTGATCATAGCACTTGCCTTATTCCTTATAGGATTATAATTAAATGAGATAACATATAGATAATCACTGTATAAAACTTTTTTGTAGGTGTACTTTTTACATGCTATTATTTGAAATAATCAGTATTTTAAGTTTTTAATATGTACAGACATGACAAGGTAGAATTTTACCTTCAAGTTTGATTTTAGATCTTGCATTTAAGTAGATGTTACACACTTAGTGAAATGTGCATCTGCTAAAATTTCCGGAGGCAAGAAATTGTTTTTTTTTTAATTTTTAGAATACCATTTTATAGTTAATTAAATACAACAGTCTAGAAGAACTTTGGAGAACCCAAATCTTAGGCATTTTCCATTTTTTCTTCTCTACTTAAAAAGCTCTACTAAAACTTGATTTCTTTTTACATTCTTGTTTTAAGAATTTTCTACATTCCTGTTTCAATAGTGTAGAATTATCTCCATAGACTTTATTGTGTCATAGCATTAGATAATTAGTCCTACTGCCTTTAGGTGGAGTAGTTAGCATTCACAGAAATTTAAGGAATGGCTTACAACTTGTCAGTACAATGATTGATGGAGCAGAGATATTTATTTTTAAGGATAGATGTCTCCAAAGAAACCTACCTTCATGATTTACCTTAATTCAGGGATGGTTTGCAAACTGATTTTTGTCAGCACAAGAGGAGATAATCTCTCAGGGGTAGATAGTATTAACCAAGTTTGTAAAACTGGTTTATAAAATCAGAACACCAATTATTTTATAATGAGAAATCTTGATGTCTTGCGTTCTGGGTTCCTCTTATTGGTACAACTGGTATATTGTTTACTTCTAGGGAGATTTATGGAAAGCTAAATTGAATCTGAGTATGTCTTGGTGAGCGTGGGATCAGAAGAAAAAGATTTAGGTAAAAATGGATTTTTAAAATATCATCAGATTAGCTTAGCCAATCTTATCATAAAGATGGTCTTGCAAGTGAGACTGGAAAAACTCTGCACTAAGGCGTCTCTCTTCAAGACATAGAGCTCTACCAATGTTTCTGATTTTCTTCCTCTCATTGGATACATCAATTTTTCTTATTTCTCTTATTTCCAAGGCATTAGGTGAAACAGTCCATGGGCTTATAAAGTGACATCAGTCTCTACTTCAGAAATTAAAAAAGTAAATACTCTAGTATTATTGCAGAATTTTTGTGAATAAAAATGTGTTGTTTTCATCAATTAAATTTTCTGAATGGCATTTTTGTCAAGAAAAAATACTTTTAATGGCTATGGAATTATTTATGTTTAGGACAATAAAATTCATCTTTAGTTTTATATTCCTTTTCAACAATAATTATAATAATGCCAAAAAAACTGTAGCTATATGTAAATATATTTTGAAAGATGTTTTTGTCGCTCATTTTAAATAAGCAGACTTATAATGATTGCTTATTACTTAGCTCCTACTAAATGCATTTATTATCAGGAAAATATTTTTGGGTAGTTAAACTAATTATATAAAATTTTAAAACCTGAGTTAAAAAGTTTGTTTTCTTCATGTTTAACAGTGTAAGACGAATGGAATGCAAGCCTTTTCTCAAGGTCTTAATGAGCAACAGCAACAGCAGTCTCCAGTTAAAAAAGGTAAAATTTTATCGTAATTCCCAATTTTATCATTGAATGTCTTAGCATTCATATAAAGTTAATATTACTTTATCACTTAGATGCAAACTTATATGAAATTTTATTATATATTTTTAGATTGATTTCTATCTATATGAGTCAGGCTACCACTTTGACTGCTTTCAAGGAGAGACCAGAATACAATGGCTTAAACAAGATAGGAGTTTATTACTAGATTTTCTATATCACGTAAAATTATGAACTGTTGTAATGATTTTGCCCTGTGAAGTTTCTATTTTCCCACTGTTCTGTTATCTTATTGCTATGCCATCCTCAACACATGGCTTCCATCTCATGGTCCCAAGATAACTGCCTCTGCTCCTGCCATCATGTTCCTGTGTAGCCATTAGGAAGGAGGAAAGGGGAAAGGAAGTTTCCCTTAAGAGTATGACCCATAAGTTGCACATAGTACTTCCACTTACATCACATTGCCAGAACTTGGTCATACTGTGCCTACTGGCAGGGTAGACTGGGAAACATAGTCTTCAGCAATACAGTTAATTCTATTACTGAAGCAAAAAGAAAAAACTGCTCTAGGGGAGAACCAATAGTCTCTCCCACACTAGCTATTTTAAAAATAAAATAAAATGATTTTAGTTTCCAAATTTTTGTCAATTAATGTATGTAGTTTAAAAGTTTGAAGTATGAAAAGACCGTTAATTTTTTTCTTCTAATATTTATCCTCATATTTCTAAATACAATTATTTCCAAATTTCTTAGTTTTTGAAAACTTTATATTGACGTTTTATCTTGGTAAATGAGAACTTACATCTTTCATGTCAGTTTCTTCACTTCTTCACCTTTTCATCTCCCCACCACAGTTATTTCACAAGTTTCAATTAAAGTGTTACTCACTCTTTATACTACTATGACTGTGTAAAATATAACTGCTTAGCCAAGAGGTGCACATCTCCCTTTTCATGCAATTTATTGTTTTTTCTAAAGCGAATATTTGCCTTATTTTTCTATGTTATCTATTGTTAACTCTTTTACTAAAATGCTCCAACAACTCTGTCACACTTGTTTTATACTATTTATGCTCAAGTATATCAGTTCTTTTTTTCCTTACATGGGACATTCCTTTCAGAATACTCCATTATCCTATTCCAATATGGACTAGTTGTTCTTTAGTACTAATGTGCAGCTATTTTTCCGGAGTGGACTTTTGTTATTATCTTGGGATATCCCTTTATAATCCTTTGGTTTCTTTTTTAAAAAATTGAAGTGGAATTCACCCAGTCACCATTTTAACCATTTAAAAATGTACAATTAAATGGCTTTTAGTACATTCACAATTGTTGTGCAACAATACTACCAATTTCAGAACATTTTTATCACCCTAGAAAGAAACCTCATACTCATTAAGCTGTTACTACTTTCTCTTCTCTCTGCTTAGGCCGTGTAGTAGACACTAAGCTATTTCTGTCTCTTTGGATTTAGCTATTTGGTCATATCATATAAATGGAGTTATACAATATGTCACCTTTTTTCAATTTATTTTTTAAATTGATATATAATAGCTGTACATATTTTATATCAATTAAAATAATTGAGGGCACGTGATATTTTCATAACTATGTACAATGTGTAATGATCAAATAAGGGTAATTGAGATATCCATCACATTTACCTTTCTCTTGTGAACAATATGTGACCTTTTGTGTCTGGCTTCTATCACTTTCCATAAGGTTTTCAAGGTTCATCATGTTTTAGCACTATTAGTAGTTTATTCCTTTTTATGACTAAATAATATTCCATTGTGTGGATTATGCCACATTTTGT
Source organism: Gorilla gorilla gorilla (assembly GCF_029281585.2). NCBI lineage: Eukaryota > Metazoa > Chordata > Mammalia > Primates > Hominidae > Gorilla > Gorilla gorilla. The sequence continues at coordinate 96,841,667 of NC_073231.2, read as the reverse complement.
TATCCATTTCTCAACTGACGCACATTTGAGTTGTTTTCACTTCTTGGCTATTGTGAATAATATTGCTGTGGACATTTGCGTACAGGTTTTTGTTTCAACACTTGTTTTCATTTCTCTCAGGCATATACCTAGGAGCCGACTTGCTGGATCATTGGTAGTTGTGTGTTTAACATTTTAAGGAACTGCAAATTGTTTTTCACAGCAGTTCTACCATTTTACATTCTTAGTTGCAAGGTACTAGGGTTTCCAACCTCTCAATATTCTTGCTATTATTATCTCTTTTTATTATAAGCAATCCTAGTGGGTGACAAATGGTATCTCATTGTGGTTTTGATTTGCATTTTCTTATGATTATGATACTGTTTTTTCGTGTGCTTGTTGGCTATTTCTATTTCTTTTTTGGATAAATGCTTTATTCAAGTTGTTTAACAATATTTTAACTGGGTTGTTTGTTATTGAGTTGGTTTGTTATTGAGTTGCAAGACTTCTGGATATTAGACTCTTATCTATTATCTATTATTCTCCTTCCTGCCACTGTTCTCCTTCCAGTGTGTGCGTATATATATACATATATATATATATATGTTGTCTTTTCATTCTCTACTGGAGATTGTGTTATTCTCTTGATAGGGTGTTTTAATGCACACATTTTTTAGCTTTGATGAATTTTAACTATTTTTCCTTTTGTTGCTCGTGTTTTTGGTGTCATATCTAACAAATCATTGCCAAATCTAAGGTCATTAAGATTTACCCGTTTCCTTCTTAGAGTTTTATAGTTTTAGCTCTGGCATTTAGGTCTTTCATCTATTTTGAGTTAATTTTTATATATGATGGGAAATAAAAGTCCAACTTCATTGTTTGTCATGTGGGTATCCACTTGTCCCATCGTAATTTGTAAAACAGGCTATTCTTTTTTCATTGAATGGACTTGGCACCTTTGTTGAAAATCAGTTGACTATAGGTGTATGTGTTTAATGTGTTTATTCCTGGACTCTTAATTCTGTTCTCTTGTTTTATATGCCCGCCCTTATGTCAGTACCACATTTTTTTGATTACTATAGCTTTGTAGTAACTGTTAAAATTGGGAAGTGTAAGTCTTCTAACTTTGTTCTTTTTCCAAATTGTTCTGGCTATTTAAGGGTCTTTGCAATTCCATTTGATATTTTGAGATCAACGTTTCCATTTCTGCAAAAGAGGCCATTAGAAATTTGATAGGGATAGCATTGCATTTATAGATCACTTCGAGAGGAATATTGCCAACTTAACAATATTAAATCTGACAATCCATAAATATAAGAAATCTTCCCATTTAGGTATTCTTTAACTTCTTTTAGCAATATTTTACAGTTTTCAGTGTACAAGTCATGTACCTCCTTGGTTAAATTTATTCCTAAGTACTGTATTCTTTTTGATGCTATTGTACATGGAATCTTTTTATTATTCATTGATCATATATAAAATAAATTTATTTCGTGGGGGACATTACTATGAATTTATGAAAATGAAAAACATTATGAGAATATTATGAACAGTTAGTTGTATGCCAAAAACTAGATAACCTAGATAAAATAGAAAAATTGTTAGGAACACAGAATTTACCAAAACTAACTCAAGAAGAAATATAAAATCTGAACAAACCTATAGCAAGTAAGAAGATTGAATCAGTAATTAAAAACCTCCCAACAAAGAAAAGTTCAGGACTAGATTGCTTCTCACCAGTAAATTCTACTAAACATTTGAAGAACAATTAACACTAATCCTCAAACTATTCCCAAAAAAATGAAGAGGGGTAACACTTCCAGTGAGGCCAGTATTATTCTGATACCCAAAGCCAAAGACATCAGAAGAAAAGAAAACTGTAGCCAATATCCCTTCAAATATAGATACAAAAATTCTCAATAAAATACTAACAACTTTTTATTATCAACATAGTAAAAAGATTATATACCATGTCCAAGTGGGATTAATCTCAAGAATGCAAGGGTGAGTCAACATATCAAAATCAGTAATAATACACCACATTAACAGGATTCAGGGGAAAACACATGATCATCTCAATTGAAGAAAAAGCATTTGACAAAACACAACACGCCATCAAGAACAAGATAAGGGTGCCCACTTTCACTGTTTTTTTTTTTTCAATGTTATGTTGAAAGTTCTAGCCATAGCAGTTAGGCAAGAAAAATAATAAATGGTATTTAAGTTGGGAAAGATGAAATAAAAGCACCTCTATTCACAGAGAATACAGTCCTATACAGATGTTCCCCAATTAGGATGGTTTGACCTATGAGTTTTTGATTTTACGATAGTTCAAAAACAATATCTGTTCAGTAGAAACTGTACTTTTCTCATGATGCTGGGCAGCATCAGCAAGATGCCACTCCTAGTCAGCCATGCATTTTCATCTTTTGCTATTTTTAACTTATAATGGGTTTATTAGGATATAACTCCATTGTAAGTTGAGAAGCATCTGTGTATATAGAAGATCCTAGAGAATTCACATAAACTATTAGAGCTAATAAAAATAAATTCAACAAAGTTGCAGGATGCAAGACCATTGTTGTTTATTATTTTAGTAATTTGAGTCATTTTTTTCCTAATCAGTCTTGGTAAAGGTTTTTTAGTTTTTATCTTTTCAAAAAACCAACTTTTTTTTTTTTTTTTTTGGTGAGTTGCCTAAAGACAGCAGAGACTTGGTTGGTGAATTCTTTATTATTATTATTATTATTATTATTATTATTATTATACTTTAAGTTTTAGGGTACATGTGCACAATGTGCAGGTTAGTTACATATGTATACATGTGCCATGCTGGTGTGCTGCACCCACTAACTCATCATCTAGCATTAGGTATATCTCCCAATGCTATCCCTACCCCCTCCCCCCACCCCACAACAGTCCCCAAAGTGTGATGTTCCCCTTCCTGTGTCCATGTGTTCTCATTGTTCAATTCCCACCTATGAGTGAGAATATGCAGTGTTTGGTTTTTTGTTCTTGCGATAGTTTACTGAGAATGACGATTTCCAATTTCATCCATGTCCCTACAAAGGACATGAACTCATCATTTTTTTATGGCTGCATAGTATTCCATGGTGTGTATGTGCCACATTTTCTTAATCCAGTCTATCATTGTTGGACATTTGGGTTGAAAAAACCAACTTTTGATTTTGCTGATTTTCTCTGTTGTTTTTATAGTCTCTATTTCATTTCTCTTCACTCTGATCTTTATTATTTAGTTCATTTTTTTCTAGTATTTGATTTAGTTTGCTCTTTTCTCCTAGTTCCTTAATGTGTAATGTTAGATATTGAGTTATTTCTTCTTTTTTAATATAGACATTTATAGCTATAAACTATGATCTGAACACTGTTTTTGCTGCATCTCATAAATTTTGATATGTTGTGACTTTGCTTTCATTTGTCACATATTTTCTAAGTCCCCTGTTGTTTATTCTTTGATGCATTGGCTGTATAAGAGTGTGTTTTAATTTACACATATTTGTGAATTTTCCAGTTTACTTCTGGTTTTGATTTCTAGTTTTATTTCAATGTGGTCATAGGGCATACTTTGTATGATTTGAATCTTTTTTAAATTTATTGAGACTCTTTTGTGGCCTAACATATGAGTTCATCCTGGAGAATGTTCCATGTGTGTGGAACATGTGTGCTGTGGTTCCATGTGTGCTTCAGAAGAATGTATATTCTGCTGTTGTTGGGTAAAGTGTTGTATATATGTAATTAGGTTAGTTGGGTTGTGGTGTTCACATTCTGTTTCCTTGTTGATCTTCTGTTAAGTTTTCCTATCCAATATTGAGAATGGGATAGTGTAGTCTCCAGTTATTAATGTTAAAATGTCCATTTCTGTGCTTAATTCTGTGTTTTTCTTTCTGTTGTTGGGTATATATGTGCTTATAATTCTTATATCTTCTTGATGAATTGATGCTTTTATCATGGCATAAATGTCCATTGTCTCATAACAATTTTTGTCTTAATGTCTATTTTTGTCTAATGTTAGTATACTCACTTCAGCTCTCTTTTGGTTACTGCTTGAATTGAATATCTTTTACAGTCTTTCAGTTTCAACTTATTTTTGTCATTGGATCCAAAATGAGTCTCTTGTAGACAGAATATAATTAGATGATTTTTAAAAATTCATTCTACCAATCTCTGCCTTTTATAATAATTGAAAAGTTTAGTACATTTACATTTAATGTAATTAACTGATAAAAAAGGACTTAATCCTCCCATTTTGCTATTTGTCTTTTATACGTTTTTTTGTTACTTAATTCCTCCATTATATTTTTGTGTTTAATAGATATTTTCTAGTATACTATTTTTATATCCTTTTAGTTTGCTTTACTATATTTTTTATGTTCCTAGTTGCTGTGTTGGGTATTAATTTAATATATAACAAACTAGTTTGAATTAATATCAACTTAGTTCCAATGTTATATAAAACATTGCTCCTATATATATTTCTAAAGTCACCTTTATGTTGTTGTTGTCATAAATTACATCTTTACACATTCTGTAATCTATCAACCTAGATTTATAATTATGCGTTTGTATGCACTTGTCTTTTAAATCATATGGGAGAAAAGGATGAATTTCATACTGAAAATTTATTGATGCTTTTATATTTACCTGTGTAGTTACATTTACTGGTGTTCTTTATTTCCGCATGTGGATTTTAGTTGTGTACTATCCTTTAAGTCTGAAGGATTCCCTTTAGCATTTCTTGTAAGACAAGTTTACAAGCAGTAAACTGTCAGTATTTGGTTATCTGTGAATGTCTCCATTTCTGCTTCATTTTTGAAGGAGCTTTTGTCAGATATAGGTTTCTTGATTGACATGTTTTTTATTTCAGCACTTTAAATATGTCATCACATGACTTCTGACATCCATAGTTTCTGATGAGAAATCAGCTGTTTATCTGATAGATAATCTCTTGTAAGTGATGAATTGCTACTGTCTTTCTGATCTCAAGATTTTCATTGACTTTGACGGATTGATTATGATGTATCTATGTGTGAAGAATCTCTTTTATTATACAGATAGATGCTCCTTAATTTATGGTGGGATTATACTTCCCAATAAACCCATCATAAGTTGAAAATATAATATGTTGGTTATGAGAGTCTTTGGCCCAGAGAGTCTTTGGTCAGAGAATCACTAGTGCTTAAAGTCGGAAATCTTGAATTGCTTTCACATCATCATAAAGTCAAACAATTGTAAGTCAAACCATCATAAGTTGGGGGTTGTCTGCATTCTATTTCTAGTTTGTTGAACTTCTTAGATGTATAGATTCTTTTTTTGTTGTTAAATTTTGGAAATTTTATTCCATGATTTCTTCAAATATCATTTCTTCTCCTTTTTCTCTCTCTTCTCCTGGGACTCCCATTATTTATTTGTTGGTATGCTTGATGGTAATCCATAAGTGTCTTAGGCTCTGTTCATTTTCTTTATTCTTTTTTCTTTCTACTCCTCAGACTGAATAATGTTAATTGAATTACTTTTAAATTTGCTGATTCTTTCTTCGGCCTGCTCAAATCTGCTGTTGAAACCCTCTCATGAATTTGTCATTTCCGTTATTGTACTTCTCAATAATTTCTATCTGGCTTCTTCTTATAAGTTCCATCTCTTTATTGATGTTCTCTATTTAATGAGACACTCTTCTCATAATTTTCTTTAGCTCTTTGAGCATATTTAAAATAGTACATTGAAAGCCTTTCACAAGTAAATTCAATGTCTTGGCTTCCTTACTGAAAATTTCTATTTCTTTTTTTCCAGTGAACGAGCCCATCCTTTCTTCATTCTTTGCATGCTTTATAATTTTTGTTGTGGTGGTTGAGAACTGGACATTTTGAATGTTATAAATGTGGCTGCTCTGGAAGTCGGATTTTCTTCCTTCCCTTGGGTTTGTTGTTGCTCTTTGTTGTAGTAGTTGTTGTTAGCTTAGTGACTTTTCCAAACTAATATTGTAAAATCTATATTCTTTGTCATGCATGACCATGGAAGTCTCTGTTCTGTTATCTTAGTGGTCAGCTAGTGATTTGACATAATTGCCTTCAATGGCTAGAACCATACCAAACTGAAAAACAAAGAAGCCCCTCTTTCAGCCTTTGCATAAGGCCTCTATGTATTTTGAGGTATTACCTCAATTCTGCCTTCACCTTCATTTCCTGCTTGGTAGGAATCTGAAAGTCAGCCAGGAGTGAGTGCTTAGGATCTTCTCAAGTTTTTCTGTGAACATGAGCCTAGCTTTGACATGCATGTGGGCTTCTAGAAAGAATATTTGGGATTCTTTCAGTGCCCTTCTACCTCAAAGCATCCTGTTTTTTCAGTTTTTCCTCTGAAACTTTTTGGTATGCCTAATGTTTGCTCCAATTGTTATCCCTTGTCTCAGGTGGAAGCAACTGATACATTTTCCTGTAAATGTTTGGACAAATGGACTCTGGGCAGCAGCTTTAATGCTAGGAGAATTCTTAGTTAGGTGTGAAGTACAGGCAAGCTTCTCAAGATGGTTCCTCAGGGAACTATAAGAAAGGTCAAAACAAATAATCATAATTTTTTGAGAATAAAGTCTGTACTACTCCCTCCAGTTCTGGGAACCTATAAAAGTAATGAGGGCTGTTGTCTTCAAGGCCATGGCCTATCTGGGGGATGGTCCCAGGTAAGTTAAATGCCACAAAATTTTCCCCAAATTTAGCTATTTTTTTTTCTTCACTAAGTATTCCCCTGGTTTTTACAGGCTTTGGGTTAGAGTCCAGGGTTCTGAGAAAGTTCATTCTGACAGTTTTTATGAGCTTACTTGTTGTTTTTGTGGAGTGAAAGACTTTTAGAGTTCTCTACTTGGCTATTTTCCCTGACTTCACTTACCTCCATTTCTTGAATTTTATGTTTTCTTCTTTATTGATTTATGTCCTCATTTTGCTCAAGTACATTCTCCAGGAGTTTCATGAAAAAAGGGTATTGGGTTGGTGAATTCTTTGAGTTTGCATATTTGAAAATATCTTTATTCTGTTCTCACACTTGATTGATGGTTTGGCTACATAGAATGTTCCAGATTAAGGATGAACCTCAAAAATGTTAAATGAAAGAAGCCAGACCCAAAATTTTTGGTAAGTTTTCCTCTATGTATTTCAGAACTGTGTATTAGGAACAACACATTAATAATTGTTACCTGTTAGTTGATAGGATGTAAGGATAGTAATTCAACCCTTCTTATTCCTAGTCTTTTCATGTATATCTTTTTATATCCATTTACTTTCAACTTATATGCCTTTATTTTTAATATGTGTCTCTTGCAGACAGCATATAATAGGGTCTTCTTATTTTTTAAATCCACTCTGTCAATTTGTAGTCTTTAATGTAATGTTTAGGGGGTCAGTAAATTATGGTTTACAGACCAATTCCTGTTTTTATAAATAAAAATGTATTGAAACATAGCCACACCCTTCATCTATATATTATCTGTGGCAGCTTTTGCTTTTAACAGTAATACATATTTCTTAAAATAAAACTTAGAGAAAAAAAGGAATCTGTTATACTTACCCACCTATTTACCATCTCTTTTGCTCTTCATTTCTGAACAGTAAAGTTTCCATCTAGTATAATTCCCTTCAGCCTGTAGAAATACCTTTAGCATTTCTTGAAGATCACATCTGCTAGTGATGGATTCTTTCAGTTTTACTTTATCTGAAAATGTCTTTCCTTCACATGTATTTCTGAGGGTTTTTTTCCCCCCACTGGACATGAAATTCTGGGTTACTGTTCTTTTCTTTTAGCACATTAAAAATATTATTCCATTGTCTTCTGGGACAGCATATAATCTGTCTTGGTGATCGTTTCTGGTAATCATTTCTGATTTGAAATCTGCAGATATTTGAAACATTGTTCTCCTTGAAGATAGGGGCCCTATCTTGGGTCCTATTCATTATTACCTAGCACAGTTCCTGATACATAGTAAGATGTACAATAAATGTTTCTTGAATTTATTTTTATTGTGTTAAGTTTTTAGTATTGATTGAGACTTGATAGACTCATTAAAGTAACATTTTGGCAGGATCTGAATTGCCCAATAGTTATTACTGTGGTTATATTTTATACAAGATCATTTTACTAGACCTGAATAACCAGATGAAACAAGCCATGCATTTCCCATTTTCTTGATTATATTTCTTTCATTTTTCCTTGGTTACTTGGTTTTCTTTCTATGTAAAAGGAGAATTGGAGGCAGTAGATGCTTTTCAAAGCCTTTTTTCTCCTCCTTCTCTTTTGCATAGACACATGACTCATCATTTTATATAATGAATAGAGGACATCCAGAAAGAAATGAACCAAAAAGTGATCTAGACAGCTCTACATTTCCTAACATTACATTTGATATTTAATATCTACAGAGAGAATTAAATACAGCAGAGATTTCCTGTTGAAGCTCTCAAGTGTTTCCATCTGCAGAAAAAAACCAGACTTTCTGCCTGATCATCCCATTGTACTGCAAAAACCAGTAAGTAGTTTTCTAAGTTTGTATTGTAATATTATATTACAAAATATTTTTCTTTAACATTTTCATCAGACTCTACCTCTAGATTTTTAACCTTCCTTATTATAAGATATAAGTAATTCAGAAAACTACAAAAATCTAAAGATATAACCAATTATTATAAAGTAACTCTGTTAAAAAATAGAATGGAATAGCTGTATTTTGTTTAAGAAATATTTTTAATTGAAAGGTCATGAAAATATTATCCCATACTCTAAAAGTATTATTTTTTCAATTAAATTATATTGTCCACCTGGAATTAATTTTACTCTATGATGTGAGGTGGGCATCAAGTTTTACCTTTTTCTACATAGATATCCAGTCATTTTAAAAATATTTATTGAAAGGGTACTTCTCTGACATCTTTGTGGCAATGTATGCATGGTCTGTTAATGGGCTATCCATTCTGTTCAGTTAGTCTTTTTATACATTATAACAAATCATCTCATGTATTTTTCTTTAACATGTCTTTGCTATTCTTAGCCCTTTATATTTCTGTGTTACCTTATCAAATTCCATCCAAATAAATACACATAATAAATACATACATGCATCTCTTAGGATATTCATTGGAAAGGACATGGATTTTGTCATCAGACATGGCTTCAAATTGTAGCTCCATTCTGTGTACCGGTAGTTCGAACTTGGACAAGTCACTTAACCTCATTGAACCTTAGTTTTGCAATTGCTGATAAGGATGATAATCTCTGGCTGTTAGGATTAATAAAATAATGCATGAGATTACTGAGTATGATACCTTTCTCTCATTATGCTTTTAGTAAATGATTCCCATTCTTTGTGGTCTCTACTTACATTTGACTGGAATTTAACTTCCTATTAGAGTTTTCGTAAATACCTTTATATAGGTAAAGGCAGCTAGGACTCTTCTGAAATGAGATTCAGAATATAGGTGTACTGAGAACAGTTCGAATGGGAGATATACACTACTACCTTCTATCTCCATTTTTGGTATTCTAATTCTTTGGAATTCATAGTATTTTTTTCCTCAAATTATAATTTTTAAAAAACATTATGTTGTTCATAGTTTATGTTAATATTTCTTAAACTCCCTAACTTTAGATCTCTAGCCAATTCTTTTTAAAGTTAATTAAAGCAGGAATTAAAATTTTTTATAATACTTCTCATGCATAAATATTAAATAAGAAAAAATGTACTTGATGTTTCAACTTTCCCACTGGTTCAAAGATCTTTGGGATATGTAATCCATGGTCTGTAAGAATAAATGTAAACTTCAGTGCTATATAAACTATAGTCATTTTTTCATTTGTAGACTTTCCATCTTTAATAACATTTTATTGTGTAAATAAAAGCTTGACATACACTTTTTAAAACAAACTTGTACATTAGAATTCATTTTACTTGTGATTTACACATTAATACATATTTTAAAGCTAGGTGCCACAGAAACAGAAGAACAGGTTTGGAATACAATTTAATATATTTTAAAATGAGTTACATATATTTTAAAAACATGAGCCATTTTGTTATTTGACAGTTCTAGTTACTTTAATAGTTTCTATGGTAACATGCATTTAAATCTGTAAACACCTGGTACGTTCACAGTATTTGGTTTGATAAACTAATTAGTAAAAACTGTATTCAATCAATTGATAAATTAACTTTTTCTTTTATATTACAGGAAAACAACCAAAGTTTTAAGTAACATTTTAAGAACAGATGAATTTAAGTTTGGACATCTGCAAATGAGGTGGATCTAGCAACAATAACTGTAATGGACTGTGACAATTCAATTTATTCTTAATTTTGATGGTTGGCTATTTGACTTCTCTAAAAATGAGAAAGAGCTATTTTAAAATATAAAGAATTTTCTAATCAGTTTCAGCTTTGCAGGAGGTTTCCTGCATAAATTGGGAAGTAACACTGGAAAGTAGGAATTTGGTTAGTGAAGTGGGAAGACTGTATATTTATAATTTGCATACTACTTGCAATTTTTTGTTTTTCATCACTTGTAATAATGGAATGGAAATGTAAGCTGTAAAGACTCTCAAATATAAAATATTTGCTACAGTGTATATATGGTACATAATTGCTTGTTGCTTTTAAAGTTGCTTCTGTTGTTCTGCTTCCCACTGATTTCATACCAGCTCATGAATGGATCATTACAGTCTCTCCAGAGGCTTAGAATGATTCAGAATGTTCAATGCATAGTTCTCAATAAACAGGAGGCAGAATTTTTAATGGGTATTCCTTTTCAGATATATGATTGGTCTCTAGGTTTTTGATAATAATATGGTCTTAAATTCATAATTACTAGCAGAGATTGATAATTTGGAAACAATGGTAGCGAATGAAACTGAAGTTGAAAAATGGCTGCTACTACTTATGTCACCAATCAGACCATATGAATAGCAGAAGTTGAGCAATTTCAAAGTAAAACTGATATTTTTATTTCCAAAGGAATTTAGACATTTGAAAATAATTGACATACATTAAGTTTTAATTCTATAATTTCTTATATATGGATGAACAATTTTTGGGTTTAAGCTTTTAATTCCTAGAAATTTTATACATTAAATCTCCTGCAATTTGTCACTCTGGTTGTTACTGTTAAAAAAAAAAAAAAAAAGGTTTCTTCCAGAAAAATCTGCTGATATATAGGTAAGTGTAAACTCTCCCTAATTATATTTCTTAGATCCCTAGGTCTATTGGCAAAAAGTTTGTTTCACTGAATTTTGAACTCCTAAACCAGTACTTTTTTTTTCACTGTTTTTTGAGCTTGTTTCCCAGATTCAAGCTTGTATTCCATGTTACGTTTCCCATCTTGGTGTTTTAGTGACCTCTTTTTTTTATTTTTTAATTTTTAAAATTTTTTTTTATTTTACTACTTTGTTCTTTAGGAAAATGGGGTTTTAAATAGAAAAAAATCTTCGTTAACTATAAACTTATTGTTTACTTTAAGATGAGATATTTATACTTAGGTCCCAGTTTTTTCTTTTTTTTTCTTTTTTCTTTTTCTTTTTCTTTTTTTTTTTTGGCCCTACTAGTTTCCTTTTCTACTATAGGTTCCAGTATATATGTGTATGTGAATACACACTCACACACATTCACATACATAGAACTCTCACAAACATACACAAAAATACATGTATAATTTGTATAAGAGCTGGGGTCAGAATAACCATATAATTATATTGGTTTGCTTTGTTATTTGCCCACTCTCAAGTCATTCTAATTCTTGTTTCAGAATATGATAGAGCTTATTCCAATTTGGAATCTGCAGATCCCTTCCACTTAGTATTGTTACTGAAAACAGAACCCTTTTAACAAGTAATACTACCATGCTACTTTGGAAACTGCCTAGTACCCAAAATATTTGATATGCTTTTTGAGTTGGATACTTAAATGCACCAACCAAAGCAATGTTTTGATTGGCTATAATTTGTATTTTTGAAACCATTTACAACAAACATTCTCAAGAAGAGTTTGTATGTCAAAAGTCATTTAGGTTTTAAAGTCTTTTGATCTTTTCTTACTATATACAATCAGTCTGCAGAGACTGTTATGTGTCTGTTTGCCTTTGTACATATATATAGCTTGTTTGAATAATCATTGTGCATCTCCATTAATGTTGTTCTTTGCTTTGTATATAAATTAAAAGAGTTGACCCAGGTGTTGTTACACAGTATCTGTCATCCTTAGAGTTGACCAGAGGCACACAAATACACACACACACACGTGTATATGTACAATATATCAAAATTTACTACTTATTTCTAATAGAACTATGAAAGGATTTTAAAATTTTATTTATACTGAATGAGAACTGAGAGTATACAAAGGTATTGGTAAAAGTTGCTGTTTCATGAATTAGTTTGAGAAAATATTTTAGGTCAAATTTATATTTAAGAAATAAAATTTTATTAGTTCAATCTTCCTTTTTTCCTGAGTTTTTCAAAGGGGGAAAAACAGGAAAATTTTACCTTATATTTTTCCCCAAAGACTTATAGTTTCAAAGGAATTTATACTAGAAAATAACATGGCTATACATTTTTATATGTATTGTATTTTCGTTAGCAAGGTTTATAACCAGAACAGATTTTTTATTATTAAAAATATTTAATTTCTGAGCTTGTTGAGCAGAGTGTAGATAGTATACTATCTACAGTTAGTTCTATAGGTAGATAGTTTTAGTCATTCTAGTGTTGAAATTGGAAAACAGATGTCTTCTGTCTAATACTTTCACTACTATTTTATGACTTCCCTAAGATTTTGTGCTTGTTTTATATTTCTTAGTTATTCATTTGGGTTAAAATTTTATTTTTCAAGTATTTTGAAATCATTGTTTACATGCAAATATGTATTTTTCATAAGAAAAGTTAGCTGTCTGTATCGCATACCAAAACTATATAGCATAAAACTTGAACCACATTTTTCCAAACAGTCTCTTCTTTCTTGATATATTTAACTTACATAACAAAGAATTATGATGCTAATAAATGACACAATGTTGCTGTATTACTAAATGGTACTCCAGCTTATCACAGGATTGTTCACTTTTGAAAAACCAGTCTATAACCTGATACATGGATAGAGATTCTATAGGTTACAGCCAAGGTTGTTTGATGCCTATATACTAACTTTTTAACTAATGCAAAGATAGTAGTCATAGGGCTGTGAGTTGGGTTGGGGATGGAGTAGACATTGTTGAAGAATAAACTTCACTCACAGTTACTTAAAAATCACAAAACGCTGATTTAACCCTTTACAGTATACGACAGTTTACAAAATCTGCCCTATGAAGTAATACTCTAAAAGTTTCCACTTTATTTTTTCTTTATCATAACAAATTCATTTTCACAATATTATTCCTTTATGCATATGCTTTTTTCCACATATTAGGATTTTGTCACTAAAAGGTTTTAGGTGAGTTACAATGTAGCAAAGCATTTAGCATTAAATATTGAGAATATTAGTGAACTTTGAAAATTGAGCTAAAATTCACATGAATTGATAAAGTTATAGAATAAGTTTTGAAAGAGTGCACTTAGTAAATATACCAAACAAAAATATACAGTAGATTAACAACCGCAGATAATTTTCTAATTGATGTTTTAGATAAGAACACCTGTTTTGCACTTAGAACCATAAAGAAAATGTCTAGGAACATCTAGTTGTTGTTCAGGATCCACCACGAAGCTGAAAAGAGAAAAACGTTTTCTAAAATAATGAAAATAACTTATAGGGCAAAGAACGTTCAAGGTGCAAATTATTTCTAAAGAGACCATTCCCCTTACCTTTAGTCTGCATAATAACTTATCTTTCTAGTCACCATTTCCTGACTATTTGAGGCAAGATTGAACTCTTCCTATGCACTTGTTATTTGTACCATATCTTTTGGCACTTTGTTGCAGTCTAAAATTTTTTGTTCTATGTGAATAGAACTTGTTTTGGCAACAAGTTTATAAATGCACTGAAGACAGAATCATGCTATTGTTCTTATTAGAATCTACCCAACACTGGCAGTAGTTAGGCCATATATATATAGTATTTATATACCCAATATTTATGAAATCCTGTATGTAGAAATACCATATATTTATACATATATACATACATGCACCTGCATTTATATATGTATATACATATTTGCATATGTATACATATACATACATATAATATGTACAGCTTATATATAATATATAATATACATATAAATACATGTGTAATTTATTATACATATATTTATACCTATATGATATTTATAAATACCATATATTTATACACATAGGATCTCATAAATATTGGGTATAAGCAAGTAGGTTATAAATAATATTTTAGTATATCTGTATGTTAAAATTATAAATGTTTATCCCAGTGAATATAGATATCCTGAAAACAAACCAATGGCAAAGATGTATGATTGGTGGAATGCTGTGAGAAACAGATAAATGGAAAGGATTGAAATTTGCTTTCAAAGCTGTTCAAGTAATTTGCTGGCAATAGGATCTTTTTTTTTTGTATCCTGTTTTCTCATAACCGTAGGTTTTTCTGTTATTACCAATGGACATTCTGCTCCACAGACCAAGTTTATATATTCCTTTTGTCTGGGTGGTTTGGGCTGCCATATTCCAGTATGCTTCATTTGAATGATTTTATACTTGAGAGGTCATTGGAATATATTATAGTGTGTATTTTCATATCTGGATGCAGTCTGGCTTAGTTGCTTAATTACTTTAGATGTATCTTAGGTAAACCACTTAGTAGTCTTAACCATAAAAAGCAATCTTACCAGAAATCATAATTTGTGAGTAAAATTAGAAATACAAACTTATTCATACTGCATTTTAAAATGTAATATCTGCTTTTTTTCTTTCAGATTTTAATTTTAGGTATAAATATGTGCAGCTAATTATTTATTTATTTATTTATTTATTTATTTATTTATTTATTTTGAGACAGTATCGTTCTGTCACCCAGGCTGGAGTGCACTGGCACGAACTCAGTTCACTGCAACCTCTGCCTCCCAGGTTCAAGTGAGTCTCCTGCATCAGCCTACCAAGTAGCTGGGATTACAGGTATGCACCACCATGCCTGGCTAATTTTTTGTATTTTTTAGTAAAGAGAGGATTTCACCATATTGGCCACTGGTCTCGATCTCCTGTCCTCAGGTCATCTGCCCACCTTCGCCTCCCAAAGTGCTGGGATTACAGGCGTGAGCCATAGCGCCCAGCTAATTATTTTTATTTTCAATCTTCATAACCATTATAACACAAAATGTACAAAACTAGTTTTTAAAAATAGTGTTAGAAGTTATATGGCCATTAAAACCCATAAATAATATTTATATGCTAGCTTCTGCTTACTGGAATAGGCCTGCTGTCACAGTGATAAAACTTTAAAATAAGGTGGGATGTCCCAATAAATGGCAAAATGTTGTAGGTTTTAAAATTGTGTCAAAAATCAAGCCTAACTTTTCCTCTTGTTCTACGAAATTCCAGTAATCATTGTTGAAATTAATACAAAATAGGGCAGCAATTAAAAGACATTAAATTGTATTGAACCTGGATTCACAGAACAAGAATTGATCCAGTTTTATCTGTAGTCAGTTTTTCTTTCTAAATTAGGAAATGCTCTGAGAGAGAAAGAGTAATATAATGCATGTGCCAATGACACTAGTAGTATCTAGAAAATAATTCCAGATAATGATAAAGTTGGGTCAGAAAACTATCAGATTAGTCCACATTTTCAATTCTTGCTATAGCATTTTTCCCCTCACTGATAATTCAGTAGCCTCCTGTTCTATCCTCTTTTCCTACTCTATTTTTGATCAGGTTGTTTCTGTCCTGGAAAGACTCAAGACACTAATAAGAACAAGCTTTGTTCCTTTCTTTCCACATTGGTTTGGGAGAGATGGAAATGGGTGTGATGACAGACACAAAAATTACAAGTGTCAGGACTTCGTGGAAATTTTGACCGAAGACCAATATATTTATGATGATGCCAAAGTCCTATTCATTCCTTCATTTAGGAAATAATTTCTTCTTGCCATATACTGTACTATAGTAATACTGTAATAGGGTAGGGAATGTGAAGATAAATAAAATGTGGATCTCACTTTCCTGCATTCTATGTACAAAGCCTGCAGCAGTCATATTTACAGAAGTTGTATTCTAAGATTTTTCTCCCTATTTTATTTTATTTTATTTTATTATTATTGTTTTTTGACATGGAGTCTCGCTCTGTCGCCCAGTCTGGAGTGCAGTGGTGCGATCTTGGCTCACTGCAACCCTCTGCCTCCTGGGTTCAAGCAATTCTCCTGCCTCAGCCTCCTGAGCAGCTAGGATTACAGGCATGCCCCACCATGCCCAGCTACTTTTCGTATTTTTAGTAGAGGTGGGGTTTCACCATGTTGGTCAGGCTGGTTTCGAGCTCCTGGCCTTGTGATCCGCCCACCTCAGCCTCCCAAAGTGCTGGGATTACAGGCGTGAGCCACCGCGCCCAGCCTTCCTCCCATTTATAACATCATAACACTATACATCCCCCACTCATCCCCAGGAGCACTGTATCTTTGCATTTTACTCTTTTGGTTTCCTTGATACTCCACTGCTTAAAGAAAGGCATCTCCCCAAGCTTCTCTTAGATATTTTGTTCTTACCTACATACTTTCTTACCAATCCCAGGCTTCAACAATCATCTTGCTGTGGTTAACCCCTGAAAATTACATCTGCAACTGGAGTCCCAAACTCTGGCTATTTCCTGGTGGTGCAGGTTTTTTTTTTTTTTTCTTCCCTGGCCTAGATTATTGCCCTAATTGGTTAATCTCTCTCCTCTCCATGACATCCACCTTTCTCCCTCCTGTCAGTTATTACTGATTAGAACATGTCACCATCCCTTTCAAAACTTTAAAGTACTCCAGGTTGCTGTTCAAAAGCCTCATTATGACATTCTCAACCTCACTTCTTACTCTCTCGTCTGTCTCCACTTGTACTGTAAGTTTTATGCCTTAGTGACACCTTTGCACCAATAAAGCACATTCACACTTCTTGCATTTGTTCATGTCCAAATTTACCAAAGGACCCTTCCTCTCCATCTTTACTTTTCCACATCTCATCTTTTAAGGACTAGCTCAAGTCATTTTCTTAAAAACTATTAAAGAAGTAATCACTTCTCCAAGTCCACAAAACACATATTATCTCTAATGGTGACAGCTATTTTATGCCCTTAGCTGGGATTTTTTTTCTGCTAAAATTTGTCTTTGCAAACGTTTCTGTGAAGCTGGACAGAAAGCACTTTATGGGTAGGGATTTTGCCTTTAGTTTGTACCCTTTGTAGCTCCCAACACAGTGCTTGTTCAGAAATGGAGCTCAATCAGTACCAGTAAATTAGGCTAAACACCCTGATGCCTAGCACATATTAATACTCAGTAAATATATATTTAATCAGTAATTGGATGGGTAGATGAACAAATTGTATCCAGTACACTAAATTACAATATGATAAAATATTTGAATAATTTTTTGAAATATGATTTGGTGGTACTTCAAGTTTGTTAATATGATTAGCAAATGACTAATGGTTCAGTATAGCTGGGAATACAAATAGGGTCAACTAAGGACAAAATAGAACAAATATATAGATCTTTTATTTCTTCCCCCCCAATCTCAAATCATAAAATATATAAAGAAATAAATAAGAGAGTACCATTGATAAAATATAGAAGGAAAGAGCATACTATCTTTTAAGAAACAAACAAACAAAAATACAAAAGGACACAGAAGCATTGTAAACCCAGGATAATTACCAGGAACTAGCATTGTAGATGTGAGTTCTGGAGTTTCCAAGAAATCCACATTACTTCTTTGGAATGTCTTGCTATAATTTGTCTGAAGGTGGCTGTATAAATAATTATAGGTTAAGGCTGTGCATTTTTATTTACAATCTTCCCAAGTACAGCAGAGATCAAATTTGATCAAGATGGCAAAGTTTGGGATGATTTGGATTAAATAAGCTCCTGGATACAAGCTTCTTTTAATGGTTGTTCAGCTTTCAAAAATGACTCAGGAGTAATTTAATAATTGTCATCAGAAACTTTTTTAAAAAGGTTTTAAACCAGGAGAACATTACTTTTTTAGAGGATAAAATAAGAAGTAGATTTTATTGCACCAAATTTAAATATATCTTGTTTAAAAACAAGATAGATAATAAGACAGACTGTATATTTTACATTTCTAGATAATAAAAATAAATCTAAAAAGCTATGTGAAAGTGTTGGCCTGGAAGCAGAGTCGAATAAGTTACCTCGTTTCCTTCTATGGCTGAAATACTGTTGGTGTCATTTTGCCTTCCTTATAGCACAAAGTGCCTTCAAAATTGCCACAAAAATAAAACTTTTAGGTGAAACATAGATCAACTGAATTTCCAGATATTCTATACTTCCATCACCATATTTAACACCCTAAACATGGACTTATTTCGAGAGCTGTATTCTCTGTACCATTTTAAACTGTCAGGAATTGTTATATACTCTCAGAAGAGCAAACATTTCTTTCATTCCATTTTAAAATTATATGTTTGTTTGCTATTAGTAATTATTTTAATTTTTAAAGAAGCTGATTTATTTTAATTTTTGACAACGTCTTGAATTTCCACTTTATTTTTAGTGTTTAAAGACATTTAGAAGGTATTGGGCTGCAATGACTCTAAAAATTATATGTAGTTTTATTGTAAAATAAAATAACTGCACAGACTATCCTATGAAAAATTAGGAGGTAAAGCTTTTTTTTCGTACCTCACTTTTGTCCATCCTTTGTCTCCACCCCCACCACTACTACCCTCACCAGCTTTAGACACTCATACCCCCTATCTATATCTTCTTATCTGAAAACATCAGTAAAATGGTAAGACTCAAAGTGGGATCATTACCAAAAGTATTTGTACTTCAAGAGAGAAGTGGTTTCTAAGCTATTAAATACATTTTTTAAAGTGTGTAGAATTCATGGTAATGGGCAAATGGGACAGGTTTTAAGGTAAGGTAAAAGAGAATGGAGCTTTCCTACAAATCCTAAAATTACATCATGCATATTGCCACCTTCCTGGCTTCACATAAAATCAGGCTTGCTCACAACTTACCTATTCCATACACTACTATTCTCCCAGAACTCATAGATCATGTAGCGAGATTCATTTGAAAGCTTCTGTATAGAAATACTGAAACGGAAAATAAAAGGCATAATTAGCTACTGGAAATTAAAGATGCAAGCTAACTTTTCTAATATCCATATGTAGTATGAAACAATCTTATCCATTAATAGAGGAAACAATCTAAGGTGCCTGCATGAAAATCAAACAGATTTGTCAAGAATTTATTTATTCTAAATATGTCTGTTAGGCATAAGTGTTTTTGTTTGTTTATTTGTTTGTTTTTTTAGTTTTCTGGTTTTGCATCATGAAAACAGTCTCAGTATATTGCAGATATCACAAATGTAACTTTTGCAAAATTGTGTTCATTCATTCAAAAAGGTTTATTGAGCATCTGTTGTGCTAGGACCAGAAAAATGTGAGTGCATGCTACCTGCCTTTGCCCTCAAATGTAGCTGTTAGGATTGGCCCTATCAACCACCATACCTCTGCCAAATTCTTAGCCATACAACATTCCTGTATTGACAGATTTTGTGTGGGTCCTGCTCTATGCCATTTGAGTCACTTGGACCACACTACTGCTATACAACTGACTCCTAGTTTGCCAATACCTAATGGCTCTCTCCCTCTTTCTCTTTTTTCTCTTTCTCCCTCTCTCTCAAACTCTCTCTCCCTCTGACACACACACACACACACACACACACACACACACACACAAAGTGCCTGTTGTCTCTGGATGAAGTTTGAGAGTCCATATTCTGGCCATAATTGCAAGGGTTTTTTGTTTGTTTTACTTTTAAATTTCTTTTCCAATTTGGGTGAGACAAATTTGTTCCTTCCTGTCCTTTGACTAGCCCGAAGGAGGAAAAAGTCTACGTAATATGTTTTGAAGGAGTGAAGAAAGCAGGCTGGCTGAAGACATAGGTTGAGGTGACTGCAAATTTAATCCTATAGCAATGAGAAGTCACTGAAGGATTTAAAGCAGGGAGAGTGACGTGGCTAGAGCTATATTTTAAAAGATCCTTCCGATGGCCCAGTGGGTTTTGTATGGAGGGTATTATAAAGTAGAAAGAACAGCTGGGAAGATAGTGAAATAGCATAGGTGAGAAATGATGAAGACCCAAATTAATTTTGAAACAATAGAGACAGATTCATAAACTTAAGAGTGGGAGACAAAAATAAAGATGCCTTTAAAAACTGAATTACAAAAATACAGATTGTTCAGCCTAATGGTTCATAATATATTCGTATTAGAAAGCAAAACGAGGGGTTAGAAAAACAATAAGCCTTTTGGGTTAACAAAGAACTTACCAGTAAACTTAACAGTAAGAGAACAAATAACTTAGCAGTAAAATAGTTGATTAATGTAGATTTAGGATTTACCTAAGTGTGACCAGCAGGTGGCAGTAACTACACACAGAGATTTTAATTTTTTTTTTCTTTAGTTCTGCTTGTGTTTTTTTCAGTTGTTTATCTAGTTTGGTTCATTAAGGTATGATGCAGCAAATATTGTTTTTAGCTCAACTTCAGATTTTCTGGAGAAGGGTTTACTATGGAATCATAAGAATTAAATGGAAGGTGGAATTTGTGATTTTCTAATCCCAGGAGTTCATGAATGTGCTCTTTGGGGGTTCACTAAATTCCCGGAAATGATCTGCAAATGAATGTGCATATATATGTTTTCCTAGGAAGAGAATCTATAGCTTTCATCATAGTTTCAAAGGGATGTAATCCCCAAACATAACCTTCAACAGTATACTGGACAAATTACAATCCATATCAATTTTCTTAAGGACAAAGTTTAAAATACTCAGCCTTGTATTTCAAGCTCTTCATCAACTGCTTCCTGAAAACTAATTCATTTGTTTACTTATTACATTAAAATCCCACTTATCCTGCTATTTGAACCTTTCATTTTCCAGGCTAGCCATAAGACCATAAGATAAGAAATTCATAAAATTTTAGCATAATGCTAAAGCTTTTGAAGGAGTAAAAAGGAGGACAACACAGTATGAAATGGCAGTGATTTAAAGTATAGCCCAGCAGACCTTCCACCATCCACCATTTATTAGCTGTGCCACCTTGATTCCAATACTCAACCTTGGTTTCCTTATCTGTCCAATAATGATAACAATACTTTGAGAATTAAAGTGTTACATGTAAGGCCGGGCACAGTGACTCACACCTGTAATCCCAGCACTTTGGGAGGCCAAGGTGGGCGGATCACTTGAGGTCAGGAGTTCAAGGCCAGCCTGGCCAACATGGTGAAACCCTGTCTCTACTAAAATACAAAAATTAGCTGGGCACAGTGGCACGTGCCTGTAATCTCAGCTACTCAGGAGGCTGAGGCAGGAGAATCGCTTGAACCCAGGAGGTGAAGGTTGCAGTGAGCCAAGATCAAGCCACTGCACTCCAGCCTGGGCAACAGAGCGAGATTCTTTCTGAAAAAAAAAAGAAAAAAAAAAAAAAAGAAGTTACATGTAGAATTCTTAACTCAGTACTTGGCTTATTCTGTGTGTGTGTGTGTGTGTGTGTGTGTGTGTGTGTATGTGTTTAGTTGTTAGCCCAATAGCTAAAAGGAAAGTATCACTTTCATTGGGTGAGTAGCTATGAAAGCTAAGCCTTAATGGTGTCTAAGCTAAGAAGCAAAGCTAACAGAAACAAAAGGAATGGGGTGGGAGGAAAACCAGAAAAGAAATGGAGGGAAAATGCACATATCTATTAAAGCAATGAGAAGCAGCAAGCTAATAATATAAGTATTAATGGTGGTGGTGGTGATGATTTCTACATGTATTGCTCTGTTCCAGGGTCTAATTTAAGCATTTGCCATAGATAAGCCATTTTACCTTCACAGGTACTTTGGGGGTCATGTGGCTACACTGTCCATTGCCTCCCCAAATAGTATTCTCCTCTTACTAACATGACTCTGCCACTGTTCAGTCTGCAATACACCCAATGTACCACTCAGTGTTGGACTGAGAATACCCTGATAACCTTACTCCTCTCTGCTGGACACTTGTTTCCTAGCCTTCCCAGTGGCCAGCAATGACCATGTGACTTGAATTCTGGCCAGTGAGATGCAAGGGGAAGTATGCTGGGAAGCAGGGACTCTGGGGAAACATTTGCATCTTCAGGATCAGACATGAGAGGAGAGCTTGTTGGTTCTCCCTTTTTCTTCCTGACTGTGGGCCATCTGGTGAAGAGCCAGAAGGCACATCTGAAAGACAGACCTGGGATCTTTGATGACAGCATTAAGCTGTAGAAGAACCTTGAGATTGTTGCCTCCGACTTCTTTTTGAGAATAACAAATGTACTTATAATATAAGTGACTGTTACTGTGCTTACTCTAGATTGCAGTTGCAAGCATTCCTATGTGATACCGGAAGGTGCTGTTGTCATCTTTGTGTATTCTCCATTGTTTACAGATAAGGAAACTGAGGAATGGAGAGACGAAATGTCTTGTCCATGGTCATCACAGCTGCTAGTGAGTAAACCAGAGTTTGAACTTAGGCATCTTTGCCTCCAAAAGCTGCACTCTGACAAAGAGTTAGGAAACCTAATAAAGGTGACTGACAAGAAGCAGATGCAGTGATGAAAGTGCAGATTCTGTCTCAAAGGCACATGGGTGAAAGTGCTAACCAGAATTGCTTTACAGAATGGGTACTTTCAGTTAAGGGCCAAAAAGACCAATATGGGGCAATGACATTTAAGGACATTGATATTTGAGACTATACCATATAGATAATGACACACAATGATCACACTGAGACAGCAAGAAAAGTCCAATTGTGAAATAATTTTTAGAAAGATTTGTCAGCAGTTGTTAAAGGCTTAGGGCTTGAATGATTAGCTTTCGATTATTTGTAAATGTAAAACTGCACAACAACACACCTGTGATTTGTTTCTTATGTGATTCTACTCACCCGAAACAGCCTGTGTCTTTCTCCTTGAAATCTTCATACTTCCTGTGACACTTAACACTCATTGGCTAAAGCAAGAGTTCTTTGGCTAAGCTGTCTTTGGATGCAGGCCCTAAAAGCTTCAACCTCGAGCTTTGGGAGACCTTGAATATTCCTGGATGCTGGAAAATGTGTCAGTGAAATGGCTTCTGGGGGAAATGGATGTGGCTCAGGAACAGGTGGGATTAAAGATTTTAAATGAGGAAACAGCCCATAATGGACGGGACTTTCCCTCTTGGCTTCTTCCTTCCCCATGTGCATGTCCTACCTTAAATCACAAGCAAGGCCTAACCAGTGAAGAAAAGACATGGCAAGAGGGCCAGTCCTCACATTTCTCCATACCAAGCTGTGGGTCACTAATTTATTTCATCTATATAATTACTAATTAATGAGGCTGGGCACGGTGGCTCACTCCTGTTATCCCAATACTTTGGGAGGCCGAGGTGGGCGGATCACTTGAGTCCAGGAGTTCAAGACCATCCAGGGCAACATGATGAAACCCTGTCTCTATAAGCAATACAAAAATGGCCTGGCACGGTGGCTCATGCCTGTAATTCCAGCGCTTTGGGAGACTGAGGCGGGCAGATCACGAAGTCGGAGGTTCGAGACCAGCCTGGGCAACAGGGTGAAACCCCGTCTCTACTAAAATACAAAAAATTAGCCGGGTGTGGCAGCACACACCTATAGTCCCAGCTACTTGGGAGGCTGAGGCAGGAGAATTGCTTGAACCTGGGAGGTGGAGGTTGCAGTGAGCCAAGATCACGCAAGCCTGGGCACTCCAGCCTGGGCGACAGAGCGAGACTCCATCTCAAAAAAAAAATAAATAAATTAGCCAGGCATGGTGGCATGCACCTGTACTCCCAGCTACTTGGGAGGCTGAGGTGAGAGGATCACTTGAGCCTGGGAGGTTGAGGCTGCAGTGAGCCGAGATTGCACCACTGCACTTCAGCCTGGGCAACAGTGTGAGACACTGTCTCAAAAATAAATAAATACTGATAAATGATTAATGATTCAGTGTGCCACCATTATTTCTTAAGGATGTCTCAGAGTTGATTCTTACAATGTAATCCTACATTCATATTCCTTAGGCCCTTGACATGGAGTTTTGAATATATTCAAATTCTCGAATTTCGTAGCTGAGTGACTTTAGAAATCATTTTGTTCTATTTAACGACTATGAAATTTTAGGCCATGAATGTGATTTTAATTGTGCTCTACCTTCATAAATGAGCATCCTATTTTCCCAACTGGAGTCTAAGATCCTTGAAAGCAAAACTATTCTCTTGTTCTCTGGTGTCAAGAATGGTTCTGAGAACATACCGTGTACACCACTTATATTCAATTGGTACCTCCCTATGACAAAAACGGGGATTAATGAGCCTTCATGATTACAAAATAAGTGAAGAATAGTGTGTGTATGTGTTGTATCAAACTGTGTGTGTATATGTTATAAACATGAGTCCACATAATCTGCTTGAGTTTTTCACTAACTTAACTTTTTAAAAATTCATCTAACTACTAAAACAAAACCTCTGTAACCCCCCATACTTCGGAGTCTCCTAATCAAAAACTTATAGGGCAAAACCTCTAATTAAGTGGCCTGAATTTAAGAAAGCAAGACCTTGTAATTGGAACAGGAGTGGACTTGTGTGTTCTACCCCTGGTTAATCACAGAAAATCCAGGAAACTCTAAGGATGACCAAATATTGACAAGAAGGATTAAACACTAGTTTTAGAGTCAGACAAACTTTAATAAGTTTTTTTTAACCCATCTGAGCCAGTTCCTTCTAAGCTGGATGTAATATGTGCCTCTTGATTATTGCTGTGAAGACAAGAGGATACGCACAGTGGCTCAAGCCTGTAATCCCAGCACTTTTGGAGGCCAAGGCAAGAGGATCGCTTGAGCCTGGGGGTTCAAGACCAGCCAGGGCAACATGGCGTAACCCCGTATGTAAAAAATTTTTTAAAAGTAGCCAGATATGGTGGCATGTGCCTGTGGCCCCAGCTCCTCTGCTGGCTGAGGTGGGAGAGTTGCTTGAGCCCAAGAAGTTGAGGCTGCAGTGAGCCATGATTGTGCCACTGCACTACAGCCTGGGCAACAGAGCAAGATCCTGTCTCAAAAATAAATAAATAAGAAAATAGGTGCAAAATGCCTAATCTTGTTAGTCCTTAATAATGTCTGTTTTATTTTATGGAGGTATTTTGTGCCTAATCATGATGAGACTAAGCTAAACATCATGGGAGAACAGAACCTCTGACATTCACAGAGATTTATTTTCTCAGCCAAGCACTAGGCAATTGTGCTGGGTGCATTGGAGCATGACTGATGGCATCAGTGGCATTTGATTATCAATTGATACAGGTAGAAAATTGAAATTGATTAACTGGTACAACTGAAAAATTGAATGTAGACAGACACACTGGCATAACATCTATACCATATATATTCCATATGTTTGTAGTGATTCCCTGAGGCTCATTCCATCTGATATAGTCTACATTTTGATAATTCCAGTAAAAGAAATTACCTGAAAAATCAGCAATAAGAAGTGAACGAAGAATTGTATGAAACAAACCAGTCTTGCAAAGTAAACAGAGAGGCTGAAAATCTATCTTACAGGAAAAAGATGCTTTCCTTTCCTCTACTTCACAGCAGGAGCTGATGGAGCAATTTATTGTGGTTATTGAGAGAGTGGAATTTGCAGCAGGCGGCACAAATCTATCCACTCTCTCACTCCCCCACAGCCTGTTTCCCTTTCCCTGGGGCTGTTCTAGTAGCTCGAGGTCATTTTCCCAACACCCATTAAAGTAGTGTTTCTGAACCTAAAAAATAAACTTGTGTGCCTTTTTTATAAATATAAAACATGCACTCAATCCCTGGAGATTGTAATACACTGAAATAGACTTTATCTTCTCTATATCCTCGTTAAAAAGAGTTTACTGAGCTCTATTTTGGGAAGTTTACACTGTGAACGGTGTATATATAGGTACTGCTTGCATTTTTCTTTTTTTTTTTTTTTTTTGAAACAGAGTCTCGCTCTGTCATCCAGGCTGGGGTGCAGTAGCGCGATCTCGGCTCACTGCAACCTCCGCCTCCGGGGTTCAAGCGATTCTCCTGCCTCAGCCTCCTGAGTAGCTGGGATTACAGGCACATGCTACCATGCCCAGCTAATTTTTGTATTTTTAGTAGAGACGGGGTCTCATCACATTGGTCAGTCTGGTCTCGAACTCCTGACTTCGTGATCCGCCTGCCTCGGCCTCCCAAAGTGCTGGGATTATAGGCGTGAGCCACTGCACCCTGAATTTTTAAATATTCAATTTTATTTTCAAATGAGTGGGCTCTTAAAAACTACACATATTCCCACCTTTGCAAGTCTTGAGTCACTGAAGTAAAAAGGACTAAAATGAGGTTTTGATTTGTGCCCTCTGAGTCTGGCGTGAAATAGAATAATAAAAATAATCATGGAAACAGCATTTCCTGTGTTCTTGTTTCAAAGGCACTACTGGAAGATGATGAGCTGTTAGTGGCACTGAGGAAGTACTGTACTCGTACTCTAGAGAGGAGGTCAGCCACCCAGACAACCAGGAAACAGTAGTAAACCCAATAGTGACTTCAGCTCACGTCTTCAGTGGATGGGAAGCATTGTGCTGAACACTGCATATGGACTGTCTCACTTAATCCTCCCAACCATCTCATGAGCCTCTTGAGGAGGAAACTAAGGCTTAGAGCCAGTGAGGGTCTTTCTCAA
The DNA here is from genome assembly GCF_029281585.2 of Gorilla gorilla gorilla. Taxonomy (NCBI): domain Eukaryota; kingdom Metazoa; phylum Chordata; class Mammalia; order Primates; family Hominidae; genus Gorilla; species Gorilla gorilla. The sequence continues at coordinate 96,814,797 of NC_073231.2, read as the reverse complement.
AACCACAAAGCTAGTAAAATCCCATGTTTATTTCCAGAGCCAGACTTCTTAGCTAGAGAAATATTCTGCTGGGGTATGAATAAAATATAATTAATTGAACACCGAGAGGAAAAGCAAAACACCCAGAGACATGAAGTATCTGTTTATGCACACATGTACACACACATACACAAACACACACACATTTTCTAAAAACCTTCCCAAAGCAACATTTGAAGAGCATTATGAAATATAGTTTAAGCAAGCTCATAAGATAGGGTTAGACTTGGTTGTGGAAGTTTTCTAAAAGCAGATGAATTTGGACCTGGGCTCTGAACTTGAGGCAGTGCATGGGCTGGCAGAGACTTGCAGCTGGGTTCACATTTCTGAGAGGAAGAATAGCCAGGTCTGAGGCACAGTGGGGAACAAACAGATTATATCAGAAATTCTATCTGTGCATCACCGAGGCAGAGTGTTTAGATGAGGGAGAACAAATAATAGTAGTGATATGGATTCCTGGGTCTGTCAGTAGGATTAAATATAGAGTCAGGACAAATGTCTAGCCTTTGATAAGATACTCATTAGAGAGTTACTTTAGGTTCCCAGTTAAGGGAATTCTATGATAACTGTTTCCAGAAAATTATTATAGAAACTATTTATTGAACCGGTTGGAGTGAAAAAATTGAAGATGAGGAATAGTATATTTTAGTAGCTTGAGATATCCGAAGCCTGAGCTGGGTGGTACCCATGGAAAGAGGAAAGAAAAGATCTGCTGCTGCTTCATTTTCTTTTCATGACCAAGGCCTGAAATCATGACTTCAGGGATGCCTGCAATTTCCTAATGGCTGAAATGGTCATTAGGCCACAGGGCGTACTGCCAAGGGAGCAATCACAGCTAGATGTCCTAGAGTTGGCGCCTCATCTACCAGAGATGATTTTAAATCAGAGTGTGGGCTGCCTGGATGCAAAAGGGAATTTCAACTTATTTGAAATTCAGTCTCTTCATTCAAGTTGTTCTATTTCATTTTACTTGGTGCCCCAATGATCAGACGACACGGGGTTTAAAGATTAAAGAGAAAACATTCAGTTAAAGGCAGCAAATGACATCACCCAGGTGGAATGCTCTGTATAATTTAATGTGAGGATTCTCAAATATCTGTCTTCTAGACCCCCAGCCTTGTCTAAAGTAAGAAATGCCTTCACTGCATTCCCAGGCTGCCAAAGGCCTAAGGTGCAGAAGTAGGAGCACTTACCGCAAGCATCCACTTTGGGAGGAAGCACTCTCCACGTAGTGTTTCAGAGCGAGCTGGAATTCTTCCAGGTCCTCTTCTATCACAGACATCTGCCGCTGCACAAGCATGATGTGCTGCCAAGGAAGGGGCGAGGGTCACTGCGTTGGCTGTCACGGAGCCCGATTTAAGCTGACTCCTACTGCCCATCCCATTCCTCCTCACAAAAACAGATGATTGTCATCCAAAAATATGACCAAGGAAGGCCATGACTATTCCAAGTATAAAACTGTATAAAGGCTGTAATCTAGGCAAGATATTTTCCTTGCCTCTAGTCCCAGAAGCTAAACAAAGTGTTCTTTACAATGACGTGTTTCCCTTTAAAAGCAGTGATTCTCAATGACTCGAGAAGTTTTAAAATTATCTTTATATTTATATCAAAATCTCTGGGAGTGGGGCCCAGGCACTGCTATTTTTAAAACCTCCCTAAGTGTCTGTATTGTGCAGACAGAGCTGGGATCACTTCCCTATAACAACTTACCAATTTTTAAAGAGAAGTTCTATTGTTCATTGCACAGCTCCAATTTCTTGAATATTTTGTGATATTAGACATAAGTGACAATCATTACAAACAACTAGATTTCAAAAAAATTAGTAACTCATGCATTTCCAAAGGTATATCAAATATTACAGGGTTGTCAAACACATTAACTACTTACAACAGGCCCTGTTCAAAAGGTAATGGCATCAGATGGTGCTTGTTTTTAATGGATCACACTGGATTGGATGCCAACTGTTTCCTGTAACAAATCCTATTAGCATTATAGCAATTGTAGTTTCAAGGCTTCCCTCAAGATCCGCCTGTGGGCTTCTCATGGAATTTTAGATATCAACATTAGTTCTTTTCAAGAATTGGTAGTGAAAGTATAAAAGTGCAAATCAAAGTAAGGATTGGCATGAATCATAAAAGTGCATAAACAAAAACAAAACACAAGGTAAGGATGATCTAGAATATGAGAAAAATAACTTCCACAATAATACCAGCTATGTAGCATGAGAGCTAGAATTAAACCCCTGGTCTACTGTTTTCTATTCCAATGGGTTTCTCATTTCATGTCAATAGCTACTATTTGTTGAATACCAATGATATTTTAGAGGTTAGGTATTCAGTATATTCAACAAATATTCCTACTTTTGTTGGACTAACCAAAGCACATGGGTTTAGTATTAATAACTAAGTAGGGTTAATTTCTACCAAAATAATGATGGATATATCCTTTTCACAAAAATCTGCAGGGACCTCTTGGTTGGACATTTGTGATTACTAACTCAGATAATTAGGAAAGCTCATGGGCTTTCCTAATGAGATATATAAATACATCCACCTATTCGATCATAATTCTTTTCGTCTAAAGGCAATTCTTACGTGATCAAGTGGAATGGATGGTAAAAATAACCAGAATTCTTCACTACCCCCCTGAACTCATGCCCTTTGACTAATTTGACTTTTTAGCTCCTCTCCTCAAGACATGGATTCTATTTTCCCTCCCCTTGGATCTGGTTTGGCTTTCTAACCTGCTCTGGCCAATCAACGTAGCAGAACTGACAGTGCACAAGTTTCAAATTCAGGCCCTAAGAGGCTGGTGGATTTCCACTCTTTCTCTTGGATCTCTGAGATTACCATATGAACAAGACCTGCTACAGCAGGGGCCAGCAAACATTTTCTGTAAATGGATGGGTAGTAAGTATTTTATTTAGGCTTTCTGTGCCACGTGGCTCCTTTTGCAGCTAGTCAACTCTGCTATTGTGTAAAAGCAGCCACAGCCCACACATAAACAAATGAGTGTGGCTGTGTTACAATAAAACTTTATGAACAAAAACAAGAGGTATGCTGTAGTTTGCCAACCCCTATATTAGAGGATTAAAAACCACATAGAGCACACTTGAGCTCCTAGACATATGAGAAAGCTCAGCCAAGATCAGCAAAGCTAATGTACAGCTTACTAGAGATACAAGGAGCCCATGTGAGACCATAACAACCAGCCAGTTGATCCCAGCCTAAATTGCCTACCTGCAAAATTGTGGTTATTGTGTTAAGCCACTGAATTTGGGGATGCATTATTATGTTAGCAATACCTAACTGATTCATTCACTTATGTACATTGATGTATGAGTTGGAAAAATTGAGCTCTCGGCTTCCTAGATTGGGTTGCAATTTCCAACTTTGCAACCCAAACCAGATGTATCTTTTTCCCCTCCTTTCCTAAGATAGTTACACAAAGAAATCCATTTAAAGAGCCCCAGATAATCTGCCTAAGTTTGATGGCTATTCTGACAAGCGGAGCTTTTTAAATAATAGTTAATTTAAAGTAGATTTTCTGAAATCCAAAAAAACACTTAAATTTTCTGTTCCGGCTAGGCCGAAACAAACTGTAGGATGTGGGGTCTGGGAGAGGTGGAACAGGAGTCCTACTATCTTGTTAATATTTCTATGTGTCTCTTGTGTCAAATACACAGCCTGAAGCTTACTAAAATGTGGGATCCCAAGATATAGTTAGCTCAGAGCACTCTGTCATGGTTGAATATTCTTTCATGGTGCTACGTTTTTGTTTCTCTATTATAGGAGTAGTAGTATATCATTTATCATTTACCTTATAGAAATTTTGTTGCAATAGAAGTATGGCTGGATATTTGGAATGTCTTGGACTAAATAGTGCTGTGTAAGTATGAAAGGCTGGTCTCAGTTCACAGGATAGTATTTGCCAGTGACATGAGATTTTGTTGCATCAGCCTTTGATTTCTTGGAACATTTCAAGAAATGTCATCTTTTTTAGTCTTGGGACACAGAGGCATGTTTTAAGTACAACTTATTTTTTCATGTTACTTTGTTCTATTTACCACATTTACAGTTGTGTTTCAAATATGTCTTCAGAGATACCATAGCCTTTCTTGTATGCTCTCACTGACTCTCTTAACAACCATTGTAAAACAAGACTTATATTTTGATAGTCGCTGTTACATTACTTGAGAATAGCCCCCAAACCCTTAGGAATGTATGGCAGAATGGAATGACTTCAAGACATTATCCATCGATTTTATATGGGTGTAGAGAGGCAGAAAAAGATAACTAGGTTTGTAGACTCATTGTATGATAAGCTATTTTAGTGTATTACAACAACAATGTGCTGAAGAAAAGTCTGAGTTTTTAAAAAGCACAAGAATGTGCTCAAATGTTGTTTAAAATTATCATGACTTTTTAAAAACCTTTGAATGAAGAAAATATCTGGAAAATGATCATCTTACTCCAGTACTCTTTTGGTAAGAAGTGCCATACAGGCACATCTTTATAATATGCTTGTTATAAATCATTTGGAACATTTGAATATTTTGATCTAGCACTTGAGTGTTCTTTCAGTGCAGTGTTAGAATCATTCGATGTAGTAAGAGATATATAAGTTTTTTTTAAAAAACTTCTATTTATTTTTTATGATTTCATCTTAAGTATCATGTCATTTTGGAAGTATTCCCTGGTCTCCTAAATTGAGTTGTGTCCCCTTACTGTGCAAATCTGTACTTTCCTATAATAATCCTCATCACATTTTATTGTAGATTCTGTATAATTTCCTTCTAGTTTGTTTTCCAGCCTGTAATATTCACCACTTTATTTCCAGACCCTATCTCCAGGCCTGGAACATAGTTGGTGATCAAGTTATTTGTGGAACAAACACATTAAAGATGCTTTTGCTTTTAGCCATTGACTAATCTTAGAATTCCCTTAATAAACTATTTATTCCAGGAGAGGATTTGAGGTGGCCCTGGAAACTTAACAGCACTGCATAATTGTTAGGTGCTCTTTCATCTGTCTCCACCATCCTGTCCTCTTTTTCTTTTCTTCCTTCTTCTTCAAGAGCAGGCATACAAAGTGAAAAGAATTAGCTTCACTTTTCCTATGTGGCCTTTAAGAAGTTACTTAATTCTTTCTCAGTTTGTCTTCTGATACGTAAAATTAGAATAGTGGTACTTATATCACAAAGTTTTGGGAGGGCTAAATAGAATAGTGTGTATAAGGATCCTTTCCATGACAGGTACTAAATAAGTGTTACATCTCTTACTCTGGGCTGAGAAAAAAAAATGGACTTAAAAAAAGAAATCATTTCCTGGACTCATCATTATGTAATGGCTCATTGCCCAGAAAACTAGAGATGGCAGTTGCTAGGGTTCAGGACTTTTGCTGTGTGCTTAAACAAGCCTGCCAGACAATCTGCTCTGCTCTTATGGTAGGGAATCTCATAAAACAATCATCCATTCATCCACAACCTCGCTAGCAAAGAGCAATTCTACTTTACAGGCTAGAAATCCACTAAACACTTAGGCTGAAAATGTTAGAGCATGGTGATGAGCATAGGTCTGGGGTTGAACTGCAGGGGTTCAGCTATGGTAGGTAAACTCCTTTAAACCTTAATTTCTTCATTGATAAAATGAGTCTGAGGATAGCACTACCTCATTTGGCTATTGTGAGGATTAAGTGAGTTATGTATGTGTTTAGTACAACACTTGGCACATAGCAAAGGATCAGTAAAGATTAGCATTTCAAAAACCAAGTGTAATACAAATTTATTCTTTGCTTTCTGTCATAGAATTTATTTTTCCAAGTTCTCAAGCATTCACTAATGGAAAAGGGAAAATACCTCTCTACTCAATAAATTCTAAAACTGGTTTTGGGCATCAGGATAGATCATTTAACACATGGTAGGATGGAATTATGAGCACTAGAGCACTAGCTATGAAATAACAGTGAAAAATGATTTTGGTCATTCTGAATATAGGAGGTTTTACAGGAATTTATAGTAATGCACTTACTACCATTAATTAAAAAAAAACTTTTAATGACAAATATCTTATTGTTACTTCTGAAAAAACAAACCAATTCAAATCTTTATGTCTATTCCCAAAGAGCATAATTGTTATACCTCTATATATGGCTGGAAATAGGGAATATCCTTTCCTGCTTTTAAACAATATTGAGAGCCGAACGACCTTCTTCAGTCTTATTTGTTTAAAGTACTTCTATGCACTACTGAATTAGTAATGTTTTGTGTGTTGATCTTTTAAAATTGGCCTTGGCTTTGGCTGCTCAGGGACCTGCAAATGGAATAGCTGCCTCCTTTCACAAACAATCCTTAGACAATTTTTCCTCCTCATAACTAGAGAGAAAAAATAATCTCACATTAGAAAATTATTTAAGAATAGGCAATTATCTCTCACAACATTAGATAAGTTATATTTGCTTTTCCTTTGTCTGGAGTATAGTTTTTCCTCTATGCAAACCTACGAGAAGATAACAGATGCATGATCACAAGGTTAACAATTCCTGTGCCTCCGGGACTGCACAAATCCGCTATTCTTAGTATGTATATGTGCTCAACACCCCTCTCCTCTCTTTCCCATGAAAGTCTACCATTTTAAAATGTTGGGGTCTTGAGGAATTAAACAGACTACATCCCTGTCTCTGGAGGGATAAAAGCACTAGACATGCAGTGACAAATCTAGCTTATCGGGGTAAAGTATTCATAACTATAGGATTCTAACAGTAGCAGCCATGATTAAACTTTTCTGAGACTCCCACAAAGCTTCCTCTGAAGAATCCCTTTGGATTATGAGTTTGGACAGATGGGCAGGAGCCTTACACATAGGTGGGTCTCACCTTCATCTATCATGTAGTCAGTGCGTGTGCACAATTCAGAGATGAAAGGTTATTTCCTATCTTGGTTTCATATAAATGTGTGACCAATCCTTTGACATCTACAAAGTATATAATACATCTAAGGGATTAAAAAATGATTTTTCTCCTAGTTACCCAAGATTTTAAAATCCAAATTTTCACTAAATGTAAATATAAACATCCAACTTCCTGAAACAAAATGTACTATGCATGTTTGCCTCAACATAAAGTAAATAATAAAGCTTGGTATGTACTGCTTTTAATTATTTGCTAACTTCTTTTTGTTGCATCTTAATGTACTTTTTAGGATCCCTTTGTCCATTCTTCTTCTGTTTCCAAAAACTGCTGCCACTCTGGATGGACATCTTGTCCCTAGGGATACAAATGTTCCCTTTTGCATCAATTTATTCTTTGAAAAATTATTTCTGAGCATTTTCAATGTGCGTGGCCCTAGGCTAAATGCTGGAAATATAATAATGAACAGAACCAGGTTTCCGCTCAGGTATATCCAGTGTACAACATAGCAGGATTTACAAAATGTTTATGATACAACTTAAATGTTGCCCTTCTCTGCCAGTCATATTCCTTCAATTATTCAATAACTCATTGATTTATACATGTATAAAATTTTCATTTTGCACCTATTACATGCCAGGTACTTTTGCAAAAACTGTGAAGTAGGTATTAGGTTTACACAAATCACAATGTAGAAACAACACTACTGAATCTTATAAAATGAAATACGACTACTTAGTTTTTCAATTTTTCATTGAGATACCTAATTTTTGAAGAAATTAAATTATGTTTTTAAAGAATATATTTCTAACATTTTTACCTGATAAAAATACTTACAGATTTAGTATTCCCTTCAATAATTTCTTCTTCCGGTGGTTCAAGTTTGAGATCCTTCAATAAGAGGAAGAAATGGCAGAAAAGAAAAAAAATTATATCATTTAAAAAAATGCCATATATTCAAACCATAGTTCTCTCATGGCTAACATTGAACCAAAAGAACCTCATTATCTTAAAGATGAAATAATACTGATTTTTTTTAAACTCAGCTGTTCCAATAAAGACTCTTTGTACTTATTTATCAGTTGTAAGAAGCTGTTTTAGATGTGTTCAAAGTATTGCTTTAAATTTACTTCTTGAATGCCATTAGAGAGCAAAGTGGAAGAGAGAGGTACATTAAAACAGAGAGGGAAAGGGTAGGAAGGTAAACGAAAGAAAAGGAAACAGAATGACTAAGCCTAACAGTCTGCTTTATTTTGCTGTGAATGAGTATTGCCACATTTCTACATTTCTTGGGACATCATTATAAACATTAGTCTATTGTTACAATACATTTATACCCTGGTGTTAATTTTTCTTTATTAAATAGAAAGTGAATTAAAGAGTAAATGAAAATACAATTGACATTTGCTAAAAGTGAAGAACTCCTATAAAGACTTTGAAGTCTTAAAAAAAGTTTTTTTTTTATTTCCATAGGTTTTTGGGGAACAGGTGGTATTTGCTTGTACAGGTAAGTTCTTGAGTGGTGATTTGTGAGATTTTGGTGCACCCGTCACCTGAACAGTATACACTGAACCCAATTTGTAGTCTTTTATCCCTCATCTCCCTACCACCCTTTTCTCCTGAGTCCCCAAAGTCTACTGTGTCATTCTTATGTCTTTGCATCCTCATAGCTTAGCTCCCACTTATGAGTGAGAATATAGAATGGTTGGTTGTCCATTCCTGAGTTACTTCACTTGGAATAATAGTCTCCAGTCCCAACCAGGTTGCTACAAATGCCATTAATTCATTCCTTTTTATGGCTGAGTAGTATTCCATCATACATACACACCATAATTTCTTTATCCACTCATTGATTGGTGGGCATTTGGGTTGGTTCCACATTTTTGCAACTGAAAATTGTGCTGCTATAAACATGTGTATGCAAGTTCTTTTTTGTATAATGACTTCTTTTCCTCTGGGTAGATACCCAGTAGTGGAATTGCTGGATCAAATGGTAGTTCTACTTCTAGTTCTTTAAGGAATCTCCACACTATTTTCCATAGTGGTTGTACTTGTTTACATTCCCACCAGCAGTGTAGAAGTGTTCCCTGTTCACCACATCCATGCCAACATCCATTATTTTTTAATTTTTTTATTATGGCCTTTCTTGCAGGAGTAAGGTAGTATCACATTGTGGTTTTGATTTACATTTCCCTGATCATTGGTGATGTTGAGCATTTTTTCATATGTTTTTTGGCCCTTTATATATCTTCTTTTGAGAATTAAGACCTTAATGTCTTCTGTGATGACCAATGAATAATGCTAATGTCCTAATGTCCCCAGTGAAACCTAGTGCTTCATCTCTGAGAACTTCATTCTGTGAATGGCTATCCTAGCATTGTTTCCAATGAGGATTACGTAGAATAACTCCTTCAAATAAATAAGAAGTAAACTGAAAACTGTAGAAATCCAGACTATCTGAAATAACATATGCCTGTTAATAATAGAGCTATGTTGCTCTAGCTGTGCTGTTATTTTGTGGTGGAACTTTCGGCAAGGTATTTAACTTCTGTGGGGTTCACTTTTCCTGCTTTGCTGTAAATTCTCTATCCCTAAATCTTTACATAGCTGCCTTCTTCTTGACTTTCACATCTCAACTTGAATATCACCTTATTAGAGAGAACTTCCAGACCACTCATTTAGAGTTTTCAACCCCCTATCTGTATTATATTGCTCTACTTTTTCTTTATAGCACTTTCCATTATTTTATATTATCTTGTTTCATGGATTTGTTGTTTTTTTTGGTCTGTCTCTTCAAAGACCAAGGATATTCTTTTCATCACTGCTGTATTTCCACCGCTGGAATAGTACCTGACACACAGTAGGTACTCAATAAATGTTGAATAAATGAATGGCTGAATGAATGCCCTGTCTAAATCATAGCTTTTCTATGAGGGCAAAATTATATGTAATATATATAGATGTGAATTGAAAACTAAAAAGTACTCCGCAGATAGAAACTGTAACCTAGTAATCTCCTTGACCACTATTTCCCTGACACTAACTAAGGTACAATTTCAGTTCTACCTTTCCTGATCTAAGGTATGAAAAACTTAAAATAAGTTGTATGAGTGTGACATCCTGAATTACATCCTTTCAAATGAGAATGTCCTGTGATCTGATGATACACTAAGGACTTAATGAAGAATGAAGAGCTTTTATTGTTGTCCTTGTTGTTATTTTGTTTAACATTAAAGGTGGGGTTTTTTTTGTTTTTTATTTTTGTTTATTTTATTTTATTTTATTTTTTTGAGATGGAGTTTTACTCTTTCGCTCAGGCTGGAGTGAAGTGGCACGATCTCGGCTCACTGCCACCTCTCCCTCCAGGGTTCAAGCGATTCTCCTGCCTCAGCCTCCCAAGTAGCTGGGATTACAGGCGCACACCACCACGCCTGGTTAATTTTTGTATTTTTAGTAGAGATGGGGTTTCGCCATGTTGGCCAGGCTGGTCTCGAACTCCTGACCTCAGGTGATCCACTTGCCTCAGCCTCCCAAAGTGCCGGGATTACAGGCGTGAGCCACTGCACCCAGCCATTAAAGGTGTTTTCTACAGGGATCAAGCAAAACACAAGACATAACCTCAGTATATCCCCATAAATTCTCATGGAGGCTGAAATGGATACAAGGAATACCTAAAGAAACCTATTTATAGAAATTGCTAAGTGTTATATTCCCCTACATGCATAGAATAGGGCTTGGTTTCAGTGCAGGAAGAATTTATCTTAAATACTTAATGCAGAGAAAAGATAACATATGTTCCACTGCAGGTACACTTCCTTCTAATGGGAAGATCAAAACTAGTGTTAACAACTACAGGAGACAAGGTACTCAGCAGTGAAATGACGTACTCAGCCACTGTTTGGCAATTGGGTAGTTTTTCTCTAAAAACCTAATCAGCACAGTACAGAATAAGTTATAGAAGAAAACTGAACTTGCACTGCTTCTCCATTCATTAAGACAGCTCACACTGAGCTCCACACAGCTGGAGCCCCATGCTGAAAACCATCACATTGTACTTTTAGCAAACCTCTTAGACACTGTCCTCAAAATGAAACCCTTTTATAGGAAGGGAGGGAGAAAAAAAGTCTAGAAAAAAAAGAAATGTGACATACTTTGATTTAAATTTAGAAAAAAAGGCATGAAATAAGTTTGAGCCATTCCTTTAAAAATAACTATAAAAATTTCAGATACCAAATAAAGACAGTTTTGTCCAAAAATTCAAAACCACTTTAAAAAGAGGTATTTGTATTCTTTAAATGAATCTGGACTTATTTAGCAAATGAATCCTTATGTTTTAACAAGCTTTAGTTTGCAAATAGAGGTCCTGGATTTGATCTTCCAATATTGGAAAACTAATTTCCATAGCCACTATTTTTCCTACAAATCTTTTTAGTTTCAGCTCACATATCAATAAAATAAGAAAGGAGGAAAGTTGATTTGCAGCAAGCTAGTAGTTTAGGTATTTGCTCCAGTAAGTGTTCAATATAAATTTAACAAATAAAGGCACCATGGCAGAGGGACAAGAACTCTATAGGGTTGTTTCCCCTTAACTTGGCTCTTGCACAGAATCTCCTTTTCAGAGACCTTACCCATCCTCAGGACATGAGGGTTCATCTTTGTGGAAATACGTCTAAATACCTTAACCTGTTGGCCTGACTTCTCTCCTTCTAACATCTAACTAGGTATTTCTGCCTAAGTGTCCCCTTGTACCTTCAAATTCACACATCCAAAACACTAGTTCACCTTCTCACCTTACCTCACAAATTCTCTCTCATGTGTCTCTTCCTTTTCTGTTAATGGTATAATTAATTGTTTCAGAAACACAGGCTCCAATCCTCAGATTCTTATTTGAGCTCCCCCTGTCCTTAACCCATTCAATAGTGCTGTTAATTGCACTTCAAGTGTTTCAAATCTGCCATTTTCTTCTCACTCATTAGCTTAATATAGGCCCATCTCATATCATACCTGATTTCACTGGGTTCAGTTTCACAAACCTCCTCTTCAATGCCATTTTCTGAGCTGGTATTAGTGTCTCTGAGCCTCATTTTTCTTGTTTTAACCCATTTTGCATTTGTTTTAATTCACTTTGCATCTTGCTGCCCAATTTCCTATCTAAAGGATTTTTTTTGGTTTGTCACTTAGCTGTTAAAAAAATAATAAATGCCTTCTGTTGTTTCCAAGTCCAAATTCCTTAGACTATTATTTGAGGCTATCCATAATCTGGCCCTCTTCGGTCCATACAACCTTATTTGTTACTACTTCCCTACATGAAAGAGTCTTAACCAGGCCAATCTACTGAACCTTGCAGATGCCATCACCTTGCTCATGCCATCACCTTACCTGAATGCCCTTTCCAGCTACCCTCTACTGAAATTTTACTTCTCCATAGCAAATATTACTTTCCTTGTTAGTTTGTTAGCTTATCAGCATTTATTCCAACTTTAATGACAATACATTTTCTTTTCATTGAATTATCTCTTCTTCTTTCTGTACTGTGCTCTGGGATTGTTATCAAGACTTTTCCCCCTCCCCTATCCAGGAGGCCAGCAATGCAACCCTACCATGACCAACCAGACTCTTCCTTCTGGGAAGCAGAATTTTGAGCAGAAGGCCAACAGACTGGAAATGGTAGGAACTCATTTATTGCAGTGGAGGTAACTTCAGAGACTGTTGACTATTTCTTGATATTTAGATCTGTAGGGTTATCTTGTTTTCTGACTTTTCCAAATTCAGACCTCTGGACTATCTGTTGATTCTGTGAGTACTTCCATATTCTTCCAGAAAACTCTCTTTTTTATTAGAGAAATGATTTCTATTGTTTGCAATAAAATTTTTAATTAAGTCACCATTTTTAAGGCCCCACTTGAACTCTTCCTGCCACACAAAGTCCTTCCTGAGCACCCCAGGTCACAATGATCAACCCATCAGGTGAGCATGGATAGATTTTAACATCTGATCCATTCCTTTAACATGTCTCGGTCAGTCATTAAAATACTTACTGACCATGGACTATGAATCCCATTCTGTGCTACCACATAATTTTTAAAAAGTCTGTTATCTCTTTTGCTCTGCCTTTTTAGGAGAATAGCTTAGTTTTATAAGTAGACAATTGCTTTCTTCAAAGTCAGTGCTGTCACAAACATAAATGTTTCTCCCTTGGTGCCTGACATGTGCAGAAAACACATTTTTTTCTTACTGATTGACAAAAGTTGTCTCTCCTATCAAAGATGTTTAAGGAGAATATCACTACAATAACAGGACTACTTGGTACTAACTAAATTAATAAAAACACAATAACTAAGAACATAAAATGTAGTTCTAAAGAACTCTTCATCACATTCTAACTTGCTTGCTTAGATAGTTTTAATAGCAAAACCATCGGTTAATGTGCTAATTTCCAGAAGTTGAGTGTGGAATCTCATCTTTTAGTAGATAGCACTGCCATTTTCCTGAATTAATTTGAAAGATTCCCAAGACTTTAACTTATCCCTAAGTTAAAGGGATGTTATCCCTTCAACATATGATCCCTAAGAGCTGTCATTAGCATCATTCAAGCACACTGTCACCTAGTTCATTTGAAAATGTAAGAGCCAGGCAGTGCAGTAGATTTATTTAACTCTCAACTCCACATTCTATTTTAAATATAATTGGGAGTGGGAGGTAGGGGGAGAATTAATGTAAGCTTCTGTATTTAGCAATGACAACAAAAACCTCAAATAACTACCAAGCAGCCATTCATAGAATCATTGGGATCCTGGCTGTTATTCTATCTATGGGGCAGTCATGGATATAAAGCAATGGGGAATATTAGGTAACAATATCTTGAAGAGTGGAAGAGAGAATAAAGAAAAGAAAGCACCTACCTTCTTTTCCAGTCTATCAATTAATTTCTGGAGTCTATTTATCTGGGTCATCCACTGGTTGTCTTCTTCTAATAAGCCTGGGGCCAGGGGGAATCATGAGGGCAATATGTTAAACTTTAGACAGAGAAGAAATGCTTGGTTATATCAGAGCTTTCCTTCAACCCTGAAGGAAAGATGCAGTGTCACTGACTGGTCATTTTTTTTAAATGTATTCACGAGTGCTTTCTAAGGTATTGATTTCCATAGATCCATGCATCCCAGGGGTTCACTTCCACAGGCCTGTTTTTTATGTAATTGCCTATTTGGCCTTTGATATTCAAAGAAAAGATCCTGCTGAGCCATTTACAAAACCCCGTGATGTAGTTGGTTTTCTTTTGCAAACAGGAAAGCATCAATCAACAATTCTAAACTTACTTGTAGGTCAGTGGCAAGAGCCAGTGAAATCATACCCCTGACCATAGCAAGGTGTAAATTGCGACGATCAAAAAAAAAACCATAAGGGCAAGATAGTTGGTGTCTCCTTTCCCAGGATCTAACTTGAGTATATACATGGACTCTATAATCATGGCATAGTGGTTAAGAGTGCAGACTGGAGCCTGTTGATCTATATTCATATATATAATATATACATACATATGTATTTGTAGGTATGTAGTGTGTGTGTGTGTGTGTGTGTGTATCTAGCACCAAGTTAAACGTTATAGAAGTTCTGCTACTATTATTGTTTTTATTAACATTGTTATGCAAAGGGAAGAGTTATGATCTGAGCGTGTGCACAAACATCCTGGCATATTTGTATATACTGATTGCAGCTTAATAAAAATGTTTTCATAGGCATTTGCTGAAGTAGTATTATTTAATATTTCTTGAAATCAGAATGTGATTGAATTCAAGACTATAAAGCCTTGTGTTAGCTTTGAATGCAATAAAGACAAGACCTAAATTATAAAGGGAGAGTGATGTCATCAGAATTTCCTTCTCCACCTGCCTTCTTGGAGGAAGCACCTTTCAAGGCCCACCAAATTATGATGTAAAAATGAGCACTGGCACTGCCACAAAGAAGTGGCTACAAGAAAAAAAAGAGAGAGAGAAAAGAAAGGGGCTGATTCGAGAAAATATTACAAATATACCAATAAAATTTATGTTTTTTTAAAATTCTAATACAATATTTCTAATCTGGGTTATTCCCAAAATAATTTAAGGTGGCTGTCACATCAGAGACCCAAGAAAAGATATTTTGGACTATTTTCTAAATGGTTAAAATGGAAAGAACAATCTATATGTTACTTCAGGAGCTTAGCATTGTCATTTTCTAGTTCCATGTGGTAGATCATATTATTTTTCCCAATTCTTCACTTTCTTCCTGCTATAGAAGTATCTGTATATACCCTTGCACCACAACTTTGCAGTATCTCCTATTATAATGAATGAAGCACATTTCCCTCCCCATTGTTACTGTGCTTGACATGTGATTTGTTTGGCCAATGGAGAGGTACCAGACAAGATGCACACAGTACATAAAACAATGGTTTTTAATATGCATGTATAATTTTGGGCTGGCTGCATGTGCTTCTGACACCCACTAGGAGAAGAAAATGCTCCAGCTGTTGCTCATTCCAGAAGGAGGCTACATGAGGAGTGGGGCCAAACTCAACCTACATACAGCCTGGAACCACATCCAACTGAAATTGCCCAAATCACCAACCATAGACTCATGAGAGAGAAAAACAAGTATCTACAGGTGTAACCATCAAGATTTTAAGGTCGCTTCACAATAAAAATGGACTAATATTCCATATGACCTTGGACAAATCACTTAACTTCCCAGGCTTGTTTCCTTACCTGTGAAATGGAGAAATAGGGAAATTAACATCTATTTTATCAGGTGTCAAGATAAAATAAGGCTTTATTCATGAAAATACTCTGAAATCTTTCAAGTACAGTTGGTGAAAATATAGAATATAGCTTATACCTTGATTTTCTGAATATTAGATACTTAAAGACTCGTGTTAAAATGACATGTTCAAGTGACATGTGCATGTATATATGCATGCTTTATAAAAATTACTCCAATATTTAGCAACATGAGTTTGCATATTTCAAATTGATTTTAAAATGGTTATAAGTGACACAGTTAAAATTTAATAACCTAACAATTATGGGTATGGTTTAGCCCAGTAAATCTTATATCACATTACAAACTTCAAAAACACCAGCTATGACTAATCCTATTATGAAAACAAGGATCCTTTCCCCAAATGAACTTAGGATAGGCTTAGGGAGGCTTGGAGATCTAGAGCATATTAGGGTAGAGTCCCTTTATTTCAAGATCATGGGGGGTCCTGATAGACGTCAAGTCTTTTAGATGTTAGCTGATGAAGCTACCGCCTTCCCTATTCACCATCTCTCTGTGTGCTTTCCAGGCACAACTGCTAGGATTCTGACCATGCTGATTTTAGGCTCACCACCCCAGTTCTTCATACCCTACACTCTTCACTGCTTCTGTCTCAAACTTACTTGCTATAAGGAAAGTGTTCCATTACTATTGTCTTATCTGTTGTTTGTTAAAATAATCAATTGGAAAACGCAAGATAAATAGACTTTGACAAATAAAAACAAATGAAGGGTATGTTACCTGGACCGCTGACATTAAACTGAGGGCTGTTTGGGGAGAAGCTGTTGTGTCTCTGGACTCGGCGGCTTGATCGTTTTCCAGGCCATTGAATCGACAGGACTTCTGGCTTGGCTGGCCCTTGCCTTGATCAACAGAGATAACATTTAACCTTAATGTTAGTGCTTCGGTCTCTTCCTTCAGGGAAGAGATCTTCATGCGTCAGTCATAAAGGTTTTCTAGTGCAGCAAAATGAAAACTTATGAGAATGACTGCTTGTAAACGCTCTAGAAACCCAATGTAATTTGGTACTACAGTATGTGAACCTAAGAAAGAGAATTCTGAGCTTTCTTTATTCTTAAAATTCTGAGTAAAAATTGTAATTTAAGGTAGGCTTTTTTCCTTTGTTGGTCAACTTTCAGTGGAAAAACGTGTATGCAGCTATTGTATTTTGTTTAAGTTGAAAACACTTATGGAGTTTTTTCTGTAATTCAGTTTTTAATTTTTTGGATCAAAGCTATACATCCATATATTTTTAGGAGTCAAATGATTCTATAAATCTTATTTCAACAAACAGGAGCTCCCTCGTTTCACCCCCATATCATATTCCCACTCCTGTTTCAAAAAGGCAACACTTTTTAGCAGGTGTTTACTTTCATATGAGTATATGTTATGATATGAAAGTAGTATATGTTAAAATATATATTATATACAGTATATCTTATATACTATATACAGTATATGTTATATACTGATATGAAAGTACACACCTTCTAAATTATCAGTATATAACATGCTTAAATTGCTATGTCTTTAATTTTTAGTTTTAGGCTTTATCTATTAACTTCACAATATGAAAAGCTCAGGCCTATGATATACAAATGGAAATGTTGTAAGGAATTTCCAGGAAGGCTGCTTAAAAGTACAGATTCAGCTAGAAGGGATCCCTTTTGTCTTTCCTTAATCTTCTTTCCTGGTTGGAATGTGAACATGGTAGCTGGATCGCCAACCAACATCTTGGTCTATGAGGCAAACTTGGCAATAGTTTATTATATTAATATGCTCTTAATATGTGAAAGAGTGTCTATGATAAATCTGTAAGGACATAATACTTAAGCTGCCTCCAACAAGATTTCTTTATAGGAGATATAATCCCTTGTGTGTAAGATATAATCCTTCTGTGTTTAAGACAAATCTAAGATTAATGTACTCATCCAAAAATCTTCATTATCTATCAGCTAGGGAAGATTCCTTTAGCCTTTCTCCTGTGTTGGATGACCTCTGATCCCCCTTTTACTAGATTTCATTTTTTTTCTTACCTGACTCCTTTGTTTTGGTGGAAAATATCCCCTAATTGCTTCATAAGAAAAGGTGCATAATGAAAGGTAAAATTCTTGAAACATTGCATGAATAAACATCTTCCTTACTTTATTGATGGTTTTATGGCATACAGATTTCTAGATTGCCAATAGTTTTGAAAAATTTGCTCCATTGTGTTCTATCTCCCACAGTCACTAGTGAAAAATCTAGTGTTTTCTTGATTATTTGCATATGGCCTGGTTTTTCTCTCTGGGAGTTTTTAGACACTTGTCTTTGTTTCCAGTATTGTGAAACTTCATAATGAGTATTCTGTGTTGGACTTTTATTAGCATTATAATGAGCTCTTGATCTGTTCTATCAAACTGGACACATATTCCAATTCTGACTATTTTTCTTAAATTCTTCCTTTGATAATTTTTCTGCTTTGTTCTCTTTCTGGAATTGCTATTTTACAAACAGTAGACCTCTTGGACTGAGCCTCTAGTTTCCTTATCTCTTATATTTCACCTCTTTGTGGAGATTTCCTCACACTTTTATATTTCAACCTTCCTCAGAGAATGTAATTTTTGCAATCATAATTTCCAAGACCTCTTTTGTGTGCTTTGAATATTATTTTTAAAGCATTCTATCCTTAATTCATAAATGCAATATCTTTTATTTAGTTTTTGAAGGTATTGAAAACTTTCTTTTGAAATTTTTTGTCTGCTCTCTGGATTATCTGTTTCTTTCGAGTTTCTTTTCTTGTGTTTGATTTGTCCTTTTGGTTGACCCCATACATTTTAGAAGGAGGAACTACAAGTCTGACTGGAACCTCTTTGTTTGTGGCAGGGATTGCCACAACTTCACTGTACAGTGGCCTGGCTGGGCCTATTCTTCAGGGAACCTTGACCATTGGCATTGTTAAGTCTTTTCTCTGGGATTAATCAGATCCCTCAAAGAAGCACGCCCCAACTGGAGGGTCTGAGCCCTGTTGGTAGTACTCTGGGAGTAAAATATATGAAGGAGATTTCACATCTCACTCTTCAGTATGGTGACTTTCAGTTAGTGTCTCCTTTGTTAGTATTGTGCCCTATCAGCTGTGCCAGGTATACATATGCTCACCTTCTCCAGACAGCTTATGTCTGGGGTTCTTCAAGGATCGGGTAGGAGCAGTCACTATATAGCACTGGGTGGAGCTTCCAACAATATATCAGCCCTACCTTCACCCTCATTTTCAGTTCCACATGGTACAGCCAAGTCTTGAGCTTTTCTGAGGTTCTGTGATACCAAATATATTGTATCTTGGCTTCTTATATTGCCTGCTTCAGTTTCAGCTTTCTCAGAGCTTCTAAATCAATTTCCACTAGATTCACCTTCTCTCCACCTTCCAAGTTTCTGTCCCTTTGGCTCTTCTTCTATTCTTATTTTTGCAGGTTAATGCCTCCTTTTATCCAGGTACTTTTAATGTCATGTTTTGAAGGGTTTAGAGAGAGAGCAAAAGAAATCATACATTTAATCATAATCTTTAACTAAATCTCCCTATGAATTTTTCTATGGTATAAAAAAATCCAAGTTTTTGGCCAGGCGTGGTGGCTCACGCCTATAATCCCAGCACTTTGGGAGGCTCAGGCAGGTGGATCACCTGAGGTCAGGAGTTCGAAACCAGCTTGGCCAACATGGTGAAACCCCATCTCTACTAAAAACACAAAAATTAGCTGGGCATGGTGGCAGGCACCTGTAATCCCAGATACTTGGGAGGCTGACGCAGGAGAATTGCTTGAACCCAGGAGGCGGAGGTTGCAGTGAGCAGAGATTGTGCCCCTGCACTCCATCGTGGGCTACAGAGTGAGACTCCATCTCAAAAAAAAAAAAAAAAAAAAAAATCCAAGTTTTTGGCAGCTTTGGTGGTCAGGGGAGTAGGTGATTAGAGCAATCCTTCTCTATGTTCAAGCTAAGGAAATCTAAGCTGTCTAAACTTTTATAACCACCTGTTTGTGAAACTAAAGCTTTTCCTCACTTCTATAATAGACAACTATCAAAAGGAGAAAAATAACTTTCAAGTCAAGAAGGAATTAATTACGTTCCTGGATATAGAAAAACTGTGGGAAATAGAGCAAACTTGCGGATTCCATTATAAAAAGGAAATCCACATATAATGAAAACTGTGTTCCTAGAAATTTAGTTTGTGAGGAAGAGAGTTTTATGTAAGAGAATAGGGGACCCCTAGGGGGAAACTTCCATATAACATACTTATTATTCTTGTCATTAGCTATTACGTACTTTCTGAACACATGGAATTAATGTAATTCATATTTAGTCAGTTTGCCAGGGCAGATACAAAGAGTGTTGTAGCATGCCATCTGAAAATTCCACCTCTGTGGCATTCCAGCTGTACACATCCTTTCTCTCTCAAATATCTATTTTTACATGAATAGACACAGACATTTTGCCCAACATGGCATGTCTACCTCATTACTGCAGGATGAATGATACTGTGTAATTCTCCCCTGGGGCTGATAGATGGAATAGATGACTTCCCTAAATTTGCTATATTCCAAGGAGTCTTTGTATCCCTAGGTTTCACAAATATTAAATCCCAAAGTAATGTTGATGCTGAAGGAAAAGCAAATTATCACAATCCTAGAGATTTTAATGATACCTGCAGGTTGTAACTCTTGTTTTTTTTTTTTTTTTTTTGAGATGGAGTTTCACTCTTGTTGCCCAGGATGGAGTGTAGTGGCGCGATCTCTGCTTACTGCAACCTCCGCCTCCTGGGTTCAAGTGATTCTTCTGCCTCAGCCTCCAGAGTAGCTGGGATTACAGGTATCTGCCACCACCACGCCGGGCTAATTTCTTTGTATTTTGAGTAGAGACAGGATTTCATCATGTTGGCCAGGCTGGTCTCGAACTCCTGACCTCAGGTGATCCACCTGCCTTGGCCTCCCAAAGTGCAGGAATTACAGGTGTGAGCCACCATGCCTGACCTGCAGGTTGCAACTCTTGACTGTGAAGGGCATCACAAAATCTTCCTTTACAACATAAAAAAACTGATGAATTGGCTGGGCGTGGTGGTTCAAGCCTGTAATCCCACACCCTGGAGGCTGAGGCGGGTAGATCACCTGAGGTCAGGAGTTCACGTCCAGCCTGGCCAATATGGTGAAACCCCGTCTCTACTAAAAATACAAAAATTAGCTGGGCGTGGTGGCAGATGACTGTAGTCCCAGTTACTCGGGAGGCTAAGACAGGAGAATTGCTTGAACCCGGGAAGCGGAAGTTGCAGTGAGCTGAGATTGCATCACTGCACTCCATCCTGGGCAACAGAGTGAGACTTTGTCTCAAAACAAACAAACAAACAAAAAACTGGTGAATTTTTGTTTGCATCTTTCTAGCTTTTAAGATCTTTCTGAACCCCAGATGACTGTTAGATTGGTCTCCTCAGTGTTCTGGGTCCTCACCAACTGCTCCTCTGTAGCACTCCTTTCACCTAGAATTCCTTTCATTCATTCACTTTCATATGTTTACCATGCAGTTGTAGTAAGTAGAGGGGACTTATGCAAAGTCTCTGCCATCTAAAAACTCAATGTCTAATGGGGGAGATAAACAAGGAAGGGGCTGAGATAAGTAGGTATAAATAGAGGGCACTATGGGAATACATGGTAATGAGGTGGGAAGTATAAATGAGCAGTGAAGGCTTCCCAGAGAAAGTACTGTCCGATCAGTGACAAGACAGACAAGAAGTGAGCCAGATGAGAGATGGGTAACATGAGATGGGTGAGACGGATCCCTCTAGAGAGAATCTCATTCTGCCATTCAAATTCATCCTAAAGTTCCACTTCAAGTCTTGTCTTCCCATCAGGCTTTTTCACTGTCTCTTGATTGACATCATAGGAAAGGTATAGTTTTTCTCTCTCTGTCTTTTCCTCACTGATGAAGATCCCAGGGCTCTCCTCACTTTTGGTGGCCAGCTGATAGGAAGATATAGCCTTGGGAGAGGAGACACAGTCCCTTTAGGTTTGGGCATAATTCACGTGCTTCAGTCTGGTTCATCAGATATTACGGGCATAAATCCATAGTGGTACCTTATTTTCTGTTTGCTTGTTTATGCATTTCTTTATAAACCTCTCAGGGGGAGTATCACAGATTTGGGGTGGGATTTGGTCATTCCTGGGTGTCTTAGTCAAATGCCATACAACAGCACCCCTTAAACTGCAGTCAGACGTGTAACATTTCCCATTATTTGAAGCTGTTTTTGAGTGAGAAATCCAGAAATAAAAGGTTCATTAATCCTCTAGTGCCTTCTACTTTCCTTAAAGTCTATATTGTCATGCTCCTTCTCATTAAGCACAGCTGCTAGGCAGCTGCTGGCAGCAGTCACAAGAGTTCAAGGCTAGCCTGTGGCCTAACACAAAAAACAGTTGTTCATTAAACATTCACAGCATGGTGGTAAATGCAGAGCACAAGTTTTCAGAGGATGACTGTAGAAAAAAACAAAAGCACAGGTAAAGAAGGGGAGTAGAGCACTTTTTCAAGCCTCTTCTCAGGTGGCAGATGACTGATTCTAAAAAGGGAGTTCCCATTTTATTTCCAGAAAGTCCAAACAAAAGAAACAACACAGGAGGCCTCATTTTTCTCATTAGGAACATGAAATCCATTTCACTGTGCTTCAAGACATTCAGTTATCCTCTGCTCAAAGCTGAGGAGGTGGGTTTTGCTTTTCTAAAGTGAATTGTTATACTTTGCCATTTGGTATAGAATCACCCAACGCAGTGAAAACAGGAAGTTTATGATGTAGAGGATGCTTCACAGATCTGCTGAAGAGTACTTCCCTGTGACAGTCAGCTGCATAGGCTCATTAGATTCTGGAATTACAGGATTTTTTGTTGGAAGTTGGTGGTGCTCACTCATTTTGACATTGTAAACACATGGTTGAAAATTCCACTATTTTGGAGATGTCCTAATAATTATGTATCAGTTAATTTGTTCAGGAAAATTGGTCCTACAGGGTAGTCTATTATCAGCCTGTTCAGAAAACTTACTGTTTCCTTCTCTCTAATTTAAGATGTAAAAGTTAGATAAAGCACATCTATAAGTTTAAAGTAACACATCTGCCAAAATATGCCCCAGGAGCAAGAGTTTTGCAAGCTTCTCTAGCTTGCAAGGTATAAGCAATGACAACTCAGAAAAATATCAACTGTTGGCTGGGATCACCTTGATGTGTGCCCTACACATTTTTAGTATAGGTGTCTCTTAAGCATTAGTGCCTTTATTTATATAGCTATTGCAATATGACTACTTATTTTCTCAGTGATACCTACTGGTGGCATTGAATTTTGAAATAATTTCCATCATTCACTTTTCTCCATTTCCTGAAATAATTAGGCTTACTGAATTATCAGGTCTCCCAAGTATATCCAGGTTCATGTAGTCTGTAAGGGTCTTTCCCGTCATTTCCACATTTTCAAAATTACACCAAATTAACAAGGAAGGGGCTGAGATAAGTAGATATAAATAGGGGGCACTATAGGAATACACGGTAGTGAAGTGGGAGGTATGAATGAGCAGTGAAGGCTTCCCAGAGAAATTACTGTCCAATCAGTGACCAGACAACCAAAGAGAAGTGAGCCAGATGAGAGGTGGGTAACATGAGGTGGGTGAGACGGATCCCTCTAGAGAGACTCATTCTGCCATTCAAATTCATCCTACAGGTCCAGTTCAAGTCTTGTCTTCCCACCAGGCTTTTTCACTGATCTCTTGATTTTGCAAGACAAGCTCAAATAGAGAAACTCCATGAAATTGACTTTCTCATCCTTCCATCCCTCTATCCATATTTAATCTTTTAATATTCTGAAAACAATTGGCAATGTATTTCCTCTTCTCTATGGTATTTATTATCACTTTGTTCCTTGCAGTATAGTTTTTGTGTTCATGTCTTATTTATATGATAGACTTAGGCTTCCTTAAGGATTGACATTATGTTAAATGTATCTTTATATTATTCATAATACTTTAAAGTCTTCTCCATCTACTAAATTTTCAATTAAAATTTGTTGACTCAGCTGGGCTCAGTGGCTCACACCTGTAATCCCAGCACTTTGGGAGGCCAAGATGGGCGGATCACCTGAGGTTAGGAGTTCAAGACCAGCCTGATCAACATAGTGAAACCCCGTCTCTTCTAAAAAATACAATAAATTAGCTGGATGTAGTGGTGTGTGCCTGTAATCCCACCTATTTGGGAGGCTAAGGCACAAGAATTGCTTGAACCCGGGAGGCAGAGTTTGCAGTGAGCCAAGATCGTGCCACTGCACTCAAGCCTGGGTGACAAAGTGAGACTCCATCTCAAAAAAAAAAGAAATATATATATATATACACACACACGCATATATGTATATATATACACATATATATATACACGCACACATATATATATATATATAGTTTACTAAATGACTGACAGTAAAAGAAAAAGTAGAATGGTCTTTTTAGAGGCAAATAATAAGGCAAGCAACCAGTGGAGGTCACTGTCATTCTTTTTAAATATATCAATTCTCTTTTTTAGTTTTTGCTAGTGTAAGTACAATGCCTCTCAATTGTTTTTTCATGAACATAGAGTCACTAAATAGACATCAGATGAAAACAAGTAAATTGCCTTTCTTGACGGGTTTGCTCCTCAGTAGTTTCCATGGCACATTCCAGGGAATTCTGGAGAGACTGCAGCTGATTCAGGGTTTCCTTCAATAAAAATCGAGTTACGAATTGTTCCAAATTGGAGGCTTCTTGGTAGTCCTAAGGGTGACAAAACAAATGCAATTAGAAGTATGGTAGAAAAAAATACCCAGGATTTTATTTTTTCTTTTACCATGTACCCATCAATCCCAGATTGATCCTAGAGAGAGAGGGTGGAGAGAAGGGAAAAGATCTGTTGAGCCCCGGAGGCTACAGCATCGCTCTCATCCACCCACCAGGAGATGAATAAAAAAGCTGCAGAAATGACTGGAATATCTTGCCTCCCAATATACCTGCCTCAAGATTAAGAAAAAGGACAAAACCAGCAGAGTTGCAAAATAGAAATCTGTAGAAAAGAAAAAATAAATATCCGGGGGGGAAAAAAAAGATCAGAATGTGACTAACTCAGGGTTTGTTCTATGTCTCATTTGAATGTTGACCACGCCATCATATATTTTCCCTATTACCAACAAAATGCAACCATGTTTCAGCAATTGGCTTAATTCACTCCTGATGTATTTATTATGCTTGATCCGTATTATGCTGAAGACAAAGAAAATTATGTGTAGTTATTTAAAATTCAGAAAATGTTAGGATTGGAATATTTAAACTGTTTACTAAATCTGCTTATGTCTTTCCTTCAGTAACTTTACCTGAGGCTCATTGACAATTAACTTCTAGGACAACACCTGAGCCACAAAAGCAGCATTCACTGAAACAGCCCCAGGGTCACTGCAGAGGTCACTGCAGACTGAATAAGTGTACTTGCCAAGCTTACTCAAGGTAGATGGGTGAGCTGTGGATGGTACCACCTGCTGTGCTTGTCTCCCTAAAGTCTCAGGGAGAACCAACAACAAAAACCAGGTTGGTGTGGAATAGATTGGTGACAGGGCCACTCTTTCAGATCATGGGACCAGCCAGTGAAATCTGATTTTCTAGAATCTTGAGTGGAAATGGTACATTCAAGTTCAGCCAAGGAAAAGATTTATTTGTCTCTGTCCCTAAACAAAATTTTTTTATGGCTGAAAAGACAAAACACAAAACGACTGAGGGTGATAACACAATACCACGGATCCTGATATGCTGAAGAAGCTTAGGGCATAGTTATAAACCCAAACAAGTAAGATTTAGGTATCTAACCTTCCTGGTTCTCAGTTTTCCCACTTATAAATCACTAAGTAACTCTGGCATACATTCCAACTCAAAAATATTCTGTGCTTCTATCAACTTTAATTTAGGAAGAATTGGACTATGGCCTCCTGATATAGTTTACTTTGGAAGTTTTTCTAATAGAAGAATAATGTAATAGCATAGAAAATCTCATTTCTTTCTCAATTTGAAATAGTAAAAAGTTTCAATCATCAGCCTCTTTTTAAGCTCATTCATTACAGGTGAACAACACAGGAAATTTTCTTATCTACTGAGATGGTTAATATTGAGTGTAAACTTGATTGGATTGAGGGATGCAAAGTATTGTCCTTGGGTGTGTCTGTGAGGGAGTTGCCAAAGGAGATTAACATTTGAGTCAGTGGAATAGGAGGGGCAGACCCACCCTCAATCTGGATGGGTACCAACTACTACAGCTGCCAGCGTGGCTAGAATAAAGCAGGCAGGAGAAGATGGAAGAGCAGACTTGCTGAGTCTTCTGGCCTTCATCTTTCTTCTGTGCTGGATGCTTTCTGCCCTCAAATATCAGACTCCAAGTTCTTTGGCTTTTGGACTCTTGGACTTACACCAGTAGTTTGCCAGGGGCTGTCAGGCCTTTGGCCACAGACTGAAGGCTGGACTGTTGGCTTCCCTACTTCTGAGGTTTTGGGACTCAGACTGATCCACCACTGGCTTCCTTGCTTCTCAACTTGCAGACGGCCTATGTGGGACTTTACTGTGTGATCGTGTGGTGTGAATCAATTATCCTTAATAAACTCCCTTCATATAAACATCTATCCTATTAGTTCTGTCCCTCTAGAGAACCCTGACCAATACATCTACCATATATAATAGTCCTATTTAAAAATTAAAAATTGCAGTGTCTTTAAATTCCATTTAAGAAACTAACCATAAACTAAACATAACCATTACATGCTTATAATAATCTTAAGAGTTTTGGGTGAGTTAAATCAAGCTAAAAATATTCCAAATATTTAATTTGATCTCATAGCTTGCTATTTATTGGTTAAAAAAAAACTTCAAAAAATTCTCTCTGAATGAGTTTTTAAAATTGAGGAAGGCTTTTCTTTGAGGTTGAAAGAAAATGTGATGATAGAAAAAAAGGTGTGTTTGAGTCTTTTCCCACAGTTATTTCCATATCACCAATGGATATTTTAAAAAATAAAATTTATTAAAATGAAGATAAAATATAATTGCAAAGTCAGGGATTATACCAACTATTTTTGCATCTCACTATATACTATGACTAATATAAAGCAAATGATAAAAAGTTTTATACTTATTTGTAGACTGCATTGAAAAATGAAGAAAGCAAACATTTACTGAGCAATAAAGCATAGCATTATCCTTACTCTTTTCTCATTTAAATGTTAAATATTTGCCATGTCAGAATTATAGAAAAGAGATTAAAAAATTATAGTTAGTCATTTTAAACTTTCCAGTCATTGCAATTAGGTTTCAGCTTCTTTGACAGAAAGGTCATGTCTTTTATTTCTGTATCCCTTATGGTGGAGTAGAGGTTCATTCATACCTGATGGTTTGCAGATACACTCCTAACTCTAAGAATTTATTGCATTTGCTATTGTGATCTTACATACAAATATTTTGATGATGTTAAAGTTAGATAATTAAGAAAAGTTAAAGTCAGACAACTGGCCACTCATCATTGCTCCACCATAGCAAATCAGAAAGTTATGATTAGGCTAACCCTCTTATCTCACTCTGATGAGAGTTTGATAACCTTACTAGTGACTCTGTAGGTAACATTGAAAAGTGGCAGAACCCAGTTGGTTGATACATTTCTTTGATATAAATGTTGATGCCTTGACATTGAGAGGGGTGGTGGGTGGGTTTAAGGTTTGGAGGATTAAGTTTTTTGAGTCAATTATGAAGGTTTGCTGTTTTATACTACCCCTCATTGATAAGGAGAAAAAAACCCTTGTTTTCTAATATTCCTACTTATCCTTCCAGACTCAGCTTGTAACACTGTCTCTGTACAGATGTTCCTCTCCTTGAACCACCACTTCTCTTCATAGGATTAGGAATACATCTTTCCACTTCTATGTATTTTTGTGACATTTCTTCCCTACCTAGGATATAGAATTTTTCATAGGATATAGAATTTTTCATTGTGATATTGTGATCTGTTGTTCATTTGTCTATCTTCCCCATTTTAGGCTAGCTCTTTAAGCACAGGGATTATGTCTTATTCATCTCTGCCTCCAGAGTACTCAGAACAAAATTGCCTCATAGCAGCTGCCCCATAAATGCTTAAGAAATGTGTGAGAAACTGGGTCCCACATGGAGAGTCAGGCACCAGAGGGAGTGTCCAAGCTCTGGGAAGTGCTCTTGCCACTGGCTGGTCACCACCTGCCTCCTCCTGCATCCAGCCCTTGCTGGTTGTAGACGTTGCCACCCGACTTGCCCAGTCATGTGGGCTCTGCAATAAAGAAAAATACAGCTTTGTTCTAACAGACTGTTTGTCCTCATTTTATTTTCTGGACCATTTGTTAGTCTCCTTCCCTTCCCTTATTCTGGATCTCAAGGTTTGAGACTGCAGACCCGGGTGGCACAGATCCAATCTTCCTTCCCTTTTCTCAGATATGCAGCAGATGTTCCTTTGGAAGGCAGTGGCAAAAGAAGCAGATGGAAAATTAAATAGATAACAAGCTGGAAAATGTCAAAGCCTGGCCCTTTTAATTCTCAGCAAATGTGTTGGTAGCGAAGGTACAAAAAGAGATTTTTTGCATTCCTAATTCCCCAAAAGACTGGTATGTTGGCATAAGGCATGCGTTCCTTTGAGCAAAACCTGTATTTGAGAGACTGGCAGAAAGAACTCCTACAGACAAAATAAAGTAGTTTAAAAATGTACAGATTATACTCATTATTCAGATTTTGCTTCTTTTTTCTTTCACACGCAGTTTAATCCTCCGTGTCTATCAGAAAAGATATGGAAAAGTAAAAGCTAACGTTATACTTCTCAGATCCTAATAATGTTCATTTGTGTCACTGATAATTATTAGTTACACAAATCATTAAGTGGAAATTGTCAAGAAAGTAGTATTAATACCTCCATTTTTGTCTGCGGAAAGCCAAAATGTAAACATTTCAATCTACACATTTCCTTTGGTGGAGCTGGAACAGGGCTAGAATTCATTTGAGTAAAAATCCTAGCATTGGAAGCATAGTGCTTTGAATCAGGTTTCTTAGAAAACTGCTGTGCATCTTAATTTTCACATCATTTCTCAGTAAGCAAGCTCTGCCCATCAGGTTGATGGAATCATCTGAGTTAATTAGGAAAATCAGAGCATCAGTCTTCCCTGTTTGAAAATCAATCAAGTCAGTGACATCTAGGGTTAGTGTATTCTTGTTTATGAGGTCAGCTAACAATCACATTTAGCAAGGGGCACTGCTTCTGACTGTCTTTTGGATTAACTCCCTGCAGCTCTCGCCATTCTTGTGTAAGACATCTGCAGCAGCTTCTATAACAGAAAAAAAAAATAAGTTTACAAAGATAAGGTTGTCTTTTGCTCTTTTCTACTCTATCCACAATTATTACTTTTTAAAATACTAAGTGGGTTACACACATTATCTATGTCCCACTTCTTTTAAATATTCTCAGGCTTTTATTTTAAATGGCACATTTTTTTTTTTCCGAACTGGGAGACCACTATATCAAATTTAAGCCTTATAAAAATACAAAAATAAAGAACTGGCTCTTACTTGTCCTGATAATGGACAGAGGTTAATTCCAGCTAGTCTTTGCAAACCTTAGATGGCAAAACAAGATATCAAAATAATTTCAGACTACAGATTCCCAAGGATTAAGGAAATGATAGATTCTCAGATTAGTGAAAGAGGAGACAAAATTATAATTTTGGATTAAATATTATTAAACAATTAATAAATTGAAATAAATTCTGAGCCCTATCTTAACCAGATATTCTGTAGGTTGAAATAAGTTGATACTTTAGAGATGAATTATATTAAGACCTTTACGTTGACAAACTCCACTTTAAAGGGCTCATCTTAAAGTCATCAAGAACTTATTTTGTGTAGGATTCTTTCCTCTGGCTCCTCCTATTGCTCTGTCTCATATCAGGAGACCCTAACAAGAACATCAGACTACTTGGATGTCTTTGCCTAAAGGACAATCCCATTCTGCTGGGAAGTAATCCTCTTCAAACATTGGGAATTTTAGAAAAATGCACATGGGTATGAGGATGGGGACATCTAGAGAGTCAGCCCAAATCTGAGATTAACTACTAGATGAGGACCCAGGTCACATTCATAGGTGTCTAATAACATAATGTAGTGGTTAAGAAGCTGGCTCTGAAGACAGTCACACTTACGTTCTGTGTTTGTGTCACTTGACAGCTGTGTGAACTTTGGAAAGTATTCAACCTTTTTAAATCCCTATTTCCTTAACTATGGATAAGAATAGTTATCATAAGTTTGTTGCGAGTATTAAAATTAAATACAGCATGTGGCACACACAGTAGGGTGTCTAGCTCATAATTTTTGATAAATGCTCATTATTGCTATTAACCCATTGGAGAAAGGATATTATAAAGTGTAATGGACAGATCATTGGCTCAAACTTCACAAGACCTGGGTTTGTTTGCCCTGATAATACTTCACCTCAGAATTATTGCTAGGACAAATATGTAGCTAGTGTTTGGCACATAGCAGGCTCTCCACAAGTATTAATTTTCCTGAGTTATTTTTGACACATATTTTCTACTGCATATCTGCTACCTTGCTTATTCAAAAATGTACACCTTTTATATACATACTTGTTACCAGATTGAAGCTGTGATCCATGGAATTTGGTGTTTGAGGAGTGTCAAGTTTAATATGTAGAGTTCAAGTGCAAAATTTATCAAAAATTTTTCCATTCTTGACTTGATTCTCCTCAAGTATAGTAAATTAGTAAATTAGATATACTAAATTAGATACAATTTATAAACAGTACTTCTTGCATTCCCCTCTATCTCCTCTGAATTCTATGAGCCATATCCTCCTATAGAACATCTTGTTTTCTAGAATCTTTCCAAAATTCTTTCTTAGTCTTTGATTTTACTCCTCTTTCTTCCTTTCTCTCCTATATCTTTATATGTATATTGGCTAAGATTTCTTCCTTTCTCTTCAAATTTGTATGAGTCTGGTTTTACTCATCTAGGCCCAGTTCTTGTTCTGTATCACAGTTGTGTAGAAACCACAAAATAGTAACAGGAGGATTTGGGGAAGATGGCCATGTTGGTGGCATAGTTTATAAAACCCTTGGAATCTTCACATAAAAACAGAGCAAACAACTAGAAAACAGCAACAACAAAAAGCTCCAATAGACAATGAATGCAACAAAACTAGATGACAAGGTGTCATCATCAACCTACAATTGCAGGTGGGTAAGGACAAAATCACTGACAGCCACAAGAGGTGCATTGCATGGTGTTGCTGGATGTGTAGGCAGAAACAAAGGAACACAACGGGTTATGAGACAAACCTGAGAGCAAGAGAACTCCAAAGTAGCCAACAAATGTTCACTAGAATAACAATGGCTAATTTGAGAATAGCAACTGAAACTGGCAGTCATTTTATCCAAAAGTGGTTGAGTACAAAAATGAGAGAGCACAAAAATCTTAGTAAGGCCTAAAGGGATTGGAACTGTGTAGCCCCTGTGAACTCTTAAAATCAGTCACTCCAAAGGCTATGTCAGGAGGGACCCACACTGAGGAATTAGCTAGGAGTGGACTCAAAATTGAGAGGGATGGTCACAGAGACAAGAAATAAAAAGGGAGATTCAGATAAAAAGTTGGGGAGAGAAACAGAGCCAGAAAGCCTTGGAAGAAATCTGCCTTATTTTTTCAGTACTATAAGACAAACCACTTAAGAGGAAGCCCTGTGAAGTTAGAAAAACAATTTTGAACACAACTTCCTTTGAAAAAATTCAGGAAAACTGAATTCTTAAAAGCAGCAAAAAATTATTAAGGTCAAATCCTATGCAAGGTTATAATAAGAAAAAGAAAAATAAGAAGCACAATAACATCCCTGCAGACAATGAAAGCATGCCAGAAAGACAAGGCGACAAAACAGACCCAAGTGCAACCAAGTATTTAAAAATAAGCTAGAAGATATTAAGAAAAAGATTTCAAGAAATGAACAAAAACATAAATCAGAGTTAGAGTAACTCAGAAATGAAATGATAGGATTTAGAAGAGAATTAGTAATGGAAGAAAAGTATTATTTCCCAAATTAAGTCAAAATTAGAAGGAACATAAAAACAAATAAACTTTACATGTAATACCTTAATAAGAGAAAATGAAAGGAAAGAAAGCTTTTAAAATCAAAAATAACAAAGAAAACAAAAGGGATTTGAGAGGAAGTGACAAATGTTGAATATACAAAGAATATACAATATACTGATAATAGAATTTCTAA
This sequence comes from Gorilla gorilla gorilla, assembly GCF_029281585.2. Lineage (NCBI taxonomy): Eukaryota > Metazoa > Chordata > Mammalia > Primates > Hominidae > Gorilla > Gorilla gorilla. The sequence continues at coordinate 96,782,709 of NC_073231.2, read as the reverse complement.
GGAAGTATAGAAACTAACAAAGGAAAATAACACTAGAAACTATTATTCAAGAATGTTTTCCTAAAATAAAACGATTTGATATTAAACACTGAAAGTATGCCATATGTATGAGAATATCGACTCAGAACAAACACATCAAGACATATTTTCGTAAAATTGCTGGACTTTAAAAGACAAAGCAAGAATTCTTCATGCATGGAGACATATAGAGCAAACGACTTATGGGGTAAAAAACAAAACAAAATAAAATCTAGATTACCACAAGGTTTTCCAAAACCAACACTTTTATTCCAGAAAAAAATGTAGTAACATATTTTAAGATATTTAAAATAGAGCCAAGAATTTTGTATCAGGAAAAATTGTCTTTTAAGTATAAATGGTCCCCGAAAATTGTGAACATGCTAAAACTCAGGTAGTATTGTTCTTGTGAGCCCTTCCTCAGGAATCTTAGAAAATGAGCTGCAGACAACCAAAACAACCAGGGAGACTTCAACATAAATACTGGTGATCTAGACCAGATCCAGGCAACATTTTTTTTTTTTTTTGTAGAGGCCTAGACAGTAAATATTTTAGACTTTGTGAACAAGAGATCACATGAAAGCAGCCACAGATAATACTGAATTAGTTGGACTATGTTCATAGACCATATAAAATATATGACTGGCAGAATTTGGCCAATGGCTGGAGTTTGCTGATCACTATTTCAGTCACTGAGTATCAAAGGCTGCCAACCTAAAAAATAAAAACAACTAAAAGATGTGATCCTTGACAGGAGAACACACTATCCACTATAGTGTTGTCAAATTAGCCTCTGGATTTAGCTGACAATTTCTAGCAAAGATAGAGTTCAGAAGAACGTGCTTACTTGTACCATGATTGGCAATCAGTAAAGCCTAAACCATGAGCATAAGCACCTCTCTGGGCTCTGTAACGGATAAACTGTAAAAATATATAAATAAAAGTGATTGCAAGATAGCCTATAAATTAAAAGAAATGCAATACAGAGAAAACGAGTACAATTTAACTACAGTTTCTGGGAATGAAAATCTGTGTAATAAAACCATAATAAAACACAAGGAAGTGACTACTAGAAGGATCCATTGGTAGTTATTTTCAGGGGAAGGAGGAATCATAATTGGGACAGAGCATGTGGAAAGACTTCTGGGGTAACTGGTAGGTCAGGTTTCTAAAATCTTGGTGATGGATTCAAGAGTGTTTGCCTTATGATCATGAAGTTCTACATTTGATTTGTGTGGCTTTCCTTTTTGTTTTGTTTTACAATAAAAAGGTTAAGGTATGTGTAGGAACCAGTCTAGTAGAAATATACTATATTCATATGTTTGAGGAGCTGTGGAGTAGACAGATAGGGGCTGTAAAATACAGGACTCTTTGGCAGGCAGTAGGGCAAGAAAATCTGTAAACAGTTCCAAATTAGTAATTTTTGTCACCTCTTATATGCCATCTTCTCAACTGCTAGCATGCATTTTTCTGGAGTGTAACGTAGAACCAAATGTTACGTTTTTAAGTATGAAGAGCACAGAACTATGCGTACATAAATTGGATTCAATTTATGTTTGTTGATATTGATGATAAAATATCACCAAAATTTCTTCCCCATAAATACACTGCTTTCCACCTTATTGCTCACACACTTTTCTTTGAATATCATTTTTAAGCTTGTGGAATACACATGAGACAAAGTTGACATAAATGATACTCAAAGGATAACACTCATTTGTAATGTTACTATTCCTAAACAGTATATGTGTCAGATGGATAGTTCCATTTTAACCACAGTCCTATAATACGTTGAGTTAATAGGCCTAAGTTACTAAATTTGTCAGACACAAATACATTTTTCAAAATATCATATATGATCTCTCTGCTTTCAAAGGTGAATTATCCTTGCTTTTGATCTAAACAAATTTTGTGACAGAAGAATAATTGAACATTAAAATATTATGAGCATTTCTAAACAGCATAGTGTATGGAAAATAGTAGTTTATAAATATGTGAAAACTGACACATTTCTGGATTTAACTTTCCCTTGTGGCTCACTATGAAAGAATACCAAAATATTCTGGTAATTTTTTATTCGGGAAAAAATAACCTTTGGGAATAGATAACTTGCTCAGAATAACAAACAGGTAAGACTTTTTTTTCCAGTGGGATTTAAAAACCAAAATACTGTACTTCATCAAATATAAAGTGCCATTAATTATAAGATGCACCACTATTTTGGTATTTTATACACCACAAGGAAATAATATCACCAGTTAACTTTTATGCACCATCAATTGATAGACATATCCCAATTTCATAGCTGTCAGAAAAAGGAAACATATGTATCCTAGAAATAGTGAAATATATTGTATTTTTTATTACATTTCAATATGGCCCGTGACTGAAAGCAAGGGGTGTGGATGATCTGTCTGTACCTGTAACTTTATTGTGTTCTATATCCCACATTTAGAAATCAGGATTGAAAGACAGCACTATTTCTCACACATGTTCAAGAAAATGACTGGGTAACATAAGAGACTGGCTATAGCCTGAAATCATAGCCTGGGCTTGCCTTTCTTAACACTGAGTTTGTGTCAAGGTCTCCTGGCATTTTAGGAGTATCTAGACAGGCTCAGAAGCTAACCGGAATTTTAATGGTCATCCGGAAAAATAAGCCAAGAGTTCATAATATTAGCTAGCTAAAACAATGCAGTCTACTAATTCTCTCTCTCTCTCTCTCTCTCTCTCTCTCTCTCACACACACACACACACACACACACACACACACACACACACAAAATTGGGTGGATTATAAGAAGTAAAGACCCTCAAATTTTCATTATTAAAAATATATATGATATGGGAAATTAGCCAGGCATGGTGGCATGTGCCTGTGGTCCCAGCTACTCAGGAGGCTGAGATGGGATGATCGCTTGAGTCCAGGAGGTCGAGGCTGCAGTGAGCCATGTTTGTACCACTGCACTCCAGCCAGAGCAATAAAGTGAGAAGATATATATATATATGTATATCATATGTAAGGAAAAGGTGGATTATTCAAATCTACCTGCATACTCCTTTCTAAAAAAGGTTTCTAGATGACTAACAGACTACTTAAAATTAGTTCTGAATGTCTTATTGATAAATTGGAAGGTAATATTTACATTAAAGAAAATTTCTGAAAGTTCCAATTTTGGCATTAGGATTAGTTAAATATCCTAAAATACTCCATCTATAGAATGCACTATAAAAGGTAAAGTGTGGCAAATATTATTTGAATGTACAGCAAAGCTTCTAAGAACATAAGAGAAAACCAAGATTGTCAACAATGAACAGGAGACAAAGAGACTGACAGTAATGTTGCATTGAAGGCCTTGCTCTACTGCAGGCATTTTCTTCAACTGGAGACTCTTAAGTTCCAGATTTTAACAACTTTTGGAAGAACAGAGGATGAGTCAAGGTAGGGGGTTGAAGCTGGAACACTCAAAGGACCACATTTTTACTAAAAGAGAGCTGGAAAAAAAACTCTACGCGTGAACAAAGGAAGATGACAAATAAGTTTTCTCAGTCTTAACTCTGGGTGCAAAACTCTCTCCTGAAAACCTAAAATCAAGATTCAGTCCACTCAGCAGTCTGAGGTTCGAACTCCTATACCTGCATATTCAGGGAAGCCCAAAACTGAGAGATTAACTCACCTCAGTTCTGTATTGGTAGTATCTTGAGGCAGCTGGCATAAACAAAAACATATTCTCCGTAAAGAAATACATCAAATCCCCAATGATTTAATCAGCCAAGTATAAACTAATAGTGGAAAAATGCCAATCTATCCGCACATATCCATATCACACAAAGAAAAAAAGTATCATAAAAAAGAGTCAGCGGTAATATGCTTCAAATGTTCAAAGACATAAAAAGGGTAATGAAAAGCAGGAGAAAGGAGTGAGAGACTAATGGAAGAAACTGGGCAGGTTTCAAAAGAGGCAGTAAGAACTTCCAAAAAATAAACATCCAATGGATATGTGAAATAGATTAGATACAGATGAAGAATAATTAGGAACTAGAATATTAATCTGAAGTAATTATCCAAACTGAAGCAGAGAGATGAACAATATGAAATAGAAGTGACAGAGAAGAGAACGAGAGTATTTAACTTACATATAAGGAGTTCTAAGAGGAGAACGAAGAGAACAGAAAAGAGACAATTGCTGATAATTTTGCAGTATTAAACAAAGGTATGACTCTTCAGAGTCAGAAATCACAGCAGATGCCCAGCAGCACAGATGAAATTAGCACCCAGATGCAATATAGTAAAACCTTAGAAAATAATAGAACAATTAATCTGCAATTTTTTTTCTTTCTCTCCGTTCTTGAAATCCACAGCTAAAACAATATGTATGAATCCTTGTTCCAACTGCCTATGAACCTGTGGCTATTAACTGTGCAGCCTTGCTCTTCTGTCTTCCACCAGACACTTAAACTCTAGGGTACAAGTGCTAAATTATCTGCACAGACCTCTTGAACCACTGCACTAACTTGGCTTAAGATAAGTCACAATTGCCTAACACTGCACATTACAACTCTCTGCAAACAAGAGTTTCAGTAATTCTTCATAGCTATGTTGGACTTTCCCTGGCTTCTTTTTGAAGTTCCTGTTCCTGTATTTTGCCAAATCATTTGCTATTATGTATTCTAATTTTTCCTTATTGATTTATAGCATTTGTTTAAATGTTTTTAACACCAGCCCTTGGTAGTTAAGTTTTGCAAATTCTCTTGGTTTGTTTGTTTTTTCAATTTGTAAGTGCTGTCTTTTGATATACAACTTAATAAAGTGAAAGTTATGCCATACTATGTTCTAAAGGTATAGTTTATATTTTGCATCTTGTTTAAGAAATCCTTCTTACTCTAGTCATTAAACTATTTTCTTCTGTACTAAAATGTTTACACATGTAAGTCTTAAACTGGGATTGATTTTTGTGTATGGATTCAGAATTTAACTCTTTTGTTTTCATATAGATAAGTCATTTTTCTAGCACCATTTATTGAACAGTCCAGTATTTTTTTGGCACTGATATGTCATGTCAGCTCTTTCACAAGTAAGATTTCTATACATTTTTGCCAGATCCATCATAAATTAGGTTTCTATACATATTCTAACTATTGTTGGTTTATAGATATACAATTTTTTAATTATTTGTCTTCTCTGCTAATTTTCTCATTAATTCTTTTGGAAATTTGATTAGAGGTATATTGGACCTTCCTACTCAATCTTCTAGGTCTCTTAACTTCTTTTCTATTTTCTAGATCTTTGTCTCTCTAAGTCACATTCTCTGTGGTATCTTCAGTTGTGTCCTCTAGTTCACTAATTCTCTTTTCTACTCTATTTAATCTACTGTAAAACTGGTTTCCTGATGTTTTCATTTCAATTATTGTATTTTTTAAATGTTTAGCAAATCTTTTTGTGCTTTCTCAAATTCGTTTTGTCTTTTTTATATCTTGCTCATTTCTCCTATTTTTAATCCCACATATATTTATATAAATACATTAACATACTTATTATTTAGCTGATGATTTCAATATATAAAGTCTTTTAATACTGTCTGAAGTGTGTTTTGAGATTTTTTTTTTTTTTTGCTTTCAGTACATATTCCTTGCAGGATTAATCTGTGGAAATTTGACCAGATCTAGATTAAGAGAGAATTTGATTTTGCTTTTGTCCAGTATCTGGGGGCACCATCATCTTGGAATAATTTTAAATTAAATTCTTGGCTTGAGGCTTTCCCCTCCACCCAGGAAATTGATTTGACCTGCACATTTACATGAGGGCTGACTTGCAATTGTAAATTCTCAGGGCAGACTTCTTTCCCCCTTTGTTTATTTGGTGCCCTGGATCACTAGGGGTAACTTTCCTTTCGAGGAACAGTAAAGGCTTTTGGGTTCCAAGTTTTTGCAGAAGGTTGTTATCAGAATCCTTACCTTGTGGGGTGCTGGTGGCTATGCTTTCTCTTGCCCCAGTGCTGAAAGTCTTCAAAACTGAAATGTAAGGTCAATGAGTTAAAGCCGCTTCCGACTGCTTATTTCTTTGTGTTCCCTCTCTCACTTAGATTTTGGCCTCTGAGAAGTCTTTGCTTTCTTGCCAGGGCTTGGATACATTTCAGAAATGTAAAAATATATTCTATCCATTATTTTTAGTTTGTTTCAGCAACAGAATTGTTGAAAAAATCTCTTCCCCCAAACTGCTGTAAACAGAAGTTGCGAAGTATTTTCTATGTATTCATTTATTTGGACCTCCCAAACTTGTCATAAGAGATAAAGTAATCTGCCTAAAGTCAGATAGCTAACAGGTAAGTTTTGACTTTTTTGTGCATGAGTAAGTAATCATTGATCCATAGAAAAAATTAACAAATAAAAAGCAACTGGTTTTAGTAACTACCTTAAAACTCTACTGACTTTTATTATAACAAACCTATAATTACAGACTAAAGTGGTTGAAAAGATATGTGACATGTTTTTTCTGCAGATAAAGCTGTATGAAAATTTTAAATTAAAAATATAAATAACTTTCACTTTTGAAGTAGCAATGTTATAAATTAGAAAATACAGATTGGCAACATAAAATATTTTTAAAAAATTGTTCTAAAATGGGATTGCAGTGGTCGTTGTATAACTCTATCAATTTAATAAAAATATTTAATTGTATGCTTACACTTGGTTAATTTTATGGTATATAAATTATAACTCAATAAAGCTATTGAAATATCTATAATATATAGTTTTTTCAAAACCAACTACATGTACATTTTAAATCAGTTATTTGCACATAAAAATACATGCATCTTTCCATGTCAATTATATTCATATATGATATAGTTTTTTAATAGCCAAATAGTATATTTTATATTTATAATTTATTCATCAATTTCATATTGTTGAATATAAACTAAAGATAGTTGTCTAATTTTTCTTAGTATAAACATTTATATGGTGAATATTCCTTGTATACATACTAAATTATTTCCGAGTTAATGTTCTAGAAATGAAATTACTAGGTAGAATAATACCTAAATTGAAAATGTGAATTTTCTCACATTTTCTCACATTTTCTCACATTTGCCCTCCTACATGTAGAAGGTCACTAAGTTTGCCCTCCTACAGGTAGTACTAATTTAAAGTCCCATTATCATGTTTAAGAGTCTTCATTTTCCTGTGTTTTTGAACAATTGGCATTATTATTTTAAACATTTTTAATTGATAGAAGTATATTTTATTGTCAATTTAATTTATATTTAACTATTGATAAACTTGAACATTTATAGAATATAAACTGTAAAATGTGTGTACAGGTACATTATATATATAATTTATGTGTGTGTTATACACACATGAAGAGAGACAGAGAGCCCCTTTGCATTAGTAAGTACAACGTAATTCAATTGACTCCTTTTCTACATATGTAACTTAATAGTAATAATTGTTTGTTCGTTTGTTTTTTTAGAGTCTCACTCTGTCTCCCAGGCTGGAGTGCGGTGGCAGTGGATCTTGGCTCACTGCAACTTCTGCCTCCTGGGTTCAAGCGATTCTCCTACCTCAGCCACCCGAATAGTTGGGACTACAGGCATGTGCCATTGTGCTTGGCTAATTTTTGTATTTTTACTAGAGGCAGGGTTTCACCCTGTTGTCCAGGCTGGTCTCAAACTCCTGACCTCAAGTGATCCACCCTCCTCGGCCTCCCAAAGTGCTGGGATTACAGGTGTGAACCACCACACCCAGCCAGTAGTGATGTTTCATAACAGAACAATCTGAGAAGTTTCAAAAAACAGGCTTTTCTTATTTTTAAGAGAAAGAATAAAATATGTGGATTAGTACCTCTATTATTTATAGAATATTCCTTTGTAAATATAACTGTGCAAAGTACATTAAAGAAGGAAATAAAACATCCTTTTGCAGTATAGATTAAAATGCTTCAACAAATACTTATGTAACATTAACACACACACACACACACACACACACAAATACAGAGAGTGCAAACGAGGTTTTAGCCAAACACTAAATATAGATAGGGTTTGCTAATGAAGGAACATTCTCATTCCTTCATTAAATGTGTGCAACTACAAGGCTCAAGTTAGTGTGAGAGAGCGATACTATTCAATTAATGACAAGAACAGAGTATACATAGTCTGTTGAAGTGAAAAACAAAATTCAGGGTCAAATGGTCGTACTATACAAATTTCACAGGCAATCAGCAAACCCACCAAAGACATAGAGCTAGAAGGAACCACTGAATACAAATTCCTCATTTTCAAAAGGAAGCCCAGATAAATTAAGGAGACTTGCTGAAGACCACATAGCTCTCTTCGGCTAGACTAGAATACTGGTGTCATTTTCCTGCACCCTTTTATCAAAAGATGTTTAAAGCACAAAACACGAAAAGCTTTTCGATTGTTCCCAGGTCTGTGTTAAATATACCTGGAGAGAAACGGTGGGTTCTAGTCTCATGAGGCTACAAGGGTCAAAGGCTCTTGATTATATAAAACTGTGCCCTTGAGGGCACCGCTGGAAGGAAAGCTTTTCAGAGCTGAAAACCAGCAATTAAAAAAGGAAAGGAAACATCATCTAAATTGCAGCTGAATTTCTATTTAAGCTGAGAGTAGCAAAAAGGCAGCATAATTTATAAACACCAATTTTTTTTTTTTTTAACAGAGAGACTTAAATCATATCAGCCTCAGAAGGTTTTTCTCAAAAAGGTTTAACTGCCTTCAGGAAAAGATTCATCAAAGCCTATGCTGGAATGAATATCTCCAGGCTGCCAGTTATTTAATTAATAATTTTATATTCCTCTTTTATATTTGAGATAGGTTTTCTGTGTTTTATATTGGAGCACTAAAAAATATTAATGTTGAAGGGTAAATTTTTAGATTCTAATTTATAACTTCACTCTGCCTCAGTCTATTTTTTACCACTGAAATAAAAATGTTCAAGTATTTAGACTGATTAAAGTACCTTTATCTTACTGAAAAATCATCAAGAAACTGCTGGAGCAAAACTAATTCAGTTATTATACAAACAACAAAAAGAAATTCCAAGTAGGCACTTTGAGCCCCAGGCTTGGGGTCATATAAAAAATGACAAAGAGTATAAGAGCATGATGAAACCCTGACAGGGATCTTGATTATTTCTTACAAAAGCATTCATTTTAATCAGGGGCTTAGATTTTGCTCCTTTGCCATGGCAACAGATAAAGAATCCTGTACCTGGAAGGTTACAGTGATAGTCTTAATTATGCTCCCAAGAGGCATTGTGTTAACAGTTTAGTGATTGGAAGGGAAAGAACTAATTCTACCCAATCCTGAATAATACTTTTCGTACCCTTATAGAGGATAAGATTCTACACTGGGTTATGGGCTTTGCCATTGACTCATACTATGATTTTAGGCAAGTCTATTAACCCCTTTGTGTTTGTTTTCTCAAATATATGAAATGAGAACATGGGGCCCAGTTTCCATCCTGGAACTGGCTAAGTCTGTGTTCACTGGTTCATCTAGAGTTGAAGAAGAAAAGAACCATTTTTCCTCCTTGTTCCATTGGTGAAGCAATTCTGTCATGCCTACTCTACCCTTCTGTTGTTACTTTCTGGCCTTAAAAGTGATCAATGTGGGAAGATTCAGAGTACACAGAATTATGCTTGTTCTGTTGTGTGTAGCTTGACATTTCACATGACCCTTGAATCATCCCATATTGGTATATAAAGACTAAGGTCAGTTGCTCTACTCCCGAGCAACTGCGTATTTTACTAATGAAATGAAAATAATTCTAATAAGGAAAATGCAGCAACACTAAGTTTACTCATAGAGAAAGGCAGGGGAAAGGTTCATGCCTTTACAGCACCGTATTAAACACTAAGGTACTCTTCAAGGCTCCCCATTGAGTGCTCATTGTTGGTTTAGTAAGGCTTATTATTCTCACTAGTATATCAGACTGTAGGGAGGAAGGAATGTTTCCTTTCTTCCTACATACTGTGCAGTTAAGGTCCCAGAATATTCTGAAAATAATATATTATTTTCAATATTCTATTGAAAATAGAATTTTCTGTTTCAATATTTTCAATAGTTTCAAACTATTATGTTTAGCTTCATGCTGGTATAAGAAACAAGCACCCACCTGAATTATGAGTTTCTTATGACAAAGAAGGAAGCATTGTAAACCTTTCTGAATCAAAGGTATAAAAAACACATACAAAAATCAAATGTACTGTACAATATCACATACATGAGGGACAAGATTTGAGCATCAACATATTTTAAACTATGGCAGAGCTAAACCTAGGGAATTGGTTCTTGGTTCATCACTATTTCTTTCTGCACATCTCTCTGTTCCAGAGTTTCTAAACTTGCTCCAGCTCAAATAAGTTTTGGGTCCCATCTCTTTACTTTTAGTGAGCTTTTAACTACCCTCTGCTAAGTTATTCAGTAACTAGGACTTTAGATCTTTCTATTCCCAGGGATATTTACTTTTAAAAACTTGTAAAGACTAGACTCTTAAAGACTGAAAAACCTTTGAGAGTAAGAGAAGTGGATCTTTAAAGCTGAATTTTCACAGATTCTTGAATTTTTGCCCATGTTCCTCAAATCACATCCTGGTATACACTATGGCAGTCACCGAGGTACCACAGAGAGAAACTGTTTTAAGTATGCTTAACTACCCATCTCCAGCTGCCACACCTTGGGGATCAGCAGTGTTCATGCTGAAGCCACATCCTCTCCAGTATTCCTTGCCAAGGACTAAGGATGGTGTCAGTCTGGGGGGACTCCTCTTATGAGCAGTCTTTGCCCTTGGGCGTCCCATTGGCATAGCCAAAACTTTGTCAGAGGCTCTCTGCCAGCCCAACTTCCATTTCTTCCTCTTTTCACAGGTGCCAGACCTGCAGGGCAGCCTGAAGGATCTTCCCACTGCTCTTGTTCCCTCTCCTCTTTACCTTCCAAGGGCATTTCTCCCAACACATCTCTTGCACTTGGCTTCTGTTTCTAGAGGATTTGAGCAGACACAGTATTCCATAAATACTTGTGCCACATGAACGAATCTCAGTTGGGATGAGACAAATGAACTATTAGGAAGGTGAAGAGAGAGCTGAGGAAAGTAGATTGTGTACCTACCATGTACCAGGTGCCTGATTGTGAGAGTGACTCAGTGCAGTTGGGCTAAAAGACTAATTGAGATAATGTATGCACTGTGGTCAACATGTATTATGCTCAATAAATAGTAGCTATCTCTTTCTCAATAAACACTGAATTAGGTGTGAAAAGGACAGATGGGTATGAGATACTGGGCATTATAGAAGATGCAATGAGCCAGGCAAGAGAAGAAGACAGGGGTATTGGAATAGGAAGCACAGATCAAGCAGCAACTAGGCTTCAGACTCACTTGGAGCTGCTACTTCTGTTGAAGTTTTAGGCCTTCTGGAGACTGTCAGTTCTAGGTGGCCCCAAATATCAAATGTGTTAATTTTTTAGGGTCCTGTGGTTTTACAAATTCCCAGATGGTTAATATGATGTCTAATCTCAGTGAAATGGGACAATATTGATTTAAATACAAAAGTTGTGCTACTCTAAGTCTAAAGACAAGGCTATATTTTAAATTTGGATTTGGGGCACTGAGTGGTGGTAGTGATGGAAGAGGGGAGGTGAGGCTCGAGAGAGAGCATTGGGGTGAGCCTTGACTTCCTTCCTATCTAAACTTATTCTCATGGGAGCAGCCAGGCTTGGTAGTTCTTTTTTCCACTATCACTCAAAATGCAGCCTGATAGTGAGGTGTGTAATCATGGGCTTTTCTTAACTGTAATTTGATTACAGAGATGTTCTATATGCAAGGAACAAATTTGAGGTCATATTACCTCCAAAGAAGATACAGGCTATAAGTAGGAAAACTACTACAGAAAATGACAGAGGATAAAAAGCTTATAAAGAGATGATAATCTTATTCTGTAGCAATAGTAAAACATAAAAAGGAATTATTCTTTAAATCAAATGATTACTCTCACAGCCATTTAAATCATCTGCCAACAGTGACTTACAGGAGGTAAGTCCTGATTTCTCTTAGTAAATTAAGCCTACAAATGAAGGCATTCTTCATTTATTTCACGCCAATACACTTGCCACAAGCATTATCAGTTGAATCTCCCAAAGTGTCATTTTTGAAACGTTAATAAATTCATTTACATTTTCCCCAGACCACTGGGGGTCAATTTTCACTTGTCTATGCATATTATTTGACTGCTCTTTGAAATGCAATAAACTTTTCAAAGAATTGATAGTTTTTTGTTTTACTTTGTTTTTTAAACATAAGATAGTATTACATTTCAGCATTGCTGAAGCATGCAATCTGAGTCTGAAAAAATAATTAGAACATCCATTTCCATAACATATATGATGACATAGCCATCTTAATTTTTTATTGAAACCATTAAGCCAGATACGTTTCAAAGTTCAGAATTTTTCAGGGTCTAGAGAGGTAATACCTAGCATATGTCATGTAATTATATAATACCCACAGCAGGACCTAGAGCAGTACCCTGTAATGACCATATTGGCAGTTTTGCAGCAAAATTCTTAATATTAAAATAGATTTTGCTACCAAATGGACTTTGGTGCTAAGTTTACCAAACAACAACAACAAAACCAAAACATTCCATTTTCAGAAGCTTTTGGATTTTGGAATCGCAGATAAGTGGTGGACCTATAGTAAATCTGTGCCCCTCAAAGGATCCTCTTAAGGATTGTGGGAACAGAAGAGGAAGAGTTGCCAATAATTTGGCTTGTAATTGAAGAAGAAAATTTTATTGCTGCTTTCTACCTGCTAAATTCTTTTTTTAATTATTATTTTTTAAATTTTCTTTTTCTCAGCAAAGCAAGGTACTTGTATATAGAAGGAACAATGGAGTGCACACTTGGAGAAGGGAGGGCAAGGGGTTCTTATCCCTGACGCACATCGCCCCTGCTGCTGTGTCCTTCCCCTATTGGCTAGGGTTAGACCTCACAGGCTAAACTAATTCTGATTGGCTAATTTAAAGAGAATGAAGTGGTGAGTGCTTTGGCGGGAGTCAGGGCAGAGCAGGTAGCAGGTAATCAGAATGAGTTAGGGCGGAGCAGGTGATCCGAATGAGTTAGAGTGGAGTAGGTAATCGGAATGAGTCAGGGTGGAGTAGGTAATCAGGATGAGTCAGGGTGGAGTAGATAATCGAAAAAGATTGCTTTACAAGGAAGTTAAGTTTAAAAGTAGAAGGCAGAGAATTGAACATACTGACATATTAGTTTGTTTTTGTTTTTGTTTTTTTTTGAGACGGAGTCTCGCTCTGTCGCCCAGGCTGGAGTGCAGTGGCGCCATCTCAGCTCACTGCAAGCTCCGCCTCCCAGGTTCCCGCCATTCTTCTGCCTCAGCCTCATGAGTAGCTGGGACTACAGGCACCCGCCACGACGCCCAGCTAATTTTTTTGTATTTTTAGTAGAGACGGGGTTTCACCATGTTAGCCAGGATGGTCTCAATCTCCTGACCTTGTGATCTGCCCACCTCGGCCTCCCAAAGTGCTGGGATTACAGGCGTGGACCACCTCGCCCGGCCGACATATTAATTCTTTGAAAAGAAATTTAGAACTCATACCTAACAACTCTTCCTCTTGTATTTCCTTACAGCTTTCTTTTCAAACTTTTTAAACATGTCTTAGCTTAGTTGTTTTGCTTGATTTTCCAAAAGAAGAAGCTTCTCTGGATAAGGTGGAGGATAGCTAAGGGAGGTTTTAGTAAGTGCCGTTTTTATGAGCCTCTGCATCAACTTACGGATGCATGGTATGACACAGCACCCGACAAGAATAAGTATACCTATTACGGGTGTGAGGTAAATTCTTAAGACTCATCTGCAGAATGTCTCTTAGGCTGCATAAAATACAGACTTTGCACAAAACTTGGTCTAAAATGAGTAACTTGAAAAAATTATTCTCCTACTGACATCAGCTCATTGAGCTTTAATTGTGCCTCTGATTTACATGAGAAAACATAAAAGGGAGTAGAAAGTTACAATTAAAGGAAGGAAAACAGTCCCTTTCAGCTACTGCCACAGATCTATTGTACAGAATACTTCTCTATGGAATATTTCTTCTATGGCCCCAGGTCAATTCCACTCAGCACTCCTCTCTTAGAAAAGAGGCCCCAAATCTGACTAATTTTCATTTAACTTCATGGGGCAAGGAAGGGGGCTTCACAGAATTTCCTAATCTGTTTCTCTTTATCAAATACATAATCACTTTTTCTATCAGCTGAAAAATAAACCTGCAACAAAATGATCAAGACAGTAGAAAATGCTGTTATATTATTTGATTGGAGAGCAAAGGCTAATTTTTGTTTCCTATTATATTCCTTTTGACTACTAGCACATGGCAACACTCTGAACTCAGTAGGTGCTTTTTGTGTCTATTAAACTGGATTTGAGGTGGCACCTGCTCTGTACATACATGCCTTTGGTTTGTTTCTTTTTTGCTTTTCAAAAGATTCCTATGCTTCCTCAGTGTTGAGACTACTTTTTCTGTTTTCTTTCTCTGGGATTCAGAGACACTGAGTTCTGCTCCTGGAGTTATTTATAGTTTTGGTAGCTAGGTCTCACATACCTCCTTTGTGCTTCCAAGAGTGTTGTAGGAGTATATGTTCTGTCACTGCAGATGATCTGTTTTCATCATATTAACAAGGAGATGGCTGACTAGGTGCTGTGCTTCCCTTTTAGTTGTTCCTTTATATTTTTATGAATTAATTTCTGTTTAGTTTTGATAATTTTGTTAACAGACATTTGTGCCTCTATGCAATCATATGTGTCTGTTCCCATAAGCAGCAGCTTAGTCAATCACTCAGGGAAATACATGCATCTCTATGCATTCACCAGACTGAAGTTCTCCCAGAAGCAAGCCCCTGTGCTTCATTAAACTATTGATTTGGTTGTCATAGATCAGCTGAAATGTATATCCTTAAAATGAAGGGAAGTCTCATGAAGCACTTACACTTATTATCTGTTTATCTAAAAAAATCAGGATGTAAAATTCTGACTTAAAGTTAAAATTTTCTCTGAAGGGTCAACATTCCAAATTTTTACTTAGATTATTAGTTAGCTGCTCTGTTGAATTCTCCCCTCTACCTTATAGAAATAAAATATTTTGGTTGTTGTTGTAAGAAAGAATCCATCATATCCATATAAAGCACCAAGCCACATGTTTAGCAATTGTTTCCAATAACAAAGTATGAAACTTGAGAATGACCTTGGAAGTAAAAAGATAACTAGTCCCATGACTATTATGCCTATATTGTGCCTATTACGGGCCACTTGCAGTACTAGACCCCCTACATGCATTATACCATTTTATCCTCCCAACATCTGACAATGAAAGAAATGAAGGCAAAAAGATTAACTTGGGCATATGCTAGCAAGTAGCAGAGCTAGGAATCATATCAAGTTTTTCCTAAGTATGAAATTGTTATTTCTGGAGACATCTCTCCATTTATCCCACATATTCTGATTTGTATAGTTTGGGGAGTGAGAGGTAGTTTTCCATATTTTAATGTATATAAACGACCTATGCAGAACTCAAAGGCAGAATTAACAAGGAAGTGAAAATAGTTTTATTCTTCTAATATCATGTATTTCCTTATATATTAAGGAAGAATTGGTCTCTGTTTAGCATAACCATTATTAAAAATATTTATGTGAGAAAAAATGTGTCTGGAACTGTTACAAATATACAATTAAATATGTTATTTGTCCACTTTATATGATATTTATGCTACATGTATCTATTTCTCCTCCTTGCTTTTTAGGTTATCAGCATGAAAATCAGCCTCTGTTTGTAAGAAATTCTAAAAATATTACTCACCTATGCCTATCATGTCCTGCCACATTATAATCTTGGTTACAGCTCTCAAAATGTCAGAGCAGATCATGAACTAAAGATGTGTCATAGGCAAAATCATTTAAAAGGGAAATTCAACATAATGAACTGAAGAAAAAAATCCAACCACGAGAATAGTTGATGTTGACTATAATTTAAAAAAAATAGCATTCTTTACAAAATGCAAAACTGTATGAGCACTAGGATTAAAACTGCTAATCCCTTTCTTTTCCCCAGACCTCCCCAGCTAGCCATAAAATCCATCTGGCCCGTTGCAGGGGGCCCTGATTGCCTCCTGCACTGCTGGAATTCAGGCAGGATGGAGATATACAGTTTTCACCGCATGAGTTGGTGAGTTCAGAAAGAGTATTGTGTTGCTCTGGACAAGCAATCATTCCAAATTTTAGAAACAGTCTGGGGATGTGTATTCTAGAAATCTGCTCCCTTTTCACGTTCTCCCTAGTCCCTTGGAAGGGACACCCATCTGGGCTGTCCATCTGTCCAGAATTGGATTGTGGTCGCCAAGTCCCTCTTCCTTTCCGGGTGATTGATTCATGATCATCAGTGATCTTCAGCACATCCGCAGCTCCCCTGGGAGCCGATATATATTTTTAAAAATTAACTGAGTGCCTTAACTAGTAGTTGTCGGTGATACAGTGAGAGAGAAGACACTTCAAGACAGTTGGGATGACAGACAAGTAAAAAGTAAAAGGAGCTACCATGGGGATGTGCAAGAGGCAGTTTGAAAACACCTAATCTCCCCTCTACCCCCACCGACACCCCGCTTGGAGGATCAAGAAAGGATTCCTAGGGGAAGGGACAGTTAAGCTAAGTCCCGTAGTATCACCAGGGATATTAGAGGACCAGCCAGATGAAGAGCAAGTAGGTAAATGGAGAAGCCCTGAGGAAGGACCTAGGGAGGGCAGAGTGATGTCATCCACAAGGAAGGACCACTATATGGCAAGATCCAGTTGGGAGACGGAGATGGTGGGGAACTCAGAGAAGTGCAAATGGCTGAGCATAGCTGGAGAGAAAATCATCTGGTAAGGACTGGCACGAGGTGGAACTAGAGAGATGGGGAGGGTACCAGATGAGCAGGGAAGGCTCAGATTTGGGTGGGCCTGTGTGCTCTGGGCAAAGAGTCTAGACTTTGTCCTGAGGTCAATGAGGAGTCAATGTAAGGTTTTAAGGAGGTGAGGGACAGTCTTATTTTTTGGAAAGATGTCTCATCCAGCAGGATGGAGCATGGTCTGTAGACAACACTGGATGAAAAATAATGACTTTGGTGCTGTGACAAGGAATCCCTGTGTGAGTCAAGGAGGCTCTCCCTCATGTGGCCCAGACAGTGGGTTGCGAGGGAAGAAGATGGACGTGACCAACATTAAGGACAAAATCATTAGGAGTAGGTGACTGACTTGATCGTAGAGGATAAAGCAAAGAGCACAAGGCAACAAAGATCTAAAGGGGGTACAAATATGACAATCACCTTTTGCGGGGGTTAATAATCACATAGGTCATTTCTTTTTCATTTAAAATATTTATTTACTGTTAAAACATCATTTTAAATATTGTATGTTACAAAGAAAATTTGATAGATGTGATACTTAGCCAATGTTTTTTATGAAAATGGAAATTATGATGCTATCAATGTTTATTATAGTTAGATAGCTATTAATGCTCATATTGGACTGAACGATGAAGAAAATCAAGGCACATTTCTCTCCCACAATAGAGAAAAAACCTATGCATTAACCCCTCACCCACCTCAATTTTATTTCATTGAAATGCTGATATTCAAAGTAATATAGAAAAACTACATGACCATGTAAGGAAGAGAGTGATAAGCTATGTCTTCTGATGCTCCTGAGAAAACCAGGAAAAATCCTTACAAATATTTTCTGAACATTTTGCATAATTGCCATTTTGCCTGTCATTATAAACCAAAACTTCTTGGCCTTTAGCTGCTATGTTTGGATAAACATAAAACTTTATCAAGTATAAAAGTATACTTGAGGCTGGGTGTGGTGGCTCATGCCTGTAATCCTAGCAATGTGGGAGGCCAAGGCAGCTGGATTGCTTGAGCCCAGAAGTTCGAGACCAGCCTGGGCAATATGGTGAAACCCTGTCTCTACTAAAAATACAAAAATTAGCCAGGCACAGTGGTGTGTTCCTTTGGTCCCAGCTACTTGGGAGGCTGAGGCAGGAGAATCGCTTGAACCTGGGAGGTGGAGGTTGCAATGAGCTGAGATCCCACCACTGCACTCCAGCCTGCGCAACAGGAGTGAACGCCTATCTAAAAAAAAAAAAAAGAAAAAAAATCTTGACTAGGACAGCATTCAGTACTAATAACCTAAACTTTGTCTTTCTTAATTCCTTCTGTGACTGTCAACAACCAAAAAAAGAATCAGATCAAGAATGACATTTTTTAAAATGAGAAAAATTCTTGGTTCTATTACATTTTTTTATATATGGGAATAGGTAATATTTGTTGAAAATTGTGAAAAACCCTCTAGAATTCATAGAAATACCTAGAATATATATAAATATACACAAAATGGCATAATATGTAGAATAGCTACATATTATGTAAGTAGGAAACTCACAAATAAGCAATAAAGATCAATATTATGACTAAACATTATCCTCATTTTAGAGGTGACACTTGGGAAACAAATAAGTAGATATGAGAGAAGTAAAGCTTTCCTAACTGACCCTCATGTGACCAACTTTCTTTATTTCCATTATTCAAAAACTTCCAATATACCTCTGCTACTTAATGATTAAATGCTAAATTTCTCAGCCAATTTGCCTGTCAGCCTGGACACTCACAATGTCCAAAATTGCTTAATGCTTCAAACACTCTGTATTCCCCAAATTTCTATGAAAATGCATTGTGTTTCTCACACTTTTGTTTCTATTACTTCTTCTCCTTGAAGTGACTTTCATTCTCATTATTTCCCAGCAATCTTCGGCCATAAACCTTCCACTCTTTGAAGTTTATCTTCAATACTGTTTACTCCATGATAACTTTCCAGATTTACTGGACAAAGTGATGCTTTCCTATTTATTAGTCTTACCACATGTTGTTTAAACCTTTCTTATGAAATCTACTTAAAGTTTTGGATGGCAGATAGTCCTAAATTACCCATTTTGCTTTATGGTGAGACTCTTGAGGGCATTGTGTTGCAAAACTTAGATTCCTTTCATTTCCTAGAATGGAATTTCTGCTGAACCCGTGAATAAACTGAGTTGTTTTTCAGGGACATGGATTTTCAGACATTAAAATCTGGAACCCTCTTTGTTTGAAAGCTGATAGTTTAAAAATACTTCTTTAAAATCTTGTTTTAGAGTGACCATATTTAATATTAACTCAAACTCAGGAAAATGTATTTTTCATCTTGTTATATATGTTTTGGCTCTATTGATATATATTCATTATATATACATTTGTATATGTGGCTTAGTTCTAAAGATAAAACATAATTGATTCTCATTATCTTTCAGAATTTTTACTGTATTAGTCTGTTCTCACATTGCTATGAAGAAATACCCAAGATTAGGTCATTTATAAAGAAAAGACATTTAATTGACTCACAGTTCCACATTGCTGGGGAGGCCTCAGGAAACTTACAATCATGGCAGAAGGCAAAGGACAATCAGGCACCTTCTTCACAGGGTGGCAGGATGGAGTGCAAGAAGGGGAAATGCCAGACGCTTATAAAACCATCAGATCTCGTGAGACACATTCACTATCACGAGAACAGCATGGGGGAAACAGTCCCTATGATCCCATTACCTCCACCTGGTCCCATCCTTGACACAAGGGGATTATGGGGATTGTAGGGATTACAATTCAAAGTGAGATTTTGGGTGAGGGCAGAGCCAAACCATATTAGAAGCATTCAACTAATATAAGGGATAGGCATGTATGTCAGAGTTTCAAAAGTCAATTTGATTTCTTTTAATGGGGTAGATATAAATGGAGGGAAAAAACAGATAAAGATTTTCTTCCACCACTCCACCACACATACACACACACACACACACACACACACACACACACACTCACACACACAAAGTTAAAAGTTGACCACTATGGTAGTTTTAAAGATATATACACACAAGTGGAGTTTAATTCCACTCCCACTGAGTGTGGGCTGGACTTATTGACTTACTTCTAGTGAATAGAATATGGCAGAAGTGATCCGCCCGCTTGGGCCTCCCAAAGTGCTGGGATTACAGGCGTGAGCCACCACGCCCAGCCCATCTCTCTGTTTACAATCACTTCTTTAGAGAAAGCCAGCTACTATATCATAGGAGCAGCCCTGTGGAGAGGCCCATGTGGTGACAAATGGAAGCCACATAGCTGACTCTATTTCCTTGGAATGTGTCAGCAGCCATGTGAGTGAGCTCAAAAGCAACTCCTCAAGGACCTTAAAATGACTACAATCTCATGATAAGCTCTGAATAGGAATCACCCACTTAAGCCACCCTTGGATTCCCGACCCACAGAAACTTCCACAGTAGATAACGATTACAACTAACAAATCCTTCAATATATTTTCTGTCTTCTCAGCCATAATTTTTGTCATCTTCTCAAGAAATTGACTAGAAACTATAATAGCTTCATGCCAAGGAGGACCAGAAAGCAATTCATAGGGATCAACTTAAGATCGCTATCCACATCTCAGCTGTGTGACCTTGAGGGAGTTAGCTGACATTTTTTGTCTTCGTTTCCTATTACACTTACAGCGATAATCACTGAATCTACCCCAAGAAGATTAGGATAAAATACATTACTAAAATAAAAGTACTTAGGATTGTACCTGGAAACTGGTAATGGCTCCATAGATGTTAGCTATGTTGTTACATTATTATTATTATTATTTTGGTTCATAAAATAAAGCTAAGTGGTCTCCCAGATAGACATTCAGTCTTACAGAGTAATAATACACAGCCAGTATTCTGAAACCTGCATGTACAACTGATGAAAACATCTCCTTCCCATACTGTCAGAAACTAGGCTGCTTGTGGAATAATTGGTAGTCCTAAAAAGTGAGTATGATCCATAACAGAAATTCAAACTGAAATCCAAAGAAATTGTAGGAAAGTTTCCCAGAGATCTCAGTCAATTCAATAACCCTGCACGGCTGTTAGAACTACATTCCATGTGTTATTACACAACTGACAGGTCACGGGATAAATCATTCCAAACAGATGTCACACAATACCATGTGGCCCTGAGCTCTCTTGTCCTGCAGCCAAGGGGAAGCACCTATAATAGCTTTTTTTTGCACATATTCATTTTCTTTTTGAAAGTACATTCTTTTGGATGTACTTATTTTGAAAATAAGGACTTTGCCAAAACTAATTAATTCTCAAATAACATTTAGTATTTCTGGTTTGCAATATTTAGTATTTCTTTTTTGTAAATAAAAATGGGAAACAACTTCAACATGATAATAACTGATGCCTATCAGATCTGAGAAACACAACACAGACCAATTTTTAATCTCTCCCTCTGCACTTTTCCACTTCAGGCAAAAGAAATGAGTCATATCAAATTTAATTCTCGTGACAGAAGGAATCACATACTGTGCTGTTTATCCCTCATGAATGTCTGGATTAACTTCTCTCCCTTATCTAGCTTTTAGAATTTCAAAGTTCAGTTCTTCAGAAATGGGGCTGTATGTTCACTCAGGCAACTGTAGTTCAGAACTATATTTTTGGGCAAAGTAAAACAGCTTTTCTTTTTAAATAGAACAGTGTACTTTGTACTCGTCCTTTCATTAGGCAGAAAATTAACTCCCACTTTCTATTAGGAATATAAATGTTCCCGCTAGCAATCTAAGTAAGATAAATAAAAGAAAATCCCTACAAAGGAAAAAAATGGCTATTTGAAATTATAGGTACGTGAAACAAAATAAAAATAATTTATCACTATATCTTATTTCTGGTTGGGATGGGGAGGAAGGATTGGTAGGACTGTCTGAAAATAGAAAACAATCATGAAAAAAATGATTACTAATAGGGACCTCTGTGGCTTTGGGGTACACCAGCAGTTGACCTGGAGCTTCTACCTACCACAGCTCTAGCAATCTGTTAAGTATTTTTTTTAAGTCCCCTTGATTCAAGATTATTTGCAAGATCGCAGTTTGCTATTTATACATTCATTCGAGAAACTGTAAATAAGGTGAAATACCAACTGCAGTCAGCATGACCTGACCTCTCCATCTGTAAACCACAGCCTCTTCTGGACATGAAAGAGGGCCTCTGATGGAACTAGGCTTCATAGCTGCCTCCTTAAAAAGTCAAAGTAGGGTCATTATCTGCAGGTTCTTCTCTTCTCTTTTTCCTTTATTAAAATTGCCCATTCTTTGAGACTCATTTGAGTCTCACCTTCTCCCTGATGTTTTATCTGATTACTCAGTGAGCACTGACCTCTCCCTTTTCTGAACATCAAGTTTATTTCTGGTCTATATCAATGTACTGCCAATTAATTAAATACATTTACTTACTTGTTTGTGTCTTTTCTGTTAAAAATACGTAAGAATAGGCTAATGTTTTACATGTTTGTATTTATGGAATTTTGCCACTCAAGCTTTTTTAAAACTATGTTTGGTTTTGTGGAAAATGATCTTGTTCCCTTCAGACACAAATTCTAAAGTGTAAGTCATAGTTTATTACTGCCTTGTGGTAATAAAGTAGAATTTGAAATCTTATGTAACAACAGTAGGTGTAAAGTATAGCTTCAAAGTTCAGATAAAAAAAATGGGAGAAGATAGTCAGGGCATTAAAGACTATATACAGATTGGTCAACTTCCCTAAAAGAGAGATTAGGTGGGTTGTTTCTTACAGTGCAGAGGCTCTCGATGTTCAAGCTGTAATATCAGTAAAGGATGATAAATGGCATGTCATGGACAGAACAGCTACTCAAGATGGTAGCTAATCTAGTTACCAAATGTGTATACAAAAATTAATCATTTTCCAATAAATCACCAACATTATGTTAGGAAGTTAGAGAGGGTGGCCATTTGTAAAACAACAAAAATATAAAATATATATGAACTGATTTAACAAGAAATGTTTTGAACCTATATGAGGTATCACAAAAATATTTAATGAGACATAAAAATAAGCTTGAATAAATGAAAAAATATATTTGTGCCTGCATGGGAAGGAAAAATATTACCAAGATGACAATTCTCTCAAAATTACTTTATAAATTTAATGCAAATTCCAATAAAAGTTTTTCCCAGAATTGAAAAAAACAATTATAAAACTTATGCAAACATGGCAAACTAAGGGCAAAAATCTCTGCTAAAGAAGAACAATCAGGCCAGGTGCTGTGGCTCTCACCTGTAATCCCAGCATTTTGGAAGGCTAAAGTGGATGGATCACCTGAGCTCAGGAGTTTGAAACCAGCCTGGGCAACACAGTGAAACCCTGTCTCCACCAAAAAAACAAAACAAACAAACATACAAAAAACAAAAACAAAAGAGAGAGAGAGAACAGAGAAGACCTGCACTTTTACATTTTCAAATATATCTAAGTATACAAGAATTAAGATAACGTGTTAATAATACTTAATACTAGAAAAGACAGTTTACCACGGGAACAGAATAATGAGCTCTGACACAAAACTGAGTACATTATAAGTATTTAGCAAATAGTAAACATGGCATTTTAAGTGTCAATCAAGAAATAGTACAGTTACCTATTTGAAAAAAAAAATCAGTAGGACTCCTATTGGAATGCTTTCCTTTATAAATTCATCCAGAGCCCAGAAGACCAATATTTTTGCTTACTTCTCTCAAGTACAGTAGCCTTTCCTTTGGATATATTTCATTCAGTAAGTAAAAAGCTAAATATCCATTGTTTGACATGGGTATGTAACTTCTCTTATTTTCTAATTAAATTTCATTTCTCTAATGACAACAAACTATAATAAAAAATATGAACTTCCTTGCCTAGAACTTTGCTTATGCACCTTCATCTTTTGATTTCAGGATTTAATTATGATTTCAGCATTTAATTATCATCTGCTTCTGTCTATAATTTCTTTCATATTTTCTTCACATATTACAGTGAGCTCTGGACACCTACTTATTCATTTGTCAAAAACAAAACTGAAAATATTTTTAACAGAGAAGCTAAAAATCTTTATGCCTTTGCTGAGCCACAGCTGAACTCTAAAGACTTTGATTGTTTCAAAGACCAAAGGTACCTAATACCAGAAATGTTTTGTGTCATGATAGAATCTACAGCTGCATATTTATAGTATGTTCATATGGAACCACATAAACCTTAAATAAAAAAAAATTAAATGAGAATCACTTGGTTTAAATCTCATTATCTTTAGGATATTGATAAATCAACTAGTCACATTGTGACTCAGTTTCCTCATTTTTGAAATGTGTATATTACCTTTTGCCAAACATTCCTTACTAAGATGTGATGAAGAGTAACTGAAATACTGTATATGAAAACATGTTGAAAACTCCAAGGTGCTATATGAATGCTAGTTGGCATTGACAGCTATTCCTCATTCTCTTTTTGGTCATAGCCACGGAAGCCCTAGTCCGGCAGGAAAGAAGAGTCATTAGGCATCATCTGGCAACTTGGCTCGGAGAAGTCAGATCAGTCACCAAGTCTGGTGGGGCTGCAGCAATGGCTAGAAAGAACCAGTGACATGGTTGCCAGGTAGGTGCCAGTGCAAGTCTTGAGCCTGCCCAGACATTACTATGTACTCTGTCCTCCATCCTCCTAGCATATCCACCTTAGCCACCACCTTGTTGATGATCTTTGCCTGAACTAATCATCTACACCACTGTGTGAACTCTATCAATAACCTCAAAGTGGTATTTTATCACCTTTAAATTATACCCAAAGTCATGCTCACATGAATTAGAAGGGTTAGGGCTCTCATCTCAGTTCTATCTCCTCCTTACCCAGTTAGAGGTGGAGGTTTCTCTGTCCAGGAAGTAGGTACTGCAGAGGCCTTCAGGATAACTAGGGTCTGATATGAGAGAATATGTTCCTCCTTACTTCATTGAGCAACCTTTCCAGAGGCATTGAGTTCCCCTTTGCCAGGTGTTGGGCAGAAGTCTGGCCAGGGCTGCATGGAGGATTCCAAGGCTTGGGCCTGACTCAGGGCTTCTGTCCTATTGAACCAAACTTGCAACCTCAAGACACTTCTCTCCTGTTTTCCATCCTTCTAGTCTCTACTTCCTCTTCCCTAAGCAAACTCATTTTGACAGATAATTTCAAGGAAGAAAGAAGATGTCAAATAAACGGTTTAAAAAGTATTTTTTGTGGTTGCTCTGAAGTCCAAGAATAATTTTTTCATTTTATTTTTAAATACTTAAGGATTGAATACGTAAAGGATTGCAATGAAACTATAATGAATAATTAAAATGCTTGCCTTCTGTAAGCCTACAAGGGTATTTTACTATGCCACATATGGTATCATTTCAGCTTGGATATTTTGCCTAAAACAAGGGAAAATTTTAATAATAAGTCCTACATAAAATTATAGTAATGATGTTTGTCCCAAATAGAAATTCTGTGTCCTATTGCTATTTCATCTTTTTCATAGTAAGACTCAAATAAAATGATTGTGATCTTTAGTGAAAGGACTATGGAGCCCTGGGAGGCCCAGATGCTCAACATAAAAAAACTAGAGATAGAGGAGAGATGAAAAGATTGAGATAAAGGGATCTGTAGATGCTAAAATCAACATAGATCCTGAAGACAGATGTAGGAGAGTAAGAGAGAGGCAGAGGCCCGGCAGTGCTAGGATTCAAGTCTATTTTTTTCTTAAAATTATTGAAAATGTATTGTAGGCTGTGTTTCTTTGAAAAATAACTGTCAGAAGAAAAAATATATATACATTTTAATTTTGGAAAATTTCACAGCTGCACTCATTAAAGTAACTAACAAACCCCAAATAATTATTTTAAGAATGCCATTCTTCACTTTAGCTTATGATAATCTCCTTTTAAGCCCTACTAATAAACAGGGAATCCCATTTGTGTTTATATAACATAGCACATGATGAATTCAGCCATAGCATCAGAATTCTACATTTGCTTTGAGATTACAAGCACTTCACATACTAATGTTGCAAGTTAGCTTATCACCTCTACCCTGTAGAAAGAAGAAAAACTAATTGACAAAGCTATTTTTGTGTGTGTGTGTGTGTGAGACATTCCAAATTCTGACAGAGGGTTCTGGTTTTAGTTACCTCTGGGACTTTCAAATGGCCATTTGGAATTTGACCTATGGTGTTTTGTTCCAGAATAACAAGCAAAGTAAAATAATCCATGTAGCCCTTGAGGATCTGACGAAAGGCTGGGGTTAAGGGAGAAGGAGGAGGAGGGAAAATAATGACAGATTGTATCTGTCCTGAGTCACCTCCTGGAGTTTAAGGTAGGCAGCTAAATCCCATTTTATCCATTCTCTGACACTGCAAACAGAGGTACTGCCAGTCAAGATAGATCACAAAAGGCTTGTATTTCATTTTTCATAAAACCCTAGAACAATCAGATCTTCCTACTGAGACAGGACTTTTTATCTGGGTAGAAATATAGAGAAAAATGCTAGATTTCTCATTCTGAAGGGTCCATGTGCTAGACAGTGTGAAGATGTCTATTCAACAGTGGCTTGAGAAACGTCAAAACTCTTGCATTTTACTCATCTTTGAGCTATTACACAAAGGGGCTTTTTCTAATTTTAATTTTGACTATTTCTTTTTTTCTTTTTCCTTTTTAATTTAAATCAGAGACATATGTTTTTCTTGGTTAAACAGTATAATATGAATCACATGCATTTTTAAGGGTCAGTGCCAAGAAAAAGATTTTGTAACTTAAGAAACCAAAACAACAGGTTGACCTCAATTTAAATCCCACAAAATCTCATTGTCTTAATACAAGGAAAACAACATGATTTTAGTGCATATTTCTGAGGAAATAAAGAAGATTATATAACTTGTTTTTTTCTTAGTATTAGAGGCAATCTGGAAGCTTCTTAAATTAACTTAGGAGCAATTTTTCTTTTAGGAGCAAAAGTATTTAGCTTTTGGAGCTATATGTGTGTTCATTTAACCAATCAATTAGTTTAATCCATCAATAAATTTTTGAGTATGATTTTAATTGTCAGGTCCTATGCTAGGTTCAGAGTAAACACAGTAAGCCAAAAACAAAACAAAAAAAAACCTAAAAAAACAAAAAACAGTCACTGCCCTTCTCTCTCTTTACAGACAACAAATAAACAACAACGAAAACATTGCACAGTTACTCACTGATTATGATAAATTGCCAGCAAGGAACAGATGAGCTACTCTAATTGAGATGACCTTTTCTTTTTTTTAGATAGAGTGGTCAGAGAAGACCTTTCTGAGGCCATGGTATTTAAGTTGAGACTTGAAGAGCAAGAAGAAGCTAGACACACAAAGCAGATAATTTTTTAATGGCCATTTCTGGAGAGAAGTTTCCAAGGGATGAAGTTATTATACAGTTTCCAAATATTCCTGAAGAGGTCTAAAGAAAATGTATTCTGATTCCACCTTTTACCTGTTTTCCTTTATTTTTTTTTTCTCTCTCTCTTTTTGGAATTTGTTATTTGGATATAGGATACACTAGGCTGGTGCTCCAATTTTCTTATATTTTCTGTTTTCCTTGAAGTTTTAGGGGACTTTCTGAACTTTATTTTTCAAAATTCAGTTGAGTCTTTATTGTTTTCCAAATATCAACATTTCTCACCCAGACTAATGAACTAGCCTACTCACTCATCTTTCTGATCCTATTCCTCTATATTATCCACCCCAATCCCAAGTTAATTCTTGCATGGTCTTTTTGAAAGACTGCATGAGGTTTTTTGTTTTTATTTCTGCTTAAATTATTTGCTGATTTATTTGCACTTAGGATACAGGCCTAAATCCTTAGCTTTGCTGACATCATGAAAGATGTGGGCCCTCCCTAGCACTCCAGTTTCATCTTACATCATGCCACTCTTTGGTACTTTATCCTTACTGTCCAGCTTCATTTCCTAGAGTGTCCTGTGACCCTCTTGACTCAGAGCCTCTGCACGTGCTGTTCCCTGTGTTTAAGTCTCCTTTGTCCAGCTCTACCAACTTCCTTTATCTCTAAGTGTTCAGGTGTCATCTCATCTCCAGCATGAATTAGATGTCTTATCTTGTGCTTCTCATTGGGCTATACTGTAATGCTTAGCACATTATTCAGTTCCCTCATTACTATAAAGAAATACCTGACACTGGGTAATTTATAAAGAAAGGAGGTTTAATTGGCTCACAGTTCTGCAGGCTATACAGGAAGCAGAGTGGCTTCTGTTTCTGGGGAGGCCTCAGGGAGCTTTCAATCATGGTGGAAGGCAAAGGAGAAGCAAGGCATGTCACATGGCCAGAGGAGGAAGGAGAGGGGCGGAGGAGGCGCCATACACTTTTAAACAACCAGACTGCATGATAACTCACTCATTCAACATCAGGAGAACAGCACTGGGGGAATGGTGATCCATGATCCAATCATCTCCCACCAGGCCCCACCTCCAACACTGGGGATTACAATTTGACATGGGATTTGGGGAGGGACAGGATCCAAAACATACTACTTAGTTTACACACTTGTATCACCACCAGGCTGAGAGCTATTCTAACAGCTCTTTGTATCTTTGTATCCTCAACACAAAGCACAGTCTTTGGCATATAGTGTTTATAATTATGTTACAAATGAATAACATAGCTCATTTAGTATGAAGAAAAATAAACCATCAGTGATAATAAAGAATCTATAGTTGAAAATAGGTATGATTTTCAAGAAAAATCTTTTTCAAAGAAGAGATTTTTATAGAAAATAAACATTAACATTTTCTTACTTTCTTTGTTTTGCCCATTGCCTTCAGGATGGAAAGATTCAGGTCTTCAAGTGCTGCTAGTACATTCTCATACTCGCCCAAGTGCTGAGAAAAATATTCTGAAAAATGAAAATATTGAAATAAATTCATATTTGAGTTTAGGTAACCATAAAACAAAAAAATCAACTAATTATTTACTCCTTAAATGAGTAAAACAAAATGTCAGCTATAAGTGAAAACTGGAAGGTTTCCAAATAAGACTAAATAAGGTGACAATCTGCTCATTTCACTAAGACATCAAGAAAAAAGAAAAGGAAATCTGAATGATTACCATTATCCTTGAAGAAATGTTCCTTCCCACAAAAGTAGGAAAAAATGAATCTGAATCTACTGACAGGGATGTTTCAATAAAAAATTGTTTTTGACAATGTAGTATTATAGATCTCACTAGGACAGTAATTTTAGAAAAAAGTTAAGTTACATTTTATTGTTTCTTGGAGGAAACATTTAAGGAAGGTAAGCTCTTTTCAAGGTTAAGAGTCAGTGATGCAAAACATGAGAGGGTCTTCTGTGGCACCTTCTATGTAACTGTCCCTGTCACAATCTTTTTTTTTTTTCCAACAATTTGGGCAGAGAAAAAGTAAAGCCTATCACTCTTTTCAGTTGCTAGGAATAAATAATATAGTGGATTTGTGATTAAAATTAAAAGTATGAAACATGAACTGATCCTAAATTAGTAAGTTGAAATATATATAAATGCAAAATCTTATATTTACTTATAGAAATCTATGCATTTCTATAATGAAAGCAAACTAGCTTAACATAAATTTATATATTGAGAAGATCTAGGGTTTTCAGACACTAAAACATGAATAGTCCTCACCATTCCTGTGAACCCTTCCTTGGATGAACTGTAGTTTATTGCCATCTGTCTTTAATGTGCCACAGTATTTGTGGAACCAAATTAAAATGATAAATATTATCACATATAAGCCACTTGAGATTATGGGAATACATTTCAGCATGTTTGATGGAAACCGCCTTGATTAATTTATTTAATACTCTAGGAAATATTTGTTTATACTGATATTAATAACAACTGGAAATTGCCATTGACTGATATATTAGTTAATGTACAGACTTCTTTTGAGAAGAAAATAAACACAGGTGGGCACTAAATCAATTCCAGATCATGGTTGTCAAAATACAGTCTGTATACACTTAGGTTAAAAACAAATAACATATTTTTGACAAAAAGTAAAATGCATTCCTTGAAAACAATGTGGTGTAAACTATCTCTTATAAAGATTCTTTAGAAAGTGATTAGTTGGAAGATAAATAAAATATTTACTCCTTAAATACCTGCTTCAAAATAACATTTTAATTTGTGGTTATAATGTTGACTTTTTGATAAGGTTGACAAATATGTCCAACTTTATTTGTGCAATTATTTATAACAAATGAACACTCTTCATCAACCAGCGAGCAGTTAATGTGGCTGTAGAATATTCATAAGTTGGAAAAATAATGAATATCAGAACTGAGTCTATACTATGTTGAAACAAGCAAAAAGCATAAGAAAAATGCCAAAAAGTGAAGCTGTTACTTCATTTTTATTTTAAAACTTGTATATATAATGCCTCAAAGAGGATTGTGACAGGGGTTTTAAATGCAAATAGACAAAAATATAAAGTGAAAACAGGTTGGGCATGGAGGCTTGTGCGTATAATCTCAGTATTTTGGGAAGCGAAGGCAGAAGGATCACTTGAGCCCAGGAATTCGTGACCAGCCTGGGTCACACAGCATGGTGGTATGTGCCTCTGATCCCAGCTACTTGGGAGGCTGAGGTGGGAGGATTGCTTGAGCCTGGGAAGTCGAGGCTGCAGTGAGCCGTGATAGTGCCACTGCACTCCAGCCTGGGCTACAGATGAGACATTGTCTAAAAAAAAAAAAAAAGAAAGTGAAAACAAAAAAATTATTGCTAAAAAAGCAACTGTCTCTCTCTACATATATATTATATATAGATATCTATATTATATATATAATATATTATAAATAATGTATAATATATAATATATTATAAATAATGTATAATATATAATATATTATAAATAATGTATAATATATAATATATTATAAATAATGTATAATATGTAATATATTATAAATAATGTATAATATGTAATATATTATAAATAATATATAATATGTAATATATTATAAATAATATATAATATGTAATATATTATAAATAATATATAATATGTAATATATTATAAATAATATATAATATGTAATATATTATAAATAATATGTAATATATTATAAATAATATATAATATATAATATATTATAAATAATATGTAATATATAATATATAATATATAATATGTAATATATAATATATTATATATATTATTTATATAATATAGATTATATATTATATATTTTATTTATATAATATAGATTATATATTATATATTTTATATATATTATATATTTTATATATATTATATAATCTATATTATATAAATAATATATATTATATATAATATCTATATTATATAAATAATATATATTATATATAATATCTATATTATATTATATAATCTATATTATATTATATATAATATTATATATATAATATTAATATAAAATATTAATTAATAATATAATACATATATAAAATTAATATATATAATATAATATATATTATATATAATATAGATATCTATATATAATATATGTAGAGAGAGAGACAGTGATTAGTTAGAAGATAAATAAGAAAATACTTACTATATATATATATAGAGAGAGAGAGAGAGAGAGAGGTAAAGCCTCTTTTTAAAATAAATATTTCGTTCATGGACATTTGGCTTAATTAGTAAAGGTTCCTGGACAGAATTTAAGTTGTCTTTCCACTTTGAAATTGGACCTATGCACACAGATGCAGGCATATGCTGATAAAGCATATAAGAAAAACAATGACTAGAAGCTTCAGAGCTGACACCTATTTAGACTTCATTCTTTCTGTCCTTCATTCATCCACTTATTCATCTCGACTCTCCAAGTTAGAAAAAAAGAACAATCACTAGATAGTAAAGAAAATGACTGAGAAGGAAGAGAATGACAATACTTAAGTCGTGGATAGGAGCTTAAGTTGGAAATCTAAGTGTAAGGATTATTTTGAGGTGGTGCAGCTCAGTGTCACTAAGGCTCTTTTATAACTTACTCACTGAGGGATATGGGTCAGGCAGTCAAGGCAAGGGGGCTCCAATAAACTCAAAGAGGGAAGTTAGATGAAAGAGCCAGACACATCCAACATAGATAAAGAGAGATAACTCCCCTCCACTTCATCATAGTGAGTGTTCACTTACTCATTCTGTGGCCTAACCAACCTTTACTTAGGGCCTTTTATGTGCTAGGTGCTATCATAGGAGCTTGGAATACAAAGGTGAAAAGACAGAAGCCCTAAAGTCAGAGAGGAGAGAGAAACATTCCAAGGAACAACTGCAATACACACAATCATTGTTAAAGACAATGGTTTAAGGGCCCAGATACAAGGTGCATCCAAATAGAGGATAAGGCAGGAGAATTGCTTGAACCAGGGATATGAAGGTTGCAGTGAGCCGAGATTGTGCCACTGCACTCCAGCCTGGGTGACAGCACGAGATCCTGTCTTTGGGGAAAAAAAAAAAAAAAAAAGAATGCCCAAGTCTGCCTGAGTGAGTCAGAGAGGGCTTCATAGGAGAAACACCAGCAATGGCTCAGTTAACAGATGAATAGGACTTAACCGGCTGGATACTCAGAGGAAAGGCATGGAAGCAGCTGTTTTCCTGTCATGTTTGCAGGAGTATGTGTAGTTCAGCACTGCCAAGACATAAAGAACATGGCTGGAACATATTTGAGAATGGGAGGCAGCAAGGAAACAAATCCTAAAAGTCAGTGTTGGGAAACAAAGCTGTATGTGTTGGAAACAGTCCTTGCCAGATGCTCTCTGATCCTCAAGTCTAGGTAAGTGTTTTTGACCACCTGCGTCAGAATCCTCTAGTACCTCACTGTCCAAAGTTTGTTTTGTGGACCAGCAGCATTAGTTTCACCTAGGAGCTTGTTAGAACTCAGTGTCTCAGGCCCACTTCCAGTCCTGTTGAATCACATTCTGCATTTTAATAAGACCCCCAGGTGATTTGTAGGCTTATTTAAGTTCGAGAAACACTACTCTAGGGTACTTGTTAGAAATGAAGATGACTGAGAAGGTCTCATCTAGTAAATCACAATCTTTGGGTTGAGGGCGAGGTTCCCTAGGAGATTATGATGCAGAGTAAATTCGAGACCACTATGGGCAATGGGAAGCCATGGAAAGGAGAGTGACATCCTCAAATTCTCCTATCAGAAAAGGAAGGGATGCACTAAGGATGATTTGGGAATGTTAGTGACACCATCAAGAGAGAAGGGAGGTATCAACTGCCAGGAGGGATTTCATCACACAACTAGGACTATGAGCCATGCCAAAGCTTTGAAGTGGAATGAGCGGTGGAGTCCAGAATTTCAGCAGATCTGCAAACTCCAAGATGTGGCAGGCAGGAGGGAAGGACAGTGGCATCTTTGGAAGTGGCTGAGCTTGGACTAAAGTTTTATTCCAAGTTTCTCATGTTTGTGACTGATGTTTCTCATTTGAATCACAATACCAGTGTGAGTAGGGCAAATGTATATTGTCCTTAAGTCATGGCATTAGAAAGAATGACTTGGAACAAATATTGATTCCTTAAAATGCTTTTCCTTTGGTAACTAGAAGAACTTCCTGAAGAAAAGACCTATTTTGCTGAAACCTGTATGTGGGTTTCATGAACTTGAGCAAAACAGAGGTATATTGCACTTATGGAAATGTGTGAAAACCAATTCTCATCAGTTTAAATGAAGTATCATTGAAAAGTAGAGTCTGAACATTAGGTATGATGAAAAAGTAGAGCACAGTTTATAAGCAGATGTAGTAGGCCTGTTATCTGTCAGGAAGCAGGCTATATTCTCATGGATATCCAGTGTGCCATCTTCTCTACTAAAATGCTAACAATAAATTAGTTTCTACCTGCCTTTCTGTACGTAATCAGTGGTGTAGCATTACCAAACTACAGTTTTGTTCTGTTTTTCTATCCTGCACCTTAGTCTTTCAAGTTGTTGAGTTTTCAGGTCAGTTTAATGATTCTGTCAGAAGCAAAGGACCCACAGCTGCCACAAAAGTCTCAGCGGAAACTGGTCTCATAAAGTATTCTCATGAGTTTAGATGAGTCTCATCTAAACTTCTCAAGCAGTTAGAATTTCTCAAGTAGTAGACTAGGTAGAAAAGAAAGTAATTGAGATGAGAGAGAGTGTTAAAACCGCATGTTCTGAATAGGGAGGTCAGTCAGATCTAGAAATGTGGGCTATTTTGAGGGGATGCAGATAAGCGACACGCAAACTCTCTTACATCTCAATCATCAGTGACATGTGCCACTGGAGGAGGACACAGCAGTCTGGAGGAGGGCATAGAGCCTTCTGATTTCCTAGCACTCAGACTTACTGGCACAGGTCTCTGAGCACTGTCCGGGCTCTGCCAATCTCTGCAGTTTGGGTGCTTAGTGCACAGCTACCGAAAGGAACCTTGGGTATGAGGGGAATAAGCTTTTATTCTGGAGTTTCCCGTACGCTCAGTTATTTTATTTTACTTTATTTTATTTATTATTATTATTATTATTATTATTATTTTTTGAGACAGAGTCTTGCTCTGTCGCCCAGGCTGGAGTGCAGTGGCCTGATCTCAGCTCACTGCAAGCTCCGCCTCCCGGGTTCACGCCATTCTCCTGCCTCAGCCTCCAGAGTAGCTGGGACTACAGGTGCCTGCCACCACGCCCGGCTAATTTTTATTTTTATTTTTTGTATTTTTAGTAGAGATGGGGTTTCACCGTGGTCTTGATCTCCTGATCTCGTGATCCCCCCGCCTCAGCCTCCCAAAGTGCTGGGATTACAGGCGTGAGCCACCGCGCCCGGCCCCCGTACCCTCAGTTTTTATCCATCTTATTTATAGACTTCATATAACTTTTAAAATAGTTTAATATTTGGTAGATAACAGCCGACTAGATGAGAAATTACACTATTAAATATATTCAACCTTCCTCACAAAGCTTTCTTACAGAAAGGCTTTCAGATCAAGCACATTCATTGCAATTATTCTTCGCTCATCTATAAATATTTCAACTACCTATTCTTAACTACCAACTTCAAGATCTGCAAAACGGTTCAGTAAAAATGAGTAAGGTTATGAAAACAGTCATAAACAGGGTAGGGCCAGGAAAGGTAGTAATTATACTCCTGAATGCTTTAGATTAGAGCTAATTATGGTAGAAATACAAAATCAAAGCTTTAATGCCAGAGTTCAAACACAATTGCCTAATTAAAACTGAGTTATGTATTGACTGATCGTGATAAGATACGGCAAAAAAAAATGCATTTAGGAAGGCCTTCACAATTGTATGTGAAGAGTGGATAATTTTGGCACTTCTATAAACTGGTGGTGGGTGTGCACCTTAGAGAAATACATGTTTGGGAATCTACCATTCACAATTCAGAATTACTTGAACATGAGTGTGAGAATAATGTATATGAGAATATTTATTTCAATCCTGTTTTTCCCATGGAAAGTTGGATTCAAATTGAAAATCCATTAAAAGGAACTTGATTGAAAAAAATTAAGGTACATGAGACACTATGCAGCCTTTAAATAAAATGAAGGAAAAGGGGATGCAACTGCACTAATCATATAGTATAATCTCACTGTTGGAAAAAACAACAACACGTACACATATATATCAATGTCAATATACACATAATAATGTCTGGAAGAATATGTTCCAAGTAAATAGTAGAGCTCAGTATTGGGGACAACAATGAGTGGCAAAGAAGATTGACACGTTAGCTTATACGCCTACATAATTCTGTTAAATTTTAAAAAAGTAGTTATGTATTACTTTCACAATTAAAATTACAAACACATTTTTTTCAAAATAAATATTTTAAATTCTAGGTCCTTAACTTAGTAACTGACAAATTAAGTAAAAGCCTCAGAATTAAAGTTTTACATACCTGCAACTTTTAATTGGCTTCTAGGAAAGAACATATGAAATCTACTTTTCATGCCAATCAAGTTCTGCCCCTCCCACGCACAAGGGGGAATTTGTGCCGGGTGTGAATTGACATATTTCACTTGCTAACACTGAAGCATTTGGCTTTGATTAGAATCCAACTTAAATATTTACTTTATATTCACAAAATAATGAGAAATGAAATGACACTCTGGAGATTAAAATGCATATTCTTGAACAGAGAGGGGGAGGATTATAACACATGACTGTGAATACAATCACTGGATTTAAAAAACACAGAACAATTCCTGTTGAATTAAAGCCCCACATACCAGTTCCCTAACTAAAGCTATAGGGGGAAAATCATAGCCAAAGCTTTTTCCATAAATACAGGATAGGGACCTAATCTAGTTCCATTATAGAAAAAAGGCATATTTTTAAAATATTTTTTTCAGTAGAGGAGTAAGTGGAGATATGCTATCATACTTTAGAACTTGAAGTACTTTCAAGGGAAAACAGAGGATAACACAATATTCCTTAATGACAATAGGCAGGCAACATAGCAAATAAAGAAGAACCACTTAGTGTTTTTATCTTAAAAGCCCTTATAACAGTTTGCTTTGTCATCAGCTGTGGCCTACCCAGGCAAAGTTAAGTGAAAAACAAAAAATAGATATAAATGAATGATTTGCGGAAATAATTACTTTGGCCTGACATAGCTAGACATTTTAGGGAAATGGGTCTGCTACCTTAATGAAATTATCAAGATAATCTTGTGTTCTCCATTTTATCTTTTCACTTCACTGACCAGGACTGTGTGCACATAGATGAGAGTGGACCACAACTTGGCCTTTATGGTGACTGCTATTCATTATAAAGCTTCACGGCAATGGTCCATATGGGCACTTTCAGGTACTTAACCATGTGTGCACAATGCTACTATCTGACTGTGTCTGAAAGAATGGCATGATTTTCCCTGTTGGTATTTCATAACTAACAAAAGCATGTCCTGCTTTGGTACTGGAGTACCTTGCTCCTCCATAAACATATCTGGAATTTCAATTGGATTTTCCTCCCTGAACCTGAGACGGACACTATGCTAGGATAAGAAGCATGAGTTTTTTTTACAATCATTGGAAAATCTGAAAGGTCGTTGTTGGAGATTATGCTCATTTTGTTCAGTTATTGCCTTGAAACCCTGTATTCTGATATTTTGTTCTCGTATTACATCTTTTGGTGTTGCTCTACCACTTTGATGAAATGGAAAATAACCACTCTTGAATATAAGAAAATGGCCTTTTTTTATGGTTTTGGTAAATTCTGAAACTGTAAGAATTAGAAGATGTTCAGGAAATGCTGATAGTTTCAATGAGGAGTTCTCAGACAAAACTCAACTCTAACTACCAAAAATGTTTTGAACAGCCTAGACAATAAGATCGAACTTAAATAAAAGTATTATCTTAAACATTTATCTTAAAACATAAAACATTAAACCTTCCAGTATTCAGAGAAAGATAGCTGTTTCAAATGGAATAGTCTCATAATGTTCTATTTTTTCATAAAATAATAAAATTTTAAAATTTTACCTTTCCATATTTCTAATCTTTAACTATTGTTCCAACCATAAAGATGAAGAAAATAAATGAAGAGGCTATTAAACCAGGCATTTGTAAAGATGTATCTGTCCCCATTGAATCACTTGTTTTGCAAGTGACATTTACAACTCCAGAATGGTTTAGGCAGGTATGAGACAAAGTTATTTTTACATTTCAAGAAGAGAGCTTTGTAAGATAGTAACAAAAGGCTCTGCACAATATATCATGCAGAGAATAATGAAGTTGTATTAAACATCAATTAAAAAATATATTCAAACTTGTGGAGAATTTGCTCTTGTGAAACTAATGTACTGATTGTAACAACAATTCTTCTTCTATGAACGAACTAATGAGGCCCAACTCTTTCTGGAGTGAAATACATACTTGAGCAAAATTCATGGGTAAAGATAAATCCCTTGAGATCTCGATTAATTTTTCCTTTGTGAACTCCTAATATACAACATTAATTCCAAGGTTGATATATATCAAACAATACTCTTTTTCCTTCTTAAGCAAGTAATAGATTTGACTGATCTTAAAGAAACACTTACCACATAGCTCTTCTGTGTCAAGATTACTGAAAAGATGAAACAAAAAAAAACAGTGTTATTACTTTGGTAATATTTTTAACTATGTTTTTAAATAGTTAAATACAGTTAGTCTCCAATCTATATTATTAATTGATGGTATGTAGTTAAGGTATTTCTCTTATAAATTCTACATTATTTAAATAGTCTTAGGTCAATTAACAATGAT
This sequence comes from Gorilla gorilla gorilla, assembly GCF_029281585.2. Taxonomy (NCBI): domain Eukaryota; kingdom Metazoa; phylum Chordata; class Mammalia; order Primates; family Hominidae; genus Gorilla; species Gorilla gorilla. Next base: position 96,744,457 of record NC_073231.2, on the reverse strand, counting down.
TATGTCAGATTCTTCGGACAAATAATTCCTGAGATTTATATTTTCCTCTGCAACATGATGGGGAAAAGAATGCATATTGGTAAAGAATGTAGGCTCTGGATCCAGAATGCCTGAGTTCAAATCCTGACTCTGCAATTTACCTTCTATATGACTCTGGCTACTTTACATCTCTGTGTCTCAATTCGTCTGACCCAAGATGAGGATAGTAATAAAAATTTCTGGTTCATGGGATGCTGTAGGGTTTAAATGAATTAATATATAAAGCACTGAACTGTAATTGGCACAAAATAAGCACTTGATGAATGTTAGCTATCATAAGTCCTGACTTGATAGAAATGCTAGAATTTCCTTCCTAAATTCAGCCTTTGAGGTAAGTTTGATTCAATGCTTATTTCATATGATTTCTAAAACAAAATAAGAAATTAAATTACTCATCAACAATATAAACCTATTACTCTTATGAAGGCAAATGCCTTCAAGATGAAATATTAGCAAATATAATACATGACTATCAGAAGAATAATGTCCTTTACCAAGAAAGGTATGGTACAGGAATGCAGATGGTTCAATATCAGGTAATAAATCATTATAACTTATTACACCATAACTTAAAGGAGAAAAATGATCATATTAGCAAATGCTGAATGGGAATTTCCTAAAAATTTAACAGTAATTCATAAGTTTTAGAAAGTTTAAATGAAATAGAAATAGAACTCAACCTTGTAAAGATGCTGAAGGCTATTAAAGAGCAACGGAAAATATTAGTTTAGTTAACTGAAAATCTTGACTTTATATAGTTGTCACATGTCAATGCTCAGTGTAAATAGTCTTCCTAATCCAGTTGTCCTTTAAGTAGTAGCCAGGTTTGCTAACCAGGGGAGGCATTGGTATAAACATTCCAAACATTGGGTACTTTTATGAACTCTGTCACTCATTTTTAAAAGTTATTTTAAACTCAGTATTTCATTCTAGACACTAAATACTTGATCTTAGATAAATTATATCTTCATAACTAAATGAATATTTTTGCAAAGTAATATTTGCCACCAGGTAGAATATGTTAAGTGTTCTCCAGTAATTTTGGTATGGACTCCCATTCATTCATTAATTCCACAAACATTTATTGCTATGTGCCAGGCATTATTCTAACTGCCACAGATGTATGAGGTTGCAATATCTACAAACATGACTCTGTAAGATTACTTGTCTCTAGAATCTCAACTTAGAGGTAGACTCATACAGCACATAAACAATTTTAATGCAATAAAATAGTTGTTACGAGGGAAATAGAGAACTGGCAAAAGGTGTCCGGAAATATATCATAGAAGATAAAATTGTCAAGCTAAATCTCAAATGTTAAATTGTTGAGCTAAATCTCTAAATAGTAGTAGAGGAGACAGCCAAAGGGAACACATTCTGGTTAAAAGAAACACTGTAATAAAAGTCAAAAGTATGAAGAGCATTCAATTTCAGAAAACCGAGTAGTTTTTTGAGAGTAATAGGTTACAGCCCTGTGGTTCTGCAGGGTCCAGCCCCTGTAGCTGCTTTCATGGGCTGACATTGAGTACTTGTGGCTTTTCCAGTTACACAGTGAAACTTGTCAGTGGATTTACCATTCTGGGGTCTGGACGATGATGGCCCTCTTCTCACAACTCCAGTAGGCAGTGCCCCAGTGCAGACTCTATGTGGAGGCTCCAACCACACATTTCCTCTCTGCTCTGCCCTAGTAGAGATTCTCCATGAGGGTTCTACCCCTGCAGCAGACTTCTGAGTGGATATCCAGGCATTTCCATTCATCCTCTGAAATCTAGGCAGAAGCTCCCAACCCTCAGCTCTTGCCTTCTGCACACCTGTAGGCTCAACACCATGTGGAAGGTGCCAAGGCTTAGGGCTTGCACCCTCTGAAGTAACAACAAGAGCTGTACCTTGGTCCCTTTTAGCTGTGGCTGGAGCTGGAGCAGCTGTGGCCGTGATGCAGGGCTCCATGTCCTGAGGCTGCACAGAGCAGCAGGGCCCTAGGCCTTGTCCATGAAATGATTTTTCCCTCCTAGGCCTCCAGGCCTATGATGGGAGGGGCTGCCACAAAGGTCTCTGAAATACCCTGGAGACATTTTCCCCATTGTGTTGCCTATTAACATTCAGCTCCTCTATATTTATGCAAATTCCTGCAGTGTTGAATTCCTCTCCAGAAAATGGGTTTTTCTTTTCTACCACATGGATGGGCTGAGAATTTTCTAAACTTTTATGCTCTGCTTCCCTTTTAAATATAAGTTTCAGTTTCAGATAATCTCTTTGTTCACATATATGAGCATATGCTGTTCGAAGCAACCAGGCCACATCTTGAATGCTTTGCTGCTTAGAAATTTGTTCCGCCAGATATCCCAAATCATCTCTCTCAAATTCAAAGTTCCACAGATCCTTAGAACAGGGGCACAATGCTGTCAGTAACGTGGCTAAAGTATAGCAAGAATGACCTTTATCCAGTTCCCATCTCCATCTGAAACCACCTCAGACTGGACTTCACTGCCCATATCACTATGGACATTTTGGTAACAACCATTTAACAAGTCCCACTTTCCCTCATCTTCCTGTCTTCTTCTGAGCCCTCCAAACAGTTCCAACCTCTGCCCGTTACTCAGCTCCAAAGTTGCTTCCACATTTTCAGTTATCTTTATAGCAATGTCCCACTTCTCTCTTACCAATTTTCAGTATTGATCCATTCTGGGATTGCTATAAAGAACTACCTGAGACTGCATAATTTATAAAGAAAACAGATTTAATTGACTCAAGGTTTTGCAGGCTATACAGGATGCATGGCTGGAGAGGCCCCAGGAAACTTACAATTATGGTAGAAGGGAAACAGGAAGCAAACACATCTTATATGGCAGGAGCAGGAGAAAGAGAGAGAGTGAAGGGGGAAGTGCTACACAATTTCAAACAACCAGATCTTATGAAAACTCACTCACAATCACAAGAACAGCAAGGGGGAAATCCACCCCCACGATCCAATCACCTCTCCCCAGGTTTCTCTCCCAACATTGGGGATTATAATTCAACATGAGATTTGAGTGGGGACATAGAGCCAAACCATATCAGACAGAAAAAGGGTGAGAAAGGGGGCAAGAGAACAGTTTGCAAGTTACAGTCCAGGCCAGTTCTCAGAGTGGGGAATATAACCCAAGTGGCATACAAGGCCAGCCACTGAATGGGCAAGAAGAAATATTTGAACTTCTATTTGTATTTATAATTACTTTTAAACGTTTTTCATTTATCATTGTATAATTTTACAATGTATAAATGTTAATACAGTGGTGCATTTGTATAATTGATAAACAAATAAATCTATATACCTATATCTGGATTGCAAGCTAAAAAGCAATACCTAATAAGGGAGTTTGATCAGTAACAGTTTAGAAGTCTCAGAATGATAGATAGAAATGAATAGATAGATGCAAAGGATTCTGAGGTAAAAATCAACAAAACTTGAAAATGTGTTAGATTCAGATTAGATAGCTTAGAAATTTTTAATAGCATCATTGAAAACATTTTGGTCATTAAAACATGTCATTTCCTAATCGTAGTGTTTTCATAGCAGTTCAGACTTGAAAAGGACATAAAAGTTCATCTTGTTTTTATATTTGTTTTCCTCAGAATGGTTTGCAGCTTCATAATGAGATTTATTTTGAATTTCCAAAAGAATAAACAGCCCTAATCCATTATTGAAAATGGAATTACTTGGAATATATCATACAACATAGCAGTTTAGAATAATCTGCATGACATTAGTTCTACTTGTTCCTTAATAAGAGACAAGGTTTGTAAAATACTATAGTGTTTGTGGCTTCACATATTCCTTTATTCAGCTGTTTTTGTGCTACGTTGTTAGTAGTGGGTAGCAAAACACTGTTGCAGAAGGCTTACATGGATGAATTCTAGTAGAATTCATTTCTTACTGTGATATATATATCCATTCTTTAGTAATACAGAATTTTTAAAAAAATACTAATCCATAGATAAGCCTAATGTACATCTGATAGCATGCAACATTTTCCTCCTGCTTCTTATGTTTACAGCAAGAAACTCTATTCTAGTGATGCCATCAAATTTATAAAAAAAGCTAAATGGAAAGTTGAATGCTAGTTACATAGTAAACATATTCTTGCGGGTTGTTACACAAGAATGCATTCTCAGCTAGATGCCAAAGAAGAGTAAAGAACAAAGATGTTAATCCCAGCCTGACTGACAATACTGAAAAGAGTGAAAACAAACTAAATGCTCATTAGATGAATACCTAAGTAAATTATGTATCACTGTAAAATCATTAAAATGTATCTAAAGGGTTGTCAATAACTTGGTTATGTTTAAAAGTTATGTAAATATTATGCCAGATTAAAAATAGTATGCATTCGTCCTTTCTCACATTGCTATAAGGAAATACCAGAGACTGGTAATTTATAAAGAAAAGAGATTTAATAGACTCACAGTTCCACATGGCTAGGGAGGCCTCAGGAAACTTGCATTCATGGCAGAAGGCACCTCTTCACTGGGCAACAGGATAGAGAATGAGTGCCAGCAGGGGAAATGCCAGATGTTTATAAAACCATCAGATCTCATGAGGGCTCACTCACTATCATGAGAACAACATAGGGGAAACCACCACCATGATTCAGTTACCTCCCACGACACATCAGGATTATGAGAATTACAATTCAAGATGAGATTTGGGTGGGGACACAACCAAACCATATCAAGGCATATATACAATGATGAAAACATGTATTTTTAAAGGCTCAGAAGAAATAAACAGCAATAGCCAACAATGGGCTACATTGCTTCTGGATGCTAGGGCTTCTGGTGGGTTTGCTCTTCTGTCTTTATAATTTTCCATATCTTTGTTTTCTCTAATCATTAGGTTTCATCCATAATGGGAAAAATAAAATAAACATTGTGATTAAAAAGAGAAGAAATCAGGAAAAGTAAGAGGTGTGAAGCATAAAATGTAAGTTTCATAGTTATTCTGTTCTTATTATTTAATTTCCTATGCACTTATTTGGTATAAATTGCATTTGATATGTCAGTTTGGACCAGACTCTCCATTTTGCAAAAAGCCACAACATATACAACTTAACACCATTCATTTACAATCCTTAGGGGCAGTCAAAGTTGTTTTGACTTTATTCTGTATTGGGCACTCCAAGTTCTGATGATCCAAATTCCTAAGAAATATGTTTACTGATCAGGAAAATAAAAAATATTTGGGATATGCAGTCTGATATCTGCTGGGAATTTAGAATCCTCCTATTACCCCCCTTTTATATGCCAACTCTCAATTCTAGAGTACGATCTCAAAATAATTTTGCATTCAGGTTAATATTCTTAGTTGTCTCTCTTTGAAGTGTTTTTCTACAGATTTGCTGTCTTTATTTATTTATTTTATTTATTATACTTTAAGTTCTGGGATACATGCGCAGAACATGTGGGTTTGTTACATAGGTATACACATGCCATGGTGGTTTGCTGCACCCATCAACCCATTGTCTACATTAGGTATTTCTTCTAATGCTATCTCTCCCCTAGTCCCCCATCCCCCAACAGGCCCTGGTGTGTGATTTTTGCCCACCCCGTGTCCATGTGTTCTTGTTCAACTCCCACTTATGAGTGAGAACCTGCGGTGTTTGGTTTTCTGTTCCTGTGTTAGTTTGCTGAGAATGATGATTTCCAGCTTCATCCATGTCCCTGCAAAGGACATGAACTCACCCTTTTTAATGGCTGCATTGTATTCCATGGTGTGTATGTGCCACGTTTTCTTTATCCAGTCTATTATTGATGGGCATTTGGGTTGGTTCCAAGTCTTTGCTATTGTGAACAGTGTTGCAATAAACATACATGTGCACGTATCTTTATAGTAGAATGATTTATAATCCTTTCGGTATATATCCAGTAATCAGATTGCTGGGTCAAATGATATTTCTGGTTCTAGATCCTTGAGGAATCGCACACTGTCTTCCACAATGGTTGAACTAATTTACATTCCCACCAACAGTGTAAAAGTGTTCCTATTTCTCCAAATCCTCTCCAGCATCTTCTGTTTCCTGACTGTTTAATGATTGCCATTCTAACTGGCGTTGATTTGTATTTCTCTAATGACCAGTATCACTTCAATTTATAAATAAGAACAAAGGATTGTGACTTTTAAACTCCTCCTTTTCTTTTCCTGATTATATTTAAGTTTATTTTTAGCTTCCTTTGCTTCAAAACTAAAATTTCCATACACTGTGAACCTAATTATGAATCTTTAAATTCTGAGTCCTAACTCATGTTTTACTGAGTTTTCTCTTCTTCACCCATCAGTCTGAATATTACCAGTGCAGAAGAATATTTTTCAGTCGGCAAAATAGTCTGCTAAACACTGCTATACCCCTTAATAGCCTAAAAGTGTTAATTGGGACTTACAAAGACATTTACAACAGTATTTGAGGCAGGAGAATCTGACCCAATAAGCAATATGCTGAGCTACTCTGATGGAAGTAGATGCACCCATTGGTTTATTGGCAGACTAAGCAAGTAACAAATATGCTCAGCCATCATTGTGTTCTCCATTTTACAAAGTAATATTATAATCTCTCAATTCATAAAGATAATTTGAGCAGATTATGTTTCCATTATCAACAGGGCAAATGTGTTGAGCTGGTTCTGGCACACTAAACAGAATGGCATCAATGGAAATCAACAGATGCAGAATTGGGAGATTAGAAGAATGATCAAATATCTGACCTTGCAAATATTTTTGAGTTGTTCTTAATTCCATGAATTATATTTGTAATTGGTCATATAAAAATCAGGTTAACAGCAAAGGGACAGTAAAGACTGTAGGAAACACTAACCTAGAAATATATGTGCCTCCTGAAATAGATCAGGTGCTGCAGATACCAACTAAACTGAGCTGAGATCTATGAACTGGGTGAATTTAACCTAGAAGAATGTGGTGACATAATAGATGCAACCAAAGGGATATCAGGAACAGATGTTATTCTGATAGCCCAATAGGCAGGGGCCAATTGTTTCAGTCACCAGAGTACTGAGCCCATATCTGAACACTAGGGCCTAGCACAAACACAGGCCTTGCTTCTAGAGGAACAAGGATGTTGTATGGGTTATTAAATAGGGGCTTGAACTGTGCAGTGAGCTGAGAAAGCCATACCAGGGTAGAAGTGGAGACTGGTTCCTATAATCAAGATAAATACTCAGTTGTCAGAAGCAAGATGATACATAAGGTAAGGCTGTCAACATAGTGCTCTTCAAATCCCTTCTGCTTAAGACCACAATTATTCCTAGAACCCTGAGTGGGTCAGAGCCTAAATATATAGAGGGCTATGGAGACTTGTATCAGAGAGCATTTGGCACCCAGTTGGCTTGAAGTCTGTCTTACAGAGGGTATAGTGATCATCACACACCCCTCTATCAGGAGTCTATAGGAGTCCAGTCTATAGGAGGTCCCATAAGCAAGACTTTGAGCCTCTCTAATTCTGGGGCAAATTAGGGTCAGACTATTTTCATATATAAACACAGTACCTCATGTATGAGAGAGAAAACAGAATTGGAAAAACATATCATCTTATTTTTCTCAAGTTGCTGGGGATGAGCACTACTTCCCTTTTCATTTTCCTGATTGAATTTTTTCTTATGTCTTCTATCACCTGCTACTTCTCATATTTGTTGGATTCCATGCTTGTTCTGCTCAGCCCTTCTTCCATTCTTCTATAACATCATCTCCCTATCACTGGGGAACTTGCCCTTAACAATGTGCTTCCGGTGGGGCTATTGATCATAGTTCTCCATTTGCGCCCTACCCCAGTCTAACCCACCCTGGCCACAGACATGTGCATAGATGTATTCTCCTCTCTCCTTGGCTGTGAGAAATGGTACAAAATTGGGCACACTGAATAAGTGGGGCCGTTAGAATACTCCTTGGGTATTTTATGTCTGCTCTCTTAGGCTCCCCCTTACCTCTGAAGTGGCTAAGGTAAGATGACATAAGCCATGCGCCATCAAAAGCTATCCTCTCTTCCCCACTACATGGTAGAATCCCATCTACAGTAAAACAGTATAGGACAATCCCGACAGAGAAATGATGGGAGAGAGGGGTAGGAGAAGGAGTGGGACATCATAAATGAATACATAATAATAATGACCCCAAATCTTTAGAATCCCTGTGACAAGCTTTATACCGAGAGTCTCCACTCATGCAAGTCAATGGGTTATCTCATTCTGTTTATGCTATGTTGAGTTGGGTTCTGTCACTTGAGGCTGGAAAAAGGCTGACTTAAACAGAGAAGTCACAATCAATGAGAACACTTCAAGGGGAAAATTAATCTTTCCCTCACATGGGACATACATTTCCAGTCTTCTACTGTGTTCATTTGTGTCTGTTGCTGAGTAGTTTAAGTCCCTCCTCCCTCCCTCCATCCTTCCCCCTCACTCCCTCCCCCCCTCCCTCTCTTCCTTCCTTGTTTCCTTCCTTCCTTCCTTCCACCCTTGCTTCCTTCCTCCCTTCCTTCCTCGTTTTTTTTTCCACCAGAGAGTTGTTTCTTATCCATTTCCTTCTCTACCTGAAACTCTTCCAGAGTCTCACAAATGTTCTCCAGAGCAGTGCTTCTCAGACTCTCTGTGGTAAAGAATAAGATTTTTACATTTCCAGTTCCTGCCAGATTGACATTTTTTCGAAAAGTATAAAAACTAATTACTAAATTGTGTGCTTGGATGTTGTAGCAATATCAAATTGCTATAAAAGTTTCTAAACAACTCAAGTTTTCTTCCTATCTCAATATGAACAAGTAACACTTTGAGGACCAGCATCAGTCTGTGACCCGCACTTTGAGTCACACTAATATAAATAGCTGCTACAGTTCAAATGGGTTCTAATACTTCTGTTTTAATTTTCAGAATTTATTTCCAAGAAATGTGGGTTGTGTCAGAAACATTAGCACAATATGGAATAAAAACTAGCTTCTATTTCTGGTAGAACTGCTTCTTGTTCTGCCATTAGTAAGTAGTTTCCATTGTCTGATCTCTTAAAATAACTGGATTTTAGAAAATCCAATTTAGCCCAATTTTAACTAAAAAAAAGAAATAATTCTAGATTTTAAAACTTAGGAAATAATGTAAAGAAAGTATTAAATATAATAACACTCTCTCATCTCCTTATTACTTAGTGGAATTTCTATATAAAATGGCTTGTTTTGGCATATATAAATTGTTTTTGCTAATAAGGGGGTTCCACCAAATAAGTGGGTTTAAATTTCAGAAAACTCATGCACATATTTTTGTAAGTATACAAAAGCATCAGAAAATTGTCCTAACTTAAGAAAGCTTGGTATGACTAAGAATGTCTTAATCTTTTGAAAAATTGAAAATAACTCAGAGAAATAAGAATGTTACTTTAGACAACAGGAAAAATGATGGGTTTAGGGCATGTTTATACTTTTATTTTTATGCAATGAAAAATTGTTTTGCATAATTCTGAACCTGGCATGCCTCATAAAATGCATGCTTGATCTTTCTACTAGTATTCTAAAACCGAATGTTGTGGGCTTATTTCAAATATTGGTTTGCTTTTGAGAAATCAGTCTTTGTCACCAGGCAGACAGTATAAGAAAGGCAAGTAGAAACATACTAGAAAATTGCTCAATATAGCAGAGAAAGATTGGGAGTGAAAAGTACATTCTTTTTTTTATTCTGCTTCTTCTTTCAAATCAGTATTGGGTTTTCACCAAAATCCATTCAAGCACTTGAGATGGACAAAGGGGGACAATCCATTTTTCTGGGGTTTACATATACTGATGTTACTGGAAGGGGAAGATTTTGCAAAAATTAAGCAATATATAAAGTTTAAAAATGTAAAATGTTAATTATAAGTGAAAGAGAAGGAAGATTATTGTGTGGGGACAAAACACTTGGTATCTATTTCAGTTTTCTCATGTACTCATAGCAAGTTTTCTGGTATTCTGAACTTTGTATGTGAGTTGGGGATGGGAAAATAAGGGAAATACTTTGTAAAAACATTTTAGACTTTTCATATACTTTATATTTCCAACATTCAATAGAATTTCTTCCAATCTACTTATTAATTTATCCCCTCAAAATATGGCTTGTTAGTGATCTTATATTTTAAAAATTCAGTCTCAAAGAAAAAACATATTAATTCAAACATAAACAAGTACAAAAGTCTGTGTACATATGCTGAACAATATATTCCTTCAATAGCCTGCATATGTCCCTTCAGGACCAATAAATGAACTTATGTCATTGGTTTGCTTCATAAAATACCTCATTTTACTAAGGTTTCTAAAACTAAAATTTGCAAGTTTATTTCAAATATCAACCTTGCCATTGAGAACTCCATCTGTGTCATCATACAGGTAGAATACCTCTGTGTTTAAATGGGTAATACATGCGCACTGCCCAACATCCAAAAGGTAAAAAGGTATCTGCAATGAAACTTCTGTTTCCCTCCCACTTCATTACCTAGCCACACAAGGACAGCTATTATTTCCAGTTTCATGTGTGTCTTTCCATGAATATTTTTATATTTACTAACGAATTTATGCATATATCCGTTTCATCAGAAAGTAGAAAACTGTACAGGATATTCTATATTTTGTTTGATTTACTTGAAAACATATCTCAGACATCTTTCTTTATCCATATAGAGTATTGCTTCATTGTTTTTAATAGCTACATTGTTTTCTACCATAATTTATAGAATCTCTGTTGAATGAATATAACTGTTAAAACAGGTCACTTCCAAACTAATTGAAAAGTATCTGATATGGAAAAGAGTACTATATTAGTGTGTTCCTAACTATTCCTCCTAAGCCCAGGCAATTCCCTCTCCAATACATCCTCCATTCATCGCTATTAGATGACATCTTATTCTCAAGGTATTACTATCATGTTTCAAACTTGGACTTAAATCTGTACCAGAAGGCTGTATCCTGTAGCGGCAGAGAATCAAGAGATCTGGGTTTGCCCTGGCTCTCCCATTTACCAGATTTGTGATCTTAGGCAGGTTACTTACGTTTCTAAGCCAGAATTCCCTCAAGTAGAAATTAAGGTTAATAATATTTTTTTCACAACATTGTTTGTGAAGATCGAATAACCTAATATATTCAATGTCTTTAGCCCAGTGCTTAATACATAATTAGTATCCACTAAAGTGGTAGCTCTTATTCCAAGAGACACTTAGATAATTATGCTTCAGCAGACCAAAGGGGTAAGAGACTCCTGGTTATTTGCCATGTGACAGCATTTCCTTTACTCTTAACCATATGGAATTGGTTACTTTTCATCAGGAGAGGACGGTGTTGCAAAGCCTAGCCTATTCCATTTCTAGAGATAATTTATATATACGACAAGGTAAAGATAATAAATGCATGAGATGCTCTTTAATATTTATATCTTGCCCTATGTCAGGGAAATTTTCCATGCATGCTTCTTTGAAAGAAGCTCAAAAGAGGAAGGGAAATGTGGAATTATGTGTCATCCCTGCCAGTCACATCAGGTTACCTTGAGAGACAGAAGTCCCTATTTACAGAGCTTGCCTGTGGGTCAACCTCTCCTTGGCTGGCCCTCCTAAGATGGACAAGGGAGACATTGTAGAGGATGCCTTTAATTCTCCTTGGACATGCAAACAATTGTAATAAAGGCCTCATCACAGAAATCAGAGGAGCCACTGGAGGTGATACTTGACTGTTACCGAATGCTATATTGAATAGAAAATAAAGCAATCTGTAAAAGTGCCTTCTGTCTTCTTAGAGCATCTACTTAGAGCACTGAGCCTTTCACTCACAGTCTTATAAAAGCAATCTATTAATTAGTGAGAGATCTAGAAGGAAGAAAATATCACCCCTGACATTTAACTTACGAATTTCCCAAGGAGCCTCAAGGCTAACCTTCCCTCACAATACCCTAAAACTAGGGGGAATATTTTTGCCTTCATAGCTTTGTTCCTGCTCCACTCTGGATCTTCCTTCCTTCCTCTCATATCATCATATTGGGCTCCTTCAATGCCCTGCATGTGTTCTATCTTCTTTGCAATTATCTCTCTGACCACTGCATCATTTGCAGCTTTCCCTCTTCTGAACCCTCAGCAGTAATTCTTAGCCTTTTCTGCATCAATGTTCATACTGAGAATCTGACAAAAGCTATGAGTAATCTCTTTATTCATCTATCCATCAATCAGTCTTGGAACTGAATATATACTTATGCAGAAAAACTAGCTTGGTAATCTGAGGATGTCCTAAATCTATCCTTGAAACCCTCAGGTTCTACAGCATTTGTCTCCAAATCAACCAACACAGCACAACCTTGTATTGTTATTTAGCTGATAAATACATCTGTTATCTTCATACTAGTTTAGTAAGTTCTTGAAGACATGGATAATAAGTTTTTAAATGTATTGGCATCATTTTTAGAGCTCTATAAATACTTCTTAAATACAGTTGCCTTCTAGGAGTTAGGAGTGTACCAGGAATAGCGATGAGTCATTGTGCAGTGATCCTTAAAACTGGCTGCCCATTAGAATCACCTAGAACATTAAAAAAAAAGAAACAAAAACACTGATGCCAGGGCCATGACCCTCCTGAGAATTCTCATTTAATTGTTTCTGGGTACAGCCTTGGCCTAGTGATATTTTTTAAGGTCCCAGATTATTTTAACATGTATGAAAAGTTGAGAACAAATGGTGGGTGGCCGGTAGTGAAATTTTCAAAGTCAGATTTATCAGGTTTGAATCCCAACTCTTGTCCTCTAGCTGCATGGTCTTAACCAAGTTATTTCCTTGCTCTGAGGCTCACTTGTAAAGTTGCTGTGGGAGTTTGGCTTCAGGAGAGAATATTTCCCTGTAAACATTTTGGTGCAGTAATAATCTATGTGTAACTATGTTTTTCTCAGCTTCAGATAATACTATCTTTATTTTAGGATTACTGTAAATTTGAAAAAGTAAAAAAAGATATATTAAATATGTATTTATTACATTAGAAAAAATGGTGAGCTCTGTTTCAATTGGCTGAATAGTGCTGAAACCAGCTCAATTTTCCCACACAACTAATGTTTATGATTTTTTGGATAAATATAGAAATTGGCCCTCCCCATAATAAAGCTTGAAACTTACATTTGTCTTACCTGAGTTCCTTTGTCAGAAAACCAACTATCAGGCCTCTCAGATAGCATCAAGGAACTGAAATTCACCAGATCCCTGCATCCAGATGGTGAGACAGCAGACCCCTCAACCATCATAACTGACTAACCAACCACTTGCTTCTTGTTGATCTACTCCTCTTCCTTATCCCTCCCTAATTCCTGTTTTGGCACACATAGTTACATTCTTTCCCCACTCTACAAAACTCTAATTTTAGTCAGGTGGATTTGAGACTTATCTCCCATCTCCTGGCTGACATCATCCACATTAAAACCTTCTTCCCTAGCAATACTCGTTGTTTCAATGGATAGCTTTCGATACAGTGAGAAACCACAGCTTGGCCAACACCCAGGCATTCAGCAATAAAATTCTGGTGCTGTGACTTGGATTGCAGTGCTTGTGGCTCAGTGGCCACAGGCTAGAGAGATCTGGAAACCCTCCCAGCAGCTGCCCAGCTATATTCGTCCAGAGGTGGGTTTTTGTTTCTCTCTCTTCTCTCACTGCTACTGGCCCCAACCATATTCTTGATTACTTAAGGACAGGCTTTGAAATTTGACATCTGTATCCATCAAGGTGAGTGTCTTCTATGGGTACTAGACCGTGGGAGCTACTCCTCAATTTGGGGAATTCCAAAGGAATTTCCATTTTTTGCAGGTTGGAAAAGCCCAATTGACTGGCATGAGAGTAAAAAACACCCCAACTGTTTGAGTTTGAACTCTCGTGGCTTGTTAGTCACTGCTGCAGTTAGATTGTATTTTGATAATTGTTTATTTGCTTATGTGTGTGTGTGTCAATGTGATCAAGGGAACACAGGATTTGATCTAAGAATGCCTCCACTTGGGTGCATTCTTCAAAACTGGTCTGAATATAGTTACGAGCCAATGGAATGAAAAGAAAATGATATTCTTTTGTAATGCTGTTTGGCCCCAATATTCTTCGGAATCTAGAGAAGTTTGGCCCTTCCAGGGGTCTTTCTGAGGAATTACATTTGCTGTTTTTTTTTTTCTTCAAATTGTGAATTTTTTTATCTTGTATTGTAATTGGCTATGACCATAAGAAGTAATTTATTCTTCAGTCTCAGATATTCATGGATATACTCTCTTTCTTTCATTAGAAATGTTTTTCTGGCAATGAGGAAGTGTTTAGCTGAAGAAGTTCAAAACCCTTTATATAGAGAATTTTATAAGTTTGCAAATATTTTAACAATATTAAGTGTGAAATAAAACTTCTATAAAATAATTAGAACAGAGTTTTACACTTAATGTTTTAAATTGTGGCAGATGGTACTGCTGATTTCAGGGGACTTCCTTGGATTACTCACATTTCTCTGATGTACTTACTACCCCTGATGCCAGTTGGCGAGAGGCTTCAGTGTCTTTATTTAAAGATTGATACAGCCTTTGATATTTTATTATCACATTCTCAGTGCTCATATTGGGACTTCAATTATTGCTACAGAGCAGTAGTGGTTAAAAATAAGACTTTATGAATTTATTAAAGGAGATTTTCAATGTTGTTTAAGTACATTTTAGATTAGGATTGACAAGTAAATATATTGTTGCAGGATGATACATTATAGTTTCTGCATTGTGTGAAGCTGTTTTTATTGAAAATCAAGTGATGTTTCAGAAGACTTTCTATAACAATTATGCTTCATGCTTAAAATAAAAATTCTGTTTAGTTTTAAAAATGTAATTGTTAAATTTCAATCTTATATTCCCAATATTTTCATAAACCTATATTTTGATAAAGTACTGAGTCACCACTTTATATCCACAAATGCAAATAACTAATGTATGAGAATTGAATAATTTTCACTAATTATTGTAAATTCTCCTGCTCTTTAAATGAGTAAGAGGTCCAATTTCATGAAAGATTGAAAATAAATTGAATATCTGGTATAATATAGGAGAGGTTGACCAAGAAAGAATTGTAGCTTGGTACCAAGGTTAAAATGACATTTCTCTATTGCCTATCTTTTATGTTAAATTTGATTTCTTTTTCTTTAATTACATTTTTAACATTGCTGATAGAAATTATGTTCCTGTGTTTCACATGAAAAAGCATATATATATACTAGTTAAGTATATTGAGTAAAACATTTTACAAAGTCATACATTTACAAATTTTTGAGAGGTTAGCCACTAAAATTAATTTCACAAGGGAAAATCCTTTGTTCTACAATATACAGTTTTTCTTCTTAGTTTTGAATTAGAAGTGGCATCTGTTTTAGTTCTTAAAATATAACTTGGCTGTTTCGCACTGTGTCTGAACATTGTTTTCTGTAGGAGTGGGATAGATAATTATATATAGTATCATAATATTCTTTGCATCCATGTGCCAAATAGGAGTAATATTTATTTAATCCTCTTAGATGCCTTATGTTACCCAAACATACAGTAAAAACATAGAAATTTAGGCACTTGTTCTTCAAGTCACCTGCTTGGGTCTCTTCCAGGTGTACCTTCCTTTCTTTCCTGTTCTAAAGCCTTTTTAAATAAACCTCCACTCCTGCTCTGAAAAAAAGTAAAAATTTATGAAATATTTTCTGATAAAAAGTTTATTTTGTGCTTAACCTAGGGAATGCTTTCACAATAGTGTATCATTCGTTTTGTTGGAGTTGGAATTTCTTCTGTTGTCAGCACTTAATTAGTCATGGCAAGTCCTACTTTTAAGACCTTTAAAGATTAGACAACTTTCTGTTTCATTAAGTCTTTTGTTCATTCTAAAAGTTGCCGCTTTACTTAGTTCAGAGGAAATTGGTCATCTTACAAGGGAGGTGATCATCTTTAGGAGGCAGTTTTACTAAGCTACCTTGATACGTGCATGGTAGCAAGTGCTGCACTTTGTCAGCACTCTGGGTCAAAGTATAGGCTAGAGGTAAGGATACTGGCAGGCTTAGGGATGCTGGATAGACCTGTAGTTCTTTTAAAGTTTTGTTTTCAAAGGAATTTTCACAATAACACACTCATGTGCATTGATCAGACCAAAACACGTTCCAAATAAAAATCATGAGTGGATTTAAAATGTTTAGATTATTCAATTTCTGTTCCATTACTATTGAACGATATGAACTATTCCATTACTTCAGAGATTTAAGTATCAACTTTAGTAAGCTCTTTTTGTTATTCTTTAAAGAAGGTTGCCCATGGATCTTTGCCTAATGTTAAAGCTGATCTTGTTTTTATCCTCCTTTGAAATCCTTTCTAGCTCTGGGGTGCTTTGAGGGTGATTGGATTAGACTTTGGGATATCATTTCTCAGACTCAGACTTAGTTTTTAGAAATTAAATAAACTTTTTTTTAAAAAAAGAAAAGAAATTCTTCTATGCATTCTGCTACCTATATGAACAATACATTTGTTACTATGGCAATGAAGTCAGTAGATTGGAAACCAGTTATTCCTCCTCCCTTTAAAAAATTTGAAAATGTGTTAACAAGTGACTGAAACTGTTACCTTGAACAGAGTCTCCAAAACTAGTCTAGATTTTGCCAAATGTTTACTTTGTATTTAATTCCAGAAGATTCCTCAAGCTCTGCAATCTAGGGGTGGTAACTGTGTTTCTATTATGCTTGGAGTAAGGTCAGGAGAATGTGCATCGTAAGTAACAGGAACCGTTTCTCTTACCCCCCGGACTCCTTATCACTTGAAGATTTTACCTACCCCCAAACATATATAAAACAAATAGAAAATATATTAAGTAGTCCATCTAAGTTTGCTTCCAATAGGCTCCAGGTCCCTACCAATGTGCCTTTCTACTATTTGAAACTGAGGGACCAAGTCCTGCTGAAAACCTGGAAATCCCACCAGGCTGAAGACCAACTGTGACCACAACTGACCACCCACTCATGACAAGTTAAGCCATGGATTCACCAAAATTGGGTAAAACTAGTCCCTCAAATATCCCTCCAGAGGAAACAGTCATGGTATTGTGAGCCCTCCTACAACTTTAAATTAATATTCAAAGTCCAGCCAAAGACCTTACATAAGAAATCATAAAGGAACATGTGCTTTCCAGGCTGTTATTGTTCTCTAGATCCTTCCTGATTATAGATGGAAGGATAATTCACTAATTCATATTTCACAACCTATTGCTTCATAAGCAACCTTATCCCACTGTTGGATATGTGACCCAAAGTTCCAATCTGTTCTGGACCATAATGGCTCCTTAATCCAACCAGTTCATACCTTTTTGCATATCTCTATCTGCACATTTGAACATCCAAAGACTCCTAAAAGAATAGTGTAATGAGTATGCCTTACATGGACCCTTTTAGGGACCAGGAAGACCTCCTGTTTCTATTTGTCATCCCAGAAAGGCTATTCCTTACTATTCCTAAAATAAATAAATAAAAAGTCAAGCACTTTTTTTCTTTGATGGTGACCCAGACAGAACTCCATTTGATCAGGATATAAGGAATCAGGAAGACTTTTGGGCAGGCTTGGCTTTGTCTGGATTTGGTAATAATCTAACTGATCTCTGGTTAGAAAAGATAGCCTGAATGACTGCTTCTACCCAAGATACAGTGACCTGTGCTCCTGAGGGCTACATGTTTGTTTGCAAACAAGAGAATAGGCCTTGGACATATAGATGCCTAGGAAAGGAGACAAAGGGCAATGTCTATTAGGATACTCTGTCACCCCTTTTACAGTAGATAATGAGAGCTTGGTCAGACATTGGACTAGTTCTTTGAAATTATTCTCCAGGGTAACTAGAGGACTCTTGGAGAGAGATCCCAATTAGGGTGTCCCCAAGGAGTATTTGCCTGGGAGCACTCTTGACAGAACCAGATATTTTTTGGTTACACTCCCATGGTGGGGAGTAGCAGCTCATTAACATGTACTTAGAAAGCTCTCCATTACCCTGTGGATTATAGCAAGTGAAACAGTGACTGCTATTGTTGCCCAAGAAAAGTCTCTAGACTCCTTGGCTAGAGGAGTTTTAGATAACCACATAGCTTTGGAGTATTTGCTCACTGAACAAGGCAGGGGTATATGTAATTGCCAATTCATCTTGCTGTACCTACATTAATACATCAGTTGAAGTAGGAGTACATATTGAAGGATAAGACAGCAAGTCTCCCAGTTATAACATGTAAAGGAGAACAGACCTGGATTAGGGGACAGGTTTTCAGGATTCCCTGGTATTTTTAAAGTTGGGTCATCTACGTTATTAATTATCTTGGTTTTACACATCATGCTTAGTCTTATCTTTAAATGTGGCTTAAAATGTTGTTCTAAAACTGTTAATGAGAGTACCCAGATCGCAGTGCTCCAACAAGCCCAATGCTGACCAGGTATTCATGAGTACTTCAATTACAGACATAGCGTTTTCATTCCTCATTATCCCAACACTCCCTTTCTCAGCATTAAGCAGTCAAAAGATCAACACCAAGATTCCTCATGATTGATGAACCAATAATAGAAAGGGGGGACTAAAACCAGCCCAATTTTCCAATAGAACTAATGTTCAAGATTTTTTGAATAAATATAGAAATTGACTCTCCCCATCATAAAGCTTGAAACTTACATTTGTCTTATGTGAGTTCCTTTGTCAGGAAACTAACCTTCAGGCCTCCCAGATAGTATCAAGGACCTGAAACTCACCAGACAATAGCATCTAGACAGTGAGACACTAAACCACTCGTCCCCTATGATTGCCTAACCAATGATCTGCTTCCTGTTAACCAATTCCTTTTCCTTACTCCTCCCTAATTCCTGTTTTCCCTTATGTAGCTACATTCCTTACCCACTACATAAATCCCTATTTTTAGTGGGTTAGGGGGACAGATTTGAGACTTATCTCCCATCTCCTGGCTGATACCACCCACCTTAAAGCCTTCTTCCCTGGCAATATTTGTCGTCTCAATGACTGGCTTTCTTCACAGCAAGCAACTGGACCTTGACCAAACCCCTGTTGTTTGGCAACAATACTAGTTTCCTAATGTCTTTCTATAAAGATGAAGTTGAAAAGATAAAATTGAATATAGATTTTAATATTGTATTCTCTCCAAATAAACAAACAAATACTCTAAGAAGTATTAGTGAGCTGCTAATGGAGCTCACTAATAAATAAACAAATACTCTAAGAAGTATTAGTGAGCTGCTATAAATTAAAAAAACAAGATTTAAGCAAGTTACTCAATCATACTCAACTTCAGTTTTTTTCTATTTAAAATGGGTGTAACCAAGTTTAGGATGAGTGGGAAAACATGTAAAGCCCTCAAAATATGCTCCTTCTAACATTCCACTTATTTCTGCTGAAGCAGGACATTTTCCTGACCCATTCATGGGACTCACTGCAGTGTTGCCTCATTTACCCAGCCCGCAGCTTTCAACTCCTTGTGGGAGAGAGCGTGTGAGAGAAAGAGGCAGGAACTGGAGTCCATGAGTGCTGGAACCAGCTGGCTGCTTCTGCACTGGCAGGAGTTACCTCCACTTACTCAGACCCGCTGCACTCCACCCCTCACAGGAGGCAGCATGCAGGTGAGCGGTTACAGGAGCCAGGGCAAGTGCTTTGCGCACCAGCAGAAGCAAACTCCATGCAGGCCCCATGGCAGCCTCAAGGGGGCTGCCTTTGACGCCTGAAGCCCCAGAAGGTGTGTTACAGTGTTCTTTTAGCTCTGGCATCCAAGGACAGCTGAAGTGTTAACAGCTCAGTGGGTCCTCTGCCTTTTCGCATGAGGTGGCTGCCCTCCATCAGCGAGGGCAAAGGGCCAGTGTGATAGCCTTTTGCATCCACACTTGTGGCTCTCAAGCTCTTGTCCAGTGTTCAGGAAAAATGAGGTTGCATGAATGAATTGAAGGATGGTAAATGAAGGGGATTTTATTGCTGATGAAAGTGGCTCTCAGTGGGAAGGGGAGTTGAAAAGGAGACAGGGCAGACACATAATCTTTCCCCAAAGTCTGACTGTCTTTGGCCAGATTCTTCTCCAAAGTTACACTGTCAAGCTGTCCCTCTGAAGTCAAGTCACTTCTCTCTGATATCCAGCCCAACATCCCACTGCTTCTCCTCTCTGCTGGCTGAGTCTGGGGTCTTTACAGGCAGAGGATGGAGGGCAGGGTGGGCCATGGGTGGTTTAGGAAAAGGCAATATTTGAATGGGAAAACAAGGATGTAGGTTCTCATTTTGGGCCACAGTTTCAGGCCTTTGGCTTGAGGGTGGGGTTTTGTCAGGGACCTGCCTCTTCTGCCTAGAATTACTCTGCCTCCTGTCCCTATCACTGGTACAACCAGTGTGTATGTACAAAATATTATGATGGAGAAATACAAACCTTGAAGCTATGATGTCCTGGTGTGATCCCTGATCCATCCTTTACAAGTGATGTGATAATGGGCAAGTTACTGAACTTTTCAGGGCCTCGATGAGTGGTGGTAATTTTAAAGGAGGTAACAGTATAGAATGTTTAGAACAGTACTTTGTACAAAGTAGGAATTCTGCAGATGTTAGCTTGCACCCTTCTTAATGGACATTCATATAAGGTGAAATCAGGTATTTATCCCAATGAGTGAGCATGCAGCATATCGAAGAGAGGCTTCTAGTGATGCATCTCTTCAAAAACAATACCCACTTTCTAAATAAAATTAAAAATAACAACAAAATTATATTGATTCATTTTAACTCATTTTAGTGAAGGTGACATTGGGGCCTCTGTACTGGGGAAGTAAAGAAACACTTAAAAACAAAATGGGGTTGGGGGTGGGGAGGGAAGCACAGGTGGACCACAGAGGAACTTAGGGCAGTGAAATTACTCTTTATGATACTCTAATTATGGGTACACGTTACTATAAATTTGTCTAAACCCATAGAGTGTACAACACGAAGAGTAAGCTCTAATGTAAACTTTGGATTTGGGGAGATAATGATGTGTCAATGTAAGTTCATCAGTTGTGACAAAAGTACTCTCTGATGGGGATGTTAATAATGGGGCAGGATGTGCATATGTGGATGCAGGGGGTATATGGGAAATCTCTGTATCTTTCACTCCATTTTGCTGTGAACCTAAATCTGCTCTAAAAACTAAAATCTATTTAAAAATGGAAATAAAAGATGCCCCCTTTTTTTTTCTATACCCACAAAATACTTATGACACCAAATGTATGGGGTTTTTCCTTACATCAAGCAATTCTCCAACAGTCTGGATATCAATTGAGTGTCCTACAATTCAATTATGATCCTTAATACTGGGAGTTTAGGCAAACTCCACAGGTTATAGGCTTCGTCCACAAGTCTGCCCCTAGCCCACTGTAGATGCCAATTGCTGGTAGAGTGTCCTCAGGTTTCCCACAACTTCTGTCCTGTCCGGAGGATCCCGCACTCCCTCCTCAGGTTTGATAATTTGCTAGAATGATTCACAGAACTCAGGAAAACACTTTACTTACTATTACTGGTTTATTATAAAGGATACAACTCAGGAACAGCCAAATGGAATAGATGCCCAAGACAAGGTATTGAGGGCAGTGGTGCATGGAGCTTCCATGCCCTCTTCGGGTATACCACTTTCCCAGAACCTGCATGTGTTCACAAACCTGGATGCTGTCTTAACCCCATCATTTAGTGTTTTCATGGAGGCCTCATTATATAGGCAGTTGATTAAATCATTGACCCTTTGTGACTCAGTCAATCTCCAGCCCCTCTATCCTCCCTGGAGGTTGAGAGTTTGGGCTGAAAGTTCCGACCCTCTAATCACTTGGTTGGTTCCTCTGGCAAACCAGCCCCCATCCTTCAAGACTCACCTTATTAGCATAAACTCAGGTATGGTTGAAAGGGGCTTACCATAAATAACAAAAGATGCTCCTCTCATCCCTAACACTCAGGAAATTCCAAGGCATTTAGAAGCTCTATGCCAGAAACCAGGGACAAAGATCAACTATATATTTTAATTATATCACAATATCATATGAAATGTAATAATTTCAATGGAAACAAAGAGGCTTGAACCCCAGTAAGAAGATATATAGACAAAGCACCAAACCTCTAGTTTTCCTAGTGACTAATCCAGTACTCTTTCCTCTCAGCTGTCCAATAAAGCATACATTCTGATTTGCATGGTGTTCTTGTATCACATGCTACACATTTATCAGCTTGCTGTATTTATGACAAACAATACTTTACATGATTCATCTTCCCTCCCTCTCCAGGGTTTGCTATTTGTTCCAGACTGCTGGTTCCCCAGGCCTCTCTGACATTACACCAGATCTTTTCAAGCCTAAATCTTCTTTCTGTTGTTCATTAATTTTACTGATTCCTTACTCAATATCCTAGTGGGAAAATGTGCTCCTTTATGCACAGGACCATCTTTAAGTTACTGAGATGATGATCAAGGGGCATTACTATCAAAGAAGATAATTTTTCTTCTTCCAGAGCAACTTCATCAGTCATGTTAAATCATTTCATTTATGAAAATGGGCCTTAAAATTAAACAAGTAATTGTCTTTTCCTACCTCCACCTTATTTATGCTCCTTTTGTCCCTCTAGCTATTTTCCACATCTCCACTTTTATCTCTCTCTCTGTTCCTTGCTGACAACTCGAAGTTTAAGTGATTTGAAATTTCCTTGCTGACAGCTAGAAGTAATTTAAATGATTTGAAGTTAATTGGTGACTACTCTGTTTAACTGAGTATATTGAATTATTCTTTCCTTTTACCAATTCTGGCATATTAAATTAATGCTAGACCACAGTCCCTTATCTTTCTGCTTTGAAGAGTTCAAGTGCAAAAGCAGATAATTTTATTACAAAATGGAAATTATAACTAAAAACAATGATCAACTATGGCCGTTTTGTTAACAGTCTTGTTAAAAATAAGTAATAGTGTACTCGGGAGGCTGAGGCAGGAGAATGGCGTGAACCCGGAAGGCAGAGCTTGTGGTGAGCCGAGATCACGCCACTGCACTCCTGCCTGGGAGACAGAGCAAGACTCCGTTCCAAAAAAAAAAAGAAAAATTACTGGAAACTTTAAACATAAAAAAATTAGTTTTTTAGGTCTTCTGCTATAGTAATACTAAATCTAAAAAATAACAATTCAAATTATTCTGCTATATTAACCTATAAGTCAATCTTATCTGGACAGTTTGGCATATAGGAAGCACTCAATTGTAGAACAAATGAGTAGGACATGGCAAAAACTGAAAAAAAAAAAAAAAAAAAGCATTTTTTCTTTTTTGAGATAGGGTTTTGCTCTGTTGTCCAGGATAGAGTTCGGTGGCCCAATCATAGCTCATTGCTGTCCTGAACTCCTGGGATCAAGTGATACTCCCACCTCAGCCTCCCAAGCAGCTGGAACTACAGGCACCCATTGCCACACTCACCTAATTATTTAATTTTCTGTAGAGACAGGGTCTTGCTATGTTGCCCAGTCTGGTTTTGAACTCGTGGCTTCAAGTGACTCCCCTCTGTGGCTTCCCACAGTACTGGGATTACAGGCATGAGCCACTGTACCCAGGCCTGTACTTGATTAGATTGATGCAGTCTCCTTACTGAATGCACTAAATTTCCTGTCTGATATGGTTTAGCTGTGTCCCCATCCAAATCTCACCTTGAATTGTAGCTTCCATAATCCCCATATGTCATGGGAGGGACATGGGGTGGGAGGTAATTGAATCATTGGGGGTGGGTTTTTGTGTGCTGTTCTTGTAATAGCGAATACGTCTCATGAGATCTGATGATCTTATTGATTGAGAAGGAGTCTCACTCTTGTCACACAGACTGGAGTGCAGTGGTGTGATCTTGGCTCACTGCAACCTCCACCTCCTGGGTTCAAGCAATTTTCGTGCCACCACACCCAGCTTATTTTTGTATTTGTTTTAGTAGAGACAGGGTTTCACCATGTTGGCCAAGCTAGTCTCAAACTCCTTACCTCAAGTGATCCGCCCACCTCAGCCTCCCAAAGTGCTGGGATTACAGACATGAGCCATTGCACCTGGACTGATCTGATGGTTTTATAAACGGCAGTTCCCTGCACAAGCTGTCTTGGCTGCTACCATGTAAGAAGTGCCTTTGCTCCTCCTTTGCCTTCTGCCATGATTGTGAGGCCTCCCTAACCATGTGGAACTGTGAGTACATTAAACCTCTTTTTCTTCATAAATTACCCAGTCTTGGGTATTTCTTTATTAGTAGTGTGAAAATGGACTAACACAATAAATTGGTACCCAGTAGTGGGGTGCTGCTGTAAAGATAGCCAAAAATGTGGAAGTGACTTTGGAACTGGGGAACAGGCAGAAGTTGTAAGAGTTTGGATGGCTCAGAGGAAGACAGGAAAATGTGGGAAAGTTTGGAATTTCCCAAACTAGAGAGGTGTTGAATGGCTTTTCTCAAAATGCTGATAGTGATATGGACAGTAAGTCCAGGCTGAGGTGGTCTTAGAGGGAGATGAGGAACTTGCTGGGAACTGTAGCAAAGGTGACTCTTATTATGCTTTAGCAAATAGACTGCTGGCATTTTGCCCCTGCCCTAGAGATATGTGGAATTTTGAACTTGAGAGAGATGATTTAGGGTATCTGATGGAAGAAATTTCTAAGGAGCAAAGCATTCAAGAGGAAGCAAACCATAAAAGTTTGGAAAATTTGCAGCCTGACAATGCAATAGAAAAGACAAACCCATTTTCTGGGGAGAAATTCAAGCCTGCTACAGAAATTTGCATAAGTAACAAGGAGCCAAATGTTAATCACCAAGACAATGGGAAAAATGTCTCCAGGGCATGTCAGAGAATTTTGCGGCAGCCCCTCCCATCACAGGCCTGGAGGCCAAGGCGGAAAAAATGGTACTGTGGGCTGGACCCAGAGGCCCCTCCTGTGTGCAGCCTATGGACTTGGTGTTCTGTGTCCCAGCTGCTCCAGCTGTGGCTAAAAGGGGTCAAGATACAGTTCATGCCATGGCTTTGGAGGGTGCAAGCCCCAAGCCTTGGTGGCTTATATGTGGTGTTGGGCCTGTGGGTGCAGAGAAGTCAAGAACTGAGGTTTGGGATCCTCTGCCTAGATTTCAGAAGAGGTAGGAAAACACCTGGATGTCTAGGCAGAAGTTTGCTGCAGGAGCAGAGCCCTCATAGAGAACTTCTGCTAGGGCAGTGCACAAGAGAAATGTGGGGTTGTAGCCCCCACACAAAGTCCCCACCTGAGGCACTGCCTAGTGGAGCTGTGAGAAGAGGGCCACCATCCTCCAGACCCCAGAATGGTAAATCCACCAACAGCTTACACTGTGCACCTGGAAAAGCTACAGACAATGCCAGCCCCTGAAGGCAGCTGGGAGGGGGCTGTACCCTGCAAAGCCACAGGGGCAGAGCTGCCCAAGACCATGGGAAACCCCCTCTTGGATCAGTGTGACCTGGATGTGAGACACAGAGTCAAAGGAGATCAGTTTGGAACTTTAAGATTTAATGACTGCCGTATTGGATTTGAACTTGCATGGGGCCTGTGGCCCCTTTGTTTTGGCCAATTTCTCCCATTTGGAATGGGTATACTTACCCAATGCCTGTACCCCCATTTTATCTAGGAAGTAACTAACTTGCTTTTCATTTTACAGGCTCATAGGTGGAAGGGACTTGTCTTGTCTCAGATGAGACTTTGGACTTGAGCTTTTGAATTAATATTGGAATGAGTTAGGACTTTGGGGGACTGTTGGAAGGGCACCATTGTGTTTTAAAATGTGGGAACATTAGATTTGAGAGGGGCCAGGGCACAATGATATGGTTTGGCTGTGTCCCCACCCAAATCTCATCTTGAATTGTAGCTCCCATAATCCCCACATGTCATGGGAGGGATCCAGGGTGGGAGGTAATTGAATCATTGGGGGCAGGTTTTTCCCATGCTGTTCTCATGATACTGAATAGTCTTGCGATCTGATGGTTTTATAAAGGGGAGTTCCCCTGCACATGCTTTCTTGCCTAATGCTATGTAAGACATGACTTGCTCCTCCTTTGCCTTCTGCCATGATTGTGAGGCTTCCCCAGCCTTGTGGAACTGTGAATCCATTAAACCTCTTTTTCTTTATAAATTACCCAGTTTGGGTATTTCTTTATTAGCAGCATGAGAATGGACTAATACACTATCTTAAATCTTTTGCTACAAAAGACTGCAGACCAGTCATGGCTAGTCTCTCACAATAAGAAAACTCTAAAACACTTACTAAGGTAGCTTTTTGAGGCTTGTACAACTATTGCAGTTTTATCTAAACAGAGATCAAGCAAAGTTCATAGATTCAATCTATTATGACATAATTACTGCATTTCCATTTTGATGGCAATAAATGTCTGTTATTTTCTGTTTCTACTTGAAGTATCAAGAGCAGCTTTAAGCACATTCACAGTGAAATAATTACTTCTGCAATTTCAATGTTAAACCAAAAGCTATTTTGTTATAAGAAGCCTAGGAAAGTATTAAATACCAGTGACCAAAAGGGTACCTATTGAAATGCAATATTAAAATGCAAGTTGGCAAAATTGGTAAAGTCAGTTTGGTTCGGAAAGGTAATCTTGTGTAAGTCACTTTAAAATCAAACACCATCTCAGTTGTGTTCGGCATTACATTAAAGCTGGCATGAAGGTAATTAGGTATCATTTGTGGTAATTAAGGATATGCCACTTTTTGTTCCTTAGCCCAGCTTGAGCTCTGCTTCAGATAATTTAAGATGTACCAGGTGGCACTTCAGGCTAGAAAACTCTGTGGTCTCCCAGCAACTTAAAGGAAGATGTAAGTATTACTTTGTTGGCTTTCAAAAATCACTCAGAGAAAATCTACTTTTAAAATTAAGAACACAGATGATATTCAAAGAAGAAAAACCACCCTGCTGTTTAAAGCAAAAACCATTCCTCACTTTGGAAAATTTTTTCTATAATTTTTACCTGACTACTGACCTTTGATTTTGCATAAAGGCAAAAAATACAAGTCTCAAAACATTGTTTTTTTGAAAATCAAGTTCAATGAAAGCATTTGAACTTCGATTTTTTTCTGGTGACAAATATTACTTGAAAGTTGCATAGCTTTCACTTAATACTGTGTTGTACCTTGAGGTTTAAAATGAAATATTTTCAATTAATGGAACTTACTGTCTATTTATACAAAATACTGCAATCAATGGGAGATGAACCAATACCTACTTTTAAGAGGCTTTATTTTTTTTGAAAACCAAAGATTAAAACCTCTGCAAAAATGAAAACATACTTATGAAGTAGCATACTGGGTAGTTCTAATTAGCACAAGTGAAAATAAATAAATACATAATATAAGTATGCATGCTAGGTATTTTAAAAAATATAAACCAAATTCTCTCCATCTGCTTTTACCCCACAGCACCTGCTATTATTTCCTTGTACTGAGTAGGCTGCTGTTATCTTAGAGAAGCAATGACAAGGCAGGCAACAGACAGGAGAGGGATGTGATAATTTTATGTGTCAGCTTGGCTTGGTCACTGGGCCCACACATGTGGTCAAACATTATTCTGGTTGTTTCAGTGAAGGTGTTTTGGATGAGGTAAATATTTAAATCAAAGGAATATGGACAAAGTAGATTGCCCTCTGCAATGTGGGCAAGCCTCATCCAATCAGTTGAAGGCATTACTAGGAAAAAAGACTGACCTTCCATTAGCAACAGGGAATTCTCCAGCAGGTTGCTTTTGGACTTGAACCGGAACATCAGCTCTTCCTTGGTCTTCACCCTGATGACCCACCCTGCAGATTTTAAACTTGCCAGACTTCATAATTGTGTAAACCAATTTCTTACAATTAATCTCTCTTCTTATAGATACACATCCTATTGTTTCTGTTTCTCTAGAGAACTCTGACTCAAACAATGGGCCAAATTTTTAACTTTTCAATTAAAAAAGTCTAGACCCAGGTGTAAGAGAAAAGATTTAGAAGAACGTAGCTCAGTAATAACTAAGTCAAGCCTTTTCATCTCCCAACTGGATAAAGATTCCCTAGAACAAAAGAGAGAAAGTGAAAGTGAAGAGAGCTTAGATTCAGGTGAATCTGGAGCAGGTGTTATCTATGCTGTTTTCCCCTGTGGGTCAAGCCTGTAAGATGAAAACAGTGGTGGAAATGATGTTGCGGGTGGGAGAGCCCTACAGAAGTTTAAACATAAGGACAGTAGGGAGGATCTGACAATACGGAGGATCTGTGACCCATCTGCAGATAGAAAGAATGCTCTCTTCCATCAGCCTGGTGGGGAGCAGCAGACACATCTGCATGGTATGTCTGGCCAGAAGGACTGAGATAATTTTGAAGAATTACTTGCACTAGAGACTGCTTTGAAAACACTATAGGGACCCTTAGGATCTGAGAGCAGTGGTAACATCACAGAGGGAGCTGGCAGACTTGAAAAGGGCTGGAGGTTAAGAAGAAAGGAGGAAGTGCAGGGACCTACCTCAACTACTAACCAAAGGTCAAGTGGGAATGAAGACACCCCTGCTGATGCATCATGGAGAACTAAGCAGAGAGAAAGAGATGCCTCTCCTCTCTTATGACTTTGCACTAGGTAACACCCCAGATTTGTATACAACCCCAAGGCATGGAGGCAAGTGACCCCAAGTTGACTGAAATTAAATTTCTAACATCTGGTAGGATTAAGACTTAAAATGGAAATTAAGTTACAGGAAAAAAAAAAGTTCCATTTTCCTTTTCTACCAACCTGAGTTTCATGATCTATTATACCTGTAAGGAAAAAGGCAGTATAGAATAGAGGAAAGATGGAGGGATGGATTCAGGAGACATGGGTTCCAAGCTAGAATTCATCAGTCGTAATTTTGGGAAATCCCTTAGCTCTGCTGAACTCAGTTTCCTCAAATGCAAGATGAAGAATTTAGACTAGAAGTTCTCTGCCAGAAGCAAGGATTTTTTCTTTTCCTTGATGTACATTGTCAGTGATCTAAAAATACAAGAGGAAGATCCAGCTTAAAAGGAAGTACTGCTGTCCAAAAATGATGCTAGATTTTGCATTTGCACAGTTTCTAGCCCACAGCCAGTGCTCAATAAATATCTGTTTAAGTGAAATGAAGCAAATCTCAGAGTTCAGTGTTGAATTACCTTTGGGATCTTGCCACCTACTTTGTCTCGCTGTTCTGCTTGATGAGTGTATAATAGTCAGTTGTCTCTAACAATAGACAATACAGCCAAGGAAAAGTCAACAAATTCATTCTCTGCTACACGCTAAGCAATATTAAAGATCTTCTATTCATGACCCTGCATATCATAGTTGCTTCAGAACTTAAAGAAAAAGAACAGAAGGAGAAAGCATAAAAAGATCCTTCTCTTTCTTTTGCTAGGGGAGATGTTTACTCGTAACTGTCTTATATATGATGGGGGGAAAGAGACCAGCAATTATACACTTATTCAACCAAAGAAATGGTGTGTGATATGGTTTGGCTGTGTCCTCACCCAAATCTCATCTTGAATTGTAGCTCCCATAATCCCCATGTGCCATGGGAGGGATCCAGTGGGAGGTAATCGAATCACGGGGGTGGGTTTTTCCCCTTCCTGTTTTCATGATAGTGAATAATTCTCACAAGATCTGATGGTTTTATAAAGAAGTTCCCCTGCACACACTTTCTTGCCTGCTGCCACGTAGGACGTGCCTTTGCTCCTCCTTTGCCTTCTGCCATGTAGGACGTGCCTTTGCTCCTCCTTTGCCTTCTGCCATGACTGGGAGGCCTCCCTAGCCATGTGGAACTGTGAGTTCATTTTTCTTTATAAATTACCCAGTCTCAGGTATTTCTTCATAGCAGTATGAAAATGGCCTAATACAATGTGAAAGGGACACAGAATAGTGAGGTAAACCTTACATGTTTCCATCTATCCCTACCTGCCACTTTCTGAGGCAACCTTTCTAGAACTTATAATCACATACCATTAGCACTACCCATAAAGGCCTTAGCAACTTTAGTGAAACTCAAGGCACACACCATAAAAATCATGCATAATGTTCTGACATCCATTAAAACAGACAACAAAGGAAAAATCTCTGGCCATTTAATGACAGCATTTTCTTGGCAGTTTGTGTTGTTACAGAAAATGCCTTACATTGGAAAAGTCTCTGAGTGTGGTCACAAAACTCTAAGGGTGCACAATGGCAGGCCAGACAGCCCAGCATTCATTTGAAGAGCAAGGATCTCTGCAGACAAGCTGCTCTAGCAGGCAGCCCACATGAAACAAACAGCTCACAGCAACCAATAAGCCCACCCACACAACCAGGTCCTTGAAAGCCTGCTGATGATGTTCCCCTGCAGACAGCTTCTATCATGTGAGATGCAGCTTAACCAACCCTCACTCCTACCCTCCACCTATCTTTAAGGAATGAGAAACAATGGAAAATTTCAAAAAAAAAGGCAACATCACATCTCTTCGTTAGGCATATAGATTTGTAGTGTATACAACTTCAAGCCCAAGGACGAAAGTTGACCTTTGAGGTTGAAGGTGGATGGACCTTTTAGGAGGCTTCCAATGGTCTATGATGTAATACTCCCCAGGCTCCACCTTTTTATTATTATTATTTTCCACCTTTTATTTTAAGTTTAAGGGTACATGTTCAGGATATACAGGTTTGTTATATATGTAAATGTGTGCCATGGTGGTTTACTGCACCCATTATCCCATCACCCAGGCATTAAGCCCAGCATCCATTAGCTTTTATTCCTCATGCTCTTTCTCCTCTCACCCTTGCCCTCCCACAGGCCCAGTGTATGTTGTTCCCCACCATGTGTCCATGTGTTCTCATCATGTTGCTCCCACTTATAAATGAGAACATGCAGTATTTGGTTTTCTGTTCCTGTGTTAGTTTGCTAAGGATAATTCAGCGTCCACCTTTTAGAGAACTGCATGGGCTCCTGACTGTTAAAGCCTCCAAATTTTATTTCTCAGGCCTGAGATGCCTCCTCATGCCATTTTCATGCAAGGATTCAGATTGCTTTTCTGTAATTCTCAGAGCTGTCACCTCCCCATTTTTCATCAAGAGGATTCTTTTCTCTCAATACTGAAACCCAGAATGCTCAGTTCCCTCTTTCTTTGTTGTCCCTGAAAATAAATCCCCAGGTCATTTTCACTGTTGCTGAAGTAAACCCTAAGGAGGAGAGAGGCAGGCAGAGTCCCCAGCAGGTATGGCAGTTCTTAGCTTCCTTTCTTAGGTGATACCCACAAGCTTAAGTGGCCTCCAATATTCTCCTATTATTAAAAATGTGAAGTTGCTTTTGACCCTCATGCATCTCAATACTATGTTAATCTCTGTTTTCAAAGAAAACCCATTTTACAAGGTACTATTGCATCTTGAAGACTTAGTGAGGGAAAAATCAATTCCTGTCAATGGAGTGCACATTTCTAAGCCTCTTCAGAAAGGGAGATATTAATCTTGAAGGGCTCTCTGCCCAAGACAGGTCACTTCTATGCACTATTTTCCAATGAACTACCTCAACTACTTGGTCCCTTTTTTAATTTATTTTTATTTATTTTTATTTTTTTGAGGCAGAGTCTCACTCTGTCACCCAGGCTGGAGTGCAGTGGTGCGATCTCGGCTCACTGCAAGCTCCGCCTCCCAGGTTCACGCCATTCTGCTGCCTCAGCCTCTCGAGTACCTGGGACTACAGGCGCCTGCCTCCATGCCCGGCTAATTTTTTTTTTGTATTTTTAGTAGAGGCGGGGTTTCACATGTTAGCCAGGATGCTTTCGATCTCCTGACCTCGTGATCCTCCCGCCTCGGCCTCCCAAAGTGCTGGGATTACAGGCATGAGCCACTGTGCCCGGCTTTGGTCACTTTTTTTTTTTTTGAATAGATTTACCACTACCATTTTGTTCTTCCTCCTGAAATATTAGATTTCTATTGATTGAAGATATCTGTGTCCCCCACCGCAAATAGCAGCAACATCCCCCAAAGAAGAGTTAGGACAATGTGCAGAGAACTAAATGAATGGTCTGGCTTCGCTGGTACTGCAATTTTCCCGTTGTGAACCCAAGAGCCAGCAATGAGCAATGACTGTGCGTTATGTGGTTCTGCACTCTAAGAACTACTAACCCCAGTCGAACAAACCTCATATATTGACAGATCACCTCCCCTGGCTAGCAGGCTACACTGCTTTTAAAAATTTGCTCATAAGTTTTTACAATTTTCTTGCCAGAAAATATTATTAGCTCCACTTAATATTGAGGGATAGTAAAGCAATAAAAAATTTGCTCGGCCAGGGCCTTCAGAAACAGAATGAAGATTACCACTCTGACAGATTCCAAAGGCAGTGAACAAAGTTGGATTTAGTAAGAAGCTGCATAGAATAACACTTAAGAGCCAGAGTGGCTTGCCTTAGTGCATACTCTCTGGGCAATGTTGAGAAAGTGACCCAATCTCACTGTGGCTCAGGTTCCTTATGTGCAAAATGTGGTCAATCATAGATCTGTTGTAAAGATTAAGTAAGTTAATGAATGGAAAGTGCTTAGGTCTGGCACATGGTAAACGTTAACCGTTATTATTGTTAGTAATTCATAAATGTTATTATGGAGATTAGGGAGTCTCCCTGCCTGTTAAATTTGAATTCTGAAGTCAAGTCACATCCAACTCAATCCGTGAAGTCAATTCTGTATTGCCTGTGCGAACTGAGCCATATATATTAACCATTATTATTGTTGTTGTTATTATTATTGTGTTGCAACATTGGGGTATTCTTATTCAAAAGCTTTCCAGATCAGAAAGATTTAGGCAAAATCAGAAAGACTAGAGATTCAGATCTTTCAAAATCCAGCTAACATTTTTTAAAGCACAGCTGAAGCACCTCTTACCTGGTTTTGCTGTCTCCAGACTTGTCCTCTCCCACCAATTCTCTTTGCCTTGGGGAGATCTATCTTTTGAAAACATAAACCTAATCCAGTCACTCCCAGGTTTAAGACCCTTCAATGGCTTGGCACTGACCTCAGGATAGAAATTTGATTACCCCACTGATTCTCAAGCCTTTTACAGTTAGGTCCCCTCTTGGCTTTTCTAGCCTCTCTCCACCCTGATTCAGTGCTCTGCGCATGCTGAATGCCCTTCAGCTTCTCTACCATGCCACACTCTCTCTCGTCTACAGGCTTCCATATGTGCTATTCTCTTTGGCTGAAAACATCATCTCTATCTCCATCCTTATTCATACCTCTTCTTAGTAAAACTATGGCTTCTCTAAGAGGTCCTGGCTAACCATTAAGATAAGGTTAGCACACCCTGTTCCCCTCAAAGCACTATATCTCCCTGTCATAATTAATCAAGTTATTGCTTGTCTACTTTCTCTGCTAAACTATAAATCCCTTGTTTACCACCACTATATCCCTAGTAGCTGGTACAACAACTTGCACATGGAGAACACCAGGAACTCCTCATTGAAAGGGAATAGCAAGCTCAAGCTCAGTTTGTATAGGCAATACACAACTGACTTCACAAATTGAGTTAGACTTGGGTTGACTTCAGAGTTCAAATTTAACTGTGTCCTCTCTTCCTAATCTCCTGGATCCTCTTCCCAGGAATTCCTAAGAAACTTCACTAGCCTTTTGTGGTAGCCTCTTCTGATATTTAAACCGTTTTTGTTATAGCAAGATAAATATAAAATGATTTATTAAAAGTTGATTAATTATTTGATTTAGAAGTTAAGAGAGAAGATGAGTAGTGGTTCTTTGCTGTTTTGGCACAGAACACTGAAAGCCTGATAAAATGTATCAATCATCCCTTCCCTATTCCTCTCAAAATAAAAATAGGCAATATGCAATAACATTTTATATTTAATTTTATATTAAATTTCCAGGGGTTGATTTTACCCAGGTTAAGAAATCTTGTGCAAGCAACTTTAAGTAACAAATCAAGGACAGAATTTTCTATGTAGTCTGACTGTGAAAGGGAGATTTCTGACATGGGTTTGGAAATATAGATTATAGCAGCTGACTGTGAAAGGGAGATTTCTGTCATGAGTTTGGAAATATAGATTATAGCAGGTATTTGAATAGAGTTGTTTCATTCAACTTCATTTTGTTATAACATAGACAAGGGAAAAAATTGATTCCCCACAGAAGCCACTGTTTGTGTGGAGTTTGTATGTTCTCTCCACGTCTATGTGAGTTTTCTCCAGATACTCAGATTTTCTCTCACCCCTCCAAAGATGTGCACATTATGTTTACTGGCCTGTCTGAATGGTTCCAGGCTGAGTGATTGTGAGTGTAAGTGTGCATGCACCCTGTGATGGGACAGCATCCTGTCCAAGGCTGGTGCCTACTTGGTGCCTGAACTGCCAGAATAGGCTCTGGCCACCTGCAACCCTGAACTGGAGTAAGTGGGTAAATAATTGTCTTATTTGTTTTTATTAGTCTTTCTTAAATGTATATATAGCTCACACTTATTTCAATATTTAGTATTAGAAATGTTTTGGGTCTTTATTTAGAGGTTTTATGATGCTTTTATGACTAGAAATATGCTATAGGAACTTAACTCTTATTTACATCAATTAGCCTATGGTAAAATTGGTTTTGTTATATATTGTTTCACTTAAAGTCTCAGTTTCCAAGAACCTATCAATGATGTAAAGTGAAGACTTACTGTACTTTCTTCACCCTAGTGAATAGTTTCAATCAAATACAACAAGGATAATAATTTTTCATACATTCAACAAAATTAATTAAAAAAACACCCTTATTTTTTCATTGGAATATGTTTCTCTGACTATGCTCTATTTTAAAGACACAATCCCTATGAATTTTTATGAGCCAACCAGGACATAGACACAATTAGCTCTACGCACAATAAAGAGATTTTGAAATGTAAAATATAAAGGGCAAAAATTTGGGGCTAGGAATTCAGAATACAAGTTGAAATGAAAAGAAACAATTAGATTAAATAGTAAAACAAAAACTCAATGACTGGAAACCTCTTACAGTCCATTCTAATTTAAACAAGTCTGGTACAGACATAATGATTTGTCAAGCTCAAGCTTGGAAAAGGATCACAGCAAGACAGCAACAAGAGGCAGAGAGAGAGAGAGAAGCCAGTGGAAGAGACTCAGAGACACTAGACACAACTCTGTTATTTCCACTTGTATTTTAAAAATAAAGGTCAAATGGTAATTGTCCCTATTTGATTCTTGATGAATCCACAGAAGGGACCCTGATCAATCATTTTTCAATTACAGTAATTTTCCCTTCTCCAAGGTTTCACTTTTCATAGTTTCAGTTACTTGCAGTTAACTGTGGTCCAAAAATATTAAATGGAAAATCCTAGAAATAAACAATTCATAAATTTTAAATTGCACACTGTTCTAAATAGTGTGGAGAAACCTTTTGCAGTTGCACCTAGGATGCAAACCATCCCTTTGTCCAAGGTAACCACACTGTATACAATACCTGCCCATTAGTCATTTAGTAGCCCTCTTGGTTATCAGACAGGAAAAAACATAGTATACATAGGGTTCTGTTCTATCTGGAGTTTTAAGCATCCACTGTGGGCCTTGGAACTTATCCCTGGCAGATAAACGTACTGTAATGGGATTTTACTGCCCCGTCTATATTATTTCCTTAGGTGGCTGGCCTTCGGCCAAAGTAGCACAGGTGACCTCCCTGCGATCAGCACATTACCCAGGCATCTCTGGCTTTTTGGAACCATTTTTTAAAGGTTAATTTCCCATTAATAATTTTCGGCAGTTTAATTTTTGTAAAAAAATGATGACTTAAATGTGTTAAAGTGCATTTTATCAACAATTAACTATTGCAAAGATCCTGAGTTAAAGACAAGCATAGAGATAGAAATGTTAAAGAACAAGAGTGCTTCTTATGCTCCTCAGTCATAGTAAATATGAGCCATTGCCTTCATTTTGGCAAAACATCAGCCTCCATGAGATATTTGGAAAATAGTTTTCTATCCATCAGTATGTCTGCATCCCATAAAAATAAAGTAATATTCATTCATTTATGCATAATACATGGCACATGATATCATTGTAGATTAATAAATGCTTGTTGAATAAATAAATGAATAATTAGGGAACAAATGACTAATTTTTTGGAAGCTGCAAACTCAACTAGAATAATGGTTGTCAAGTCTGACAAACTGAATTTTCACTAGGAAACTATTCACAATTCAAACAAAATAAAAACTCTTTGTGCCACTCTGAAGTCAAAATTTATTTTAATCTGACGGCAATGAGGATGGTGGAAGATTGAGGAAAAGTTAGTTACGTAAATGATCAAAACCCTATGGCCCACCACAGGTAGATTTCTGATTATTCTAAATTACCATTTTTAATCTAAAGTTGACTAAAAATAAGTTCCCAGGAGAACCTTAAAATAAAATTAAACTATTAAACCCATTAGTGAATGAGACAAGAACAATAATGTTCAGCTGATTCTCATGCCCAGTTTTCTTCTTCTTATATTTTGAGTTAACTGCTAAAAGCTTTTGCTATTTAGTCTGTTTTTCCCAGTGAGAAACCTTTTAAGAGACCAGAAAATATAATATTCGGTGTAGCAGGAGCTTCTTCTTAAGCAATGTTGGAGCGTCTTTTTAAGCAATGAAAACTTTTTTTAACATATAAACGAAGATCCAATAATTATATTAGGAAAAAGAAACTCCTCATTTGAACGTATTTTGTGTCTGTTAAAATATGAAAATAATCCACATTTACATCCAAAATTATATTTCACGGCCTTTAAGTCACAGGAGTAAAGAACTATTTTAATATAGCAATAGCAATCAAAAGTGCTTGAGTTTAACTGAGAGTCTAAAGTCAAATTTATCATTTATCCTCCTCCCAAACAAAAGGAATCAGTTCTCCTTCTGTGTTTGATAAGATCTGTTAATGGCATTACTCTTTCTATGATCAATCAGGCAGGGTCTAGACTCTAAAAGTCACCAGCAATGTGCTTTTGCACGCCTTTCTTACATCAAATCAAAATATCCTTTTTCTGTATCAGTCAAGTAACCAAGCACTTATTGAATGTATTACAGCAATTGCTGGAAGTAGTAGAGAACAATGGTCCTTGCTTCACAGGAATTTACAATTGTATTTGGAGACAAGATTAACTTGCTAATGAAACAATTAGCAAACATAACAGAAGATATTATGTAATTAAATGGTACCTCTTGAAGGTGCAAACTATAATTACAGAAATTTGGAGAAAGCAAATGATCCAAAAGAAAAGGAAAGGTTAGTGAATACATCTTAATAATAATAATAATTATTATTATTTTGTGGTGAGTATTTTTATATTAGTCCTAAATTCCGCAAAATGGGTTCTTATGTTGGCTCCCTTTTAAAGCCAATGAAATTGTGGTCCAATGAAAGGAAATGAGCACCCAAACTCCTCATAGACAGATAGTGGAGGGACATAAGCCCAAGCCTGGCAAGTCTGAGTTCTTTCTGCATAGCAATACTGCTTTTTATGGCATTGAGTGGCCTCTAATGCCTGGAAAACTTTACTATGCTAAGGAGAAGAGCAAGGCTAGTCAGGCAAAGTGCATAGCATGAGATTTGAGGAAGCAGGAATTTATCTCTTATCATCTCAAATGTTTATTGAGCTTGCAATATGTGCTAAACACTATGCTGAGAATCAATGAAAAGCAAGATAGTTATGGCCTCTGCCTTCGTGGAATTTAGGCTAGCAGTAAATCCCAGTCAAATAAACACCCTAATAAATATAAAATTGTAAATAATATAGGTGCTGTAAAGAGCAGTCCATGTTACAATGAGAATGCAGAATAGAAATTTTAAACTAATAAAGTCGATGTGGGCTCTTTTTTTTTTTAAAAAAAGAAGAAAGTCAGGGAAAGCTTTCATGAGACATATAGATGTGTATATGATTACATAAACATGGAAAAAATACACAAGACCAATTTAGGTGATAAAGATTGGTTATGGGGGATAGTATAAGGATAGAGGGTAGAAAAGGAAAAGAAATCTAAAAGCAAGAGTTTTCCATGATTAAAATAGAATGCATACATAAAAGCTATGGTAACCAAATGCTATTGGTGATTATCTCAAGATTGTGAGGTTTCAGATATTTTATGCTCTTTCTTCTAATTTTCTATATTTTCAATTCTTTTTACAATAATTATGTACTGTTTATATTATTTGGTTTGTGAGTGTCTTAGTCCTTTTGGGCTTCTCTAACAAATACTTCAGACTGGGTAATTTATAAGCAACAGAAATTTATTGCTCACAGTTCTGGAGGCTAAGTCGAAGATTAAGACACCAACAGATTTGGTGTTTAATGAGGGCTTGTTACTCATCGATGGCACTTTCTATGTATCCTTACATAAGTGGAAGGGACACACAAGCTCCTTCAGGGCTCTTTTATAAATGGGCACTCATCCCATTCATGAGGGTGGAATCCTTATGACCTAGTCATTTGCCAAAGGCCCTCTCTTTTAATACTATCACTGTGGATATTAAGTTTCAACATATAAATTTCCAAGAAACACATACATTCAGACCATAGCAGTGGGGGAAATATTTTCCTTAAAAAATTGCTCTTGAAAAAACCTGCACTTCAAAAGTAAGCAGTGACTTTTTGGTTATTTGTAATCTACATTTATTTCTAAAATTCTGAAATCTTTTTTTTTTTTTTTTTTTGAGATGCAGTTTCACTCTGTGTCTTAGGCTGGAGTACAGTGGTGCACAGTCTCAGCTCACTGCAACTGCCACCTCCCGGATTCAAACAATTCTCATACCTTAGCCTCCCAAGTAGCTGGGATTACAGGCATGCGCCACCATGCCTAGCTAATTTTTGTATTTTTAATAGAGGTGGGGTTTCACCATGTTGGCCAGGCTGGTCTCGAACTCTTGATCTCAAGTGATCCACCTGCCTCAGCCTTCCAAAGTACTGGGATTACAGGCATGAGCCACCACGCCTGGCTGAGAATTCTGAAATCTTAAGAATTCATGGAGAACAACTGTAACTGTTCTCTTAAACTGACCATTCTTGAGAAAAATGTACAGAATTGGTTGGGGCATTGGAAATGGAGGAAAAATACTGTCCACGAAGTGAGCACCATGTATTTTAGAGAGATTGGGGTTACAATTTTACTGCATTGATTTCATCCATCTGGTGGATATTGATGACTTAAGAAAAAAACTGCATTTATATGAATAAATCATTCATCTAGCTTCCTCAGTAGACAATTTTTATTTTGAGCAGTAATTGATTTTACTTCACTAATGGCAACTCTTTCATGGCTGATGGAAAGAAAGAGTTCAATTAAGTTTAAAAAAGAATTTAAACACATGTATGCTAGATGTAGCAAACCACCGTGGCACATGTATACCTATGTAACAAACCTGCACATTCTGCACATGTATCCCAGAACTTGAAGTAAAATTAAAAAAAAAGAATTTAAGCTTTTTTTTTGGGAGGAATAGATGGAAACCAGAAAAATAATTCTCTAGATAAGAAAATATAAAAAAGATATGAAAAAGTTTGAAAAGTCCCTTAATACAAACGATTAAAGGAAACAGTAAAACTCTGTGAGTACTCTGAAGAGCAACAGAGAAAATATGGCAAATGCAAAGTGATGGGATGGAGGATGGCAGGAACTAAGTCTAAAAGTAGATGATGATTTCTAAGTATAAAGGTAGGATAGAGGGAGGGAAAATGTGCAAAGAGTGGAAACAATGTCCACAGAAAAGAAGAATAACATTTCTACATTGTAGCAACTCCCACACTGTAAAAACCCTACATAATAGATATAAAAAGAGAAGAGAAAAAAGCAGCAATTAAAGCAATTACCTCTATAGTATACATCAAATATATTCTACTGTTAGAGAGAATTAACCATCTTTTCATCAAGGATAAATTACTGAAAGCGATTTTTAAAAATTGCCTTGGAATATTTTGATTTCTGATACATGAAATATAAAGCAAAAAACATGAAATTTTGTTGAGATGATATGGCAATGGAAAGAGCTTGGGTTTGGTTTTCAGGCAGACCTGGGAAAACCCCAGACCCTTAATCATAATATTGATGTAACTTTGGGCAAGTTATTTAACTTTTTGTATCAGATTGCTTAACTGTAGGCTATGAATGACAATACATTCTTATTTTGTTTGTTCGGTTTTTTTAAAGATTAAATAAGACGATACAAGTTAATTGCCTGGTACATAATCACTTCATAAATGCATTTTCCTATTCAATTAGAAATTAAGCATTTCCTTTAGAAATTAAATACTTTTAGAAATTATATAGAAACTGCCTTGACACAAAATTTGACTTGACTACCATTTTTGTCAGAGAAAATTAGAACCAGTTTTTCTTTTTCCAAAAAATTATAACTAAGAATAAACCATTTCCATGTCATTTGAAAAAATCCCTTTAACATTCTCTCCTTTATAAATTCTCCTTTATAAATTCTCTTCCTCCAGGGAAGAATGCAGTGCCCCAATCCACACTGCAGGTTGTGGAGTGGCCTGATTTAGAAGGAGATGGTAGTGATGCCAGTGAAATGCCTTCCTAGGAAAGAAGAGTTCTTAAAACCACTTTGGGTTTTTTCTCTCTCCATATCTTTGTGAGCTTATCAAAGATTCTCAAAGCAAGTAAATGGGTTTCAGTTAAAGCAAGTAAATGGGTTTC
Source organism: Gorilla gorilla gorilla (assembly GCF_029281585.2). Classification (NCBI taxonomy): domain Eukaryota; kingdom Metazoa; phylum Chordata; class Mammalia; order Primates; family Hominidae; genus Gorilla; species Gorilla gorilla. Next base: position 96,703,722 of record NC_073231.2, on the reverse strand, counting down.
AGTAATTGTTGAAGTCAAAAGCAGACCTAAAAATCAGTGAATGATAAGGAAATCCGATGGCTACAGGTTAGTTCTAATATCCAAATGGAATCAATAATCGTAGGCCCAGTAATAGTTTAGAGTGAGTCCTGGTAAAAGTGTAAGTCTTCAATTTTCAGCCTCTAAAAATGTGGTAAAAAGCACACCTGTATAGGATATAATCAAATAGTGTTTCTTAGCTTTGTATATAATTCTTCATAATTTTTAAATTCTCAAGAAATAAGTGTAGCACAATATGTGAGAATTTCCCAGAACATCTATACTAAGGGGGTGATTACAGAGAAAGGCTAAGGAGAAGAAAACCAGATGTTACAAAATCTAAGTTTTGGAAGTTGCTGAAGATACAAAGAGCTGTCAAGACCATTAGGAGAAAAGAAGGGTATCAGAGGCGTGGCTGTACTAGGAAGAGAATGGGAAAGCAGGACTCCTGGGAATGGAAACAATCACATGGTCAGGAAGGGCGAGGGTGTCGGGAGATAGAACCCTGGGCAGCTCAGTGGGACCAGGAAGTCTGACAACAGAATTCTCCCTGACTTCAGTGTTTCCCATTATAGATAGCTACAGATTTTCCTGATTGATCCCACCACCACCACAATTAGTAAGAACTCTCTGGAGTTTAAACTTCATGCTCCTTGCCCTCTTGGGAAAGGAGATTATCTTCCTCTAAAATATGAGAGGGTAAAGAGAAGTCCTTGAGGCTGAATAAGCAGTTATTTGATCTGCAGGGGACTCAAGTTTTGCCTGCCTGGCATCTATTCACCTTTATTCTGAAACAGCATCCTGGTTCTATTTTGCATTATGTTTTCTTGAAAATGCTGATTTGTCCAGGGATATGCATGAGATCTAAGCCAGGCTATCATAATTCAAAACCAGGAATTGCTGAGAGTTATTGGGAAATAAAAGCAGTTTCTCTGAGTATTTGCTAAGCCAGTGGCAATATGAACCTTGAGCTTCTAGTAACCATCTTGGCCTCTCAGCGAGAGGGCCCTCCCAAGAGAACAGCTAACACAGGCAAAAGAAGAGGTGAGAGATGATGGGAGACAGATTTTTCAGCAACACCATTTGAGTAGCTACCTCCAGCACACATGAAATCTATCTCTGGACCTATAAGACATGTGAGCCAGACAATTATTTCCTTAAGTCAGCTTAATTTGTTTCTGTCACTCACATCCAATAATTCTTGCCTACTACAAAATCATTTGCCCTGCTGTGACTTCTCTCAAGTAGGGCCTAAGAGGAGTTGAGAAAAATCTGTCAAAAGTATGTTATTCTCTCTACAGCTTTGTGGTTCCTCTGACTCCATCCCTCATCTGGCATGCAAAGTATTCTGAAAATCATGCCTCTCTCTCAAAAAAAGCATACATCTGCAGGCCTGTATCTGCTTATGCCAAGAAAGCTACTTAAAGCCTGGACAAAGATCAGCCCACTGCCTAGTTTCCACAGCCAAGCCTCGGTTCATGGATAGAAAGAAGTTCTAACTGGACTCTGTGTTCTCTGCTAGTTTACTGATGGCCAGTTCAGGGCTTTTCTGAATACCTGGAGCACAGTTCTGCCATGGCTCCTTGGCCAAATTTGTATTGCTGAAACCCAAGCCTGGCAAGCCCGGTTTGTTCATTGCATGTTAGTCTGATGTAATCTGGACTTTGATCTTCACTTTGTTCTCTTGATATATAGCCACACCATCTCTCTGTCTTTTCTTGTTCCTTCCTGTGTATCTCTCAGTCATACCACACTTGCTTAGCTGAGTACCTGGGACTGTGGCCTGCTCTATTCTCCAGGAACTTAAGTCTTGGTACTGCTTTCCAAGACTTCAGCTTAGTTGAAGATGGTATAAGCTATGTTAAGCAGGAGATCTCTCTTGTCCACTATTGGAATTGCAATAAGCTTTGTAGTTGCAATGTCATGCAGATTGTGCTCCATGCTCTTTGGACCAACTTACTGCCTATTCCATGAGCAGTGACCCTTCCTTCTTTTTCTACTGCCCACAGCATATGTCCACTTAAGCAGTGTAAAAGATAACTCAAGAAAGAAAGGGGCTTCATCACCTAACTCATCAAGCTTTAGAATGTATCTGCATGCACAAATACAAGGTGAAACACTTTTTCTGTTTCCAAAGGAGCAAAATTCTGCCATCTGAAACAAAACCTTTGAAATCATTACTTTCCAATTATTATGGGACTTTATCTCATTGGCGCATGAAAACTGTCTTCAAATATTAGAAAGACTTGTCATAAAATATTCATATTCTGAATGGCCCTACAGAGCAGAACCAAGTACAAGTTAAGAGAGACAGATTTCAGTTTGGTTTAAGAAAGAGCTTTTTAAACTTTCAGAGCTAGCTCAAGATGGACTATGCTCTTTTAGTAGGTGGTGATATTTTTGTCACTGTGGTGTGCTTCAGTGATTTAACAAGTACTGGGTTGAAATCCCAGTGCTCAGCACCCAAAAAATTGTTTTAGCTTGGAATAAAGAACACTTGATCAGAAGATATCAGTCATCTATCTCTAGTCACAGACTCCCATCTGAGGGCCCTGGGATGCTTTTCTGTACGTTCACTCTCTGACACAGAAGTGAAACATCCATCTGGTCTACCATTTGATGTACCCTAACAATCTGGAACTCCAAAGTGCAGTGTGCTGGGAAAATTGGTTTTGGTCTCCAGGGGATCTCTCCCCTTTCTCTACTATAATTAACATCACAAGGATTTATGCTAAATTCATCATAGTTTCCTATAGCTAACTGCAAAATGTAGACAGACTAACTTTCTGATGAATAAGAACACTTTTGAGGAGCCATGGAAGTTTCCTCTTAATGATCTTTCCTGTATTTATTCTTGCTCTTTAACTGGTGTGATGGTTCCAATTTGTAAGCTACCAAGCTACAAATTTAGTTTTTGCTAGGTTAGTTTTTTTTACAAACAAATTTTAAGGGCTCTAAGTATCTTTTCTGAAGAGTAACTTTATAAAAGTTGAGAAAAACGTGAGTTTAAAACATCTTTAATGAATCTGGAAAGGGTGCAATAAGGCTCACTAAAATGATTGAGAGATTAACAATTTTTTGAAAGAAAATGAAAGATTAAGCATATTTGGCCCAGAAATAATACAGTTAAAATGAGGCTTGACAAAAATCTGGGAAATTATGAAAGTTTTATAAGGTGGACATGATATCCTTCAGGTTACTTCAGAATATTAAATTGTATGCACTTCTCTTAAAGCTTGAGAAAAATCAAAGTTTTCAGCAATACTTTGCCCTGATGACAAAAACATATTTGACTTTCTTCTCCTTTGCCATGCAAAATATCCCAAGTACCATCAACAGAAAGAAGCTGGTCTTTTGTTCTACACTCAATCAATTACTATATGCAAGAAAAACTCAGGAAAACTTTCCAAATGTCTGAACATAATGAAAAATATCTATCAATTTAATAATTTAAAAGGTGATGGAAAGCTGGGTTTCCCATGCCTTCAAATTTCTCTTACTTTTACTCAGGGTTCTTTTCACTTCTAAAGTTGCTGCTCTGAATGAAATTTTCAGGATGTATAGATTAGGAATTCTGGCAAACAGTCACTATACAAGGATTCTAATACAGCAACAAACAAGTAGGATGATTCATGGAATTCTCATTAGAGTGAGATTATACTGAGCATTGAGCTTAAGCTTGTGCCTGGGCAGGCTTGAAAGGTGATTACAACTGCTAGACACTTTCCTTAGCATATAAGGACATGTGGTTGATACAGGTAGTTTGATTTTGAAATGCACTAAAAACATTCTCTATGATTAAGACCTGAAATATCTCCAACCTTGGTAATATTCATATACAAAAATCTTTGCAGAAATCTTTGCATAGTTATTTTGAGGTTAAATGTATTTGGGGTTTGTTTTTCTGGGATTTATTTGCATTCCTGAGAGAAAACCTGACTGAAAAGATCCAAGTAATTCCAGGGCATACAAAAGAAAAAAAAAAACTGCAGTGAACTACTCTTAACGAAATTTCTCAAATGAACATATTGATTTCTTAAAATGAAAGATTAAAGAAATAAGTGACTAAAACAAAAGAGAAAAACCAGTAGAGTTAGATTTGGGAATTATGACTGCTATCTAAATTTGTGTGAAGAGGGCAATATATTTTTGTTTTCTTAAGACTTTTTTAAAAATAATTACACTACTCTATATTTATCATTTGTTCATTTAAAAGCAACTTATAAAACATGACCTTTTAAAGTCCATAAGTTTACATGATGCTTTTTTAATGTAATTTTATGAGGAATAATGTACTTAATTTTGACATTTAAAATAATTATACTGCACTATAGACACAAGCTCTAATTATGCTTCTGAACAATATTTGCTTTTCATAATCAAGCATAATATTTTAAGAGTATTTTCATGAGATAAAAGGAAAAAAATTAAGTAGCCAGATATGTTCTTATTATTTTCCTTCTTTCTTTCCAAATATTCTCAAAGTGGATAAGTCACTCCTCAAGCATGGCAAATGTAATATTTGTAGCAAAAAGACTTGAATTTTTAGAGATGGCAGGACTGTGATTGGGTAACACTGTCTTAGAACATTCTTTCCCAAGGAACAGAATCTTAAACAAGTTCAAGAAAATGCAGTGTATTAGGGAGACACCAATTTAATGGACTCCAAAGTGAAGTCACAACTCCAGACATAAGGAAAGGCAGGAGCTGGGTAGCCACAGGGGCCTCAGCAGCAAATGTTCATAGACTCTGACTCTCACAGCCTACCATAAACAGTGTGAGACAGTGAGTCTGACTGTTTTGGTCCAGGTTATGTATGACTGACTCCTTCAGGCCAGGCTGTACTCTTGATTAAATTAGAGTGGTCAGGGATATGAACAGAGGCAGGATTTGGAGGAAAACTTATCTTCTTAGAAGGTGAGTGGAAGGAGAAAATAATTGGCATATATAGTGCATTTGTTAAAATAATTAAAACTTGGATCATGCAAAGATAAAAGTTATCAGTTGCTTCGAATATAGCTCCAAAACTTCTGTGCCAACATTTGAATTAATCTCAGTAAAAGATCAAAGACTGACACTGATATCCCTTCTTAAGAAAAAAAGGAATTTCATGAATATAATTCAGAAGTCTCTACCTAATATACACTTTAGCTCCAAATTAAAGTTGAACATCATTATGATCAGAAAACACTTGTTACTAATGCATGTGAGAGAAACTGGTAGTAATAATTATTCCTTTAGACTTACTGTATAAATCATTACATATACTTCTTTAACATTTAGTAGTCTTAAATCTATGCCAAGTAATCCAAATTAATAACTATATAAATAAAATAGCAAAACAGGCTAACAAGATCTATTGAAAACTTTATTTTTCATTAATATGAATAAATATTAATATTAATATAAATTAAATGTAACATATTAAAAATCTTCATAACACCCAATTCTGGAACTATTATGGCTTTCAATAAATATTCCAAACCCAAATGTTGTTTAAACTTCAATACTAATTGTAACGAGGAAGAAATAATCAGCATACATAACAAAGCATTAGCATCTCAACATCCAACACCTAAGCCGCAAGAGGAGCCTCTGCTCTTTTATTCTTTAAAGCATCATATCCCAGTAAAGTGCAACATGGCTTGCTTTCTTTCACGAATAAACATTCTTCCCCAGTAGCGATTTAAGGAGTCAACTATTACCCCTTTAAGCCTGTCCTTAAGTAGATCCACAATGACCTATAAAGACGTTGCAGCCTGGCTCAATTTCCTTAATAGTTTTCCCTGGCCTTCAGGATAAAGTTGAAGCACTTTTGCAAACACAGAATGCAAATTCCATCTTGTCTGGTCCTTTCTTTCCTCTCCAGATTCATCTTTCACTCTCAGCCTTCCAGCTGATACTTTAGTAGTAAGAAACTACTTGTTGCTGCTCTTCACCTTCTTCTTCCAGGACTTTTCTCATGCTTCTCCCTCTGATTAGAATATTCTTCTCCCCACCCCTTTCTTTACCTAAGGAATTTGTAATCTCTCATAATGACTCAGATCCTGTAAATATTCCCCGAGCCTACAAAATTGGGCTAAAATTTCCTCCCTTTTGGGACTTATGGTCCAAAAGTGTCCTGTACATAGCTCAATTACAGCATTTATGAATTATATTGATACGATCAGCTGATTGGTCTATTTCTCCATAAAACCGTAAGCTGGTTCCATGTTGTACCACCAATACCTACTACGGACTTGATATGCTAGAGTTATTGTTGAGTATAGTTACCCATGAATACTGTTTCTGTCAACAAAATACTTAAGCTGTTTGATGAAGAATTTGAAACCCCAATGAAGTCAAGAAACTTCTAAATTGGTTGTTTAAAAAATATTCAACTGCTTGAGTAAAGTGAATTTAATCTTTTAATTTTTCTTAATAGTTAGCTTCAAAAAAATGTCTGTTTATAGATGTAGTCCAAGAGCATTTTCTTGGCATCTTGGCTCACTGCCTGGAGCCATCTCAACACTTTGCCTAAGGAAATATAATGATTTTTCAAGCAATGGACACACTGATAGGTCTGAAGACATGGCTGAAATGGTGGTTTTTCATATAAGGTTTTGTAACTGTGACTGTCACAAATAATCTGATTTGGTTCAATTGCCCAAAACAAGCAGCATATTTCTATTGCTCTATACCCTAAAGTCCTCATTATTTTATATTTTTAAGCATAGTGAGAATATAAATAGAAACTTCAGAAATGTTATGCTAATACAAAAGAGAGATCTATATAGGCAAAATAAGTAAAAGAATGGATCACCATATACATTGGCTCTCCAGAGATAATTATGTCCTCAGGTAACAGTGATTTGGAATTCAGTACACCTGAATTGTCCAGATAACTGCTACAATTCTTCCTTTTCACTGTGTTAATGTAAGAATGGCCTAAGAATAATTTTTAAACAAAGCAAATTGAGATTAAGCCTAAATAACAAGGCAAAATTCTACTTTTTAAATTAATGGCAGAATTATATTTATTTATAATTTATACTTTGTTTTACATTCTGCAAAGTGGGAACAATCTAAAAACACTTCAGGGGAGCTTTCTACAAAAGATCATTATTTTCTGATTCAAAGTCAATTTTTCAGAGCAATTTTAATTACTAAAGAGGTATCTCAGAATTAAGCATAGGCAAACATGGCAAAATATACCCTCTATATTGTTCCTCCCTTTCTTCTTCCTGGACATGAATGCATTCACGCTCTCTGTGCCTCACTTGTGGAATCCAGTGATAAAAAAGTTTCTTACTTAGTATTATGTGTATCAATGGTATGGAAAAGCTCGTGTAATTCTTCTCCACTGAGAACACCATCTGCAAAATATGCTTTGAATTCTTCAAAGGATAATTTTCCATCATCTGAAATGGCAAGAACAAAGAGACACAAATTATTTCAATTTTGTACATTGTTCTGTTTTTGCTTTATAAAACTTCACCCAAACACTTGTTCATGTACACACGTGTACTCAAAAAGAAAGAACAGCTGAAGGTGTTAAAAAGAAAAATAATTTAATATATCTTTATATGACATAGAACACAGATATGTACACTCTGATAAAATATAAGTCTACAAGGTTCTAGGTATTTTTTGGTTCATTTATTCACATGACAAACATTTAACATTTAATGAACCATTTAACAGGCCATACAAGAAAGATGTCCACATAACCAAATAAAGAGCTCAACACAGAGTCAATTATTTAGATGTTTACCTTCATGGTACCAAACACATATAGGACCTAGCAGATTGCAGGATAAATATGATGTGTTTAATAAATGTATATCAGAGTTGTTATTATAGTCTAACAAACTATGTCCATTCCTGTGCCCTTTAAATCAGTGAGTACCTTTAAAGCCAAAGACATTTTACTTACTGTAGGGCACAAAGGTGAAACCCAATCAGAGAGATAACATATAATAAAAGAGATCGTAAAAGAGATAATATATACAGACATTAGAAGTATTTTATACAGTAGAATACGGTTAATGCAATAAGAGACAGAGGTATTTTAACTGTATGGGAGTTTGGGTAACAAAAGATTCTTTCCACTTTAGGGCCTGAGGGGTTTTAGTAGCATTCACCCTTGACTTTGGACAACAGGTAAAATCGAGATCAGCAGAGATGGAAGAAACACATTAATAACAAGCAAAAGATTTGTACAAAATGCAGCAGCAGCAAACCTAGAGAAACAAATGGACGAGAAAAGAGAGGGAAGCATCTTTCTGTCTGTGCAGGGAGCTAGTTTTTCAGTTATCTCAGATAAGCTGCCAAATAACTGTAAATGATAGTAAGATCCCTTCCATCTACAATGAGAAAACTGAGGTTTAAGGAGGATGGAATTTGTCCAGGGTCACAAAACTCCTATAACCTACTTCTACCAACAACTCTATACTGAACAAAGTGGAATTTGTCTTTGAGTAGAAGAATGTTTGATTTAATAGAATGAGCTCCTCTAGATTCATCTAGAACATTTTGTTTCCCCAAAATATGGCCCACACATTGCCTGGAGCACTGCTGAAATGCAGATTCCTAGGCCCCACAAGCGAATTAGAATCTCATAGAGGGCATGGAGGGGTGGGTAGACAAGAAATTTGAATTTTTATTATAAAGGATAAAATAAGCCTAATCATACAATTACTTATTTTTTTCAGATAAGGACTTACAGACTACAACATTTTAAAAAAATCCTTATTTGCAAAAAATATAAGTATAAATAGTCCTGGAAGGTTTTAAATTGTATTTCATTTTGCTTTTTAACACAAAAGGCACAATAATCTAATTTTCCAGTTAATTTTTGCTAACATTTAACTGGGCAGACACAGCCTTAGAGGTAGAATAAATCCAGATCTGAATCAAGCACAGATCCAGGGACCCGATCTTCTGGGTCCTCCTGGGCCAAGCCAGCTTAGCGATTCAGGTGACACAACAACCCATTGCAAAATGAAGTTCAATCCCCAGGCTCATCAACTGCCTAATTTTGTGTTTCTGTTTTTGAATGAGGTAGTTTTATGCCTCATATGACTATTTTAAACTTAGCCCCATGTAACCTGATGGATATGCTAGACAAGACATAGTGTGGTATTTCTACTGTGTATCTCCTTGCTTTGATGAAAAATATATTGCCAGGTTGAAAAACTGGACACAAATCAGACTGAGGTTAAAGAGTGAAAAAGAAAGACCTTTTCATGTACTATTTAAAAAAGAAAATAAAAGAAAGAAAAAAGAAAAAAGAAAAAACAGAAATCGACCTGCTATTTCCATCTCCAACACTATGATATGTAGTGAATGTAGTATGTATTTATTGATGATGGAATATGTTTTCCTTGGTGAATGGTTAGTATTTCTCAGGTGAGTGGAAACAGGCTATTACTGCACTCGGGTTGCCTGTGCACCCTGTGGATAGGGTGGGCCCCTGTAATACTGCTTTATAATTATGATAAGTAAGTGATTTCAAATAATAATGTGCATTCTATCAAATAAAAGCATCGATTAATAAGTGCTCTGATGATTCTCTGGGGCTAAAAGCCTTTTATTTAGAAAAAACCCCTCTTATTAGAAAAAAATATATAAAAAGAAAAAGGAAGCATTAGCTTATAGTCTTGGCTTGAAGGGTGGAAAGTATGCTTTGAAAACCTGTTGTGACCACATGCAGTATTTCTGAAAGACTTCACTTTAGGTGGCCACACTTTTAAATAAGCAATTGCAAAGAGTTACTTTTGAAGAGTTGTAGACTAGAGCCTTAATGTTAAACAAAAGTATTACATTTTTTAAAGGAAAGGGAAAAATATTCCCTTGTAGTATGATTCTGTATTTGTAATGCAATTATAAATTTATATTAGAAACGTTTTATTCAAACTTCAACTTTCCTGTTGATATTTTCTTTTGAAATGGAACAACAGAGTTAACCTTCGATTTATACTGGTTTGGCTCACAGAATAGCCAAATCTTGTGAGGTCTGATTTCCTATGGTAATAAATTTGAACTTTTACCACCAAAGGGTACAGGTTTTTCAGCTTTTTCAATTGGAATTACATGCTTTGTCCAAGTTTATCCTGAAAATAGTTGGCCCTCCTCTGCTTTACTTAAAAATTATCCTGGCCTTATGTTCCAAATTCCAATAATTTTTTGAGATGGAGGCAGCAGAGTGCAGTTGCTTAGACCACAGTCTTGTGATAAAAAAATCTTGAGTTTTTAACACGTTTTGCCATTTGCTAGTAGGGCACTTTATCCACTCTTTCATCAAATGTTTATCAAGGTCCTAGTATGTGCCAAAAAACTGTGTTTTGTATTAAGAACATAGGTAGACAAGCTTTTATGGATCTTATAATTATGACATAGTAAATGGTACGATATAATAAGGGGGATTCTACGAGACACAGGGCGATGTGAGAGCATTTTGAAAAAAGAAAAAAAAAAGTCTAGCTATAAAGGGATAGGGAAGGTTTCCCAGAATAAGTGGCACTTGTGATGAGACACAGATGAAAAATAGGGGTTAGTGAAGGAAGATCTTTAAAGAGAAAGAGTACTCCAGGCAGAGGGAATGCAAATGACAAGGCTAGGAGGCAAGAAAACACTTGGGTTGGAAACTGAAAAGAAAAATCACTATACTCAGCCAAAGGGTATATATTTGGAGGATAGAAGGAGGAGTCAGAGTTAGATATGAAGAGGAAATATGAGAAACCATCAAAATTGTGATAAAGAGTTTTTAATTTACCCCAAGAGTGCTCAGGAGCCACAGTCATATTTTGGAAACCTTACTGTGGATAAGACTTGCTTTCCAAACTGAGCAACAGATGGATGGTATCACCATTCATTGCTAGAGAGAACACTGAGCAAAAGCATGGAGTGAGCCAAGAGTGTTCTTCTGGATATGTTGAGATTGGGGGTACCTGTAGAGTAAGTAGAGGCATCTAGTGCACAGTAGTAGAATCACAGGGGTCTAGAAAAGTCAATGGGCGATGGGGGCTTGAGGCGTATGCTTGGGAGTTACCAATACCAAGTAATTGACTTAGAAGTGAGTGAGTTCTCCCAGGGAGAATGCCTGCAACAAGGAAGAAAAGGGTCCAGAAAGAATGTTGGAAGTACCAACTAATTCCTTTAAGTTTCAGATTTCATAAATGCCTGGCTATTGAGAGGATTAAGAGAAAGGCTATATAGAAAACACTTAACACAGCACCTAGCACATAGTAAGAGTTCAACAATGGTAGATATGGATTTACTAGTTCACTCTTGCTAAGTGAAGATCATTTATGTGTTTTTAATTTCCATTTTCTACTCTTCCTTGAAAAATATTTATTGAGTACGCATAGAAAATGGGTATTTAAGGTATGTTTAATGACAGAAAACTAGTGCTTCTTAAAAAAAAAAGACTATTTAAACAGTAATTTAATGTCTCCTTCAAGCTGCATCCACAAACATGACAACAACTAGAGCTCTGATCTGAGTATTGCCCCTCCCCCACAGCAATTTTAATCCTGTTTTTGTGAGCATTTAAAATGATTATGCTCTCAAAACACTGGTTTTTCACTTATGTATTACTTTAGCATTTTTGAACACTTTAAATATTGTAGTTTATCAACATGAAAACATCATGTTCAGTAATAATAATGGAATCCTTAGAACCAAATGAACTCATAGAAATTATTACTGAATTTAATTACTCCTATTCTGACCTTTTCATGTCATATATTTGTTTTAAAACAACTTACTAACAATATATAAATGAAAATAAAATACCTCTTCTGATTTTAGCTCCAACATTAAGCCTTAGATGTCATCATTTCTGTCCTTAAAACAACAAAAAGCTGAAAAACCTGAAATTCAATGACTTTTCTTCGACTCATTGGACAACTGAAGTCAGGGTAAACTGCTACCCCAAATCTGGAAAGACAGGTAAAAGCAGAGAATCACAGCTAAGACCTGCTTATTTGGAACAGAAGCTACTGTAGCCATAAACTGAGAGGGACCCTTTAATGGTAGTTTTGATGAATTGCTGGAGGCTGATTGTGGATGAGCATGAGAGGGAGAAACTGCTGGGGGTGCAGCCTTCGGGGAACCTCCATACTTTGGTGGGTTTTACCTCCAGAAACTTCACCAGTTTCTCACAGTGAGGAGGTAAGAAAGATTCCTCTGTGGCTCTGGCAGGGGAAGGGGAAGAGTTATCAAGAAATATACCCCAAATGTTCTCCCTAAAAAAAGATCTACTCTCCAGGTCAAAGACTTTACCAGAGTCCTGTCCCACCTGAGAGGACAGGCATTTTTCTCACCGTAGTTTATACTAACCTTTCTTCCTCAACTAAGAGCATGGACAGCTAAGAAACACCTGCAAAGGTGTCAGCCCAGGCACACACGCCCACAAAAAGACTCAGATTTAATCATAAGTTTAGAGATCAAGTCTGCTTCCCCACTCCTTACCACCACAGAAGGACTCCTGTATGATATTGGTGAATGGCAGCTGAAAGAGCTGCCAGACTTAGTCCTTTTGAGGGGGAATACTTAGGAAAACTCAGAGTCAACAGAAAAAACAAAAAGACACAAAAGGAATTTGAAGCTTCTGGCCCTACCACTAGAGCAAACATTAAACACAGCCCATCCTAGTGAGATTGACATAAATCCTCATACTAGAGGCCTATTTATCTCAGTTCCCATTACCTGATACATCATGCCAGGCTTTCACACACACAAAAATTCACAAATCATGCTAAAATGTAAGGAAAAGCACAGTCTGAAGAGACAAAACATGCATTAGAACCAGATTCAGATATGACACAAATCATACAATTATGAAACAAGAAATTTAAAATAACTATGATTAATATGGCTCTACTGGAAAAAAGTACACAATATGGAAAGAGAGATGGGTAATGTAAACAGACGGATAAAAATTCTAAGAATGAAAAAAATACTAGAAATAAATAAAAACTGTTACAGAAATGAAGAATACCTCTGTTGGGCTTATCAGTGGACTTGACACAGCTGAAGAAAGAATGAAAGAACTTGAGGATAGGTCAATAGAAATGTCGGTATTTCTCCTCCCCTGTGACAATTTTAATCTAGTTTTTGTGAGCATTTAAAATTATTATGCTTTTAAAACACTGACTTTCTGAAACAACAATGCATAGCAAAAAGAGAATTAAAAAAAATCCAAGAACTCTGGGAAATTCCAAAAAGTGTTACATGTAATTGGAATACCAGAAGAAGAAAGAGAGTACAGGGCAAAAGAAATATTTCAAATAATAATGGCCAAGACAAAATTCATGACAGAAACCAAACCACTGATCCAGGAAGCTCAGAGAGTACCAAAGAGGATCAATCTCCCCTCACCCAAAACCAAACTCATACCTCAATATATCAGATTCAAACTGCAACATACCAAAGACAAAGAGGAAATGTAGACAGAACGAGAAGAAAACCACAAGCATCTCTGCTATAGAGGGCTAAGGAGAAGAATTGCAGTTACAGTGGACTTCTTGTCAGAAACAATGCAAGCAGTAAGAATATGCAGTGAAATATTTAAAGTATTGAAAGAAAACATCACAATCTAGATAATCTCTTCAAAGGTAATGGTGAAATAAAGTCCTTCTCAAACAAATAAAACTGAACAAATTAATTGTGAGCAGAACTGCTCTGCAAGAAATGTTAAAAGAAGAAAGATCCAAAATCAATATCTGAGCTTCAACTTTAGGACACTAAAGAGAGAAAAATAATTTAATTCAAAATAAGCAGAAGAAAATAAATAATAAAAATTAGGGCAGAAATCAATGAAATTCAAAATAGGAAAACAACGGAGAAAATAAACAGAACTAAAATATGATTGAAAAGATTGATAGACTTGATAAACCTCTAATCAGCCTAAGCAAGAAAAATGAGAGAAAACACACATTATCAATATCAAAAATGAAGGAAGAGTTAATCATTGTTGTTCCCACAAACATTGAAAGGATAATAAAGTAGTACTATGAACAACTCTATGTCCATAATTTCATAATTTACCTGAAATGGATCAATTCATTGAAAGACACAAAACTGCCAAGGAGAAATAGTTAATCTCCATAGGTTGATATATATTAAATAATCAGTTATTAATAACCTTACAAAAAATAAAGCACAGACCAAGTGGTTTCGCTGGTAAATTCTACCAAGCATGTAAGCAACAAATGATACCGATTCTCCATAATCTTTTTCAGAAAACTGAAGCATAAATAACACTCCCTAATTCATTCTATGAAGCTAGCATTAGCCTAATACCAAAACCAAATAAAAACGTTACAAAAAGGAAAACAACAGAGCAATATAGCTAATGAACATAAATGCAAAAATTCTCAACAAAATATTAGCAAATCAGATCCAACAATGCTTAAAAATTACACACCAAGATCAAGTGGAATTTAATTCAGGTATGGAAGGCTGAATTGATATTTAAGAATCAATCAATGTAATCCACAAAATCAACAGGCTAAATAGGAAAAAATCATATTATATCAACTGATGAAGAAAATGCATTTGAAAAATCATACACCCATTAATAACTCTCAGCAAACTGGGAATAGAAAAAAACTTCTCCAACTTGATAAAAAAAAAAAACTACAAAAAAAATCTATAGCTGACATCATACTTAATGGTGGGAAAGCAGATGTTTTTTTCCTTAAGATTGAGAAGAAATCCTAGGAAGTATCCTTTTTCCCCAATCCTATTGAATAATATATAGGAAGTCCTACCTGCTGCTAAGACAAGAAGCAGAAATAAAGGTTATATATTATATAGATTGGGAAGGTAGAAACAAAATTGTATTTCTTCATGATGACATAATTATCAATGTAGAAAATCTCCCAAATTAGCAAAACACAAAACAAAAACCCTAGAATTAAAAAGCAAATATACCAAAGTCATACGGTACAAGGTTAATATACAAAAGTCAATTGCTTTACTTATTTCAGCAATAAGCAATTGGAATTAGAAATTTAAAACAATACCATTTATAATCGAAGCTGAAAAATAGTTTGGTGCAGATCCAACAAAATTGTAGAGGTTCTAAATGCAGAAAACTACAAAACTCTGATGAAAGAAATTAAATAGGATCTAAGTAAGTAAATAAGGAGATATTCTATGTCCATGGGTTGGAAACTCAATATCATTAAGATGTCAGTCCTTCCCAACTTAATCTATTGATTCAATGTTACTCAACCAAAATCCCAGGAAAGTACTCTGTGGTGTTTAAAAATTGATTCCAAAAAAGACCTAGAATAGGAAACACAATACTGAAGAGGAAGAATAAAGTTTGAGGACAGACACTTCCCAACTGCAAGATTTACTATAAAGCTACAGTAATTTAACCAGTGTTGTATTGTAAAACAATACATGCATAAATAAACTGATCAGAATTTAGAGTCCAGAAGTATACCCACACTAGTATAGTCAACTGATTGTTGACAAAGGAGAAAAGGCACTTCAATGAAGAAAGGATAGATCATCTTTTCAACAAATAGTGCATAAATCATTGGATATCCATGTATGAAAATTTAATCTAGACACAGACCTAACACCTTTGAGATAGTGAAAATTAACTTCAAATGGATATTAGACCTACATTTAAAATTAAAAATTAGGAGAAAATCTAAGTGACCGTGATTTGAATGATGAGCTTTTGGATACAACATCATAAAAGAAAAATTAATAAATTGGACTTCATTGAAATGAAAAACTTTTGCTCTGTGAGGAGGGGAAACTGTTAAGACAATGAAAGACAAGCCACAGTCTGGGAAAAAATATTTGCGAAACTCATATCTGAATAAGGACTTGTATCCATAATATACAAAGAACTCTTAAAAGTCAACAGTAAGAAAACAAAAGCCAACTAAAAATCAGCAAAAGATCTAAACAGACACTCTACCAAAGAAGATATGCAGATGACAAACAAGCATTTGAGATGTTCCATATGGTCATTAGGGAACTGAAAATTTAAACAGTAATGAGATACAAAACCTGAAAAAAACTGATAATACCAATTTTTGGCTAGAAAGTGGAGCAATGGAAACATTCATTACTGGTAGAAAAGCAAAATAATATAGCCACTTTGGAAGACATTTTGGTACATTCTTATCCAGCAATCACATTCCTAGGTGTTTATCCAACATTTGAAAATTTTTTCCACTTAAAAACCTGCCTGTGAATGTATATCACAGCTTTATTCATAATCACAAAAAATGGGAAACAAATTATTTTATTCATGTCTCTACTGAAGTAGCTCAACTGAAGTAGATGCATGGATAAAATAATTTGATACATCCACACAATGAAATATTATACAATGATAAAAAGTTGTGCTATGAAGTCATGGAAAAACTTGAATGAATCTTAAATCCATATTGCTAACTGAAAGAAGCTAGTCTGAAAATGTTACATACAATATGATTCCAATTTTATGATCTTTTGGAAAGGGCAAATTTATAAAGATAGCAAAAAGATCAGTGGTTGTCAGGAGTTGGGGGAGGTTGGAGGGAGGGGTGAATAGGACAAGAACAGAGGACTTTTGAAGGTAGGTAAACTATTTTGTATGACATGCTATGATAGATATATAACATGATTTGCCAAAACCTATAGAAATTTACTGTGCAAAGAATGAACTTTAATGCATGCAAAATCTTAAAATATAATTTAAGAGTTCAGGGAATCTCAGGATAGAATGCAGAATGTGACAAAACAATTTAACTGTATTAGGAATGTACAAAACAATCTCACTGGAGGGATTGAGGGAGAGTGGTGCTAACTTAAGTAACTGTAAAATAGTGAAGTCTATAAGCTAAAGGCAAAAGAAACTGTATATAAGACTGTGCTGTAGTCGATGAAGTTTTTTTCCATAGGGTATGAGTTAAACATTCTGATACTGGTACACATGTAGACTGGGATTAAACAATTATGTAAATAGGTGGCTGAGGCTAGGAGCCAGTTTTCTCACTATTGAGTAAGAGGATATGGACAAGCAAAGACAGGAGTCTAGAACGATCCATGTGGTAATGGATTAGAGTCTGAGACATTAATACAAACTCATGTTTAGCTCAGTATAGATACCCATGGGTACATACAGAAATATTTATAGATATGTGCATATACATGGGTTAGTATACACATATGTATTTCCTTGCTTCTTAGCTGAAAGGGCTTAGAAGCAATGATGACACATCAGTAACAATGAGCACAATTATCCAGACCTTGGTTTCTAATAACATTCTCTGATAAAAAAGACCTGAATTCCTCAGAGAAATATTTTTTTTCTAGGACTGGAGTAGAGGTTATAAAAGATGAGCCTGAAGCATCTGTTAATACCAGAATGTAAAAACTCCCCACCCATAATTATGAGGGTATGTCAAAGGAACACAGTAGTCAACTAAAGGAGCTCTCAACGGCCAAAGAGGGAAAATTTGAAGAACAAAACAAATTGAGTAATATTGGATTATAATCCAAAGTATACAATAAATATCCATGTGTCCATAATGTGGTGAATAAATGTTAAATAAATAAATAAGAAAATAGACAAATCTCCCATGCAGAAGGATTCTAAATAATTCATGGAGATACTCAGCCATCAAAGAGGTAGAGCATAACTCCCCTCTCCTTGGGTGTGGGTTGGGCATAATGACTTTCCTACAGAGTAAAGTATGAAAAGAGGTGAAAGAGTAAACTTTCCAGTGGAGAAAGCTGACAAATGCTACCTCAGCCAGGTGATCAATGTCAACATCAGCATCCTAAATCATATTGATCATATGTATCCTTGATATGATATAATGGCATTTTACCTCTGTGGTCTTTCTCTCTGAAACACATAATTCCAGTCTAAGTAAGAGAAAAACACCAGACAAATCCCAAATGAAGTGCATGCTACAAAATAGCAGACCTAGCACTCCTTGAAACTTGTCAAGATTATCAAATCAAAGAAAGTCTGAGAAACTGTTTTTCAACCAAGAGGAGCTTAAGGGGACATAATGACTGAATGCAGTCTCAGTATCTTTGATGTGATCTTGGAACAGAAAAGAATATTAGGCAAAAACTAAGAAAAATCTGAACAAAGTGTGGACTTTAGTTGACAAATAATTTATCAACATAGATTTATCAGTTACAACAAATGTACCACACTAATTAATTATAGTGTGTTTAATAACAAGGGAAACTTGGTTTTGGGTTATATGGGAACTCTGTATACTAGCTTCACAATTTTTCTGTAAATCTAAAACTTTTAAAACAAAAACTTTTTGAAAAATTAGTTTGGGAGGCCAAGGCAGAAGGATCACTTGAGGCCAGGAGTTTGAGACCAGCCTGGGCAACATAGTGAGACCCTGTCTCTACAAAAAAAATTTAAAAATTATCTGGGTGTGGTGGTGTGCACCTGTAGTACTAGCTACTCAATAGGCTGACAGGGAGGATCGCTTGAACCCAGGAATTCAAGGTTATAGTGAGCTATGATTACACCACTTGCACTCCAGCCTGGGTGACAGAGTGAGACCTTGTCTCTAAAATAATAATGATAATAATAAAATATTAAAATTATGTAGCATTAAAATATTTTAACATATTAAAATATATTAAAAGCTGACTCTACATTATCAACATGGCAAAATTAGTTATACTTATTCATATTAGATATTGAAATATAACATATATTTAACTCAGTAATAGACTCAACAGATTCAGTTTCTTAACTCTAGACATTCTACCCTGGCTCCATGTATTTTACAGATTATTTGGAGAAATGAAATTCGTTTCATGTGTCACTGCTTATACAAGTGTGTGTGTGTGTGTGTGTGTGTATACACATATATATTTATTTATTTAATTTATTTATTATTTTGAGACGGAGTCTCGCTCTGTCGCCCAGGCTGGAGTGCAGTGGCACGATCTCAGCTCACTGAAAGCTCCGCCTCCCGGGTTCCCGCCATTCTCCTGCCTCAGCCTCCCGAGTAGTTGGAACTACAGGCACCCGCCACCGCGCCTGGCTAATTTTTTGTATTTTTAGTAGAGACGGGGTTTCACCATGTTAGCCAGGATGGTCTCAAACTCCTGACCTCGTGATCCGCCCGCCTCGCCTCCCAAAGTGCTGGGATTACAGGCGTGAGCCACCGCGCCCTGCCACAAGTTAAGTATATTTTGACCTGTTATCTTGCGAGGTACTTTAGTCTAAATTTTATTGACTATAGTCACAACAATTTCTTGAAGTAGTTTCATCTTCTTATTTGTCTTTTCAGGAGGGGAAGGAAACTGAAATATGACAAGGTTAAATGATTCAGATGAGGGGCCGGAAAGCACGCCTCCCGAGACCCATTCCTGGAAGCGGGTCTTTAAAGCTGCTCTCAGTTTAAAATCAACCAAATGCTCAGATATCAGGTAGAAAAATGAATAATTCGGTCAAATGCTTGGCTCTTTACTGACTTGACATCATATATTTAGGTACTTTTTGGGGAAAGCTCATTTGTTACATCAAAATATTTTTGTCACTTGGAATTGTGCTGGGAAAATGAAAAAAACTGTCTTCATTCTGAGGGAATGAATGTGTATTAGTATTCGTGGCTAGAAAGAATGTGCTCCTAATTTAGTGAAAAAAATCCGTTTAATGTCATTTCCATGGAGAATTAACAATAACATTTTATGTGAGCCTAGGAGAAAAGTAAGAAAAAAACACTTCTATTTACTCAGGCTTTCGTAGAATGACAGATGAAACGTGTCGGAGGAATATTTAGTTTGTAGCGGATGTAGATTCAAAATTAGCAACGTGAAGAATACTCCATTTGTAGACAAATTTCACTGGTAAATGAAAATTAAATATTTTAACACAGGCATTAGAGGTAGAAAGAGGAGTACAATACATAATCGAATTGCTTGCATTTCCCCTCCTCTATACCTGCATTCTCACTGGATAATCACTGCTTTTTCAGCTAGTTTACCCTCCAAAAGAGGAACATCTGTTAATTTTGCCTGGTCAACATCTATTCTCTCTTCTTTTGGTAGAAACACTGATTTTTGCTTGAGAGATCATCTGCTGTCTCTCCAACTCTATTTGAGGTGCAGCTTTATGCACCCATCATCTCTGGGGGTGTGTATATAATCTAAGCCTAGAAAACCACTTCATCCAAACCCTCAGTTATTGCTTCAAGGATGGGCGTGTGACTAGTTGATAAATCAGAGAAAATCTTAAGATTTTGGCTAAAATTAATGTAAAGGAGAAATTCTCTCTTTATTCTGACCTGTTGAACTGGTGGGATGGGTTCTAGGTACTATCTCGCCACCCCGGTAAGAAAGCCTACCTGAAAGGAAGACCAACCAGACACAAACCAAAACTGAGATGTAGAGATAAGAAAGGAGATAGATAAAGAGAGTAATTTCTGAACACCTAGATAAAGCTGTACTCAAAGCTTTACCATTTGGGGGGTTTTTCAATTATAGGAGCCAACAATTTCCCAATTTTACTTTAATCTGAATTAGGTTTCTGTCACTTAAACTGAATTGGTCCTAATTGATAATCATCTTTCTTTTTTGCTAGCTATCTGAATTTTTATTCATCTTTGGAGATATATTTGAGGACAATGAGTCCATAAGCCTTCCTAGGCCATCCTATCCCAGAGACCTCTTCCTCCTCAGAACTCTAATGCATTAGGGTGTTTTCTCACTCATTTGGCTTAGTGATGCCTCTTGCATTGTGAACGCATTGAAAATTATTGATGCTTCATTTGCTGTAGCTCTTTGCTGTAGCAGAGTTGTGCTGTTGACGTTGATGTTGAAAATTAATCAATTTTCACCAGGTGCAGTGGCTGACGCCTGTAATCCCAATACTTTGGGAGGCCAAGGCAGGTGGATCATGAGGTCAGGAGATCGAGACCATCCTGGCTAACAGAGTGAAACCCTGTCTCTGCTGAAAAAAACCCCAAAAAATTAGCCGGGCATGGTGGCGAGCGCCTGTAGTCCCAGCTACTCGGGAGGCGGAGGCAGGATAATCTCTTGAACCTGGGAGGTGGAGGTTGCGGTGAGCCGAGATTGCACCACTGCGCTCCAGCCTGGGAGACAGAGCAAGACTCTGTCTCAAAAAAGAAAAGAAAAGAAAAGAAAAATATTCAATTTTCTCCATGTGCATGACTCATCTATCAAGAAGATGCTGAGCTCCCAGAGGACAATGTTGTCCCCAACCACCATGCCCCTTACCCCACCTCAAATCTCTAAGAGTTTAGAGTTTATTGACTAAGTTTTCTCAAATCCATGTGCAAAAATCAAAGGTGAGTTCCCTTTATTACACAAGTATATAATTTTTCCTAGTAACGTAAAATTTTGTAAGGGCTCAGTTTTTTTATAGTCTGCCTTCCTTAGTTCGCAAGTGAAGAAATCGTATCTTTAGGACCTATAAGAAATTAGTGAAGGCAAAGGGGAACTGACATGTTTTGATTACTCACAATATTCTAAACAACATCCTCGGGACTTTAACTATATTTACTTGGCTTTTTCTTCCCAGTAGTCCTGCAAATTCTTATTATTCCTATTTTCAAAAAATGAGGAAATGAACTCAGAGAGGTTAATGAATTAGTCTAAGATCACATCCAAGTAAATGTACACTAAAGTAAATGTATTCTTTTGTCTTTGTATTCCCGCCATCTAGCACAGTCTCTGGCATTTAAAGAGCACTCACAAAATATTAAGCAAATAAAGGAATGAGTGAATGAACAAATGGCAGATTAAAGTTCCAACTCTCCATCATACCATGCCACCTTAAAACAGGAACATAGCCAAAATAATTTCAAATATTTTTGTCTTTTTTTTAAATTACACTGAATCATTTAGGATTCTCCATGTGGAAATGTTGGTATTTCTAGATTTCAACAGCACAATTCTGCTACAGAGATGAGCCACAGCAAATGAAGCATCCTGGTTAAGTGCTAAGACTTTTGGTTTAGAAGAAAATCTGGATACAAATCCTATTTACTCACTCCATGCCCTTGGATGAGTTCCCTATGTCTCAGATTACTCATAAATAAAATTGGGACAATGACAGTATCTTCCTTGCAATATTGTTATACAGATTAAATAAAATTATGCCTAGCACAGCATAATAATCTTTTAATAAGATTGTTTACTGTTATTACTGTAATATTTTCTTGTAAAGTCTAAACCAATATTCTCATGGCCATAGAGAGTTGATAATATAGAGGCTATTACATTTTTCAGTATTTTTTAACAACTTAGGTGTGATTTTGAATATTAAGAAAAACACAGAAATATCACTTATTACTAGATCAACAGATATTCACAGGAGAACTCTCATAACTAAAAGTAACCAGTATTACAACAAAATCAAGCTTTTCACATGTAAGGCACTTTCATAACCATGAAGAAGTTAATAGCCTCATTATCCATCTAGTTACTGAAGTCAGAAACTGGAAATCTGAAACACACAACCTTGCACATGTCCACGTCAGTAAATGCCTTCATCTCTCTTACTTAACACTTCCAATTAATTACCAAATCTGCTAATTATATATCCAAAAGTATCAAATGCATTTTCTTATCTCTATCATCTTTGCCACTGATTTTCTGAAGTCTTCAATAGCTCTAATATGGAAATTTTTGCTGTATGCTAAGTGCCAGATTAAGGAGGCTTTAATTAGGGTTGAAGATTTGGAAATAGCAAGAAGTGACTAGGTTTTGAAGATGTTTTGACAGTGGAGCCAACAGGGCCTGCTAATAGATTGGATGTGGAATTACTAGAGAAAGAGAAGAGTTGTGGAAGCCTCTGAAACTTTTGGTTGGAGCAAGGGTTGCTTGGTGGTTCCTGTCCTGAGATGGAGACACATCTAGAGGGGCAAGTCAGGTGGCTGGGCGCAAAGCACCAACTCCAAGACACATGAGAATTTCAACTAGGATTATTGGTTTGCAAACAATAAGAAAAGCTGAATGACCAGGGCAAAGGCAGAACAAATGCTAGTGCAGCTCTGGGGTCTTAGTAAGGTGGTCATGGATAGGCCTCTGGGCACTGCCATGTGAAAAATTCAGCACCAGGACACTGTGATTGACAGTCCCGCCAAATAGGAATAAGAATTAGGATGAAAAGGCCGGGCGCGGTGGCTCACACCTGTAATCCCAGCACTTTGGGAGGCTGAGGTGGGCAGATCATGAGGTCAGGAGTTCGAGACCAGCCTGACCAGCATGGTGAAACCCCGTCTCTACTAAAAATACAAAAAATTAGCCGGGCATGGTGGCACGCACCTGTAGTCCCAGCTACTTGCGAGACTGAGGCAGGAGAATTGCTGGAACCCGGCAGGTGGAGGTTGCAGTGAGCCGAGGTTGCGCCACTGCACTCCAGCCTGGGCGACAAAGTGAGATTCCATCTCAAAAAAAAAAAAAAAGAAAAAAAGGATTAGGATGAAAAAATGGAAATAGATAACAGTTATTAAGAACTTCCTAAGGGCCAGGCACCTTTCCAAGAGTTTCTGTGTATGATCTATTTAATTTTTCAACAAGTCTGTGAGAGAGGCATTGCCTTTACTTCCACTTCACAGGTGGGGAAATTAAGTTACCCAAATTGCACAGTAAGTGGAATGGGGATTTGAGCCCAGGTAATCTGACTGCAAAATCATACATAAGCTTAACCATTATGCTACATATCTCTGGGATCTAGATGGAGCAGAGTAGACAATTAAATTGCAGGAACAGAAAGGAAAGGAAGGCTGGGATGACAACCACAGATGCCCATTACAGAAAGCACTTAAGGTAGCAGCCACGTTTTGGGATAAGTCTATGCTGTGTGCCCTCCAGGATCTGGTATTGGAGCAGGACCTGATTTTTGAGCCTTTGACAGCCCATGGGAGTTATTTTGAGGGCTCAGGAAAGTGAATCTGAAATTTCTGTTTGTTTCTGTGGCAGCTGATAAACCCAGCTATGTAAAGATAAGAATTTTCCGTTTTCTGCTTTTAACAGAAAAGTAACACATTTATGGGTGTGAAAGTGCTTTGCATTTTAGAAAAAAAAAGTCATACTATGAAAATAGAAAATTTATTTTTCTTTATTTTGTTAAAAAAATCATTACAGTCAGAACTTGCACTCATGAGTTTCTCCCACGTATTTTGCAGTGGTGGAGGAGACATTTCTTGCAATAAGGTCATTGCTAGGGCATTTTTTTTTAAATGAATCACTTCTAATAGACTTTGCTTTGACTTTCGAGCTGGTAGATGTGTAGTTGAGGTGTCTGTGTGTACCTGAGAGTTAACATATGAGTACAGAGCTATGTGAGAACCCTACTAATCTATAAGTTATCTGATTCTCAGTTTCATTATTTTCCCAAAAATGTTTGCAAAAAGTATGAGGAATTATGAAATACAGAGCCTTATGTCAATGTCCCTCATTTCTAGGGCCCGGCCCTTAATCTTTACATTTTACTTGGAGCTAGGAGCCCTGATTAGAAGATAAGAGGGTCTGGAGAGCACAGTGCGGGGTGGTGATGCTTGACTGAATAGCTCACATCAAAGGGCAGCTTTATTCCCAGGTGCGAAAGACAGAATCACAGAGCTCTGCAGGACTCTGAAGTGTTGCTAGGTGATGACCCAGCCTTTATTGGAAATACTCATACGTACCGAACCTTTGTTCCAGCTTCTACTCAAGGTCATATTTTTACATGTTAATAGAATAAACCAAACTTTAGGTGACCAGTTTGGAAAGACTATTAGCAATTCTTACATAATCAATTCCAAATGAATTGATCATAATCCAATGAAGTATTTAAAGTATCTCTAAATACATAAATACTACATCAACTATTCTTAGGCTAGGATTTTCATTGCCAACATTATTTTCTGGAGGTGTATTAGTCATTCATTCATAATTCAGACTACCAAGGAAACATCAAATGCATTAAATCAATTAAACTACCACATATTGGAGCACCAGAACATCATATTCAAGATGTATACAAATTCAGGCTCTAACTATAATTATATTTGTATATTTGTAGTCTGAAATACATACATAGGTGACATAGGTGCATATACAACAAAGTGAAAAAAAATCACCAAATATGAAGTGAAATAGACCTGGGTTCACTAATCTGGTACTACTGTTAACATACAATGTAACCTGGAGAAAGTTATCTGACATCTCTGAGCTTCATTTGCTTCACTTAAAAAATAGGGAAAATAATAAATATAGCTAAAAATATTGAGCAATTATCACTAGGTGAGATCAGGATAAGTGTTTCAGAGGCATAATCTCATTTAATTCTCAAAACAACTTTATGAGAAGTAATATTATTATCCTTCCTTTGCAGATGCGGAAACTGAGGCACAGGGAAGTTGAACAACTTGCTCAAGGTCATAAAGCTAGAAGGAGGCGCAGCCAAGCATGGGCTTGTGTCACCTCAAAGCCTATGTTCTCGCCACTGCTCTAATCTGTTTATTCTGTTGGCTTGTCATAATGATTGAAGACAATGTATATAAATCACAGAGGGTAGGACTCAGCTTGTAATATGTCCTCCATACATTTTATCGAACATTATTAATTAATAAACAACAGATAAATAACAACAGTGCTTTGTTTGATTAAATTATATACATGATTATATTTCTTCAGTGAAATTGTTGGTTATGCATTTCTTACAAATAATTCACAAATATTAATGAACGTCTGTGTTGCAGCAGGCATTTTGCTCACCATGGTGGACCTGGGGGTATGTGAAATAGGCACCATCTCTGCTCTCACAAATTTAATACCTGCAGGCTGCTGGATTGGACTAAAGTCCTGAGGAGAACTATAACAATCTCTTAGAGGGAACAGTGATTAAACAGGGATCAATTGTGCCACCTATATAGCCTTCCTACTTACTGATCAAGAATGATAGCAGACCTTAGCAAGTGCAAATCAACAAGAGGAATCCAATGGTGCGATTCACTACTACGAAGCTTTTCATTTTGCCTCTTACTAAGATTTCAAAGCTATTCTTGCCCCCCACCCCACACAAAAACAAATACTGTGCAATCTCACTTACATGTGGAATCTGAAATAGTTGAACTCGTAGACGCAGAGAGTACAATAGTGGGTGCCATGGGCTGGGGGTGGAGGAAATGGGAGATGACAGTCAAGGGTACAAACTTTCAGTTATAAGATGAACAAGTTCTGGGGCTCTAATGTACACGATGGGTGGTGATGAATGTTTTAATTAATTTGATTATTGTAAGAATTACACAATGTATACATTTATCTAATCATCATATTATATACCTTGAATATATTTGACCTTTATTTCCCAATTAAATATTTTAAAATAAAATATATTTAAATTTAAAAAATATTTTTGCAAATTGTATAAATACCCATGTATCATTTCCATTTTCATTCAACCTGTAAATAAGCTTTCTCAGAAGTTTTATATTTCTAAAAATTTGAATTTGGGTTTCTTTGGCTCAAAGCACTAGCATCTCTCCTAAGCAATCCTACTCTGAGGGCTATCTTTATGTTTAGGATCCTAGCCTATGATTTAAAAAAAAAAACAACCAAAAAAATCTCTCCAAGATGTCATTATTATAGCTAATCATTAATGTGTATCCCTCCCACCCCACCCAATTTATCCAGCAGCTTCTCTTTTTTGTCAGATGTCAGATAGATTCCAAAAGCTAAATCTGTCCTCTGGGCAGGCAAACAATTATACTGCCTATTGCCTCTTCTTCCTTTTGTTATTCTGTCACCAATTATGCTGTCCACAAGGGATTCTATCACATGAGGGTCTGTTAGCAAGAGCTCAAATACATGTAGCAGCTGTCTATTTGCAAAAACAGAATGCCATGAACACATGGTACAGAAGGATGCTTACTTTTATATGCTTTTATCTTCTCATTTACATTAGATTATCCACTATCCTTTTCCCTTTCAAATACTCCATATATGGTAAATAGCTTTATTTTTCTTTTCTACTAAACTCCACTGCAATAGAAATAACTAAAATGTTAAAAAGTATCTCAGATAGCCAAGTCATCACAGCAGAAAAAACAGCTGAAGCTTTCAGTAGCAATAGAGATGATATTAATCATAATAGCAGCAAAATGAGCAAGTGTTTAGTTGTTACTACATTCCAGGCACTTGCCTGGTAACTTTATGGATAGTCCCTCATTTATTATTCATAATTACCACAAGACATGGTAGAGGTCATTATCTATGCTCTTTATAAGGTTCCTAGGTGGCATACTTGTGGTTTAAACCCAAACTGCCTGACTCTGCTTCCCTCCAACTTTACACTGAGAATGAGTGAGAAGAGTAAGGTGGGATGAAAGGCCGGGGGAAAAGTGGACAGAGAGAAGAGAGAGAAATAATAGAGCAGAACATCCTCAATCCTCTTTTATTTTAATTGTTATCATAAATTGACAAATTATAGTTGTATTTCTTTATGGGATAAAAAGTGATGTTATGATTTTTGAATACAATGTGGAAAGATTAAGATTAATGTCTCTCAAGCCTGACCAACATAGTGAAACCCCGTCTCTACTAAAAATACAAAAATTAGCTGGGCATAGTGGTGTGCGCCTGTAATCCCAGCTACTTGGGAGGCTGGGGCAGGAGAATCGCTTCAACCCGGGAGGCAGAGATTACAGTGAGCCGAGATTGCACCACTGCATTCCAGCCTGGGCGAGAGGGCGAGACTCCGTCTCAAAAAAAAAAAAAAAAAAAGATTAATGTCTCTATCACCTCAAATATTTGCGATTTCTTGCTGATGAGAACATTAGAAGAAATTTACTCTCGGTGGTACTAAAATGTACAGAACTCAATGATTAGCTATATTCACTATGCTGTGCAATTGATCTAAAAATAAATTAAACTTATTCCTCCTGAAACTTTGTACCCTTCAACTATTACCTCCCTACTCCTTTCACTCCCCAGCCTCTGTAGCCACTATTCTACCCCCTGCTTCTATGAGTTCAATTGTTTTAGGCTTGATATAGATGTATAAGAGGTATTTGTCTTTCTGTGTTTAGCTAATTTCACTTAGCATAATGGTCTCCAATTCCATTCATGTTGTCACGAATGACAGAATTTCTTCTTTCTTTTAAGACTGAATAGTATATATATACTGTATTTTCTTCTTAATTCATTAAACAAATGTCTATTGAGCATCTAGTACTGGCTGGGCATACCATCTACTTGTAACATAAGTTCCTTGCCTTAGAGAGGCATGTTTGGCTTAGAGAAATACAATCTCCAGCCAACAAGCAGTCTCCACCTTAAGGACAATAATCAATATGTGCCAAAGTGCTGAGAACACTCAATTGTGCTAATTTGTCCAATTGTGCTGAGAACACAGGGAGAGGGTGGGGCCCTGTCAAGGGAACTGGGGGAGGTTTCCCAGATAAGGTGTCTTTGAGCAGGAATGTAAGCAAAGCGTGAGTGTTCTCAAGCTGAGTGAGGGTGGAAAGTTACAGGAGGTGGAGGTCACAGCAGGGTAACATAACAGTGTGGCAGATGGAGGGTGCCCAGGGGGACTGAGTGCTTCAGCAGCTGCAGAGGAGGATACATGTGGAAGATTTTGAGAAGTAAGAGCAGAAAGGCAGGTAGTCTGACAGCATGTTGGAATGGACATTAGGAGAGGCGGTAAGGAAGGCAGAGTGGGGGCAGGTGAGGAAATATGAGACATGGGTCTGCCAGTGCAAGTGACCACTTCATGCAGCATGATATTTGAGGTTATCATAAGCCATTGAATCATGTGCATTGTTTTGTTCAGTGCTTTTCGTTCTGATTGTGGATTATGCTAATTTTGATGGAAAGAAGAGAAATACATACAAAGGTAAGGGTGGACCTAAATCAGAGCTTTGGGGTCTAGGAAATGAAAGTATAGCCTGAGAAAACTAGGAGCTTGGGTGGAGAGGGAGCAAAAGCATTTCTGAGCTGGAGACTGCTATTAAAATACAAGGCAGGTGGCATAGAGACAGGTGGGCTATTCAATTGTACACCAGGCATCCCTGGGGCTGGATATCAGGCAAAAGACCAAAGGATGAGATGAGAAGACAAAATGATGCCATCATTATTTCTGTCTTTAAAAGTAGTCAAATGGGCCGGGCGCAGTGGCCCACGCTTCTAATCCCGGCACTTTGGGAGGCCGAAGAGGGCGGATCACTTGAGGTCAGGAGTTTGAGACTAGCCTGGCCAACATGGTGAAACACTGTCACTACTAAAAATACAAAAATTAGTCGGGTGTGATGGTGTGTGCCTGTATTCCAAGTTACTTGGGAGGCTGAGGCAGGAGAATTGCTTGAACCCAGGAGACGGAGGTTGCAGTAAGCCGAGATCCCACCACTGCACTCCGGTCTGGGTGACAGAGCGACATTCTGTCTCAAAAAAAAAACCCAAAAACTAAAACTAAAAACAAAATAATGAAATGCTTCAAATGGGAACAAAAAGCACATTTGAACTGACAATATATCAATCACCACAACACAGTCTGAGAAAATATTTTGATGGCCAAGCACAATTAAATATTATTGGGACTTGGGATGCTATTACATTGTTCCTTGGATTAATAATCTTCTTTTGTGTAGAAAGGTGTGTCTTGTCAGTCAAGCTTTTCTTGATCTGCCCGCGTAAGGGTAAAATAGACCACAACATATATCTTTAAACTGTCAGATCTGGACTCTGCCTGTAATCTCTCCCCATAGATAAGAAATGGGATTTCAAAAAAGGGAAAGAACCCTTTGTATCCTAAATTTGTCAAGAAATTCTTGTCAAGAATATACCTCTACCGTGGTACTTATAATATAGCAGCAAAAAGAAAAACCAAACAAAACAAAAATAAAACAAGCTTTTATTTGGTGTTCTCTGGGACAAAGTTTCTAGTGGAATAATAGAGTCAAAAGATACTGCTTATGACAACTTAGATGTTGTGCAGTCATCATTAAATCAACAGAGCAAGTTTTTACTTCGAGGTTGCCATCTCCTACTTCTCTGTTGCTATAGATTATCATTTCCAGGGCCTACACTTCAAATAGGAAAGCAGTGGCCAGGAACAATGGGGTAGAGATAAAGCTAGCAATGCAGGTTTCCAGGCAGACCTCTTGGAGTACAGTAAAATCCCCAAAGCCACGTTAAAGCTCAGTGTGGAGAGTCCAGATTTGCGTGTCATACAGACCTGGGGTCCAGTCTCAGCTTTGTATCGTAAGAATTCTAGGACATAATATGCACAAAGCACTTGGCCCAATGCCTGGCACACAGTAGACACTCAATGAATAGAAGCTGTTATCGCCACAAAATTATTTTTTGGTGCATGAAAAGGAAAAGCCAGAGTCCAAATATGGCAGAGCTCCTCACTTCAAAGGCATAAACATTCCTTTCAAATGTAAATCCTTCTGCCAACTTCTTATGAATATTTAGGGCCTAAAACTTATCTAAAACGATCACTAGTACAATAAGGTAGTATTTTATATGTAATTTTCCTGGACTCTCCCCTTTTTCCTGATTATTATTTATAAGGTAATATAAAATGTAAGAGATTAATAAATAGATACTGTAGATTTTTGGTCTTACCATTTTTGTCTGCTCTCCTCAGTATCTGGAAAGGAAAAAGGAAAAAATTTTATCAGCATTTTAAATAAATATTTCAGCGAACATTACACTTACACATAATTTATTCATAATTAAATAAAATACATTCTAATTTTAAGTAAGCGTTTCCCAGTTGAGGTCTTTCTTTATAATATCTAAAACCTGAAAATGACCCAAATGTCCATGGATGAACAAACCGTGAATGAACAAACCAACTGTGGTATAGCCATACAATAGAATACTACTGAGCAATAAGAATGAATGAGCTATTTATACACACAACAACTTGGATAGAACCAAAAATAACTAGGCTGAGTAGAAAACCTAGATGCAAAATAATACCTACTTATAATTCCATTTATATAAAATTCTTAAAAATGCAAACTAATCTATAGGGACAGAAAACAGATTAAGCTTCCTAGGAATGGGCAGGGCAGGGGAGGGTGGATTACAAGAGGATGTAAGAAAACTTTTGCAGGTGTTAGAGATAATTATTATCTTGAATGTGGCAATGGTTTCATATATGTTAAAACTCATCAAGTTTACACTTTACATATGTGCACATTAATGTAAGTCAATCTTACCTCAATAAAACTGGGATTCAACAAAACATAAAAGAAAAATAATACATCATGGGTAAAGAGTAACCACATGTCTATGCTATATCTACTTTATTTATACTTTATTAATCATATTATCTTGGACGTATTTTAAATTGTCTTGATGTATAAGAACTATTTGGCCATCCGGTATCCATTACTCTTTAGTAATGATTTCTAATGTTCTTCTGGAAAGCCAACCTTTCCTACATGCTTGGCCTAGGTGCTCCAGTGCTGGGCAGGGCACTTATGTCTGACAAACATGGTGTCATATCCCTCTGGTCACGGTGACTGCTCAGGGATGAGCACATTAGGGCCAGTGAATGACAGGCCATGGTTTTGCCTGAGTGGTTAGGAGAGAGACATACTCTTCTTTCTGCTGACTTTGAACCTAGGAATATATAGGCAATGCACTGCTGTCATTCATTTTGTTATTGGATATATTGTAGGTTGAATTGTGTCCTCCAAAACCAAATGTTGAAATCCTAATGCTCAGTATCCACGAATGTAACTTTATCTGGAAATAGGGGTTTGGGAGGAAAAGCCTTTGATAAAATCCAACCTTCCTTCATGATAAAAACTCTGAACAAACTAGGCATTGAAGGAACATACCTCAAAATAATAAGAGCCATCTATGCCAAACCCACAGCCAACATCACACTAAACAGGCAAAAGCTGGAAGCATCTCCTTGAATGCTAGAACTAGAACTGGAACTGGAACAAGACAAGGACGCCCACTCTCACCACTCCTATTCAACATAGTACTGGAAGTCCTCGCCAGAGCAATCAGGCAAGAGAAAGAAATAAAAGGCATCCAAATAGCAAAATAAGAAGCCAAATGGTCTCTCTTCACTGATGATATAATCTTATACCTAGAAAACTCAAAGACTCCACCAAAAGGCTCCTGGGACTGATAAATGACTTCAATAAAGTTTCAGGATACAAAATAAAGGTACAAAACTCAGTAGCATATCTATGCAGCAATAGCATTCAAGCTGAGAGCCAAATCAAGAATGCAATCCCATTTACAATAGCTACACAAAAAATAAAATACCTAGGAATACATTTAACCAAAGAAGTGAAAGACTTCCACAAGGAGAACTACAAAACACTGCTGAAAGAAATCATAGATGACAGAAACAAATGGGAAAACATTCCACGCTCAAGAATTGGAAGAATCAATATTGTTAAAATGGCCATACTACCCAAAGCAATGTATACATTCAATACTATTCCTATCAAACTACCAATGTCATATTTTACAGAATTAGAAAAAACTGTTCTAAAATTCATATGGAACCAAAATGGAGCCTGAATAGCCAAAGCAATTCTAAACAAAAAGAACAAAGCTGGAGGCATCACATTACTTGACTTCAAACTATACAATAAGGCTACAGTAGACAAAACAGCATGGTACTGGTACAAAAAAACAGATACAAAAATGAAACAGAATAGAAAACCCAGCAATAAAGCTGTACACTTACAGCCATCTGATCTTCAACAAAATCAACAAAAATAAATAATGGGGAAAGGATTCCCTATTCAATAAATGGTGCTGGGATAGCTAGTAGGTCATATGCAGAAGAATGAAACTGGAGCACTATCTAATACTATAGAGAAAAATTAACTCAAGATGGATTAAAAATTTAGATATAAGACCACACACTATAAAAATCCTATAGGAAAACCTAGAAAATATCATTCTTGACATTGAGAAAAAATTGGCCTTGAGAAAAAAGTTATAACTAAGTTCTCAAAAGCAATTGCAACAAAAACAAAAATTGACAAGTGGGACCTAATTAAACTAAAGAGTTAGAGCACAGGAAAATAAACTATCAACAGAGTAAACAGAGAATCTAAAGAATGGGAGAAAATATTCACCAACTATGTATTCAACATATTACTAATATACAGAATCTGTAAAAATCGTATTTCAAAAAACAAAAAAGAACCCCATTAAGAAGTGGGCAAAAGACATGAACAGACACTTCTCAAAAGAAGACATACAAGTGGCCAACAAACATATGAAAAAATGCTCAACATCACTAATCATCAGAGAAATGCAAATCAAAACCACAGTATGCTATCATCTCACACCAGTCAGAATGGCTATTATCAGAAAGTCAAAAAAAACACAACCAGATTCTGGAGCTGCTGCAGAGAAAAGGGAATGCCTATATACAGTTGGCGAGGATGTAAATTAGTTTAGCCTGTGGAAAGCAGTTTGGATATTTCTCAGAGAACTTAAAACAGAACTACCATTTGATTCTGCAATCCCGTTACTGAGTATATATCCAAAAGTAAATAAATCATTGTACCAAAAAGACACATGGCACTCGTATGTTCATTGCAGCATTATTCACAATAGCAAAAATGCTAAATCAACTTAAGTGCCCATCAGTGGTCAATTGGATAAAGAAAATGTGGTACATATACATCATTGAATACTACACAGCCATAAAAAAGAACAAGAACATGTCCTTTGCAGTGACATGGATGCAACTGGAGGCCATTATCCTGAGTGAATTAATGCAGAAGCAGAAAAACAAACACTGCATATTCTCACTTATAAGTGGGAGCTAAACATTGGGTACACATGAACATAAAGATGGCAGCAACATACACTGGGGACTAATAGAGGGAAGAGGGAGGTTGGGGAGAAGAGTTGAAAAACTAACTGTTGAGTATTATGCTCACTACCTGGGTGATGGAATCATTTGTACCCCAAATCTCGCCATCATGTGATACACCCATGTAACAAATCTGCACATATTCCCCCTGAATCTAAAATAAAACTTTAAGTTATAAAAAGAAAAGAAATAGGGTTTGCTGATGTAATCCCATTAAGATAAAATATAACTGAATTGGGTGGTCCCTAAGTCCAATGACTGGGGATCTTACAAGGAGAGAAATTCAGAGATGCAGAGATAGAGGATAGAGACCATATGATCAAAGAGTCAGGTATTGGCGTGGTGCAGCTGAAAGCCAAGGATGCCAAAGTACTGACGGGTGCCATCAGAAGCAAGAGAGGAAGCATGATACAGTTCCCCCTCTGGAGCCTTCCCAGGGAGCATCATCCTGCTAGCAGCTTGATTTCGCCCTTCTCACCTCCAGAACCGTGGAGGGTACATTCTATTATGATAGTTTGTTAGAGCAGCCCTAGGAAACTAATACAATATATAACCTGGAAAGAATCAACACCCAGGAAAGTAGTTTTCAGAGACTTAGGGAAACTGGGTCCAGATAGCACTCCTTGAGTCTCTGATTAAGTAATCTTGATGAGATGATCTCTGCTTTTTCATTACAGGAGCCAATACATTATTTTTTAAAACAATCTTAAAACAGTTTGCATTATTTTTCCTGCTAGCTGCAATGAAGTTAACCCTGATAGGTATGCTAATAGAAAATAATCTGGATAACATACTACAGAGCTATGTTATATGCAGTACCAAAGAGGATGCCCCACTAGCACATTGCAAAGACAAACTTTAATTGCTTGGAAGGGGCCCTTGAGGATGATTTTTTTCCCTAAGTAACTTGTAGTTATAGTTAAATAACCAGAGCTACTCTTATATTTAGATCGTCACTTCTTGCTGGCCAGCTTGAAACATGAGCAATCATTTTTATTCCCAAGTTGTCTGTTTTACTGCTTTCTACTATAAAAACATTATCCTCCTTTCGTTCTGCCAACTTTACGGAAATGAGGTATAGATAAATCTAATCATTGCCACAATGTGTTTTAAGATACTAGTATTACTATTAAAGATCTCACCCATGAAACTGTTCCAGCAACAGGTAGGTATCACCTAGACTTGCATGCAGAAGAAGATGGTCCTCCTTTTTTACTAAATTGATGTAATTACTGCAGGAGGACTGCTTTCAATAGTAAGAGCTATGCTTAAAGCAAAATGAGACCCAGATTAGTTTTCCTCCATAGAGTTAATTGCTAGAGGGGATTTTGAGGATTCATTCCCTCATGACAACCAGCTTCTTCCTGTCCTCTGCAACCATGGAGCCCCAGCTGAGAGTCAGGGAGACATGAAACACATCCTATTTCTTACTTTTGGTTCATTCTAAGATTCTATTTCAAGCTGTATTTTGTCCTCAGGATTTTGAAGTAACTAGAATAGAATAATCACACACCACAGAGTTGGACCCAGGACTTCTGTTCATTCCATTTCATAAAGAACAATCTCAAGTAGCATTTAGCCTCTGAAAGATGAAATAAAAACAGCAGCTTTTGTTATTTAGACAGTTCTTATAATTAAATATGAACAGAACTGTCTCTGCCGCAAATTTTGCCTCTGATCCCACAGACTAATAAAAAATGTACTCCGGATGAGAATCAAGTTCATTATGTTATGGTACCAGAATAATCTGTGTCAGCCGATCTTAAGGTTGCTACCACTGGATGGATGGTAAATAAATTTAAATATTGTGGTCAGGCTTAAAATTTGAAGACAGGAAATACTGTGTTTTTGCTACAATTCAAAGATTATCAAATAGATTCCTTTATTTCAAAAATATTCTTTGATGGCCTCAACTAAAATTCCTTACTCATCACTTTAAGTTATTGAAGGCAGGTGTTAAAATGTAAATGTTATCTTTGAAACATTAAAAGATGGACACAATTATAATTTAGTGAACTAATATTTCTAAGTGCCTCCTACCATGAATCAGGTTAAGATTTGATAATGAGGTGAAATAGTCCCTTGGTAGATTCCCGAGAAACTAGAATATAAGACAGGGACTCAGGACTAATCCAGAACATGGAGTCCCACCACACAGGGTCGGCAGGAGTCTCTCCCATTAGAATGCCTGGTGTCGCCCAGGTGTCTCAATCATTAGACTGCCTGGGGTCAGATGGGAGTCTCTCCCATTACCAGGGTGGGTGGGCCCAGACTTCCAGCAGGTAGTTTTACTACCAGGCCACTGGTTGCCCTGAAACTGGATAAGGGGAAGCAGGCACTGAAAGATGGATGGAGAGAAGGAATCAGCGCACATATTTTCATCTTCTCAATTTTGCCTAGGGTAGGCCCAGTGTGGGAAAACAATTTTTAATGTATGATAACAGTAAGACTAAGTGTATTTTTAAATACTTTTTAAAAATTTTTTTAAGTTCCGGGGTACATGTACAGGATGTGCAGGGTTGTTACATAGGTAAACGTGTGCTATGGTGGTTTGCTGCACCTATCAATCCATCACCTAGGTATTAAGCCCAGCATGCATTAAATTTTTTTTTCCTAATTTCTGCTGTTTCCTGTAACTACAAGAGTGACATTTGCCTTGCCAATGAGGGTAGACAATGATGGGGTTAACTGCCATCCTCTGAACTGGACAATCTCACTCAAATGAGCAAGTGTGTGTGTGTGTGTGTGTGTGTGTGTGTGTGTGTGTGTGAGATGAGGTGAGATGGGAGGTGTGTGGCTATAACAGAGTTCAGTCACAGAACCATTGCATCTGGAAGACTCATTCGGCTTTGACATTCCTCTGTGCATCTCACACATCATACAAATGAGCATATATGGGGCTTCAGAATTAAGTGTCCTTGTGAAAAGAAACTATTTCTTGTTTTCACCAAGTTCCTGACCATCTACGCTCTGTATCTTGCATTCAGAGTGTACATGAGTGTGCATGCTTAGACGAAGGAAGGAAGGGAAGACAAGCAGTAAAGTCATTCATCCCCTTCACAACTTTCCAGCCTCATTCCCACTTTAGCAGTGAAGTGGGGAACAGTCACTTCCCTTCCAGTTAAAAATCAAAGGAAAACTGATGGGAAAGGAAAGTGGCATTGGGTGGATGAAGTTGCAACTAATTTCATTTGGGAATTTCTCTTGCTTTTGGGGATGAGTTGAAGGTTTGTTTTTCTCCCTTTTCACAGTAGCGGAGTTGATTAATGTAATGACTCAAAAGAGGAGACACATGCTACATGGACTAGTATTCCAAACTAGAGTTCCTCTTCTGTTAACTGGATTGCAGCAACCGGGGAAATGATAGTCCATTGGTGTAAAAGGAAAAGCAATAGTAATCCCTGTGGTCCTATGTGTTGCCAGGACCCAGTTGAGTCCCTCTCCTGTGGCTGGCAGGCATGCCATATGCAAATGCTTGCTCCAGCCTCAATGCGCTGGCATACCTTGGCACCAGTGCTAGGTTTTCTAAGCCTCCCGTCAGTATTCAAGAGTATTTATGATGAACCGATACTTAATTCTGTCATATTCTAGCAAGACAATTATATAAATTAGATTTATGAAGAAATAGTCCCTGCATCAGTTTGTGGATTTAGCTACTGTTACTGTTATTTAATACACTCAGTGTGGAGCACTGAAATAACCATAATACTTCAAATTTATGCAACACTTTTTGCTTTGTTTCCATTTTCCCTTATTTCATACTCACAACAGCCTAAGGAAGTATCATAGTGATTACTATTGCTGATTTGGAGAGGATACTGAAGGAAAAGCCAACAGTTGTGGCAAATCTATCTCTGATTTTCTTGTTAAAATCTGTCTCTAGTTTCTAACCAGCTGGTCATGTATCATGTCATTAATAGTGTTCTCAGTAGCAGTTTACATCATTTCTTAAACGATTGATTATTCCAGTGACATTGCAATAAAAAGCACTGCAAATCAAAGTTTTCCTCAAATTTGGAAATTGTCTGTTTGATACAGAAGACACACAGAAAATTACCTGTTCCAGTTTGGAACAGGTAATATCTATCACCTATGTATTATAATATGAAGATAATTTTAAAAGTAATCTTTCTTGCTAGTGCCACTAGAATATATTAAATCAAATAAATAAAGTGATGCATGTATATTTTACATTTTATTTTGCTAAAAGTGGTATGATCCAGAAATGAATAATTCACAAATCCCTAAGTAACAAATCATTTTTCGTATCACATATTTCACCAGTGTTAGATTTTTCACAAAATAACTCAAAGAAAAGTGTAAACAAAATCTTTTCCATTTGACACAAAATCCAATGGCAGGTTTATTTTGTAGACTCTAGCATTTTACCGACAAACAAGCATGTCAACACCTCTCATAGGGAATCAGCTTCCTATTTTTATTTTTAAATCTCTGAAATATAAAGGCAAGACCACCCTATTCACAGACTACAAGTTTCTTTAGTACAGGGACCTGATGCTATTTGTTTACAGACTTGGAAACAATCATGCATACATAATAAAAAATGAAATTTTAATTTTCTCTTCGAAAACATTGCAGTTGAACATTTAAGCAATGGCTGGTGTATGAGTCAGGAGGATGACTTTCCATTTGTGTAGTTTTAATCCATTCATCTCCATACTATCACCGGGGTTTGTTAAGTGCTTTTTAAAAAGCACAGGGAAGCACTTGATCTCAATGGGGGACAGAGTGAAGATCAGGTCAGAATGAATGGAGGCCCCACTTGTCCCCTTTGAATCAACTCCATGGCCCCTTAATTGTCAGCCTCATAACTGACATGATTTCCAGGGGCCCTGACTTTTCAGGCATGTTGTGGTGCCCTTCTCTTCTCTCAGCTTACCTCCTCAAGTGCTTCATGGCCCTGAACAGCAAAACTTGAATAAGATCAGCCCGTTAAGCCATGGGCACCAATAATACCATCTGACTGACCCAAGCCAGGCAGCGATAAATGCTCATGAAGGATAAGGTACTTAACCACCTGATTGGGTGGCTGAATAGGAATGACCACACCTGAGATTTGGTGGGAAGGATATGACCAGCCCAGAATGCCTGGATCGCCAATTGGAGCCACCAGGTGATAAAGGGTGAAGGCTGCCAGTACACACAGTTGAACCTCACTTCTATCATTTGCCTTACAACAGTTTGAATTATTGATAGGAGTTTCTTTCCCTAGAATTAAAAAGAATTCTAGCCAATCCATTCAAAATAAACTTGGGAGAGCGCCTCACATCCTCCTATCCTCTTTATCTCTGCCTCACCATTATGATACTAATAATTTGATTTCCTCATATTTTCATCTCTCCACAAACAAATGTATCTGGCTTCTGGCCCATCTCCCACTCATTTTGACTTTAATAAGAAAAGATAACTCAGAGAAGGGTAGAGGACAGAGCACGTAGCACTCCTCCATGTCCTTTGACATTTTCTATCATGCCTAAACAAGAAGCAGACAGAATTGTCCCCACCGAGATAGACACGACCTCCGGCAACAGCATGAATGTGACAACTGAGGGGCTGGGAGAGCCTGGAGCCCGGCAAGCAGCTGAGAGAAACCCCAAAGCAGAGAGAAGAGATAGGCAACAGAGGGAAAAATAGAGAGAACAGAAACAGCAGGCAGGAGAGGAAAACAAAATTGAGAAATAAATAAGAAATAAAAGTGCTGTAAAGATAGAAACCACACCATACGGGAAAAAGAAACAGCACAGAAGGAAAAGAAAGGATGTGATCAGATCAGAGTAATGAAGGCAGGCAGTCGATACCGAAGTGAGAAATAGGACCAAAGGGAAAATAGTCAAAAGCTAGAATTGATGGAGGTGACAGTAGTAATTAGAACTTGGAGAGGTACAGAGAAGGAGAATATCAGGGAAGAAAAAGGGAAAATAGAAGAGGTGGCAGTGACAAAAAGAATCATTATGAAAATGATCTTTCCCACCGCTGTAAAAAGAAAAACAAATATGCTCCAAGTAATTGTTTTCCCAGGGGGTCTGGGGGAGGATGACGAGGGCATCTCAATCGCTGCTGCTTCCCTGGCTGGGTTGCTTGAGAGCATCCACGAGTGTGAAGGCTGCGAATAGGGCGCATTAGAGAGATGGGTTGGGACACTGTCCCCACCTCACCCCCCACACCTTGTGCCTCTTTAAAATGTCCTATGCACTCAGATGTCTGTTGTATTTGCAATAGTGTCTCTACGAAACCCAGCCTGTTGGAAAATCTAACTTTTGCAATTTTCTTAAGGGTGTTAAGCCACAAGCTGCAGGTCTGGGACAGCCCTAGCTGCAAGTTAAGGTACAGTCGTTCCTCCTGCATTTGCATCGGTGGTTCTCTAGAGGGAAAGGAGGTAGTTCTCGCCTGTGTTCTGGGGACAAAGCATTGGCTGGTCAGCACCTGAGCCGAACCCCTTCCTTTCGGGGAAAAGAAAGGTGCTGGGAAGCAACCGCCCAGCTCCCACCATCTGTACTTACGTCGAGGAAGATCGACATGCCCTTGGACAGGTGCAGAGCAGAGCTGAGCTCCTCCGAGGAGTTGTTGGAGGACGGCGATGTCTCCTGGGAATCTTCCATCCTCGGGAGCCCTGACGGCCTCAGGCGGAGCGGGGCTAGGCGGACGCACCGGCTCTGGCAAGGGCGCGGCCGCAGCTGCTGCTTCGCCGCCGCCAGGCTCTGGATCCGGGAGGATGTTCGCTCCCGCGCGCGCCTCCCTCCGCGCTCTCCGCGCTCGGTGTCCCCCCTCCCTCCTCCGGCCTCTGCGCTCCCACGCGCTCCAACTCTCGCCTCCCCCTTCCCGTAGTTGACGGCGTCTGGATCCATGTCATCCCCGCACTTAGCAACGCGCGGAGGGGAGCGGGCTCTGCCCCCGGCACGGCCATCGGCCACGGCTGGAGATAGCCTGGGGACCCCTACCAGCCCCACGACGGCCCCAAGTGCAGGGATGGAGGAGGGCGTCCGGACAGAGAGAAGGGACGAATGGCAGGGCGTTTGTCCTGAGCAGCCAAAGCGCAAGGTAAGGACACCCCCAGCCTCACCTGAGTGGATGCCATAAATAGAGAGGAACTCAGAGAGGTTCTACCTACTCTGCTTTTGGTCCCAGTGGCCTGTCTGCCCGACCTTCCCCAAAGGCGGGGGCAGGGTTCACGAATACCAGCAATCGAGGAGCAGCTGGTTTGGTGTAGGGATTAAGCCATTCGGTGTTATCTTGCGCTCGAAGGACTTAACCTGTAAGCCTCACTTTTCCTCATCAGTAAAATGGTTACACCGGTCTCACCCCAGAGGGTTCAGCTTACCTGTAGCAGTGCTGCTGACAAAGGCGGTGCTATGAACTCTGCCTAGAGTAGGCTTCGAAACATTTGCTATGGGGCAAGGATTGTTAGGTAATGTTCAAATATGAAGTTTTCCAAAGTCACAAGACGAAGTCCTTATCTGTGTTTAAGCATTTAAACCAGGGTAATTATTCAATATTTGACGGCTTCTGCGAAGGCTGTAAAAATAGGAAACTGACCACACCTTTCATCAGGAGAGAGATCCAGTTTATTGGGCATCTAAAATGTGTATGTGTTGGTTACAAACTTGAGCTATCTGGGAGCAAGATAAGGCAAAAAAGAGGGAACCTTGTCTAAACAAGACTCTGCCTCTACCAGTGAGAACGGGTGAAGAGGATCCAGATCTCCATTTTGTGGCCTTAGGAGAAAAGTAAACATATTCTTCCTATAAGACAGGCCCACACACAACCAAAATGCTGATCAACATGTGAGTGTCTTAAAGGCATGTAAAACATGCTAGGGGTTTCTCAGGAGAGACAGGTTACACTCTGGCTGTGGGGACCAATAAAAGCTTGATGAAAGAAGCGGTATATGAAATGGACCTTAAAAATCAGTGGATACTCCATGCTTGATAGAAGGAAAACACTTCCAGGCAGAACGAACAGCATAAGCAAAGCATGGCACCAGGAAAGCACGTGGAAGCTGGAAGTAGTCCACTGGGGATTCCTATAAACATACAGAATCCCAGATCTTACCTGGGCTTTCCAAATCCCAATACTAAAGTACTGTATAGTCCAGAAATCCAAGTCCCCCTCACCTTAATGATTCATACACAGTTGCTCTGTAGTAGGGTCAGGACTAGGGTGTGGCAAGTGGGGCCACTTGAGCACAGAATGTAAGGAGACACTTGCTCTCAATCTCTATCCTGTGCTTGCATGATCCTGAGAATGATTTTCTTAAATTTTGCACCCTAGGTGTCTTGTTCACTTCACCCAAGTCCCACTGCTCCTTTGTAGATGGGTGCTTACAAAAAAAAAAAATGAATCCAGTTGTTCTCAACTCTGCCTGTACATTGGAATCACCTGGGGTGTGTGGTAACTTTAAAATGTGCCCACAAATTCATTGACATTCTTCCTATAGAGAAGTGGGTCCCCTCCCCTTAAATCTGAAGGATTGTGACTGCTGCAATGAATGAAATGGAACAGAAGTGTTGCTATGTGCTTTCCAAGGGTAGGTGCATAAAAGCCTTTGCAATTCCACTTTTTACAGTGGATTTGCTCCTGGATTCTTGAACTTCCGTATAGGAAGTTTTTCTACCTTAAGCCACCATGCTTTGAGGAAGCCCAAGCTATATGGAAAGGCAAGTGTAGACACCTGGCTTACAGGTCTAGCTAAGCAGAGCCTTTGCATTATCCCAGCCTCAGCAGCAGAAATGTCAATGAGGAAGCCTGCAAATGACTCCAGCTCCCAGCTCTTGCAGACATCCCTAGCCGTGTGAGTTGTCCCAGCCAAAACCCCAGGCATCATGGAGTAAAGGCACACTACCAGTGCTGTGCTGTGTCAGAACAGTTGGACCACAGAATTGGGAGCATAATAAAATGTATACCATTTCATACAAATAAGTGTTGAGGTGGTTGGATTTGTAACAATAGATAACCAAAATAAGGAGCTAACCCTCCCTGCACAAACACACACACACAAACCAAACTGATGCCTGTGCTTCATCCTCAAATTCACTTTCAATTAGTATGCGGTGGGCCCAGTGGATTAATGTTTGTTTGTTTGAAGATTTCCATGTGATTCTGATGTGCAGCAAGGATTAAGAATCACCAAACTTAACTGTGCTGTACATACAGTACAGGAAAAAAGTAGAATAAAATCTCAGAAAATAGGCAGAGGCTATAGGATGAAAATCTATAGCCTCTATAGGAGATAGAACTCTGGACTTAATTAGGTAGAGAGTTAGAGACATTAAACTTAATCAGGGGTGAGATATTGATTGGAGCTGTGCTTTAGGAATATTCATCTGGCATCTTTATGTGCATTTTCCTCATTAACTGCAAATTTCCTTACCTGAACAGTGAGAATAGACCCTTCTCTTTGACAACTGTTCATCAAAATAGATACAAAATCATAAAAAAAAAAAAAACATACTGGTCAACCCATCAGGTAGACACAGGTCATTCAAATCACTGAAGGAGAAAAACCACGAGAAGGAGGGGGGCTGTCAACCATTAACATCAAGTTACTGAATTTATCAAAATAACATGTTGTTTATTCCTGCCATTGGATGAAGAATTGAATAGATTTTTCTGCAACAAGTGCAGTTTAAGTCTGACCCCTCTAACCCAAGTTGTGCGGGTCCCTCAGCCCTCAAATTCAACCACACAAGTGATAATATTTTTATGCCAATCCCATGGTAACAAGAATAGTTAATAAAGGAGACTTTCTCTGATTATAAATGAAGAACAGGAGAATAATCAGCAGTCATCATGCAAAACCAGGAAGCTGTTTGTAACACTTTAGTTACAAACACTTCAGTTACAGGAAGCTGTTTGTAACACTTTACTGACAATGAATGACATTTTCTGTACCTGTGGATTTGCTTATTTCCTCTAATGGTCTATCAAGAAGAAACATAAATTATTAAGCAATCAACCGATCATTATTTATTTTTATGATTCCTGTGTGAACACAGGAATACATTCTGCTGTAACTGACTTCTCTTTTTAATGGAAATGTAATGTTCACAGAGGCTGTAGTAGAAAAAATGGCAATTAGATTCACATTCACAGACAAATTCAATAGGCTCTACGAAGTGGCAACCAAACATATTTTTATAGTTTTCTTTTTATCTAGATGGCATGCATTTTTGAAAGCAGTTTTCACACATT
Source organism: Gorilla gorilla gorilla (assembly GCF_029281585.2). Taxonomy (NCBI): domain Eukaryota; kingdom Metazoa; phylum Chordata; class Mammalia; order Primates; family Hominidae; genus Gorilla; species Gorilla gorilla. Next base: position 96,659,684 of record NC_073231.2, on the reverse strand, counting down.
TTCGTGAAACACACATGCCTCACTGCTGTGCATAGTATCAGTCACAAACAGCAGACAACCGACTTGAGGGAGGAAATGCAACTTCTTTGTAGCAAGGGCCTAAAAAAAATAGAAATGTAATTCCAGATTCCAGCTCTCAGGCTTCCTATGATAAGACTTTGACGTGAAGATATTTCTAGCATTTCAGGAGATGATAGCTGTGTGGGAATATATTGTATTTCAATCCATCTGTGCCTCGTAGAAGAACTATTATCTAAACCATTTCAGACAGCTGGGAATCTATCTTATTTATATCTTAAATTCTAGGGAAGGTTATCCTTCCCTTTTGAGTGATGACTCAGAATCCTTTCAGTCAGGTTAGTGGACATTTTTGTTGCCTTGGCAGCTTAGGATCCAAATCCCCTTCCGCTTTAAGTGCCTATCCCCATGGTGTGGTTCCTGACTGGGGGCAGAACTCACCCCTTCTGAAGGAAAGGAAGGAGATCCTCTCCCTTTTCCCTGGTAGCTGGAGCACAGGCTGAGAGCTAGGCTCAGCTGATAGGACACTTCACTTGTGTGTTTAAACCTGAATCAAGGGATGTGCAGGGAAGTTTATTAATGGCAGTAGACACTCACAGTGTAGTGTTGAGTGTGGCCACAGTGCCAGGGGAGCCCTGAGGATGAATTAATCAAATGGATAATGGCACTCTGTGATTTCAGCAGCCCTGTCCTCCAATCTTGATCTCGAGGCTTTCTGCCGACTTCCTGAGAGACCTAGTATCCTTCCAAAACTTTCTCTTCTGTTTTACCTTAGTCAAAGTTAGTTTTTTATGTTTGGATTCTGACAGATAAATTCAATCTAAATTTCTAGTGTTAAAGAAGGCCATAGTTAAGTCATTGGAAATAGCTGTTTAAAACATTTAATTATCTTCAAACATTTATTGATTGCTTGCTTCAATCCAGGCAACTGACAGGCAAGCTGGGGAAATGATGAAAAGGACTGGCCTTGCCTTTGCAGAACATACACAACTTAAGGAAACACTATTTTAATAGATAATTTTAATGCAGTGAGACAAGAGTAACACCAGATGTTTGCGGTGAAGGCTGAGGCAGGACAGAGAAAGAGACTTCTCCCGGTAAGTGCCTATTCTGTGTGACCGTTTATCTAACGGAAGAGGGCAAAATTAGGACTCAGGAGTAGTAAGTGCCATGGGCCAAAATTATTAACTAATAATGGTGATCTTCCTATGAACTATTTTACCCTGAGGATACATTTTTGTGTTATGCCACTGTGTGCTACTGGCTTACTCAACTTGGAGCTCTTCCATTTTGAAACAAAAAAAGAAAAGAAATCCTCAGTGCCTAGTATCCTCCCTTAACCCTATGTGTTGTTACAATTAGTGTTCCCTGTCTTTATCCTTATCACAGGCAAAATTTCTCACTGTAAAAGCAAGAATGAGGTATTGTGTGCAAAGAGCTTAGTAAACAGTAGGCACAGAGAAGGTATTCAACAGTTAGTCACTGTTTTCCCCACCAGCACCACTGCGTTGCAACCATGTTGTTAAGAACAGAGAGACTTCACATAAGTACCCGGTAGGTGTACTGGAACATGGTGTATGGAACATGGGGGTCTGGTGAGCAGTGGTGGTCACTGTGACCAAGACATTGCTGTCTATTGTCCTGAATGCTACAGATTTTCCCCTCCTTCTTGAAACTCTTGCTTTTTCTTTCTGATCATGTTCTTCCTACTCTCCTTAGTCTTCATGGAGTCTCCTAATTCTTCTAGCCTTCTAGATGTTACATTTTCTAAATTGTACCCTTGCTTCATCTGCTCCCTTCCCATTCTTGTTCTCTTTCTTTCCTCCATACACTGATATTACCCAAGCCCATGATTTTTCATGTGTAGGCTGATGACTATGTAGATTCATATTTCAGTCTGACTGGTACACATCTTCTTATTAATGTTTCTTAGGCATTTTGAATTGAGCATGTCTAAAAAGGAATTCATCATTTTTTCCTAATTATTTTATGCTCCATCACTTGTTGAATAACATCAACCTTCACCAATTCATCCAAAAGAGAAACCCCAAAATAAACTTGGACTCCTTCCCTCACTGTCCTTCACCCTACCTCTATCCCATCCTCACCTCTCTCTAATCAGTTGCAAGGGTTATCTTTGGAATCACTCCTCTCCTCTCCATCTCTATCGCCACTATATGCGACCAAAAACCTGTCATCTCTCACCAGGAGCAGTGCCCAGCTGCCTGTCTGATTTCTCTGTCTCCAGTCTGGCTCTCTTCTCATCTGTACTTTATCCTTTCCACAGAGTGAGGCTTCTAAAATGCACATCTAAGCATAGCACACACCTGCTTAAAATCCTTCAGAGGCTCACTGGAGCCTTTAAAGTAAAATCACCTTTTCTGTGTCATCTCTTGCCTTTCTCTCCCTGCCTCCTTCCCAGCCTCAACATTCTAGCCACACAGAATTACTGGAGTGGCATGGAGTGGTTGAGCAGGCAAATTATGATATTCAAAAGACTGGTGCTCAAAGCCCAGCCTAACTTCTTATTATCTTTGGTTAATACTAAAGTATGTTATTTAGCCTCTGTTTTTCTCAACTCTCAAATAGAAATAAGAATGGTACCTGCTGCACAGTGTTTAGATGAGAATTCAGTTAAATAATGTATGCAAGACACTTAGCATAGAAGCCTGCACAAAAATAATGACAGAAAAAATGTGTCTATTTATCATTACTTGTAGATCCCTGGATGTGCACTGCTCTCCCATGCTCCTGGGCCGTTGCCCTTGGCATTATCTGCCTAGAATACATGTCTTTCTTAATCATGTGGCCCATCACTTAGTTGGCTTTTTAAGAGTCAGCTCAGACATCTTTTCCTCTGCAGAAGAGCCTCCTCCCTGCTCCAACCCCACCAATCCCCCGGGCTGGATTGGTTTCTCCTCCTTGTTTCCATAGCACTCTCTGCGTACCCCTTTCACGTCCTTTATCATATTTTTAAAAATGATTTTTTAGTATCTTCTCTGCCTGCCTGTCTGAACTCTGAGATGCTTCAGAGTAGGAACTCTATTTTTCATCTGTATCTTATGCCTGGTATATTGCCACACACATGGTAGGCACTCAAATGTGGAATGAATGAACAAAGGAAGGAAAGGCTAAATCAATCTTATACTGAACATAGGCATCAGAGTAAGAAATTGAATGATGTTAGCTGGTTCCTTGTCATAACGTCCAGTTACATGAATTGATGATTAAAAAGATACAGAGACAAAGCAGAGAGGCCTCAAAATCTGGTGAAAGATTTATAAGCATCGGCTTCTAGAGGTGGGCAGAGCTGAGGGCTGGGTCACCAAGTGGCAAATTAAGGATGTGCTTAGGGAAACAAAGCACAGGAACCCTGCCTCCCCCAGAAAGAAAGGTTAAACTTTGATGAATTAAGCTACCATGTCACAGTCAGAAAATGCAGAAAACAGCTATTATAATTTTGCATCTACTTTTTTTTTTTAATGAAGGGAGATGTAGGGAGATGGAAGAGAGGATCTGGCAACTCTGTATAGAGGCCCTAAGGGTTTTGCCCAGGTCCTAAAAAAAAGGCCTAATTTATTTCAGACTTGGCCTATTCACACTAATGGGGACATTTAGGAATCTCACAGTAAATTCCTAAAGATGTGTTACTAAACCCTGGGGAACCATTAGGAAGAAATGCAGTAGGGGCAGGATTTGGGAGCCACATCCAACTTTGCCATGCCAGCCACTGAGCCATGGGCAAGTCACTTAACCTGTCCAAGCCCTAATTTTATTTCTAAAGATCAGATAATAATAGCCACTTCATAAGACTTTTGTGAGATTCATGATAATGGATGAAGATTTTGCTGTGAATACTCTATGGGCAGCCCCTGTCTGTTTTGTTCATTGTGTCCCAGCTCTCAGTGAATACTGGTTGAATAAATCAGCAACCCATGCACAGTAGGATCATCATTATGTGTACAGTATCATGAACTTTATTAACCTCAAAGAGATGTAAAGAGAGGCAGGTGCATGATACTGTGAATGCCATAATGTGCCCACTCTTCACCTTGGCAGGCATTGTGGTAGTCATGACTTTCTTCATAAGCCTGTAATTATCGAGAGGGTAAAAGCACCCAGTTTCACCCTGGTTTCCATTTTCTGCTCTTGGTTGCTCCTTTATATATGCAAAGGGGCTTCTGTAATGCATTTGACATTTCCCTTAAACTGTGCAAATTAGCTTCTAATTAGGGAAATATGTATAAAACAGATGGACCACTTAACAATTTCTCTAAACAGAACCCCTGAAAGCTAAAATACGTTACTTAGCTTGTGAGTGAGCCAAGGTTATTTGAAACAATTTTAAAGTGATTTTTGAACTAGATTTATTAAGCTGCTTTTCACTCCATGAGTTGGAAATTATATTCTTCTCTTCATGCAGCTATTCTTCTAGTAGACATTTCAGAACCAACAACATAAACCTGTTATAACATTTTTTAAGAACAAAATTAGTCCTTGTGGATTGTAGTTCACCCTTGAGGTGAGTAGATTCAATCCTATGTAGGTACTATATAAAATACAGCATTTTATTTACATCTTTGCAAACGTTTTCCAAAGAATCTACTTTACAAAAGCAATTTACAGACTGAATTACACTTGGGAAAATTCTCAGAGCTTAACAACAGCAGTGACTTCCTCCTTCCAATTTCCTTCACAGCTTCAAATTTGTCTTTTGTTAAAAAAAAAAAAAGGAGAAAGTTTTGGCTTAAAAGCATTAACACTTTAAAAATTAACAATATTGATCATTTCAAAAAAAAAAAAAACTTCTAAGTAATCATGAAGTTCTGCTCTACTAGCCTTAACTGATACTTAATGTCTAAGAAGTTGGACTTTTAAAATTCTTTTAAGTGAACTGCCCATCTTCCAATTGGCAAACTTGCTTTAGGTTTAAAAGGATTCCCTAACGTCACTGGATTCTCTTTGATTGTTGTTACTAGAAGGCATTCTATTAATTGGCTCAGGCTGCCGTAACAAAATACCACAGACTAGGGGGCTGAAACAACAGAAATTAATTTTCTCACCATTCTGGAGGCTGGGAAGTCCTAGATCAAGGTGTCAGTTGATTTGGTTCCTGGCAGGGGCCCTCTTCCTCTCTTGTAAACAGTTATCTTCTTGCTATGCCTTTACGTGACTTTTTCTATATGTGTGTGTGGAGAGAGAGCTTTTGTGTCTCTTCCTTTTCTTGGTAGGATACCAGCCTTATTGGATTAAACCTCCACCTTTGCAACCTCATTTTAACAAATTAATTTGGGTGGTGGGGTGGCGAAAAATCCAGTCCGTAACAGTCATCATTACAATGTGAAATTTTGAGAGAGGGAGAGAATTAGGTCTTGCACAGCCTCTTTTACTTCTGAACTGTGTGTCCTTAGGTCAATCATTTGACCTAAGGACAGTTGTGAGGATTAAATGAAATATCTGACCTCTGGCTCAAAATGATTGCTCAGTAAAGTTCATTATCATTAGTTTATGTAATAAGCAATTTTATAAATCTCTTTGTAATGCCTTGTGAATATGAGCGAGAGAACAGGACACGCTTTGATGAACACTGTCATCTTTTTATTTTTAAAGAAGAGTAAGAATCATCTTTGATTCCCTTCATCTCTCACAAATCTGGTCATCCGCAAGGTCTTGTGAATTTGAACACATAAATAGTTCTGGGATGCACAGCCCTCGACCTGCCTGAATTTCTGCCCTAGTTCACCTCTCTGAGTACCTCAACTCCAGAGTTATAGCCTCCTCCTGAAATACCCGACCTCTCATGTTTTCTTTCCCTATTAACGTCACAGTCAGAGCAACAATCTTGAACATACTATCTCATTTTTTATTCTGTTCATAAATGTTCAGTGGCCATCACTGACCTTGAGACTGAGTCCAAATATCCATTGTGTTGCTCTCAAGACTCTGCAAAGTCTGATTGCCTCTCTCCCCATGAGCCCACCTTCCAGACACACGCTCATACATGCCTATGCATACACATACATGTGCACATATACTTACCTTCACATGCACACATGCACACACACACACAAGACTTTGGGAAGGAAGATCAACAAAATGCAAAACATTAATGGCCATTTTATCTGGATGAAAGTATTTCAAGTGACTTTTGACCTTCTTTCTAAATATTTTTCATATTTAAAAATTACAACAAATGACTGCATACATTTTATAATCAGGAATATTGCAGTTATTTATATTTTTAAGCATTTCACATTAAGATAGATGGTCATATTATGATACCATAGCACTTGTCATAAATAAGAAGAGAATAATTTTCATTTTGGGTCTGCTTTTCTCCAATAGATCCACTGTGACTCTAACCTCAAAAGATTTAGTATGTATATCAACACCCCATAACATTACCTATGGTTTTATTATCACAAATGAATTAATTTCATTTGCTCTTAAGCAAGAAGGCTGAAGCATGGATACATCAAAAATGCATTATTCAAGGATTTCTATAGATGTGTCTGCATAATACCTTTCTAGCCATTTGTTTGGACTGTGTTCCAAACTGGGCACCAGTAGATTTGTCTCATTCTAACCCCATCCTTTCCCTTCCCCACACCTTTGCTCATGCCATCTTCTCTCCAGTATATCCAACTCTCTGCTCTCCCCTACCCCATATCTGCACTTGGGGAACTTGACTTCTTCCTCCAAGTCCCAGCTCACATGTCACCTCTTCTGCAACACCTCTCCTCCCCAAATTAATAAACCCATTTTGCAATTTACTATGATTCCTAAAATTCAGATTCCCTTTTTAACACCTTGATAGAATTCATAATATTAAATATTATCAAGAATCCCAAAGAAAAAAATTTAATTTGCTTACATAAAGCATGAATAACTAGATTTGCAATTCTAAACAAACAAATTTATCATTTTATGTGACATGAACGAATCATGCTTGAAAATAATACTCAGTTGCAAAATGAGACAGCGATACAGTACAAATATATTCTAAAGCATTGAAGTTGAATAAATGAAATGACATGGTGGTTTTGAAGACTCTTACACTCTGAAGCTGGCTCTTGCTTCATAATGTGATTAGTTCCAAAGCACAGAGACCATAGTAAACTCCATTGCACTTCTTCCAGGGGTGGAACCACTTCTACCCAATGCAGACTGAGAGGAAGTGAGAGATAGTTGAGAGCGGGCTGGAGTTAAGAACCAGATCTGCCCACTGGGAGTGGAGGCCAGCAGACAGAACCTGGGATCAGGAAGGAGGTGGCAGCCATATCCAAAGAGACTAATATGAGTCAGGATTGGGGTGGGAGAGCATTGGTTTCCAACACACCAGTTCAGTAAAGCCCTGGGGAATGTAGGAAGAGGCAATATTCCGAGTCCCAAGCAAATAGCATCCATCAAAGAACTCTTACAGTAGTGATAAAATGATATTTTTTATTTCTGAAATGGAGCTAGGGCCTTTTAGAATCACATGTCCTTCTCAGAACTCATTTATCATTCTCCCACTATGAGGTAGGTATTATTGTTATCCCCATTTCATTCATAAGAAAATTGAACCTCAGAAATTTAAATAATCCCAAGATCATACAGTTTGCAAGATGCCTGATGCTAGTTAGATGACCTTGTAGCCACAGTGCTTCTGCCATCTCTGCTGGATTTATGTAGGCCACAGTTTTGTCCAAGCTTCCAAGCATGATCCCAGAAGCAAGTGTATTAGGAGTAGCTCTAGAGACCTTTGCCAGGACATAACAACCAGGAGACTGGGAGAGTTCCCTATGTTGACAACATCTCCTGAATCTTGCTTTTCATTCACACCTCCCACTTCAGTCCGCACCCTCCAAATTACTCTGAGGCACACTCACGTTCTTTCTGGGGGTACTTGTGCACCCTCCCCAGTCAGTCCTACTGAGATTAGACCACTATACTGCCTCAGCAGCCTGGCATTGGTCATGTGGGGCTTGGAGATGGGGAGAAGAGTAAGTTCCCATCAGGATGCAGATTTGAGCTGACAGTAGCTAAGACCCAAAGCAGCTGGGGAACTGGCACACAGCCTGGTAAAGGGAACAGGATAGACCATCACAGGCATGGGGCAGAGTACTTTTCCTGAATCTGGTACTGCACCTGAATTTTCATACTGAGTCCAAGATTCAATAAACCGTCCAGAGAAACCTGGATGCTACGTCTCTCTTTCCATACACTAGAGCCCTGCCATACTGGGGTCTGATGTGAAGCTTGAAGTCCTGCCCTTTAAGGAAGTCAGATAATGTAGTAAGTAAGACTACTTTGAGGGAATTAGAAAAATTATCCTAAATTTCATACAGAACCAAAAAAAAAAAAAGAAAAGGCTGAATAGCTAATGCAATCCTAAGAAAAAAGAATAAAGCCAGAGGGATCACATCACTCAACTTCAAACGATACCAGCTTATAGTAATCAAAACAGTGATACAGAAATAGACTCATAGACCAACGGAACAGAATAGAGACCATTGAAATAAAGCCACACACCTACAACCAACAGATCTTTGACAAGATTGACAAAAATAAACAATGGGGAAAGGATACTCTATTTGGTAAATAGTGCTGGGAAAACAGGCTAACCACGTGCAAAAAAAATGAAACTGGACTCTTACCTCTCACCATCTACAAAAACCAACTCAAGGCTGGGCACGGTGGCTCACACCTGTAATCCAGCACTTTGGGAGGCTGCAGCAAGTGGATCTCTCGAGCTCAGGAATCCAAGACCAGCCTGGGCAACATGGTGAGGCCCTGTCTCTACTAAAAATACAAAACAAACAAAATATCTAGGCATGGTGATGCACACCTGTGGTCCTAGCTACTCAGGAGTCCAAGGTGGGAGGATCGCTTGAGCCTGAGGGATGGAGGTTGCAGTGAGCCACGATGGCACCACTGCATTCCAGCCTGGGTGACAGAGCAAGACCCTGTCTCAAAAAAAAAAATAAAAATAAAAAATCAACTCAAGATGAACTAAATACTTAGGGCTTAGGTTTAAGCATTAAGTTTTAAGCCCTCAAACTATAAAAATCCTAGAAGAAAACCTAGGAAATACTCTTGTAGACATAGGCCTAGGCAGAGAATTTATGACTAAGTCTTCAAAAGCAAACACAACAAAAATGAAATTGACAAGTGGGACTTAATTAAGCTAAAGAGCTTCTGCACAGCAAAAGAAATTATCAACAGAGTAAACAGACAACATACAGAATGGAGAAATATGCATGTAACAGAAGTCTAACATCCAGCATCTGTTAGGGACTTAAACAAATTTATAAAACAAACAAACAAACCACCCCATTAAGAAGTAGGCAAAGGACAAGAACAGACACTTTTCAAAAGAAGACATACAAGTGGATAACCAGCATATGAAAAAATGCTCATCATCACTAATAATGAGAGAGAGATGCAAATCAAAATCACAATGAGATACCATCTCACACCAGTCAGAATGGCTATTATTAAAAAGTTAAAAAATAACAGATGTTGGCACAGTTGTGGAGAAAAAGGAAGCTTATGCACAATTGATGGGAATGTAAACTAATTCAGCCACTGTGGAAAGCAGTTTGGATATTTTTCAAAGAACTAAAAATAGAACTACCATTTGACCCAGCAATTCAATTACTGGGTATATGCCCAAAGGAAAATAAACCATTTTACCCCAAAGACACATGTACTCATATATTCATCACTGCACTATTCACAATAACAAAGACATGAATCAACTGAGATGTCCATCAATGGTAGACTGAATTTTTAAAATGTGATATATATGCACCATGGAGTACTACACAGCCATAAAAAATTAATGAAATCATGTGTTTTGCAGCAACTTGAAGGCTGCTGGAGGCCATTATCCTAAGCAAATTAACACAGAAACATAAAGCCATATATTATGTGTTCTCATTTACAAGTAGGGGCTAAATGCTAGGTACTCATGGACACAAAAATAGGCCCAATAAACACTGGTGATTCTAAAAGAAGAGAGAGAGTTGAAAAACTACCTATTGGGTACCATGTTTGCTACTTGGGTGATGGAATCATTAGAAGCCTAAACCTCAGCATCACACAATAAACCCATGTAACACACCTGCACAGGTACCCCCTGAATCTTTAAATTAACTAATGAAATAAATAAATAAACACATTTTAAAAGAATGTTCTCAGGCAGTTTAAGCAGGGATCTGTTGCGGGAAGTCAGGGACACCAAATGGAGGGACCGGCTGGAGCCGCGGCAGGGGAACATAAATTGTGAAGATTTCATTTTAATGGGGACATTTATCAGTTCCCAAATAATACTTTTATAATTTCTTACACCTGTCTTACTTTAATCTCTTAATCCTGTTACCTTCGTAAGCTGAGGATGTAGGTCACCTCAGGACCAGTGTGATAATTGTGTTAACTGTACAAATTGGTTGTAAAACATGTGTGTTTGAACAATATGAAATCAGTGCACCTTGAAAAAGAATAGAATAACAGCGATTTTTAGGGAACAACGAAGACAACCATAAGGTCTGACTGCCTGTGGGATTGGGCAAAAAGAGCCGTATTTTTCTTCTTGCAGAGAGCCTATAAATGAACGTGCAAGTAAGGAAGATATCACTAAATTCTTTTCCTAGCAAGGAATATTAATATTGATACCCTGGGAAAGGAATGTGTTCCTTGGGGGAGGTCTATAAACGGCCGCTCTGGGAATGTCTGTCTTATTCGGTTGAGATAAGGGCTGAGATACGCCCTGGTCTCCTGCAGTACCCTCAGGCTTACTAAGGTGGGGAAAATCTCTGCCCTGGTAAATTTGTGGTCAGACCAGTTCTCTGCTCTCGAACCCTGTTTTCTGTTGTTTAAGATGTTTATCAAGACAATATGTGCACCACTGAACATAGACCATTATCAGTAGTTCTGCTTTTGTCCTTTGCCTTGTGATCTTTGTTGGACCCTTATTAGTAGTTCTGCTTTTGCCCTTTGTCCTCTTCCCTCAGAAGCATGTGATCTTTGTTCTGCTTTTTGCCCCTCGAAGCATGTGATCTTTATACCTACTCTCTGTTTTTACACTCCCTCCCCTTTTGAAACCCTTAAAAAAAATTGCTGGTTTGAGGCTCAGGTGGGCATCACAGTCCTACTGATATGTGGTGTCACCCCCAGCAGCCCAGCTGTAAAATTCCTCTCTTTGTATTCTTTCTCTATATTTCTCAGCTGGCCAACACTTATGGAAAATAGGAAGAACCTATGTTGAAATATTGGGGGCGGTTTCCCCTGATAGGGATCAAAAGTTTTGGAGAAGTGAGATTGCTAAATTTATTATGTAAAACTGGAAGATCCACTAGTTGACTCCCTGGGAAAGACCCAAGAACATTTCTTTTGGCAAGAAGGAATATTCTGGTGAGAGGGATTCTATAATCACTGACAAGCACAATGGTGGCTGTACCCTGTAGGTTGATAGTGGAAGATACTGTTACAGAAGTGGGCTCCTTAATAACAATGGGAAGGATGGATCTCAGAATAGCAGAAGTCAGGCAACAGCATGTAACTACCAGAGACAAGACGAGTATAATTACTGTTATGGGCAGTAAGGTCAGAAGGGCGGCCAGGGGGCCTGGCCTTCAAGAATTTATGGAGATGGCTCATAAAACATGGTGTTCTCAGAGGCAAGATACATGGATAGCCAGTTGTACACACACACACACACACACACATACTCACACTCCCACAAAACACAAAGTGCCCAAAGGAAAGGCATCATCTCTCAGCCAGTTTTCAGACTTGAGACAGTTCTCAGAATTAATCATTAAAAAAGGAATTAAGCCATCTTGAATAAAGAGCCCCACAATACCACAGCAAGTATTAACTCTCAATAATTCCCCTAAAGGGACCTACAGATACTTACTGTGTAATTGTACACTGGAGATACCCATAGTTTTTGAAGGTTGTTGGATATAGAGTCTGAGCTGACACTAACACTTGGAAACCCTAAATCCCACTACAAGCCCCTCCTCCCACATTACAGCAGCAGTCAATGGAGGTCACATAATAAGTAGAGTACTGTCTTGGGTGTATTACCCGATTGTTCCACTGGGCCCACAGACCTACCCAGTGGTCGTTTTTCCCATTCATAAGTGTAAAATAAGAAGAAATATATTTAGTTGGCTGAATTGTCACATTTGTTCCTTCACCTGTGGAAGAAGAGTTACTGGAGTAGGAAAGGCCAAGTGGAATCCCCTGAAACTTCCCTTTTCAAAATAGTAAACAAAAAATAGTATCACACTATGGGTAGAATGGTAGGGATTAGTGACACTCTCAAAGACTTAAAGGATATAGGAGTGGTAGACTCCATCATATCCCCATTTAATTCATCAGGTTGGCCCTGCAAGAACTGAATACAGTCGATGGCAGTAGATACTGCAAAATTAGACAAATAGCTATCTGTGCCAAATGTACTGTCTTTACTAAAAGAGATAAATATTCCTGTCTCTGGTATGTGGTAGGTGGCTATTTATCTGGAAAATGCATCCTCCAGCCATCGAGAAGGAAGAGCAAAAAGTGTTCACACTCCTATGTGGTGTGAGTAAGATGTAGATGACAATGTATTCTCAGTTTTGCTCCAGGGCTAGTTAGCTCTCCTGATATCTGTTACAACATTATTCAAAAGCATCTGGATCATCTCAGTATCCCATGGAACTTAATGTTGGTCCATTATATTGCTGATATTTTATTTGAAATTAATGGACATAAATTGGCAGGTACCCTAGATGCACTGATAAGACACATACTCCAGAGGGTGAGAGCTAAACCCTGAAACATTTGAGAAGCATGTTACATTGGAAAAACTTTTAGGGGTCAGTAGTGTGGGATATGCCAATCACTTCCTTCACAGTGAAGGACCTGTTATTTTGCCTTGTCCCTCCTATAACTAAGAAAGAAGCACAACTAAATAGGCCTCTTGGGTTTTGGAAGCAGCATACATTGCTTGTGGAAATGCTTCAAATCATCCATAAAGTTATATGGAAGGCTACCTGTTTGGAGTAGGATTCAGAGCAAGAAAGTATTCTGTAACAGGTTTAGGCTGTGGTACAAGCAGCCCTGCCTAGTGAGCCATATGATCTGATATAGTTTGGCTGTGTCCCCACCCAAATCTCATCTTGAATTCTCTTGTATTGTGGAAGGGACCCAGTGGGAGGTAATTGAATCATGGGGGCAGGTCTTTCCTGTGCTGTTCTCATGATAGTGAATAAGTCTTCTGAGATCTGATGATTCTGTAAGGGGAAGTTTCCCTGTACAAGCTCTCTCTTTGCCTGCTGCCATCCATGTAAGACGTGACTTGCTCCTCCTTGCCTTCCACCATGATTGTGAGGCTTCCTCAGCCATGCAGAACTGTAAGTCCATTAAACCTCTTTCTTTTGTAAATTGCCCAGTCTCGGGTACGTCTTTATCAGCAGTGTGAAAATGGACTAATACATGACCCAATGGATTCCATGGTAGTATAGCTTTCTGTGTGGAATTTCCAGCAAGGCCTAATAAGAGAATCACATTACAGATGCCTAAGGTTCAGGATGCAGGCCATGTTGTCTGCAGCAGAGAACTATATGAAGAATTAGAAAGCATCTTTTGGCATGTTTATGGGCCCTAGTGGATAGTGAGCTCATGATTATGGGACATTAGTTGACCATAAACCCTGAGCTATCTACCCTGAACTGAGTTCTGTCAGACTCACTGTCATATGATCAGCAGAAATCCATCTTCAAGGGGAGGTGGAATATTTGGGATTGGGCTTCAGAATGTCTAGAAGGCAAGAGTAATCTAGAAGAACAGGTGAGCCATACCTTCTACATCCAGCACTTTTGAACCAATACCTCTCCTTCAGCTCTCACTATAGTCTATAGGGCTCCCTAAGATCAGGTGACAGAGGAGGAGAAAATGCAGGCTTGGCTCAAAGTTGGTTTAGCCCAGTATGTTCTGCAGGTTGAAAATGGACTGATGATTAACTACATCCTAACACATGGGTGGCCCTAAAAGACAGAGGTGAGGTAAGCTCCTCCCAAAGAACAGAGCTGTTTGACAGAGAACCTCATAATGTATTTGTATGGAAAGAAAAATGGTCCGAGTTAAGACTTTACATAGAATCATGGGTAGTGATAAATGGCTTCACTGATTCATCAGTGACCTGGAAGAAACAACATAAGAAGACTGGGGACAATGAGGTCTAAGTAAAAGGCACCTTGGTATACCTGGGGAAGTGAGCACAAAATGTGAATATCTTTATTCTACATTAATGCCTGCCAGAAAACATTCAGTGCAGATGAGGCACTGAACCGCCAGGTGAATAAGATTTCTTGCCTGTCACCTCTGTCCTTGTCTACCCCTGTGCTTGTGTAATGTGCTCATCAATGGAGCAGGTGTGGTTTCAAAAATGGAGACTATGCATGGGCCCGAAGCTATAGGTGCCTTCTCACCAGGGATGATCCAGCTAATGCCACTGCTAAATATCTGACCAATAAGAAAGGGCACCCCTGAGCCCCTGATATGGGATCATCCTTTAAGGAGATGAATCAGACAGCTGGTAGCAACTTGATTACATGGACTACTTCTTCCCTGAAAAAGAGATAGAAATATGGGTTAACCTGTCCTTTCCATAGTGCTTCAAACAGTACCATCACCAGAGTACTGGCTTTAAGAAAAAATGATATCCTACATGACATTGCCTTGGACCAAGAGACTCACTTTATAGTAAAGGAGGAACAGTAGTGGTCACATGATGATGGGAGGACCCACTGCTCCTACAACATATCGTTTACAGATACAATATACCTGCAAATGTGTAGCACTCTTCTTCAGGGTAAATGCCTGAAATCAACAACCTTTACATGGTATTGTGTTCCCAATAGATAGAACACTTGGATCTAGAAACTAAGGCACAGAAATAGAAATGGCCCGAGTCACAATCATTCCCAGTGACCTACTTGTGGAATTTGTGTTTCTCACCTCTGTAAGTTTAGACTCTGCAGGAATGAAGATCCTAGTTCCTGGAAAGGGAACACTTTCACCAAAGGATTCAGTAAAAGTTTTTATTTTTTTTTATTATACTTTAAGTTCTAGGATACATGTGCACAACATGCAGGTTTGTTACATACGTATACATGCAACATGTTGGTGTGCTGCACCCATTAACTTGTCATTTACGTTAGGTATATCTCCTAATGCTATCCCTCCCCCCTCCCCCCACCCCATGGCAGGCCCCAGTGTGTGATGTTCCCCTTCCTGTGTCCAAGTGTTCTCATTGTTCAATTCTCGCCTATGAGTGAGAACATCTGGTGTTTGGTTTTGTGTCCTTGCGATAGTTTGCTGAGAATGATGGTTTCCAGCTTCATCCATGTCCCTACAAAGGACATGAACTCATCCTTTTTTATGGCTGCATAGTATTCCATGGTGTATATGTGCCACATTTTCTTAATCCAGTCTATCATTGATGGACATTTTGGTTGGTTCCAGGTCTTTGCTATTGTGAATAGTGCCACAATAAACATATGTGGTATGTGTCTTTATAGCAGCATGATTTATATTCCTTTGGGTATATATCCAGCAATGGGATGGCTGGGTGAAATGGTATTTCTAGTTCTAGATCCTTGAGGAATCGCCACACTGTCTTCCACAATGGTTGAACTAGTTAGGACTCAGTAAAAGTTTTACTAAACACAAAGCTGTGGCTGTTACCTGTGCTACCTATTTACTTTGGGATTATAGTTTCAATAGACCAGCAGACAAAGAAATGAGATACCGTGTGGATAATCATGAGAATACAAGGCTGGTGGTATACAAGAGAGGCAGGGAGAAATATGCTTGGCAAACACATTATCCACTAGTCATCTCTAGGTCACCTCCCAAGTCCAATTTTAATTAAAATGGGCAAATTCAACTATGGCCTGATAAGGGCATGGTAATCAAGGGCTCAGAACCCTCAGGGATGTGAGCCTAGGCCAGCCAGCAGGCAAGCCACCTAGGCCATCAGACATATGAACTGAGATTGAAAGCAATAAAGAATAGTGGTAAAGAAAGGTCATCATGAGTTTCACTTGCTTTTTCAGGACCAATAGCAACAGCGGGGCTGTAGTTTGTCTCACTAGTTTTCATCTTGTAATTTTTACTCAGAAATTATGACTAAACCAAAACCAGAAGAAGCTGTGAGTATATTGAAAAAACTTAATACAAGCAGTAAATAAATCTGAGTGGTGCTAAGTGGGCTGGAGCCAATGGTGGTGGTGCTTTGCCCAGATGCCCTTTGCCAGGCCAGTGCACCTGTCCCCCAGGTACTGCAGGTGTTGGCTGCTGACAAACTTTCTACTGATGAGCACCATCTTACCTAGAGATATCCCAGTTGTGGACCTGGTCCCTCGTGGAGGGAGGTCAATCCAAAAATTGACTTCTGCAGACCTATTTTAGTAACATATTCCCCTTACCTCTGGAATGAGAATTGCACCCTTGGGGTCAGGAGATCAGGCTGAAGCTAGACTTATTCCTAAACTATTGCTCAAACTCCTGTACTATTCTGGTTTTCTCACTCCCTGACTGGTTTCTTCTGAGAGCATTTTGACTATAAATTATTTGCCCAATCATTTCAGACTCTGCTTCTAGGGAACCTCAAGTAAGATAAGACACTAGCATAGTTAAAAAGAAAAGTATTAGTACTTTGGTGTTAGACTACCATGACAGATAATGGAATAGTAAAACTTGGATCTCTGAGCTAGGGATGCTTAATTCTTTTTAGACTGTAGTTGAGGGTGGTGCTAGGGATTGGAACAGGGCTGAAAATGAGCAGGGAGATGTGGCAGTGGGAAGCGTCACCAGTGATGAGAAATGCAAATACCAGAGGATTGCACTGTAAATTCCAGGCAGTCCTAGCCAAGTCAGAAATAAACTCTGCAGGTTAGAAAATGTGAGCAGAAGGAAGAAGCAGTCTCTGCACTTGGGTAAACTGCCCTCATGGGAGTCATTTTATATTTGGGTCAAAGAGGTCAACAGGGATTTGTTGTCTTTTCTAAAGACAACATCCCACCCTCATGATCACTGCCTTTAACCAGGCAGACAGTGTCTCACCTCCTACAGGTATCAGCCCCTAGGTTATATAGTAATGACACTAAATAAACATTTGCTTAGGGAATGAATGCATCCTAAATCCTCAGTGTCAGCTTGTGTGTATCTGAAGTGCCTTGAGTCTGCTTATCGTTGTATATAATATTCATAAATCATCTTGAGCCCCATAACAGAGGCTCTTTGCAAATAGGCTATAGTTCTCTCTCTCTAAAGGATATGATGAAGATTAATTAGTTACTTTCATAAAGTGCTTCAGGGATAAAAACTGCCTTATAAGAACTAATTATAAATATCACATGTATAGATACCATAAATTCATACCTCTGAAGTTGAATAGAACTTGTTTTTTTATTGCTAGAAAGAATACTTACTGGAGTTGATATGCCATTTCTTTTTTGTACCACTTAAGATTATTCTGCTGCTCAAAATGTAGGTTATGGGTATCGTACCACAAAGGCAGCTGTGTCTTGCTGTGCAGCAAGGGAAATAGCACCAACTACTTTTCATTTTGGGTTCATTCAACACTGCAGACATAACCTATGATCATTTAAAATACATTAAATGTAACAGAGTTCATATCCTTGCTCTACTGTATACCAGCTGGGAAACTTTGGGAAAATCAGTAAAATGCTTTCTGAGTCATAGTTTTCTCGTTTGTCAAATAATCGAACCTATCCTGTGGAACTAAATGATACAATGCAGCTATAGACTTAGCAAAGCACATGACTCATGGTTAGCACTCAGTAATTGCCAATCTAATGACTAAGTCAAATAGTCATACTGGAAGTATGTAACAAAAAAACTCCATATTTTTCTTCCACTGTCTCCTTAAAATTTATTCATTGTGGGCACTTTTTAACTGTGCCACTGCATAAAAACACCTGGAAGGCCTCATAAGTTTTTCTGCTCATTTTTGGGTCACTTACATCACAACGCAGCCTCAGTGTGGTAATTAGAATGGCCATTTCTGTAGCAATAAATTTGGAGGTAAACTCTCCTTCCCAGCTAGAATACAGTTGTAGCTAGATTACCTGATTTTGGAGCATGGGCCCTAGCCTTCTAACCACAATACCAGGCAATCCAGGCTTCAGACTTGGTCCTTCAAGCCTGCGAATAGCATTCCATTCATAGGAACCTGGTCCCTGAGGCATGGAATCTGGTCCTGCAGGCATGGAATGACAGCCCCCTACTCCCACCTGGGCATGAAACTTGGCCCCATGCATTTCCATCCTTCAGTGTGAAAATGGACCCTCTACACATGGAAAATTGTATGCAGTCATATACCACACTCCACATATGTGGACTTGGCTCCTCCAAGCATACATTCTGTCCTTCTAAGTGTAAAATCTGTCCTTCTAGATATGGGAAGAGACCCTGCAGTCACTGCATTATGTAATCTGCCTTTGTGCTATGGAATCTTAGTACATGAATGGAACTTGACACACTAGGCATGACGCCTGAGCTTTCAGATGCATAATCCAGCCTTCCCAGCATGAAGCATGGTCATCCATTTGTGAAAACTGGCATTCAGGCATGGAGCTTTGCACTCAAGGCATGGAACTTGGCCCTAGACATAGAGTTTGACCCTACAAATAAGGAACTTCAATCTCCAGGTGTAGAACACGAGCCTAGAGGAATGGAATCTGACCAAGCAATTATGGATCTGGTTTTTAAGGCATTAATTTATGTCTTTTAGGTATAAATTATGCCTTTCCAAGCATAAAATATGGTTTTTCACATAAGATCCAGCCTTACAAGCATGAATTTGATCTCCAGGAGTGGAAACCAGCCCTCTAAGCATGAAATCTGTCCCTCCTGGCCATTCAGTCATGGAACGTAGACCTCTAAGTACAGCATCCGACTTTCCAGACACAGAAAGTAGCTCCAAATATGAATCCTACTCCTCTAGGCATAGAATTTGGCCTTCTAGGTCTGGAACCAGGACTTCTACATGTGGCTCATAGACATCTAGGTATAGAATACATGTTGACTATCCAACATGCGAAACCTCACCAATTTTGCACTACACATATGTAATCTCAATCTCCAAACACAGACTTTAGCACTATAATCATAAAAACTGACATGTGTGGAATTTCCATCTCAGAGTATGACACCTGACCCTACAAGCATGGACTTGCCACTCCACTAGTGGAAACACAATGTTCAGTCAAGGAACTTGGCCCCACAAACATGCAACTTGGCAATACTTGTGTGGAATCCAAATCTCCATGTATGGGATATGAACTTACCTGTGGTGAGTGTGCTACCTCAGACTGGAACCTTGCATCTGAGTTATAAAATTTGTCTCTCCAGGATATGGTCTCATGTCTCCCAAGCATGGGACTACTCTACACTGCATATGCATGCTCAATATCCAAATATAAAAACTGGCCCAACAAGCATTGAATCTAGCATTCAATGTGTAAACTCTAAAATTTCATGCATAAAACCTATGCATTTTTACAAGCTTGGAACTTGACACTTCATATATAGAATGTCATTTTCAAAGCATGGAACTTGACTCTACAAGCATGAAACATGATCCTCCAGGTATATAACTTCATATTTCAGCCATACATACACACTCTCCAGAACCTGGAAACTGGTTTCCTAGTCATGGATCCTGGAATTCCATGTATTTAATCTCAATGTCCAAGTAGGTGAATGCACAGAGAATGGCTTCACATGTATCACATGTGTATCTTGACACCCAAGACATGGAAATCTATATTTATCTCATAGATTTTAACTCTCCACATATGGAATGCAGTCTTCCTGGCAAGAAACCTAGAATTCCATGTATATAATCAATCTCCAAGGACAGAAACTCCACACAAGCACCAAACCTGGCACTTTGTGCATGGAGGCTCAATATCCAAGTATGGATATCCAATATACAAGTACAGAAGCTGGCATTCTATGTGTGGAATCTCAATTTCCAAGCATGGAGTTTGGACCTACAAATGAAACCTGGCACTTCCAGTGTGGGTTACAAGCATGAAACATAACCAAATGAGCTTGAAACCCTGTATTTGAGGCATGGAAATTGGCATTTCAATCCTAGACATTGACTCTCCAAAACATGGAAACTGCCCTACAAGGCATTATACCTGGTGCAGCATGTGTTATGGACTAAATTATGTCACCCTGAAATTCATATGTCAAGGCTCTAACTCCCAATGTGACTGTATTTGGAGGTATAGAGCCTTTAGGGAGGTAATTAAGGTTGAGGAAGATTGTAGGGTGGGGTCGTAATCCTATAGGACTGGTGTCCTTATAAGTGGGGTAAAAAGAGGAAAAGACACCAGAGATCACTCTCTACCTGCATGCATAGAGAGGAAAGGTCATTTGAGGACACAGTGAGAAGGTAGTTTTCTGTAAGCCAGGAAGAGAACCCTAACCAGAAGCCAAATTTGCTAGCACCGTATCTTGGACTTCTAGCCTCCAGAACTGTGAGAAAATAAATTTCTGTTGTTTAAACCATGCAGCCTGTGATATTTTGTTATGGCAGTCTGATATAATGTAAGGAATCTAAATCTCAAGTGCTATAAACATGGAACCTGTTATACTACTTGTGTAATTTGAATCTCTGAGCATAAAAGCTGGAACTGAAAACAAAGCATCTGGCTCTCCATGTGAGGAGTCTCAATCTCTGAGCATAGTATATGTCCTTAAAAAAAGGAACCTGGAGTTCTAGTGTGAAATCTCAAATCCAAGGATGGAACATGAACCCACAAGCATGGAATCTAGCATTCCATGTGTGGAATCTCAATCTCCATCCATGGGACAGATATGGCCTTACATGTACTGAAACTGGCATTCAAAACATGGAGTCTAATGCTCAAATTATGTAAATTGGCACTACATTATGTAAAACTATGCATGATATTTTGTGCTTCATGGATATTATCTCAATATCCAAGCATTGAAATTGGTCCTACAAGCTTGGTGCTTCCAATGATATGTGGAATATCAATCTTCACACATGGAATTTGGCCCAACAAGAATTTAACCTGGCATTCCACATGTGAAATCTCAATCTCAAAGCATATAACCTAGCCTTAAAATTATGCAACTTGGAGCTGCACGTCTGAAATCTCAATCACCAGACATGGCATCATGTCCTATAAGCATTATACTGATACTCTATGTGTGAAATCTCAATCTCCAAGCATGATCCAGAACCATATGAATCCACATGGAATCCCATGTGTAAAATCTCAAATTCCATGCCAATGGTCAATTGGAACATTGCTCAATTAAAATGAAAACTGGCACTTTATGTTTGGAATCGATATCAATAAGCATTTTACCTGGCTTACTGAGCATAGAACCAGGCACTCCATATCTATAATCTCAAACCGCAAGCATGAAACATAGTCTTATTTGAATGGAACCTGGCACTCTAGACATTAAACAGCAGTGTGAGGTATAGCCTTTGGCTTTCCAGGGCAAGGAAACTTCATTCCCTGGCATGGAATTTTGAACACACATATACGTTCTCAACCTCCAAGCACGGACTTGTTTCTAAAAGCATGGAAAACAGCATTTAGTATATGGAATTTCAATCTCCAAGCATGGTACCAGGTCTTAGCAGCATGGAAATTGGCATGTCATATATGGATTATTGATCTCCAGGCACGGACTACATCATCCCCAAAAAAGGAACTTGGAATTCCATGTGTGTAATTTAAATCATCAAGTTGGAAGCATGCAACATGCTTGGCATCTTAATCTCCAAACATGTAACTTGGCTTCATACATTTTAAAACTGTCATTCCACACAGGGAACATGAGGTCTGACTCCTAGAATTTGGCTCTCCAAGACGTACAAACTTGTCTCCCAGCATGGAACTTATTACTACCCAAATGGATTCTAAATCTGCATGCACACAACATTTCTCACCATGCCTGAAATATAATGTTTCATGTGGGGAACATGGACCAACAATGATAGGATCTGGCACTCCATGTGTAGATTTACAATATACAAATATGAAACTTGACTGCAGAAGTGTGGATTATGGCACCTTGGCATGTACATTTCCTCATCACTCATTAACATAGTTTATTTCAGTCCAGTTGATGAAACCTGGTCTCTAAGACATGGAATCTGGAACTTTCTGTATGGAATATCAATCTTCAAACATAAAACTTGGCCCTAAAGCAAGAAACCTGACACTTCACATGCAGAATCGCCATGATCCCTGTATTGAACATAACCCTTCAAACAAGATACCCAGATCTCAATGTGTGGACTTTCAAACTACAAGCATGGAACATGGAGTGACATGTGTGGCACTACAAACATGGAAACTGGTGTTGCAATAATAGACTTTGGCTCTATAAAAGATGCAACACAGATTCCAGGCATCATACTTGGTACACCATGCATAGAATCTCAATCTCCAAGCATGAATCCTGACAATCAACTTGTGGAATTTCAATCTCTGTGCATAGAACCTTGCTCTAAAAGCATGTAACCTGGAACTCCATATTTTAAATACCCATTCTTTAAGCATGGAATTAGGTCTACAAGGACGAAATTGACACTCCCTATGAGGGTACCCTATGAGGGTACCATGAGGGTACCATGGAAAATGACACTCCATGGTAGAACCTCAACCTACATATATGGAACTTGGCCTCCCATGTGTGGAGCCTTATATTTCAGACACAGAACTTGGCATTTCAATCATAGTCTTCGGCCAAGTCATGGTAACTGATTTCCTAGGCATTGTACCCATCATACTATGCATAAAGCCTAACATTAAAAGTATGGGACCTGATATCTATGTGTAAAATTTCAATCTTTGAAAATGAAAATTAGCCCTACAAACAAAGAACCTGGAATCTCATGGGAGGAAACTCTACCTCCATACATGGAACCTGACCCTACATAGAGAATGGAACATGGTACTGTAAAGGTGGAATCTTAATCTCTAAGAATGTAACCTGGCCTTACAAGCATTGATCCCATTTGTAAAATCCTAAACCTGAAGCACGGAACATTGCCTCTATGTGAGAAGCTTAGCACTCAAGACACAGAGCCTGACATTTCAGTTAGAGAGATTGTATCCCTAAGATATGGAACCTGGTTTTCTAGGCAGTGAACCAGAGATTGTGAAATCTCAATCTCCAAGCATGAAGCCTGAGCCTACAAGAATGGTACATGGTGCTTCATGTGTGGAATCTCAGTCTCCAAGCATGGAACTTGGTCTTACAATTGTGCAATATGGCAATCCAGATCAGGCATGAAAATTGGTTCTCCACTGAGACTTAGTCTAACTTTCTTAGAATCTAAACTTCCTGTAATGGAACCCAGCCCTTTAAGGATGAAGACTGGTCCTCTAAGTGTTGAATGTAGCTATTTAAACATGAGTCCTGACCCTTCAAGTATAGAATCTGACTTTATAGGCATGGAAAGTCCATCCAGATGTGAATCCTGCCCTTCCACACGTAGGATCATTCCTATAGGATCATTCCTATAGAATCACTCCTTCTAGAATCTCATGTGGAATCTGGAATTCAAGATGTGAATCAGAGCCTCTAGCCATAGTATTAGACCTTGGAGGCAAACCATGACTTCCTACCCATTTGATGTCTCTTTCTCCAGGCTTAAAACATAGCCTTCTAGTGGTAGAACCAAAATTTAAAGAGATGTTATGTAGCCCAACAACTGTGGAATCTGATCATCTAGGCCTAAAATATCTAATCTGAACTTCTAAGTCTGAAATAAAACCTTCCAGTTTTGATATTTGACTGTAGACATGGAATATAATTCTCCATGTTCAAAACTGGCCATCTATAAGTGAAACCTGAATTTTTGAGTGTGGGAAGGTAGTTCTCCAGACATTGAACTTGACCTCCCATTTATAGAACTGTGCCTTGAGGTATGGAACATGTCACTTCATGTGTGGAATCTCAGTCTCCAAAGACGGAAACTTATGAGCATGAAACTTGGCACTTCCAGTATGAAGTCTCAAATTCCATGCATGGAACATGACTCCACATGCAAGGCACATGGCAAACTATGTGTGGCCTTACAAGTATACAGCCTGGCACTTTGTGTGCAGACTCTCATTTATCAAACATGGAACACTGATATTACAAGTGTGGAAACTGGCAACCTAGACATGGTTGGTACCTGAATTTTCAGTTATAGATGCTGTGTTATGTAAATAAGCCAAAGATGGCCTCTGTGTATTGGTCCCTAAGTTATTTCTTCACTGCTGGTTGAGAACCATTAGCTCAAAAGCCTACTGATCTCACACTTAAATTTTTACACATTTAATTATTTTAAAAATGCTCCCAAACAAGCATAATTTTGGCATTTTAGGGCCAACCTGCTTTGCATATTCAATGAAACTACACCCAATATCTGCTAGCCATTGATAAGGTAGAGTCTTGTGGTTATAAGGTGCTGCTGCCCTTCTGAGTTTTCTGACCCAGAGACACTCTGTTATGCTGCTGAATGAACATCACTTAGATACACAGGCTCCGTCTTCTATCCGCTTAACCCGAGGTTCCCTTGCCTCCTCCTTTTCTGGATGATGGCCCACTCACCATAAGCCTCTGGATGGACTCATCCTGTAGGGACTTCCCCTCTATGCCAACCTGTCTAAGCACCGCACAATAAAGCTTATTGGGTGTTACTGCATCTTGTGGTCATATCTCTTTCCCTGATTAGCCCCAAATCTCTTAAAGGGACCCCTTACATGTTGCCACTCTAAGAAATGGAAACCAGTCTCCCAGGCACAAAATCTGATATGTCATATATAAAATCTCAATCTCCAATCATGGAATTTGGTCATACAACATGGAATCTGGTCCTTCACATGAGATGTGGCCCTAAAGGCATAGAACTTTGACCCCATCATCTCCAGCATAAAACCTAGCCCTCTAAGCAGGCACACTGGCCTTCCAGGTGTTTAATGTGGCCCTTAAAAATATCAACCCTGACTCTCCAAGCACAGAATCTGATTATTCAGACATGGAATGTCTCTGCAGAAATAAATCCTGCCTCTCCAAGCATACACACTTAACCTAGGTATAGAGCCTGAGCTGCTATATATGGATCCTTGTCTTCTAGCCATGGAGTAGTCCTTCAGATATGCCACAGGTTATGACCTATGTGAAGTATCTTTTACCAAGTTTGGACCCTCAGGTTCTTGGATGAAACCTGAATCTCAAAACATGTCATCTGGCCCACTAGAAATGGTTCCTGGACATCTAGATCTGAACTCTGGACTTCTAAATATCCAACCTGTACTTCTGGGAATGAAACGAGATGTTTTAGTCTTAGCACTTGATCCCTAAATATGGAATCTGAGTCTAAATGTTTGGAATTTGGCTATCTGTGGATAAAATATGGCTTTCTCAGTATGACATCATACATCTCCAGGTGTTGAATGTGGCCCTCAACTGTAGAACTGTGCTTTCATGTATGGAACATGCCACTCCATGTATAAAATCTTAATCTTCAGCATGGAATATTATCTTTGGAATATGCCATTCAGTGTATACAATCTCAGTCTCCAAGAATGGAATATGACTATATAAGCAGGGGAACTGACACTCCATGTTTGGAACCACAAATTCCAAAAAGGGAACATGGCCATACAAATGCAGAACTTGACATTCCAGACATGGAACTTAGATTTTGGTCATGGAAGTTGGTTTTCCTAGACATGGAACCTTGCTTCCTTAGCATGAATAGTCAGATTCCATGCATGGAATATAATCTTTCAATCATGGAATTATTCACCCACCATTGGATATGCCCACTGAGGCATGAAATATGGTCTTATAAGTTTGGATTTTGTCCTCGATGGCAAGGAAACAAGCCCTTAATATATGAAAAATTCTTTTCTAGAGAGATAGATACATATATACTTAGATAAATAAGTAGATAAACACAAGTAGGCAAAGTATGGGTGTTTTTTTGGGAAAAATTTTCTGTTAATTGTCTTATTATAAGAATTAACTTACTTCTAATTCTTTCAGAACAATGCTTGGTTCATAGTAAGCACTTGGAAAATACTAAGTGACATTGTTATTATTGCTACTACTACTATCTCTTTTATTCATTTATTCCTTCATTCAGAAAATGTTCAATATAACACACGTAGGGTTCCAGCATGTATTTGTTGTTCTTATTAAACAATAAGAATACTCATTCACTTGTGTGAATAAAATTTTTAAAGAATTTAAATACTTTTCTATTTTTATGTATAGCTGTATAGATATGACTTGTATAAGAAACTTCATGCATTTGATAACATTCAGCATCCCTTCATGATAAAAATCCTCAAAAAACTGGAGACAGAAGGCACATACCTCAACATAATAAAAGCCATAAATGACAGATCCGCAGCTAGTATCATACCGAATGGGGAAAAACTGAAAGCCTTTCCTCTGAGATCTGGAACATGACAAGGATGCCCACTATGACAACTGTTATTCAACATAGTACTGAAAGTCCTAGCTAGTGCAATCAGACAAGAGAAATATATAAAGGGCATCCAAATTAGAAAGGAAGACGTTAAGTTATCCTTGTTTGCAGATGATATGATAAAGACTCCACAAGAAAACTATTAAAACTGATAATCAAATTCAGTAAAGTTGCTGGATACAAAATCAACATACAAAAATCAGTAGCATTTCTATATGCCAGCAGTTAACAATGTGAAAAAGAAATTTAAAAAAGAATTCCATTTACAATCGCCACACATAAAATTATATACCTATTAATTAACTTCACCAAAGAAGTGTTATAACCAAATTAAATTTAAAGGAGTTTAATTGAGCAGTGAACAATTCATGAATCAGGCAGCCTCTGAAGTCAGAGTAGGCTCTGAGACTCCAGCACAGCCATGTGGTGAAAGATGATTTATGGACGGCAAAAGGAAAGTGATGTACAGAAAATGGAAGTGAGGTACAGAAACAGCTGGATTGGTTACAGTGTTTGATGGGCCCAAATTCGTTGATTCGCACAAGTGTATGCTATGGTCTACTTACACCTCCACTTGTTATAGTTCATGATGTACAGAGAAACCTCTAGGCCAAACCTAACATATGTAAGGAGGCAGCTTTAGACTGAACTTGGTTTAACAGAAGTGAAAGGAAAGCAATAAAACACTGATGAAAGAAACTGAAGAGGACACCTAAAATGGAAAAATAGTCCATGTTCACGGATTGAAATAATCAATATTGTCAAAATGTTCATACTGCCCAAAGCAATCTACAGATTCAACGCAATCCCTATCAAAATACCGATGTCATTCTTCACAGAAACAGAAAAAACAATTCTAAAATTTATATAGAACCAGAAAAGATCCAGAATAGCCAAAGCTGTCCTAAGCAAAAAGAACAAAACTGGAGGAGTCACATTACCTGACTTCTAATTATACTACAGAGCTATAATAACCAAAACAGCATGGTACTGTCATAAAAAAAGACAAATGGACCAATGGAACAGATAGAGAACTCAGAAACAAATCCACATACCTACAGTTAACTCATTTTCAACAAAGGTGCCAATAACATACGCTGAGGGAAAAGACAGTCTCTTCAATAAGTGGTGCTGGGAAAACTGGACAGTCATATGCAGGAGAATGAACCTAGACCCCTATCTCTCACCATATACAAAAATCAAATCGAAGTGGATTAAAGGCTTAAATCCAAGGCTTTAAACTATGAAACTACTACAAGAAAACTTTGGGGAAACTCTCCAGAATGTTGTCCTCACAAAGATTTCTTAAACAATATCCTACAAGCACAGGCAACCAAAGCAAAAATGGATAAATGGGATCACATCAAGTTAAAAAGCTTCTGTACAGCAAAGGATATAATCAACAAAGTGAAGAGACAACCTACAGAATGGTGGAAAATATTTGCAAACTACCCATCTGACAAGGGATTAATAACCACACTATATAAGGAGCTCAAACAACTCTACAGAAAAAAAAATCTAATGATCTGATCAAAAAAGGGGGGCAACAGACTTGAATAGACACCTGAAAAGAAGACACACAAATAGCAAACAAGTATATGAGAAGGTGCTCAACATTATTGATCATCGGAGAAATGCAAATCAAAACAACGAGTTATCATCTTACCCCAGTTAAGTGGCTTATATCCA
Organism: Gorilla gorilla gorilla; assembly: GCF_029281585.2. Taxonomy (NCBI): domain Eukaryota; kingdom Metazoa; phylum Chordata; class Mammalia; order Primates; family Hominidae; genus Gorilla; species Gorilla gorilla. The sequence continues at coordinate 96,631,420 of NC_073231.2, read as the reverse complement.
AAAGACAGTAATAACAAATGTTGGCAAGGATGTGGAGAAAAGGGAACCCTGTATACTGTTGGTGAGAACGTAAATTAGTATAGCCACTATGGAGAACAGCTTGTAGGTTCTTCAGAAACTAAAAATTGAGCTACCATATGATCCAGCAATTCCACTGCTGGGTATATACTCAGAAGAAAGGAAATCAGTACCTCAAAGAGATCTCTGCACTCCCATGTTTGTTGCAGCACTGTTAACAATAGCTAAAAATTGGAAGCAACCTGTGTTCATTCAACAGGTGAATGAACAAAGAAAATATGGTACATATACACAATTGAGTACTATTCAGCCACAAAGAAGAATGAGATCCAGTCATCTGCAACAGCATGGATGGAACTGGAGATCATTATGTTAAGTGAAATAAGCCAGGGACAGAAAGACAAACATTACATGTTTTCACTCATTTGTAGGATCTAAAAATCAAAACAATTGAACTCAATGATATAGAGAGTAGCAGGTTGGTTACTATAGGCTAAGAGGGGTAGTTGGGGGCTGGGAAGGAGGTGGAGATAGTTAATGGGTACAAAAAAATAGAATGAATAAGACCTGCTATTTGATAGCACAACAGGGTAACTATAATCAATAATAAGTTGTACATTTTAAAATAACTTAAGGAGTGTAATTTGATTGTTTGCAAATCAATAGATAAATGCTTGAGGGGCTGGATACCCCTTTCTCCATGATGTGATTATTTTGCTTAGCATGCCTGTATCAAAATATCTCATGTACCCCAAATATATACACCTACTATATACCCACAAACATTGAAAATTAAAAAAGAAACTTCATGTTAAATTATTTTTAGAAATCGTATCAGGATAATATGCAGGGCTGATGTAGGTATTGGGAGAGTGGGGCCTTCATATACTGCTAAGGAAAGAAATTCTTGGCTTTTGTAGAGAGCCATTTGATGATGCCTGGAAAAGTCTTCAAAATTCCAATCTTCTGACCAATCATTCTGTTCCTAAGAAAAGTTCTAGGAATTTTTGCTTAGTCAAACATATAAGCAAAGATATATGTAAAAGGATCCTCATTGCATAATTGTGTGTCATAATAAAACACTGGAAACAGCTTACTTATCTAACAGTAAGGGAGTGATGAAATAAATTAGGGTACATGCTACACTGGAACACCATGCTGCCCTTAAATGATCACACAGAACATTTTTAACCCCCAAATACCCATTACCTGTTGCTAAATGAAAGTGGCAGTTGGTAGAGCAGTTTATATATTTGATTCCATCGGAAAAAGCATGGATGCACAGGCACCAGGATGTTGGTGATAGCTGTCTCTAGATTGTGAGATTGGATACTTTTAATTTTAATTTGTATGTGTGTGTGTGTGTGTGTTGTTTATTTCTGCGGTCATTATGTAATTTAAAAGGAAGGAGAAATTTGCACAGGGAAAAAAGCTTTCTTTAATGAGAAAGGAGAATTACATAATGTAAATTCTGGTTTGTAATGCAGTCCTTTAAGGGAGTCCATCCTATTGTGTATAATTTTCTATTGCTATAACTCTTATGCCATCTTCTGGTCTAAATATAATTCAACTATTTGAGAATGTCTAGCATCAGAAAAATAGCATCACTTTAATGCTATTTCAGAAACTTTACTCATCCTGCTTATGATTCAAATATCTCTTTGCAAATCAAGTATAAAAATTGAAGTTGGCAACTTAAAAATTTATGATCAGAAAAAGCAGTGCCAGTGCAGCAGGAAGAGAATACTGAAAAAATTTGTCAAAATGTAACTTCAGAGAGATTAAATACACATATTCTTGAATTAATTTACATAAATTTTAAATACAACATTAATGTAGTTCTAAATATTGATTTAGATACATTCTAGAAAAAACACAGGACTTGGAATCAAAAAGCCTGGGTTTGAATACCACTTCCAGCACTAAGTTATTACATAATCTAAAACTCATCTTCTCATTTACTTATTTCATCCTATTAAATGAAGACAACATCTGTCTTTCTCACTACCTTTAATGCTTTTTCTTCCTTATTTTGAACATCTGAATTCCTATAAATCAGTATATATTGATGGCTATCCACTTAGGAAATAACAAGAGACTTTAGTTCAGAAAAGATAACCCATTATCTTTTTAGGACAGCAAGGAAAATAGCTGTTCAGAGTTGGTTGGTAATCTAGAGTTTATATCCTAGAATTTTTAAAAAATGTATGTTACTATTCCACATATGCTGAGATACAAGGAGTGAGATTGGTAAAATAACATTCCCTTATCTAGCATATAATGAGGAATAATCACAGACCTGGAGAAAATAAAACCCCAAAAGTGCCAAAATAGAATGAAAAAGAGATGAGCCCTAAGAAGATATAACATTAAAGTTTAGGTTCACTAATCTGAATACAAAATCACAACTATTTCCTGGTGATAATTTTTAAAGCTAAAGCCTGAAGGCAGCTCCCGGTTCCATGTCTGGCTCCAAAAGAGCTTTGGATATCTGCTCAGTGATTCTTAGCTCTGGCTGCTGACTATTAACTAGACTCAGCATTTTCCTCCAAACTATGGGGTGTTTTACACTTTGCTACTGGCATGCCCTGTACCTCAGATGGGATAGCCATCATTCTCCATTTATTTTGGAGTGTGCGTGATAATTAGTGAATATCTGTCTACAGTCCTGTACTCCACACCACTGGTCAGCTTCAGGAGAACAGGAACCCATGTTTTGACTCACCATTAAAACCCAAAATCTGGCAGTGTTTGGAATGTAATAGCTGCTTTACGAATACTTTGGAATCAATGATTGAATGAATGTAAAGAGTCAAGGGAAAGGAGATAAAAAGAAAGGAGGCCGGGCATGGTGGTTCACGCCTATAATCCCAGCACTTTGGGAGGCGGAGACAAGCAGATCACCTAAGGTCAGGAGTTCAAGACCAGCCTGGACAATATGGTGAAAACTGTCACTACTAAAAATACAAAAAAAATTAGCCAGGCATGGTGGCGGGCTCCTGTAATCCCAGCTACTCAGGAGGCTGAGGCAGGAGAAGTGCTTGAACCCAGTAGGTGGAGGTTGTAGTGAGACGAGACCGTGTCACTGCACTACAGGCTGGGTGACAGAGCAAGACTCCGTCTCAAAAAAAGGAAAGAAAAAGAAAGGAGACAAAGATGAGAAAAGAGCATCTGCATTTAATTCACACAATGTTTTTCTGCTGGCCATGATACTGAACATGTCTTGTTTCACTTTTTTTTTTTAATGGCTGAAATGAGGCAAATTTTCTTTTCCCTCTTTCTTTCTTTCTTTCTTTCTTTCTCTCTCTCTTTCTCTCTCTGTCTCTTTCTCTCTCTGTCTCTTTCTCTGTCTCTTTCTCTCTCTGTCTCTTTCTCTCTCTTTCTTTCTTTCTTTCTTTCCGCCTTTCTTTCTTTCTTTCCTCCTTCCTTCCTTTTTCTTTTCTTTTTTTTGTTGAGACACTCTGTCATCCAGGCTGGAGTGCAGTGGTACCATCTTGGCCTACTGCAGCCTTGACTTCCTGGGCTCTAGGGATCCTTCTGCCTCAGCCTCCCAAGTAGCTGGGACCACTGGCACACACCACCACATCTGGCTAATTTTCTTGAATTTTTGTAGACACAAGGTCTCACTATGTTGCCAGGCTGGCTTGAACACCTAGGCTCAAGCAATCCTCCTGCCTTGGCTTCCCAAAGTTCCGGTATTACAGATGTGAGCCACCATGCCCGGCCGATTTTTCTTTTTTAAAAAGAGCAAATTATTTTCCTGGGAAAAATTTAAAAGTATAAAAATTATTTCAGAAAATAATATAGTAATTACCACCCTCCAGAATTATTCCCCACAATATCGTAGCATATGTGTTCCCAGTATGTTCTATGTGTATATACTTCAATAAATGAACACTATATAAACATGCTGCTCTTTTCTTTCTCAAAAAAGAAATATCTTAGAAATATATAATTATTAAAGTAATATATACTCATTAGCTAAATTTAAGGAAGGAATTACTTTAGATCTGTGGTGTTCCATGGTTATTTATGGACCTATATTCTACCTTGGCTTCTGTATGTGGCATTACAGCAGCGACATTTTGATAAATACAGTCATAACAGCAGCACTGAATTATCAAGAAATGTTTACTTTGTGATTGGGATTCTGCCTTCTATGGCAGAAAAGTGTGTAAAAGGCTTTATATGGAATAGTCAATAATAATATTTAACTATTAACCTTCAGATTTTATGTAAAAACTCTTTTGGAACAATTCACTTTCTTATTATAGTGTATCAATAGGTGAAGTTTTGCCTTATAAATTCCTATGTAGAGAGGAAAATAGTGACCTATTCAACATCCTGTCAAAAAGTTCACATTGGCTCTAGTAACTGCATGTTTGACAGAAGTAAACGTTTAACTAACACATATTAATTAGGGTGTTTCATTGAACTTACCAGTATTTGGCCAATTGCCAAAACATTTCAGGACTCCATAATTTTAACTGAAAGTTGTAGAATCCTGTGCTGTTTCCCTGGAGTCTTAAAAAGAAAAATTATTGTGGTCAATTTGGCATTGGTGCTGATGAGGCAGAGGCTCTGGTCTACTTGACCAGGAGTGACTCAAGTGACCTTCAATTTCTCATGGATAAGTCTCTGGTATATTGTGGTATTTTTAAAGAAGTGTCAAAAATCTGGTGCTATAATACAAATATATCAACATACTGTGTCTACATTTTTAAAAATGGCTTCAACTTTCACCTGTTATTAGTTTTATAATCTTTCTGATGCCTTGCACTACATATTAGTGATAATTCATCTATATATTACCTAAAAGTATCTTAGTTACATTTATCATAATGAGAAAAATCTATTCAATTTAAGATTTGACTTAAATTGTTTATGCTGTCATAAAAGCTTAAAATTGTTTAAATTGCTATGTTTATGTTTATGCCTTCATGAAAGGAATAAATTTTTTAAATTATGTTTATGTTTAAACATTTAAACATTGTTTAATTAAAGGTTTAAAATTGTTTATGTTTATGCCTTCATGGAAGCTTGCTTTTCAGAATGACATTTTTGAAAACAATAGCTGACATTTTCTATATATTTTATAACATACAGGTATTCTTATTTTTCAATAACAAGTGTCCTTTTATATTATTGTTCTCTTTTAAATATTTTATTACATAGATAAAAGATGCTCTCCTCCAGCCATTGCTAAATCCCTTCTAATACCACTACAGAATATATCCTTTTGTCTCTGAACCAAAATATGTGAGGGGAAACAGCTTAACATTACACTATTTTTATTTGCCTCTCTATGTTAATGGATATATAAAAATGTTCTGTTAAAAAATTCTCTGCTGAGACCAATGCAGCCTCATTTCTTTCATTCAGAGAAATAAAAAGTACCTGTGTCTCTATTAAACACATCATTTCACGAAGTGCAAAGATTTAGAATAAGATCAGAAAATAAGGGACAAGGAGCAGAGAGGGGAATTAGTCCTGGTTGCCTTAGGCATAAAGTTAAGAGAGAATGACTGCAGCTTTTGAGCCATTTTATTACTCTTATTTAGGTCAGCTTGACTTATTTCAAATTCTTACAGTCTGTTCTCCATACCTGTCTTCTGGCTAATCACTGTACCTGTGCTGATTTATTTCCCTACCGTGACATTCTCTGTGGTATCAGAACAAGGGAAAATATTCTCTTGTTTGTGATATGATCCTACAATAACAGTTACTTCATGAGGAATCAGTAGAGACATATATTGGAATGACAGTTTGGGAATGAATAAGCTAGATTGAGCTGTACCCTCAATTGAAACTAAGTTTACTGGACTACATGTAAGTTGGCTCAATGGGGTCAATATTTCTTTCTCTACTAGACCCCTCCTCTGATTCTGCAGCACTGCCTCAGGCAGTTGGGTCAAAGAACAGAACCTTTATCTTTCTCAAAGTAATGGAGGTTCCAGGGCAGAGTCAGCAGCCACCAGCAACAGAGCTCTGGACTGAATACTTGTGTTGGTAGAATGCAGGCCCTTTTGTATTTGGGAAAACAAACAAACAGAACATCACCATTTTGTTTTGTTTCATTTTCATAAATCCTAAGGGTGACACCAACTCACGTTATCCAGAAATGGGAACAAAGTCAAAAATAACACAATGAATGTGACTAGGCTCTTCTTAGCCTCACAGCACAGGACTCTAATGGGGCTGGCTAAGCCAGCTCAGGTATGATTGGGGGTGTTGGGCACTTTCCGAGGCATAGCTTACCTCTGCTCTTAGGGGCTGGATTCTGTTTCACAGTTCATCTAGTTCATCTAGTTGCTGGTTGAGATCCTATTCTAACCTGGAGCACTTCCCTAAAACAACTTTTCCTTGATGTCTAGGAGCACTGCCATGGTCCACAGGCACTCCTGTGGTGTCCCATATGACTGAATCACTTCTCATAGATACTGGTTCACAGCATTAACCAAGACCGACTCTGTGTTCCCTTTCCCTTCCCAACCAGGTTGGTGCAATTAATTTTCTGCTGGTTATACTCACATTCTGCCTTTCAGTTTCCAACATACTCAATCCTAGGTTTAGCCAAAAGGATCAATCAATCCTCATAACCAAACCATCACCCTTGTGCTAGCCTTGCCATTCTCAGCTTCTTCTCCGTGGTTCCTACATGTGGAGTTTTTCTACTGCTTAACAGCCTACAGAGATGGTAAGACTGTCTGAGAACTGACTGAACTTCCAACAAAACATGGCTTAATTAATGCAAGTGTTTACCTGTCACAACCCTCACTGGCTCTGGCAAAAACCAATGGCTTTATTCTCTGTGAAGAGATTGAACCAGGGACACAAGACATAGATTTGGTGGTACTCTATGATGCATTGCCAGACTAAGTAAATATCTCTATTTTGGATCATAGAACCCTGCTTTCCTTTTTCCCAATTTGGGTCCTGGAATGCTGTCAATAAAGCTCACATTTCCCAAACAGGAGATTGGAGGATTCCTCCCTCAGGCCAAAGAAACAGTTCTATAAATCATAAAGCAGGGTTTTCCTTCATGAAATAGCCCAGCCAGTCTTTCCTCAGAGAAGCCAACTAGACAACAGCACTCACACTAGCACTCACACTAAGATCTTTTTTTTTTTTTCTGGTTAGATGGTCAGTTTTTTTTTTTTAAATTTTATTATTATTATACTTTAAGTTTTAGGGTACATGTGCACAACGTGCAGGTTTGTTACATATGTATACATGTGCCATGTTGGTGTGCTGCATCCATTAACTCGTCATTTAGCATTAGGTATATCTGCTAATGCTATCCCTCCCTCCACCCCCACCCCACAACAGTCCCTGGTGTGTGATGTTCCCCTTCCTGTGTCCATGTGTTCTCATTGTTCAATTCCCACCTATGAGTGAGAACATGCAGTGTTTGGTTTTTTGTCCTTGCGATAGTTTGCTGAGAATGATGGTTTCCAGTTTCATCCATGTCCCTACAAAGGACATGAACTCATCATTTTTTATGGCTGCATGGTATTCCATGGTGTATATGTGCCACATTTTCTTAATCCAGTCTATCGTTGTTGGACATTTGGGTTGGTTCCAAGTCTTTGCTATTGAGCACTCACACTAAGATCTTATCAGCTTTGGAGTGCCTCACTCCTAAATTTGAACAGTATCTGAGGGTCAGTCAATACATGAGGAAAGCTTCAGGCATGAAATGCCAGAATAAACAGGGAAAAAAGGACAAAGAAACTTTCAGAGAACAGTAATAATATAGGGAATAGGAAAAAAATAACAATGAACAAAACTTCTGTAATTAGTATCTTCTCAGAAATACAATATTGAATCTGTGAAACAGTATGCAATAAAAAAGAAGTTTCACTTGAAAACAATAGAGGAGGTTCAAGATAGCTGACTAGAAGCAGTTAATGTGCACTGCTCTCACAGTGAAGAATCAAAGTGGCTAGTAAAGAGTAGTTCTTCAAGAAAATTAGAAATCACCTCTGGATCCACCGAGGAAGCCAGGGGCCTCACAGAGAACAGAGAGGAGCAAAGCCAGGTAGCTGTACACCCAGGACTGGCATGGAGCCAGGAGAAGCTCTCTAACACGGGAAAAGGTTGAATGAGTGAGAGTCCCCAGGGGATCCACACTTCCCACATGGACCCTCACAATCCTGGCCACAGGAGAACCCCCCGAATTCTCTGGGCCTCTAAAGAGACTCCTGCAGTTTTTGCACAGGCACTGCTCAAGCCCACAGGGAGCTCAACAGGCAGCCCAGTGCCAGCTGCCCTAGCCTTGATAGAGGCCACAGTTGTGGTGTGGAGGAGTGGTGGGACTGCCCTGCTCCTCCTCACCAAACAAGGTTTGGCTGGGGCTTCCAGCACAGCAACCCTGCCCCCACTTGAGCAGTGTGGTGGTTCACAGTACTGCATTCCCCTGGGACAAAACTACCAGAGGTAACAGACAACATGTGACACATTTGTGTGCTCCCAAATGAAGTTCAGTAGCTATTGGGTGGGAGAGAAGTACAAGGATCCCACACATACATCCCATAACTACCAGTTTCCATCGCTCCAGCTGAGGGTTCCCACCCTTTCCAGGGAAAGGCCCAGAGCACAGCCATCTTTCCCCCACCTGAATATTTCACCTGCATCCCAGAACCCTTCTGAGTACCCAACCTCCAAAGGCCTGTGATATTCCTTTGGACTTCCACTACCTATGTGTTGGCCAGCCCCTGCCTGAGAGTTTGGTTGGTGATCTGGGGGCCAGCCCAACCCCTACCCACCACAGCCAGTGCCTGAATTCTGGGCTAACCTGACCCTCGTCCAGCCCCTGAAAGACTCATACATGCTGTACATCAGGCCATCTAGGGACCTGGGAGTGGGGGAACTATCTACCCTATTCCAACTCTACTGTCCCCTAGCCACTTACCTCAGGGCCTGAGGTCAGGCTGTCCCAACCAGCCAACACCACCACAACAAACACCCACTCACACTGGTCCAAAGATGGAGCCTTCTCTTTACAAGAAGCAGCAGTATTGCCACACTGGAGGACAAGTGAGCCTTAAAACTATATCAGGTTGAGTGATGAGGTTATACCTTGGAATGACTCCCATGGAGAGTCACTAAACAGGCATTGTGAGTCCTGGAAAACAGGATGTGATAGGGAAATAGATTGTGCTCCTGCCTATCTAGGATGGGGAGCTGGGGCAGCCTTCTCAATCCACCTGCAGAGATATCAGCACACTTCACCAGTAGCTCCTCCCAAGCACCCTCTTGAGGACTGGTGCTTGTGCTCACCATTGGGATATTCATGGGTAAACCAGGGGCACCAGCTCTGCCCAGCTGTGTCCTGCCACCTTCATGGAATAGGAAGCTTAGGACACTGGGCATTCTACTGTCTAGCCAATCACCTGAAACAACAGAGCACCTCACAGTAAACAAAGATCAGGTCACATCCAATTGCAAATGTAGCAGCTGACTCTTAACTGAAAACACCGTCTACTAGCTTGTAGCTTAAATGACACAGCCTAATAAAAAATGTGCTGAGAGAAGTGCATAGGATTACAGAAGCAAAGACAAAAGACACAACCCAATACAAGTCTTTCCAAATGAGAAGGAACCAGTGTAAGAATTCTGCCACCATGAAAACTCTGAGTGTTGTAGCACCACCAAAGGCTCACTCTGGCTCTCCAGTGGTGATCCCTAGCCAAAGTGGAGGCACAGAGATGACAGACGGGGAATTCAAATTATGGATTTCAAGGAAACTTAAATGAGATTCAAGATAAGGTTGAAAATCAACACAAAGAAACCTGTAAGGGAATCCAACAAACAAAGGAAGAGGTAAACATCTTAAAAAGAAATCAATCAGAGCTATAGAACAGAAACACTCACTTAAAGAATTTTAGACTGGGCGTGGTGGCTCACGCCTGTAATCCCAGCCCTTTGGGAGGGCGAGGCAGGCAGATAACGAGGTCAAGAGATCGAGACCATACTGGTCAACATGCTGAAACCCCATCTCTACTAAAAATACAAAAATCAGCTGGGTGTGGTGGCGTGCGCCTGTAGTCCCAGCTACTCAGGAGGCTGAGGCAGGAGAATCGCTTGAACCCAGGAGGTAGAGGTTGCAGTGAGCCAAAATCATGCCACTGCACTCCAGCCTGGCAATAGAGCGAGACTCCATCCCCCACCCACCCAAAAAAAAAGAATTTTAAAATACAATTGAAAGTTTTATCAATAGACTAGATCAAGCAGAAGAATTTCAGAACTTAAAGATCAGTCTTTTGAACTAATTCAGTCAGACAAAGATAAAGAAAAAAGGAATTTTTTTTTATTATACTTTAAGTTTTAGGGTACATGTGCACATTGTGCAGGTTAGTTACATATGTATACATGTGCCATGCTGGTGCACTGCACCCACTAACTCGTCATCTAGCATTAGGTATATCTCCTAATGCTATCACTCCCCCCTCCCCCCACCCCACCACAGTCCCCAGAGTGTGATGTTCCCCTTCGTGTGTCCATGTGATCTCATTGTTCAATTCCCACCTATGAGTGAGAATATGCGGTGTTCGGTTTTTTGTTCTTGCGATAGTTTACTGAGAATGATGATTTCCAATTTCATCCATGTCCCTACAAAGGACATGAACTCATCCTTTTTTAAGGCTGCATAGTATTCCATGGTGTATATGTGCCACATTTTCTTAATCCAGTCTATCATTGTTGGACATTTGGGTTGGTTCCAGGTCTTTGCTATTGTGAATAATGCCGCAATAAACATACGTGTGCATGTGTCTTTATAGCAGCATGATTTATAGTCCTTTGGGTATATACCCATTAATGGGATGGCTGGGTCAAATGGTATTTCTAGTTCTAGATCCCTGAGGAATCACCACACTGACTTCCACAATGGTTGAACTAGTTTACAGTGCCACCAACAGTGTAAAAGTGTTCCTATTTCTCCACGTCCTCTCCAGCACCTGTTGTTTCCTGACTTTTTAATGATTGCCATTCTAACTGGTGTGAGATGGTATCTCATTGTGGTTTTGATTTGCATTTCTCTGATGGCCAGTGATGATGAGCATTTTTTCATGTGTTTTTTGGCTGCATAAATGTCTTCTTTTGAGAAGTGTCTGTTCATGTCCTTCGCTCACTTTTTGATGGGGTTGTTTGTTTTTTCCTTGTAAATTTGTTTGAGTTCATTGTAGATTCTGGATATTAGCCCTTTGTCAGATGAGTAGGTTGTGAAAATTTTCTCCCATTTTGTAGGTTGCCTGTTCACTCTGATGGTAGTTTCTTTTGCTGTGCAGAAGCTCTTTAGTTTAATGAGATCCCATTTGTCAATTTTGGCTTTTGTTGCCATTGCTTTTGGTGTTTTGGACATGAAGTCCTTGCCCATGCCTATGTCCTGAATGGTAATGCCTAGGTTTTCTTCTAGGGTTTTTATGGTTTCAGGTCTAACGTTTAAATCTTTAATCCATCTTGAATTGATTTTTGTATAAGGTGTAAGGAAGGGATCCAGTTTCAGCTTTCTACATATGGCTAGCCAGTTTTCCCAGCACCATTTATTAAATAGGGAATCCTTTCCCCATTGCTTGTTTTTCTCAGGTTTGTCAAAGATCAGATAGTCGTAGATATGTGGCATTATTTCTGAGGGCTCTGTTCTGTTCCATTGATCTATATCTCTGTTTTGGTACCAGTACCATGCTGTTTTGGTTATTGTAGCCTTGTAGTGTAGTTTGAAGTCAGGTAGTGTGATGCCTCCAGCTTTGTTCTTTTGGCTTAGGATTGACTTGGCAATGCGGGCTCTTTTTTGGTTCCATATGAACTTTAAAGTAGTTTTTTCCAATTCTGTGAAGAAAGTCATTGGTAGCTTGATGGGGATGGCATTGAATCTATAAATTACCTTGGGCAGTATGGCCATTTTCACGACATTGATTCTTCCTACCCATGAGCATGGAATGTTCTTCCATTTGTTTGTATCCTCTCTTATTTCCTTGAGCAGTGGTTTGTAGTTCTCCTTGAAGAGGTCCTTCACATCCCTTGTAAGTTGGATTCCTAGGTATTTTATTCTCTTTGAAGCAATTGTGAATGGGAGTTCACTCATGATTTGGCTCTCTGTTTGTCTGTTGTTGGTGTATAAGAATGCTTGTGATTTTTGTACATTGATTTTGTATCCTGAGACTTTGCTGAAGTTGCTTATCAGCTTAAGGAGATTTTGGGCTGAGACAATGGGGTTTTCTAGATATACAATCATGTCGTCTGCAAACAGGGACAATTTGACTTCCTCTTTTCCTAATTGAATACCCTTTATTTCCTTCTCTTGCCTCATTGCCCTGGCCAGAACTTCCAACACTATGTTGAATAGGAGTGTTGAGAGAGGGCATCCCTGTCTTGTGCCAGTTTTCAAAGGGAATGCTTCCAGTTTTTGCCCATTCAGTATGATATTGGCTGTGGGTTTGTCATAGATAGCTCTGATTATTTTGAAATACGTCCCATCAATACCTAATTTATTGAGAGTTTTTAGCATGAGGGGTTGTTGAATTTTGTCAAAGGCTTTTTCTGCATCTATTGAGATAATCATGTGGTTTTTGTCTTTGGTTCTGTTTATATGCTGGATTACATTTATTGATTTGCATATATTGAACCAGCCTTGCATCCCAGGGATGAAGCCCACTTGATCATGGTGGATCAGCTTTTTGATGTGCTGCTGGATTCATTTTGCCAGTATTTTATTGAGGATTTTTGCATCAATGTTCCTCAAGGATATTGGTCTAAAATTCTCTTTTTTGGTTGTGTCTCTGCCCGGCTTTGGTATCAGAATGATGCTGGCCTCATAAAATGACTTAGGGAGGATTCCCTCTTTTTCTATTGATTGGAATAGTTTCAGAAGGAATGGTACCAGTTCCTCCTTGTACCTCTGGTAGAATTCGGCTGTGAATCCATCTGGTCCTGGACTCTTTTTGGTTGGTAAGCTATTGATTATTGCCACAATTTCAGGTCCTGTTATTGGTCTATTCAGAGATTCAACTTCTTCCTGGTTTAGTCTTGGGAGAGTGTATGTGTTGAGGAATTTATCCATTTCTTCTAGATTTTCTAGTTTATTTGCATAGAGATGTTTGTAGTATTCTCTGATGGTAATTTGTATTTCTGTGGGATCGGTGGTGATATCCCCTTTATCATTTTTTATTGTGTCTATTTGATTCTTCTCTATTTTAAGAAAAAAAGAATTTTAAAAAAGAAACAAAGTCTCCAAGAAATCTGGGGTTATATAAAGTAATCATACCTACAAATTATTGGCATTCCTGAGAGAGAAGGAGAAAATGTAAGCAATCTGGAAATCACATTTGAGGGAATAATTCAAGAAAATTTCCCTAATCTTGGCGGAGATAGAGATATCCAGATGCAAGAAATACAGAGAACGCATGCCAGATACTACACAAAATGAACAACATCAAGGCATATAGTTACCAGACTATCTAAGGGAAATGCTTGAGAAAAAAATCTTAAAGTCAGCTAGAAAAAAAGGTCAGCTCACATAAAAACGATACCTCATCAGGCTAACGCACACTTCTTAGCAGAGTTCTTACAAACTAGGAGAGATTGAGGGCCTATTTTTTATCACTTTCAAAGAAAAGAAACTCCAAATGAGAAGGCAAGGGGGCCTCACCCAGTGAGGAAGGAGGGTCAGGGTCTGGCCTGAAGAGGCAATCTGGCCACGGTCTGCCATACCCAGTGTGCTCTTCAGGGAAGATGATCCATGATTCCCCTTGAGACCAAACTGTCCAGCCTTCCTGGCTCCAGCAGGGGAAAAGCATGGCCTAGAGGTATAGTGATGGCTGCTGCCCCTCCCCCCTGGGGGGCTTAGTGTCTTAGGTAGCTAGCAGCTGCAGTGTTGGCTGTTGCCCTTCCTCTAGGGAGCTCATCCAAGGATCAGTAGCCTCAAAGACTGAAACTAGACAAACTCATTAAGAAGAGACAGAACCAACAAAAAAAACACTGAAAACCCAAAAGGCCAGAGTGCCCCTTCTCCTCCGAGTGATTGCAACACCTCTCCAGCAAGGACACAGAACTGAGAGAGGATGAGATGGACAAATTGATGGAAGTAGGTTTCAGAGGGTGGGTAATAACAAACTTCGCTGAGGTAAATGAGGATGTTCTAACCCAATGCAAAGAAGCTAAGAACCATGATAAGAGGTTACAGGAGCTGCTAACTAGAATAACCAGTTTAGAAAGGAAGATGAATGACCTGATGGAGCTGAAAAATACACCATGAGAACTTTATAAAGCATACACAAATATCAATAGCCAAATCGATCAAGCAGAAAAAATAATATCAGAGATTGAAGACTATCTTGCTGAAATAAGGCAGGCAGACAAAATTACAGAAAAGAGAGTGAAAAGGGATAAACAAAACCTCCAAGAACTATGGGACTAGATGTAAAGGCCAAACCTACAACTAATTGGAGTACCTGAAAGAGATGGAGAGAATGAAACCAAATTGGAAAACACACTTCAGGATATCATCCAGAGAAACTTCCCCAATCTAACAAGACAGGCCAACATTCAAATTCAGGAAATACAGAGAACTGCACTAAGATACTCATTAAGAAGATCAACCCCAAGACACATAATCTTCAGATTTTCCAAGGTTGAAATGAAGGAAAAAATGTTAAGGGCAGGCAGAGAGAAAGGCCAGGTAACCTACAAGGGGAAGCCCATCACACTAACAGAGGATCCCTCAGCAGAAACCCTACAAGATAAAAGTGGGGGACAATACTCAACATTTCTAAAGAGAAGATTTTCAACCCAGAATTTCATATCTGGCCAAACTAAGTTTCATAAAGGAAGGAGAAATGAAATCTTTTTCAAACAAGCAAATGCCAAGGGAATTCATCACCACCAGACCTGCCTTGAAACAGCTCCTGAAGGTAGCACTAAATATGGAAAGGAAAAACTGGTAGCAGCCACTGCAAAAACACACCAAAATACAAAGACCAATGACACTATGAAGAAACTTGATTAACTAGTATGCAACATAACTAACTAGCGTCGTGATGACAGGATCAAATTCACACGTGACAATATTAACCTTATATGTAAATGGGCTAAATTCCCCAATTAAAAGACACAGACTGGCAAATTGAATACAATCAAGACCCATTGGTGTGCTGTATTCAAGAGACCCATCTCATGTGCAAAGACACACATAGGCTCAACATAAAAGAACAGAGGAAATCTTACCAAGCAAATGGAAAGCAGAAAAAAGTATGGGCTGCAATCCTAGTTATTGACAAAACAGACTTTAAACCAACTAAGATAAAAAAATACAAAGAAGGGCATTACATAATGGTAAAGGGATTACTGCAATGAGAAGAGCTAACTATCCTAAATATATATGCACCCAATACAGGAGCACCCAGATTCATAAAACAAGTTCTTAGCAAACTACAAAGAGAATTAGACTCCCACACAATAATAGTTGGAGACTTTAACACCCCACTGTCAATATTAGACAGATCAACAAGACTGAAAATTAACAAGTATATTTAGGACTTGAGCTCAGCTCTGGATCAAGCAGACCTAATTGATATCTACAGAACTCTCCAGCCCAAAACAACAGAATATACAATCTTCTGAGTGCCACATGGCACTTACTTTAAAATCAACCATATAATTGGAAGTAAAACACTCCTCAGCAAATGCAGAATAACTGAAATCATAACAAACAGTCTCTCAGACCATTGTGCAATCAAATTAGAACTCAAGATTAAGAAACCCACTCAAAACCACACAACTACATGGAAATTGAGCAACTTGTTCCTGAATGACTCCTGGGTAAATAATGAAATTAAGGCAGAAATCAAAAATTTATTTGAAACTAATGAGAACAAAGAAACAACATATCAGAATCTTTGGGATGCAGCTAAAATGGTGTTTAGAGGGAAATTTATAGCACTAAATGCCACATCAGAAAGTTAGAAAGATCTCAAATCAACACCCTAATATCACAACTAAAAGAACTAGGGATGCAAGAGCAAACAAATCCAAAAGCTGGCAGGACACAAAAAATAACAAAGATCAGAGTGGAACTGAAGGAGCTAGAGACACGAAAAACCCTTCAAAATATCAATGAATGACTAATAAAGAAGAAAAGAGAGAAGAATCAAATAGACACAATAAAAAATGATAAAGGGGACACCACCACTGACCCCATAGAAATACAAACTACAATAAAAGAATATTATAAACACATCTATGCAAATAAACTAGAAAATCTACAAGAAATGGAAAATTCCTGGACACATACACCCTCCCAAGACTAAACCAGGAAGAAGTCAAATCCTTGAGTAGACCTATAACAAGTTCTGAAATTGAGGCAGTAATAAATAGCCTATCAACCAAAAAAAGCCCAGATGGATTCACAGCAGAATTCTACCAGAGGTACAAAGAAGAGCTGGTACCATTCCTTCTGAAACTATTCTAAACAATTGAAAAGGAGGGAATTCTCCCTGACTCTGAGGCCAGCATCATTCTGATAACAAAACCTGGCAGAGACACAACAAAAAAGAAAACTTCAGGTCAATATCCCTGATGAACATCAGTGCAAAAATCCTCAATAAAATACTGGGAAATTGAATCCAGCAGCACATCAAAAAGCTTACCCACCACAATCAAGTTGGCTTCAGCCCTGGGATGCAAGGCTGGATCAACGTATGCAAATCAATAAACATAATCCATCACATAACCAGAACCAATGACAAAAACCACAAGATTATCCCAATAAATGCAGAAAAGACCTTTGATAAAATTTAACATCCCTTTATGTTAAAAACTCTCAATAAACTAGTTATTGATGGAACACATCTCAAAATAATAAGAGCTATTTATGACAAACCCACAGCCAACATCATACGAAATGGGCAAAAGCTGGAAGCATTCCATGCAGAACAAGACAAGGATGCCCTCTCTCACCATGCCTATTCAGCGTAGTATTGAAAGTTCTGGCCAGGGCAATAAGGCAAGAGAAAGAAATAAAGCATATTCAAATAGGAGGAGAGGAAGTCAAATTGTCTCTTTTGGCAGACAACATGATCCTATATGTAGAAGACCCCATCATCTCAGCCCAAAGGCTCCTTAAGCTGATAAGCAACTTCAGCAAAGTCTCAGGATACAAAATCAATGTGCAAAAGACACAAGCATTCCTATACACCAATAATAGGCAAGCAGAGAGCTAAATCATGAATGAATTCCCATTCACAAATGCTACAAAGAGAATAAAATACCTAGGAATATAGCTAACAAGGGATGTGAAGGACCTCTTCAAGGATAACTACAAACCACCGCTCAAGGAAATAAAAGAGGACACAAAAAATGGAAAAACATTCCATCCTTGTGGATAGGAAGAATCAATATCATGAAAATGGTCATACTGCCCAAAGTAATTTATAGATTCAATGTTATTCCCATCAAACTACCGCTGACGTTCTTCACAGAATTAGAAAAAACTACTTTAAAATTCTTATAGTACCAAAAAAGAGGCTGTATAGCCAAGACAATCCTAAGCAAAAAGAAAGAGGCTGGAGGTATCCGGGTACTTGACTTCAAACTATATTACAAGGCTACAGTAACCAAAACAGCATGTTTGGTACCAAAACAGACATACAGACCAATGGAACAGAATAGAGACCTTAGAAATAAGACTGCACATCAATGACCATCTTATCTTTGACAAACCTGTCGAAAACAAGCAATGGGGAAAGGATTCCCTATTCATAAATGGAGATGGGAAAACTGGCTAGTCATATGCAGAAAATGGAAACTGGACCTCTTCCTTATGACTTATACAAAAATTAACTCAAGATGGATTAAACACTGAAATGTAAAACCCCAAACCATAAAAACCCTAGAAGAAAATCTAGGCAATACCGTTCAAGACACAGGAATGGACAAAGATTCTATGATGAAATTGCCAAAAGCAAGTGTAACAAAAAACAAAAATTAACAAATGGAATCTAATTAAACTGAAGAGTTCTTGCACATCAAAAGAAACTCTCATCAGTGAACAGGCAATCTACAGAATGGAAGAAAATTTTTGCAATCTACCCTTCTGACAAAGGGCTAATATCCAGAATTTACAATGAACGTACATGAATTTACAAGAAAAAAACAAACAACCCCATCAAAAAGTGGGCAAAGGACATGAACAGACACTTTTCAAAGGAAGACATTTATGCAGCCAAAAAGCATGAAATAAAGCTCAACATCATGATCATTAGATAAATGCATGTCAAAACCGCAATGAGATACCATCTCATGCCAGTCAGAATGATGATTATCAAAAAGTGAAGAAACAACAGATGCTGGCAAGGCTGTGGAGAAATAGGAATGCTTTGGTGGGAATGTAAATTAGTTCACTGTTGCGGAAGACAGTGTGGGATTCCTCAAGGGTCTAGAACCACAAATACTATTTGACCCAGCAACCCCACTACTGGGTATATACCCAAAGGAATATAAGTCATTCTATTATAAAGATGCATGCACACGTATGTTTATTGCAGTGCTATTCACAATAGCAAACACATGGAACCAACTCAAAGGCCCACCAATGATAGACTGGATAAAGAAAGTGTGATACATATACACCATGGAATACTATGCAGCCATAAAAAAGAATGAGATCATGTCCTTTGCAGGGACATGGATGAAGCTGGAAGCCATTGTCCTCAGCAAACTAACACAGGAAGAGAAAACCAAACTCTGCATATTCTCACTTATTAGTGGGAGCTGAACAAGGAGAACACATGGACACAGGGAACAACACACACTGGGGCCCATCAGGGATGGCAAGGGGAGGGAGAGCATCAGTACAGATGGCTGATGCATGCAGGGGTTGATAACTAGGTGATGGTTTGATAGGAACAGCAAACCACAGTGGCACATGTTTACCTGTGTAACAAATCTGCACATTCTGCACATGTATACTGCCTGGAACTTTAAGTAAAAAAAAAAAAAAAAAAAAAAACAAGTGTCACTATCTTTATACCAGATTAAATAGATGTTTTTTGATAGAGTCTTGCTCTTTCTCTCAGGGCTGGAGTGCAGTGGCACTATCATGGCTCACTGTGGCCTCAACCTCCCAAGCTCAAGAGATCCTTCCACCTCAGCCTCCTGAGTAGCTGGGACTACAGGCAGATGCCACCAGGCCTGGCTAATTTTTATATTTTTATAGAGACAGCATCTAACTGTGCTGCCCAGACTGGTCTTGAACTCCTGGACTCAAGTGATTTACTCACCTCAGCCTCCCAATGTGCTGGGGATTACAGGCACAAGCCACCTTGCCTGGCCCAAAATAGATTTTAAACCAACAACAGTAGAAAAGGACAAAGAATGGCACTACATAATGATGAAGGGTTTGATCCAACAAGAGAACTTAACTATCTTCAGTATATACATACCTAATATTGGAGCACGTGGATTCATAAGACAACTACTTCTAGACATTACAAAAGACTTAGACAGCCAAATAATAATAGTGGGGGACTTCAACACCCTGCTGACTGTGTTAGACGGACCCCTGAGGCAGAAAACTAACAAACAAATAAGCCCCGGATTTGAATTGGACACTTGACAAATTGGATCTAATAGACATCTATAAAATACCAAATAATCACAAAACATACATTCTTCACATCTGCACATGGAGCATACTCTAAGATTGACCACATGTTCCATCATAAAGCAAGTTTCAATAAATTCACAAAAAACAAAATCATACCAAACATGCTTTCATAGCACAGTGGAATAAAAACACGATCAATACCAACAAGATTCCTGAAAACCACTCGATTACATGGAAATTAAACTTACTTCAGAATGACTTTGAGGTAAATAAAAACATTAAGGTAGCAATAAAAAAATCTGAGATAAAACAGAGACACAACATAGCAAAACCTCTGGGATACAGCTAAAGCAGTATTAAGACGAAAGTTTATAGCACTAAATGCCTACATTAAGAAATTAGAAATATCTCAAATTAGCAATCTAACATCACACCTAGAAGAACTAGAAGAACAAGAATAAATTAACCCCAAAGCTAGCAGGAGATAAGAAATAACCAAAATCAGAGAAGAACCAAATAAAATTGAGGCCCCCAAAATCCATACAAAGAATCAATGAAACCAAAAGAGGTTCTTTGAAAGAATAAACAAAATAGATAAAACATTAGCTAGATTAACAAAGAAAAAAAGAGAGAAGATCTAAATCAGTGTTAGCAGAAATGACAAAGGTGACATTACACTGGATCCCACAGAAATATAAAAGATCCTCAGAGACTACTTTGAACTCCTCTATGCATACAAAATAGAAAATCCAAAGGAAATGAATAAGTTCCTGGAAACACACAACATGCCAAGACTGAGTCAGGAAGAAATAAAAACTCTGAATATACCAATATCAAGTTCTGAAATTGAATAAATAACAAAAAGCCCACCGATTGAAAAGAGTCCTGGACGAGATGGATCCACAGCCAAATTCTACCAGATACGCAAAGAATAGCTGGTACCAATCCTACAGAAAATATTTCAAAAAATAGAGGTAGAGGGACTTCTCTCCAACTTATTTTACAAAGCTAGCATAACCCTAATATCAAAATCTGGTGAGACACAGCCAAAAACAAAACTATGGGCCAATATCTCTGATACAGCAGCACACAAAAAGTTAATTTCACCACAATCTAGTAGGCTTTCCTCCTGGGATAAAGGGCTCGTTTAACATATGCAAATCAATAAATGTGATTCACCACATAAACAGAATTGAAAACAAAAAACATGCGATCATCTCAATAGATGGAGAAAAAGATTTTGATAAGTTCCTACATACCCTTACAATAAAAACCCTCAACAAACTAGGCATCAAAGGAATATACCTCAAGATAATAAGAGCCATCTACTACAAACCTACAGCCAACATTATACTGAAAGGACAAATGCTGGAAGTATTCTTCTTAAGAACTCAAACATGAGAAGGGTGCCCACTCTCACCACTCCTATTCAACATAGTACTGGAAGTTTTAGCCAGATCAAGTAAGAGAAAGAAATAAAAGATATTAAATAGGAAAATAAGTCAAATTATTTCTCTTCACTGATGATATGATTCTATGACTAGAAAACCCTAAATACTCTGCCAAAAGGCTTCTAAAGCAATAAATGACTTCAATAAAGTTTCAAGTTACAAAATCAATGGACAAAAATCAGTAGCATTTCTATACACCAATAACATTCAAGCTGAAAGCCAAATCAAGAATGCAATCCCATTTACAATAGTCACAAATAAATAAAATAAAATATCATGGAATACATGTAACCAAAGAGGTGAAAGATCTCTACAAGAAGAACTGCAAAACACTGCTGAAAAAAGTCACAGATAACACAAACAAATGGAAGCATCCCACACTCATGGATTTGAAGAATCAATATTGTTAAAATGGCCATACTCCCCAAAGCAATGTACATATTCAACTCTATTCCCAAAAAATTACTGATGTTTTTCATAGAATTAGAAAAAACTATTATAAAGTTCATATTGAACCAAAGTAGAGCCTTAATAGCCAAAAAAATTGTAAGCAAAAAGAATAAAGCCAGAGGCATCACACTACCCAACTTCAAACTATACCGCAAGGTTGCAGTAATCAGAACAGCATGATACTGGTACAAAAACAGGCACATAGATCAATGAAACAGAATAGAGACCCCTGAAATAAAGCTGCACACCTACAACCATCTAATCTTCAACAAAGTAAACAATAACAAGTGATATGGTTTCACTCTGTGTCTCCACTGAAATCTCATGAGGAATTTTAATCCACATATGTTAAGGTAGGGATCTGGTGGGACGTCATTGGATCATGAGGGCAAATTTCCCCCATGCTGTTTTTGTGATAGTGAGTGCCCATGAGATCTGATGGTTTAAAAGTGTGGCACTTCTCCCCACTCTCTCCCTCCTGTCACCATGTAAGATGTGCCTTGCTTCCCCTTCCCCTTCTGCCATGATTGTAAGTTGCCTGAGGCCTCCCTAGCCATGCAAAATTATGAGTTGATTGAATCTCTTTTCTTTATAAACTACCCAGTCTCAGATATTTCTTTATAGGAGTGTTAAAATGGACTAATACAACAACAAGTAATGGTGAAAGTACTCACTTTTCAACAAATGGGGCTGAGAAAACTGGCCAACCATATGCAGAAGAATGAAACTGAAGCACCATCTAATACCATATAGAAAAGGTAGCTCAAGATGGATGAAAGACTTAAATGTAAGACCTGAAACTATAAAACTCCTAGATGAAAACCTAAGAAATATCATTCTGTAATATCCATTATCTATAAGGATCTTAAACAATTCAACAAGCAAAAACCAAATAACCCCATTAAAAAGTGGGCAAAGTACATGTACAGACACTTCTCAAAAGAACACACATACATGACCAACAAACACATGAAAGAACACTCCACATTACTAACCATCTGAGAAATGCAAATCAAAACCACAATGAGATACCATCTCACCAGTCAGAATGGCTATTACTAAAAAGTCAAAAAATAACACATGTTGACAAGGTGGCAGAGAAAAGGGAATGTTTATACACAGTTGGTGGGAATATAAATTAGTTCAGCCCCTGTGGATAGCAGTTTGAAAATTTCTCCAAGAACTTAAAACAGAATTATCATTCAAGCCAGCAATGATATACCCACTACTGAGTATATACCCAAAGTAAAATAAATGGTTCGACCAAAAAGACACATGCACTTGTATGTTCATTGCAGCACTATTCACAATTGCAAAAACGCAGAATCAACCTAGGTGCCCATTAACGGTGCATTGGATAAAGAAAATGTAGTGCATAAACACCATGGAAAACTATGAAGTTATGATCAAAAACAAAATTATGTCCTTGCAGCAACATGGATACAGCTAGAGACTATTACCCTAGGCAAATTAATGCAAGAACAGAAAACCAAATATCACATGTTCTCACTTATAAGCGGGAGCTAAACATTGGGTATTCATGGATGTAAAGATGGCAACAACGGACACTGGAGACTAACAGGTGAGAAGGAAAGGAGGGGAGAAAAGGTTGAAAAACTAACTTTTGGCTACTATGCTCACTATCTGGGTGATGACATCATTTGTATCCCTGCAGCTGACAGCCAATCAGCCATCCAGCCTTTGGAATTGAACTAAAACGTTGGCTCCTTCCTGGGTCTCCAGACTGTCAGGCTACCCTGCACATTTTGGACTTGCCAGTTTCTATATAACACAAATCAATTCCTTAAAATAAACGTCTTTCTATCTGTACAGATTTCCAGCTGGTTCCAATTCTCTAGATAACCCTAATTCAATCAGTAAGTCATCAAAAACTTGATGTTCTATGTACTGCACTGTGGTTCGAATGTGTCCCCCAAAGTTCAAATGTTAGCAATTTAATTCTCAATGCAACAGTGTTGAGAGGTGATACCTTTAAGAGGTCATTAGGTCATAAGAGCAAAACCCTCCTGAATAAATTAATATAGTTGGTTCATTATTTTAAGTGAATAGTTATAAAAGACAATTAGGTCCTCTCTTGCTCTTTCTTGCCTGTGATACCTTCTGTTGTCTTATGACACAGCAAGGAGTCCCTCACCAGATATAGGCACATCAATCTTGGACTTCCCAGCCTACAGAGGTGTAAGAAATAAATCTTTTTCTTTAAATGAATTATCCAGTCTCAGGTATTCTGTTATAACAGCACAAAATAGACTAAAAGATACCTTTTCTTGGAAAAAGTGCTTCACCAAAATATGAGAGTCAACAAATAAAAGAAAAGACATTGCATCCAGGACATAGGAGAATTCCAAGGCTGAAGGAGAAGCAGGAGCCCATGAGGAGACAGCAACAAGCCAGAGAACAACCATTTCATCAGGGGGAGGGGTTGTGAGGGCTGAAGAGAGAATGTTTAAGACAGAGAGAGCAAGAGAGTCAGGGAAGAAAGAGGAAGAAATTCACAGACAGGGAAGAAATTTGTAGAAAAAGGAAGTTTTGACTGCATTGAGAGGTGGAGTATTTGGGGACAAACCAATGATGCTTAGGAAGTAACAGGAAAAAAAAAATCTCCTGAGAAGAAAAAACAGTAATATAAGAAAGAATATGAAATTATAGTACACTACATGGTTTAGTTGTGATAAGGCAAACACCAAATTGGAATCTTACTAAAAATTATGATTTATAACTTGAGAGAATGGAGGATAAGGAAGTATAAGTTTAGCTAAATTATAATATTTCAGAAAAGGAAACCAACAAGTATTAAGATTTAGAAAATCAAGAAATATCAGTATAAGAATTTTTTATTTTTGCATGCAATATTTCTTTTTAACTTATTTTTCTAATTTTATTTTTTCAATTTTTAAGTTCAGGGGTACATGTGCAGTTTTGTTATATAGGTAAACTTGTGTCATGGGGGGGGTTTTGTACAGACTATTTTGTCATCCAGGTATTAAGCCTGGTACCCATTCATTATTTTTGCTGAAACTCTCCCTTCTCCCACCTTCCACCCTCTGTCAGCCCTAGTGTCTATTGCTCCCCGCTATATGTCCATGTGTTCTCATCATTTAGCTCCAGTTATAAGTGAGAACATGTGGTATTTGTTTTTTTGTTCCTGTGTTAGCTTGCTAAGGATAATGGCCTCCAGCTCCGTCTATGTTCCTGCCAAGGACATAATCCTGTCCTTTTTATGGCTGCATAGTATTCCATGGTGTATATGTACCACATGTTCTTTATCTAGTCTCCCACTGATGGGCATTTAGGTTGATTCCATGTCTTTACTATGCAAATAGTGCTTTATTGTACCTATGCATGCATGTGTCTTTATGGTAGAATGGTTTATATTCCTTTGCGTATATATCCAGTAATGGGATAGCTGAGTCAAATGGTAGTTCCATTTTTAGCTTTTTGAGGAATCACCTCACTGCTTTCCACAATGGTTGAACTAATTTACACTCTTACAAGCAGTGTAAAAGTATTTCTTTTTCTCCACAACTTTGCCAGCACCTGTTATTTTTTGACTTTTAAATAATAGCCATTCTTACTGGTGTGAGACGGTATCTCATCGTGGTTTACATGTTCATTTCTCTAATGATCAGTGATGTTGAACTCTTTTTCATATAGTTGTTGGCTGCATGCATGTCTCCTTTTGAAGGTGTCTGTTCATGTCCTTTGCCCACATTTTAATGGGGTTGTTTGGTTTTCCTTATATGTTTAAGTTCCTTATAGATACTGGATATTAGACCTTTGTCAGATGCATAGTTTGCAAATACTTTCTCCTATTCTGTAGGTTGTTTGTTTACTCTGTTTATAGTTTATTTTGCTGTGCTGAAGCTCTTCAGTTTAATTAGATCCCATTTGTCAGTTTTTGCTTTTGTTGCAATTGTTTTGGTGTCTTCATCATGATATCTTTGGCCATTCCTATGTCCTAAATAGTATTGCCTAAGTCGTCTTCTAGGGTTTTACATTTAGGTCTTTAATCCATGTTGATTTGCTTTTTGTGTATGGTATAAGAAGGAGGTGCAGTTTCAATCTTCTGCATATGGCTAGCCAGTTATCCCAGCATCCTTTATTGAATAGGGAGTGCTTTCCCCATTGCTTGTTTTTGCTGACTTTGTCGAAGATCAGATAGTCATAGGTGTGTAGCCTTATTTTGGGACTTTCTAGTCTGTTCCATTTGTTTATGTGTCTGTTTTTGTACTAGCACCATGTTGTTTTGGATACAGTAGCCCTGTAGTATAGTTTGAAATTGAGTAGCATGATATCTCCAGCTTTGTTCTTTTAGCTTAGGATTGTCTTAGCTATTTGTGCTCTTTTTTGGTTCCATATGAACTGCAAAAGTTTTTTCTAGTTCTGTAAAGAATGCCATTGATAGTTTGAGAGAAATAGCACTGAATCTATCAATTGCTTTGGGCAGTATTCTCATTTTAATGATATTCTTTCTATTCATGAGCATGTAATATTTTTCCCTTTGTTTGATTCATCTTTAATTTATTTGAGAAGTGTTTTGTATTTCTCCCTGTAGAGATCATTCACCTCCCTGGTTAGCTGTATTCCTAGTATTTTATTCTTTATGAGGCTATTGTGAATGGGATTGCATTCCTGATTTGGCTCTTGGATTGACTGTTGTTGGTGTATAGGAATGCTATCAATTTTTGTACATTGACTTTGTATCTTGAGATTTTGCTGAAGTTTTTTCTCAGCTTAAGGGGCTTTTGGGCTGAGTTATGGGGTTTTCTAGATATAGGATCATGTCATTTGCAAACAGGGATAATTTGACTTCTTCTCTTTCTATTTGGATGCCATTTATTTCTTTCTCTTGCCTGATTGTTCTGACCAGAATTTCCAATACTATGTTGAACAAGAGTGGTATAAGAGGGAGTCCTCGTCTTGTGCTGGTTTTCAAGGGGTGTGCTTCCAGCTTTTGCCCATTCTGTGTGATGTTGGCTGTGGGCTGATCATATATGGTTCAAAATTTTTTGGAAGTATGATCCTTCATTACCTAGTTTATTGAGAGTTTTTTTTTTCAACATGAAGGGGTGTTGAATTTTATCAAAAGCATTTTACACATCGATTTAGATAATCATGTGGTTTTTGTCTTTAGTTCTTTTTATGTGATGAATCACATTTATTGATTTGTGTGTGTTAAACCAACCTTGCATCCCAGGGATAAAGTCTACTTGATTATGGTGCATACACTTTTTGATGTGTTGCTGGATTTGGTTTACCAGTATTTTGTTGAGGACTTTTGTATAAAGGTTCATCAAGTATATTGACCTCAAGCTTTTTTGTGTGTATGTGTGTGTGTGTGTGTGTGTGTGTGTCTGACAGATTTTGGTATCAGGATGATGCTTTCCTCATAGAATAAGTTAGGGAGGAGTCCCTCCTTCTTAATTTTTGGAACAGTTTCAGTAGGAATGCTACCAGCTCTTCTTTGTACATCTAGTAGCATTCTGCTGTGAAACCATCTGGTTCTGAGCTTCTTTTGATTGGTACATTATTTATTACTGATTCAATTTTAGAACTCATTATTGGTCTATGAGCAGATTCAGTTTCTTCCTGGGTGAGGCTCAAGAGGCTGTATGTATCCAGGAATTTATCCATTTCGTCTAGATTTTCTATTTTATGTGGATAGAGGTGTTCATAGTAGTCTCTGATGGTTATTTGTATTTCTGTGGAGTCGTTGGTAATATCCCCTCTGTCATTTCTAATTGTTTTTATTTTTATCTTCTCTCTTTTCTTCATTAGTCTAGCTAGTGGTTTATCTATTTTATTAATTTTTTCAAAAAACTAACAACTGGATTCATTGATCTTTTGAGAGTGTGTGTGTTTATGTGTGTGTGTGTGTGTCTAAATCTCCTTCACTTCAGCTCTGATTTTAGTTATTTGTCTTCTGCTAGCTAGCTTTGGGGTTAGTTTGCTCTGGGTTTGCTAGTTTTTTAGTTGTGATGTTACATTGTTAAATTGAGATCTTTCTAACTTTTTGATGTGGTATTTAGTGCTATAAATTCCCCTCTTAACACTGCCTTAGCTGTGTCACAGAGATTCTGGTATGTGGTATTTTTCTTCTGGCTAGTTTCAAACAACATCTTTATTTCTGCCTTAATTTCATTATTTATGCAAAAGTCATTCAGAGCAGGTTATTTGATTTACAGGTAATTGTATGGTTTGGGGTGAATTTCTTATTCTTGATTTCTAATTTTATTGTGGTGTAGTCCAAGAGAGTGGTTGTTATGATTTCATTTCTTCTGCATTTGCTGAGGAGTGTTTTGTGCCCAATTATGTGATTCATTTTAGAGTATGTGCCATGTGGCAGTGAGAAGAATGTATATTCTCTTGCTTTGAGGTGGAGAGTTCTATAGATGTCTATTAGGTTCCATTTGGTCCACTGCTGAGTACAGGTCCTGAATATCTTCATTAATTTTCTGCCTCAATTATCTGTCTAATATTGTCAGTGGGGTGTTAAATTATCCCACTATTAGGGGCATCTGCAATTGCTGAGGCTTGAGTAGGTAAATAAAGTGGCTGGGAAGCTCAAACTGGGCAGAGCCCACCACAGCTCAACAAGGCCCACTGCCTTTAGACTCCACCTCTGTGGGCAGGGCATAGCTGAACAAAAGGCAGCAGACAACTTCTGCAGACTTAAACGTCCCTGTCTGACAGCTCTGAAGAGAGCAGTTGTTCTCCCAGCACAGCGTTTGAGCTCTGAGAACTGATAGACTGCCTCCTCAAGTGGGTCGCTGACCCCCAGGTAGCCTAGCTGGGAGACATCTCCAAGTAGGGTCCAACAGACACCTCATATAGGCGATGCCCCTCTGGGATGAAGCTTCCAGAGGATCAGGAAGCAATATTTGCTATTCAGCAATATTTGCTGTTCTGCAATATTTGCTGTTCTGCAGCCTCTGTTGGTGATACCCAGGCAAACAGGATCTGGAGTGGACCTCCACCAAACTCCAACACACATGCAGATGGGAGACCTGACTGTTAGAAAGAAAACTAACAAACAAAGGAATAACATCAACATCAACAAAAAGGTCATCTACACCAAAACCCCATCTGTAGGTCACCAACATCAAAGACCAAAGGTAGATAAAACCACAAAGATGGGGAGAAATAAGACCAGAAAAGCTGAAAATTCTAAAAATCAGAGCATCTCTTCTCCTCCAAAGGTTCCTTGCCAGCAATGGAACAAAGCTGGACACAGAATGACTTTGATGAGTTGACAGAAGTAGGCTTCAGAAAGTTGGTAATAACAAACTTCTCCGAGCTAAAGGAGGAGTTTGAACCCATCACAAGGAAGCTAAAAACCTAGAAAAAAGATTAGATGAATGGCTAACTAGAATAAACAGTGTAGAGAAGACCTTAAATGACCTGATGGAGCTGAAAACCATGGCATGAGAACTTTGTGACACATGCACAAGCTTCAATGCCAATTCGATCAGGTGGAAGAAATGGTATCAGTGATTGAAGGTCAAATTAATGAAATGAAGTGAAAAGACAAGGTTAGAGATAAAAAGAGTAAAAAGAAATGAACAAAGCCTCTGAGAGGTATGGGACTATGTGAAAAGACCAAATCTATGTTTGCTTGGTGTACCTGAAAGTGATGGGGAGAATGGAACCAAGTTGAAAAACACTCTTCAGGATATTATCCAGGACAACTTCCCCAACCTAGCAAGGCAGGCCAACATTCAAATTCAGGAAATACAGAGAACACCACAAAGATATTCCTCAACAAGAGCAACCCCAAGACACATAATTGTCAGATTCCCCAAGGTTGAAATGAAGGAAACAGTGTTAAGGGCAACCAGAGAGAAAGGTCGAGTTACCCACAAAGGGAAGCCCATCAGACTAACAGCAGATCTCTTGGCAGGAACCTTACAAGTCAGAAGAGAGTGGGGGCCAATATTCAACATTCTTAAAGAAAAGAATTTTCAACCGAGAATTTCATATCCAGCCAAATTAAGATTCATAAGTGAAGGACAAATAAAATCCTTTACAGACAAGTAAATACTGAGAAATTTTGTCACCACCAGGCCTTCCTTACAAGAGCTCCTGAAGGAAGCACTAAACATGGAAGGAAACAACCGGTACCAGCCACTGCAAAAACATGCTGAATTGTAAAGACCAGTGATGCTATGAAGAAACTGCATCAATTAATGGTCAAAATAACCAGCGAACATCATAATGATAAGATCAAATTCACAAATAAAAATATTAACATTAAATGTAAATATGCTAAATGCCCCAATTAAAAGACACAGACTGGCAAATTGGATAAAGAGTCAAGACCCATCAGTGTGCTATATTCAGGAAACCCATCTTATGTGCAAAGAAGCACATAGGCTCAAAATAAAGGGACGGAGGAAGATCTACCAAGCAAATGGAAAGTAAATAAAAAAAAAAAGAAGAAAAGCAGGGGTTGTAATCCTAGTCTCTGATAAAACAGACTTTAATCCAACAAAGATCAAAAGAGACAAAGAAGGCCATTACATAATGGTAAGGGGATCAATTCAACAAGAAGAGCGAACTATCCTAAATATATATGCACCCAATACAGGAGCACCCAGATTCATAAAGCAAGTCCTTAGAGACCTACAAAGACAATTAGACTCCCACACAATAATAATGGGAGACTTTAACACCCCACTGTTAATATTAGACAGATCAATGAGACAGAAGGTTAACAAGGATATCCAGGAACTGAACTCAGCTATGGAACAGGCAGACCTAATAGACATCTACAGAACTCTCCACCCCAAATCAACAGAATATACATTTTTTTCAGGACCACATCACACTTATTCTAAAATTGACCACATAATTGGAAGTAAAGCACTCCTCAGCAAATGTAAAAGAACAGAAATCACAACAAACTGTCTCTCAAACCACAGTGCAATCAAATGAGAACTCA
This sequence comes from Gorilla gorilla gorilla, assembly GCF_029281585.2. Lineage (NCBI taxonomy): Eukaryota > Metazoa > Chordata > Mammalia > Primates > Hominidae > Gorilla > Gorilla gorilla. The sequence goes on along the minus strand of NC_073231.2, from coordinate 96,600,936 downwards.
GGATTAAGAAACTCACTCAAAACCACTCAACTACATGGAAACTGAACAACTTGCCCCTGAATAACTACTGGGTACATAATGAAATGAAGGCAGAAATAAAGATGTTCTTTGAAACCAATGAGAACAAAGGCACAACGTACCAGAATCTCTAGGAGACATTTAAAGCAGTGTGTAGAAGGAAATTTATAGCACTAAATGCCCACAAGAGAAAGCAGGAAAGATCTAAAAATGACACCCTAACATCACAATTAAAAGAACTAGAGAAGTAAGAGCAAACAAATTCAAAAGCTAGCAGAAGGCAAGAAATAACTAAGATCATAGCAGAACTGAAGGAGATAGAGATGCAAAAAACCCTTCAAAAAATCAATGAATCAAGGAACTGGTTTTTTGAAAAGATCAACAAAATTGATAGACCACTAGCAAGACTAATAATGAAGAAAAGAGAGAAGAATCAAATAGATGCAATAAAAAATGATAAAGGGGATATCACCAGTGACCCCACAGAAATACAAACTACCATCAGAGAATACTATAAACATCTCTACACAAATAAACTAGAAAATCTAGAAGAAATGGATACATTCCTGGACACATACACCCTCCCAAGACTAAACCAGGCAGAAGTTGAATCTCTGAATAGACCAATAACAGGCTCTGAAATTGAGGCAATAATTAATAGCCTACCAACCAAAAATATCCAGGACCAGACAGATTCACAGCCGAATTCTACCAGAGGTACAAAGAGGAGCTGGTACCATTCCTTCTGAAACTATTACAATCAATAGAAAAGGAAGGAATCCTCCCTGACTCATTTCATGAGGCAAACATCATCCTGATACAAAAGCCTGGCAGAGACACAACACAAAAAGAGAATTTTATACCAATATCTCTGATGAAGATCGATGCAAAAATCCTCAATAAAATACTGCAAACTGAATCCAGCAGCACATCAAAAAGCTTAACCACCATGATCAAGCCAGCTTCATCCCTGGGAGGAAAGGCTGGTTCAACATATGTAAATCAATAAACTTAATCCATCACATAAAGAGAACCAATGACAAAAACCACATGATTATCTCAATAGATGCAGAAAAGGCCTTTGACAAAATTCAACAGCCCTTCATGTTAAAAACTCTCAATAAACTAGGTATGGATGGAACGTATCTCAAAATAATAAGAGCTATTTATGACAAACCCATAGCCAATATCATACTGAATGGGCAAAAACTGGAAGCATTCCCTTTGAAAATCAGCACAAGACAAGGATGCCCTCTCTCACCACTCCTATTCAACATAGTGTTGGAATTTCTGGCCAGGGCAATCAGGCAACAGAAAGAAATAAAGGGTATTCAGTTAGGAAATGAGGAAGTCAAATTGTCCCTGTTTGCAGATGACATGATTGTATATTTAGAAAACCACATCATCTCAGCCCAAAATCTCCTTAAGCTGATAAGCAACTTCAGCAATGTCTCAGAATTCAAAATCAATGTGCAAAAATCACAAGCATTCCTATACACCATTAACAGAGAAACAGAGAGCCAAATCATGAGTGAACTCCCATTCACAATTGCTACAAAGAGAACAAAATATCTAGGAATCCAACTTACATGGATGTGAAGGACCTCTTCAAGAAGAACTACAAACCACTGCTCAAAAAAATAAAAGAGGACACAAACAAATGCAAGAATATTCCATGCTCATGGATAAGAAGAATCAATGTCATGAAAATGGCCATACTGCCCAAGGTAATTTATAGATTCAATGCCATCCCCATCAAGCTACCAATGACTTTCTTCATGGAACTGGAAAAAACTACTTTAAATTTCATATGGAACAATACTAAGCCAAAAGAACAAAGCTGGAGGCATCACACTACGTGACTTCAAACTATACTACAAGGCTACAGTAACCAAAACAGCATGGTACTGGTACCAAAACAGATATATAGACCAACAGAACAGAACAGAGGCCTCAGAAATAACACCACACATCTACAAACACCTGATCTTTGACAAACCTGACAAAAACAAGAAATAGGGAAAGGATTCCCTATTTAATAAATGATGCTGGGAAAACTGGCTAGCCATATGTAGAAAGCTGAATCTGGATCCCTTCCTTACACCTTATAAAAAATTAATTCAAGATGGATTAAAGACTTAAATGTTAGGCCTAAAACCATAAACACCCTAGAAGAAAACCTAGGCAATACCATTCAGGACATAGGCATGGGCAAGGACTTCCTGACTAAAACACCAAAAGCAATTGCGACAAAAGCCAAAATAGACAAATGGGATCTAATTAAAGAGCTTATGCACAGCAAAAGACACTACCATCAGAGTGAACAGGCAACCTACAGAATGGGAGAAAATTTTTGCAATCTACGCTTCTGACAAAGGCCTAATATGCAGAATCTACAAAGAACTCAAACAAATTTACAAGAAAAAAACACACAACCCCATCAAAAAGTGGGCAAAGTATATGAACACAGATTTCTCAAAAGAAGACATCTATGCAGCCAACAGACACATGAAAAAATGCTCATCACTGGTCATCAGAGAAATGCAAATCAAAACCACAATGAGATACCATCTCACGCCAGTTAGAATGGTGATCATTAAAAAGTCAGGAAACAATAGATGCTGTAGAGGATGTGGAGAAATAGAAATGCTTTTACACTGTTGGTGGGAGCGTAAATTAAGTCAACCATTGTGGAAGACAGTGTGGCAATTCCTCAAGGATCTAGAACTAGAATTACCATTTGACCAGTAATCCCATTGCTGAGTAATACCCAAAGGATTATAAATCATGCTGCTATAAAGACACATGCACACGTATGTTTATTGTGACACTATTCACAATAGTAAAGACTTGGAACCAACCCAAATGTCCATCAACGAGACTGGATTAAGAAACTGTGGCACATATACACTATGGAATACTATGCAGGTATAAAAAAGGATGAGTTCATGTCGTTTGTAGGGACATAGATGAAGCTGGAAACCATCACTCTCAGCAAACTATCACAAGGACAGAAAATGAACTACCGCATGTTCTCACTCATAGGTGGGAATTGAACAATGAGAACACTTGGACATAGGAAGGGGAACATCACACACTGGGGCCTATTGTGGGGTGGGGGGAGGTGGCAGTGATAGCATTAGGAGAAACACCTAATGTAAATGATGAGTTGATGGGTGCAGCAAACCAACATGCACATGTACACCTATGTATGAAACCTGCAAATTGTGCACATGTACCCTAGAACTTAAAGTATAATTAAAAATAAATAAATAAATAAAATAAAGTCTGCCACTATTATTGTGTGGGAATCTAAGTCTCTTTGAAGGTCTACAAAACTTTCTTTATGAATCTGGGTACTCCTGTGTTGGGTCCATATATATAGAATAGATTTTCTTATTGAATTGAACCCTTTACTATGAGGTAATGCCCCTTCTTTGTCTTTTTTGATCTTTGTTGGTTTAAAATCTGTTTTGTCTGAAATTAAAATCGCTGCCTCTGCTTTTTTTTTTTTTTTTTTTTTTAGACAGAGTCTTGCTCTGTTGCCCAGGCACTGGAGTGCAGTGGCACGATCTCGGCTCACTGCAAGCTCCGCCTCCCAGGTTCACGCCATTCTCCTGCCTCAGCCTCCTGAGTAGCTGGGACTACAGGCACCCACCACAACACCCAGCTGTTTTTTTGTGTTTTTAGTAGACATGGGGTTTCATAGTGTTAGCCAGGATGGTCTCAATTTCCTGACCTTGTGATCTGCCTGCCTCGGCCTCCCAAAGTGCTGGGATTACAGGCATAAGCCACCATGCCTGGCCACCACCTCTGCTTTTTACTGTTTTCGTTTTGCTTGGAGACTTTTCTCCATCCCTTTACTTTGAGCCTATGGGTGTCATTGCATGTGAGACGGGTCTCTTAAAGACAGCATACAAATAAGTCTTGGTTCTTTATCCACCTTGCCACTCTCTGCCTTTTAATTGGGGAATTAAGTCTGTTTACATTCATGGTTAGTATTGATATGTGTGGATTTGATCCTGTCATCATGATGTTAGCTAGTTATTATGTAGACTTGTTTGTGTGATTGTGTATAGTGTCACTGGTCTGTGTATTTAGTCATGTTTTTGTAGTGGCTCGTAACAGACTTTCCTTCCCATATTTAGTGCTTCCTTCAGGAGTTCTTGCAAGGCAGGCCTGGTGGTGACGAATTCCTCAGCATTTGCTTGTCTGAAAAGGATCTTATTTCACCTTTGCTTATGAGGCTTAGTTTGGCTGGTTATGAAATTCTGGGTTGGAATTTCTTTTCTTAAGAGTGTTGAATATTGGTTCCCAATCTTTCCTGCCTTTAAGATTTCTGCTGAGAGATCTGCTGTTAGAATGATGGGCTTCCCATTGTAAGTGACCTGACCTTTCCCTGTGGTTGCCTTTAACATGTATTCTTTCATTCCAACCTTGGAGAATCTGAAGATTATGTGTGTTTGGGATGATCTTCTTGTGAAGGATCTTACTGGGGTTCTCTGCATTTCCTGATTTTGAATGTTGGCCTCTCTACCTAGGTTGGGAAATTTCTCATGGATGATATTCTGAAATATGTTTCCCAAGTTACTTACATTCTCCGCATCTCTTTCAGGGACACCAATGAGTCATAGATTTGGTCTCTACATAATCTCATATTTCTTGGAGGCTTTCTTCATTCCTTTTCATTCTTTTTCTCTTTTCTTGTCTGACTACCTTATTTCAGAAATCCATTCTTCAAGCTCTGAGATTCTTTCCTCAGCTTGGTCTATTCTGCTATTAATGCTTATGATTGCATTATGACATTTTGAAGTGTGTTTTTTGGGTCTATCAGGTCAGTTATGTTCTTTTCTATACTGGCTATTTTGTCTGTCACCCACTTTATCATTTTATTGTGATTCTTAGCTTCCTTGGATTTCAATGTACTCCTGCATCTCAATGATCTTCCTTATCATCCATAATCTGAATTCTATTTCTGTTATTTCAGCTATCTCAGCTCAGTTCAGAACCCTTGCTGGAGAGGTGGAGCAGTCATTTGGAGGAAAGAAGAACTCTGGCTTTTTGAATTGTAAGGTTTCTTTCTTTGGTTTTTCTCATTTTTATGGGCTGATGTTTCTTCAGTCTTTGAAGTTGCTGACCTCAGAATGGGTTTTTTTTTCCCCTTTTATCCTATTTGATGACATTGGGTGTTTGTGGTATAAGGTGAATTCAGCCAACTGGCTTCATTTCTGGAAGATTTTAGGGGGGCCATGCTCAGCTTCCAACGCCTGAACTGTGTGATCTAATTATGGGAAACTTGTATTGGTCCCCAACTTTGTTCTCTGGCTCCTTGAGGTTAGGAATCCACTGCACTGAAGGGTAGAGGGGGTGGGGAAGAGATGCTCCCAGACCACTGGTCATTACACTTCGATAGATGGTGTCAGCCAAAGTATTTCATAACGCAGTGGCAGCAGGGTGCATCCTCATTCATATGTCCCAGCAGCAGCGGCAGCAGCAGCATGGTGGGGTGTATGCTCATCAGCTGCATTAGGGTGCTAGGGGGTGCCAGGATGCTTGCCTTTGTGCCCATATTCACCACAGGACAGAGGGAGCACAGCTTGGGGGATGGGGGTGCCCCTGCCAGTGACAGCTATTGTGCACACCTTCACTGGGGTGGTGGTGTTAGCACAGGGGTGGGGCACTGCCAGGGTCATGTCTGTGTGTGTTCTCTGTGGGCTGCAAGTAGGGGTGAATGTTCATGGTGGGGGAGGGTCCACTGTTCTCTGTGCCTAGCTTCACTCCTGTGGCAGTGTTGGTGCAAGGGTGGGATGCTGGTGGAAGTGGGCTGGCTGGCTCTGTGCCTGCCATGGCTCTGACTGCAATGGTGGTCCAGTGGGTGAAAGAGGGATGGAGTGTACTCTCATGCATTGGGAAGGCAGGGTGCACACAGGGTGCCAGTAGGGCAAAGAAGGCAAAACCCACCCATGCACAAATGCACCAGCAAAGCAATATGGGGGGCTGCTGTGGGCCTGAGGGAGACTGCAGCGTTGGGAGGGAGCAGGTAGACTGGTGCGTGGTTATATGGGCCATCTTGCTGGAGTTCTCAGCTGGTTAGGTAGGTCTGCCATAGGCAGGAACTATGATACAGAACCCCAGGGCACCTAAGTGTGCCCTGTAAGCAAGTGTGGCCAGTCTGGGGCCCCAGGAGAGACCAGCAGGCCAAGGGGTGCTCAAGTTGGAATGGTCCTTCCTGTCTGATGGGCAAGACTGCCCTGCAGAGTTCAGGTCTGACAGTTCCCCTAGGGTTAAAGTCTGCTATGGGGGCAAGTCGAGCCTGGGCTGATGGGCTTCCCTGGTCATGGTCTGCTGCAGACAGTCCTGCAACAAACCCTCTGGGCTCCACATCAGCTGGCTTGCTTCCCCTATCACTTCTCTAAGCAGCTCTCCTTGCCAACTTGAGTGTCCCTGGTGGGAGGGGTCTCCTCCTGTTGGGATTCCAGAGGCCCCTGGTAAGAGTGGGTTGCTCCTTTCCAGTTCAACTCACCCATTACCCTGGAGTTGTTGGGGGCCAGAACAAGTCCCAGTGCACAGTAGCCCCACGCAGGGTTCCTAGCTTACTCTCCTTTCAACCCAGCTTCTGTTTCTTCTCTCCATTCACTCTCAGTGGGTTCCCTCTGAAGATCTGTTAGGAGTGCGCCAGTCATCTGGGTCCCTCAGTGGCAGCTGTTCCATGTGGCTGCGTCTAGTCAGCCATCTCGCCCTCTCTCACATAAGCATTTTTTAAAGAAAAATGAAGGCAAATACTAGAAAAAAATAGCTAAAAGAAGTGAAAGCAGTTGCTTCCTGTGAATATGAACTATCTGACTATCTTTAGGAGTGGAATATGAAATAGCCTATTTAATATTACAAAACTTGCAGAAATATTTTATATTTTAAAGCACATATATGTAATTTTATAGAAGTAAAGCTAACAAACAAAAATTAAAATAATTGAAAAAAAAAAAAGAAAAACCTAACTTTTGTTACATATGCTGCCAGGGTATCACAGTCTGTATTTCTTCTTATTGGCCCAATTTTGTAAGTCCCTTAGCCTTAAATGGCATGCTTAGGTTCAAAGAAAAGATCATACATTTAAAAATATTTTTATGAAAGAAGATCAATGTTATTACATCAACATTCCTATAAATTGAATGGATGTCACATATATGCTTCTTCGTCCATTGACTGTTCCAATTTAGCTACCAGAGATTTTTTTAAAAAGTGGAGTGTGGGTGGCCCACTAGTCAGATTTAACTTGCTGATATAATTTATAGTGTATAGACTATATGTTTGCATAGTTTTCTAAAATCTTTAAAAATTAGTATCCTCTTTTAAAATATGGAAGATTTAGCATAAAATCTTTAAGCATTGGTGTCCTTTAGAAAATTGTGATTTGGCTACATTGGGCCTACATTCCCACATGGCTACATTAACAGAAGCTGAGTAAGGGACTAGTTAAATTAATATCGTCCCACATGCAGTCATAAAAAAGAATAAGAAATCTCTTTATGCAATGAATATATACATATGTAAAACATAAATTAATAACATTAAAAAACTCCAAAGACACAGAATAATGCATGTAATATGCTACCATTTGATAAAAAATGAAAATATAAGTTTATATATCTAGTAGAACATGCACAGAATGCTCTGCTAGCATACACAAACAATTGGTAATATCTGAAGGTAGGATCTGGTGTCTGGGGGACAGGAAGAAGGAATCATTTTTGTGACTATTGAATATTGGGCTATGCAAATATATACATCTTCAAAAACTAAAGGTGATTTTAAAAATTCAGAATTACTTAGCTCTAGAAATATAAATATGTATATATAATATATAAATATGTAAATATAACTCTAGAAATATGAATTTATTTCTTGGTAGTATATATTCATATAAATACATAATAGCTTTTCCCCTTTTGATGGAATGCTTTGATACCACATCTGAGGATGGAATGATACAAAGCTAATTCTGTTTTGCACTTAAAAACACCAAAACCCAAATCCTGAAATCTTTCACTAACATTTCTTCTGTTCTTTTTTGATGTTGATATGTACTACTGAGTTTCCTTCTATGCCTACAAAACTATACCACCCAAAGAAAAAAATGTTAAAGACACCACATTACCAAATCTACAGTGTTAATTCCTGAGAGTTAAACGTTTCTAATTGCAAAGACAATATGTCTGCTTCATAATTCAATGAATTATTTTTAAATATTTCCTCTACCTGAATAATATTATTATACTAGACTACCAATTATTTTTTTCCTCTTGTATTTGCTATGATAACAACCAGAAGGACTCTTCCTTTGATTGAGGGGCTGAGAAATGTCTTACAGAACAGTGATCCCAGTTTCCTTCTCCGGATTTTAACTCCTTTCTAATCATCATATTCTTTGATTTCAATTCTGATTGAAGGGAGCTCTCATGTATCTCAAAGGTGAGTGAGTAGCTTTAGTGGATCATCTGTAACTACTGACTTAGCCTTATTTTATACAGACAAGCCTAGTAGCTGGGCAGATGTTAATGCCAAATTGGCTGAACAACCCACCAAACTACTCAGTGGACTTGAGTACTTTTGCAGCCCTGTAAGAGAACCCAATGCCAGTATTAAGGATATACAACACATGGGGGCAGAGTCTGTTTAGGCAGAAAATTGGAAGAACTCCATAGAGAAAAATAGAGAAAGGAGAAATGAGTCCCTAGTTATTTGAGTTTTTTGTTCCTTAAAGTAAGGCTGAGGTCTCTATTTTAGTTTTTATTCATGTCATAGTTTATTTTCTATTAAAAGACATCAAAGAATAAAGCAGTATTTATCTGAATAGGGTATGATTTTTTTAAACTACTGAAATGACAATGATGATAGTTATGCCAATTTTCTGAGCCTTTTAGGTTAATAATATATTTTTCTTGATGAAAACTGTTATAATAGAATTTTTAAAATAAAAACTTTTATTTTTATAAACTATCATAAAGAATGACTAATATTTTAACAATTCATATGATTAGTGGGTAGGAACAGTAAGGTATAACTAAACACAGATGCTCAGTAAAGTTAAATATGTCTATAGTGCTTTTTAAAATCAAAATTGGAAAGGAGATATGTTAGCATATTGAAACCATTAAAGTAGGGTGAGTCACTAAAGATGATTAAGACAAATATCTTTTTCCTACCTCTTACTTACTTTTTGTAGCTTCTAAACTGTGATCTAGTAAGCCATTGCTTTAGACTAATACACCTTCTGTCCCCGATGGAAGGGAGCATAACGTAGAGATTAATTAATAATGTCAATTCAGGACAAAGTGCTCCCAAGTTCTAATACCAGCATCATCATTTACTAATGCTGTGACCTTGGGAAAGATCCTCATCCATCCTCTCAGGGGCTGAGTTTCTTTATATGTGAAGAGGAATGATTAATTGTAACTACCTAATGGATTTGTTAGGAGGATTGAGTATAATAACAACTAAAAGAACTTAAAACAGTGCCTAGTACATTGTAAGCGATTAATAAATATTGGCTATAATTGTTATTACAACTGTACCCAAAGAATTATTTAATTTTCTTGATGTACTTAATAACAAAGATATGCCCCATTTCCCAACTCCTGAAGGTCAAAACAGAGGAGACTGAGCTGTAATAAAGTTAATCTGCTGTTTCTCAACTACCCTGATAGGACAACAGTTAGCCCTATGGTCAGCTACTGTGCCTGAAGAAATTCTAGTGTCAGAGTTTCTATGGCAAAGATCCCTTCTACAGGAATGGGGATGATTTTACCCCTTTCACAAATGTTGCTTCAATATACCCCACAAAATTTTGGTTATATTGATTCAGTAATAGTATGAATCATGCTTGGTAGTAAGCAAGAAAAGTTATGATTTTGTAGATTATCCAGTTTTACTTATTGTTACAATGGGGTTCATGTTCTTTTGTGACTTTCTAGATCCTAAAGAGAAGCAGAACTAACTTGGGCATTATTTTGTCAAATAACCTTTATGCTCTAGCATTTCTCTCTTTTAATTCTAGAACTATTTTATGTATAATAGAACTTTAGATATTTTCCCACATGTCTCTGAGGCAATGCTGATATTTTCTCAATCTTTCTCTCTTTATTCTTCTGATTGGATAATTTCTAGTAGTTTATGGACTCTTCCTTCTGTACCCTGCTGTTAAGCCCAGCCAGTAATTTTTAATGTAATAGAATGCATTTTTAGTCCTAGAATTTCCTCATTGAGCACTTACTGGGTCCCAGAGGTGACTTTATGTTTTGTTTACACCTTAATTTGAGATGAATTTTGGAAAGTCATAACTCTTCAGAACCATAGTACACCCTTTTCACATTGATTCTCCTTGTTTCTACTTTAAAATAGTCCACTGAAATCAAATACCCTTTAGTAGAGCAGCTGTTTGTAGGGAAGTGGCAGAGGAAAACATTTATCTCAGACCTCTAGATAAGGTATAAATTCTCCTCTGATTTAACTCTCTATTGGTTGGACATGTCTTTAGTATCTTTCTTGTTCATATTCACAACTAGTTTACTCATATTCATGTGATTGTCCAGTCCATTTTAGCAACTTATTTTCTACACCACATCTAATGTGTCTTGTCATTTGGTCAAAAATAAATCAGTCCATTCTAGTTTGTATATTCATCTAAGTAGCTTCAGGATAACGGCCGCTAGCAGAAATTTTTATCAGATACCAGTACCAGGAACAGCTGTGCATCTCCTGAACAATTGGTTTGTTTGTGAATCTTCAAACAATCATTTGTAGTACTGTGAATCTTGAAACTGATTGTTTTTCCCTCTTTGCTTTGTCACTAAAAGAAATTCAGAGTCAAATGTGTAGCTCACCTCTAAAAATACTACATAAACTGATGATAAAGATTTTGGTATACTAACCTTAGCTTGTTTTATTTTCTACCACTATTTTATTTTGTACCAGATAGTCTCATCAATTTATCCTTTCTATATTTATGTGATTTGTAAGAAACATTAACTTTTAAAGTGTATGTAATTAATAAATAAAATTTAATTACTATTCACAAATTGAAATGCTCCAAATTGTGATATTCAACCCTTTATATTCTAATCCTGGTGAGGAAAGTGTTGTGAACAACATAATCAATTTCCCACGTCTTTGAATTATACACAATGTGCATTTATTTTAAGCCTTGGTCAGTGAACTGGTTTCTGAATATTCTTATTTCGCTCCCACTCTGAGAAATGTACCTTCTACTTGGAATTAATAAAATTTATTGAGATAAACTTATCATTTCTTTGTAAGTAGCCTTGTAATCTTTAGTTTCTATGTGCCTGTCATTGTAATTAAGGTTGCTATATTCCGCTGTGTTACGACCATCATTGTTGGAGAGTATCTATAAACTTCCTAAAGTCAGATAATTTTTGCTTAAAATTAAAAGTGTTGACCTTTGTGGTAGTTACGTTGAATATTCACTTTACAATAATTAGTTGTGTCTAGATTTTGTATGAGTTTTTCTAAATGTAATGCAATTCACAATAAAAAAGTTTTTCATAACTAATATTACTAAAAGCCCAGCCAGATATAAAATTAATTATAAATATAATCCTGGGGAGATACATAAACAAATTTAGGAATTATGAAAAAATGTATTCAGCTTGGTCAACTGGTTGATCTGAACGAATTCTACTGCTAAGAACAACTAGAAAAGTTTGATAAACAATGTTTTTAAAAATATGAGAATATTGGTGATCTACAAAGGAAGAAATGAATACCAAACAAAAGCACAGAGAAGAAAACCCAGAAAGGCAAGCTTGATATTTGGACTACTTTTCTGCAGAGACAGTAGCTAATTCTACAGAGAAGTTTCAGAGGCTGGGAAGCTAAACTGAGCTTTCAACAGCACTGTGAGCTTAGGAGTGTGCAAACTAGAATGTAGAGGCTTCCAAGGAGAGGGAGGGCCCTACAAATCTCCAAATTTTAGGACGAGACCTCCACCTAAGGACTGAGGGTAAACTGATGTAGTCCAGCCCTCACAAGGACTGACATTCAGTTTTGAAACACCTCAATTCCTGAGTGGATTAAGGTAAACTGGTATTGCTTTTGTTCCAACAATCTGCCAGAAACAAATGCAAATATTATTTGAGATGAAGTTTACTTTAGACTTCAAATTACCTCTATAATTTTTCAAATACCAACAACTGGCATGAAATTTAAAAGATCAGTCACACAGGGAGACAAAACTACGGGATGGAAACCAAGAAAAACAATAGACAATATAACAGATGCTCAGATCATCCAGATAGTGACATTTCAGACACAAACATAGATTGTTTAAATCACAAGTAATAACGATTTATCGTGTGGTTTAAATTATCTGTAAAAGTCAAATGGATGACAATAATAGCACAAAGTACAAGTGTATAAATCATAGTATAGTTTGGAAGATTCTTACATTATAAGGAAGTGCTGTAATATTAATTTAAAATAGACTGTGATAAGTTAAGGATACATATTATAATAACTAAAGAAATCACTAAAAATAAAAGAGTTACAGATAAAAATTTAAAAGAGGAGGTAAAATGAAATATAAAAAAACTGACTAGTCAAAAAGAAGGTAGAAGGAAATAGTGGAGTCTCAAGAAAAGATAGAACAAATAGGAAACAAGAAGCAAAATGATTGTTTTAAACCCAACCATACTGATAATCACATAAAAGGCAATGAACTAGATACTCCAATTAAAAAACAGAGAGTATTAGAGTGGAAAAAAAGCAATGCCCAACTGTATGCTATTTAGAAAGAAATGCATTAAAAGTAAAGACATAAATATATTAAAAGAAAAAATATGAAAATAGTAAGAATGAGAAAGAAGTATTTATATTAATAAGGCAATGTAGATGTCAAGAAAAGAAGTACCACCAGAGACATCATCATTACATAATGACAAAAAGTTTATTCATTAAAAAGACACATCAATTCTGTTTCAAGAATGAGCAAATACAGTCTGTGAACAAAATCTGGCCTGCTACCTGTTTCTTTCATTTTTTATATTTTACTTTAAGTTCTGGGATACATGTGCAGAACATGCAGATTTCTTACATAGGTATACATGTGCCATGGTGGTTTGCTGCACTCATCAACCTGTCATCTAGGTTTTAAGTCCCGCATGCATTAGGTGTTTGTCCTAATGCTCTCCCTCCCCTTTCCCCCGACACCCTGACAGGCCCCGGTGTGTGATGTTCCCCTTCCTGTGTCCATGTGTTCTCATTGTTCAACTCTCACTTATGAGGAGAATATGCGGTGTTTGGTTTTGTGTTCCTGTGTTAGTTTGCTGAGAATGATGGTTTCTAGTTTCATCCATGTCCCTGCAAAGGATATGAACACATTCTTTTTTATGGCTGTATAGTATTCCATAGTGTATACGTGCCACATTTTCTTTATCCAGTCTATCACTGATGGGCATTTGGGTGGGTTCCAAGTCTTTGCTATTGTAAATAGTGCTGCAATAAACATATGTGTGCATGTGTCTTTATAGTAGAATGATTTATAATCCCTGGGTATATACCCAGTAATGGGACTCCTGGATCAAATGGTATTTCTAGTTCTGGATCCTTGAGGAATCACCACACTGTCTTCCACAATGGCTGAAGTAATTTACACTCCCACCAACAGTGTAAAAGTGTTCCTAGTTCTCCACATCCTCTCCAGCATCTGTTGTTTCCAGACTTTTCAATTGATTGCCATTCTAACTGGCATGAGATGGTATCTCATTGTGGTTTAATTTGCATTTTTCTAATGACCAGTTATGATGAGCTTTTTTTCATATGTTTGTTGGCCACATAAATGTCTTCTTTTGAGAAGTGTCTGTTCATATCCTTTGCCCACTTTTTTGATGGGGTTGTGTGTTTTTTTCTTTTAAATTTGTTTAAGTTCCTTGTAGATTCTGGATATTAGGCCTTTGTCAGAAGGGTAGATTGCAAAAATTTTCTCCCATTCTGTAGTTTGCCTGTTCACTCTGATGCTAGTGTCTTTTGCCGTGCAGAAGCTCTTTAGTTTAATTAGATCCCATTTGTCAATTTTGGCTTTTGTTGCCATTGCTTTTGGTGATTTAGTCATGAAGTCTTTGCCCATGCCTATGTCCTGAACGGTATTGCCTAAGTTTTCTTCTAGGGTTTTTATGGTTCTAGGTTTTACATTTCTGTCTTTAATCCATCTTGAGTTAATTGTTGTACCTGTTTCTTTTTTAAATGAAGTTTTATGAATGCAGCCATCCTTATTTGATTACATATTGTTTTTGTCTACTTTAGAGCTACAAAGACAGATGTGAGTTGTGACAGAGACAGTATGACACCCAAAACCTAAATTGTTTACTATTTGGCCACTTATTTTTTTAAATGCCAAGTTTATTATGTGCATACAGATTAATAATGGAGCTTCTAAATACAGAATAAAAAACTGAAAAAACTACAGAAAAAAACAAGAAGTTCCAAATGTTTAGCAATAAAGTGGCACATTTATAAATAATCCCTGAATCATAAAATATTAGCAAATCAAATCAAGAAATATGTAAAAAGTTTAACACATCAAGACTAAGGATTTTTTATCCCAGGATTGGTCTCATGTTGTAAAGTTAAACAATGTAATTCACCACATTAACAGAACAAAACAAAAATTATATGTTCATTTTACTAGATCCAAAAAAATTGCTGGACATAATTCAATACCTATTTATGATTGTTTAAAATCTCAGAAAACTAAAATGAAAAGAAAGCTTATCAATCTGACCAAGGGCATCTACAAAAATTTGCAGCTAACAGTATATTTAATGGTAAAAGACTGAACATTTTACCCCTGAATTCTTACCACTTATATTCAACATTGTACTAACCTGTACAACAAGAACTGCCAAGACCAGCTCGGTCAGGGAGACCCTAACCCAGTGGCGCTAGAGGAATTAAAGACACACACACAGAAATATAGAGGTGTGAAAGGGGAAATCTGGGGTCTCACAGCCTTCAGAGCTGGGAACCTTGAACAGAGATTTACCCACATATTTATTAACAGCAAGCCAGTCATTAGCCATGTTTCTATAGATATTGAATTAACTAAAAGTATCCCTTATGGGAAACAAAGGGATGGGCTGAATTAAAGGAATAGATTGGGCTAGTTAACTGCAGCAGGAGCATGTCCTTAAGGCACAGATCGCTTATGCTATTGTTTGTGGTTTAAGAGTACCTTCAAGTGGTTTTCCACCCTGGGTGGGCCAGGTGTTCCTTGCCCTCATTCTGGTAAACCCACAACCTTCCAGTGTGGGCATTATGGCCATCATGAACATGTCACAGTGCTGCAGAGATTTTTTTTATGGCCAGTTTTGGGGACAGTTTATGGCCAGATTTTGGGGGGCCTGTTCCCAACAAAGAACTAACCATGAAATAAGGCAAGAAAAAAATATATATATATAAATTGAAAAGAAAGAAATAAAACTCTCTTTATTTTAAGATGAAATGATAATCAATTTAGAAGGTCCGAAGGCATCTACAAAACAACTATGGGAGTTAATAAATGAATTTAGTAAATCCACAGGATACAGAATCAATGCTATCCCTATCAAATTACCAATGTCATTTTTCACAGAATTAGAAAAAAAATTCTAAAATTCATATGGAATCAAAAAAGAGCACAAATAGCCAAAGCAATCCTAATCAAAATGAACAAAACCACAGGCATCACATTATCTGACTTCAAGTATATTTCAAGGCTACAGTAACCAAAACAGCATGGTACTGGAACAAAAATAGACACATGGACTAATGGAACAGAATAGAGAATCTAGAAATAAAGCTGCACACCTACACCTAACAGATCTTTGACAAAATCAACAAAAATAAGCAATGGGGAAACAACTCCCTATTCAATAAATGATGCTTGGGGAATTGGCTAATCATATGCAAAAGAATGAAACTGTACACTTATCCCTCACTATATATCAAAATTAACTCAAGAAAGATTAAAGACTAAAATATAAAACCTCACACTATAAAAATCCTAGAAGAAAAGCTAGGAAACACTATTCTGGACATCGGCCTGGCAAAGAATTTATGACTAAGTCTTTAAAAGCAATTGCAACAAAAACAAAACTTGACAAGTGGAACCTAATTAAACTAAAGAGCTTCTGCACAGCAAAAGAATAAACAGATAACATACAGAATGAGAGGAAATATTTGCAAACTATGCATCTAACAAAGGGCTAATATCCAGAATGTACAAGGAACTTAAGTCAAGAATAAAACAAATAACCCCCAAAGAAGACATACAAGTGTCCAATAAACATATGAAAAAATGGTCAGCATCACTAATCATCATAGAGATGCAGATCAAAACCACAGTGAGATACCATCCCACATCAGTCAGAATGGCTATCATTAAAAAGCCAAAAGATAACATGTTGGTGAGGATGGAAAGAGGAAAAGGGGCAAGAGCTGCAAAACTTCCTATTCGATACTATGTTTACTATCTGGGTGATAGGATCAACTGAAGCTCAAACCTTAGCATCACACAATATACCCTTGTAACAAACCTGCACATGCGCCCCCTGAATCTAAAATTAAAATTAAAATTTTAAAAATAAAAGAAGAATTTGAAAAACAATAAACAAAAATCTAATCTTTTTTCTTGTTCAGTTCAAACTTCTTATTTTGTTAAGCTTGTAAGTGTTATTATACTTTTCACTAGGGTTCATTTAAATTAAGCCTCAAGGGTTTGGAATAAAATTAATTAACATGTGTATATTAAAGAACATATCTATATATTTTTTAAAATGCAGATCTTCTATTCTGTTCTTCTATTTCCATAATGCCATTTGTTGAACACTTTCTCCTAGTTCAGTGTTTAACACTAAGTCCTTTATGTAGATCATGCATTTGGATTCTTATTACAATCTTGTAAGTTATCATTATCATTTTATAAATAAAGAACTGAGATTTAAAAATAAATCAGTTATATTTTTATATATAAGCAACAAATAATTGTTAAAATGTTAAAATATATATTTAAAAAGCATAAACACATAAAATACTTATGAACATTTAAAATATATATAAGACCTCTAAAATAAAAACTATAAATAATTTAGGTAAATTAAAGGAAGCCAAAATAAATTGAGAGATATAGTATGTTTATGGTTTAGCAATAATATTGCTAAGATATTCTCCCTAACTTTACCTGTAGATTCAAATCAATCAAAATCCAACTGGCTTTGTGTTGAAATGAACAAGATAATTCTAAAAGTTACATGGAATTTCAAAGTATTTAGACTAGCTGAAACAATCTTGAAAAATAAGAACAAAGTTGGAGGAATTAACTGTAAAGCTATACTACTGAGAGAGTATGAGTGTAAGAAATACAGATAGATTAAAGGAAGAGAGTCTAGAAAGAGACCCACATGTATATACTCAACTGAATTTTCAACAAAAATGCCAAAACAACTCAAATGGCGAAACCTTTTCCACAAATATTGCTGCAAAAACTGAGTATCCATGTGGGGAAAAAAATGAACTTCAACCGAAAATCCACTTAAACAAAAAATTTAATTCAAGGTGCACCATAGTCCCAAATATGAAAGCTAAAACAGTAAACATTTAAAACATTTTTTGTAACCTTTGACTAGAAAACATTTCTTTGATAAGACACAGAAAGAACCAACCATAAAAGAAAAAAAAGTTTAAATTTTATTTCATCAATATTAAAATCTGCTCATCAAAGGACCCTATTGAGAAAATGAGTAGACAGTCAGTAGCCTTAGAGAATATATTTGCAATACATATGTCCTACAAAAAACTTGCATTCAGAACATACAAAGATTATTAAACTTTAATAAAAAGACAACACTTTTTTTAAAAAGGGCAAAAGACAAGTCACAAAGGAAGATATACAAAGAACAATAACTACATGAGAAAATGCTGAAAATCATTTACCATGGAGAAAATTAATAGAAACATAAATTAGACTTAAAATATTTTTTAAAATACATTGAAGAAAGAAAATGATTTGAAGTAAAATAAGAAATAAACAGGTACAAAGGATCCAAAAATTAGTGACAGATATAGAAAAATGCACAAGAGTATTTAGTACAACTGGAGTTCTCAAAGATGAAAAAAATTAAAAGCAACAGGTCTAATACTTAAAACTATAATCCAAGAAAGCTTTATGGATGTAAAAGACCTGAATCTACACATTAAAAGAGCTAGGCAACCACTAAATCCAAACTACTAAATATTGCTTGTATTTATTAACTCCTTTCTATCTTCACTGCTACTCCCTTAGCTCAGGCCCTCATCACGTTCTTCCTGGATCACTGCAGGGTCCTCATGCATGTCCCTGTCCAATCTGGCTCCTCCTTCCTGACTGCAG